>NC_087265.1:21325000-22560000 GCF_015220805.1 Pogoniulus pusillus
ATGCTAGGGGGGTTGGGACTAGATGATCCTTGTTGTCCCTTCCAACCCTGACTGATTCTATGCTTGAAGTTCAAAAGCTGATTACTGATGTTCATAAGATGATTAAAAGCAAGTGAAATACCCACATGTCTATTTAGATAGCAGCAACTAGAAAATTTCTGTGTAGGTACTGAGGAACAACCATGTGCCCTCACAGCCAACTGCATCCTGGGGTGTCCAGCAGATTGAGGGAGGTTCTTCTCCCCATCTACTCTGCCCTCATGAGGCCCCACCTGGAATACTGCACCCAGTTCTGGGCTCCCCAGTTCAAGAGGGATAGGGATCTACTGGTGAGAGTGTAATAGAGGAGAGTGCTACAAGGATGATTAAGGGACTGGAGCTAAGAGCCCTGAGGCTGTTTAGCCTGGAGAGGAAAAGACTGAGAGGGTATCTAATCAGTGTCTAAAAACATTTGAAGGCTGGGGGTCAGAACAGAAGAGACAGGGACAGCCTCTGCTCACTTGTGCCCTGTGACAGCACAAGGGGCTCTGGACATAAGCCACAGCACAACAAGTTCCACCTCAACTTGGGGAAGAACTTCTTTACTGTAAGGGTCACAGAGCCATGGAACAGGCTCTTAAGGGAGGTTGTGGAGTCTCTTTCTCTGGAGACTTTCAAGGCCTGTCTGGATGCATTTCTGTGCAACCTGCACTAGATTATGGTCCTGTTCTGGCAGAGGGCTTGGACTTGTGGATCTCCAGAGGTCACTTCCAACCCCTAACATCCTGTGATCCTGTGACCAGCAAGAGAAGAGTGAGGAGATATATGCCTGCATATATTCTGAAGGCCCCAACACAAGACATGGAACTGTTGGAGTGGGCCCACAGGATAGCCATGAAGATGATCAGAGGGTTGGAGCACCTCTCCCATGAAGACAGTCTGAGAGTTGCTGTTGCTCAGCAAGGAGAAAACAAGGCTCTGGGGACACTTCCAATATTTGAAGGTCGTTACAGAAGAGCTAGGGAGGGACTTTCACAAAGTCATGGAGTGACAAGATGGACGGTAACAGCTTCAAACTGCAAGAAGCTCAACTTAGATTAGATATTAGGAATAAATCCTTCATCACAAGAGTGGTCAGGCACTGAAATGGGTTGCTCAAACAAGTTCTGGAAATTGCAAGCCTGGAAGGTGGGGCCTTTAGCAACCTGGTCTAGTACAAGGAGTCCTTGCCCATTAGCAGGGCGTTTGGAATCAGATGATCTTCAAGGTTCATTCCAAATCAAACCAGTCCATGATCTCTGCTCCTGTACAGACTTCACAGCACTCACTAGATGTTTGCTGCAGCTCTCTCTCTGGTAGCTTAGCAGGCTTGTTCCAACTCATTAGAAATGCAAAATGAAAGAATTAGTCACCCTTTCCCCAAGAGCTCTGAACTATGACACTACAAATGATTTTATAACCCTTTGAAGTAATAATTTGGAGGTTTGTAATTGTAAGAAGTCTAGAGTTTTGGGAAGTTTGCTGGTTGGTTTCTTTTGCAGTGCACAAGATGAATACAAAATGAACAGAGATCATCCTCTGATGGAAATGGGAAGTACTTGCCAAAAAAGTTAGCATCCCATCAAGGGATGAGAGAGATTATATCATTATTTAAACTAGTTATCTGTAGGATTTCAAGTCCACACTTTTTTACCTTCATTGACTTCAAGAACATTGTTCCACAACTCTCCCTCCAAGGAGAACCAGAAGCCTGTATGAATTCCAGGCACACAGACTGCTATACAGAGTGAATGTGTCCCTTTTTCATCTCTTTTACAGTCAAATTCCTATGATCACTTCCCTCCCAGCTTGAAAGGTCACAAGTTTGGGGGGAGTGAAATCACTGCCATACAAGCTTCCAGCAACTGACTCCCTCATAGCCAATTAATTAACAAGGACACACAAAAGTGTCATTCATGTAAACTTTTAAAAGAAAATAATTTACTTCACAAAGATTTCTAAAATTCAAGTGGCTGAACGCAAGCCTTTGCTACTGAAGTCAACAGATCTCTCATTAATGTTAATGCATTCAGAATCTTTGCTTTAACTGGTTAGCCCCAAGGACGGCATTAAGTTGTACTTCCAGAGATGAAGCTGGCTTTACTGAACGATTGTGGCAGGTTTCAAACAGCAGAAAAGCTGGCAATATCCATTTTGTCACTTGGACTAAATCAATTTCAGAGTTATCTTGCAAACTAGATTACACTGGGTCTTATGTTTTATCACAGTGCATTCCTTCAGCTTATTTTCTTTAGCTCCTCTGAATACATTTTGAACAGTCCTAACATTTCGACAAGGATATGACAGGAGGTTAAAGAATCACAGAAACATTCAGGTTGAAAAAGACCCTCAGGATCACCAAGTCCAATCATTAACCCTACTCTAGAAGGGCCACCCTAAACCACATCCTCAAGCACTATATCCAAAAGACGTAAACACATTGAGGGTTGATACACCTCCCTGGGCAGCCCCTCTCAGTGACTGACCACTCTTGCTGGAAATTTTTTTTTTCCTAATGCCCAGTCTAAACCTACCCAGTCACAGCTTAAGGTTGTTCTCTCTTGCCATGTCTCCAATCATCTGTGAGAGGAGACCAGCAGCAGCCTCTCCACAATGTCCCTTCAGGTAGTTGTAGACAGCAATGAGGTCTCCCTCCCCTCAGCCTCCTCTTTTTCACACTAACCAGCCCAAACTCCCTCAGTCACTCCTCACAAGTTTTATTCTCTAGGCCCTCCTCAGCTTCCTTGCCCTCCTCTGCACTGGCTCCAGCACCTCCACATCCCTCTTACAATGAGGTGCTCAAAACTGAACACAATACTCAAGGTGTGGCCTCACCAGAGCAGACTACAAGGGGACAATCAGCTCCCTACTCCAGCTGGACACAGCATTTCTAATCCCAGCCAGGATGCCATTGGCTTTCTTTGCCACCTCGGCACACTGCTGGCTCACATTCAATTGCTTGTCTGTTACAATCCCCAGGTTTCTCTATGCCAGGCAGCTTTCCAGCCACATTTCCCCAAGCCTGTAGCTTTGCTTGGGGTTGCTGTGGCCCATGTGCAAGATACGGCATTTGGCCTTGTTGAAGCTCATGCCATTAACATCAGCTCACGGATCCAATCTATCCATGTCCCTCTTCAGAGCTTCCCTACCCTCATGACGAACAACACTGTCATCTAACTTGGTGTCATCCGCAAAGTTACTGCTGACACACTCTCTTCCTCCACCAAAGTCATCAATAAAGACGTTAAACACACATATATTAAACTGAAAAAAATCATATTTATGATAAATTCATCTCTTCTCTTTCTTGTCGATGAGATATAGAATCACAGAATTAACCTGGTTGGAAGAGACCTCCAAGATCATCCAGTCCAACCTATCCCCCAGCCCTAGCCAGTCAACTAGACCATGGCACTAAGTGCCTCATCCAGGCTTTTCTTAAACACCTCCAGGGACGGTGACCTCACCACTTCCCTGGGCAGCCCATTCCACTGGCAAATCACTCTCTCTGTAAACAACTTCCTCCTAACATCCAGCCTATATGTTTAAGTAGTTCATTATAACGTATATTAAGGAGAAACATTCAAGTTTTGCACAACATCATGGTTATTATGAATCTCCAAGTGTTCCATTCCCGAGTAATGTAGTGGAAATTACTGAGATATAAACTACTTCATAATAGAATTTCCAAGCTAGTAAGACAAATATCTTCAGTCTTTCTGGATAGGAATGCTCTGCAACTTTCAATACAGACATTCTCCTTTTGTACCAACTAAGTTTTTAAAACCATGACAGATCAGCAAGTTCAGACTCAAACATTTATTGTACCACACAAGAATGTCACTGTCAACTTGAGACTGTGAAGACAAGATTCCAGCCCCCGCTCCAAGGAATTTTCATGTAGTTGAAAGATGCTGCAAGTCTAACAAGAAGCTCACAATCTTTTCATCTTTCCATAGAAAAACTCTCCAAGATCAGAGGATGAGTGTCTTCTCCTGTCCTTTACAAGCACGTGATACTTTTGACAGCTACACATAGCAACTTACTCCTCAGGCACCATTCTGTGCTGAATCCCCAGAACAAAAGAAGTGAAGACAGGTCACCATCCTAAGAGGAAATATAGACAACTGCTAGCAGACAATTCAGTGACTGATCCCAGAACTGATGTAAATAAAAGAGGGATGTGAAAAGTAGGTACAAACTCCAGCCATGTTTGCAAAAGTAATTAATTTTTATGCTTTTCTGTTGAAAACAGAGGTGGGGAAAAAAAGAAATAAAAAAAGGGGGAAAAAAACCTATAAATAATAAATCTCACCTTTCTATTTCACACAAGAATATGTCTCTGTTATCTACATTACCAGTTTATTGCTGGTCAGAATTCAGTGATGCTTTCCAAAAAAAGTTTAGTTTTCTGTGTTTAACCTTCCAGAAATTAATTATTTTTCACAATCAGACTCTGACTTAAGGGAGGCACAAGAACTCTTAATACAAGCAGTGTTTTAAAACTTTATTCACTGAATCACAGAACCATCCAGGTAGGAAAAGATCTTCAGGATCACCAAGTCTAACTTATAACCCTACTCTACAAAATTCACCTTAAACTATTATCTCTACACACCACATCCAAATGACCCTTACACACATCCAGAGTGAGTGACTCCACCACCTCCCTGGGCAGCTCATTCCAGTGCTTGATCACTCACTCTGTGAAAAAACTTTTCCTAATGTCCAATCTAAACCCACCCAGCCTCAGCTTGAGTCCATTCCCCCTTGTTCTGTCTCCAATTACCTGTGAGAAGAGACCAGCAGCAGCCTCTCTACAATGTCCCTTCAGGTAGCTGTAGACAGCAATGCGATCTCTCCTCAGCCTCCTCTCTTTCACACTAACCAGCCTCAGCTCCCTCAGTCGCTTCTTATAAGATTTATTCTCCAGGCTCTTTCTGAGCTTTGTTGCCCTCTTCTGGACCTGCTCCGGTACCTCCACATCTCTCTTGCATGTTCAAATCAGAAGCAATGAGATAAGAGTATAATTACAGAATCACTGAGACTTGAAAATGACCTCTGAGATCATCAAGTCTAGCCTATGACCCAATACTAAGATATCAGCTAAACCATGGCACCAAGTGCCACATCTAATCTTCTCTCAAAGACCTCCAGGGATGGTGACTCCACTACTTCCCTGGGCAGTCCATTCCAGTGCCTAATCACCCTTGCTGTGAGGAAGTGCTTCCTAACATCCAACCTGTATCATAGAATGGTTTATGTTGGAAGGGACCTCAAAGATCATCCAGTTCCAATCCCTAACCAGAGGCAGGGACACCTCCCACTAGAACAGGCTGCTCAAGGCTTCACCCAACCTGGCAACCTGGCCTTGAACACTTCCAGGGAGGGAGCAGCCACAACCTCCCTGGGCAACTTGTGCCAGTGTCTCACCACCCTCACTGGGAAGAACTTCTTCCTAACATCTATTTTAAGTCTTCTCCCTTCCAGTTTAAACTCATTACCCCTCATCCTGTCATTACAAGACCTTGTCAATAGTCCCTCCCCAGGCTTCTTGTAGGCCCCTCCAGATACTGGAAGGTGTACTAGTTTGAAGCAGGCTAGAATGTTTTGGTGAGAAGAACCAGATTACAGGCTGTGAAAGGAAAACAATGGTGATGTCTAATTCACTCATAGGTTTGCTGAGATGTATAGGAACAAGAAAGAAAAACACAGATAACCACTCTCACTGGGGCTGCTGGCTGAGCTGCATCTTACTCTCCAATCTCACCCTCCATTTTGGACTAATCCACTTTGCTTCCTAACCCCCTGGCCAAACCTCCATTCTTCGTTAGGACTGGAGTAAGGTTGAGAGGGGAAGGGCGAAAGTGGAGGGGTGGCTGAGAGCCCCTCCTGGGGACTCAAGTTTCTGAGAGGGGAGTTGTGTTTCTGTATTATCTTTTTACTTTGTGTATTTCTGTATATAACTGTATATACTGTAAATATCTGCTTGTATATTGTGCTAGCTGTAAATATAAGCTTCATTCATATTTCCAGAGCCAGCTGAGTCTAGTCTGGGTGATTTCTAAAGTGTGGGAAGGTGGGGAACATCCAAACCATTACAGAAGGCCACTACAAGGTCTCCTCAAAGCCTTCTCTTCTCCAGGCTGAAGAGCCCTAACTCTCGTAGCCTGTCCTCATAGCAGAGATGCTCCAACCCTTCAATCATCTTTGTGGCCTCTGGACTCCCTCCAACAGTTTGATGTCCTTCTTGTGCTGGGCAGTAGAACTGTACACAGTACTCTAGGTGGGGTCTCAGGAGAGCAAAGGGGCAGAATCCCCTCCCTTGCCCTGCTGGACATGCTTCTCTTGATGCATACTACATATGCATTGTTCTATTTTGTAGTTCCTTCAGAAGGAGAATATCGCTGAAACTGCCAGTATAAGAATGCTTTTCAAGCACTGAAACCTGAACATGCTGTCACTGAAACCTGAATGGCTTTAAGATCCAAACAAGAATCCACAAAGTTTAACAGGTATTAACTTTTCAAAAGTCACTGGAATCAAGCCAGTGGGAAACAAAATGCATTTTGCAGCCTTTTAAATTACAATACACCTACACAACCAAACAGCAGTATTTAATAAGCAGCCAAAAGGAAAAGTGAGATTTCAAAGGAACCTTCACCTAGAACATGTGAACTGAGGTCTGACTTCCCTTCAAACTCACCCACCTGGAGTGCTGTGTGCAGTTTTAGAGTCCCCAGCACAAGAAGGACATGGAAGTGATGGAGCCAGAAGTAGGAATTCTGGCTCTCAAATCACCCTAGCTGGCTAATCAAGCTTAATGAATCCTTCTGATATTGATGGCATAGAATCACAGAATGTCAGGGGCTGGAAAGGTCCTCTGAAGCTTATCTAGCCCAACTCCCCCCAGCCAGAGCAGGATGTTCAGTGATGCCCAGTGATAGGACTAGGGGCAATGGGTGGAAGCTGAGGCATACAAAGTTTCATTTAAACATGAGTAGGAATTTTTTTTTTTTCCTGTGAGGGTGACAGAAGACTGGAACAGGCTGCCCAGGGGAGTTGTGGAGTGTTCCTCTCTGGAGATATTCAAGAACTGTCTGGATGCAACTGCTTCAAATAAAGAGAGGAGCAATTCATCACCACACCTTGAACTCTGCTAAATTATCCAATTTAGGAAGTAAGGATATATTTACCATATTTTCTGGGGGTTTTTTTCCATGTTATTTGTTGCTGTTTGCATTCAGCATTGTGAAACTTGGAGTTAACTGTGAGTTTATTGCTATTTCCTGAGTCCAAGCTTGTCTTCACATACTTTGTCACTCTATTAGTTTACATGTCATCGGTCTTAAGATTTTGCAGGTCTGATCCAAATGTATGCTACAAATACACATCTATACTGTTACTTAGCTTCCTGTCAAAAAGAAGTTATTCACTTTTCAGGCTCTTACTTTCTTCTTTGTATGGTTCAATCTACTTGTATTTTTAAATTCAAGCAAGAGTGAGCGAATGCACACAAACACCCCCCCAGTAAACCTGCCCTTCGCACCCTCTCTCTGTTACTTTGCATGAGTTACACACTTTCACCCCCTCAGTTCTCACCCAGGCATCACATTCAACTTTATCCCATAATTCACATTATTTTTGTTGTTGGTGGTGGTGGCTTGTGTTGGTTTTTTTTGGTTGCTGCTCTTGTCAGGTTTATTTGACACATCTACACCAGCACTGTGTCTCTGGTCTCCAGTGCGAGAGTGAATAGATTCACTCACATGAAACAAAATCTTTGCTTTGCTCAGGGTGATGAACAACCTCACTTGTGACATTTACATCTATTGATTTGCCTGATTTCTAGATACTCCATTAAAATAAGTTGATCAAAATGATACAAAATGATAATCCGCTGCATTCAAAGATCTGCACTCCTCCTAAAGTCAAAATCTTTTTGTACCCATACAAAGAACCACCCTTTGATACTTCTTACAGATCTGATGGCACCAGTTCTAAATTAGCACTTCTTCCTAACATAGAAGACTCAGTAGCCAGACTACACAGAACTTCACTGCTGAGAAACAGGAAGCTGCCTGCAGACACTGCTGCTTCCCCACAGTTGGAAAAGTCAATTTTGAGAACTATTTTTATTCAGCAGACTGCTAATCCCCAGAGATCTGTGCATCTTGCTCTTTAGCAAGAGTTAATAAGCTGCATTTATGCTGCTGAAGAAGTAGGTAGACAGCAGCATCTCAGTCTGAGCATAAAATATCACTGTGAAGGCCAAAATGCTCTGTGACATCCACCACTAAGCTCTATGCTAGATCTCAGGGCAGTCCAAGCTGGATAACATTATAACCTTGTGGTATTACCAAGTAGAAAGTTTTTTGTTATCATTTTTATCAGTTCATAGAATGGTCTGGGTTGGAAGTGGCTTTCAAAGGCCATCTAGTCTAATCTCCTCTGGAGCAAGCAGCGGCAGGTTGCCCAGAGCCCTGTTGAGCATCACCTTGAGTATCTTCAGGGATGGGGCCCCAACCAACTCCCTGGGCAAGCTGTTGGGACCATTTTTTAGCAGCAATGAGATCCACAACTCCCCAGTCCAGAGACATAAAGAAATATAAAGTTGCCTTTAATTTTTTAACAAATTACTGTTTTCCCTCAAGGTTAGAAGACTCTGTTTTTATCTCAAAGCCATCCGAACTGCATAGATGTGGCTTATCTGGTTAACGGAAATCCACTAAACTGCAGTAAATCATTTCTCTAAGATGAATGGCAATGGGGTTACTAGAAAAAAAAAAAATCACCTGACTTAGCTATCAGTTCTTTCTAAATACTATGATAATGGTAGCTCTGCGGAGATTTAACACCTTCTGAACAAGGACTCACCAACTTCATAGGTCAAAATAGCATTTGGTAGATGGGAGAGCAAAGACAGAGACCAGTGCTTCTCCTGCCATAAAGTAAGGGACAGAGCACAACAGAGGAATCATATTTAAAAGCAAATATAAGAAGATTCCTGGAAATATATGCTGGGAACCAAGCACCTGGAAACACAGGCTTGCAATGATAGGATGAAAGCGATTAGATTTAAGTTCGAGGAAGGCAAATTTAGACTGGAGATTAGGTAGATGCTCTTTACAGTGGTGAGACACAGGAACAGGCTGCCCAGGGAAACTGTGGATGCTTCCTCCTTGAAAGTGTTCAAAGATGAGGCCTTGAGCAACCTAGCTTAGTGGAAAGTACCCCTGCCCATGGTAGGGCTGTTGAAACCAGCAATAGAACAAGAGGACACAGTCTCAAGTTGTGCCAGGGTAGGTATAGGCTGGATATTAGGAAGAAGTTCTTCACAGAGAGAGTGATTTCCCATTGGAATGGGCTGCCCAGGGAGGTGGTGGAGGCACCGTCCCTGGAGGTCTTCAAGAAAAGACTGGATGAGGCACTTAATGACATGGTCTAGTTGATTGGATAGGGCTGGGTGATAGGTTGGACTGGATGATCTTGGAGGTCTCTTCCAACCTGGTTGATTCTATGATTTTTAAGGTCCTTTCCAACCCAAACTATCATAGAGAGAATGCTCACAACATAAAACAATCAGAGCTGTTCAAGAATATTCAGATGCAAGTTTTAATTCTGAACATCCCAGCAGAGGAGAGAAATAAAGTCTTCAGACTAGCAGTTTGAGATGAACACTCTTGCTCAAGAAACTGGTTGAAACATTTTGTGAATAACAATTCACAAAATACGCAGTGCCTTAGTGATAAAAAAAAAATTGCAAAGCACTAAGCCAAGTAATTTATTCAAAGGTAAGAGTACCCTCCATAGATAGCCCACAGGAACACAGTACCCAGCCCTTAGGGCTGTCGCCTCAGTCCAGAGCTGCTGACACAACCACTGCTGAAGGCATCAGGGCAGTCAAGCGTATGTGGCTTTTTAAGAGTCTTACATATTAATGTCCCAGTAAGGCAGAGTAAACACACGATAATGGACATGCTTGAGAGTTACTTTGGTGGCAGTAAGTCTGCAAAAATGATTAAATGCACCCAAGGAAAAAAATTCTCCAAGAGGGATGAAGGCAACATGTTGAAGAGAACCTGCAAGAGAATCTTTACTTACACTGTGTAACCATGAACCCCACATCAACAGGACTTAAAGACATTAATTTAAAATAGGGAACTCCAGGCCAGTCAGTCTCACCTCTGTGCCCAGTAAGATCATGGAGCAGATCCTGCTGGAGGCACTGCTGAGACAGAAGAATAGTGCAGAGGTTTTTGGGTACAATCAGCATGGCTTCACCAAGGGCAAATCCTGCCTGACAAACCTGGTGGCCTTCTATGAAAACGTCACAACATCAATCTATGAGGGGTGAGCAACTGATGGCATTTACCTGGACCTGAGCAAAGCCTTTGACACTGTCCCACACCACATCCTGACCTCCAAGTTGCTGAAATATGGGTTTGATGGGTGGACCAAGAACTGGCTTGACGGCCGCACCCAATGGCTCCATATCCCAGTGCAGGCCGTGTTCAGATTCAGATTCAGCTGTTCAGACCAGCTCTGACCCTCCCTGCAGTGCAGCTCAGCTCTCTGACCCACCTGCAAGGATCAGCTATAGCTCTGACCTTCACCTAAGCGCTCGGCCGCTCATACGTACACGCTCGGAAGCCCTAGCATTGCTCCAATGCTCACTGAGGCACAGACCTCACGCTTTGATTCAATTCACAGTTAACCTGTTGGCGTACTTTAGATGCAGAAGCTCATTCAAGCCTGCACCCATATATATATAAGGAGCCGATAGCCTCCTAAGCCTAAAGCCAGCTGTGCATATTTGCAAGCTGTATCATTTATCTACAGAGCTCAGACTCCCAGCTTATTGCCTGGTAAGAGACCCAGGAGAGCAGACCTTTGAATTGTCTGCACCCTCACACACAGCCTGCTAGCTGTGCAGAGGACAGTGCCAGAAACTGCACGGACATCCTTCTCCTGCTCCTGTGATCCTGCTGAGCTGATAATCCCGGACACGGCTTCCAGAAGGAGACAGCAGCATTGAGGCAGAGATCGTCCCTCGCCAGGAGAACAAAAGGTTAGAGAAACCTAAGACCCCAGAGACTGGGAAGATTTATCATTTCCCTCTCAAGCCAGGAAGATTCCAGCGTCCAAGGATCCACGGGCAAAGATCCCCTGAATTCCAGACACTGGGCACAGGCTGACACAACCCCAGGAGTGTGATTAATAATTAGGAGCAACACTTACAAGTAAAGATTTAATTCTTCTGTAATAGAAGTCACCTCTGCCTTAGAGCAGATAGAGTTTTAGCCCTCTGCTGGGCTAATAGCAATAAGCTCCCAAGTGGCACTAAGCCAAAGGGAAATCTCTCTCTGTGAATAGTTTATAATTGAAATAGTTTTGCCAGTTATTGACCAAATCCCTGTATATATTATATTTCTAAATTGTTTTCATAAACTTGCACAAAAGAACTAAACAGTGGTTGGGGGTGGCAAGAGTTTGTAAATATTAATTTTAATAAATGATATTTTTATAAAAAATTAATACTGCCTCAAATTAATTTCTCACCTCTGCCAAACAGGCGTAGGCACTGAGAACCCCCTCCGCAACACCAGGAGGAGCTCCCAAGCACCTTTCCAGCTTCTTTTCACCCCTCTACCTTATCCCAGAGTCTGCCTTATGCGCAAAGTGAGTTGAGAGGATCGGCAAGGGAGGTTAGAAGCAGAATGATTAGTTGGGTTACACAGATCCAAGCAGAACAGCAGAAGCCCAGGGAGGAAAAAAAAACAGACTCTTAAGACAGTCGTTTTATCTGTGTTTGTATCCTTGCTTTTATACATCTCAGCGAACCTATGAGTGAAGTAGACATCACCACTGTTTACTTTTCACAGCCTAGAATCTAATTTTTCTCATAAGAATATTCCAATTATCCTCAAACCAGCACAGCAACCCTGACTGATTTTATGATTCAATGATAAGGTAATCCTCCTATTTCTCACTTTTTTTTTTTTTTAATTTCTTTTCAAAAGCTTTTGTCATTTCAGGTACTACAAACTTCAGAGAAGGACTTAGAAAGAACTGTTTGAGTTGGAAGCTAGTTTGAATCTTCTTTTTTTCCCCTTTTTTGTTAAGTGCCCCAATGATAAAATGGTTAATGCATTGGTTGTTTTTTTTTCTGTTATTCTACATGATGTGAACATGACCTCTTTGGCTACTGAGGTTTGACTTTCTTTCGTTTGAAATAGACTAAAATTTGAGTGTTCCTGTCTGTTCAAAGTAGGTTTTCTGTTAAATCTAGCAAGATTCAATTCCATTTATTTAGAAATCTCTTTTGTTTGGTTTTTTGTTTTCCATCTCAGATTCCACAGCCACTTAAAAATACAAAACAAATCCCCAAACCCTCACCGAGGTGGTTTATACTGTATACATGTCTAGGGAGCCAATGAGGTACAATTTTATTAATGGCTAAATCATTTATCAAATTTTTGAGCTGTCAGAGTAGAGACTTAAATAAAAGCCCTCAAAATGAATGAGGCTGTCAGAGTTTAGACCCTGTCTAAGAGAAGTAAAACATCTTTGCTCACAAATCTTTTTAAGCCTAGTTGGTCTTTACACTTTTATCCCACCCAGGACCCAGTTGAAGTGTCCCAAATTCCCAGAAAAGTTAACAAAAGTAAGAAATAAGGTTACAGAAGTGTGGAAACTGATACACTTTGGACATTGAATACATTTTGTATAGCTCCAGTCTTCACAATTCTGTGGTACAACAGAATTAAAGGTGAAGATGAAAAAGAAGTTCCTATTACAAGATAGATCTGGACATGTTGGAACATGTCCAGATAAGGCCCATGAAGATGATCAGAGTGCTGGAGTACTTCTCTTACAAAGCCAGACCGAGGGAGTTGGGGCTGTTCAGTCTGGAGAAGAGAAGGCTCCAAGGAGACCTTATTGTGGCCTTCCAGTATCCAAAGGGGGTCTACAGGAAAGCTGCTGAGGTACTTCTTAGGGTGCCAAGTAGCATTCGGACTGGGGGGAATGGAGCAAAACTACAAGTGGGTAGATTCAGATTGGATGTTAAGAAGAAGTTCTCCACCATGATGGTGATTAGACACTGTAACAGGTTGCCCAGGGAGATGGTGGGAGCCTCATCTCTGGAGATCTTTAAGGCCAGGCTGGATGTCGCTCTGAGCAATCTGATCTAGTGTGAGGTGTCCCTGCCCATGGCAGGGGGTTTGGAACTGGATGAGCCTTCAGGCCCCTTCCAACCTTGACAATTCTATCAAACAGCAACAGTCTCTTACAAAAAAAATAATGCAAACACAGGAGAGGAAAGCACTTACGTTATTATTCACCTTCTTTAATTTAGTTATGATACTTCTGTCTGTAAAAGGCCAGCATCAAGCAGCCTCACCACTTAGATTATCTAACATGATAAACAAATCTGTTAATTTGTCAGTTCTGGAACTGAATTGCAGGCAGGGATTTAGAAATATAAGCCCAAATAGATAAACAACAAGAAAATAAATACAGCATGAACTGCTACACAAACCCTTGATTATTAACAAGAATATTAAACAGTCTTATGTTAAATCCATCCCAACTGAGATATGAAATGTAATTCTTCTCCTACCTGAAGAGCAGTCAAAAAAAAAAAAAAAAACAACAAAACACACTGCAGTTGATCATTTCACCCAAAGAAGATATTAAAAAGAACCTTCAAACCCCTTCCTACTTGTTAGAAATATTAACTTCAGGGAGACAGATCTTGAAAATTCATTCCAACATGAAAATAAGAAGTGGCAACAGACTGCATCTGGAAGTTTTGGAGGAAGTGTTTTTTTAATTTCACATAACAGGTGTCACATTAAACAAAAAGCAAATTACCTAATAAATAACTACCTGCTCAGCAAAACCACTCAGCTGCTTTCCACAGATGGATTGACTGCCTTTTAATGGATGCTTTCCCATAACTCCAAAGTATGGGAAGAGCAGACTTGCATTTAAAACAGAAGGACTGGGAGTTATATCGAGGAGGGCTGTGTAACATCTGTCTGCATCCCTACTACAAAAAATTAAAGACACTCCAGAGCTGTCTCACCAAACCCTTTCAGTTCACTTCTGCTGCTCTGATTCATCTCTTTACTCATCATGAAAAGCAAACCTCTATGAATATAGACTCTCGTGGCAATTTTGTCTTCCTAACAAAGCCAGATGTCATGTTTGCTGTAGGGTAGTATAGGAAGGCAGTAGTCTTGATGAGGAATTTCAATACCAGATGGCAGGACTAAGAGGAGATCTTCTCAATACCCAAAGTGTGGGTATCAAGAGGATGGGACCAGACTTTTCACTGGTGCCCACTGATAGGACAAGGGGTAATGGGCACAAACTGGAACACAGGAAGTTCCACCTAAACATAGGGAAAAAGCTTATTTTCTATGAAAGAAGTGCAGGAGCAGGCTCACCTCAGAGATGTTGTAGAGTCTCTTCTGAGAGATTCCAAACCCATCTTTATATTGTGATCCTGGACAACCTGCTTTGGGTGACCTTGCTTTAACTGGGAAGTCTGGACTAGAGGATCTCCCTTCAACCTCCACTCTGATTAATTCAAGTAAGCATACAGATAGAACACAGACAAACTAAAGGCATGGAGATGTCTTCCAAGTGCTGCTCACACAAATGCTTGTGGTTTGAGCGGGCCAGCTGGGAAGGACACAAATGCAAGAACAAAATCCATTCATTTTTTGTTTGGCTTTTTAAGCACAGGCTGCTGACAGCATTTCTGGAAACCACTCAAGACAGACTTATCTCCACCAGTCAAGCTGGTGGGTGATTGAGTGAGACACCATCTCCTTCCTTGTACCACGCAGAAAGTCAAGTAGACTCTTCTGTTAGACTACAGCAAACTGTAAAGACTGAAGTACTGATGAAGCAGGATATCTGAGAACTCCATCAGCTGCACCAAGCAGGTTCCCTGGCTGCTGACAGTTCTCAACGACTTGGTAATGATGAACTCATTTTGCTCTACTGGCAAGGCCTAAGTTCTTGTGGTGATTTAAATTAACAGGGGATAAAGCAGCTAGAATTACATGTCTCAAACATACCTTAAACTAAAAGGTAATTAGAGCATGACCTTGCAGTGCCTTTTGGCATAATGGGTAATGAACCCATTTGTTTTAATAATACTGCAAAAAGTTTGAGATAATAATGTTTTAAAATGATATAACTGCTTGACTTTCAGAGATGCTGAGGCTTAATGCCCAACTAAAAATAAAAATAGCGCAACCTAGAAGCAGATTTTAAAAAGGACAATTGCCAGTAAAGAATAATTTAATTAGAAATGCAGCAGAATCTTTGCTATCTGCAAACTTTCAGAACTTTTAATGGCCCCCTAACAAGGAGTGACCCTCTCCCAAAAGGTAAGATGCCTGCAATATAGGTCACTGTAAGAAGCTCAAGGCAATACCTTGAAACTGACCTGAAAGAAATTTTACATTTTGAATCATGTGGCTGCAGCCTTGCCTGATTCCTTGCCAGTACACAGACGGCAGCAAAGAAACCAAGAAAAAAGCAGTGACAAAACCAGTCTGTCTGTTTAGCAGGTGAGGCAGAGATAGGCAGGAGGTATGGTGACAGCTTGGTAGAAATAGTGAAGGAGAGAAAAGGAGCTTTAAACACGCAGAACTTGGTTGACAATATTGAGCATGCAGACTTTCAGTGGTACATTAAAACCTGCTACATCTCTTACAGAAAGGATCCACTTTTAAATCAAGAAAACCAACACACAGAGCCAAAAAAAATTAAACAAAATCAACCCACAAACAGACAAACATTTTGCCATTAAGACTGGATTTCAATGCTTTTCTTGTAGGCTTAAAGATCTACAGGAAGAATTTTCAAAGTCCACATTGTTCACACCCTTCTATTTGACCACCATCATAGTATATTTTTCCCACAGTCAGGGCACTGTAGACACACAAAACCTAAACTGGTTTAAAAGGAGAAAAAAAGCTTTGTCTATATCAATTACAGGACTGCAGGATGTTAGAGGTTGGAAGGGACCTCTGGAGATCTTCACAGAATCACATAACTAAACAGGTGGGAAAAGACCTTTAGACCTCAAGTCTAACCTATCACCTAACATCTTCTAATTAACTAAACCTTGGCACCGAGTGCCTCATCCAGTCTCCTTTTAAACACCTCCAGGGATGGTGACTCCACCACCTCCCTGAGCAGCCTGTTCCAATGCCAATCACTCTCTCTGGGAAGAACTTCTTCCTAACATCCAGTCTAAACCTGCTCTGGCACAGCTTGAGGCTGTGTCCTCTTGTTCTATCACTGGGTGCTTGGGAGAAAAGACCAACCCCACCTGGCTACAACCCTCTTTCAGGTAGTTGTAGAGAGCAATAAGGTCTTCCCTGAGCCTCCTCTTCTCCAGGCTGAACACCCCCAGCTCCTTCAGCCTCTCCTCACAGGGCTGTGCTCCAGCCCCCTCACCAGCCTTGTACCCATCTCTGGACACATTCAAACATCTCAACATCTTTCTTAAATTGAGGGGTCCAGAACTGGACACAGGACTAAACCAGGGGCAGAAAGACTTCCCTGGTCCTCCTGGCCACACTGTTCCTGATACAGGTCAGGATGCCAGTGGCCTTCTTGGCCACGTGGGCACACTACTGGCTCATGTTCAGCTGCTGTCAACCAGCAACCCCAGGTCCCTCTGCCTGGCTGCTCTCCAGCCACTCTGTCCCCAACCTGTGGCACTGCATGGGGTTGTCATGACCAAATCATCTGTAAAGATATTAAACAGGACTGGGCCCATCTTTGGTCCCTGGAGCATACCACTAGTGACTGGCTGCCAACTGGATGTGGCACATTTGTCTCGGGGCCTGGCCATTCAGCCCATATCCCTTGCCAGAGTGGGACACAGAATCTATCCCTGATTAATATTAGTCAAGTATCAATTCAGTTATCATCCCATGAGATAATGACAGCTAATTCTCTCAGACAGCTAAGCAAGGGGAAAATAAACAACTTCTGTGTTGAAGCCTTCTCCTACCATGCAACATGAAGTAAGGGCTTGACAACAAATACTGAGAAGTGGAAGAAGAGCAGGACTGTCTCTGCCAACTTCCACACCAGCTTGAAGTGTGGCACTGAGCTGGAAACCACAGCACACAACAGTACATAGGAAATCTTTCAGTAAGTAACAATTTCTTCCTGGGTGAAATGACAGGCACTCTTCAGTCCACAAACAGGCTCAGTTAAAACAGATGAGACACAAATTAATTCATTTATTCTCAGTGTCTGGCCTCTACCAGCATTCTGAGACAACAGCTGAGCTTAACAAAACCATTTAGATGCTCAGACTGAGACAAATTCTCTGTATCTTATTAAAATAGTTTTAAGTAACTGAACACAGCTCAGCACTAAGCCTACAAGAAACATTAAACATCAGCACTGCTCAAGTCAGAGTTCAATAGCTTGCTCTAACCATATGAAGACATTTTTGTTATGTTCTTTTATTTCAATAAACCGTTAAAATATAAATCTCTATACAGACCCCATCTCTGGAGGTGGTTTAAGAGTTGTACAGATGTAGTGTTTAGGGACATGGTTTAGACAAGGACTTGTCAGGGTTATGTTAATGATTTGACTTGGTCATCTTATAGATCTGCTCCAATCTAGACAATTCTGTGGTTCTGTGGCAGAGAGTTTGGGCAAACAAACGTTATGGTAACTTTGATGGAACAAAGTTCCAGTATCTGAATGCATCCTACAGGAAGGCTGAGGAGGGACCATTTGCAAGGTCTTGTAATGACAGGACAAGGAGGAATGGGTTTAAACTGGAAGAGGGGAGATTTAAACTAGATGTCATGAAGAAGTTCTTTCTAGTGAGGGTAGTCAAACACTGGCACAGATTGTTCAGGGAGGCTGTGGTTGCCTCCTCCCTGGAGGTGTTCAAGGCCAGGTTGGATGAGGCCTTGAGTGACTTGTTCTAGTGGGAGGTGTCCCTCTCTATGGCAGGAGGTTGGATCTGGATGATCTTTGAGGTCCCTTCCAACCTAAACCATTCTATGATTCTATAAAGCTTACCCAACAAAATGTCAAAAGGCCATTCTGCATGAAATGCAACTGCTTTCTTGATCTTCCTTGAGAGCTTAACTTCACAAGCCTACTGAAAAACAGAACATAGGGAGCATTATGTGTCCCACTGGTCTCTCCTGCAGGTCTCTAAAGAGGGCTTGAACACTAATTTACGGTATTACCCTCTTGGACTTCAAGTATCTCAAAAGTCCACTTCAGGGTATTAGGCCAACTGTATGTGTAAATTAGTTCTGAATCACAAACTTTATCTGGAAAAATCTCCCTTATGGATCATAGCCTCAAGGAATTAAATGCTTCTATGACAACTTACCACTGAGCTAATCACAAATCAGAACATGAAGTTAATTTTAACTGAAGCAGTGGCACTGAAAAAAATCCACAACGATCAATAGTGTTACCCAGCTGAACCAGGTCATGCATGCCAGAACCTCCTACCACTTACTATTGCAGTACATTACCACTACAGGAAAAAATGCATTCTAAGCCTCTGCAAAGTACCAGAGGGAAGATTAAACATTTCTTTGGGCTTCACTACAGTAAAACAAACACATTCAGCATATTCAAGCTGTTAGATTCCACTACTGGTCCACATGTGATTTTGAAAATGTCAGTGATTAAGCTTGGCCCTAAAGATTTGTGTGTGAGAGTCTAAACGTCTCCCATGTAATATCTGCTGCAACTTTGCAACACTACATTTACTTAGTAAGCAATGGACACTAAAAATCACATCTGCCTTTAAAAGCCCAAGGATGCAACATTCTTAAAACAAAGGCCTTTGCACACAATGCCAGCTTTGTCTTTAAATTCCAGAATTAAAAATTCTACATAAGCCTTGCTTCCAATCAGCAAAAGAATTTGTATCTAAGTATCTTAAATAAATCTGTTTCAAGTAAGCCTGTATCGACAAAACGATTCTGTGTTTTGGACTGGGAAATGCTATCACCATTTTTTGCCAGTGGGCCTGGATTGGTCTCACCTTGTGGAAAGAGAGACCCATTAGGCAGTCTTTTTCAAGTACAGAGATAAAAGGAGAACCCAGTATGTACACAGGAGAGATTCTGAGGTGCTGTTGTAAGAAAGAATGAGTTTGTCTCCTCCCATTTGTTCCCAGGCTATAAGATCCTTTTGCAACTGGCAAGCTTCGATTTTTCCTTTTGGACCATGAGAAATACCTTTCAACAAGGAACTCACCCGAGTAGTGAGTCTGGGAAAGCAAGTCAAGAACTTGCATACCTGTTGGTTTATGTTAGAAAGAAAGTCAAGGACAACAGACTTTCATCTCAGACACCCAGGAAATGTCAACCACAGGACCTCACTGAGAGCTGGAAACTAACAGCTTTAAGCCACAAACACACACTGCCCTGAATCATAGAATGAGTCAGGGTTGGAAGGGACCACAAGGATCATCTGGTTCCAATTCCACCTGCCATAGGCAGGGACACCTCACACTAGATCAGGCTGTTCAGAGCCTCATCCAGCATGGCCTTAAACATCTCCAGGGATGAGGCTTCCACCACCTCCCTGGGCAACCTGTTCCAGGTTCTCACCACCCTCTTGGTGAAGAACTTCTTCCTAACATCCAGTCTGAATCTACCCATTTCTACCTTGGTTCCATTCCCCCTAGTCCTATCACTACCTGACATCCTAAAAAGTCCCTCCCAAGCTTTCTTGTAGACCTCCTTAAGATACTGAAAGGCCACAATAAGGTCACCTCAGAGCCTTCTCCTCTCCAGACTGAACAGCCCCAACTCCCTCAGCCTCTCCTCATAGCAGAGCAGCTCCAGCCCTCTGATCACCCTTGTGGCCCTTCTCTGGAAACACTCCAGCACATCCATATCCCTCCTGTAATAGAGGCATTTAAGATTCCATTTGGTAAGCCTTGTTCATCAAAGTTACCATAATCATAGAATCAACCAGGTTGGAAGAGACCTCCAACATCATCCAGTCCAACCTATCACTCAGCCCTGTCCAATCAACCACCCCATGGCACTAAGTGCCTCATCCAGGTTTTTCTTGAACACCTCCAGGGATGGAGACTCCACTACCTCCCTGGGCAGCCCATTCCAATGCCAATCACTCTCTCCGTGAAGAACTTCCTCCTAACATCCAGCTTCTATCTCCCCTGGCACAACTTAAGATTGTGTCCCCTTGTTCTTTTGCTGGCTGCCTGAGAAAAGAGACCAGCTCCCACCTGGCTACAGCCTCCCTTCAGGTAGTTGTAGACAGCAATGAGGTCACCCAAACTCTCTGCCACAGAACCACACAACTGTCTAGATTTGAGCAGACTTTTAAGAGGTTTAAGTTGGAGATCAGGAAAAATTAATAGGCCCTCCTGAAAACCAGCAGTTAACTGATGTGATCCTTGGTCATCTTACAAAAAAATGCCACGAAAAAAATTGAAAATCTAAGGAACTTTTACTTGAAATGTGGCATTTGCATACCATGGATGTCTGAGAAGAAACACCCGAGAGGTCAGAAGGGAACAGTACGCCAGTGACCTGGTTTTCAGAAGTAGTGAAATTATGTGAGGACTTGGAAGAGACTCTAAAATCATAGCAAGAGTCATCTTGGCGCCAGATGAAAGATAGCCTCTGGGAAAGTCTCATCTGGCTGGAGTTCTGTACCTTCTCCAAGGTATTTCAATGGATCTGAGGATTAAATAATCAAAGGAAGTGATATGCATTTGCTCCAAAGCACATTGCTGTAACTGAAATAAGGAAGCCAAGACATTTTGTTTTGTTAACCACTGGATTGCTAACTAATGTTTTTTTTCCTTCACCTCAAAACAATAACAAAACTGCTATATGGTTTTAGCTGATCTTTTTTTCATTGAGCTCAATGAAACATTGAATTTTCCATAGGTTCTTAGTTCTCTGTCTATGCTTAGAAAACATTTACATTATTTAATAGGTAAGTATTTCACAATCATTTCCATAAATAAACTCTTATCCATAACATTCCAAGTCCCCCACATTTTGATTTTTTCCAATAAATCAATGGAAACTCACAGCTGCTGCCTTGCCTTTATCCAGACAAGCTTTTGTCTCCTGACTGAAGCAAAGACACTGCAGCTTCACTGAACTGTGGTAGGGTTTGCAGTTTAAGCACTGAGTTATCAGTTGTGGAGGATGGAGGGGCATTAGAAAGGTTTAAGAACAGCAGGAAAAGCCAATTTGTAATAGTCACACCAACAAGCATTATTCCCTCCAACAAGAGGAGTATTGAAACACGGCTCATCAGACTGTTGGAGCTTTGGGTCAACAACTTGGTCCTGCCACACACTCCCAGCAGCTGACTTCATGTCAAGGGTACTGTTTACTGTGGGAAATGGACAGGAGTACCTCTCTGACCCCGAGAGTCTGTACACTTTTTGGCTTTGCTGCAAGCATCTCACATGGAAAAGGAAATAAAAACCCAAGTTACATCAAGTTACATCATTACAGCTTTTAACAGCCCCTCTATTCAACAAAGAAAAAAAGAAATCAAATATTTGCATAACCCTTTTCTGTAAAGTAGTTGATAGCAACAATTAAAACTTCTTACCCCTTCTGCATTCAAATTTCTTGCCAACGTGAAAAGCAGACACTAGTTCTCAGGTGGAACAGTTCACTCATTTGTCAACATTTCTGTACCTTTGTTACTGCTGCTTTATAGTTTCTGAGGCACTAGGATAAAAAGAAATGGTGACAGACATTAGTTGTGAACCAGGGCTATTATTAAAGCATAGAGATTACATCCTCATTTCAAGAGATTTCGTGCAAAACAACTTAATGAAAATATTTTTCACACAATAGAATTCTGCTGCAAAGGTCCAAACCAGGGCAAAATGCCGGAAGCAGCACTCTGTTTTCAACTAGGAACTTTGGTTCAAGTACATTTGCATCTTTTCCTTACCCACAGATGCTCTACACTGACAGAAGAACAATTTGAATCAGACCCAGAAAGTGCATCCAGTCCAAACCTCCTGCAGTGCAGGATCACCTACACTAGATCACTTAGAAATGCATCCAGACAGGTTTTGAGTATCTCCAGAGAGGAAAACAGTGGCCTGAGCACTTACTGATTCCACTAAATATGAGCTGCACAAAGCTTGCAGCATCAAACCAAAATCCTGTTCTTTTAAGGTAAACTACTGCACCACAACATCACAATTCCACCGCCTTGTTATTCTGCCCAGAATAATGTGTCAGTTTCAGTAATCATGCAATGCATTATCCTCACCTATTTCACTTCTTCCTATCATGCCCTTGTAAGAGTACTGAGGTAATAAATGCTGAAGGTCACTGTACAGAAGAGAACATGTTCTGGAGTTACAACATACAAAGATTATTTCCCCTCCCCTTGATCTAATGTGAAATGCATCCTGTACCATTTCATCATCACAACAGCATTAAATGCAACATTCCCACGCTGATGCTCTGTTTCTTACATTTTTCTTCAACACAAAAACTGCACAAGGTAGAGCAGAGCTCATTTCAGCTTTGGTAGTAGCATATTTTTTGTTTCTAATCCAAATCTGCACTTGTTAAGAGTTGGGGATGTCGGGCAGAAGATAATACCATTAACCTATTTCACATGTAATAACTTTGTGCCTCTACTTGAGCCTGTACAGCCCAATCCCAGCTGTCACCTTGAAGACAGCAGCAGCTCTACATCCTCAGTCCCCCCCTTCTGTAAACTCAGGTTTTGAAGACTGCATTTATTAACACTGCCCACTGACACAAGATGCAACCCAGAAAATAAGACTGAAACCTATTTTTAGGTGTTGTTCACACCTAGATTGACACTTCAGGTTCAAACCCTGGTTAATCAAAACTTTTAAACACTTACACTTGCCTTTCCCTACTCTTGTAACTATACAGTAAGAAAAGGTCATAGGACACTCGAGAATGCAACACTGATAAATGCAGCGTTCAAGCGTGGATCCAAAGGAGCAATGGAACTGGCAATCACTGCCCCAATGAACCTACGCTTTTTGGTGCTTATTTGCAGCTTATCCCACAGTGCCTGAAGCCATTGACATAGCTGCTGCCAGGAAATTCTTATTCAGAAACTCATTTACATTGCACTATTCACAGTCACTGTAACCTCTCTTTCCAGTAATACATTTATAGAACAGCTCTCAGCAAGAGGACTGGCATGTGCAGCAGAAACTTCAGGCAATCCTTTAGTCATATTCAAGACACAAACATTTCACAAATCGTGCAGAGAGGTTCTCAAGCTGGAACTACCAGGGAAAGACACAGAAGCCAATGCTCTATTCTTTTACAGAAGCCAACACCATGTCTCAGAGAGTACAGCAGCAGCACTTCAGCTTTAAGTAGCTGGTAAAATAGTATTTGTAACATTGAGTAGCACCACCTCTCCTCATTTTCACCTTCTGCTGATTATAGTAACAAAAAAAAAAAAAAGTTGCAAGTGCACTATATATACTTTTAATTTCCACTTACATATGTCAAATGATTTGACAATCAAAGAAAGATCCAGGTCAGAAAAATCTCTCAGGATCACCAAGTCCAACCAAGAACCCTACTCTACAAGATTCACCTTAAACCGTATCTGTAAGCACCACATCCAAATGACCTTTAAACACATCCAGGGCTGGTGACTCCACCACCTCCCTGGGCAGCTCATTCCAGTGTCTGATCACTCTCCATGAAAAACTTTTTCCTAATGTCCAATCTAAAGCTACCCACTTGCAGCTTAAGGCCATTCCCCCATCTTCTATCTTTCTCTCTCTTCTGTGAGAAGAGACCTCAGCAGCAGCCTCTCCACAATGTCCTTTCAGGTAGTTGTAGACAGCAATGAGGTCTCCCCTCAGCCTTCTCTTTTTCACACTAACCAGCCCCAGCTCCCTCAGTTGCTCCTCATAAGATTTACTTTCCAGGCTCTTCCACAGCTTTGTTGCTCTCCTCTGGACCTGCTCCAGCACCTCCACATCCTTCTTGTAATGAGGTGCCCAAAACTGAACACAACACTCAAGGTGTGGCTTCACCAGAGCAGAGTACAAGGGGACCATCACCTCTCTATCCCCACTGGCCACAGCATTTCTAATCCCAGTCAGGATGCAATTGGCTTTCTTGGCCACCTGGGCACACTGCTGGTTCACATTCAGTTGGTTGCTGCTTACAGTGCCCAGATCCCTTTCTGTCAAGCAGCTCTCCAGCCACACTGCCCCAGGCATGTAGCATTGCTTGGGGTTGCTGGGGCCCAAGTGCAGGACCTGGCATTTGACCTTGTTGAAACTCATCCCATTAATGTTGGCCCATTGATCCAGCCTATCCAAGTCCCTCTGAAGAGCCTCTCTACTCTCATTCAAATCAACACTGCCACCTAACTTGGTATCATCTGCAAACTTACTGCTGACGCTCTCTAGGCCTGAATCTCTATGCCTTGTCAAAAAAGACGTTCAAAAGAAGTGGTCCCCACACAGACCCCTGAAGAAGACCACTAGTGCCTGGCCACAGGACAGCACCAGACAGTACTGCACACATCATACAGCACCACACAGGAAGGAAAGCTCACGTACGAAAGCCAGCCATCAGAATACATTTCAAATTACAAAAGCCCCAGTACACTGTGTAAGTTACTCCTAAATATTCCCTTTTAATGCTGCCTGAAAGAGAGGGAAGATACCTTTTTGTAACAACAGCTCCCTAGAAGCGCTGCCAATTTTAGAAGGCTACGCTATCTCTGCAAGGCACAGCAGGGCTGACATCACCTTAGAGAAAATGTGCTGAGACATTTAAAATTTGCTCTTTGAAAACTCCTGAGTGAAAAAAAAAACCACAACCATTTCACTTCTAGGGGACACATAAAGCACATCCAGTGCAAATACACTTATCCTACTTTTTAAAAATTCCAACTTTAAGCCCACGAGTAAAGCCCCTCCACAGTCCCCAACAGTCTCAGCTAAACAGTCTTCCTAGTACTCCCTTTTCCAGTTTTGGTTACACCCACCCCCGTCAACTTATCTTCTGCATCCTCTGCTGTATGCTTCCAGAATTTAAGTGTGACTAAGACTCTCCTCTTCCTTTTACAACGCATTTCACATTCTTCTTCTTTTGTAGGGCCATGGAAATAATTATTAAGATACTGAAGATACTCTGGTCCAGCAGAGGTAAAAAAGAACCTGCTATACTATAGACGGGATTAAATCTCCTCAATGGCTCAGCACCTCGGCATTTATTTATTTCATATTAAAATCGGCTCTGCTTACATACCCTCCAAAGAAGCACATTTGTAACTGTGGTGTACCATGGAATAAATCATAGTAACATGTAATGCACTGAAAGAAATTCAAAGGTGGGTGATAGAACAAGCTGAAGTGCTCAAAAGAATTGAACTGCAATATAAACCACAGAATCACAGAAACATTCAGGTTGGAAAAGCACCTCAGGATCACCAAGTCCAACACAGAACCCTACTCTTACAAGGCTCACCCTAAACCATATCCCCAAACACCAAATCCAAACAACTTTTAAACGTAACCAGAGTTGGTGACTTAACCACCTCCCTGGGAGCCCATTCCTGTGCCTGAACATTCTTGCTGGGAGAAAATGTTTCCTATTGTCCATCCAAAATCTACCCAGTCGCAGCTTGAGGCCATTCCCCCTTATTCTGTCTCCGATCATTTGTGAAAAGAGACCAGCAGCAGCCTCTCCACAATGTCCTTTCAGGTAGTTGTAGACAGCAATGAGGTCTCCCCTCAGCCTCCTCTTTTCCACACTAACCAGCCCCAGCTCCCTCAGTTGCTCCTCATAATATTTACTTTCCAGGCTCTTCCACAGCTTTGTTGCTCTCCTCTGCACTGGCTCAAGCACTTCCACATCCCTTTTGTATTTAGGTGCCCAAAACTGAATACTCAAGGTGTGGCCTCACCAGAGCAGAGTACAAGGAGACCATCACCTCCCTCTCCCTGCCAGGCACAGCATTTCTAATCCCAGCCAGGATGCAATTGGCTTTCTTGGCCACCTGGACACACTGCTGGTTCACACTCAGTTGGTTGTTGATTATAACGCCCAGATTCCTTTCTGCCAGGCAGCTCTCCAGCCACACTGCCCCAAGCCTGTAGCATTGCTTGGGGTTGTTGTGACATCAGGACCTGACATTTGGCCTTGTTGAAGCTCATGGCATTAACACTGACCATGGATCCAATCTATCCAAGTGTTATTGCAGCTCTATAAAATAATGAGCTACAGCAGATGAAGGCAGGATGCAGCTATAACATGGATCAGACAAGAGCAATTGTATTCAAGTCAAAAAAGATGCCTCATGATTAAAGTCCAGTGCCTGGCTAAACAACTTGTTGCTCATAAAGTCTTTGAAACTAGTTGTGGAAGGAAGTTTTCAAAACTTCTGTGTGGTGGTAAGTGATAAAAGCAAGCAAACCAATTGGTATAAAAATCAAAGTTGGCTAAGGCAAGCTCTTCTCTTAAGGTTAACTCAGGATGCTTTTCAAGGGAGTAGAGCTCTGATATTTTACAGTTCAGATTGTCCTCTACACAAGGAAAAGACTTCTATATTAAAAGCATAAAATATTAAATTTCCAGATTAGACACAATCATTTCTCACACTTGAAATAAGACTGTATTTGCAAAGACAGAACTCAATATTCAGTTGTTCTGAAGCAAGGAAGAAACATCAAACAAAGATATGCCTTAATTCCTCTGTAGGAGCAAAATTTATCCTGGGGATATTTTGAAGATCTGTAAGACGAGAGAAATAAGCAATATACACAGCCCTATTAGAGGGTCCAACAATTATTTCATTCCCCTATTTTAATCTAAGCCCAATTATCTGTCAGGATATTTCTGACGAGAGCAGGGCAAACCTCCTTACAACTGCAGAGGAGTTCTGACTGGATCCTAAAGACACAAACGCAAGCAGGAAAAACAGAGACTGTTAATAACCCTACTTATCCCACAGGCCTTGATAAGCAGCAGGCTCAGTTCAGGGTACACGTGCATTGTTTTAACATATTAATATGGGATGCTTAAATCTGATTCAGAGCACAACACTTTCAGGACGTGAATTTCTAGGGAACCACTTGAAGGAGTCCAGCATAGAGCCACAAAGATGCCAGAGTGGAACACCTCCCTTCTGAGGAAAGACTGAGGAAGCTGGGGCTCTTAAGCTGGGAGAAGAGGAGGCTGAGAGGTGACCTCATTAATGTCTATACAGATGTGAAGGGCAGTGTCAGGACAGAGCCAGGCTCTGCTCAGCAGTGCCCAATGAAAGGACAAGGGCAATGGGTGCAAGCTGCAGCAGAGGACATTCCACATGAACATAAGGAAAAGCTTTTTCACTGTGAATGTGACAGAGACCTGGAGCAGGCCGCCCAGAGAGTTTGTGGAGTCTCCATATCTGGAGACATTCAAAACCTACCTGGATGCACTCCTGTGTGACCTACTCCAGGCGATCCTGCTCTGGCAGGGCGGTTGGACTGGATGATCTTTCAAGGTCACTTCCAGTCCCTACCATTTTGTGACTCTGTGATTCCATTTGTTTCTCCAGGCATTCAGTAGCTGTAGGACTCAGCATAGCTCATCCTTTCAGATTTCTACTTAAAGATGCTGGGAAGGAGTATAAGGAGCTTTTTGGAAAGCTGGCTCACCTGAATTCTCTGCTTTGCACAGAGAAGCCACCTATGACTCACTGTCCAGCCTTCACTGTTGTGATGAAGTTTATCAAACTGCCAAAACGACAACAGTCAACGAACCCATTTAATTTTGACACAATACATTTAGTATTTTGTTTGCTAACATCATGAATTTGTTTTCTGTTTGCTCTATTTTTGTCCTCACTAAGAATCAATAATGTAGAAATCATCATTTTCAAGCTGCAAGAGCACTGGACAACAGGGATTTTCATATAAACACAGAATGATAGAATGGTTTAGGTTGGAAGAGACCTCAAAGATCATCCAGTTCCAATCCCTAACCAGAGGCAGGGACACCTCCCACTAGAACAGGTCACTCAAGGCCTCATCCAACCTGGCCTTGAACACCTCCAGGGAGGGAGCAGCCACAACCTCCCTGGGCAACCTGTGCCAGTGTCTCACCACCCTCACTGGAAAGAGCTTCTTCCTAATATCCAGTTGAAATCTCCCCCCTTCCAGTTTAAACCCATTCCTCCTTGTCCTGTCATTACAAGACCTTGTAAATAGTCCCTCCCACGCCTTCCTGTAGGTCTCCCTCAGACACTGGAAAAAAGGCCACTACAAGGTCTCCTCGAACCTTTCTCTTCTCCAGGCTGAAGAGCCCCAATTCTCACAGCCTGTCCTCAAAGCAGAGCTGCTCCAGCCCTCTGAGCATCTTTGTGGCCCTAATATGAAGAACATAAAGAACACTGAAGCATAAAAATCAGGCAGGCCAGTGACTTGAGAGTTAAGATACAGTTCTGCGCTTATTTCTAATCTGACTATTAAATATCACCTAACTGTGCCTCACTTACTGACCTGGAGAAGGGAGAGGGTGGGAGTACACCAAGCTGAATGAGTAAGCAAAACAATTCTGGAAAATTTACAGAGAGACTAAAAGGCTTTTGCAGGTATGGGTAGCAGGTATGTATTTTGGAGGGCAAATTATGCAGGGAAGCTGACAGAAATTCAAACAGTTCTGCTGCATAAATACAGATCTGTTACTACTACACTTCAATTATTTTATCCATTTATGAGGAAACTGAATCAAAACACTTATCAAACAAGAAGTCCATGCAGCTCTACCATGAAAACTGATACACAGCTCCTTCATTTGGAATAGACAATGCCAACCTGGACCTCATTATCTAAGGAATGACCACAGAAGCACAGAATCACAGAACGGTTTGGAAGGGATCTTAGCGATTAGCTAGTTCCAACCTCCCTGCCGTGGGTATAGACACCTTCCACTAGACCAGGTTGCTCAAAGCCTCATCTAACCCTCCAGGGAGGGAGCATCCACAACTTCTGTGGGCAACCTCTTCCATTGTCTCACCACCCCCACTGGAAAGAATTTCTTCCTAATCTCCAGTCTAAATCTGCCCTCCTCCAGTTTAAAGTCATTATCCCTCATTGTATCACTACAAGCCCTTGTAAAAATTCTTTCCCCAGCCTTCTTGTAGTTGTTCTTCTGGTACTAGAAAGCCACTATAAATTCACTCAAGATTTTAGAATGACAGAATCATTTGAGTTGGAAAAGACCTTCAAGAGTATTCATCTCAACCATTAACTCTACTCTACCAAGTCCACCACTAAGCCATATTCCCAGGCAGCATATTTATATGGTTTTAAAAATCTCAACCACCTTCATGGGCAGCCTGTTCTAATGCCTGACAACCCTTTCAGTGAAAAATATTTTCATAATGCCCAATCTAAAGCTCTCCTGGTACAGCCTGGGGCCATTCGCTCTTGTTCTATCATTAGTTACTTGGGAGAAGAGACCAGCACAAATCTTATAAAAACCTATTTCAGGCAGTTGTAGAGAGCAATGGGGGCTCCCCTCACAGGATCACAGGATGTCAGGGCTTGAAAGGGACTGAAAGAGATCATCAAGTCCAACCCCTCTGTCACAGCAGGACTACAGAATCTAGCTCAGGTCACAGAGGAACACATCCAGACAGGCCTTGAAAGTCACCAGAGAAGGAGACTCCACAACCACTCTGGGGAGCCTCTTCCAGTGCTTTGGGACCCTCACAGTCAAGAAGTTCCCCCTTTGTGTTGAGGTGGAACCTCCTGTACTGCAGCTTACAGCCATTGCTCCTTGTCCTATCAAACGGAGCAAGTGAGCAGAGCCTGTCCCCTCACTCCTGACCCCCAGCCCTCAGATATTTATAGATATTGATTAAATCCCCTCTCAGTCTTCTCCAGACTGAAAAGCCCCAAGTCCCTCAGCCTCTCCTCATCAGGCAGCACTCCAGTCCTCTAAGCATCCTAGTAGCCCTCTGCTGGACCTTCTTCAGCAGATCCCCATCCCTCTTAAAGTGGGGAGCCCAAAACTGAACATAGTACTCAAGATGAGGTCTCACCAGGACAGAGTAGAGAGGGAGAAGAATCTCTCTTGATCTGCTGGACACACTCTTCCTAATACACCCCAGGATCCCATTGGCCTTCTTGGCTGAAAGGGCACATTGCTATCATATGGATGTTATCTACCAGCACTCCCAGGTCCCTCTCCACAGGGCTGCTCTCCAGCAGATCACCTCCCAGCCTGTACTGGTGCAGTTTATTATTCCTCCCCAAGTGCAGGACTCTGCACTTGTCCTTGTTGAGCCTCATTTGGCTCCTCTGTGCCCAGCTCCCCAGTCTGTCCAAGTCTTGCTGGATGGCCACACAGGCTTCAGCTGTATCAGCTGTTATTCATCAGTGTCATTGATGAAAATGTTGAGCAGCCTCAGCCTCCTTTTCTCCAGACTGAATAGCTTCAGGTTCCTCAGCTGCTCCTCATAACATTTGTTCTCTCCTCAGCAGCCAGTATTTACACACATACAAGCCTCTTCATCTTATATAAACTGATTTGCAGTTATACAGATATATGAGATAGTTAAAATACAACAGCTTGTTAGGATACACATCAATGCATAGCATAAAGGATGCCACAGAAACAACAATAGTATTAGCTGGTGAGTTTTTTGTGTTATGCTAGAAAACAGTGGGGTGACAAATAATTAAGTCTTAATGAAAATACTCAGACTCACATATTTGGCTGTGAAAATATCCTTATTTCGTGTGGATATTTTAAAAAAGTTTTTCTGATCTCTGCCCACATGCCAGCTCCAAAACACCTACAGATTAAATAGTTGCAAGCAGATCATGACAATCTCACAAGATCAAAATGACAGTGGTAAGTCAGCACAGTAGGTCACTGAAAGAAAAAGCCAATTAAAATGCACAAGGCAGTGAATTCTCTCCCTTCTGCCCTGGAGGAATGAAGAGGAGTATGTCTATATGGAAGTACATATTCCTCTGTCTGTGTTTACAAGCAGAGAGCATCAATACACAGCTTCTCTGCATTTCATGCTGCAGTTTCTGAACTCTGTGGTTCTGCTCCTGTGGTAGATTAAGGCTTACTGGAATACTCCAATAAAAGAGAAACTGGTACTTTCCTGAAATCTCAGTGCAGAATCTATATAAATTAGATCACTAGTTGTAAAGAAAATAATTATTGAGACTGTAGCATTCATTGGTTTGCTAACTGCTATAAAAAGCCAATGTTACATAAACAATCTTGCTCTTTTGTCTTCTGGGCACTGGCTCTGTTTGCTCCTCTCTGACTGCTCCACACTGAATGCTAACCTTAACTGACCAGATCACAGGTGAGATCTTGCTGGTTTTCTGTCTGGTGAGAGAGAGGGTGGTGTTGGCCTCCCCTGGGTTTTCTTTGTCATGGGGGGAAAGACTGGATTCCTGTGTTAATTCTAAAGTGTGTGCAACTGCAAAGACATGTAAATATATTGTGTATGCATGACTGTAAATTCAGCTTTGCTGTAAAGCTCTACTCTGAACTGGTGAGACCCCACTTGCAGTACTGCATTCCAGTTCTGGAGCCCCTGTTACAAGAGTGATATGGAGGTGCTAGAAGGTGTCCAGAGAAAGGCCACAAGGATGATCAGATGTCCGGAGCTGCTCTGCTATGAGAAGAGACTGAAAGAGTTAGGGCTGTTCAGTCTGGAGAGGAGAAGGCTCTGAGGCAACCTTATTGTGGCCTTTCACTGTCTTAAGGGGCCCTACAAGAAAGCTTGGGAGGGACTTCTTAGGATGTCAGACAGTGATAGGACTGGGGGTAAGAGAACCAAGCTACAAATGGGTAGATTCAGACTAGATGTTTGGAAGTTCTTCACCATGAGGGTGGTGAGACCCTGAATGGGTTGCCCAGGGAGGTGGTGGAAGCCTCATTCCTGGAGGTATTTAAGGCCAGCCTGGATAAGGGTCTGGACAGCCTGACCTAGTGTGAGGTGTCCCTGCCCATGGCAGGGGAATTGGAACCAGATGATTCTTGTGGTCCCTTCTAACCCTGGCTGATTCTATGATTCTAAAATGGAGCTTTGTCTTACTTTCAAGTCATCTGAGCTGTTCTGGTAAATTTCAGTTTGGGGAGTGATTTCCTAAACCCATCACAGTTCCCAAGACAGCCTCCAAACCAGACAATCTTTCATTTAGCTGTTTATCCATTTTCTCTTTAAGTCCAAGTGGGGATGAGACAGGGAGGCAACAATGCAAGGCTCAGAAGGCTTTGTTTAGCAATGGAGGAGCACTGCTTCTTGTGTATACCATCATGTACTCATAGCATTGCTTCTGGCTCAACATGACTCGTGCAAAACCACTGTGTTTTCTATGGATTCAAGCATGTGAGGATGCCATGAGTGAAGAGATGCTGGCTGACAGGAAAACTACCTCTCTGCCTTCAAGAGTATCTTTGTCCTCTAAAAATGCTGAGGTGCTTGAATGTGTCCAGGGAAGGGCAGCAAGGCTGGTGAGGGGGCTGGAGCACAGCCCTGTGAGGAGAAGCTGAGGGAGCTGGGGATGTTCAGCCTGGAGGAGCTTCAGAGGAGACCACATTGATCCCTACAACTACCTGAAACAAAGTTGTAGACAGGTGGGACTTGGCCTTTTCTCCCAGGCACCCAGTGACAGAACAAGAGGACACAGCCTCAAGTTGCACCAGGGCAGGTTTAGGCTGCATGTTATGAAGTTCTTCACAGCAAGAGTGATTGGCATTGGAATGGGCTGCCCAGGGAGGTGGTGGAATCCCCATCCCTGGAGGTGTTTAAAAGGAGACTGGACGAGGCACTTGGTGCCATGGTTTAGTTAATTAGAAGGTGCTAAATGATGGCTTGGACTTGATGATCCTAGAGGTCTTTTCCAACCTGATTAATTCTGTGCTTCTGAGGTTCTGTGATTCATTGTAAAAACAACAACAAAAAAAAAAGTTTATATTGTAACTCTGTGCAGTGTGGGATTTACTGAGCTTAATAAGCAAGGCTGGTTTCAAGGTCTTGAAAGTTCAAAGTACTGCTTGCATGGCCAGAAATGCCACCCCGGCACATCTGCTGCACAATTATTGAGATGCCATCAGCCCAGAACATACCACACCTGCCATGCAGCAAAAGCAGTCTCTACAGCACGTAACACCAGCAATGCCTTGAGAACATTCTGCAAATGCAGCTCTCTGACTAGGTAGGGAAGTCACCACCATTGTAAAATCATGAGGTGAACATTTAACAAAAGCTGTTGCAAATTCCATGGGAAGCCTCATGAAACATCACTGACAAATGGACATGAAACTAATAAACCCCCCCACACTTAACAGATTCACAGACTGCATTTGGTTGGAAGGGACGCTCAAAGGTCATCTTGTTCAACACCCTGCAGTCAGCAGGGACACCAACTATATCAGGCTGCCCAGGGCCACATGAAGACTGATCTTGAATGTCTCCAGGGATGAATGAGGCCTCAACCACATCCCTGGGTAGTCTGCTCCAATATTTTACCAGATTGTAAAGAACCTCCTCCTTGTGTCCAACGTAAATCTGCCCTGCTTCACTTTTGAACCACTGCCCCTGGTCCTATCACCACAAGCCCTTCTAAACCATTATGCTGGTTTGAAGCTAATTGGACTATTTTGATGAGAGATATTAGATTACTGACTGTGAAAAGAAAAACAATGTGATGCCTGTTTCAATCATAGGTTTGCTTGGCATATAAAAGCAAGGACACAAACATAGATAAGAGTCTCTGCCTGACTCTGGACGTAATTAACCCTTCTGCCTGGATCTGTGTAACCCAACTAATCACTTCCTTCTTAACTCTCTCATGTCAACTTCTTCCAACTCACCTTGCCCATAAGGGAGATTCTGAGATAAGGGATGAGGTGGAAAGGATGGAAGGAAGGAGGGGGATTGGTTGGAAGCCTCTCCTGCATGCTCTGGCTGCTGGGAGAGGTTTTGCATTTCCATATTACTTTTAACTTGTATATTGAACTGTTGGAGCCAGTCCAGAGGAGGCCACAAAGATGCTCAGAGGGCTAGAGGAGCTCTGCTATGAGGACAGGCTGTGAGAATTGGGGCTCTTCAGCCTGGAGAAGACTTCCAGGAGGCCTCTGAGTGCACGTCTAGTATCTGAAGGGGACCTACAGGAAGGCATGGGAGGGACTATTTACAAGGTCTTGTAATGACAGGACAAGGAGGAATGGGTTTAAACTGGAAGGGGGGAGATTTCAACTGGATATTAGGAAGAAGCTCTTTCCAGTGAGGGTGGTGAGACACTGGCACAGGTTGCCCAGGGAGGTTGTGGCTGCTCCCTCCCTGGAGGTGTTCAAAGCCAGGTTGGATGAGGCCTTGAGTGACCTGTTCTAGTGGGAGATGTCCCTGCCTATGGTGAGGGGTTGGAACTGGATGATCTTTGAGGTCCCTTCCAACCTAAACCATTCTATGATTCTATGACTACTGTATATAGCTGTAAATATTTGTAATATATTGTATATATATCCCTGTAAAATGTGCTAGGCTGTAAAAACAAAGCTTCATTCTTTAACTTCCAACCAACTGAGTCTAGCCTGAGTGAACTTTTGGAGGAGGCAGGTGATGCCCAGAACCACTACAACTGTCCTCCACCCTCCTGCAGGTCCCCTTCAGAAATTGAAATGTAGCTCTAAGGTCCCCACAGAGCCTTCTTTTCTCCAGGCTGAACAGCCGTCAACTGAAGAGGTGCTCCAAGCCTATGAGCATTGCTGTGGCCCTCCTCTCTCTTGTTTTGGGGACCCCAGACCAGAGACAGATTTCAGTGTGTACTCCAAACATTACTATTTATCATAGCAAGGAAACAAAATCATTGTCTCAGGACAGATATAAAGCTAGCAACAGAGGTAGAGGAGACAAGAAATGCGGAGAATAAACACAGACAAGTTAAATTTCACTGCTTCAAGTGAAGCAGGGGAAAAAAATCTATGACAGATGACCTTACAAAATTGATTCCTCCAGCCTATAAAGCCTTGGGAAATATTCCTCCTGCACTTCAAAAAGGACAATCTTGTGCTTAGTATCTTACATAAACAAATCTGAGAGTGAGGAATGCCAGAGAAGTTTCCCAGCTTGGTAAGCTGACAGGCAATCAGGAATGCAAGGCTATGGCTGTGTTTGACAAGACTAATTGCTCACTCCTGGAACAGCTGGGCTTCTCCTTTCACTGAAATCCAGTGTGCAATACAGATCTCCAGACAACCAATACATCTGGTGTCCAGCTCCGGGCCCCTCAGTTCAAGCAGGATGGAGGACTCCTGGAGAGAGTCCAGTGCAGAGCCAGAAGGATGATACGCTCGTGGGGGGGATCCTAGGTCTCCCTCAACAAAACCATAGGGACAGAGGCTCATCCCAAGGGGATGGACCTGCTCGGCCCAGGGTATTACAATATTGTTATTCTATTCCATCTTCCAGTATCATAGCTTAAGAGATAGTGTCTGACTGATCTCTTCCTCTTTCTTTCCTGCCTTTCTTGCTTCCACTTCTCCTGTCATGTTTCATGGAGGAGATGGCTGGCAGGGAATTGAGCCACTGAGGCCCTATAGGTGCCAACTGGGGAGGGCGGTTTCAGCCTACCCTCAGGCCGACTGAGGGTGGAAGGGGTGGAGGATTCTAGAAAGCCAGTTTGGGTCCTCTACCTGACTGCCTTTTGTATATATACTCTTGTAAGTAGAATTTCTCTTTAAGCTTCCAATCAGTGTGCAGTATCCTCATTCTTACTCCTGGAAAGGGGTAGGAGTCATTTCTGTCCTCCAGTCCCAGGCAGGCTCATGGCCCAGACTGGGAGAGATGATTGAGTGGAACATCTTTATGAAGAAAGGCTGAGGGAGCTGGGGCTCTTTGGCTTGGAAAGAAAGACACTAAGAGGTGACCTCACTCATGTTTATTAACATGTAAGGGGTGAATGTCAAGGGGATGAAATGCCCAATGACGAGACAAGGGGCAGTGGGTGCAAGTTGAGGCATAGGAAGTTCCATGGACACATGAGAAAAAAAAGTATTCCCTGTGAGGTGACAGAAGACTGGAACAGGCTGCCCAGGGGGGTTGTGGAGTTCCCCTCTCTGGAGATATTCAAGATCTGCCTGGATGTGACCCAGGGTGATCTGCTATAGGCAGCCCTGCTCTAGCAGGGAGAGTTGGACTGGATGATCCTTCGAGGTCCCTTCCAGCCCCTGACATTCTGTGATAAACCTTACCACACTTCCTACCTTCCTTTTAACAGGACTTCAAAACATCTGCACATCACAGGCAATGCTATGTTCAGCTTCATAGCTCTCTTCAGACACGAAAATATTATCTCAAGCTTTACACACCAAAGAGTTGTACAGATTAAGCCTGAATTTAATCATCAAGCACTAAACTTTTTTAAAAAATCTGTTAAAATGCCCAAGTGACTGACACCTGGCCCTTAGCTGCACTACGATTAAACAACTGCATACTCTGACTTTTTAGCCCAAATCTTCTAAATCTAATAGTCCTATAAAAACAACCAAAACTAGAATTCAAGCCTTCCTCCACAAGCTGGCAGGCTGCTTATCTAAGGCTGATTTAAGAAAGCACAGACTTTGGTTTTTTCCTCCTCTTGGGATGGCAATTTTGATTTAAACACTGACAAGTTACTCACTGGGGACCAGTTTTAAAGTAAAGAATTGCTTTCACCTGGTGATAAAAGTTTGATCAGGTTTGTGATTTATAAGAAATTACTGTGCTGAGGCCAGGTTACAGATTACAGTTTACCTAAACCCATGCAGTCAGATCTGCATACAACAGAGGAACTTGAGAATCACAGTCCCTGAAAACATGATTTATGATGATTTAAGCTTTCCACAAACAGATTGAGAAAGCAAACTGAACTGTTATGCCTGGGAAACAAAACTGACAACACAAATAACTGCACCCTAAGTTATTTCCTAAACAGCCACATTACCTCCAAATAATAAAATACATTTGCTCTGTAACCAGACAGAAAGTTGTGAGCAAATGCATTGAACATCAAAATCTAATTTAGTTAAACTCTTCAGTTCTGGGTTTATTTCAGAGAGGGATGAAAACAACTTGAAGTTCTCCAAAGCATAAATAAAACCAGATTAAGCTTCGAATCATACAACACTCAGTCCCAACTAACTAGCATCTCTTTTAGCACACTGTGTAGTGGCCAAATATTCATATACAGTCACGTTTGAACAACTGACAATGGCATCACTTTGTATGGGAAAAAAAGCCCTCAGTGTAGAAATTATCAGAGAATTTTAGGGGCTGGAAAGGACCTCAACAGCTCATCTAGTCCAATCCCCCTGTCACCTATACCGGATCACACAGGAGCACATCCAGGTGAGTCTTGAATATCTCCAGAGAGGGAGACTCCACAATGCCCCTGGACAGCCTGTTTCAGTCTTTCGTCAGCCTCACAGAGAAAAAAAATCTTCCTCGTGTTTTTATAGAACTTTCTATGGCTCAACTTCTGCCCACTGCCCCTTGCCTTGTCATGGAGCATCACCAAGCAGAGCCTGGTCCCCTCCTCTTGGCACTCACCTTTTACATATTTATAAATATTAATGAGGTCACCCCTTAGCTTCCTCTTCTCCAAACTAAAGAGCCCCAGCTCCCTCTGTCTCTCCTCATAAGCAAGATCATAGAATCATAGACCAAGCAGGTTGGAAGAGACCTCCAACACCATCCAGTCCAACCTAGCACCCAGCCTCACCCAATCAACTAGACCATGGCACCAAGTGCCTCATCCAGTCTTTTCGTAAACACCTCCAGAGAGAGTGACTCCACCACCTTCCTGGGCAGCCCATTCCAATGCCAATCACTCTCTCTGCCAACAAATTCCTCCTAACATCCAGCCTATACCTCCCCCAGCACAACCTGAGACTGCGTCCCGTTGTTCTATTCCACTCCCTTAATCAAATACATTAGATGGAGCTGCTTTAATTGCTGCTGCTATTCAAAACTCATGAACAGGAGTGACGCCAGCATCCATTGATTCTGTAACACTCAGAGTTGTTGATCCAAAACGCCATCATTATTAAAGCTACAACATTTTGTAGATGCTCAACCAACTGCTAAGGACTGGCAAGGCTCAGAGATGAGTCTGTGCCATCTGCACATGAATATGGATCAAGTGTTCATTTGATTAGTAAAAAAAAGTTAGAGTGATTACAACTAAAGTTTATAAATAAAGCCTCATTTACAGAAAGACTAAAGTGCAGGCTTCAGCCCGCAGGATCCCTGTATTGGAATCGATGCCACCATCAAAAGGTACACTGGGCCTCCAGATATTCTGCAGCACAACACATCTAATCAAGGCTCCAAACAAAAAAACAGTACTTATCCAATCAGGGTGGACATACCAAGACACCATCAGTTCCCAACATGAAAGGGCTGACTTCAGTAAATCTGTCTGAAATCAAAACCACGATCTCTCTTCCAAGCAAAGTCACCTTTACCTAAACATCTGAATTTACACAATTCAAACTGGGGAATGATCTCCTCTCTTCTGAGATTATATTGTGCACACTGATGCCACAGATGTCTCATAAGAAACCTCTACCTCAGCTTTCAGGTTATCTTACACATGAAGTTCCCATGAATAAGTCACTACTGGGCCTTAGATTTTCCTGAAGCACTTCCTGTTTATTACTATCTCACAGACCAGCACTCAGAAGGCACTGCTGGCTATGCCACTTTTGCCATCCTGTAATGGCCTAAACACACCTTTACACGGTCCTTCAACCCCAGCCTGAATTTCCCTGCTACTTTATAGTATTTCAGTTGAGATGAGAACCACCTGTAATACATCCTCCACAATGCTGAGCTCCTCCAGTGAATCATGGTAGAGTAGACAGAATCTAAATCAGTCTTCCTCCCTTGCATGCTACCTCCAGCACTCAGAAGTCAATAGTTGGAAAAAACCCAAACTTCTCACACTATTTTATGTTTTGACTATGCCATAACACAAAATTGATAAGAAAAAAAAAAATGCCAGGCAACTAAGTAGAATCATGAGAAGAAAAAAAAAAACAACAAACCTAAGAGAAGGGGGGGGGGGGGGGGGGGGGGGGGGGGGGGGGGAAAGTATCAAGTATTTAGCAAATAAGGCATTGTTTTGGGTATTATAGTTCTATCTGTCTGCAGTGATCACAGATTTAAAGATCCCCACTGTCAGTCTGCTCTTGGCTACGCTTCAGGTCCCAGACACAGTTTTATCATTTACCTTCAGCTGTATCCATTTTGTCCTTAAACACAGACATGCAGCATCCAACTCAAGGCATAAAAGGAACCTGACTGGACTTGTGGATGGAGGAAATGCAAAGAATGAAGATAATGAGCATGAAAATCACAGGACTATACCAATACTGCAACGGCATCACATAGGGAAATTTATAACTTAAGAAATTGCAAGACTAAGATTTTAGCAGCAGCTTCATCTCAGGTATTTCACCCTCTTTCTCAGGAAAAATGCAGGAAAAGCAAAAAAAAAAAACCAACAACAGAAGTGCAAAACTAGAAGTTGAACAGCACAATGTATGGAGCACAGAGGTTCACAGAATCACAGAAAAATCCAGGCTAGAGAAGACCCTCAGAATCACCAAGTCCAACCTACAGTCCTACTCCACAAGATTCACCTTAAACTATATCCTTAAGCATCACAACCAAATGACCTTTAAACACATCCAGGGTGACTCAACCCTGGGCAGCTCATTCCAGTGCCTGACCACTCTCTCAGTGAAAAACTTTTTCCTAATGTCCAATCTAAACCCACCCAGGCCAACCTAAACCTAACGTCCAGACTAAACCTACCTAGTCTCAGCTTGAGGTTGCTCCCCCTTGTTCTGGCTCCAATTACCTGTGAGACCAGCAGCTGCCTCTCCACAATGTCCCTTCAGGTAGTTGCAGACAGCAATGAGGTCTCCCTTAAGCCTATTCTTTTTCAAACTAACCAGCCCCAGCTCCCTCAGTCGCTCCTCATAAGATTTACTCTCTAGGCCTTTCACCAGCTTCATTGCCCTCCACTGGACCCTCTCCAGCACCTCAAAAGGATGTTATACTCTGAAGGAATTTGGCTTGTAGCGCTTTTAGCATTATAGAAGCTTCCTTGGCATTGTCTCAACTTGCCTTGGCCATAGAGACATTCTCTTTAAGAAAAACTTCTATCTGCTGTTAGACACAGGTGGTGAATTAGACCTGATATCACAGTATCACAGTATCATAGTATCATCAGGGTTGGAAGAGACCTCACAGATCATCAAGTCCAACCCTTTACCACAGAGCTCAAGGCTAGACCATGGCACCAAGTGCCACGTCCAACCTTGCCTTGAACAGCTCCAGGGACGGCGACTCCACCACCTCCCCGGGCAGCCCATTCCAGTGTCCAATGACTCTCTCAGTGAAGAACTTTCTCCTCACCTCGAGCCTAAATTTCCCCTGGCACAGCTTGAGGCTGTGTCCTCTTGTTCTGGTGCTGGCCACCTGAGAGAAGAGAGCAACCTCCTCCTGGCCACAACCACCCCTCAGGTAGTTGTAGACAGCAATAAGGTCTCCCCTGAGCCTCCTCTTCTCCAGGCTAAACAGTCCCAGCTCCCTCAGCCTCTCCTCATAGGGCTTGTGCTCAAGAAATATTTCAGCCTATATTTATACAAAATAAGATGCTAGAGAAGGCTATAAACAGCACATCAACTGAAATGTTCATCTTCAGGTATGTCTTAAATGTAAAGAGGTAGAAGACTGTATCCAGGAAAAGCTGAAGAAGCAACACAAAAACATGAGACTGCCAAACTACAAACCTGCATTCAACTGTCACTAAAGCAGACTATATGGAATTCATTTGTGATTCACTGCATATTTTAATCTAAATATAGAGATATTGTGTAGGTACTTACATAATGGAAAAATTCCTTCAGCATGGAGCAAGTAAAAAAACCTCTTTTATACAGAATTTTTGGTGAGTTTCTCAACCATGTCATCAGATTTAGACTTATAAACAGGCCAGTACCTTTAAGACAGTTAAGTTAAATTTTCATCTGAATTACAGAATCAGAGAATATATAGCTGGTTAGAAGTGACCTCAAAGATCATCCAGTCCAACTTCCAAACCAGCACTTAAGAGCTAAGAATAAAGCATGTCCACAAGCTCCAGGTCCACCTGCACAGTGGACCCAGGGACAGCAACACCACCCTGGGGTAAACCATTCCAATGTTTGAGAATCCTCTCTGTAAAGAAATATTTTCTAACATGCAGCCTGAACCTTCCTTAGCACATCTTGTAACCATTTCCTCCAGTCTTTGAGTTTGCCATCAAGGTGAAGAGGCTGCTCCCTTCCTCACTCCAGCCTCTCTTCAGATAGCTGTAGACAGCAATGAGGTCTCCCTTCAGGCTCCTCTTCTCCAGACTGAACAACCCCAGCTGTCTCAGATATTCCTCACAGAACAGATTCAGGACCTTCTCCAGCTATGTTGCCCTTCTCTTGACATGCTCCAGCCCTCAATGTCCTGTAGCGAGAGGCCCAGAACTGAACACATTGTTCAAGGTGCAGCTTCACCAGCACTAAGTATAGGGGATGATCACCTCCCTGCTCCTGCTGGCCACAGTGTTTCTAATCCAAGCCCAGATGTCACTGGCTTTCTTGGCCACCTAAGCACACTGCTGACATATCCCTTCAATTATCAATCAATACCCTCAAGTTCCTCTCCAAGTTGCAGCTTTCCAACCACACATCCCCAGGTCTGTAGCTTACCACAGAGTTAAAATGACCCAGGTGAAGAAGCTGGCACTTGACCTTGCCATACTTTACACAATTGGCCTTGACTCATCAGTCTAACTTGCCCAGATCCCACTGTAAAGCTTCCCTGCCCTCTAGCAGATCGATACAGGCACTCAGCTTGGTGTCATGTGCAAACTTGCTGATTTTTAAAAGCTCTCTGAGTTTTACTTGCTAAACACATTGCTTTACAAATGCCTGCTTATCACTGACCTAAAGCCAGATATACTCCAACTTCATTTTTCAAATCACATTACATAAAGCAAGGATAAGCCTAAGTGGAAAAAGTATATTAGATTGATAATACACTTTTAGATAAGAAGCTCAAAAATTATCCTTGAAACAAAGCTATTAATAGGATTATATTTAAGCATCTTCAACAAACAAAAGTTTCAAGCAAAGTAGATTCTAGGTATTACTCATAAGAAGCACAAAGCTCTGTACAACACTTAGCATTGCATACACTTAAGTAAGTCTCCCATGGACAACTTTAATGGAAACATTCAGCAATACAGAGACTAAAAGAGTTTTACTAGATGTCATACATCACTTCTAAAGGAAGCAACTCCCATGAGTCCCCATGAAGTAAGAGACATCCTGTAGTATTTATGTGGATCTGGAAGGCTGCTCTCAGATTCAACTTACTAGATAAAAAACACTTCCCCTATTCAACTCTATTACCTCTAGGAAATGAGCAGGTATCCCAGCTGCATTTCACATTGACATTCCCTACACTTCATACCAAGCCACTTGCACTGGAATGAAGTGTGACATTCCCACTCACAGAGGCGATAGCCACTGGGAATCAGAGTAAGACAAAGTATACTTAAAGCCTCCTATTAAAACACCCTACTTGATTTTGTCATCATTGGGACACAGTCAACCCTACAATGGATGAAGAGGTCAAGATCTCAGGAAGGTCATTCACCATTCCAGATGTATTGTCTGACCTGCATAGAAGCAGTCAGTTAACTAGGAGAGAAGTTAAAGTACAGACCATCCATAGAATCATAGAATGCTTTGGGTTGGAAGTGACCTTTAAAGATTCCCTTTAAAGAGACATCTTCAGCTAGAGCAGGCTGCTCAGAGCCCTGCCCAACTTGACCTTGAAAATCTCCAGGGATAGGGGCTTCTAACACTGTCACTTCCACTGAGGCTTGGCTTCACCTTTTACAAAAGGTGAAATTACCTTAACAAAAACTCTAAACTAGTCAGAGCTCTTACTGGTTCACATTGTCTTTCCAAAACATCACAATGAATCTAGCCCTCTTTTTTCATCTCCTCCCCTTTCCTTATGTTAAACAAATATTCAGCCCATGTGCATGACCTGTCTTTAACTTTTCACTTTCTTGATTAAAACCTCTCTCTGTTGAGATGGCAGAAATCACAGCTTATGCAGACTGATGATGGGAAATCAATATCCACAGCTGGAAGTGACCTCTGACATTATCTAGTCCAACTGCCCTTTCAGAGCAGGTACACCTAGAGCAGGTTGCACAGGATGTTGTCCAAGTAGGTTTTGAATGACTCCAGAGATGGCAACTCCAAAGCAGGATGTCTCCAGCCTTCCCACCTTCTCCTGTGGAAACCCTTGAGAAGTGATCTTGGTATGGTTAGCAGGGCTGGATCTGGGAGGTTAAAATTAATGTCTGAATTGAAAAGCTCTGTCTGCCACTGGTTTATACCATTTTACTTCACATATATATGTTTTATAGAATTCCCAAAACTCAGGATGGTTTTTTTTTCTCTACTTGGCAGTTGTGCTTTTGATCATTATAAGCGCACATAAAGATTGTCCAGACGTAACTTGTTACACTGAATTTTAGCCTTTATGGAAGTGGTAGCCAGACACTAACTCTGTAATTCAGCCTGAATTTCATTCACATGATGTTTTTTGGTTGTTTTTTTTTGGTGGGGGGGTGTCAGTACAAAGTGCTCTAGGCATGAAAAGTCAATGTACACCTTCAAGAATGTGATAGAACATCTTAAGAAAAGCAAAATTCAAGTGTCCAAATGAGTCCATCAGGATTTTACCCTCTATAGGACTTGGTGGGAAAGTGAGTATTACAGGCTTGAACCTTTGTTTGAAGCAGGCACAGCTGTAATATGTAAATGAGAGGAGATGTCCTTTGCTTGATCTCTTTTTGCCAGGTATAAATGTTTAATAATCATAAAAGTAACCAAATGAAATAATAACTGTTAGGTTTTTTTATGTCATTTGGAAAGGAGGGATTGATTCAGATACAAACCTGGCAGGAAGATGCTGATGCACGGAAGTTAGGACGTTATAATTATAACAACTTCATCAAAGATTGTGAAGTATCAGTTCACTTTGCCCCCTATCATTCTGTGTGATTCTGTGATGTGACTGTGATAGAGCTGCTAGATCTAGATGCAGTAATATCCCATACAGTCCCAACTCCAAGGGAGTAACAAGGGAACCAACCCCTGACTCAGCACAAGCTCCTTCCAGTGTCTTTGCAGGAGTTCCAGCTCGTCCAAGTTCTGCCTTCTCTGACTGTATTCACTTCTCTGGGAAACAATTACATTACCTAATGTCTGTATTAGAAACAATCTCAGTCTGTAGTAGAGAGAGCAAATATTTTACTTTTTAAAACAGCCAGGTGTAAAACCATAATTCATTCTTGTCAAACAGAGGAACAACAGGGATAGGATTTTAAAGATACTATGAGATTATATGCATGTGCACAGTCCAACAGCAAACAGACATTTCCTCCTGGAGGCCCTACCAGTATACTAACTCCAGTACTTAAATGTAAAAACGCAGCTGACCTTCTATTAAGGCACAGTAATGATGACACAGTCAAAGCCAAGAGAAATGCAGCCTGAATATATGCTCACTCAGGAAAATTCAGGAGATCAGCAAAACATGAAATCAGCATTTTAAGACAGTGAAGTCTTTAGACAAACAAACTTCAGTCTCCTAGTAGATTTTGCACTTATTTTACCTACTTCACTGCCTACTGAGTTAAGCCAAACCTCCTTCAATAGGGAAGAAACTAGTCCAGCAGAGACAAATTCCTAAAGCAACAAAGTATTATATCAGAAAATTATAACAGGATAGGATGCCAAATAAAGATACCTTTGCCCTCAGTTCACCTGATTATTTCTATAATGAAACACTAACTGTAGTTCTTCAAACTGAAGTGTACAAACACACTCATACCCAAGGACCTTATTAGCAAGACAACAGCAAAGGTTATTCAGCACTTTCTACACAACTCCGAACAGGTGTTGAGTGAACACAGAAAATGTTTATCACAGTAAGGTGGAGTGAGACATGAAAACCTTTTGCTAGTTTGTAGCAGAGGCTCTGCAGGTTGTCGGTTTTCCCAGGAGAAAAACGCCCTGGATGTCATCCCAAATCATTACAAACCCTGCTTAAACCTTAAGCTCCCCTGACAGCTAGTTGGGGAGTGGTGGGAAGTTGATGAGAACCTTTCCCTCTGGCCAAGTATAATCTAAAGTATAATCCAGTCACAAGTGGAGTCCCTCACGACTCAGTGTTGGGGGCAACTCTATTTTGCATCTTTTTATTGATGACCTTGATGGAAACAGAGTGTGTCAGCAGTTAGTTTGCAGATGACACCAAGTTGAGTGGCAGTGTTGGTCTACAGGAGCTTAGAGAGACTCTACAGAGGGACTTGGATAGATTGGATCCATGGCCAATGTTAATGGGATGAGATTCAGCAAGATCAAATGCCACACTACAGATTTGGGGCAGTGTGGCTGGAGAGCTGCCTGGCAGACAGGGATCTAGGGGCTGTAATAGACAGGAGCTGAATATGAGCTAACAGTGTGCCCAGGTAGGAAAGAAAGCCAATGGCATCCTGACTGGGATTAAAAATGTTGTGTCCAGCAGGCGTAGGGAGGTCATTGTCCCCTTGTACAGAGCTCTGATGAGGCCACACCTTGAGTATTGTGCTCAATTTTGGGCACCACAATACGAGAGAGATGTGGAGGGCCTGGAGAATAAACCTTATGAAGAGTGACTACAGAAGCTGGGGCTGGTTAGTGTGACAAAAAAGAGGAGGCTGAGGAGAGACCTCATTGCTCTCTACAGCTACCTGAAGGGACACTGTGGAGAGGCTGCTGTTGGTCCCTTCTCACAGGTCAATAGTGATAGAACATGAGGGAACAGCCTCAAGCTGCAACTGGGTAAGTTTAGACTGGACATTAGGAAACATTTTTTCTCAGCATTAGAATGGGTTGCCCAGGGAGGTGGTTAAGTCACCAATCCTGAATGTGTTTGAAAGTGGTTTGGATGTGGAGTTTGGGGAAATGGTTTAGGATGAGCCTTGCTGAATAGGGTAAATAGTTGGACTTGGTGATCCTGAGGGGCTGTTTCCAAACAGAAAGTTTCTGTGTGTGGTTCTGTGTGCGAATCTGACCTCTAAACTATTAAGTGCTTCCCATATACATGTTGAAAAGTCACTAAAAGTTTCTTGTGAGGGCATGGAGTCAGTCATCAGCAAGTTTGCAGATGGCACTAAGCTGAGGGCAGATGTGGCTGGGTTGGAGGGCAGAAGGGCTCTGCAGCAGGACCTTGACCACCTGCACAGATGGGCAGAGTCCAAGGGGATGGGGTTCAATAGCTCCAAGTGCAGGATGCTGCACTTTGGCCACAACAACCCCATGCAGAGATACAGGCTGGGGTCGGAGTGGCTGGAGAGCAGCCAGACAGAGAGGGATCTGGGGGTACTGATTGATACCCACCTGAACATGAGCCAGCAGTGTGCCCAGGTGGCCAAGAGAGCCAATGGCATCCTGACCTGCATCAGGAATGGTGTGGTCAGCAGAAGCAGGGAGGTCATTCTGCCCCTGTACTCTGCACTGGTTAGACCACACCTTGAGTACTGTGTTCAGTTCTGGGCCCCCCAGTTTAGGAGGGACATTGAGATGCTTGAGCGTGTCCAGAGAAGGGCGACGAGGCTGGTGAGAGGCCTTGAGCACAAGCCCTACGAGGAGAGGCTGAGGGAGCTGGGATTGTTTAGCCTGGAGAAGAAGAGGCTCAGGGGTGACCTTATTGTTGTCTACAACTACTTGAGGGGTGGTTGTGGCCAGGGGGAGGTTGCTCTCTCCTCTCAGGTGGCCAGCACCAGAACAAGAGGACACAGCCTCAGGCTGCACCAGGGGAAATTTAGGCTGGAGGTGAGAAGAAAGTTCTTCACTGAGAGAGTCATTGGACACTGGAATGGGCTGCCCGGGGAGGTGGTGGAGTCGCCGTCCCTGGAGCTGTTCAAGGCAGGATTGGACGTGGCACTTGGTGCCATGGTCTAGCCTTGAGCTCTGTGGTAAAGGGTTGGACTTGATGATCTGTGAGGTCTCTTCCAATCCTAATAATACTGTGATACTGTGATTCAATTCATCTGCTGTACCTGTAGAATGAAATTATCACCGCTTTACCAATCAGAGGCCCCATGTCAAAACAGGTTTCCTATAATCAGACTTAAAAACGGATTAGAATCCCAAGGACATCCTTGTGTAGGCAATCTATACTACTACTGCAAACAGCTGCACCACAGCAGTGTATTTTCTATGGATGAAGAACATAAACACTAGATATATGGCAAGAAACATCGACCTTATGATCATGCAGACAGATGTCAGAACTGCCACAGTGAAAATTCAGCTCACAGAAGCCTTAGCAGTTAACATGGGCAGTGCCTTCTGTACTGGAGCAGCTGGGATTGCAGCAGAACAGATTCTCCCTAGGAAGCCTCTAAGGGCTTTCTGCCTCTATTATTCATTAAAGTGTCTCTTTCAGTACAACCATCCTGAGGAAGACTCCTAAGATGAAGAGCTTTTTACTTAGCTCCTATTGCATATTGTCTCTGTTATTCAGCCTCCTCCTCCTCAAGGCTACTACCTCAGCTGTGAAAGGCAGATCAATAACACACATTTCCTCCATATTTTTTTGCCTTCTTTCTGGGTACCTGCCAGCAGCACAGTGTCTAACCCTAACCTTGGCTTTTGCTATAAATTCTACTCAAATCTACTTTTTTAGGAAGGTATTTGCTACCTAAGGCTCTTAGAAATCAAACAGCTCACTTATCCAACACCTTTCAAAACTACACCACAAGCCTACTTCCCTCCTCCCTCATTTTTGCAGAAATCTCCCTGAAAAAAAACAACCAAAAAAACAGAAAAATCTAACTTTTGCCTTTTTTCCTCCATCTTTTTAGACTGGTATAATCTGGGGGGGCTTTGTTTGCAAGGTAGATAAATCTACTGACAAGAACAAGGCAAACAGTAGTCTTGGATACAATTCTAATATTTCAAAAGCCAAGAAAGGAGCAACTTTCACAAAATCACAGCGTGTTAGTGGCTTGTAGGAACCACAAGTGATCATTCAGTCCAACTCCTCAGCCCAAGCGAAATCACCTAGGGCAGGTCACACAGGAATGCAGGCAGGTTTTGAAAGTCTCCAGAGGAGACTCCACAACCTCTCTGGGGAGCAGATTCCAGTGCTCAGTCACCCTCACCATAAAATGCCTCCTTCTGTTGAGCTGGAGCCTCCTGTGTTTTAGCTTGTACCTACGGTTCCTTGTCCTACCACTGAGCACCACTGAAAAGACACCCATCCCTCAAATATTTATAGATGTTAAGATCCTCTTTCAGTCTTCTCAAGACTAGAGAGCCCCAGGTCTCTCAGTCTTTCTCCACAGCAGTGGTATCAGAGTCCTGCAATCATCCCTGTAGCTCTCTGTTGGACTCCCTCCAGCAGATCTATGTCACTCCTCTCGAGTCTATAGAAGCAAATTCCTTGAATCCAGAGAGGTATAATACAAACTTATATTTACATATAATGAAGGGAGACTGACACACATAAAAATTATTTCTAGCAACCATTTATTTCCAAAAAAGTAACCACAAAGTTTACGAGGCAGCTCTGAGAGAGGCTGCATGCCTCCCACAGCATTCTCCTACAAAGACATGGTGTGGCTTTTACAAAACCAAGTGTAACTATTTATTTTTCATGGTGGACAGAACTGGGAAAGAAAGGAAAAACAACACCAACACATCACCAAACCATTGCTTTAATTTTCAATTAAAAGCTGCACAGTTGCTACAATCGCCCTGCTCTCTCACAATTCAGTTCTCACTGGGTTTCCTATGCAGCAGAATAACAATCGGTTTACATTATTGTGCTCAATTTCCTTCTGAGAAGTTCTTTCAAAGGCTTTCCCACATTGGCCTCTCACTTTTCTGGAAGCAATAGAACATTTAACTATGCATACAACTAGTGAGATTTCCAAGTCTTCTCCTCTGCCCCACATCTCTCTTAGAATCATACAATTAGCCAGGTTGGAAGAGACCACGAAGATCATCCAGTCCAACCTAGCACCCAGCCCTATCCAATCAACTAGACCATGGCACCAAGTGCCTCAACCAGTCTGCTCTTGAACACCTCCAGAGATGGCAACTCCACCACCTCCCTGGGCAGCCCATTCCAATGACAATCACTCTCTCAGTCAAGAACTTCTCCCTAACATCCAGCCTAGACTTCCCCTGGCACAACTTGAGACTGTGTCCCCTTGTTCTGTTGCTGGTTGCCTGGCAGAAGAGACCAACCCCCACCTGGCTACAACCTCCCTTCAGGTAATTGTAGACAGCAATGAGGTCACCCCTGAGCCTACTCTTCTCCAGGCTAAACAACCCCAGCTCCCTCAGCTTCTCCTCACAGGGCTGTGCTCCAGGCCCCTCACCAGCCCTTCTCTGAGCACAATGCAGTTCCTCAACATCTCTCTTGAATTGAGAAGCCCAGAACTGGACACAGTACTCTTGACCAGGAGCCCACTAATCAGGCAGTTGACACTTGAGAAATCACTAAAATATCCTCAAAACCTCCTCAAGCAGCCAATTTAAATCCACATGCTGACACAACCCAGTACTGATGTTTGACAACTGTATCAGTATTGGTAGAACAACAACTTCCCCCTGTGTATTCAACACATATGCACATGGAGTCCCTAACCTGGACACTGATAAAAGCTTTATGCTTTTTGTCTGCTGCAAACTTTGAAGTCATTGAAAAAGTGTCTGGGCAAACCCATGGGGATAAAGTGTCCTGGAATTTCCCTTAAGCACAAAAAAGTCATCCGTGGTCCAAGTTGTCCTTGACTTTCAGATTACTAAGAGTGTCTCTGTCATACTTTATTCTTCCACTCTTCTCAAATAAGAAAGAAAATAAGGAGCCAAAAAGGGTAGCACAAAGGGTATTAATCTGATTCCACTCAGGCATTCTTAAAATTCCTTCTGATTCCTGCTGTAAGTGTACTCCACAGCAACTACAGACTTTGTTGTCCATACTAAAGTCTCCTAGGACTCCAAGCTGGGCAGAGCTAGAATTCAATTTGTCAAATGAGTGTGTCCTAGAAGAAGCTGCCAAAAACAATCCAGGGGCATTTAAAATCTAAAAGACAAATACCATCAAAAACATCTGTGGTAATAAATCGGCTGAGAAAACAAAAGCCAGTGTGATTAGTACAACAAATAGCAGACTAGTACAACAAAAAGCAGAACAAAAACCTTTTCCCTGCCAATGAAACCTCCCCCAGTGCTCACTTCGAGCCACATCAGCAGCTTTGGGAGCTGGTAAAGTAGCTCAGTCACTTCAAGTCCTTACAAAGTAATTGCCACACTCTTCAGGGCCTTGCAAGCTCTCTCTGCTTCACACTGCACCTTCTGACACTTCATGTGAGCTTTGACTTTCTGCAGCACTTGGCAGGTGTGATAATGCCCCTGGAAATTCACCTCTCATAAGCAGACTCACTTGTCCCAAGGAAAGAAATGGTCTCTCTCTTTCCAGTTGGTACCTCTGAAGCACACTCTCAGAACACAAGCATGTAACAAAATCACAGAATGTCAGCGGCTGGAAGGGACCTCAAAAGATCATCCGGTCCAGCCCTCCTGCCAGAGCAGATCACACTGGAATGCATCCAGACAGTTCTTGAATGTCTCCAGAGAGGGAGACTTCACAACCCCCTGGGCAGTCTGTTCCAGTGCTGTCACCCTCACAGTGAAAACTTCGTTCCTCAGATTCACATGGAAGCTCCTGTGCCTCAACTTCCACTCACTGACCCTTGTCCAGAAGGTAAAATGGAAACTGAAACAGTCATCCAAGAACTATTCAGGTGGCACTATCACAGGGGTCACTCCTCAAGGTGGCACCTGACCTACCACACCCACCTTGCCAGCCTGCTGTTAAACGACACCAATTTAAACAACACTTCAGAACTTCAGATCCACGTTTTACTAGAACAAAATACATTGAGTGTTCAGCTCTGGGCCACTCGCTACAAGAGGGGCACTGAGGTGCTGGGGCATGTCCAGAGAAGGGAAAGGAGGATGGTGAAGGGCCTGGAGCACATGGGCTACAAGGAACATCTGAGGGAGCTAGGAGAAAAGGAGGCTGAGGGGAGACCTTATTGCTCTCTACAGCTCCCTGAAGGGAGGTTGGAGCGAGGAGGGGACAGCCTCTTCTCCTCGGTGGCAAGCAAGAGGACCAGAGGAAATGGTTTCATGCTGCACCAGGCGAAGTTCGGGCTGCATGTTAGGAAATACTTCTTCATAGAGAGGGTTCTCAGACACTGCCCAGGGCAGCGGTAGAGTCACTGGAGGGGTTTCAGCAGTCTGTGGACCTGGCACTTAGGGACATGGTTTAGTGCTGACCCTTCAGTGCTGGGTCAAAGGTTGGACTGGATGAGCTTGGAAGTCTCTTCCAACCTGATGTATTTTGTGAATTTTGTGGACTCACCATGCAAAAAGTTATGAGTAAGCTGTTCCATATGTTCAATTCCTAGGTCCTGTGCAATAAACACAGCTGTATTTTCAAACCCACAACAGTGAGAAGAGCCCACAATACTAAGGAAAAAAATGACACAAAATGCTCTGCTAGAGATTTGGTGAAAAGTAAATGGTGAAAGCACCATTTTTTTTCTGAGTACAGCCTGAAGCCATAACATACCAACAAGGACCAAAGCTTTCTTGTATTATGGCTTACTGCAATAAGAGAAAGGGGAAAGTGAATCTGTACCTGTCCCAGTCCTAACCAAGAGCTCTTCTCTCAACATCAACATAGGAAGTTGCTGATTTTTCAACATGACAAAAGCAAGAAGCTGATTATAATAGACACTCTATACGATGGCAAAAGCTTCCACAATGGCAACAGGTGAGCTGTTAAAGTGCTTTGGGAGCTTTTATCTGAACCATGACCACATCACATTTTACCACAAAAAACCTTAACAAAACCACAACAACGCTAAGCAAAGACTGTTCCATATGCAGCTGCCAACAGCACATCAGACTGCAAAGCTAGGGAGTAAAAGCATTACTAAATGTAAGGACCAAAATTGCCTGTCAGAAGACACTAAATTTCATCTTGGAAAGATTTCCACCTTTGAAATGCTAAAGCACTTCCAGCTTCCATATAAGCATTTTAAACAATCACTACCGTGCTGTTCCCAAGTGGTAATTTGGTCAAAAGATTAATCATCCTCATTGTCAAGATCATACACCTCACCTTCAAAATGAGTTATCCAACATCTGGTTTAGTGACTGAGCCCTGTTACATGTCTCCCTCCAAATGAGCACGTATCTTACTACCTGCTGTTTTCCAATATAGCAAAAGCATTCCTCATTTCTGTTTCAGATAAGCTTTACATTTCTAACTGCCAATCTTCAGCTCATTTCATGTATCTTTTCTACATTCACACAGTTTCTGAACAACAATCATGGTCATGGCTGTATTTTAGAACCAAATTTCATTAAGCAAAAAAATCACCTACCCCATTTACATTTTGCTTTACTCTCTCTACTAGCATTATATCCTTCACAATCTCTTGCTAATATGCAAGAAGAACAATGCACAAGCAATTCAGACTCACAAGCATCAGGAAGGTAATCTCCTTAGAGATCTGGTGATTGGCACAGCCTTGAGACTGTAATTCTGAGACACACTAATACAACCAGACACATCAGAGTATCTCACAGTCACCTATATGGGGCTGGCGAAGTTACCATTAGCAGCAGAAGGGGACTAGTTAGTAGGTCAAGAGAGGTTCTCCTCCCTCTCTAATCTGCCCTGCTAAGGTCACATCTGGAATATTGTGTCCACCTCTGGGCTTCTCAATTCAAGAAGGATCACAGCAAATTGCTTGAAAGAGTCCAACACAGAGCCACAAAAATGATGAAGAGAGTGGAACACCTCTCTTCTGAGGAAAGGCTGAGGGAGCTGGGGCTCTTTAGCATGGAGAGGAGGAGACCGAGGGGTTACCTCATTCATCCTTATAAAGATGTGAAGGGTGAGTGTCAGGTGGATGGAGCCAGGCTCTGCTCAGAGATGCCCAATGACAGAACAAAGGGCAATGGGAGCACAGAAGGTTCCATATGAACATAAAGGAAAAACATTTTCACTGTGAGGGTGACAAAACACTGTAACAGGCTGCCCAGAGGGACTGTGGAGTCTCCTTCTCTGGAGACATTCAAAACCTGCCTGGACATATTCCTGCATGACTTACTCTAGGTGATACTGCTCTGGCAGGGGGGTTCAACTAGGTGAACTTTTGAAGTCCCAACCCCTAATGTTTTTCGATTTTGTGATTTGGAGAACACTAACCAAAGAAAGCTCACATAAACATAATTTAAGAAGTAGCTGGCTCAGTTGAGACTTCTGGAGCAAGAAGAGGTTTCTTCTGAATGTCACCACAGTCAGGGGTACTATTTGCTGCAGCTCACCTGTTCCCTTTAACACCTCCTACAGAAGATTGACAGAAACAGAAACTGTATTTTGAGAGAAACAGGCACCATTAAACAAAGTTCCAATTCCCTGGCTTCCAACATCACCAAGTATGCTGCAACACTCACCAGAAAACTAAGTGCATACCAGAAAATTACCATCAAGAAAATCTGCCATGTCATTATACTATAAAAGCACTACCACTTCTCTGCTTAAACACAAACACTCTAGAATAGAACTTCCTTTTTGGGGTTGATTTTTTTTTTTTGAGGGGGAGTGGCACAAAGATTTTGCAGCTAAACAGCATGAAACACATAGGAGACTGCAAACAAAAATGCCCCCACAGAAACAGCTGCCACGATTCATTTCACCTTAATGCTACGGGAGCCTCATAAGCTTCATTTTCAAGCAAATCACAGAAGATGCAGATACCTTTTACAACAATGGACACAAACACTGTGTCTGCAACCTTCAGGTTGCTGCTGCTTGCTTTAACACAAAAGGATGTTGCTAATGCTAGAGGTATGAAAGTTCACCAAGCCTTCCTGGCTGTAGCAGTGCTAAATTGCTTCACCCCTCTTCCTGCTGCTCCCTGATCTTTCTTCTAATGGTCATGTAAGAGATAAAAGCTACTGAGTTTGGAAGTAAGATGTTTCTCATGCTGTAAAAGTCTTGGAAGAACAATTTCATGGTTGTTATTAAAGTCTTAGTGTATAGCAACAGGAAGAATAATGAGTCAAAATAATTGCTGATTTGGACAGCTTCATAGACAACCGTTTCACTTTGTGTTAACACCCAGCAGATTCTCAGCTCCAGTTTCCCCCAGGTAACTAGAAGCACAGAAGCACACACCTTTTGCCTGAAGCTTCAGCGTTTAATGAAGTTCCAAAAGAGATGTCAAATTAGAACAGCAGTATTTTTCTTTTTTTGCCATTATTCCTACTGCTATACGAGGTCTATGATCAGCACTAGAAGGTGATAGCAGCTCTTCTGCAAACGATGGAAGATCAAGGCAACCAGCGTGTTCAAGCCCATGCAGCTGCAGCACTCATAAACTTCACTGAAGATTGTCCCTAGTCACTGCTTCTTCTGTATTTGGACACTCTGGTGAAGCATCTTCATTCCACTATGGTGCTGAAGTTGCAGGAGGTACATTTGATTCATGGAGGCTAACCTTGCCATATATACAGAATAGGTGAATTAGGACCTCTGAACTAAGCCAGTGTACATGTCTGCTGATGTTGGTCTAAACTGATGAGTTTAGATACGTATGAGAGCAAATTTTTACATTTACAGTCTCAAGTTGTGCTGGGGGAAGTATAGGCTGGATGTTAGGAGTAAATTCTTGCCAGAGAGAGTGATTTGCCATTGGAATGGGCTGCCCAGGGAGGTGGTGGAGTCACTGTCCCTGGAGGTGTTCAAGAAAAGCCTAGATGAGGCACTTAGTGCCATGGTCTAGTTGACTGGATGGAGCTGGGTGATAGGTTTGACTGGATGACCTTGGAGGTCTCTTCCAACCTGGTTGATTCTATGCTCCTTTAGGTGTGGTCAAAAACAAGACAGTATGCCAGACAGTATGCCAGTGTAGAGAAAAACATCATGTAGATACCAAGTCAGAATGGTTATTTGGGAAACAACTATTATTTTTGAGCTTCTACTGATTCTTCTGTGGCACCTGCCAAGAAAACTAAACGAGCTCCATTTTTTTGCCTCTGTCCTTATCAAAATGTTTTCATGCACCTTTGTGACTTTTTGGTGACCAGAGTCGATGTTATATAGGAGCAGACCTCAGGAATCTCGTTTTGCAGAAGTCTGTACCTTTTTCTGCCTGAGATACATTTGTCCCACACTACATTTGAAGCCATCCACCACTGCGTTGAGTATGCCAGTCCAGTAAAGCTGGACAGGGGCCTGTCTGTATCTTTAGCAAGCTCTCCTTGACTTGAAGTCCATCCTACCCACCAATTTTCACGCCAAGATCTATGCCAGTCTGAACACTGCATGCAGTCCTTATTAAGGAGTCCAGCCAATTCACAGAATCAGAATCCATCAGGTTGGAAAAGACCTGGAGAACATCAAGTTCAACCTACTACCCAACAGAGATTATCCTGCCCCTCTACTTTGCCCTTGAAAGGCTGCATCTGGAGTACTGTGTCCAGTTCTGGGCCCCCCAGATTAAGAGGGGCATATAACTGCTTGACAGGGTTCAGTACAGAGCCACAAAGATGAAGAAGTGAATGGAACATCTCTGTACAAGGACAGCCTGAAGGAGTTGAGGCTCTGCTGCTTGGACAAGAGGAGACTTGAGAGGTGACCTCGTTGATGTTTATAAACATGTAAAGGTGAGTGTCGGGGCGGTGCAGCCAGGCTCTGCTGGGTGAAGTCCAATGACAGGACAAGGGGCAAGGGGTGGAACCTGAAGCATGGGAAGTTTCATTTAAACATGAGGAGGAATTTCTTCCCTGTGAGAGTGACATAAGACTGAAACAGGCTGCCCAGGGGGATTGTGGAGTCTCCCCTTCTGGAGCTATTGAAAAACTATCTGGATGCATTCTTGTGTGATCTGGTCTAAGTGATTCTGCTCTGCAGGGAGGTTGGACTTGATGAGCTTCCAAGGTCCTTTCCAGTCCCTGACATTCTGTGATTATCTAATCAACTAATCCATGGTCCCAAGTGCCATATCCAGCCTCCATTTAAACACCTCCAGGGATGTTGACTCCACCACCTCCCCAGGCAGCCCATTTCAATGCCAATCACTCTTTCTGCCAAGAACTTGTTCCTAACATCCAGCCTAAACCTGCCCTGGTGCAGCTTGAGATTGTGTCCCCTCATTCATGCTGCTCATTGTCTGAGACTAGAACTAGCACCTCTTATTTCAGGTGGCTGAAAGCATCAGTAAAAGGAAATCCTTGCACAGTTGGCAGCTTATATAGATCATTGATGGGAATCATCTTTAAATTCAGGCTCCTTAAAGCACACCTCCTCAGCCAACCAACAGATTTTCAGTCACTGCAAGCACAAGAGTGCTTTACTGCAGTAACAGCCTGGAAAGGAAAAGCTAGCAGGCAGTCTTATAAATTAAACAGCTTGTCATTTATGTCTACCTGCAACTACAGTATCATCAGTTAACTGCAGAATCCAGATCACAAACAACACTGAGCCTAAAAACCCACAAAACCCCAGCAGTATTGTGCCAAGCATATTAGCATTCAATAGGAGGAAAAAAAGGGGAAAACAATCACATTCCAGAAGTGAAGAATAATGAGCTACTTCACAGGTATATCCAAGAATACTCTGTAAGGTATCAACTGACTACAGAGTTTCAAATGGGGAGCAATAAGGGCTCCTTCAGCTCCAGCTTATCCCTCTGAGAGGTTCTGTGCAACCAAATATTTTGGCTAGTGCCAAGTATTTTTATTTGAAGAAATCCAAAGTATGTTTACAATACAGGAAATTACTTTGCCCCACCCAAGAGAGCTACTAATTATACTACTCTCACACAACCTAGTAATTACAGCCTAGGTAAAGAGTTTATTTCTCCTGACTGAGATCTCAGAAAGTAACTTACTGTAACTAAGCTGCTGAATCATAGATTCTTAGAACGGTTTAGATTGGAAAGGACCTCAAAGAGCATCTAGTTCCAACCTCCTTGCCATGGACAGGGACACTTTCCACTAGACCAGGTTATGCAAAGCCTCATCCAACCTGGCCTTGGACACCTCCAGGGAGAGGGCGTCCATGACCTCCCTGGACAACCTGTTCCAGTCTTTCATCACCCTCACCATAAAGAATTTCTTCCTAATCGCCAGTCTAAATCTGCCCTCCTCAAGCTTCAATCTATTCTCTCTCATGCATTACTACAAGCCCTTGTAAAAAATCCCTTCTCAACTTTCTTGCAGGCCCTTCAAGTAGTGGGAGGCTGATGTGAGGTCTCCCCAGAGCCTTCTATGGGCTGAAGAGCCTCAATTCCTGCAGTCTGCCCCCAGTGGGGTGGTCTTCCAGCCTTCTGACCATCTTCATGGCTCTCTTCTGGACCTGCTTCAGCAGTTCTGTGTCCCTTTTATGCTGGGGGCACCAGAACTGGCTGCAGTACTCCAGGGGGGATCTCACATGAGCTGAGTGGGGGGGCAGAATCCCCTCCCTTGTCCTGCTACTCTCACTGCTTTGGATGCAGCCCAGGGTACTGTTGGCTTCTGGGCTGTAAGTGCCCATTGCTGGCTCACGCTGAGCTTTTCATCAACACACCCCCCCAAGCCCTTCCTGAGACTGCTCTCAAGCCACTTCTCACCCAGTCTCTATTTGTGCTGGGATCACCCTGACCCAGGGAGATGTAGATGTACTAACTTACAGCTTTTCATTCATGTGAACTGTTACTTTCCCACAGAAATAGACAGAAATGAGTATGCCTATTAAGAAGTCTGGATGAAGTGCTCTCATCCTGTTGTACCAGTAGCCAGATCAATTGCCCATGCTACTGTCTACAAGTAAAGCAGCTTTTGAAGGTTTCCAGAAAGGTTATTTGTTAAAAATCATCTTAGTCTCAGCTCAGAACTCTTCATGAAGATTCACAGTGCAGAGAGGTGAAAACAGGACTTTTAGAACTTGCAGGTCCATAGCAGTACTTACTCCTGTTGGGATTTTGAGAACTGTGTACAAATATCTGAGGTGTGGGTGTCAAGTGGCTGGGGCCAACTTCTTTTCAGTGGTCAGCAGCAATAAGAAAAGGAGCAAATGCTACAACAAACTGGAACACAGAAGGTTTCATCTCAACATGAGGAGAAACTTCTTCACAAGGAGGGTGATGGAGCCCTGGAGCAGGCATCTCAGAGAGGTTGTGGAGTCTCCTTCTCTGGAGACTTTCAAAGCCAAACTGGATGTGTTTCTGTGCAGCCTGCTCTACGTGATCTTGCTTGGGCGTGGGGGTTGGACCTGATGACCTCTGGAGATCCCTTCCAATGCCTAACATTCTGTGACCCTGTGATCTAGATGTGAAAGGACAGGAAAACTTGCTTCTTCCTTCCATGCTATTTTTGTTCCTCACCTTAGAGAAATGATACCACCAACCTGTAAACATTTCAAAAAGCTTGATTTTATTACACCCTTAAGTTCTTGTTTTCCAATTTCACACAAATTGTAAACCAGGAAATTTAAAGCCAATTCTCACTCTGTACTGAACTAACACATTGCACAGCGAGCATCATATTCTGTTTTCACTGAATTGAAACTGTAGAGAGAGTTCATGCTACAAGAGTGCAATGAATCTTCCTGGCTGGCAGGGAAGTCTGAAGGGTTTAGACTCTCACTCCACCTGAATGCTTGTGCTGGTTTGAGGCTAATTGGAATATTTTAAGGACACAAATTAGATCATTGGTTGTAAAAAGAAAATATATGAAGTCTACAGCAATCATTGGTTTGCTGAGATAAAAAGCCAAAATGTAAATGATTTGTCCCACTCTGTTCTGGGACACAGCTTCATTCTGCTTCTCATTCGTTCTGCTCTAATCTCTCTACCAATCTTGGCTAACAGATAACAGCGTAAGCTTTGCTGGTTGTTTTGCTTGTCTGTCTGGGAAGGAAGCAGGAGAAAGAGAGGGAGGCTTTGAGCCTCTTCTGGGCAGTTTTCTTTGTCCAGGAGGGAGTTTAGATTGCAATATTATTTCTAATTTGTATATAATAGTAAATATTCATGAATATATTGTGTGTGTATATATGCTTGTAAATGTTGCTTTGCTGTAAATATAGCTTCATCTTACTTCCAAGCCATCTGAACCGGTCTGTTAAACTCCAGTAGCAGGAGGGGAGGGGAAGTTTCCTAACCCACCACAATGCTTTAATAGGACCCACTGCAGCATTCTTAAGAAAAATGGATAGAGTGCACATGTATGCTAGGGCAGAAAGTATGTCTGTATCCTGACAAATATATTAGATACGAAATCTTCTTACAATGTAAGTTGAATTCATAATTACACCATTAATAAATTCATGTAAAACTAAGCTACAGCTTCATGATTAGCAAAATCAAATCAAGCAGTAGAGACAGTAAGTGGCAAACACAGGGAGTTCCAGACAATAAATGAATTCTTGTCAAGATGTTGCTGCTGCTTGAAGAACTCAAGCTCACAAACACTATTTGTGAGGTCAGTGTTTCTTGACTAATACATTACAATGTTGTAGGTAAATCCTAATCATTTAAAGAGAAAAACATCATTAGCTCAAGCAGTTTCAAGATCAGAATTTCCTGTATTCATGGAGCAGTAGCTAACATATGAGCTACTGACCAAATCTCACAAATTTCTCTCCTAGTAGAAAAAAAATCTGAATTTTCTAATGGCTTTGAACTTTCTATATAGATACTTTATAAATTATTGGACATTGAATATAGAAGCCCTCTTCATTAGTCTTATTCCTCCAACTCTAACTAAAAGCAGTTGTTTAAAGTAGATATTTTAAAGAGACAGCTCTGAAAATCAATGGGGTAAACTTCGTATTTGGATATTTATCAGAAGGTCTTTCCTCAAGCAATATTCATAGAATCACAGAATGGTTTGGGTTGGAGGGGATCTTAAAGATCATTATCTAGTTTCAAACCCCTGCCATGGGTAGCAGCTTCTAAACCAGATTGCTCAAAGCCCCATCCAACCTGGCTTTGAACAGTTTCAGGCTTGGAGCCTTCACAACTTCTCCGCACATCACCTCATGGGCAAGATTTTCCTCCTAACGTCTCATCGAAGTCAAGCTTCCTCCAGTCTGAAGCCCTTACCCCTGATCCTGTCACTACACAACTTTGTAAAAGGTCTCTCTCCAGCTCTCCTGTAGCCCACTTCAAATATTAGAAAGCTACTCTCAGGTCTCCCCAGAGCCTTCTCTTCCACAGGCTGAGCAACCCCAACTTTCTCAGCCTGTCAACATAAGGGCTCCAGTCCTCTGACAATTTCCATGGCCTCCTCTGGACCTGCATCAATAGTCCTATGTTCTTACTGGGTTGAGGGCTCCAGAATTGACACGGTACTCCAGGTGTGGTCTCACGAGAGCACAGCAGGGACAGAGGATTCCCTCCCTCGGCCTGTGCACTACATGCATTCCAGCCAGCATTTTTCCTTTACCAAATCAGAGATAAATATGACACTATAAACTCTCCAAGAGCTAAAGATGTTGCCTGTCAAGTTCAGCTGTCTCTTACAGTTATTATTCTCCATGAATGTAGCTTCACTATGCTGTAGATTTGTCTGTCAAATGTCACTGCCACTACTCCACAACCATTTCTCTAAAAGCAACACACAGAGATGCTCTGTCTCAGGTTGTGCTAGTTTGAAGCTAGCTAGAATGTTTTGGTGAGAAGAATCAGATTACAGGCTAAGCAAACAATGAAAAGGAAACAATGGTGATGTCCACTTCACTCATAGGCTTGCTGAGGTGTATAAGAACATGAACAAAAACACAGATAAGGCAGTTGCTCTCTGGGCTTTGTGAACTTCTCTCTCTCTCTAACCTAACCTGCCATCTGTGTGACTAATCCACCTGCTTCCTAACCCCCCTGGCCAACCCTCAAAACTACCTTAAACACAGATAGCTGTCAATTTGCTCCACAGAAAAATGAAGGGCCACTGCTTTAACACCTGCTCAGCTGTGACAGTCAGCTGAAAGGGTTTTTTAACCCATATTCTCAATGGCACATGCAGCAGTTCTATAGAATCACTCTATAGGTATTAGAACAATATAATAATATATTTAGGGAAAAAAATATTTCCTTATTAATTCAGCCTTCTTTAAGGTATTTCCAAACTCAGAAACATCACATAACCAGAATATTGTAATAACTAAGTGCTATGATACACACAAAAAAATCCAAAACTGAAGCTCACACACATTCCCAAGAACTAAAATTCAAATCACTTGCTGCTTGTCAGGCCTAACCTGCCAATCTATTAGCTCTCACTTTGAAGGCCTGCATTTGCTCAATGGCTGACCTGCACATGGCAGAGTCTTAGCATGAGAAATGGCTTTCAGGCTCAGCTGCCTTCTAAGTGCCATCCATCATCAGAAGAAACAGATTATTCCCTTTACAGTCAGCTACTTTGCCAAATTTTTCTGGCACGGTTCCATCAGTAACACCCCTGCCACCCTGGGGAAAAGCAAACCCTGCTTCTCTATCTGGCTCCTTCTGAAGTGGGGAATGAAAGGCATTTATAAGGAAAACGGAGGTGGACTGACAGCTCTATCAAATGATAGAGCCTCCTGCTACCTGCACCAGCCTGTAGCTCTTGGAGGAGGCAGCTAAATGCAGACTCTGAGCTTCAAACAGGAGGAGAGCAGAGCTGGGACTGTACCATGCCTTTGCACAAGACAGAATCAGGAAAAGGCAACAGGCAGCAGGCTGCCCTTTGGAAGCCCCTCTGAAAATACATGTACACACACACTTGTCACTGATGCAGAACATCATAATGGTTATTACTTGCTATCCCAGAACTCACTCCTACAAGATGGGCTAACAAGGCTGGTTTGCCTTCCAACAAGGCTTCCCCTCACCCCAGTTTGTTTGTACTCAAGAATTACAAACAAGATTCCCTTTTCAAATCAAACATCCCTTCTTCCATTCAGAGTACAGTGAACAGATGGTGAAGATTTAGTTGCAACTAGGAAATAAAATCAGATTTCCTCTGAATGTGTCCTTTATCTACCCATCACCACCTTGCAGACCTCATGAAAGGGTCTGCAATGTTAAACTTTCACCCCTCAGGTCCTGCAACTATTAACACACATTAAAACTTCATCATCGTTGGGATACATCTGTTCCTTTCCTTCCTTCTTCCCCTCCAATAAAAAGGGAGAATAAGAGAGAAGGGTTACAGGACTATTTGCTCTTCAAATCCAGTCCACAAAACAAGAGACATTTCACAGGATCACAGGATGTTAGGGGATGGAAGGGACCTCTGGAAATCTTCCAGTCCAACCCTCCTGTCAGAGTAGGACCAGAGAATCTAGCACAAGTCACACAGGAACACATCCAGACAGGGCTGGACAGTCTCCAGAGAAGGAGACTTCACAACCTCTCTGGGCAGCCTGTTCCAGGGCTCTGTGGCCCTTACAGTGAAAAAGTTCTTCCTCATGTTGAAGTGAAACTTCATGTGCTGTAGTTTATACCCTTTGCTCCTTGTCCTATCCCAGGGCACAACTGAGAAGAGCTCATCCCCTCCCTCTTGACCCCCAGCCCTCAGATATTTATAAACATGGATTAGATTCCCTCTAAGTCTTCACCAGACCAAAAAGCCCCAAGTCCCTCAGCCTCTCCTCACAGGGCAGTGCTCCAGCCCCTTCATCATCTCCGTAGCCCTATCTTATTTGTGGTCAGTGTTCAAAACAGTGCAGTCACTTTCTGAGGAGAAACAGGCAGTTAGGCTCAGTTCCTCTCTTTTTTTTTTTTTTTACTTTCCAATTTAATTCTTGTAGCCACCAGAATTTAAAGGGTTTCACAACAAGTTAAGGATGACTACATCTCCTTGGGCCCATTTACTGTTTTGCTACAGTCTGGCTGAGTGACACACACCATTAACCTGCTCAGTTAAAATGTGGGAAGAGACATTAGAAAAGGTTTCCCAGAAACTGAAGAATATCTTTAAATGGTCTATCATTGAGTATGTATCCATTTGAAGTTGTCTTCCTTTTAAGTTCCTTCCTCCTTTTAAGTTCTATCTCCAAACCATAATCCAGTCATCTGACCACACACTAAAATATTACTTGTTACTGCCAAGTACAAGCCTGCTGTGCCAGCAGAAATCAGAGAAGTACCACATGTTCAAGGGACTCTTGTCACATCAACACAACAACATGCTTTGAAATCTAAAGCAACTACCAGAGAGATGACAGAAATCAGTCACAGAAACATCCAGGATGGAAATGACACTCAGGATCACAAATTCCAATCATTAACCCTACTCTACAAGCTGTACCATAAACCATATCCCCAAGCACCACATCCAAACAACTTTTAAACACATCCAGGGTTGGTGACTCAACCACCTCCCTGGGCAGCCCATTCCAGTGCCTGACCACTCTTGCTGAGAAAAAATGTCTCCTAATGTCCAGTCTGAACTCACCCAGTCACAGCTTGAGGCCATTCCCTCTGTTTTTATCACTAATTACCTGTGAGAAGAGACCAGTACTAACCTCTCCATTATGTCCTTTCAGGTAGCTGTAGAGAGCAATGAAGCCTCCCTTCAGCCTCCTCTTCTTCACACTAACCAGCCCCAGTTCCCTCAGTCACTCTTCATAAGATTTATTCTCCAGGCCCTTCCCCAGCTTTGTTGCCCTCCTCTGCACTGACTCCAGCACCTCCACATCCTTCTTGTAATGAGGTGCTCAAAACTGAGCACAACACTCGAGGTGTGGCCTCATAGAGCCGAGTCCAAGGGGAGAATCACCGCCCTACTCCTGCTGGGCACAGCACTTCTCATTCCAGCCAGAATGCCATTGGCTTTTTTTGCCACCTGGGCACACTGCTGGCCACATTTAGTTGCTTGTCTATTACAGACCTCAGGTCCCTCTCTGCCAGGCAGCTCTCCAGCCACAGTGCCCAAGACTAGCTTTGCTTGGGGTTGTTGTGGCCCAAGTGCAGGACCTGGCATTTGGTCTCGTAGCTCAGCCCACTGACATTGGCTCATGGATCCAATCTATCCAAGTCCCTCTGTAGAGCCTTCCTACCCTCCTGCAGATCAACACTGCCACTCAACTTGGTGTTATCTGCAAACTTACTGCTTACTCTTTGTCTCCATCAAGGTCATCAATAAACATATCAAACAGAGCTGGTCCCAACACTGAGCCCTGGGGGACACCACTTGTGACCAGCTGCCAGCTGGATTTAACTCCACTGACTACCTATCACTCCACCGAGTACCACCCTTTCGGTCATTTCATCCAGTAGTGCTTTAACCAGCAGAGCTGTGCTTGTCCATACCATAAGCAGTCAGTTTGCCCATAAGAATTTTGTGGGGAACAGTATCAAAGGCTTTTTGGAAGTCTAGGTAGACAACATCCAGACTTTCCCTCTTCCAGTGGCCAGGTCACCTTGTCATAAAAGCAGATCAGGTTCATCAGGCATGATCTGCCTTTCATAAACCCATGCTGACTGGGCTTAATCCCCTGCTTGTTCTCTGTATGACATGTAATAGCCGTCAAGATGCTGATACTGAGGTCAGACGCACTATACTTTACAGTCAAACAGTCAAGGCATCTACAGCAGCACAAGGGATGGCTTTGAGGGAGGAAAGGACTAAAACCACTCCTCATCCCCAAAACAAGGTGTTTTCAGAATCCACTTTCCTACCTGAAGTCAGCCAATGAACCAGGAATCACCTGGTATGCATACTAACATGGTCCTTCAGCTTCCCCTCCTCACTGATAAATCCCATTCTATCCACCAGCCCTACACCTACAGCAGCTGCAGTAGCAGCAGTAGCAGCCACTGCCAACATTTTACATGTAGGAGGAGCTCACTGAAGGACTCATACAGGGCTGCTCTAGAGAACCTTTCCCTGAAGAGCAGGTGCAGACATCACCAAATGGCAAACTGACCCTTTCTCAAAACTCTCTGCTGAAGATTTATCACAACTTTCTCCTTGTCCATAACAAGCACTGCTTTTTGACCAATACTGTCCTCTCTTTTCCACTGCAGAAAGGATGCTAATACCAGACCATCAAGTCTTTGGTTTGTCCATTCCCATGCTTTTGTAATACAAGAAAGTCCAGCAGCTACAACATAAAGTGGACCCCTTCTTGCCACGTGCCTTTCTGACACTTCTGTGGCTTCACCAGTGCTGTGGTCTTGTGTCTTTCCTCCTCTAACTACGGTGGCAGATCAATCAGTACACCATGAAGTGCCCGTCTCCCACATGACAAGTGATTACCCTCACTTCTGTGCACTTGGACTCCAATCAGAGTGAAGTGGCCGTTTTGGCTGCAGAGCCAATCGGGAGAGCATTGCGGGCACTGCTGCTGAGCTCGGACTTTCTGCTCTCTTCTGCTGCTCCGCAGTTCCGGGGGACCTCAAGGTAGGCAGAGGGGACGGCAGGGCTGTTGTCTCGCGGGATCGAGCGGGGCTGTGACGAGGGCTCGTGACGTCAGCTGCGGGAGGTTTAAATCCCCGCCGGGTGCCGCGCACGACGCCGCTTGGCTGCAGAGCTGATGGAGAGAGCACTGCGGGCACCGGGAGCTTTTGGGTTGTTTTTTTTCCTTCCTGTTTCTGGCTGTCAGTATCACTGTGCACTATGCCTGTCACTCGCACTACGAAGGGCAGGAAAAGCGTGTGCACCCAGACTGACTCGACCCAGGAACACACAGGAGTCCAGGCTACTGGCTGCAGGGAGTGCTGGAGCCTCTCACTTGCTGTAGAAGTGGAAGGGGAGAACAATTGCGCCAGGTGTGAGCAGGTGAACTTCCTTCTCACCTTGGTGGAAGAATTGAAAGATGAAGTGGCTGAGCTGAAGGATGAAGTATCCAGGCTCAGGCCAATAAGGGAGAACGAAAGGGAGCTGGATCTGTGGGAGCAGGCACTGCAGATCCCCCCTACTGAGGGAACTGCCCCTGGAAACAGGGAGGGATGGGTACGGATCCCTGTCAGGGGTAGTAAGGGAAATCCACCCGGGCCCTCTCCTCCTCTTCCACTGCCCTTGCACAACAAGTATGAGTCCCTGCATGCAGAGGGCACAGAGGATGAGAGCGCTGAGGAGCATCCAACTGTGATGATGCCTAGGGTGGAGCAGTCCCCACCAACTGTGGTGACTAGCTCCCCAAAAAACAAAAAAAAGAGAAGGGTCATAGTTGTTGGGGACTCCGTCTTGAGGGGGACAGGAGACCCATTTGTCATCCCAACCCATCTCACAGGGAGGTCTGCTCCCTTCCTGGTGCCCGGGTTAGGGACATCACCAGGAGACTTCCTAACCTAAACCAGCCCTCTGATTATTACCCTTTGCTGGTAATACAGGCTGGCAGGGATGAAATTGAGAAGAAGGGCACCAGGGCAATTAAAAAGGGATTTAAGGCCCTGGAGAAATTGACAGATGGGGCAGAAGCACAGGTGGTGTTCTGCTCAGTTCCCTCTGTGGCAAGGGAGTTCACAGAGAGGAACAGCAGAACCTATGACATCAACAACTGGCTCAAGGGATGGTGCCAGCGGCGGCACTTTGGGTTCTTTGACCACTGGGGAACTTTTACTGAGCCAGACCTGCTTGATCCTGATGGGTGCAGTTGTCTAGGAGGGGCAGGAGAGTCCTGGCACTGGAGTTGGCAGGGCTCATTAGGCAGGCTTTAAACTAGATCTGAAGGGTGTGGGTGAGGCAATTACTCTCTCTGAGAAGGAGAGAGTGGGAAGGAAACTAGGGACAATTGGGGAATCGAGAGCCCAGCTGAAGTGCATCTACACCAATGCACGCAGCTTGGGTAACAAGCAGGAGGAACTGGAAGTCCTGGTCCACCAGGGTGACTATGATATAGTTGCCATTTCAGAAACTTGGTGGGATGACAGGCACGGTTGGAGTGCTATACTGGGGGGATATAACCTCTTCAGGAGAGATAGGCAAGGGAGAAGAGGAGGAGGGGTGGCCCTGTATATTAGGGAGTCACTCCTTGCCACTGAGCTTGAGGTGAGGGACAAAGGGGTTGAGAGCTTGTGGGTTAAAATCAGAGGGAGGACTAACAAATCTGACATCCTGGTTGGAGTCTGTTATAGACCACCCAACCAGGATGAAGAAACAGATGAGATATTCTACAAACAGTTGGAGGCTGTCTCAAGATCATCAGATCTTGTCCTTGTGGGTGACTTTAACCTGCCAGACATCTGCTGGGAACTTAATTCAGCAGAGAGGAGGCAGTCCAGGAGACTTCTAGAGTGCATGGAGGACAGCTTCATGACCCAGCTGTTAAGTGAGCCCACTAGGGGTCAAGCTCAGCTCGACCTACTGTTCTCCAACAGAGAAGGTCTGGTTGGAGATGTGACAGTGGGAGGCTGCCTGGGGTGTAGTGATCACGAGATAGTGGAGTTTTCAATATGCAGGGAGATAGGGAGGAACTGTAACAGAACCCACACCTTGGACTTCCGGAGGGCAAATTTCAGTTTGCTCAAGAAGCTTATTTGCAAAGTCCCCCTGGGCAGCAGTCCTTGGGAACAAAGGGGTCCAGGATGGTTGGACCTACTTTAAACAGGAGCTCTTGAAGTCTCAGGAACTGGCAGTTCCCATGTGCCGAAAGATGAGCCGGCGGGGAAGGCGACCAGCCTGGATGAGTAAACAGCTCCTGAAGGAATTGGGGGAGAAAAAGAGGGTGTATCACCTTTGGAAGGAGGGGAAGGCTTCTCCTGACGTGTTTAAGGAGGTAGCCAGATTATGCAGGAGAAAAATTAGAGAGGCTAAGGCCCAGCTAGAACTTAAGGCTGGCCACTTCTGTGAAAGATAATAAAAAGCAGTTTTATAAATTTATCAATGCGAAAAAGAAGGGCAAGAAGAGCCTCCACTGCTTACTGGTCCAGGAGGGGAATACTATAACTGATGACGAAGAAAAGGCTGAGGTCCCGAATGCCTTCTTCACCTCACTTTTCAACAGTAAGGAGGGAGGAGTTCAGGGCAAGTGGCCTCCTGAACTGGGGGATGGGGTCAGGGAGCACTGTGTTGCCCTGGAAATTCATGAGGAATTAGTTCAGGACCTGCTGAGCCATCTGGACACCCACAAGTCCATGGGACCAGATGGGATCCATCCCAGGGTGCTGAGAGAGCTGGCAGCTGAGCTGGCCAAGCCACTCTCCATCATTTTCCAGCAGTCCTGGCTCACCGGAGAGGTCCCAGGAGACTGGAAAATGGCCAACGTGGTCCCCATCCACAAGAAGGGTTGGATGGAGGAACCTGGGAACTACAGACCTGTCAGCCTGACCTCAGTGCCAGGGAAACTGATGGAGCAGGTTATCATGGGGGCAATAACTGCGCACCTGAGGGATGGCAAAGAGCTCAGGTCCAACCAGCATGGGTTTAGGAAGGGCAGATCCTGCCTCTCCAACCTGATCTCCTTCTATGATCAGGTGACCCGCTTGGTGGATGTGGGGAGGCCTGTGGATGTGGTCTATCTGGACTTCAGCAAGGCCTTTGACACTGTCCCCCACAGCAAACTGCTGGCTAAGCTGTCAGCCCACGGCTTGGATGGCAACACTCTGTGCTGGGTTAGGAACTGGCTGGAGGGCCGGACCCAGAGAGTGGTGGTGAATGGTGCCACATCCAGCTGGCAGCCAGTCACTAGTGGTGTCCCTCAGGGATCTGTGCTGGGCCCCATCCTCTTTAACATCTTCATAGATGATCTGGATGAGGGCATGGAGTCAGTCATCAGCAAGTTTGCAGATGACACCGAGCTGGGGGCAGATGTGGCTGGGTTGGAGGGCAGAAGGGCTCTGCAGTGGGACCTTGACCGCCTGCACAGATGGGCAGAGTCCAAGGGGATGGCGTTCAATAGCTCCAAGTGCAGGGTGCTGCACTTTGGCCACAACAACCCCATGCAGAGATACAGGCTGGGGTTGGAGTGGCTGGAGAGCAGCCAGACAGAGAGGGATCTGGGGGTGCTGATCGAAACCCACCTGAATATGAGCCAGCAGTGTGCCCAGGTGGCCAAGAGAGCCAGTGGCATCCTGGCCTGCATCAGGAATGGTGTGGTCAGCAGGAGCAGGGAGGTCATTCTGCCCCTGTACTCTGCACTGCTTAGACCACACCTTGAGTACTGTGTTCAGTTCTGGGCCCCCCAGTTTAGGAGGGACATTGAGATGCTTGAGTGTGTCCAGAGAAGGGCGACGAGGCTGGTGAGAGGCCTTGAGCACAGCCCTACAAGGAGAGGCTGAGGGAGCTGGGATTGTTTAGCCTGGAGAAGAGGAGGCTCGGGGTGACCTTATTGCTGTCTACAACTACTTGAGGGGTGGTTGTGGCCAGGAGGAGGTTGCTCTCTTCTCTCAGGTGGCCAGCATCAGAACGAGAGGACACAGCCTCAAGCTACACCAGGGGAAATTTAGGCTTGAGGTGAGGAGAAAGTTCTTCACTGAGAGAGTCATTGGACACTGGAATGGGCTGCCAGGGGAGGCGGTGGAGTCACCGTCCCTGCGGCTGTTCAAGGCAAGATTGGACGTGGCACTTGGTGCCATGATCTAGCCTTGAGAATAGTGGTAAAGGGTTGGACTTGATGATCTGTGAGGTCTTTTCCAACCGTGTTGATACTGTGATACTGTGAGATGTCTCAATCCCTGCCTGAATTCCAGACAAACATTTTCACTGGGATCTGTGCAGCAGGAAGGGAAAATCCTAAGAAGTAAAAAGGAAGGGGGGAAAAAAAAAGGTCAGGAGTGGTGGGGAAGAAGGAGAGGGAGCAGAAATCTCAGGTGTAATAAAGGACATGGACTATCTACCTGGCAATTAATGACTAGGGACTGAACTCCAATATAATCAGCTGGGGTGGAGGTGGTGAGGGTGGTAGTTTCTACCAAAAAGGGCTATTTCAATTACAGAAAACTAGCTCTGAATTGATGAGAAATTGCAAGATTAAAGTTATGATGAATTATAAAGTTACCGAAATGCAGAGTGCATTAACTACTGGATTTTGACACAAAACTCCACTCTCTACCCTCCTCAAAGCTGAGAAAACTCAGTCTATACTAATTTAATTGCTTCCAAATAATTAAATTCCACTCTAAGTGGGGCTAATCTATATTGATTCAGACTAATTACTACCTCAGTTGCAAAGGGTCTTTTTTTCCCAAGAAAAAAAAAGATCAGAAGTGAGAATTTATTCCTTAATAATGTGAGTCTCCAGTTGTCTGGCAAACCTACTGAATGAACCTTTCTATAAGGCTAATACTGTCACAGCAGAAAACTCAAAGCTAAGTCAGCATTTCTTTTCCTGCACTTGTTCTGCATGCTAGTTGAAGCTCCTAACTTATGTCTTCAGCACACTAGCTAGCAGGGTTACTTGTGGTTATTTCCCTTGTGAAAAATGAAGCTACATCATCTCTAAATCTAAAGGAAGATTATATAGCAAGGCGTAAAGGGATAGTCAGACTCCAAACACATCAATCAACAAATGCAGTGGCCAGCAGGAGTATGGAGGTGATCGTCCCCTTGGATTTGGTTCTGGTGAGGCCACACCTTGAGTACTGTGCTCAGTTTTGGGCACCTCATTACAAGAGGGATATGGAGGTGCTAGAGCCAGTGTAGAGGAGGGCAAAAAAGCTGGGGAAGGGCCTAGAGAATAAGTCTTATGGAGAATGACTGAGGGAGCTAGGGCTGGTTAGTATGAAGAAGAGGAGATCGAGGGGGAGACCTCATTGCTGTCTACGGCCCACTGAAAGGACCTTGTGGACAGGTTGGTGCTGGTCTCTTCTCTCAGGTAAATAGTCATAGAACAAGAGGGAATGGCCACAAGCTGCAACTGGGTAGGTTTAGATCAAATAGTAGGAAACATTTTTTAACACCGCAAGAGTGGTCAGGCTTTGGAATGTGCTGCCCAGGTTGGTGGTTGAGTCACCAACACTGGTTGTGTTTAAAATTCTCTTGGCTGTGGTGCTTGAGAATATGGTTTAGGGTGCACCTTGTAGAGCAGGGATATTGGTTAGACTTGATGATCCTATGGGTCTTTTCGAACCAGAATGTTTCTGCCATTCTGTGATCCACATGCTCATTGTTTGAAGGAATATTGCCTGCTCCACAGTTCTGCACAGTAAAATAATCATCAGTATTTATGAAGCCAGTCAGATGTTGATCAGCCTTCCTTAAGCATGTTACAGTACACCAAGACATCGCAGAGGGTGAATATAACTCATGCAAAACTCTATCTGCTATAGTGAAGGATGTTCTTATGGTAAGAGCAGGTGGGCTGTAACAGTAAGTGTGTCCAGCAGCTTTAGGGAGGTTCTCCTTCCCCTCTGCTCGCTCTGGTGAGACCACACCTGGAATTTTGCCTCCTCAGTTCAAGAAGGACAAGGATCTGTTGGAGAAAGTCCAATGAAGAGCTACGAGTATGACTGCAGGACTTGAACACCTCTCCTATGAAGAAGGACTGAGAGAACTGGGACTGATTAGTCTGAAGAAGAGGAGAGAGGATCTTATCAATGTCTACAAATATCTGAGGAGTGCCATGACAAAGGAAACGGGCTCTTCAGTGGTTCAAGACAAAGAATAAGGGATACAAGTTAGAAGACAGGGAGCTCCACCTTGACATGAGGAGAAACTTCTTTACTGTGAGTGTGACAGAGCATTGGAACAGGCTGCCCAGAGAAGATGTAGAATCTCCTTCTCTAGAGACTTTCAAAACCAAGCTAGATGTGTTTCTGTGCAGCCTGCTCTACGTGATCTGCTTGGACAAGGGGGTTGGACCTGATGACCTCTGAAGATCCCTTCCAACGTCTAACATTCTGTGAACTGGATCTGAAGCAGCAACAGGAAAATGCTTTTGCCTTCCACACAGTCTCCTCACCTTAGATAAATGATATAACCAACCTGTAAGAATAGAAAATTTCAAAAAGCTTGATTTTATTATATCCTTAAGTTCTTGGTTTCTCCTTTCTGATTGGAGCATAACTCACAGGAAGGGTTAAAGAGACCAAGACAGAGCTTCAGATTAATGCCACCAACGATATTGCTCTATTGCCTTGGAATTGTAAGAGCACATGGGCAGACCAGGCTTGGTTCAGTAAATAAATAAATAAGCAAACAATTCACAAGGCAGTTTTTCATTAGGTATTTGGCATGCTAGTGTGAGTAATGAGGAAATATAGATATCAACAGCACTTTTCTATTTATCCCTTCTTTTCTTTCCCAATAAATGAGACACTGGAAGAGTGCTCACTGTAACTACACAAATTAACCATTGCCACAACGCAAGCAGAAAAATTAGGATGCTTATTATCAGGCAGAAAAGCAAAGGAAAGAAAATTACAAATAAGTGAAGCTCATGCAGGCTCTTTTACACAAAGGCTGCCTGTCCACATGACAGGCACAAACAGAAAGAGCCCATTTATTTCTCTGTCACTAACAATCACAGCTGAAATGTATCTCTAGGAGCCCAGATCTGAAGTTCAGAAGACTTTCAATACATGGCTCATTTTGCTGTTTCTGGGTTCTTCTTTTTAATCTCTTCCTACTTAAGCAATAGGCCAACTTAATCTGACGCTGGAAAACACCAGAGGGAGGGCTGAAGACACACTGAATGCTGACACAAAACATCACCTCTTTCAAGTACGAGAATTAGCTTTTCATGTATATATAATGACATAAAAGAAAACCACCAACAACCAAACAAAAACACAATACAAACAACAACCAAACCCAAACCAACCTGCGCGATCCCAGCAACTCCTCTTTACACAAGACATCCATTAAGCTAAAGAGCCAAATCTCACAGTCTGTGCTGTATCATCAGAGCATTGAGCTATTTTTGCTTTGTTTCCCAAAAATTATAATCAAGAAGCTTCAGCATCATCTCTGATGTTTTCCATGTACCAAAGCACCATTACTAGACAGTGTAACTCACAGTATCACAGTATCATCAGGGTTGGAAGAGACCTCACAGATCATCAAGTCCAACCCTTCACCACAGAGCTCAAGGCTAGACCATGGCACCAAGTGCCCACTCCCCACTAAGACTGACAGCACAGCCCATGCTTTTAAATACTCCTCATGGTATAGTATAAGATCACCTGCAGATCAAGGAGGGTTCTCTTCCCCCTGTACTCTGCCCCAGTTTTGGGCTCCCCAGTTCAGGAGGGACAGGGATATGCTCCAAAGAGTCCAACGAAGGCCTGCAAAGATGATGAAGGGGCTGGAGCACTGCCCTGTGAGGAGAGGCTGAGGGACTTGGGGCTTTTTGGTCTGGTGAAGAGAAGACTTAAAGGGAATCTAACCAATGTTTATAAATATCTGAGGGCTGGGGGTCAAGAAGGAGGGGATGAACTCTTCTCAGTTGTGCCTTGGGATAGCACAAGGGGGATTTGGGTATAAATTACAGCACATGAAGTTTCACTTCAACATTAGGAAGAACGTCACTGTAAGGGTCCTGGAGCACTGGAAACTTTCCAGCCCTGTCTGGACGCATTTCTGTGATATCTGCACTAGATTCTACCATCCTGCTCTGGCAGGGGGGTTGGACTGGAATATCTCCAGAGGTCCCTTCCAACCCCTAATATCCTGTGATCCGGTGTCCTCTCAGCCAATACTCCTTTCTTCAAACACAAGCCTCATATCCAAAACGCAGCTATATTCTCACAGCATAAACCACACAGATAGAAGTCCATTTCATCCTAAGAAAGAATAGATACTGTGATATAATTACAAAGGATGAGGAAAAGGCAGAGTTACTTAACACCTTCTTTGCCTCAATCTTCAACAGTGAGACAGGTTCTCCCCACAACAACTGGCCTTCCAAACTAGTAGATGGAATTGGAGATGAGTATAGTCCCCCTGTAACTCAGGAGGAAGAAGTAAGGGACCTGCTGAGACACTTGGATCCTCACAAGTCCATGGGATCAGAAGGGATCCATCCTAGGGTGCTGAGAGAGCTGGCAGCTGAGCTGGCCAAGCCACTCTCCATCATTTATCAACAGTCCTGGCAAGGTGATGGAACAGGTCATCTTGAGTGCCATCACAAAGCACCTACAGGATGACCAAGGGTCAGGCCCAGCCAGCACGGGTTTAGGAAGGGCAGGTCCTGCCTGACCAACCTGATCTCCTTTTATGATCAGGTTCCTGCCTGGTGAGCATGGGGCAGGCTGTGGATGTAGTCTACCTGGACTTCAGCAAAGCCTTTGACACCATCTGCCACAACAAACTTCTGACAAAGATGGCAGATCATGGCTTGGAGAGATTCACTCTGATATGGGTCAAGAACTGGCTGGAGGGCTGGACCCAGAGAGTGGTGGTGAACGGTGCCACATCCAGTTGGCATCTGTCACTAGTGGCGTCCCCCAGGGACAGAATAAGGGGACACAGTCACAAGTTGTGCCAGGGGAGGTATAGGCTGGATATTAGGAGGAAGTTCTTCACAGAGAGAGTGACTTGCCATTGGAATGGGATGCCCAGGGAGGTGGGCACTTTCCCTGGAGATGTTCAAGAGAAGACTGGATGGTGCACTTGGTGCCATAGTCTAGTTGATTGGACAGGGCTGAGTGATAGGTTGGACTGGATGATCTTGGAGGTCTCTTCTAACCTGGTTGATTCTATGATTCTATGACATCTATAAGTTCCTGTACAGCAGAGCAGAAATTAGGCTGACGTGACTGAAATCCTTCACCATGCTTCACTAGACACTGGCGGTCATGTATTTGAGGGATGAGGAAGCTCCTCCTGCTTTCCGTTAAAAATATTCTGTTATAGTAATTATGGTAAAAAAATTTTTTTTCCTTGCAAAATATGACAAGTTTGGGAAGAAAGGAATATTCTGGGTTTAAAAATAGCTCCATTTGTTTGTAGTAACTTCAGCTAGTTCTGTGACTAATGTAATCCACTAATAAATGCCCACACAGTCATTGATAAGTATAATGCAGAAAAATAGCTACTCTGCTCTGGTGAGACCTCATCTGGAGTACTGTGTCCCAGCTCTGAGCCCTCAATAGAGGAAGGACATGGACCTGATGGAGCAGATCCACAGGAGCGCCACAAAAATGATCAGAATTTTGGAGTACCTCTGCTCTGAGGACAGGCTAAGGGAGCTGGGGTTGCTCATCCTGGAGAAAAGAAGGCTGGAGAGCAGCCCTGTGGAGAGTGAGAGGACCTGGGAATACTGATGGATAACTTGTTACCCATAGGACACCAGTGTGCCTTTGTGGCCAAGAAGGTCAAGGGGATCCTGGGGTGTATTAAGGAGAGTGTGTCCAGCAGATCAAGGGAGGTTCTCCTCTGCCTCTACTTTGCCCTCGTGAAACCTCATTTGAGTACTGTGTTCAGTTTTGGGCTCTCAGTTTAAAAAGGACAGGGATCTGCTGGAGAAGGTCCAGCAGAGGGCTACAAGAATGATTAGGGGACTGGAGCACTGCCTGATATGGAGAGACTGAGGGACTTGGGGCTGTTTAGTCTGGAAAGAGAAGAGTGAGAGGAGATTTAATAAATGTTTTTAAGTATCTGAGAGCTCTGCTCACTTGTTCCCTGGTTCCATCTCGCCACAAGAGGGAACTTCTTTACTGTAAGGGTCACAGAGCACTGGAACAGGCTCCCCAGAGAAGTTGTGGAGTCTCCTCTGGAGACTTTCAAGGCCTGTCTGGATGCATTCCTCTGTGACTTAAGCTAGACTGTATGGTTCTGCTCTGGCAGGGGAGTTGGACTCAATCACTTTGGGTCCCTTCCAACTCTTGACATCCTGTGATTCTGTGACCCAACAGCAGCCTTCCAATGCCTGAAGGGGGCTGACAAGAAGGCTGCTAAGGGACTTTTCACAAAGTCCTGCAGGGGTAGGACAAGGGGTAGTGGTTTGAAATTAAAGAGCAGCACATTTAGATGGGATGTTATAAAAAAATTCTTCACCACTAGGGTGGTTGGGCACTCAAACAGGTTATACAGGCTCCATCCCTGGAGATATTCAAGGTGAGGTTCGACAGGGCTCTGGACATCCTGATCTAGTTGACAATGTCCCTACCGACAGCAGATGGGGTTGGACTAGATGACCTGCAGAGGTCCGTTTCAGCCCAGACCATTCTATGATTCTATGATCTAACCCAGCTGAGCACTGAAATAAAAGGAAAGCAACAAATAAAGTGGCATATGAAAGTGAGATAAAGAACATCCAAGGAATCAAGAATCTGTAATTAAAGTTGACCTACGTCTCTGAAGATACATCCAGGTTAAAAAGATCTCAAAGACACTGGTCTAGGACAAAGACTAACTCCACAATTAGTATGTTCTCATCTGCCTTGAGGTGAGAACAGAAAGCATTCAGATGTGAAAGGACTATCAGAATTTACAGACTTTCTCTGATCTAAATATCACATCCTATTTCTGATCCGGCAACAACTACAAATTAGCTCTACCCACACCAGGTAAAAAAAAAAAAATCACAGAATCATTAGGGTTGGAAAAGACCTCTAAGATCATAAAGTCCAATCATCAACCCAACACCACTCTGACCACTAAACTACATCCTCATCTACACTTTTTCCAAACACCTCCAGGGATGGTGACTCACCAGTTCACTGCGCAACCTGTTCTCTTCAGTAACCTACATTACTGATCACCTGCTAGTGTTAATAAGCACCTCTAGATGATCAGGTGTAGATTTCAGTAAACCACATAAAAAGGTAACACCAAATAAAGATCATCATTGAACCTAGTCTAATCTCCACCTTTATTACATTTCATCTCAAAGGTACTCATCGAAAAGCTCAGAAACCAAATGCAGGTCCAGAGAATGGCCAGGAAAACCATCAGAAGGCTGCAGCACCTTCCCTATGGGGCCAGGCTGCAAGAGTTGGGGAAAAGAAGGCTCCAAGGAGACCTTATTGGTAGCCTACAATAGAACTGGGAAGGGACTTATTACAATGGCTTGGAGTGATAGGACGAGATGAAATGGACTGAGGCTCAAGAAGGGCAGATTTACACTGGAGATTAAGAAGAACTTCTTTACAGTAAGGAAGGGTGGTGAGACACTGGAAAAGGTTGTGGATGCTCCCTCCCTGGAGGTGTTCAAGGCCAGGCTGGATGAGGCCTCATGCAAGCTGGGCTAGTGGAAGGTATCCCTGCCCACGGTGGGGGACTCAGAATCAGATGATCTTTAAGGTCGCTTCCAACCCAAACCATTCCATGAATAACCCATAAAACAACTTCAAAGTCTTTAGTTCATGCTTGCATGTGTTACTAATACTTCATACATGGGGTTTATCCACCCTAATACTTGGTCAAACCTGAACTAAGAGAAGATCTGTAGCACAGCTGACCCTTGCATTTAAGCTCCCAGAAAAAAAATGTGCTGGCAGCATGGACTAACTCACTCCCGAGGGTTGAACGTACGTAAGAATTTTGACGAGGTATGCGCTGCCAGGGACACAAATGCACAGCTCTCCCAGGAATTCAACAGCCTCCTAAAAGCTGTTATTACAAATGACTGAAATGCCTCGTTTGGCCAATTTAAAGAGGTCAAGTAGAAGGGCTTTGTGTATTTCTACTGTCTGAACCACGTTGATTTATCTTGATGTGTGCTGGGCTGCATCAAGAGAAGTGTTGCCAGCAGGGCAAGGGAGGGGATTCTCCCCTTCTACTCTGCTCTCCTGAGACCCCACTTGGAGTACTGTCTGCAGTTCTGGAGCCCCCAACACAAGAAGGACCTGGAAGTGCTGGAGCCAGTGCTAGGAGGCCATGAAGATGTTCAGAGGGATGGAGCACCCTGCTATGAGGACAGGCTATGAGAGCTGGGGCTCTGCAGACTGGAGAATAGGCGGCTTCCAGGAGAGCCTTCCAATATCTGAAGAGGGCCTACAGGGAAGGCCAGGGAGAGACTACTGACAAGGTCTTGTAATGACAGGATGAGAAGGAGTGGGTTTAAAGTGGCAGAGGGGAGATTTAAACCAGATGTTAGGAAGAAGTTCTTTCCAGTGAGGGTAGTGAGACCCTGGCACAGGTTGCCCAGGGAAGTTGTGGCTGCTCCCTCCCTGGAGGTGCTCAAGGCTAGGTAAGATGAGGCCTTGAGTGACCTGTTCTAGTAGGAGGTGTCCCTGCCTATGGTGGGTTGTTGGCACTAGATGATCTTTGAGGTCCCTTCCAAGCTAAACCACTCTATGATTCTACAATCTCATCAAATGTATTAATAATCCATTTACCCAAATACTAGTTATAAAAGTAGGCTTCCTCTGAAGATAGCAAATGTGGAGTAAAACCAAAAAAGACAATTTTCAGTGGCTTGAAGAGGTCCATACTGGAAAAATACGTCAACATCTAGAGAGACGTCTGAAACTAAATTCTTTCCACTGCAAAAAGAAGCTTGCTCACCAAAGGGCTTTGCAGACACAAAAGAGCTTGGCAGTCCTTGCCCTACAGTAGGCTTACACACCTGGGATAAGGTCCACAGGTTATTATTCAAACTTGTCACAAGGACTCTGCCACCTGAACTCAACATCCAAGAGAAGTCCTTCATCTTTTTCACCACTGTGAAAGAAAAAATAAATCAGCATTTCTGAGATTTAGCGTTGGGAGTCATCAAAATCCTAACACTGCAATTACTCATTTGTTAATCATGCCTTGGTTTCAGGATTAATAATGCCAGAAACACTTCATTTGTTATTTGAATTCACTGTAGACATTCATTTTACAATCACCAAAATGTAATGCAGAAATTGCACATGACATTCTAACTAAAGGGGAAAGACTGAAAACAAACTCCATTTTGTATCTGTGACTTAAGCAGATCATTCCTCAGTCACCATGCTGTTCAGAGCTGATCTGCAAAGGAGAAAGACATTCTGAGTTTGAGAGAAGCCATATGGCAGAAGTTAAGCTTTGGAGGCTAAACATCCATCACAGATTAATTCAAACATATCACATTCTCCCCGTTTTACCGAAGTCAGATCCAGAGATCATTCAGAACTGGAGAATTTCTTCCATAGATTTTTATGGACAAAGATCAGTGATTGAATTTCCTTGCCACCAGCGTGACACTGCAAAGCTGCCTTTCACCAGAGCGCTGCAGGCGCTTTCAGAGCAGACTGTACTTCTTTTATATATGCACTCTGGCAATAAGAAACTATCTCGGAAGGAGTAAGGTAAGTTTTATGTAAGCCTTAGTGTCATTTCATTTCCAGGCTTCCTTATCACACACAAACAAACATCCAGGTTGGCAAAGCCCCACAAAATCACCAAGTCCAACCTAGAACCCTACTCAACAAGATTCACCTTAAACCATATCCCTATGAGCCTTAAACATACCTAGGATGGGCAACTCCACCACCTCCCTGGGCATCCCATTCCCGTGCCTGACTAATCTCTCAGTCAGAAAAAACATTTCCTAATGTCCAATCTAAACCTCCCCAGTCTCAGTTTGAGGCCTTGTTCTGTCTCAAGTACCTGTGAGAAGAGATCAGCAGCAGTCTCTCCACAACTCCCCTTCAGGTAGCTGTAGAGAGCAATGAGGTCTCCCCTCAGTCATCTCTGTTTCACACTAACGCAGCCTCAGCTCCCTCAGTCACTTCTCACCAGTTCTATTGTCCAGGCCCTTCCCCAGCTTTGTTGCCCTTCCTCTGGACCTGCTCAACACTCCACATCTCTCATATTGCGGTGCCCAAAACTGAACACAGTATTTTGAGGTGTGGCCTTACCACAGGGCCAAGTACAAAAAATGGGGACAATCACCTCTTTCTCCTGCTGTCCACAGCATTTTAATCCAAGCCAAGAATTCACATGGGCTTACTTCTTGGCCGCCTGGGCACACTGCTGAATACTGAGCCACATCCCCTTTCTAGCCAGGCAGCTCTCACAGCCACACTGCCCCAAGCCAGTACAGTTGCATGTTGGTTGTTGTGACCCAAGTGCAGGACCTGGCAATTTGGCCCTCATTGAAACTCATCCCCTTGCCATTGGCCCATTGATCCAAGCCTGCCCAAATCCCTCTAGAAAACGTTTCATGAGTTCTGAAGCTCAAATATGCTGAATATAAAAAGTAAAACATTTACATCCCACTTGACAATGACCTCACACTAAATTGTTAAGGAACAATGGAACAGCTAAATGTTGCTATCAACACGGGTTAGGGCTACGAGCATGTAGGCCGTTTGTTACTGGCCCACAACTAATGATTAGTGCCATAAACTGTACTTTATGTGTCCATGGCAGCTCTCATCAGGGCACTTGAAGGTTCCCAAACTTCAGTATATTTCAAAACTCAATGTCAAAATTGTCATTGTCCTCATTTTACATAGAGTCACTGTGGTTATTCAACATTACTAAATAGTTGGAGGCCCCAGTCTGAAATTGCTACCAGCAAACATTTAGCTGCCTACACTAGTGAGAGGTAGTTTCAACTCTGCTATACTCCACTCAAATGATTTGCTGTGGGTGCAGTAAACCCTGCCAAAAACTACAGAAGCTACGTCAAGGAGACATGTGTCTGAGCCCTTAGGTGTTCCTCCCTAAAGAACTATAAAATGTGGTTATGTTCAAAGCAAGCTGCCCTTGATTTCAGTATGAGAGTCAGCAGTTCTTCAAATCAGAGACAAGAGCTCAAGTCAAGTATTCTTAACATCAGCAACAGATTACTAGAGCTTCTTGACCAAGGAGAGAAATTATATTCTCCAGAATAATGTTTGATTGGCCTAAGTTCCCTTTCAAGCTCTGGAGAGGGCAGTAAGTTCTCAAGGACAAAGTTCTGTCCTTCCCATCAATAAACAAGACTATACCCTTTCTCTTCAAATCTTTAGTGCTGCTTCTTCGGTATGACTGCAAATTCTTCCTTCTTCCACACATGATTATCCTGATTCCCAGCCCCTCCTCACTTGAAGAATCATAAAACGGTTTATGGTTGGAAGGGACCCTCAAAGATCATTCAGTTCCAATCCCCCCACCATAGGTAGGGTCACCTCCTACTAGAACAGGTCACTCAAGGCCTCATCCAACCTAGCCTTGAACACCTCCAGGGAGGGCACATCCACATGAAGGTTCCATTGGCTATTTTAATATCACCCTTGTCCATTGTTTTTATCCAAGAAAGTCTACAGTGACATGAACTACCAGCTCCTCACATGCTATCTACCTCCCTCTGAACAGATGCTCTGTCTTCCCAATGAACACTGTTTTCCTATTCACCTCTAAATTACTGTCTGGCTCCTACTTCAAGATCTCTTCTCCTCCTAGCTTCAGGTTCTCCACCTTATGATATTATAATATAAGCTATCATGAACTCAATTAGGCTGCAAAAGATCTTGTACTCCAACTATTTGATCCTTTGTTTTTTTGCTGTGGGTGGGGGTTTTTTTTGACCAGGTTTCTCCAATTTGATACGGAAGAAACAGGGGATCTCTAGCAGCCCCTTCCAAATTGCATCATATGATCATTCCAGAGAGAAGCCTGAAGAAAATGTTGGTATATACAGATGAACTCTGCACATTTCCTAACATCTGAAGTAGTAGAAATCATCTCCCGCACAAAGAACTGCTAAAAGAAAACTGATGGTATGAGTCAGTACCTCATTACAAGATTTCAGATGAGACATTTCTAAGATTTTACAACCAGGATCAAAGCATTTAAAAGTTTTACAGAGTTCTAGGGTTTTTTTTTTGGTTTTTTTTTTTTTTCTGCATAGACATTTTTTCCTTAGTAATGTAACTCAAGCAACTGACCAGAAAATTCAAGAGCTTAGTAAAAGAATCGATTTAAAAATGTATCATCCTATACTGGAAAGTGTTTGCCAATCTCAGTGAGTAAAATTCTATCATCTCCATCAATGATGTGCATGTGCAAACCACTGCTGGTAGAGAAAATTCCTAACTAAAATAACCTGCCCTCAGTTTGTGTTGCAGATCAGCTATGATTCAATGTGAGATGCTTCTAGAATAATGAGTCTCTCAATTATAATCACCAAAAAAAGTAACACAAGATTTCAATGAAAAAGCAGTTTCTGAAAGGTGCAAATGAAGAGACAGAGAATGAAAATTAGTTTTGAGAAGCAGCAGGCCTAAGGCATTTGTGTTCCCACCAGCAAGAGCTCTGGTAAGTGCTAAAAGCACTCCAGTCATTGCTTTCCCCTCACTACAGGCTGCAAGTTGACCCTTTAGCTACACCAGTTTTTTTTACAGCCACATTCTTACCTCATCTCTTTTTTAAAGAGCAAAAATACAGAAGGGCAGTGCAAGAATTGAACCATTGCTCAAGGTAAACACAAGGCCCAAGGTGTGTTGGTTTACAAGCATTGTTTGTTTTTTTTTTCCCAATATTTCAATATTCATCAACAAGCAAGCAAAACATTGTTTGCTTTCTGTTACAAAGTAAATCATCTGAGTCAGTATTTCTCCTTTCAAGCTCTCCCGTTTGAAAGATAAGCTGTTTGTGCCTTGTAAAAGCACACCATCACTCGCAGCTACACCTCACTCACACCTCCACTCCCCCATCTCCCCCAAATTCAATGTTTTCCTTCCATTTGGCACAAGCAAGTTCATAATATTCATTTCAAATGCAGATACTTAATTTAAGCGGTCTGGGGATATGTCCACTTAAACATGAATGCAGACCTTTAAGCAAAGGCCAAACCAACTACTAACCACCCGACAGAGAGAAGCACATCAAATCCTCAGGCTGCTACTCAAACAGCAGGTGTCCCAAAGCATCAGGCAACACAGACAGAATTTTCACATGAACCCACACCCTCCCTCAACCCTAACACACAAACTCTTTTTCCTCATTAGAATTACAACCTACCAGCTAATGTACAAATGATCCTAAAGGCCTCTCTCAATATGTTACTCCAAAATAGCTTTATGACTAAGTCACTTCAAATATCTTAGGAAGCAAGTGCTAGAAAATCACAGAACCCAGGATTAAGCAGGTTGGAAAAAGGACTTTTGAGATTGAGTCCAACCTAAACACCCTTTTAATTAACTAAACCAAGGCACCAAGTGCCTCATCCAGTCTCCTTTTAAACCACCTTCCAAGGATGGGGACTCCACCAGCTCCCCAGGCAGCCCATTCCAATGCAATCACCCCTTGCTGCAAAGAACTTCTTCCTAACATCCAGTCTAAACCTGCTCTGGTGCAGCTTGAAGCTGTGTCCTCTTATTCTGTCACTGTTTGCCTGAGAGAAGAGACCAACTCACATCTGGCTACAACCTTCCTTCAGATAGTTGTAGAGAGCAGCAAGTTCTCCCTGTCTAACAGAATTAACAGTAATGGCACCTGAGAAATTACAAAAAGATTCTAACCATGCTCATGTACTAAGAAGTGATCTAGTGACAGCCAAACACTGCACCAAGAAACATAAATAGAATTATGAGGAGCAACACTGACATCAGAGATTTCCACAAGTTGCCTCTCCACATCCCATTTGGGGCTAGTGCCATGAATTTTTGAATCCTACCCAACCCATGTGGCCTCTAAACCTTCATGTGGTTTAGGATCACCTTATCATGTCAGACACTGTCCCACTCCCAAACTGCCTGTGAGTGAGAGACACAGAGCTTATATGAAGTGAGAATGGAGCTCTCTTTCACCTGGCTCAAACAAGGAGCTAACATGTTCAGATTTGTCCGTGCTCATCTCTGTGTATGATCCATAACTAAGTTCTTAATTTTAAGTACAGGAAGGCCATGAAGATGCTCAGAGGGTTGAAAAGGCTTTGAGGAGACCTTGGAGTGGCCCTCCACTATTTGAAGGAGGTCTACAAGAAGGCTGGGGAGGGACTATTTACAAGGTCTTGTAATGACAGGATGAGGAGGAGGAGGTTTAAACTGGCAGAGGGGAGATTTAGACTAGATGTCAGGAAGAAGCTCTTTGCAGTGAGGGTGGTGAGACACTGGCACAGGTTGCCCAGGGAGGCTGTGGCTGCTCCCTCCCTGGAGGTGTTCAAGACCAGGCTGAATGAGGCCTTGAGCGACCTGTTCTAGTGGGAGATGTCCCTGCCTCTGTGGCAGGAGGTTGGAACTGGATGATCTTTGAGGTCCTTTCCAATCTAAACCATTCTATGATTCTATGACTGCACAACTGTTCTGAATTTAGAAGACTATTGAGAGGAATCACTTTTTTCCTGCTTCTTTACTCCTACAAAGCTCCCAATCTCCATGCTATACTTGTGCAACAAGTGCCAAGGTTCGACACGTTGGACTACAACTAAGCGCATGAAACAAAGCATCACATGCACAAACAAAAGCTCTTGCAGCTAAAGATACTAATTTCAGCAAAAATCTTGTGTCCAGTATAACTATCTATTCCAGCAAACTTTAGGTCTATGGCTATGAACAGACAATTTAAGAGGCTGTGAAAAATAGACAACAAAACAAACCCCACCAACATTATATTGGCTTTGCTGCCTGGCAAATAACAACCCTGTGCATTCACCTTTAGAAAACTGGCAAACTACTCGGATATCCCCAGCCAAAAATAACTCCTTATATCAATCAGAGCCACTTAGGAGCTGTTTGCTTTTGAAAACTGTAACACAGAAGCCCAGAACGGGTTGGGCTGGAAGGGACCCTCAAAGATCATCCCTCTTCCAACCTCCTGCCACAGGGACACCTCCTCCCCTAGAACAGGTCGCTCAAGGTCTCATCCAGCCTGCCTTGAACACCTTCAGGGAGGGAGCACCCACAAACTCCCTGGGCAATGCACTCCAGTGTCTCCCCACCCTCACACTAAAGAACTACGTCTTACTACCCTCAGTCTCAGTCTCCCCCTTCCAGTTCAAAGACATTGCCCCTCATCCTGTTCACTACAAGCCCTTGTCAAGTAGTCCCTCCCCAACTCTCCTGTAGCCCTTTCATGTGTTTGGAAGGCTGCTCTAAGGTCTCCCTCGAGCAAAAAATAACAAGGTCCCACTGAGATATGAGCTTGGATCTCTGCCCCTGCTAGCTAGCAAGATGCTTCCATTACAGCAGGACTAATAAAACTACAAATTTTGGATTTATACAAAACAAGTGTTCTCCATTAGGGGACCAAATGTTTTTTTTACTGAAGCTTACAAATATGACTTTGGGTCTGTATCAGAATCTACAAGTCTAACATAGACACTCTGCATAACTAGAAGCTTCTACCCATTTTAATTGAAATGTTTTTGACAGTTAATAGAGCCCATACTGGTAGTCACACTGATAAAAGGTATCCAGAACTCTTCATTTAAGCCAGTGAAAGAGTTAAGACTAAAGAGTGATTAGGCACTGTAATAGGATGCCCAGGGAGGCAGTGGCTCACCACCCCTGGAAGTCTTTAAGAAAAGATTGGATGTGGCAACCTGGTTGGCATGACTTAGATGATGTTGTGGGATTAGGTTATAGGCTGGACCTGACGATTTCGAAGGTCTTTCCTAGCCTCGGTGATTCTGTAAATGTTGAAACACCAACAAAGTGCAAACACTGTGCTGGGAGGTGTTGCACTAAACAGAGTAAAACATGGTAGTCCTGTGTCATGGCAGGTACCCCTCAGCTGCTACAATGAGCAACAGAGAAGTCTGCCTTCTCAATGCACAGAGAATCCTGGAATGCAGAAAAAGAACCTCTGAGTAGCTATTAATGATAATCAGTACACTGTGCCATCTACCCATACAGAACATAACATGCACCCAGAGTTAAAAATACTGCTTCCAAGCAATAAATACAAAGGAGATCTCTCAGCAAGTTGTCTACATTTTCAACCCAGAGCTTTGTACAATCCCATGCATTCTCCTTTCACAGCTATCACCACACTCAATGTGTATTTTAAGACCTGAAAAGCAGCAGAGCACTGTACTGCCAGCTGTGACACTAGCAGCATTATAGTATTATCTGAAAGTCCAGGACACGAGAATTAATGTACTGCATTCCCTTCACACTCAGAAAAAAAACAAACCAACCACCTAGGGACTATTTGCCATGACAGGAAGTCTACATCACAGATCACTTCCACTTGAGAGCCTTCTCTTTCTTTGAACTGAAAAATGGAAGACATAGACTCAATAAATACCACAGATTCTCAAAAAAAAAAAAAAAAAGCACCTTGCTGAAGCTTGTGATATTATCACAATTGTATCTTAAGAACCATACTCATTATTTATATCACCAGTGCATTCCAGCTAAAATTATGCATAGTGTTTTCTTGACAACATTTGTATTTCTCATCACAGAAGACAAGAGAACAATAATAGGAAAAGTCTCATTTGTAAATCATATTATCAAAAACCTCACAGGAGGCTAAAAATGTCCCGTTACATGACACCACTGCAATACAACAGATGGGGAGAAAACAATTTTAACACTACTCATCTTTTGACCCTCAAGACAACAACAGATCTTATTTAAACAAAGAATCACAGAATTGTCAGGCTGAAGGGATTCACAAGGATCATCTAGTTCCCACCCCCCTGCAATGGGCAGGGACACCTACACACTACATCAGGGTTGCTCAGAGCCACATCCAGCCTGCCTTAAAAGCTTTCAGGGATGAGCTTCCACCATCTCCCTGGACAGACTTCTTTCCCAGTGTCTCACCCACCCCTCAGGGTGAAGAACTTCTTAACATCCAATCTGAATCAACCTACTGCTAGTTTTGATCCATTCCCCCCAGCCTATCACTACCTAACACCCTAAAAAGGTCCCTCAGCAGCTTCCTCTACCCCCTGCAGATACTGAAAGGAGACCATTAAGGTCTCCTTGGAGCTTCTCTTCTCCAGATTGAACAACCCAGAACTCTCTCAGCCTGTCGACATAGCAGAAGAGCTCCAGCCCTCTGATAACCCTCATGGCCCTTCTCTGGGACACAGTCCCACACATCCATATCCTTTTTGCAATAGCGGCTCCAGAACTGGACATAGCACTCCAGGTGGGGCCTCACCAGAGTAGAGCAGAAGGGGGCTCACTCACCCCACTGGCCACACTTCTCTTGATTCAGCTGAGGATGTGGGCTGGCTCTCTGGGCTGCAAGTGCACACTGGTGGTTCATATTGAGCTTTTCATGCACCAGCACCCCACATCCCGCTCCTCAGTGGGTGCTCTCAGCAAGATGTTTTGGGTACATAATTATTTCTATCATTTACAGTCTGCATCAGGTCACAAAAAACAGCTTAGAAATCCAGGGATGCAGAGAGGCACAGACTGCGGTTTATGAAACATAGTTGAAACTGAAATTGCATCCTTGGTTACTACTGTGGAGCCAGACCTGCAATGGCAGTGTAGTAACATTTCTACCAAAAAAAAGCCATGAAAGGGACATTAAATTAATCCAGCACTCACAAGTCACATCTGTTTCTTGGTTTCTCCTGAGGAGTCATAGGTTCATAGAATCATAGAACGGTTTAGGTTGGAAAGGACCTCAAAGATCAGCCAGTTCCAAACCCTCGCCAGAGGCAGGGACACCTCCCACTAGAAAGGTCACTCAAGGCCTCATCCAACCTGGTCTTGAACACCTCCAGGGAGGGAGCAGCCACAATCACCCAGAGCAATCTGTGCCAGTGTCTCACCACCCTCACTGCAAAAAACTTCTTCCTAACATCCAGTTTAAATCTCCCCTCTTCCAGTTTAAACCCACTCCTCCTCATCCTGTCTTTACAAGGACCTTGTCAATGAGGTCCCTCCTCCCCTTCTGTAAGCCCCTTCAGATAGTGGAAGGGCCACTATAAGGTCTCCTCAAAGCCTTCTCTTCTCCAGGCTTTCGGAGCCCCAACTCTCATAGGCCTGTCCTCATAGCAGGGTGCTCCAGCCCTCTGAGCTTCTTCATGGGCCTCCCCTGGACTGGCTCAAACACTTACAGGTCCTTCTTCTGTTGTGCTCCAGAACTGCAGCACACTACTCCAGGTGGGGACTCAGGAGAGCAGGAGTAAAGGGGGAGAATCCCCTCCCTTGCCCTGCTGGCCACTGCTCTGCTCTTGCTGCAGCCCAGCACACAGTTGCTGTCTGGGCTGCCTCACACTGCCACTCATGTTTAAGCTTTTCATCAAACACAGATCCCCAGGGGCCTTTTCCCTCAGGGCTGCTCTCAGCCATTTCCACCCAGCCTGGATTTGTGCTTGGGGATTGTGCTGACCCAGGTGCAGACCTTACACTTGGCCATGTTGAATGTCATGAGGTTGCCTGAGCCCACCTGTCCAGCCTGTCGAGGTCCTACAAAAGGCAATTAAGTACAAGCATGTTGTGTTCTATACCTACAATATGTTTAGCCTGGAGAAGAGGAAGCTCGGGGTGACCTCACTGCTGTCTACAATTATCTGAAGGGAGGTTGTAGCCAGGTGGAGGTTGGTCTCTTCTGCCAGGCAACCAGCAACAGAACAAGGGGACACTTCTCAAGCTGTGCCAGGGGAGGATAAGGCTGGATGGTCCTCTGCTGCAGCAGCCACTCCACCCAGCTTGCTGTTGTCAGCAAACTTGCTGACAGTGCACTCTGTGTCTGAAGTTGTGCTGGAAGATGTCTAGGCTGGATGTTAGGAGAAAGTTCTTGCCAGAGAGAGTGATTGGCATTGGAATGGGCTGCTCAGGGAAGTGGTAGAGTCACCATCCCTGGAAGTGTTCAAGAAAAGACTGGATGAGGCACTTAGTGCCATGGTCTAGCTGATTGGATGGGGCTGGGTAACAGGTTGGACAGAATGATCTTGGAGGTCTCTTCCAATCTGGCTGATTCTATGAAAATTATCATAGTGAAAATTCAAAGTCAAAATTGTATCTTTAGCTCTAACATTATTTAAACTGGAGGTGAGTCTGGGAGCAAGTCTGGTGGCTGTTGTGGTGGCTCCCAGACAAGAAAGAACTACCAGGTTGTTTGGTCTGGCCTGAAAAGCTATCAGCATATGAACTTAGTCAACAGCCTATGAATCTAGTCTACATGTTGGATATTAGGAAGAAATTCTTTACAGTGAGTGTGGTGAGACACTGAAACAGGTTGCCCAGGGAGGTTATGAATGTCTCCTCCCAGCAGGTATTCAAGGCCAGGTTAGATGAGGCTTTGAGCTACCTGTTCTAGTGGGATGTGTCCCTGCCCATGGCAGGGGTGTTGGAATTGGATAATCTTTAAGGTCTCTTCCAACCCAAATAATTCTATCAATCTATGATATTCACCGTTAACTGATTTATTAAACAATGATGATAATATTAGCTCCTGTCCTACAGAGATTAGTATTAATCTAATTCCAATGCAATATCATAAAAATGATAGTCCTTAAATGAAAACCTTTCTTAAACTTTTACAAACACATGAAAATTGGAATTAACTTCAGCTATTTGAGTAATTCCCATGAGGACAGGCATAAGCACACAGAGAATAAAATTAACACCAGAGCTATAATTGGAGTGTCACAGAAATAAACCTTTCTTGCCCTAAAAGTCAATCTACACAAGGGATGGACAGCCTGATGGTTACCATGATACAACCCCATGTAGATTAGACTAAGACATTCTGGGTTAGAGCACTGAACACACAATATTTGATTTCTGTAAGCGATCAAAGCCCTTTAGTAATAACAATACAGAAAGAAAATCATCATCCTCACTTCAGGGCCAAGTGCTGAAGTCTGTACTTAAAAGAACAAGAAACAGAAACAAAGAAAAAAGTTAAAATGGTTTTCAATTTCCATTTCTTTCCTATTATTATTTCATGGACAAAAGAAGTGCTCTGTTGCATTGAGAAGTCGATGCATCTCCATTTCCCAAGACAGGTAAAAGACAAGAAAAACAGGCTCTGTTTTTTTTTTTTCTGATAGAGCTCAGCAAGAAAGCAACCCAAACCTCTCTAACAGACAAGCCTGGGAACTTGAATTTATGACAAAGCTAAATAAACTGGATATAGTAGCAACTTTAATGATTTTCCACAATATGGCATTGTCCTAGTCCTCACTTGGTTAAAGTGGTTGCATCTCAGGACTGCAGAACTACATCAGCAGAGGCCAGATAGAGACTGTACTTTTTTATGAGGATTGATGCAGTGAACAACCTGTGTGGACTGGACCAAGGCTTACAAATTTAGTCTCTGTCTACTTCAACAAGCAACTCCACTCAACAAGACCTATGAGGAGAGGCTAAGGAAACTGGGGTTATCAGCCTGAAGAAGGAAGAGACTCAGAGGAGACTTAATGCTCTCTATTACCTGAAAAGGAGGTTGTAGCCAGGTGGGTTGTTTTACTCTCCCAGGCACCCAGTGACAGAACTCAAGCTGTGCAGGGGCAAGTTTAGGCTGGATGGTAGGAAGAAGTTGTTCAAAGCAAGAGTGATTGCCACTGGAATGGGCCAGGGAGGTGGTGGAGCCATCACCCCTGGAGATGTTTAAGAGGAGGGCTGGATGAGGCACTTATTGACATGTTGTTTTAGTTTATTAGAAGGGTTAGGTGATAGGTTGGACTCAGTGATCTTAGTGGTCTTTTCCAACCTGCTTAATTCTGTCTTACACTGCTCCTCCACAACCAGACTGAACACATACAAAAGAACCTGTTCCTCTCACTACCCAGTTCTGGTCATTCTTGACCCAGTTCCAAATGCCAGATGTTACAACACCTGAGTCAATGTCCAAACAAACATGCATCAGGCAGGAAAAGGATGACAAAGACTTCAACCATCATTTCAGCAGCATTATTGCTGTCTCAAACTTAAGATAATTGCAGTGTGAATGTCCAAACCGAGTATACCCTCAGAAATCAAAGCACAGACACAAATTCATACACCCATAAACAGATCAGAGTGAGAAAAGCACAGAACTGTGGTCGTTCACAGCAGAGTTTTACACCTCTCAGGTGTCATGCTCACAAGATTTTGACACATATACCTGCAGTGCAGACTCTAATGAGTGACATATTTCCAGAGAGCTGACAGGACAGAGCACAGAGTTCCCTCTCTCTCTCCTCTCTCCTGTTTTACCCCTCCACAGCGTATGAGGCTGAGAGCAAAGAAGTCTCTTTCCTCCAGACATGTCACAAACCCGCTTTGAGTTGAAGCATCTCTTTAAAAGCCCTCACTCTGTAAAAGTGTTCCTAAGTACAGAGCGAAATGCAGTTTCCAAAAATCTGTCACGGTAGGTCAAGATTCAAAGGGAAGTTTGCTAGCTAAAAGGAAATACACTTCACTTTACACAAACACTGCCTGGCACTTACAGTTGCATCAGATCTTCTAAAACGCAGCTAAACTAATACACAATCAAATGCTGCTGGGGGCTGGGAGGAGGTATTTAGCCATAAACAAAAAGGATCACATCACCCAGCAGAACAGATGCCTCACAGCAAGCACAAGAAACACCACAGTAAATAATGTACACGAATTTCTTCAAGAGCATCTGGCAAAAGATCACTATAATGAATTCAAAATAGTCATAGCAATTATTTCCAGCCAACCACTTAACTTCCTTCAGAATGGAGAGCTTTAGCATTCATTATGTACTTTACTGTGAAGTATATTCAGACTACTGAAGAAATATTTTTCACACCCCTACAACTTGGCTGAGCAACTAAGACTTGATTCCACAGAAGTAACTTCCAGATGACCTAGCAAATGGAATTTGTTTGGAGAAACTGCAACAGATTATTTCAGTGTTAAGCAATCATGGGTATGCAGTAACAGAACACATCTCAAATACATTCCATTCATCTTATTAAGCATGGGTTTGTTGATGTGTCCCCAAAAATCTATTTTATGGCCCATTTATTCATACCTTTAATCACCATGCGGTTGCAAGGTCAAAAAAACATGGAAATCCCAATTGGAAAGTACATGGGGTCACAGCATAGTTAATTCTCTGAGTACAGCAGGGTCTGCCTGGGAATCGTTAGGGTGTATGACTCTATGCGTATTTACTGGCTTGCATATTTTGCACAACAGATTTGTTACATCTGAAAGCTTTCCTCCAGGCTCTTTTAAAGCAGCATGTGCTAGTTTGAAGCAGTCTAGAATGTTTTGGTAAGAAAAAGTAGATAATTGGCTGTGAAAGGAAAAACTTGGTGATGTCTCCTTCCCTCAGAGTCTCACTGAAGAAGAATTGTAAACACTAGATAACACTTTCGCCATTTTTGCCTTCACTCTCAGGCTGGCCTTTGACTGAGCTGCTATCTCCCTAACATCTACTGCCACTAACCTTGCTTCTTAACCTCTTGGCTGAACCTCTTTTCTTCTTAGGACTGGGTAAGGTTGAGAGGGGCAGGATGGTGCAGGGGTGGTTGAGAGCCCCTCCTGGGGACTCAGGTTTCTGGGAGGGGAGTTGGGTTTCTGTATTGTTTTTACCTTGTATATTGTGCTAGCTGTAAATAAATAGCTTCATTTATATTCCCAGAGTCCGACTGAGTTAGCTGGGGTACCTTTTAAAGTGTGGGGGGGCAGGTAACAGCCAAACCACCACACAGCGCATCCAGGCACAGCCCAGGAAGTCATCTCAGCAAAGTATAACAACAGTGTCCTCGATTTTGTTGTTGTTGCTGTTTTGGTTTTTTGGAGTGTGAAAGAACAAGGGACAAGGAAAAAGGAAGGTGAAAGAATGCATGCAGGGAAGGAAAACTATGCCTCTAGTTTAGAGCTGAAAGGATATAAGCCACACAAACTCAGAATCTCTCCCACTCCCCACCTTTAGCTTGCTCAGATTTTGTTCATTTTTCTGACTACTCAGAAAAGTTCCCAGATCTTAATCACAGTATCACCAAGGTTGGAAGAGACCTCACAGATCATCAAGTCCAACCCTTTACCACAGAGCTCAAGGCTAGACCATGGCACCAAGTGCCACGTCCAACCTTTGCCTTGAACTGCCCCACGGACAGCGACTCCACCACCTCCCCGGACAGGCCCATTCCAGTGTCAATGACTCTCTCATGAAGAACTTTCTCCTCACCTCAAGCCTAAATTTCCCCTGGTGCAGCCTGAGGCTGTGTCCTCTCGTTCTGGCGCTGGCCACCTGAGAGAAGAGAGGCAACCTCCTCCTGGCCACAACCACCCTTCAGGTAGTTGGAGACAATAATAAGGTCACCCCTGAGCCTCCTCTTCTCCAGGCTAAACAATCCCAGCTCCCTCAGCCTCTCCTCGTAGGGCTGTGCTCAAGGCCTCTCACCAGCCTCGTCGCCCTTCTCTGGACACGCTCAAGCATCTCAATGTCCCTCCTATACTGGGGGGCCCAGAACTGAACACAGTACTCAAGGTGTGGTCTAACCAGTGCAGAGTACACGGCAGAATGACCTCCCTGCTCCTGCTGACCACACCATTCCTGATGCAGGCCAGGATGCCATTGGCTCTCTTGGCCACCTGGGCACACTGCTGGCTCATGTTCAGGCGGGTATCAATCAGCACCCCCAGATCCCTCTCTGTCTGGCTGCTCTCCAGCCACTCCGACCCCAGCCTCTCGCTCTGCATGGGGTTGTTGTGGCCAAAGTGCAGCACCCTGCACTTGGAGCTATTGAACGCCATCCCATTGGACTCTGCCCATCTGTCCAGGCGGTCAAAGTCCTGCTGCAGAGCCCTTCTGCCCTCCAACTCAGTCACATCTGCCCCCAGCTTAATCAATCCTAACAATGCCACAGAGGAAATAAAACTCCAAAATGAGAAGGAGGGGAAAACCCCATCTTCTTTAGGAATTCTTCATAAGCCATAAAGTTATTAAAAAAAATCAGTATATCTTTCAATAATGGCAATAAAAATGCCACATAATAAAGTACAACAACCCTTAACTCATTAGAATATGGCCTGGTTCTGTATTTGACTGTCAAGAGCTTAGATAATGACTGTTTGTTCTGATATTGAACTTCTGTTTGAGGTATCCCAGTTTCCTCTAGGAGTAGGATTTGGAAACTGTTCAAGCAGCAAGTATCACAGATGAGGAAATTCTTGAAAGTATGAGAACAGCAGTGACCAGCAAAGACATCTGGACACAGAAAGCATATGAAACACCGAGTCTTGTCCAGAAAGTCTCTCTTGTCAGAGAGCCTCCATAGGAAGAAGCTTTCTATGCCATTTTAAAATTATTATCCTGGCCAGCAAAATGAACTCACACATGCTCCACTTCATCAAGAGCTTCATCTATCAGCCACGTCAACATTAGGATAACTGTTAAAACAATATCACTTCTCATCTGTATTACATCTCTGTCATTTGCTTCACCTAGGCTTTGAATAAACCATGGATATAAATGATACTGCATCTGTTTTTATCTGGTTTGGATGACTAAATTTCTTTCTTTAACAGACATAAAAGTGAAAGGCTGCCTTACTTATGAAACGTAGAACTTTAAAAGCAAACAAAGCAGACTAATGTGGGAGTGAAATTCACAGAAAGACATTCTGCAAATGCATTCTAGTTCAACAAAACAGCCTTTTCTCCTAGGAGATCTTTTACCCTATTAGATTCAAGCTTGGGACAAACAACACCTTTAAGTAAGCTTTTGCAATTGTTCTCAAGAATGTCAACCTTTTCTGAATTTGAGGCTGGGTTAGAATTCAGGGTAAGGACAAGGGGCAACGCGTGGAAGTTAGGCATAAGAGGGTTCCATGTCAACCTGAGGAAGAAGGTTTTCCTGTGAGGGTGACAGAGTACTGGAACAGGCTGCGCAGGGAGGTTGTGGAGTCTCCCTCTCTGGAGATATTCAAGAATCGCCTGGGTGTGTTCTGCTCTAGGTGATCCTGCTCTGGCAGGGAGGCTGGACCAGCTGATCTTTTGAGGTCCTTTCCAGCCCCTGACGTTCTGTGATTGTACTTTAAATGCATAGCTATGTGAATCACAGAATGTTAGAGGTCAAAAAGGACCTCCCAGAGATCACTGAGTCCAGTCTTCCTGCCAAAAGCAGAATCACCTAGGGTAGTCCACACGGGAATGCATCCAGAAGGGTTCTGAAAACAGAAGCAGGGCTCCATGGCATATTACTGCCTCTCAGAAAACCCAAATACAGAAGAGATAATCCAAACTGCCTGACCATTCCACAAGGACTGCTGTGAATAATGACCAGCCATTCCTTGCTGCACTTGCAAAAGATTGCAAGTACACATGAAACAGCCCACTGTCCTTGCCTGCTGCAGTAGAGATGTCCTCCTGCTTTGTGGGCGCAACGTCATTCGTGCATTAAAATCACTTTTGCTCTGCCAGTTGGTACAAAAGCAAAGCAAACGCCAACACTTTTCTAGCAGAAACAACTAACAGTGCTGTCAACTGCACTTCAGCTCCCTGGCAGATTACTAGGATACCTGTGCAGACTGTGTTTGCTCTGTGAATTCTCCCTGCCAACATATTGGCCGTGTCTGCTAGTCATCAGCTGTCTCATGCTATATCTCAGTCAACAGAGGTAAAGCAGCTCAGCTGCTCACAGCCAACACAACTGCAGTGAGAGTCACAGATGCCACCACTGCAAGCATGTACTACAAGGCTGAAATGGCAGCTAACGATTTCCATTCAAGAGCTTACTCTTCACCCCGGACAAAATGACTAACATAAAACTAGCACAGCAGTTTAACAGCTACACTGGAGAACAGGTCTTGAGAGGTGCAGTTGAGGGAAATGGGGTTGATCAGCCTGGAGAAAAGGAGGCTGAGGACACATCTCCTCAATCTCTACAACTCACAGAATCACAGAATGTCAGGGGCTGGAAGGGACCTTGAAAGCTCATCCAGTCCAATACCCCCTGACAGAGCAGAATCACCTGGTGATCACACAGGAACGCATCCAGGTAGGTCTTGAATATCTCCAGAGAGGGAGACTCCACAAACCCCCTGTGCAGCCTGTTCCAGTCTTCTGTCACCCTCCCGGGGAAAAAAATCCTCTTCACATTTCCATGGGACTTCCTATGCCTCAACTTCCACCCACTGCCCTCTGTCCTGTCATTGGGTACCACCAAGAAGACCTGATTCCATCCTCCCAGCACTCACTCTTTACATAAACATTAATGAGGTCACCCCTTGAAAGGAGGCTGGAGCTAGGTGGGTGCTAATGTCTTCTCCCTAGATAATTCTGCCGAAACAAGATGAGAGGTAATGGTCTCAAGTTGTGCCAGGGAAGTCTTAGGTTGGACATAAGGAACAATTTCTTCCCTAAAAGGGTTGTCAAGTGCTGGAATAGGTTCCAGAGATGTGATGCTGAGAGTTTAGCACCAGCCTTGGTAGAGTTAGATAATGGTTGAACTCACTGATCTTAAAAGGTCTTTCCAGACCAAAACAATTTCATGATTCAAGATCCTCAGAAGCATTTTAATTTTGCAAGAGAGAACAATAAATAGTTTGCATGTTCTCCTACTCTAGAACTGTCGCTATATCAGACTACTTGTGACAAACAGATGAGACTGCACATCTGTATGGCTAAGTTAAAAATCCAGATTGTAGCTTCTGCTGTCTTTCAGTGCAGAAGCAATCAACAGTCTTTGAGAGAACCGAAGCTGGGAACTACAAAGTTCCCAAGTGCTCTCTCCCACACTGCCTGGTTTCTTAAGAACTATGATTTTGAGCCTGCAGGGGACTGTTGTGGAGGCAGGGAATTAACATGGCCAAGTCAGGAATTACAGAAAAATATAATTATTTTATTCTCTAGGAACCCCGCCCCCAAACTATATACAAAAATTAATTTAGTTTATTAGCAGATTCAGTTTAATTGGGAATTTCTTCCAAAAAAAAAAAAGGAAATTATAGATAAATTTAGATAGTTAGGAAGTCAGGAAATGGAAAAGGCTAAGCTATAAACACAGCTTTATCCCACTATCAATCAGGCTGAGCAGAAGATTAAAGGAATAGCATGTCTTACTCACAGAGGTGAGATAGGCATTCAGCAATGACCCCTTACTGGATTCCTTGGCAGGAGCAGCCTTCTGACATTGCAGGCAATATCCAATAAGAGATCCATGCTGCAGACGCCCGAGGCAAGCGGGAGAGTCGCCAAACTCAGAAATGTCTTGAGCACTTCTTCCCGAGTGGGATGGTCATGCAACAATGATGCCTTCGCAACAGCAGGGGAGAGCTAAAATTGCTAGGGTCCCCCAGTCCCAGAGACAGCCAAGAAGTTGGCTACTGACAGGGTCTGAGAGGGGGCGGTCCAGATGACAATGTCTCTCTCTCAAAAGACCCCAGGGCTTGCCAAGCCTGCTGGTTTGCACAGAGGGTGCAAAAATGGGGAGAAACATCCAAAAGCAGGGACGCAATAAAACCAAGAGCCATACAAAAAGTAGGAGCCGTCCAAAAGCAGGGATGGTCCAGTCATGACAGGAACTTGTCCTTCACAGCAGCAGGGGACTCTCAAGACAGGAACTCTCAAGGCAGGAACCCTTGCTCTATTTTTCCTTATTCTAAACAAAGTGTCCATTTACCACTTATACTGGGCCTTTCTTCTCCCATTCAAACCCACAGAGTGAGAGGGAGAAGAGAGGAATTTTTGAGCCTGTGGGGGCTAATACAGAAATAGGGCATCCATCACAGCATGGGATGAGAGAGGAGGTTGTAGAGTAATTTTTAAAAGTTGGAATGCTTCTAAGCGAGGACTTTGGGTCTCAGAGAATACCTAATGTGCTATAAAAAGAAGAGTAGATAATTTTGGAGAGTTGCACCAAATTATAAGGATAGTAACAATCTGATGAGAATCTCAATGGCTCTAAGTGGCTATGTAAGAAAATATTACTTAAGTTGCATCCCAGTTTCCCAGCCATGGATTTAGCCCAACCTCAGTCATGTATTACCTTTTAGCTTACGATACACTACACAAAAACCCACTTGGAAATAAAATCAACCTGCTTCTAGGAGGAAACAACTACAAACTGTGATTAAAGGAAGATGTATAAAAACACTGCATTGGTAGTTCCACACCTGAACAGTTTTCCTCCAATTAGCTGAAATTTGGAAATCACTTCTTTCAAGAACATTAGCATCATACACACTAATGCTGCAGTTTAACAGTGTTGACATACTGCACTTCACAAAACACAGCAGAAGCAAACAATTAAGTGCAATTACTGTATGGCACAGAAAGATAAGAGAATTACTAACAGCCCCAGCTGCAAAATTTGATGGAAAAGTGTTTCTTTCGTCCTAAGCCTATTTGCACAACATGATAAATTGACTATAAATATAACATATAACTTACAAAATTAGTAATGCAATTTTTAGGCTGCTTGAATCAAGAAAAAGACTGTAATACTCTCAGATGTTAAAGTCCTTTGTGTTTACAAATCCACAGTCTGCTCTGCTTTAAAGCTTACACATGTGAAACAGATTAAGGGGCACAATGGTGGGGGTTGGTCTCTCCAACTACTTGCTGCTGGCTACACGTTCCCCTGCTACTACCTCTTCTGTCTCAAAAAAAAAAAAATTAGGATCATATTATACCATATACGTTTCACTCCTCACTGTTATTTACCACTTTAACAAGTTTGCTCATGCTATTTTAACTAGAGTTACTCTAAAATAGGTACAACTTGTGCGCATGCCTTACATAACAAAAGCAGACCACCACTTAGCTGCCCACTGCTTGGGGAGGGAATGGTTCTGTCACCTTGCCAACTGGGAAGCAGAAGAAAAAAAATGTGCTACCAGCTAGTTCTAGCACTGAATCTGCTTTGACTTCAGCACAAGAACAAGCAAAACGATCAGCAGAAGCCTCTGTTACATGTGGATGAAAACAGAATCTTTCAACTAATATTTTTCTCATTTAAAGCAGAAGGTCAGGTACAGGTGAGGGTGGTGAAACCCTGGGTTGTCCAGAGAGGTGATGGAAGCCTCATCCCTGGAGGTGTTTAAGGCCAGGCTGGATGAGGCTCTAGACAGTCTGATCTAGTGAGAGGTGTCCCTGCACATGGCAGGGGGTTTGGAACTAGATGATTCTCGTGGTCCCTTCCAACTGTGATGGATTCTATGATTATATGATACAGGGGTGCCATCATTCCTTATTTTATGTCAAGCCCCATGAGCTCTGTTTCTCTTGAAGACTAGCCATAGGAGAGGCTGAGATACCTGGGGCTTTTTGGTTTGGTGAATAGAAGACTTAGAGGGGATCCAACCAATGTTTATAAATGTCTGAGGTCTGGGGGTCAAGAGGAAAGGGACAAAATCTTCTGAGTTGTGCCCTGTGACAGGACAGGGGTAACAGATGTAAACTACAGCACAGGAAGTTCCTCCTCAACAGGAGGAAGAGCTTCTTTACTATAAGGGTCTTGGAACACCAAAACAGGCTGTCCAGAGAGGTTGTGGAGTCTCCTCTTCTGGAGACTTTCAAGAACTGTCTGGATGTATTCCTGTGCAACCTGTGCTAGGTTCTAAAATAAAATCTGTTTTCAATATAAAAGAGAAAGCTCTACACAGTTGGAAAAAAAAAAAAAAACCTAAAACAAGAAAACTTTAAAGAAGGAAAACAATACAGAATGTTCAAAGACGACAAAGGCTGTATTATTTTTTATCTCATTATTTCGTGATATTTTTGCTAGGGAACCTGACTCATGATCTTTGAATGCATGCAGCTGCCAACACAGCATGTAGGAAGAAAGCACTGGGGACAGCACATATCTGCACAGCAAGGCACTTGGAAAGACAGTCAGGACAAACGGTAAGAAAACAGTGCTGAAGACACACCAAACTTTTTTTAAATACCTCCTAATGTCATTGGCATACAAAGATGACTGCTGTTCCAAACAACATCTTGAGATGTGATTGCAGGAAATATAATTTCTTTATTGGGAACGCAGTCCTTCATCTAGGCTCATGATCTCACTTCTCTTATACCTTCCAGAAGATTTCACAACAGATTATGGAAAAAATGCTGCTGTTTCAAGAGGTATCTTTAAAACATGTACACACAGCAAAAAAAATTACAGGCTCTTGAGCTGACAAAAAGAGAAAATGCATTTATTAATACCAAGAGCACCATTATTCATAGAAAAAACAACGGTTTCACAACGGTTTGAAGCAGCTGTGTTAGAAAACACTGCAGCATATAGAAATTGCCAGCACTAGTAAAACTGCTCCCTGACAAAGCCCAGATGGCACAGACTGCAGCCACGAAGAAACCAGCTCTCCCAAGGCCTCCCCTGCCGCAAGGAGACTGCAAGAATGAAGTGAGAATGGGGCAACCACCTCCCCTCCAGCCACCTTTCCCCTCTGTAGCAGCAGTCCTACCCAGCCTTCAGTCTAGGGAAACGAAGTCTGCTTTTACATAGGCTGGTGAGAACTCTGAAAAAACAGGGGTTACATGGATTCCGCATGTCCTAGTTCATTCGGAAAGTTTAAGCACTTCGTTTTAAGTTCTTAATGGCCCATCCTGGATAGAAAGAACTGAAGATCTAACATCTGCATTTAAAAGGATAGAAATGAAAACTGAATAGACTGTTAAATATCACAGCAGGTAGTGGTCAGGATTCCGTCGTGCACTTCTGCATTGTGCCTTTATCCAAGATTGCCCCCATTAAAAGTAGGAGGATGGAGAGAGCAGAGAAGAATGAGGGGGGAAAAAAGTATCACATTAAAAATCTTGAATAGTTTCAGAGAACACAGTAACCTCCCAAAAAAAAAGTCATTTTCTCTAAAAATACCGAGCAGAAATTTGCATGCCCTTTTAAACTTTTCTCATTGTTTGAGGGATTATGCCAAGATTGAAGCACCTCAGAGATTAGGCTTGGCAGTTATTCTCAAATACTGGAGTACCCACACACCCTGCTTCACTAAGGCAATACAGAAATGGCCATCAGATACTTCTGAATGCCAAAAGATTTGCCTTAAAAGCCACGTATTCTTCAAAAGAAATTAATAGGTTACTTGCACTGGTCTACAGCCCGGGAATAAGCAGAATGACTAAAGAAATTTCCACTGGACATTTACTTTCTTGTGACAACACCGTCAATATTTAGCAACTTCTTAGTTCCATTAAATCAAAACAACCAAAATCAAGCCAGCTGCAGTCTCTGCTCCAACCAGTGCATTATTAAGAGAATTGTTTACCCAGCGACACTTGCACAAACTCATGCAAGGCAACAGCAGTGATCAGGTACCAAAGAACCTGAAAATCATCTGGCCATACGAGATGTTTCTGAATCTTTAGAACTGCAAGTGGAATGGGAGCAAACCCAGCTCTCAAAACAAAACCTAAACGTGCAAGTTAGATATATATGCAGTACAAAACAAGGAGTAGAGTATACAGTATACTCGATGTATATGTATACAGTATACTAAACTGAGCAGGTCAGACTCTGGAATTAAACTAAGGAGTTGAATGTCCCAATGTCTACCCTTCAAAATAGGGAAGAACTCTGCAGAAGTTAAAGAAACCCAGTAACAAGCTAAGTCTTCCTGGACTCTGCCACATTACCAAATAGCCTGTGCAAAACCACAGGCATCATGAAGCCCGAGTTCTGCTTCTTGCGCCAGTGAAAACACTAAAACTTCTATGGCTTTTGGAAGCTCAGATCTTGTCCTTTCCACAGAAATGTTTGTTTGATTAAGCCACAAAATGCTTCATTCCCTCTTCCTTTGCCTACTATGTAATTACACCCCAAAAACGTAAATCATTTCAACCCAAGGAAATTATAATCTTTTAATCCTGAGCATCCTCTTAGCTTGGCAAATTAGAACATCTGCTTAAACTGGCACAAGGAAGGAGAAATGAAAGTGTAAATTCTTTCCTGGGAATCCATGATGAGTTTCCAGCTGGATAAAATTCTCTATTAAAACCCTGGATAAAAATCTCTGTGGCAACATCACTCCCGTCTCTTGATGTTCAGTTTAGTGTAACAAACATGTTTTGAAACTGCACAGCAAGAGGAGGCATTTCAGATGACCTTCTGCTTATTAGAGGAGGTAGAGCTACAGCCTAGAAAAAAAAAATTTAAGCTCAAGAGCTACTACTGACCATTCCCAGAGTTCTTTCAGTGCCTCCGGGCAAATGAAGTGGCACAGGCAAGGTTCTACACTTGCACAGCTAAGACTAAAGGAGTGAGCAATAATTCACTGTAATTAGCGCTGCATTCTGCCATCCTTGCTAGGTCACAGGGCAGACACCACATCATGACAAGTCGCTGAGCAAATGCAACACCTCCTTCCTCCTGCCCATGACAGGCCATGAATGTAAATATAGATTATTAAGGCTGTTTATTAAATGGCAATAGTTGCCTACTCCACAACAGCACATGCACAAACCAGTTTTAAAGCATGGAGCATCTTCATCAAAGCACTGACTGTGGGGTAGTGAGACTAACTGCATGAAAAAGGCCAAGTTTCTGATGTCTTTTAGGAGATACTAACACAGAACTGTCTTCCGTTGGGAACAAGGACATTAAGGACTATGTGAAAAGTTACACAGAAGAGAATGTTACCAGGTAGCAGAGCAGAGGCACTAAGTCTTCTAACAGAGACAGTATTGTTTGCTCTTTTCTGGGATACAACCTGTTTCCCTAAAGGGGCTAAGACCTTCAAAAATCCGATTACAATGAGGCAAAAAAAAGGGGATGGGGAAAATGTTTATTTATGCCTAATTATCACATTCTTATGTAAAAACTGTTAAGTCATTAATTGAGGATTATTTTTTGTTGTCGTAGTGTGAGCTGATTTACTTGAAAAACAGCCTCAATCTCAGTTGCACATTACACCACTGACAGCAACTGAACATTCTAAGGGTGAAGTGAACCTGGTGGACTTTTCAGTTCTCAGTGCTCTACTCTCCCTCTTGGAAAAAACAACAGAATTAGAATCCTGCTAAAAGTCGTATTAGATATGTCAACAATTCAAGGATAAGATAGCTCTCTTTCAAGCTATGTTAGTCCCCCAGTTCAAGCTGAAGTTGCTCTTTAATTATTTCATGGGGGAATTATAATTATTTTCTTATGACTCATTCAAGCAATATGCTCTTGAGGGATTATCTCAAGAAAAAAACACTACTTCTATAATCATAACACAAAGGCTGGTTCATTGTATTTGGCCTCTCAAGTCTTCATAGAAGTCTTTTGTGATTTGTGGAGCATTCAGTAATATTTACAAACGTCGTCTGAACACGCCCATGCAGACACACTGCTACTCAGCCATAAGATGATCATGCTGTGGAGTCATCTTCTCTGGAGACTTTCAAAAATCGCCTGGATGCATTTCTGTGCAACCTAATCTGGGCAAACCTGCTCTAGCTGTGGAGTTGGACTAGAAGATCTCCAGAGGTTCCTTCTAACCCCACATCACTTTGTCACCCTGTAATGAGGTAACCCTGTCTACAGGCAAGAGACCAACAAATCATTTTAATGAGCTTGAAAAGGAAATTCTAAAATGTCACATCAGCTGAGTACTGTGAGAATCTTTAAACTCTAAGACGACCTCAAAAAGCTTACAAAGTTGTTACCAAGGACTAAGGCGGCAGTACCAATCATTATTGTGACAACCACTGCTCTCCTTAACTACAACTTCCCCCTTTCTGCTATTCTAATTCCAGTTTTGCATTTTCCTGTGCAGTTAAAAAAGCTTTACACAGAACATCACAGCGTAGCTCACTGTCAAAATCTAGCACTTTCCCCTGGCACCAAAAGAACTTCAGTTTCTGCATTTATCTCTCACAAGATGTGCCCAGTGCTGGCTGGATCACCTTCAAGGATACCATCCCTACTTTACTGCTACAGCAACCTGACTTATACTTGCTTCTGCTTATTTCCAGTCTCTTTTCACTGATATCCCTGCCACTGCAACTCTGTTAAAAGCACAAACTGAACTGTTCCCTTGCACCCTTCACCACTGTGTGGTAATTCCTAGGCTTTTAATCCATAAATCACTCTATTCAACCTCTCGACACAAATATATGCCTTTAAAGAAGCCTATAATCATTAACGCATCCATACACTTAAAAATGAATACCAAATGCCTAAATGTAATAATCATGAAATTATTGCCCTTTTTTCTCTACTCTTTTGTTGTTCCTTTTCCTGAGTGCACATGAGTAATCTCCAAACATCAGAGGCTGTCCCTGACACACGACTACACACAAAGCAATCACGCAATTAGACATTTTTTCTGTTCATTCTGAATTTGGAAAAAAAAAAAAAAAATAAAGGAAGCTTGACCTTGAAAAAAGGACTTTTTTCCCCCTTGGGTGAATTATTTGTCTTATTTTCATTGTCATCAGAAGTGGCAGAGATTTTAAGCTATGAAGTACCGCCTACCACTGCAACAACTGAAGGTATGACTGAAGTTCGAAGTCTAAGATGCAGGGGATAAAAAAAATCACAGAAAAGGTAAGTGGTATTTCTAAAAAGTTCAATTCTTAACGTCAAGCATAGACGCAGACGCTCATTTCTGTTTATAGTGAGCAAATTGCTAAAACATTTTATGCAGGTCTATACACATCCAAGGCACCTTCAAAATCACCTTCAGGTACTGCTTGCTTTCCAGTTTGGTTTTTTTTTTTTTTTTTTTTAAAAAGCTTTTGACTTAAAGATGACTTTTAAAAACTTGCAACCACAATGCAATTGTAGGAACTGGAAATTTACGGAGGGAGAGTTGCACGGTATTCACATTAGGAATGTAATGACAGTCTGAAGTTCGCAAAAAGACCCCGGAAAACTGTTTGGAAGGGGGCAAATCCTTCTGCGTGAAGAATACAATTAACCTTTACCGGCCTCTGATTGACTCTCGCTGCTGTTCAGTAAAAGAGAAGGACGGTGAAATTAAATGAGCAACACGCACCCCTCCCCGTTCCTGCAAAGAACGGCCACGCAACTTTCAGACCCTTTTCAACTGAGAATGTGCCCCTCAATCTCCCTGACACAAGAACCCCACGCCAGGGGCTGCAGACCTGGCTCAGATTTGAGCCTTCTATTCACATGATGATCCGACAGACTCATCCAGCACTCCACCCTCCCAAGGCCCGGCTGCTCCCCGGAGTTAAAATTAACTTGGCGGTTTGGCTTAGTCCAGGGGTAGAAGATCCTCCCTAGGAACACAATTGTGCCTTCATCAGGCTCCGTTGTGAGCTCGGCTCGGCTCCCAGCCCCTCTGCACTGCCACGGCCAAGCCCTCAGGAGGAAAACAAAACCTCCTATCAGATAATGGCTTTACTGTACTTATTTGGGGGGAGAACCACCGGAATGAAAGGCACAGCATTATTCTCAGACACTTGAAAGCCACAAAAACCCTCATCCGTGGCACGCCTACAACCTCCAAGTCCTCGCTGTTTTTGAAGTTAGAGGAGAAAAGGGCTGCAAGCGGCGCCCATCCCAAGTTTCGCACCGTGCCGTAAGGATAACAAGCACCAATACGGACGGGTCCACCCCACCGAAACCCACCGCAGGTGAGCTCAGCCAAAGTGCCCAGCTTCAACAGGCGCCCCACCGTCGGCCCCGGGAACGAGCCCCGTTACTCACATCGCCCCCCTCCCCCCACAGCCTCTGGCGTTCGCCCCACCCCGTGGTATTGGTGCCGGTCCGCCCGCCTCCGCTCACTGTGCGCAGGGCTCCGAAGTTTGTAACCAAGGGCAGCGGCTGGCCAGCTTAGCCCGGGGCAGCTCTGCCGCCGCAGCGATCAACAGGCGCTGAACGCTCCCTCTCCGCTCTCGCTCGCCAAGCGCACCTCGGAACTGGCGGGGACGCCGGCTGCCCTCGTCCTCAGAAAGGACGGTAAGGAGCCCACAGCAACAGTTCAGGACCCTGCCGTGCACTCAACCTGCCGCCTCCCAGAGAAGAGTGCAGCTTACCTGGGCGAGCTGACCGCCAGACCGTCCCGGAGTCGAGCCGAGCCGGCGACCGCTCCGCTCCCGCCTCAGCCGCGGAGAAAGTTTCCTGACGTCAGCGCGGGCGGGCGGGGGACCCCGCCTGCCTGCCGGGCTCGCTGCCCGCCGGGCTGCCGTTGCTCCCGGGCTCCCCCTGGCTCCCGCCGCCGGACGCCGGGGAGGGAAAAGGGAGAGAAAAGGGAACGAAGAGGGAGGCGGTGGCGCCGGCACCGGCACCTGCATCACACGGTGCTCGGCAGGGGGCGCCGTAGCGGCCCCCGGGACGATTGAGGGGATGCGCCTGCTGGCGTCCCTGCTCCCGGGGCTCTTGCGTGAGGCTGTTGGCACCCACGGACCTCAGCGTGGCGCAGCCATGGAGTCACACAATGCCCCTTAGTGACGCCATCGCTGGCGGCAGCGTCACGCCCAGCAGGGGCTGCCTCAACCTGGCTCCTGGCCGCAGTGGGTTCGCCCTCACCGCCCCCCGGAGCTGCTTACTGGCTAGAGGCCGGCAGCTGAGTCAGCTTTGGGCATTCGAAGGGTGAGAGGGGACACCAGCTTAAAGTCGGGACGTACATTCGCCGATCCAGGATGGACAAGTGTTGGTTTAGGTTCCCTTCCCTTCAAGGACGGGGCTTGGGAAGTAAAGAGGCGACTGGCAGCCGTGTCCGAGCAGCGGGAATCGGCCTCTGGGCAGTCCAGAGCTTCACGTGTGCACGGCTCTCTGGGCATCACAGCCACTGTAATTCAGTTCTGCCGTCAGGAGTCTGGTGACGCGAAGACGTGAGAGGAGGGGGTGGCAGGAGTGGAGAAAGTGGGGAGTGCCAGTTAGCAGCTTGGAGTTCTTCAAGGAGGTATCTTTTGAGGAACAAAGGCTAGCGGAGACCTTTCCACAGGCCTTGGTTACATCTGTAATGAATAATGTAAGTATTTGGCTAGGGTAAAGATGTGTAATGTGACCAAATGTGACAATGCCGTCTGTAGCACACAATCCCAATTAAAATGTGGTTTAGGAGAACCAGAACAGCGTAGATCAATACATTTTTTATGACAGCCACAGGAAATGCAAGTTAGGGACAACATACTGCCTGTAGAAAGGCAAGGAATTCACATCTGCCATACTTTTCTTCCTGGTGGCCTACTGCCATGCTACTGCCAGTGAGGGGGCATGTAGTGCCTTTGGAAAGGCAGGAAACTCATCTGTCATTCCTCTGCCTCATTTTCTTTTCACGGCTCTGTGAAAGATGCCTTTCATTTGTCATTAATCAATAGACAAACCTCAAGAATGGCCATTTAGAGAGCAGAACAAAACATGTCACTGAAGTCAAAGCAAAGGTGCTCTGTCTGCAGATGGCAGTTTCTGTTTTCAAAAGCAGGGTGGAAAGCAGTTGAGGGTGGCAATTTACGGTTTGGAATGGAAAGATCATGATCAAAAAACCCATAGAGGGTAGCAGTCAAGAGTTTTTTAAATCAGTCAGCCCTAGATAATTACAAGCATAGACGTGAGTTATGTAAAAAGTTAATTAGAGTGTGTGCCTTTTACATTCACCAATGAACTAAAAAAAAAACCTCCAAAATATGTACGTGAAAATAAAGCAATTCAGTGGTAAATTTGTCTGAGCTAGAGATGATTATAAACCTGCTGAAATTTTCTGTCAGTTCACTCTCTCCTGCAAAGGAAACAAAGAGGGATTTCTTACGTGGTTTCAGAGTTATTTGTAAACTTTACTAGCGAACTAACGGCTATGACCATTCATTGTGTGGAAAGCTGAGACTGTGGTTGATCCACACTAGCTAAATCCCAGAAGTGACATACTGAGAGGGAAGGAAAATGGGAAACACTTTGGGGGAAAGCTGTGTGGGAATTATATTCTAAGTAACACAGCCAGGAATCGTTTTCAGCATCGACATATTCACAATCTTAAACATTTTTCTGGGGGGAAGGGCAAAAACACCCCAGTAAACCTGACTTTACTGCAATATTAAGGCAGATGAAGGAATATCTAATGAATTTGGGCAAAACACTCTTATTTCATTCTCAGCTGATCCATGACTAGTCAATACACAAATAACTTTTTTTTTCTTGCTGCTGTTGTCACTGACAGCTATTCCCCTACACACTTTCACAGCATCTTGCTGGAGCTGACAACTGCATTGCATGCATCTTCTTAGCTGTTTGTGCCTGTCAAAAACAGTGACAGGAGGGAAAGGAAAAGAGATAATCTGTGAATTCTATGCAATCATCAAGGACAGTTGCAAGGAAATTGGTACCAAGAACCGTGGTTTTCAGGAGTGTCTCAGAAATAAAACCACAGACTAATCTGTCACGTGTTTGAGCTGCTAACTGTGTTAAACTTTTGAACTTTAGTTATATGTTCCATGTTTGTGTGATTGGGTTTTCAAGCAACAAGACAGTTCGGTACTGCTTTCTTAGGCAAAACCACAGTTCATTTTGGTGTCAGGAAGCATGTTTGTGTATTTGGCTTTTCACAACATATACCCAAAACTGGTCTTTGTTGTATGCTGTTGTTACAATTCAGGGCAACTGCTCTAGCCTAGTGACTTCATTGTGAATAAGAATAAGTTTTTCCAGAGAATTCCAGTCTAAAACAATTTTTAGGGTTGGACATTATAATAAGGTAGTTTTATCTAATTCCATTGGTCTGGTGAATATCTTACATTTTGCACTACAAGCTTGCTCTTAATCTCTGGCTGCCTTCTGCTTGGCTTCTGGCTGCTCTGTCTCTCTTCCTGACCTTGTATTGCCTGGCTGACTCTCTTCTAGTTTGGCTTTTGTAAGGTGCAGGGTGGGGAGATAGAGACAGCAGGCCTGCTGGACCTCTTTGTGTCCAGGGGGGGAGGCAGAGGAGAAATATTAAATACTGTATAAGGGCATGTTGTGTTGTTATTGGACTGTAAATATATGTAAATTTGCCTTGTATATGTTTATTGCCTTTTATACTTCTATATTTTATCCTACTTTTGTAAATATAACTTCATTTATCTTCCAAAATTCTGAGTAGGGGGTGGTAAATTTCCTCCAGAAGGTAACTTTCCAATTTGTTGGGCTGCAAATCAAACCTCCAACATCTGTAAACAAGTAGTCACACGTGTTCAATAAGTGTCCTGCTTTCATTTTGATTAGGCAAGCTCAGCTGCAGTCTGGTTACTAGATGGAGGTTCAAAGTTTTGCTCTATGTGTTAAAGACACATATACTTATTTGTGATGTTATGGAGTCCCTGACATGTTTTATGTCTCCCAAAGCTAAACTTCAGGAGAATGTTTACTGAAGCTCTAAGGTCAGCAGCTCAGTCACAGCAGCAAAGCAGAGCACACTCTAGACTAAGAGGAAATGTTTTGGCTGTGGATGTTCTCTTCAGTTTTTCAAAGGTTATTCAGAAAGCAAGTACAACTAAGGGCACTTGAAAAATCTCCAGTGATACCACAGCAGATTCTTCATCAGAGAAAGTTAAAATATGATAGAGGAAGGTCTCTTAGTTAGCAGGTTTTATCTGAAATCAACTATGTTTGACAATGGCAGGGTTCTCCAAAATCAAGTGATGCCATTTAAAATGCATTAAAAAAATATAAGCATAGAATATATTACTCAGGAAAGGACATTTTCTGAAATCCCTGCTGCATGCAGGTTTTTTTTTTCCTTGAAGTGAGTCATTTTTTTAATACAAGAGAAAATACTCAGCACATAGGAAGCTTCATACTTCTTCTGAGCTACATTTTCAACATAATCTATAGCAATGCTTAAATAAAAGGAATGTAGAGCAAACCTATTTTCAACTTAAATTGGATGCATATTATGAGAAGGGAATAAAGTAGAATGTGATTTCTTTCTTCTGCTGTCATCTTTTACCATCAACAGTGGCAACTAGGGATGGAGTGAGAACATTATTTGAGAGGAAAAGCAGGGCAAAAATATATGAACTCTGGCATCTGTTAATCAATTAATTCCTCTGTAGTCTAGGGTCCCCCGAAACATTAAGTAGACAGTGTCAGATGGATATGGGGCTGTCGTTCTGGAGCATTGTGGAGATGCTGTGCAAAGAACCATCTCAAAAGGAATAAGATGAGTGTAATCAAGAGAAAACAAAATCGCATTCATAATCACATGTTTTCACCTTGTCTCCTTATATGAACGGATTTGTTTTATTTTTCTGATGAGGCTGTAAATGTCAGACTTGTGAAGAGATGGTGAAGAGCGAATGAAGATAAAAAGAAGATGAGCAAATGCAATGAAATCAGTATTCATTTAGATCTGGAGCTATGATAAGGTCAAAGAGTTAATGTTAATCCCTTGGATTAGTTTACCAGAGAGTAGATACTAGAAGAAACAAAGATTAAAGGATTGCACCAAACACAAAACCCAAGAAGCTTCACCTCCGTGCCGAGCACTACCTCACCTCTCAAGTAACACCAAAAGCTGTCTAGCATTACTCTGCAAGGATACTAAATAGATAAAAAACTAAATCTACTCCCATTCAGTCTTTCTCATAATGAAGCACAACCAGTGAATATTTCATTCCTAGTTTCATATTTGACTTCTAGGCCTTTTAATGTCATGGTAGGATAATGTATATCCCCATTGTAAATTCTTCTTTGCCATAGAACTGTGCATTGTCACATTGTAAACAAAAATCACATCCCCACAATAATCCACACCTAGAATACTGTACCTGGATACAGCTCCAGGGCCCCCAACACAGGAGAGCCACCAAAGTGATCAGAGGGCTGGAGCACCTCTTCTATGAAGACAAACTGGGAGAAGTGAGGCTATTCAGCCTGGAGAGAAGGCTGCAGAGAGACTTTACCACTACATTTCAATACCTACAGGAATGATGGGGAAGAACTGCTTGGAAGGGTTTGGAGTGACAGGATGAGGGGCAATGATTTGAAATAGGATCAAGGCAGCAATAGAACAAGGGGACACAGTCTCAAGTTGTGCCAGGGTAGGTATAGGCTGGATATTAGGAAGAAGTTCTTCACAGAGAGAGTGATTTCCCATTGGAATGGGCTGCCCAGGGAGGTGGTGGAGGCACCATCCCTGGGGGGTCTTCAAGAAAAGCCTGGATGAGGCACTTAGTGCCATGGTCTAGTTGATTGGATAGGGCTGGGTGATAGGTTGGACTGGATGATCTTGGAGGTCTCTTCCAACTTGGTTGATTCTATGATTCTATGATTTAGGTTGGGCATCAGGAGGAAGTTTTTTGCAATGAGAGATGAATTACTGGAACAGACTGCTCAGGGATGTGATTGAGGCCCTGTCCCTGGAGACATTCAAGGTCAGACTTGATATGGCCTTTGGAAGCCTGGTCTAGTTGGAAGTGCCCCTGCTGACTACAGAGGGGTTGGACAAGATGACCTTTGAGGGTCCCTTCCAACTCAATGCAGTTGGTGAACCTGGATGATCTTAGGAAGATGTATGATAAGCTCTATATACCACCAAGGGAAGGACATAATTAGCACTGTGATTGGTTTTGGTGTCAGAGATGGCAAAGGCCAAGAATGCCTGGACACCCAGACAACTTGTTACTTTATCTTCTACAAACTTAACCAACCAGGTGACAAGGTAACTGTTGGTCAAATCATCAGAGCAGATACTGGTCTCTTGAAAGCAACTATGTAACATCATGTTACCTGAAATTTCCCTTTTGTTTGGCAGTTGACCAAAACCTCCTTTGAGGCAGGACTTTCTGAGAACATGACAAAGGCATATATACACCAGATGTGACATAGGATGTCTTGGTATATGGGTAAACATGAGGAAAAGAGTTTTTCTTGGTTAAGTAGGAGTGCAGTTGCATTGCAAAAATGGGAAGGGTTGTTGACTCAAAGTCATTGTAGTTCTTGTCTCTCTTATGTTCCCATTTATGAAAGATTTCTTGCTGGATATTTGGTACAGGTTTCTGTCATCATTATGTTGTTACTATTTTTTTTTTCATCACTGTAAAAAATTAAATGCAGAAATAAGTATTCATAAATTCATAGAATACCAGGTTGGAAGGGACCTCAAGGATCATCTAGTCCAACTTCTCAGGGAAAGAATAGAGTTTAAATGAGCTGGACTAGCACCCTGTCAAGCTGGATGTTGAAGCTGTATAATGTAGGGGAATCCATCACCTCCCTGTGGAATTTATTCCAGCATTCAGTTGTTCAAATTGTGGGGAAAAAAATGGTATCCAGTCCAAATCTCCCCAGTAGCATCTACTACATTAGTTTATTTTGGTAGGTGTAAATAAGGTACTCAGTTTTATCCAGATATGTAAGGGTCCCAAGAAAATAGTTTCAGATAGATGAGAAAAATGGTGTCAACAGTGCTCACGTATGGGTGGTGGAGGTGCTGATTTACTCCTGGTCACTGTAAACCTGAGCATTAATCAGCATCAACTAGCAGTTTGTCTAAAGAGGAAGGTCTTTTATATCATACTTCTGTAATGGAGGGGGATTTCTCTTGTTCCTTCCTTATTACGGGGAGGTGAGAAATTAATCTGAGGCGGTATTAATTTTTTATAAAATTATTTATTAAAATTAATATTTACAAATTTGTACCACCCCCAACCACTATGTAATCAAGTTCTTTGTGCAAAGTTATGAAAACAGTTGGGATATATTTGCAGGGATTGGATTATTAAATGGAGATATCAAATTATCAACAACTATAGACAGAGAGAAAGATTCTCTTAGGCTTAATGCCTCTTAACAACTATATTGTTTGCCCAGCAAGGGCTGAAACTGTGTGTGTTCTTAAGACAGAGGTAACTTATTTTACAAAAGAATTAAAGCTTGCTTAAATGTTTTGCTCTTAAGTATTAATCATTAATCACCCTCCCGGGATTGTGTCACCGTGTGCCCAGTGTTCGGGTCTTGGTGAGGCTGGAATCTGTCCCGGCTTGCAGGAGAATGATAAGGGTTCCCAGTCTCTGGGGTAAACAGGGTTTCTCTAACCTTCTCTCCTGGTGTGAAAGTGGTCTCTGCCTTGGTGCTGCTGCTTCTTCTGGATGCCGTGTGTCCAGGGATGATCAGCTGGGAGGATTTCTTGGTGCAGGAGGAGGATTTGTCCGTGCAGCTTCTAGCACAGTCATCTAACAGCTAGCAGGATGTGTTTGTAGGTTAGCAGACAGTCTGGAAGGTCTGCTGAGATGTATCTTTCCAGGCTTACAGGGCAGCTGGCAAGCAGGGTCTGCTGGGCTGCAGGGAGACTTGAGCTCCGTAGATAAATGCAGGATAGGAAGCCAATATGTACGGCTGCTCTAGGCTTAGGCAGGGGGCTCTCGGCTCCCCGTATATGTATCAAGTGCAGGCATGCATGCGCTCTGCTTCTCAAAGGGTTTGCAGACAGCTTAACTGCGCCTTGAGGTCAATTCAAGAGGGCTGAGCCTCAGTGAGTTATGCAAGTGAGGCCTGATCCTGTATCTAGGCCATGCAAGCAGGTCTGTGCTGCTATGTGGATCAGAGAGCTGAGCTTGATCCTCTGAACACTCTGAACGCTCTGAACACGTGGTGCTCCTTTGCACTCCTCTTTATAGACTCTGAGCCTAGATTCATGGCTCATTTGGCCATCTAAAGTGACCAATCAGGCTGGCAGTAAGCCCAAACCTTACCTTAATAGGCAGTAGATGTTTGCCTGGACCCTCCCTAATAGGGGATTACCTGGGCGGACCCCAGGGGTACACGGATTGGGCTTGCGTTTGTTACACAACCTGTTTACTGCCATGGGTCCTGGCAGAAAAACATGTCCAGGCATGTAGAGGCATAGAGAAGCCTCAGTTCTGGGGCTGCTGCCCCTCCACCACAACTTCATGGAATTTTCATCCTAAAGGGGGTCGGTCACTGTACCACTGGAGGTTTTTGTGTACTGTACTACTGTACATAGTAGCCACTATTACAAATTATTTCCAAAATAGAAAATATGTTTTTCATGCAGACTTTCTCACAGAGTGAGGTTGATTGTATACCTCATTCCTACAAAGGCAAGAGGAAGGAAGGAACAGGCTTTGGGTATTTCATTTTAAAGTTCTGAGAATGGTAAGAAGCAATAGGGAGTTTTTGTCAAAAGCAAAAGTATGAGATTCAGCATTCTAAAAAGAATGTAAAATGCTTAATATCATTGGGTTTTTTTTTCTGATCCAATTATGCTTTGAAGTGTGGCAGAGCGTCCACTTAGAAATTATTTGAAATGGTCTACGTTGCTTATTCCACGACAAACACTTAGAACAATAAGCCAGACTAAAAACTGTTTCATTAGCTTAGGTGAGACACAAGAAAAGAAATCATTTACTCTATCATTTATACCACACATGGATGTCAGTTTTTAAAACTGTATGATATTTGAAAACTGATGCAACAAACTTGAAGGTGCCTAAAGTAAATTTTCATGTCAGCTCTTATTGAACTCATAAGAACTTGTATGGATTTCAGAGGGAGTAATAATATAATACATTAATGAAATATTTATACCAGAATAAAAATTCCAAACAGAAAAAAAGAAAAACCTGTTTAAATCCTTTGATTTTAGGGCTGCTTTTAGATGAAATGTTAAGAACAAGATCAAGCTGAGGAAGAATCTCTTGTCCCTTGATATAAACACTACAACATCAATGAACAGTTAAATTGGAAATTAAAATCTTCAAAGATGTTTAGTGAAATAGCCTAGGCAAGGTCTCACAAAAGCTAATAATTATTTGAGGCCTTTAATCAAGGCCAAATAAATATTTTATATGCAAGGAACCCAGGCTTTAATCTATTTTCCTCTGCTTTTTTTCCATTCTGCTTTATGGAAGATTGGATGTAGATATACATGCAATTAAGGATGAGTTTTTCTTTACAGATTCACAGATTGCATTTGAGTGGAAGGGATCCTCAAAGGACATCTCATCCAACTCCCCTTCAGTCATTAGGGACACCTCCAACTAGACCAGGCTTCCCAGGGCCATATCAAGTCTGATCTTCATTGCCTTCAGGGACATGGCCTCAACCACATCCCTGGGCAGTCTGTTCCAGTATTTTACCACTCATTGTAAAGAACTGTTTCCTGATAGCCAACCTAAACCTACCCTGTAGCCAACCTAAACCTACCCTGCGCCAGTTTCAAACCTCATCCTGTCACTACAAGCCCTTCTAAACAGTCCTTCCACAGCCTTCCTATAGGTCCTTTTCAGATATTGCAATGTAGCTCTAAGGTCTCCTTGGAGCCTTCTTTTCTCCAGGCTGAACAGTCCTAGTTCTTTCAGCTTCTCTTCACAGGGGAGGTGCTCCAGCCCTCTGATCATCTTGCTGGCCCTCCTCTGGAACCAGTCCAGGAGGTTCATGTCTCTCTTTAGTTGGGGGTCCCAGAGTTGGACACATTATTCACATTAGATACATCTCATCCAGATTGTGATTAGTTTCTCCAAGACGGTATAAATGACACATATGTTTAATATACATGTTAAAGACACTTGCATTATATTCCATATATAATGTAAAACTGAAAAGTACAGAAGACAAGAAAATTGATGATCCTGGTAGAAGTCTAGAGGAAGACTGAAAGCTGAAGGTAGCACAAGGTTAATATTTAAACAAAGAAACTAATACTGGGGAAGAAATAAAGTGGTGTTATACAATATATGTATTTGTGAATAAACCTACAATTTTCACCATGCTGAAATTAGTTATCTACATTTAATTAGTTATCTACATTATTTGTGTTCTGCAGAAACGAACTCTCTCATAGTCAGCTGTACAATCACATTTTTAAACCACCTGTCTCCATTAAGTGTTGCTAATGCTACCAAAATCGTGACACGTTTCTTGATCACTAATTTTACATAGAAAATAACTTGGTTTTTACAAAAGTGCAACACTAGATTCCTGTGTCCTGGAACAGACATCTCTGAAAAGCAGGAAGTACCATTAATCTCCTCAGTGGATATTCCATCTAGAAAATTATTTGATCATTTTAAGTAAAACTATAGGAATATGCATCAGTTTTGAGTTTGGGATTGATGGTTGCCAGATTCTGGTGCCAGCTTCCTCAGAGGTGGCATAAAGAGGTACATTCTAGCAATGGGAACAGAACATCACCTTGAAAGTAAGCCCCTGAATTACTAGCTGCAAACTTCTTCAGACATTGATATATTGCTTTCTGTGCTTCCCCTTAAGCTTCTTGGGTACTATTCCTGAGTGACAGGAGTTAGAAATGAACCACAGAATTATGTCTTAGTTGATAATTGATATATTTTATTTATGAACACATTCCTAAGTGCTTATGAAGTTACAGGTGTAAGGAGTTTGTGCAATCTGGAGGACACTAAAACATGTCTAAAAATCTACCTATGAATGATAATGTATTGAATTCTCAAGCAAATACATTTCCTGTCTTCAAATTAAACTGAAACTACAGAAACTGGGTGCATTCCTGTGTGATCTGGTATAGGTGATCCTGCTGTGGCAGGGGGTTCAGACTAGGTGATCTTTTGAGGTCCCTTCCAACCCCTGACATTCTATGATTCTTTGATTCCGTGCAACTAAACTGTAGTCCTTTGTGCCCCCAGATCTGCCTTTGCTTTGGGGGTTGGGCTAGGTGATCTTTAAAGATCCCTTCCAACCTAAAAGATTCTATGAGTCTATGCTTACAGACAAGGTAATCCCTTGGTCAGCGCTTTCCACCTGCCCCAGGCAGAGGTTGAAAACTGGCTTCCTTTAGTGGATGTACTTAGCATTGCTGTTCCACTCATGACAGAGATCTTCAGATGCTTTTCATTAAAACAAACAATTACTTAGAAGAGTAAACATTTCCCAGTATTCAGGCCATATGTGGGACTATGCCGGAAATAGGTATTGCTTAAAACTAACCTTAAACTAATCAGGCAGAAAGCCCAGCTGAGCTCTCAAAAGAAATGCCATAGGAATATGTTTTATGTTTAGATTTAATTACCTGAGTACAACACTTTATCTGAAAGTTCAGAAATTGCTATTGATGAAGCAGCCTTTTAATGCTGTGATAAAAAATCCTTTGAGATGAACCCAAACTCTCTGCAGAACTCCTGCATCCCCCAGTGACTATTTAACACTCAGCACATGTCAAAAGGGAACCCAAGCATCTTTTTGAAAGTAATAACTGTTCTAATTTGTCATGGTTGATGTTATTATTATACTGCTCTCAAAAAAACCCCAAACTCATAGTTGCTTATCATTTGAATAAAGAGCAAACAGTTCACAGAACTAGGCTGATGCAACATGTTGCTGGGCAAAAGACAGCAGCATATTACAGCCCTCCCAAAGGCAAGAGGCATTTGTTTTTCTAGGTGCTGGACCTTGTATCCTCCATTCATATAGGGACAGAAAGAGAGAAAAAATACCTTTGATGCTGGTAACAGCATTATTAATGAGTTATCAGTCATTAGCCTCCCATATTAAGGTATTCTGGTAGTTTGAGAGTTTCCCACTCCCCCATGGATTCACCAGACTAACTCATAGACTCATAGAATCAGTTAAGGTTGGAAGGGACACCCTACCCTAGATCAGGCTGCCCAGAGCCCCATCCAGCCTGTCCTTAAACACCTCCAGGGATGGGGTCTCAACCACCTCCCTGGGCAACCCATTCCAGGATCTCACCACTCTCATGCTGAAGAACTTCCTCCTCACATCGAGCCTGAACCTACCCATCTCCAGCTTTGCTCCATTTCCCCTAGTCCTGTCTCTCCCTGATATCCTGAAAAGTCCCTCCCCAGCTTTTTTATAGGCCCCCTTCAGATACTGGAAGGCCACAATGAGGTCACCTCAGAGCCTCCTTTTCTCTAGACTGAACAGCCCCAACTCCCTCAGTCTGTCCTCATAAGAGAGATGCTTCAGTCCTTTGATCACCCTCTTGGCCTTTCTCTGGACACACTCCAGCACGTCTACATCCTTCTTGTAATAGGGACTGCAGAACTGGATGCAGTTCTCCAGGTGGGGTCTCACCAGAGCGGAGTAGAGGGGGACAATCACCTCCCTCACCCTGCTGGCTCAGGATCCAGTTGGCCTGCCAGGCTGCAAGTGCACACTGCTGGCTCCGGTTGAGCCTCTCATCCACCAGCACCACCAGGTCCTTCTCCTCAGGGCTGCTCTCCAGCCACTCACTGCCCAGCCTGGATTTGTGCTTGGGATTTCCCCGACCTAGATGCAGGACACTGCACTTGGTCTTACAGCTTAGTGTTGTCAGCAAACTTGCTGAGGATGCACTCAGTGCCACTGTTCATGGCTCCAACAAGGATGTTAACCAACAAGACTGGTCCCAGGACTGATCCCTGAGGGACTCTGCTAGATGTAATTTAAGGACTGAGGCTACATTTACAGCATGGCACAAATGTACAAGCACCATGTAATCAGATATTTAAAACTATATACAATTATGTGCAAGTTAAAAGTAATACGGAAACACAAACCCCACTCCTGAACAGCAGAACCATCCTGGAGGAGCTCTCAAAACAACTTCCCTCTTTCTTTCTACCCCAACACTTATATCAGAAGTCTTAGATGCAGGGATGAGATTGCAAGATAAAGAGTTAGAAGAAGACTGATTAGTTTGATTTATACAGGTTCAGGCAGAGGAATTAGTGAAGCATGCAGCAGCCAGACAGGAACTGACTGACTTTGTTTATGTTTCTTGTTTTTTTTATCTCTCAGCAGAACAAATGAGTGATAGAGATGTCACTAATGTTTTCTTTTCACAGCAAATGATCTGAGGGATGGCCAAGGGCTCAGGTCCAGCCAACATGGATTTAGGAAGGGCAGATCCTGCCTTTCTAACCTGATCTCCTTCTATGATCAGGTGACCTGCTTGGTGGATGTGGGGAGGCCTGTGGATGTGGTCTATCTGGACTTCAGCAAGGCCTTTGACACTGTCCCCCACAGCAAACTGCTGGCTAAGCTGTCAGCCCATGGCTTGGATGGCAACACTCTCTGCTGAGTTAGGAACTGGCTGGAAGGCTAAGCCCAGAGGGTGGTGGTGAATGGTGCCACGTCCAGCTGGCGGACAGTCAATAGCAGTGTCCCTCAGGGATCAGTGCTGGGCCCCATCCTCTTTAACATCTTCATAGATGATCTGGATGAGGGCATGGAGTCAGTCATCAGCAAGTTTGCAGATGACACCAAGCTGGGGGCAGATGTGGCTGGGTTGGAGGGCAGAAGGGCTCTGCAGCGGGACCTTGACCACCTGGACAGATGGGCAGAGTCCAAGGGGATGGCGTTCAATAGCTCCAAGTGCAGGGTGCTGCACTTTGGCCACAACAACCCCATGCAGAGCGAGAGGCTGGGGTTGGAGTGGCTGGAGAGCAGCCAAACAGAGAGGGATCTGAGGGTGCTGATTGATACCCACCTGAACATGAGCCAGTAGTGTGCCCAGGTGGCCAAGAGAGCCAGTGGCATCCTCGCTTGCATCAGAAATGGTGTGGTCAGCAGGAGCAGGGAGGTCATTCTGCCTCTGTACTCTGCACTGGTTAGACCACACCTTGAGTACTGTGTCCAGTTCTGGGCCCCCCAGTTTAGGAGGGACATTGAGATGCTTGAACGTGTCCAGAGAAGGACGACGAGGCTGGTGAGAGGCCTTGAGCACAGCCCTACGAGGAGAGGCTGAGGGAGCTGGGTTTGTTTAGCCTGGAGAAGAGGAGGCTCAGGGGTGACCTTATTGCTGTCTACAACTACTTGAGGGGTGGTTGTGGCCAGGGGGAGGTTGCTCTCTTCTCTCAGGCAACCAGCACCAGAACAAGAGTATACATCCTCAAGCTATGCCAGGGGAGATTTAGGCTTGAGGTGAGGAGAAAGTTCTTCCCTGAGAGAGTCATTGGGCACTGGAATGGGCTGCCCGGGGAGGTGGTGGAGTCGCCATCCCTGGGGCTCTTCAAGGCAGGATTGGACGTAGCACTTGGTGCCATGGTCTAGCCTTGAGCTCTGTGGTAAAGGGTTGGACTTGATGATCTGTGAGGTCTCTTCCAACCTTGATGATACTGTGATACTGTGATACTGTAATTCCTCTCATTAAAATATTCCAATTAACCTCAAACCAGCACAGGTATTTCTCCAACCACCTGTTTCTTTCTACTTAATACCTAGTAAATAAATTTATTTTTGCATGCTATTGCTTCCTGATAGCAGCTCAGAAACTGATTCATAGAGCTGAGTAAACAAACACAGATTTTCACACTCCCACATGTGTGGGCGAAGTGAATTTCTGATATTCCTTGCTTATTCAGGTCCCTACCTCTGGATAGCCCATCCTATCCATTTCAAAACAAGAAAGGAAGCATCCCATTTGTTCTACCAAAAGATAGTCTCAATTACAAAACTGGCCATAAAGTTACAAAAGAAAAGGTACAGACAATAAAATGCCTATCCTCTGTGTGGTGGTTTGGGTGCTCCCCGTCCCCCCACACCTTAGAAATCACCCAGACTAGTCTCAGTCGGCTCTGGGAATATAAATGAAGCTATTTATTTACAGCTAGCACAATATACAAGCAGCTATTTACAGTATATACAGTTATAGACAGAAATATACAAGGTAAAAGGTAATACAGAAACACAACTCCCCTCCCAGAAACCTGAGTCCTCAGGAGGGGCTCTCAACCACCCCTGCACCTTCCCCCTGCCCCTCTCAACCTTACCCCAGTCCTAAGGAAGGTTCAGCCAAGAGGTTATGAAGCAAAGGTGGGTTAGGCCAAATGGAAAGTGAGGTTAGGGAGTAAGATGTTGCTCAGCCAGCAGCCCGAGGCAGAGTGCGAAAAAATGGTGAGAGTGTTATCTAATGTTTTCATTTCTTCTTCAGCAAGACTCTGAGGGGAGTAGACATCACCACTGTTTTCCTTTCACAGCCTATGATCCAGTCCTTCTCACCAAAACATTCTAGCTAGCTTCAAACCAGCGCACTCTGTCACTTCTTTCCTGCCTGTCACTTCAGATTCCTAAGGCATGCCTTAGCTGTGAAAACAGAATGAGCAATTCAGCGCTACCCTTCCTTTCTTTTGCTGGCCACCTGTGAATCAGGATCATCTTCAAAATTAGCATCAGAAAAAAGGAAACCACAGTTAACACAAGTGTAGAGTCTTGCACCTGGGAAAGAGCAACCCCAAGTTCCAGTGTCGGTTGCAGACTGACCTGCTGGAAGGTAGTGAAGGGAAAAAGGATCTGAGGGTCCTGGATGATGAGAGGTTGACCATGAGCCAGCAATTCAGCAAGGCCAACCTAGAGTACTGTATACAGTTCTGGAGCCCCCAACACTAGAAGGACCTGGAAGTGTTGAAGAGAGTCCAGAGGAGGCTATGAAGATGCTCAGAAGGCTGGAGCAGCTCTGCTGTAAGGACAGGCTATGAGAGGTGGGGCTTTTCTGCCTGGAGAGGAGAAGGTTTCAAGGAGACCTTGGAGTAGCCTTCCAGTATCTGAAAGGGGACTACAGGAAGGCTGGGAAGGGACTACTTACAAGGTCTTGTAATGACAGGCTGAGGGGTAATAGGTTTAAACTGGCAGAGAGGAGATTTCAACTGGATGTTGGAAAGAAATTCTTTCCAGTGAGGGTGGTGAGACACTGGCACAGGTTGCCCAGGGAGGTTGTGGCTGATCCCTCCCTGGAGGTGTTCAAGGCCAGGTTGGATGAGGCCTTGAGTGACCTGTCCTAGTGGGAGGTGTCCCCGCCTCTGGCAGAGGGTTGGAGCTGGATGTTCTTTCATCATAATTTCCAACCTAAACCATTCTATGATTCTGTGAATGTGCTCTTATAGCCAGGAGGGCCAGTGCCATTCTGGGGTATATTAAAAGGGATATGGCAAGTAAGTTAAGAGAGGTTCTTCTGCCCCTGTACTCTGCCCTGGTGAGGATGCATCTGAAGTAATGTGTCCAGTTCTGCCTCCACCCCAGTTCAAGAGAGACACAGTGCTGCTTGAGTGAGTTCAACGCACAGCCACAAAGATGATGAACGGAACATCTTTCTTACAAAGAGAGCTGCTTGAAGCAGAGGAGACTGAGAGGTGAGCTCATCAATGTTTATAAATATGTAAAGGGTGAGTGCCAGGAGGATGAAGCCAGGCTCTTCTGGGTGATGCCCAATGACAGGACAAGGGGCAATGGGTGGAAGCCGAGCATAGGAAGATTCATGGAAACATGAGGAGGATTTTTTTTCCTTGTAAGGGTGACAGAACACTGGAACAGTCTCCCAAGGGTGTTATGGAGTCTCCCTCTCTGGAGATACTGTAAAACCTGCCTGGACACATTCCTAAGTGATTCAGTCTAAGTGATCCTGCTCTGGCAGAGAGGTTGGACTGGATGAGCTTTCGAGGTCTCTTTCAGCCTCTGACATTCTGTGATTCTATGACTCTGTGATTCTGCAACACTCAAGTTGAGATGGTGAAAATACTCTCTAAATACAGCTGTTTTAACAAGAACCGTGCATTCTTCCCAGCAAAGTTTTTGCTGGGAGTCTCAGAGTCAGTCTGAAATTTTTGTAGAGACCATGCATAAACAAAGATGACAAATTTGGCTTTTTTTTTTCCTAAGTGTTTGTTTTGTTGGTTTGGGCTCAGTTTGTGGGTTTTGGTTTTTTGTTTGAGTTTTGGTTGCTTGATTTTTTTTGGTTTGGTTTTGTTTGGGTTTGGCTTGGGTATTTTTTAATTCTATTTTTTCTTTGTACTTCTCTAAAGAAATACCAAATAATATATTTGTCCTTTCCTTGAATGGCTTTTATTCTACTGAGTTTTCATTTTACTGGAGTAGAACTGTCCCACTTTCTACTTCCCCTCATTTTTGGATGGGATGTAACAATTGTGTGGCTTTAGGTAAGTCTCAGCTTTCCTACCCACTCTGGTGTGTCAAGTTTTAGTAAGAGAAGGGAACACCCCAGCGTTATCCCCACCAAGTGGGATAGATGCAACATGAAACCGTAGTCTTCAAGAAAATATTTTTGTTGTTTACTGCTGAATTTTTTCCATTTTGTTATCTCTAGCCTTTAAAAATGTCAGCTCTGAAAGTAGCCATGCTACCAGATGAGGGAAGTGTGAACAAAGTTGTTCTCCTATTTCCAGCAGTCTATAAATACACTTGTATGTTTCTGTTGCCATATCCTACATGAACCAGCATTAGTACATGGCTGATATTAACAGTACAAAACAATAATGCCCCTGGAAAAACCTCCTACTGACCCACTGAGATCTCTCTTCTCTAGTTTAATGAAGCTAAAGGATGTCTACTAAGGCAATACAGTCATATTCAGCATCATCAACAGATCAAATTAACTTCCCTTAAAGTGTATTAATGTTTGCTCCTGAAGTGGTTTTTCTCCGATGATTTCTCTCTCTGCTTCTGTCTCTAGCTTAAAATAGTTCTGAGTCATTCCTCATGTCAAAGACTTTTTTAGAAGTTATTTATCTTTTGTTCATTTAATGTCTTCATGTTTCTAATTTTTCACCTGAGAATAGTTCTATATCTTTTCCCATGGAATCATTAAGGTTGGAAAAGACCTTTAAGATCATTGAGTCCAGCCATAATCATGACCACTAAACTATCTCCTGAAGTGTCACACTTCCTGAACATCTCCAAGGATGGTGACTCTACAACCTCCTTGGACAGCATGTTCCAGCCCTTCACCACTCTCTCAGTAGAGAAGTTTTTCCTTATGTCCAATCTAAACCTCCCCTGGCACAATTTTATTTCTGCTTACTTCTTTAAATGATAAAAATTGGTTGATTCTTTTTAATGATTGTCTTGATTCCTTTATGAGATGCGAAGAAAGGAGAGTTAATTAAATACTGACCTTTCATGGCTCATTGGAGAGGTCCCTGAAGACTAGAAGCTTGCCAATATAGTGCCCATCCACAAGAAGGGTTGGAAGGAGGACCCAGGAAGTTACAGACCTGTCAGCCTGACCTCAGTGCCATGCAAGATAATGGAGCACCTACAGGATGGCCAAGGGATCAGACCTGGTGTCATGGAGGGCCTGTAAACCCGAAAAGAGGCTTATTTATGCCTTGTCTGGACATGTTTTTCTGCCAGGACCCCTGGTTGTAAACAGGTTGTGTAAGCCCCCACACACAGAGCTCGTGTCTCCCTGGGGTAAGTCCATGTGATCCCCATATTTGGGAAAGTCCAGGCAAGAGTTTCTGCCTATTATGGTAAGGTTTGGCTGACTGCCAACCTGATTGGTCATTCTAGTGGCCAAAGAGGCCAGTAATTTCAGTCCACAGTCAATAAATAGGGGTGCAGAGGGAAACAACGTCCTCTGACCCTACCCACAGCTCAGCTCGGACCCCACTGCAGTGCCCTGCTGCACTGACTCACCTGCACGGCTCAGCCACAGCTCTGACTCACTTGCAGCGCTCAGCCACTCAGCTCCCCATGCTTGGACGCCATTGCATAGCTCCGATGCTCAGAGGCTCAGACCTCATGCTTTGATTCATTTGCAGCTCACCTGCCTGCGTACCTTTCTTGCAGAGCTCATTTAAGCCTGCACATAATATATATATAAGGAGCCTATAGCCTCCTAAGCCAGCTGTGCACATCTGCATGCTATTGCTATCAGGATCAGATCCTGCATTGCTTTACCTACGGAGCTCAGACTCTCAGCAGCTGTGCACACTTTGCATGCCCACTGCTTACCATTGCCTGGTAAAAGCCACTGCTGCTGAGGTAACCAGGAAGCAGACTCTAGATTGTCTGCACACACAGAGACAGCCTGAAGCTGTGAAGAACCATGCCAGAGAGCACAATATTCTCCTGCTCCTGAAACCCTGCCAGCTGATAATATCCAGAAGAAGCCATCAGCACCAAAGGCAGAAATTGTCCTTCACCAGGAGGACAAAGGTTAGAGAAAACCTATTTCACCAGAAACTGGGAAGATTTATCCTTTCCCCTCAAGCCGGGAGGATTCCAGCCTCCAAGTCCACAGTCAGAAACCCTGGAGAATTGGACATTAGGCACAGGCTGTGACACAGCCCCAGAGGGTGATTAATAATTGATAAAGAGTTGTGAGTAAAAGCTTTAATATCTCTGTAAATATCTGTTGCCTCTGCCACAGAGCAGAAAGAACTTCAGCCTGCTCTGCTGGGCAAATAACATAATGACCTCAAGCGGCATTAAGCTGCAGGGAAAACTCCTCTCTCTGTGTATAGTTTAAATGTTTGCTATTTACAAAATCCCTGTACCTATTTTATCCTAAATTGTTTTCATAACCATGTACCGAACATTTATATTAATATACAGTGGTTGGGGGTGGTGAGAGTTCAGAATATTGAATTTAATAGATCTATATTTTTATATAGAATTTATATCGCCCCAATTAATTTCTCTCCTCCTCCAAATAGGCATAGGTACTGAGAATCCCCCTCTGCAACACCTGGCCAGCATGTATTTAGGAGGGGCAGGTCAAGCTTCACCAACTTGATGTCTTTTTATGACCAGATGACCTGCCTGGTGGATGTGGGGAAGGCTGTGGATGTAGTTTACCTGGACTTCAGCAAGGCCTGTGGCACTGTCTGCCATAACAAACTCCTGGCCAAGCAGGCAGCCCTTGGCTTGGACAGGGGCACTCTGTGCTGGGTTCAGAACTGGCTGAATGGCCAGGCCCAGAGAGTGGTGGTGATTGGAGCCATATCCAGTTGGCAGCTGTCACTAGTGGTGTCCCCCAGGGATCAGTGCTGGGCTCAGTCCTGTTTAATATCTTCGCTGATGATCTGGATGAAGGGGTTGAGTCACCATCAGTAATTTTGCAGGTGACACCAAGTTGGGAGCATGTGTGCATCTGTTAGAGGGCAGGAGGGCTCTGCAGAGGGACATGGACAGGCACAGTCCAGTGCCAGGAGTTTTAACAAGTCCAAGTGCCAGGCTCTGCACTTTGGCCACAACAACCACAAGCAGTGCTAGAGGCTGGGAACAGAGTGGCTGGAGGTACTGGTTGACAGCAGCTGAACATGAGCCAGCAGTGTGCCCAGGTGGCCAAGAAGGCATATAGCATCCTGGCCTGTATCAGGAGTGTTGTGAGCAGCAGGACAAGGGAAGTCCTTGTGCCCCTGTACTCAGCACTGGTTAGGCCACACCTAGATTTCTGTGTACAGTTCTGGGTCCCTCTATTTAAGAAAGGCGTTGAGGTGCTTGAACGTGTCCAGAGAAGGACACCAAGGGGGGCTGGAGCACAGCCTTATGAGGGCTGAGGGAGCTGGGGATATTCAGCCTGGAGAAGAGGAGGCTCAGGGAAGACCTCATTGCTGTCTGCAACTACCTGAAAGAAGGTTGTAGCCAGGTGGGGTTGGTCTTTTCTTCCAGGCACCCAGTGGCAGAACAAGAGTACACAGCCTCAAGCTGCACTAGGGCAGGTTTAGGCTGGATGTTAGCAAGAAATTCTTCACAGCATTGGAATGGGCTGCCCAGGGAGGTGGGTGGTGGAATCATCATCCTTGGAGGTGTTTAAAAGAAGGCTGGTAAGACACTTGGTGCCATGGTTCTGTGATTCTTTAGTTAGTCTTTTCTGATATCTCCTTTGCTTGGGGTTCCCACTCCCTCCATGATGTGCTTGCACAACACTGCAAGATCCAATTTCTAAGTGTCCAACATTGCATAGAGCTTATCTGTGGGTGAAGATCATAGCAACAAACTGTCTCATGCATGGTCAGCTGACAAGAAGTAGTTGAAACAAAAAATTACCTGTCACTTAGTACTGATATATTCCCAGATGAGATACATGAAGACCCTTCAATTTGCAGCAATAGACTAGCACACAATCAATGATTCTTCATGGAGAGAGTGATTGGCATTGGAATGGGCTGCCCAGAGAGGTGGTGGAGTCTCCATCCCTGGAGGTGTTTAAGAGGAGTCTGGATGAGGCACTTGGTGCCATGGTTTAGTTAATTAGCAGGGTTAGGTGATAGGCTGGACTCAATGATCTTAGAGGTCTTTTCCAACCTGGTTAATTCTGTGATTCTGTAACATGATGGCTGAGTTCAAACAGCAGAGAGATGGATTGAAACTTCCACTGTGCAGGTGTTGCAGTAGAGTAGCCCAACTACTTCTGAAGTTAAACTTGTCAGCTCACTTTCCCTGTTTTACCAGTACTAAGGTTTTGTGCAAAAATCAGATTCTTGTTGATTTCTTGCCTCAGGTAACTTCTGGACAACCACCCTTCCTTGTGTTCTTTACTCATGCATGAAGACACTGCTGAACACTACCAGTTTCTGTTTTCTCTGTGTCTGAAGGACACAAGATGGAGAGCTTTTCCTTTTTTTTATTTAAAATACAACAGATGAGAACTACAACTGGTTGACAAGAAGTAAACATACAGCAGAGATTAAACATGTTGCTGTGGGAGGAATGCCAACTTCATGGTCACAGCAAACATCTGCCTTTAATCTATATTGCTCATTAGCTGGAAGAATTGAATGTTTGGGATTAGTTATAGTAAATAATGCTGAAATGGATACCACATGGATACTATTCTCCTGTATTAATGTCACAGCTGAAAGGAAAGAAAACAAAGTGAAACTCCCCCAGTAAAGGCTGCTTGGCCTTAGTTTAGATTATACATAAAGGGTCAAAGAAGATTATGTGACTTCTATAATTTCTAATTGCAAAAGCATTTTAAAGGATTACTGCCCTTCCTCACCCTTAAACAGTTGCTCCCTTACCTTTAATTGTATTGAGCTGTTCATGTGACCTCAAGTTCATCTGTAGATTTTCTGTGTTGAAGAGAAAAACCTAGAAATAGAGTTTGTTGGGTTTTTTTCTTTATCTACTGGAGAGCAAGGTCTTAAAAATGACTGCTTAGGATGACTAAAGTGAACAAACTACTGTTTGTAGCTGTGAGACGCCGAGGAAGAGGCAAGAAACAGACCTAAGACTGCAGGAGCTGCTTAAATCAGCTACAGCTTGACAGAAATCACAGGGTGGAATTACATTGTATAGAGGGTTATTTATTTACTTCTTCCACAAAAAGGAAATTACTCCAGATTTGGCATTATCCTTGGTCTAACTGATACCACCCTTGGGTGAACAGATGCCTAAGGAATGCAGAACTGGCTTTTCTACATGGAATCTAAATGAGCCATTTTCTTAGTATGAGCTTTAGTCACTGATGATGTTAAGTTGTTCTGTTCAAACAAGTGGGACATAAAACATAATTTTTGAGTTTAGAACCATAAATTAAAGTGCAAAGAACTCTCTTTCCGACAACTTCTGCCTTCGTTCTTTTCAACCAAGAACAAAAGGTAGGCTAAATATAGATTGTAGAAGTACTGTACCCAGCTTTGTTTCAACAAGGAAGGACTGGGCAGGGCTGGGTGATAGGATGGACTGGATGATCTTGGAGGTCTTTTCTAACTTGGTTGATTCTATGACTCTATGGTTCTGTGATACAGATCTGATGGAGCTGTTCTGGAGGAGGACCACAAAAATGATCCAGGAGTTGGAGCACCTCTCCTATGAGGAATGACTGAGAGAACTGGGGTTGTTCAGAAGAGAAGGCTCAAGGGGGTCCTCTAGTACCTGAAGGGGGGCTACAAGAAGGCTGGAGAGGGGTTGTTTACAAAGGCCTGTAGTGTTAGGGGTAGTAGTTTGAAATTAGAGAAGAGTAGATTTAGAGTGGATGTTAAGAGCAAGTTCTTTACTGTGAGAGTGATGTAACATTGGAACAAGTTGGCCAGGAAGGTAGTTGAGGCCTCATCCCTAGAGATATTCAAGATGAGACTCAACAACGCTCTGAGCAACCTGATCTAGTGGAGGATATTCCTGCTTGTTACAGATGTGTTGGACTAGATGATATTTGGAGGTCCTTTCCAAACAACCGACTCTAAGTTTGCAGATGACACCAAGCTAGGAGCAGGTGTTGATCTGTTGGAGAGTAGGAAAGCCCTGCAGAGGGATCTGGACAGGCTGGAGGGGTGGGCAGAGGCCAACGGGATGACATTTAACACAGCAAAGTGCAGGGTATTGCATTTTGGCCACAACAACCCCAAGCAGCACTACAGGCTGGGGACAGAGTGGCTGGAAAGCAGCCAGGAAGAAAGGGACTGGTAGATAGTAGGCTGAAGATGAGCCAACAGTGTGCTCAGGTGGCCAAGAGAGCCAATGGCATCCTGGCCTGGCTCAGGAACAGTGTGGCCAGCAGGACAAGGGAGGTTATTCTTCCCCTGTACTCAGCACTGGTCAGGCCACACCTTGAGTACTGTGTCCAGTTCTGGGCTCCTCAATTCAAGAGAGATGTTGAGGTGCTGGAACGTGTCCAGAGAAGGGCGACAAAGCTGGTGAGGGGCCTGGAACACAAATCCTATGAGGAGAGACTGAGGGAGCTGGGGTTGTTTAGCCTGGAGAAGAGGAGGCTCAGGGGTGACCTCATTGCTGTCTACAACTACCTGAAGGGACATTGTAGCCAGGTGGAGGGTGGCCTCTCCTCCCTGGCAACCAGCAATAGAACAAGGGGAGACAGTCTCAAGTTGTGCTGGGGGAAGTATAGGCTGGATGTTAGGAGGAAGTTCTTCACAGAGAGAGTGATTGGCATTGGAATGGGCTGCCCAGGGAGGTGGTGGAGGCACCGTCCCTGGAGATGTTCAAGAAAAGACTGGATGGGGCACTCTGTGCCGTGGTCTAGTTGACTGGATAGGGCTGGGTGCTAGGTTGGACTGGATGATGTTGGAGGTCTCTTCCAACCTGGTTGCTTCTGTGATTTTAGGTCTTCTCTACTTGGAATTACCATTTCTCAGTGTATATCCCTAGTTCTGTTTATTTTAAAGGCCTCATAGCATGTAAATGTTAAAGCAAATTTTAACTTTATAAAGTTTTGAAAACCCCAGCAATCACATCCTGTCACTTCAAAAGAGTTATGGAGCATCTCCAAAGAGAGAAATTTCCAAAGAAGAGTTTTAGACTTAAGTATTTAACTCCTTTCTCAGACCAAATGCATATCCATAGAAGATTTCCAAACCTATAGGGTATGAAAGTTTATAGTTGTGTGGAAATACAGCAGGAGTTAACTAGATGAACTCAAGAATTAGCTCACATGTGTATTTGAAAACCAAAGCTTATATCCCCCAAACCTATAAAGAACAAAACACCACAAAATACATTGAGATCTAGAGAACCAATAAACAAATCAACCAACCAAAAATCTTTGCTCTTGGGGAAACAGGAGCAAAAATTAAATCAACAGCCTTTCGTCTTCAGCCTCTTGTTGCACATTTGTAGTCAAGAGACCTGTGTATGCTGTACAGCAAAATGAGATGAAGCCTCTTCACAGCTGATCAGGATAAAAAAAAAGTGAAAGACTCAAACAGTACAACCTACAATAAATGGAGTCTAGCAACTTCACATATCCACAAGCTTAGGGTGGATAGAAAGGAATTGTTATAAAAGTATATTTATAAAAAGAATAAAGTGTACAGAGAACTCAGAATTACAAAATTAACCAGGTTGAGAAAGACCTCTAGGATCATTGAGTCCAATCTGTCACCTAACCCTTCTAATTAACTAAACCATGGCACTAAGTGCCTCATCCAGCCTCTGAGTAAAGGAAGCTTGTTGGCACAGCTTCCTAGAGGAAAGATTTCAACTTCAGCTGCTAAAAGAATTGATGTTTCCCTCCCTGAAAATCATCTCATTAAGAAAGAGATATTTGAAATGAGAACAGTAACCTACCAGAAAGTGTACCTTGTACTAGTCTTTCTTTCTATGCTCTTTTTATGCTTATTATAATTTAGGTTCTGGAAGTGGATACTGAAAAGACCCAAAAAGTCTCTTAGAGTGTACCCTGTTAGTTCATTATTGTTTCTCATAGTTGTTTCCCATACTTTATGTGAGGCTTTGAAATTGTGACCTTACAAAATAATAAAGAACAATGACAGAGAAGAGACATGATAGGATGAGATTCAGCAAGACCAAGTGCAAGGTTCTACACTTTGGCCACAACAACCTCAAGCAGCTCTACAGGGTGGGGATAGAGTGGCTGGAGAGCAGCCAGGCAGAAAGGGACCTGGGAGTACTGATAGATGCTGAACATGAGGCAGCAGTGTGCTCAGGTGGCCAGGGGAGCCAATGGCATCCTGGCCAACAAGACAAAGGATGCCAGCAGGACAAGGGAGGCCAGCAGGACAAGGGAGGTTATTCTGCCCCTGTACTCACCACTGGTCAGGCCACACCTTGAGCCCTAAGTTCAGTTCTGGGCCCCTCAATTCAAGAGACATGTCAAGGTGCTGGAATGTGTCCAGAGAAAGGCAACAAAGCTGGTGAGAGGCCTGGAGCACAGCCCTGTCTGGTGAGCTGAGGGAGCTGGGGTTGTTTCGCCTGGAGAAGAGGAGGCTCAGAGGTGACCTCATTGCTGTCTACAACTACCTGAAGGGAGGCTGTAGCCAGGTGGTGTTGGTCTCTTCTGCCAGGCAACCAACAACAGAACAAGGAGAGACAGTCTGAAGTTGTTCCATGGGAGGTCTAGGCTGAATGTTAGGAGGAAGTTCTTGCCAGAGAGAGTGATTGGCATTGGAATGGGCTGCCCAGAGAGCTGGTGGAGCCGCCATCCCTGGAGGTGTTGAAGAAAAGCGTGGATGAGGCACTTAGTGCTATGATCTAGTTGATTGAATAGGGCTGGACGATCTTGGAGGTCTCTTCCAATCAAATCTATGATTCTATACTTCTGCATGTGAAGCTAAATCTTCTAGAATGTGCTTTCATACAAGAGCTTTTTATCAGCATGCACCACATCTCTTCAGTGTGACCCTTGCAATGCCACACAATGTCAAAAACGATTCAATTGTTAGAAGTCAATGCATTTTAAAAGTGCATCCATAAAGGCAGAGCCATTTTTGCCATCTTATTACAGTTTCATTGGTTTAGAGCCATCTTCAGTGTCAATACAACTGAGAGTGTACTTCTGAGTTCTTTTTTTTCCAAGAGGAAGGATGGTGGATTAATGTCTCCTCACTGAAATCAACACCAGCTGCATTTAATGTCCCAGTTGTAATGCCTAAAAACTCTCTTCAGCATATGGGCAGCAGAACAGTGAAGTTCTTTTCCCTGTTTGTTTTCCTTATGTGGCAAAAAGAGGTTAAAAAAAAAGCATTATAAAAATTATAATATGGGAAAAGGGAACGTGAGAAACAGAGTGGCTTTAAAGACTCTAGTCTGAAGAAAGTTAACATCAGTAGTAGTCAAAAAATATTGCTTAGGCCTATGTTTCCAACAGAAACTTTTAGCGTTTAGCCCAAGTATAGCAATGCAGGTACAAAGTGCACAGAATCACAAGTTTTAAACAGCTGTTTTCCAAAAGAGGAGGTTTACTTTGCTACAAAAATATTTCTGTTAGGAAAAGAAAAATCAGAATGAAGACAACCACAACTGCAAAGTCAGCAGTTTGAGGTAGAAGTACTTTGATGTTCTTGGTTAGGAAACGTTTATGGAAACATCTAGACAGAAATAAGTAGTGTGTATTGATCCCTTTTCAAAACTGGCTTGTTAAAGTGAACAAAAATAGTCTTCCAGCCAGCAGTGTGGAAGGAACATCTTATATGAACAGGAGTAGGAGGATTTGGCTAAAAAACTCAGCCTTCTGTTAGAGACATGAGTTTGAGAGAAGTAAGTATTCCTTCCTTCAAGTGTATGGCTGTGTCATGGAAGGTAGCAGAGCCCTTTAGCAGGCTTCATTTCTGCACAAAGTCGTGGCTCACATGAAGCCAGCAATCACAAGAACCAAAACAATATTTTCTATCTGCCTGCATGAGCTTCAGTGCCCCTGAGAAGATTCCTCCCTAGGAAGGGTAAAAGGTAAACATTGGCTTTGTTTTGAGTAAAAGGCCTTGATTCCCATGGCACTGCTGGACACCTGCTAGGGGCTGACCCCTGGGTGGTCTTACAGGTTGTTTATGGTAATAATTATCCAATTGTATGAATTGATTATAATTTTGTACCAATCTGTAAATTTAAGGTAAAATCGCCTGAACTGGCTGAGCACGCCGGTCCAGAATACTATAAGAAGGGTGCATTTATCTCAGTCAAGCACCTCTTTCCCCTCTACCTTACCCTACTTGCCTACTCTCTGCACCTCGAGACCCTCTTGCTCTCAACCCTGCTGAATGCCACCATGCCTGCACATCGCCTGGCATTCGCACCGCAGCATTAAGAATTACAGCCTGATCGGCCAGGGCCCACCTCAGCCTGATCCTGCAGAAGGCTCGGACAATGCCCTGAACTTCATAATGTGTCAATACCCTGCTGAACCGCATTGGACAGTGAGTAACCGAGAAACTTTTTACTTAAAGACTGAATAACTTCTTAAGACTCAAAGAACTCTCTTAAAACCACAGACTCTCTTTATTTTTGACCATTCTGCATTTTCATCTGCAATCGTGATCCAAGAATCTATGTGGGATAATGTGCTAGTTTGAAGCAAGCTGGAATGTTTTGGTAACAGAACTAGATAACGGGCAGTGAAATGAAAAACAATTGTGTCTACTTCTCTCACAGTCACGCTGAGAACTCTGGGAAGAAGAAGAAAACATTCTCCATTTTGTCTCTCTCTCTTGCTTTTGCCTTAGACCTGGTCACATCTCATTAACCCTGCTCCTACTAACCCTGCTCCCTAACCTCTTGGCTGCACCTCTTTTCTTCCTGAGAACTGGGGTAAGGTTGAGAGGGACGGGGGGAGGTGTTGGGGTGGTTTGAGAGCCCCTCCTGGGGACTCAGGTTTCTGGGAGGGGAGTTGTGCTTTTGTATTGTTTATCCTTTGTATATAACTGTATATAACTGTATATATATTGTAAATAGCTGCTTGTAAATTCTGCTAGCTGTAAATAAATTGCTTCATCTATATTCCCAGAGGCCGTCTGAGTTAGCTGGGGCAAATACAAAAGTGTGGGAGGGGCGGGGTAACCCCCAAACCATCACATTTTTAATTGGCTTTCCCAACGTGGGGCTAGATATTTCAGTGAGTGGAAATTAGCTCTGGGAATTAAGATGAAGCTAATCAAGCAGCTATTGTACTTGGTGGGGATTGCTGTGTGGCCTGTTTTCTGGTTTTTTGTGTACAATTGGATCAAAGATCAAATTGGTTATTTCTTGCTTCATGTAGTTTTTAAGAAGGCTAAAGCTAAGGTTTCAAACATGTTCTGGAGCTGGGGTGATTTCATTCTTGGTTATGCTGGTTTTAGTGTCACTGAGAATATTACTAGTGATATTACAAGAGTTTTTGTCAATAATGTGACGATCAGTCAAAATGCTGCTTTATCTACTGCTCTCATGAGGGTCATCCAGCCCCAAACTGAAATGCCAAGTCCATGCAAGGATTTTTACAGAAAAGAGATTGTCACGGGTTTGGTCTGCAGTAATCTGGCTCTTATGATTTTAATATTCATATTAATTTTGGCATTATTGGTGAAAAATTCAAAACCAGTTTCTGTAAGGGCTAGGAAAAATTCTGTGTCTCAGAAGCAGTCTCTTTCACTGCAAAACAAGGGAACACAGTTATCGGCTTCCCCCTTGCCAGCCTCTGCCCCTCCTTCTCCAAGTGCTGGGAACACAGCCAATGTTCCCGCCAATAACGTAAACAATGATAAGGATAACCAAAACAAGCCGCAGAGTTTAGCAGGAGCCTCAGGAGGACAGGCAAGTACCCAAAATCAGAATGTTCCTAGCAACAATCAAAACACGTCAGGGTTGGCAGGCATCCCAGGAGGACAGGCAAACAATCCTACTAGTGCTAGTAACGCTAGCCCAGTCAGTCCAAATCCTAATGACACCAGCTCAGCCAATTCGAACCCCCAGCCAGCAGACCAGAACCAAAATCCTCCTGTTAAAAGCAAGGCAGATTTGAACTCACAAGCTCCAGGTCAGACCCCTAAGGATTCAAACCCTTCAGGTCAGACTCCTAAGGATTCAAATCCTCCAGCAGACACATCCAAGTCTGTTGCTGCTCAGGCCCTTCTGGCACCTGCTAAGGCAAAAGCTAAGACAAAGAGTGGTTCGCAGGAGGATGTAAGACAGGGGACCTCTGGTGATCAGCAGCAAGAGGAGGAAGAGGAGGCAGTTAGTCTGCGAGACCTTGTAGATGTGCTGAGACAACAATACTCAAGTGAGAGGAGTGCTGTGAGGTTAGCTGCTAAGAGAGAGGATGGTTCCAATGAGTTTAGGAATGCTATGAGGAAGATTGTGTTAGGCCCGGCACCACCAGAACAACAGGAGGAAGAGGAGGAAGATGACATCCAAGGCTCCAAGGATCCACTCAGAGAGGTCAGGGAAGTTAGGAAGGAATACACAAGAGAATCAGGTGAGCCAATCTTAAGCTGGCTAGTGAGATGCCGTGGCATTGGTGCTAATGCTCTGCAGGTAGGAGACAAGTCTGCCAAGCAGCTGGGACCACTCACTAAGGAGAGTGGAGTGGACAAACACCTAGCAAGTCCTCTTGGTAGGGTTAGCTTGTGGACACGCCTTCTGTTGGCTGTGGCTATGAGATATCCTTCCCGAGATGATTTGCCATGGGCTGCCAAGAAGTGGAACACCGTTGAGCAGGGAATTAAGCTTCTGAAGGAGTTTGCTGTGAAGGAAGTGCTTTATGGAGATCATGGCACACATGAGCCTGACGATATTCCTTTGGGAACAGGTCTCATGAAGAAGCTTATTAAGCTTGCTCCTTCATCCTATGCTAACATCTTGGCCAGCAAGTTTCTAGCAAGGAGTGATAATGGAAGATCTTTCACTGTTGGTGAATTCACTGATCAGCTCAGGCAGATTGAGGACAGCTTGTCACATTCTGGTATAATCTGTGCCATAAAAACTATGACTTCTGAAATAAAGAGCATGAAAGATGGTTTTGAGAATACCATGAAAGAACTGAAGGAGGATCTCAAAAATCTGGTAAAAGATACCGTTCCTGCATCATCTGAATGGGTGAATGTTTCTGCAATCAGGAACAGACGCCCACCTCCTGCAAGGCAATTCCAGCCCAGGAGGAGACAAATTCCACCCAGACAGCAGCAATCACGTGCGTCACTGTGGATACTTCTGCGTGACACATACGGTGAGAACATGAACAAGTGGGATGGTAAACCTACTTCAGCTCTTTCAAAGAGAGTCAGGGATCTGCAGAGTGGCAGAAACAGAGGCAATAATGCCAGGAAAGTAGCTGTCACTTCTTCAGCTCCTGAGAGCAATTGCAATTGTTCCAACAGTTGCAGTTCCTCTCACAACAACACCAATCACTGTGTACACCCTACATGCCATGTTCAGCATTAGGGGTGCCCTGCCTCCAGCCAGGAGGAGGAAAGGGATAGTGGAGAAAACCGAATCTATTGGAATGTATTCATTAGGTGGCCTGGCAGTTCAAGAGTTCGGAAATACAGGGCTTTAGTTGACACAGGTGCTCAGTGTACTTTATTGCCATCTAATTGTAAAGGGACAGAGTCCATTTCTATCTTTGGAATCACTGGTGGATCTCAAGAGTTAACTAAGGTACAGGCTGAGATCAGTTTAACTGGTAAAGAGTGGAAGACACATACTATTGTAACTGGTCCTGATGCGCCTTGCATTCTGGGAATTGACTTTTTGAGACAAGGTTGTTTCAAAGATCCTAAGGGTCATAAATGGGCTTTTGGAATAGCATCTGTAGAGATTGAGGATGATAAATTGAAATTGTCTATTAGACCTGAACTTTCTGATGAATCTGCAGTTGTGGGACATCATGACATAGAGGACCTGGAAGTGCCAATTGCAACTCAAACTGTTCATCATAGGCAGTACAGAACTAACCGTGACTCTCTGTTGCCCATTCATCAGCTGATTCGTCAACTGGAGGATCAGGCTGTCATCGAGAAAGCTCATTCACCTTTCAACAGTCCCATCTGGCCTGTGCGTAAACCTACAGGCGACTGGAGACTCACAGTTGACTTTCGTGCCCTCAACGAGGTGACGCCACCCATGAGTGCAGCTGTGCCAGACATGCTGGAACTCCAGTACGAGCTGGAATCGAAGGAGGCTAAATGGTATGCAACCATAGACATTGCTAATGCTTTCTTCTCTATTCCCATAGCAAAGGAGTGCAGGCCTCAGTTTGCATTCACCTGGAGAGGAATCCAGTACCAGTTCAATCGTTTGCCTCAGGGGTGGAAGCACAGCTCAACCATCTGTCACTCAGTCATCCACAATGCACTGGAGAAAGGTAAAGCTCCAGAGCACATCCAGTACATCGACGACATCATTGTGTGGGGCCAAACTGCTAAGGAAGTCTTTGAGAAAGGTAACAAAATCATTGACATTCTGTTGCAAGCAGGTTTTGCCATTAAGAGAGACAAGGTCAAAGGACCTGCCAGAGAAATTCAGTTTCTGGGAGTGCGGTGGCAGGATGGTCGCCGTTACATTCCTCAGGATGTGATCAACAAAGTCTCTACCATGGCAGTTCCCACCAGTAAGAAGGACACACTTTCTTTCCTTGGTGTGGTGGGATTTTGGAGACTACACATTCCTGGTTTCAGTCAGATTGTCAAACCTCTGCATGATGTGACTCGTAAGAGAAACAATTTCGAGTGGGGACCTGAACAACAAGCAGCCTTTGATCAAATTAAGCGAGAAGTAGTCCATGCAGTGGGCTTAGGACCTGTGAGATCTGGTCCAGACATTAAAAACATTCTGTACACGGCTGCCAGTGACAATGGTCCAACTTGGAGTCTTTGGCAGAGAGCTCCAAATGAGACACGTGGTCGTCCACTTGGTTTCTGGGGACGTTGTTACAGAGGTTCAGAGACAAATTACACTGCAACTGAGAAAGAGATTCTAGCAGCCTATGAGGGAGTGAAAGCAGCTTCTGAAGTGATTGGAACTGAGTCACAATTGCTTTTAGCTCCTAGACTGCCAGTTCTTAACTGGATGTTCAAGGGCAAAGGTTCATCACCACATCATGCCACAGATGCAACCTGGTCTAAATGGATGGCTTTGATAACCCAACGAGCACGAATGGGTAATCTTGACCGACGTGGTCTGGTGGAGGTGATCACCAACTGGCCGGAAGGCACAGACTGTTCCAAACCTCCAGAGGAGAAAATAACTCGTGCTGAGGAAGCTCCTCCCTATGGTGATCTCTCTGATCAGGAAAAGAACTATGCTTTGTTCACAGATGGTTCCTGTCGTCTTGTTGGGAACAAGCGAAGATGGAAGTCAGCGGTTTGGAGTCCAACCAGGAGAGTTACCGAAACGAAAGATGGAGAAGGAGAATCCAGTCAGTTCGCTGAGGTAAAAGCTGTTCAACTTGCTCTTGATGTGGCTGAACGTGAGAATTGGCCTATCCTTTACCTCTACACCGACTCGTGGATGGTAGCCAATGCTCTATGGGGTTGGCTAAAGGACTGGAAGAAGAATGGTTGGCAGAGGAAAGGAAAGCCTATTTGGTGTGCTGATCTATGGCAGGACATTGATGCACGGCTGGAGAAAACTCCAGTGAAGGTGCGGCACGTAGATGCACACATGCCTAAGAGCAGAGCAACTGAGGAACATCAACATAACCAGCAGGCAGACCAAGCTGCTAAAATTGCTCAAGTTGATACCAACTCTGAACTTGACATTGACCTTGATTGGAAACACCGAGGTGAGCTGTTCTTAGCTCGGTGGGCCCATGACTCATCTGGACATCAAGGCAGAGATGGAACATACCGATGGGCTCGCGATAGGTCAATTGACTTGTCCATGGACGCTATCACCCAAGTCATCTATGACTGTGACATTTGTGCTGCTATTAAGCAGGCTAAGCGAATCAAGCCCTTATGGTATGGTGAGAGATGGTCAAAGTACAAGTATGGTGAAGCCTGGCAGATTGACTACATCACTTTACCTCGATCACGTTCTGGCAAGCAGTATGTGCTGACGATGGTAGAAGCCAGTACTGGATGGTTGGAAACCTATCCAGTTCCACATGCTACTGCACGTAACACCATTGTTGGTTTGGAGAGACAGATCTTGTGGAGACATGGAACTCCAGAGAGAATTGAGTCAGACAATGGTACTCATTTCAAGAACAATCTTGTGAAAAACTGGGCCAAAGAGCATGGTATTCAATGGATCTATCACATACCCTACTATGCACCAGCTTCAGGGAAGATTGAACGCTACAACGGTTTGCTGAAAACCACCCTAAAAGCCATGGGGGGTGGAACTCTGAAAAACTGGGACAAACATTTAGCAGAAGCTACCTGGTTGGTAAATAGTAGAGGTTCAGTAAACAGAGCAGGACCTGCACAATCAGATTTGGTCCAAACAGTAGACGGTGATAAAGTTCCTGTTGTACGTGAGAAGAATCTGTTAGGGAAAACTGTTTGGGTATTTTCTCCTTCGGGCGAAGGGAAACCTGTCCGAGGGGTGGTTTCTGCTGAAGGTCCTGGTCATACATACTGGGTAATGCAGGAGAATGGTGAAATTCAGTGTATTCCACAGAGAAATTTAACCTTAGCTGAGAGAGTTTAAATTCAAGCTGTTAGGAGTTTTCTGTTCTAGGTAACATCGGCGCCCAACACTGAGAGAATCTACAATAGAATCTACAGCACGTGAGCACGAACCCAATATCATCTGGGAGTCCCTGTTCTGAGCTTTTGAATCACCTACAATCTGATTGAAGTGTGAACTGAACTTGTATATATTGTTTTAGTGTAAATATTGGTTTAGATTAGATTGGATAATTCTCAGCGATACTCTGAGCGAAGTAGACAAGGGGTGGATTGTGCTAGTTTGAAGCAAGCTGGAATGTTTTGGTAACAGAACTAGATAACGGGCAGTGAAATGAAAAACAATTGTGTCTACTTCTCTCACAGTCACGCTGAGAACTCTGGGAAGAAGAAGAAAACATTCTCCATTTTGTCTCTCTCTCTTGCTTTTGCCTTAGACCTGGTCACATCTCATTAACCCTGCTCCTACTAACCCTGCTCCCTAACCTCTTGGCTGCACCTCTTTTCTTCCTGAGAACTGGGGTAAGGTTGAGAGGGACGGGGGGAGGTGTTGGGGTGGTTTGAGAGCCCCTCCTGGGGACTCAGGTTTCTGGGAGGGGAGTTGTGCTTTTGTATTGTTTATCCTTTGTATATAACTGTATATAACTGTATATATTGTAAATAGCTGCTTGTAAATTCTGCTAGCTGTAAATAAATTGCTTCATCTATATTCCCAGAGGCCGTCTGAGTTAGCTGGGGCAAATACAAAAGTGTGGGAGGGGCGGGGTAACCCCCAAACCATCACAGATAAGTTATAGATAAGTTTGGGAAGGGGATTTCTCGTATGTTAGTAATACATCATTTAATCCTTTTATACTTCAGCCTCGCATGTCTTTCCCCATAAATTCCCCTAAACTATATTCCACAACAGGCTGTCATTTAGAAAAACAAGACAGAATTCTCTGAGTTATTTTATCAAAATAGATTTTATTTCCCCCTCCCTTGTATAACTTGGCTGGCATCAAAATGACAGAATCATAGAATGGTTTAGGTTGGAAGAGACCTCAAAGATCATCCAGTTCCAACCCTCTGCCATAGGCAGGGACACCTCCTGCTAGAAAAGGCTGCCCAGCAAGGTGTTTGATGAACCTCTGCACCAAGGTACTTCTAAGCAGGGGAGAAAATTAAAAAATGAGGACATAGTTTCCCTCTGGTTTTATTCACAGCACAAAAATTCATAGGGAATGAAGAAGTAACAGAGCCATTTAGTAAACAAAAAATAAATACTCCAATTTTCATCTATTTAAAATTATGAAGAAAGGCTCAGAGAATTGAGTTGTTCAGCCTGGAGAAGGCTCTGACGAGATCTTATTGCAACCTTTCATTAGAAAGATAGAGACAGTCTTAGTAGGGCTGATGTGACACCACAAATGTTGTGGAGGGCCTGTAGGCCCAAAAATAGGCTTATTTGTGCCTTGCCCTGCCTGGACATGTTTTTCTGCCTAAACCAGAGGTAAACACATAACGAGCACAAAGAGGGACAACAGACCTGGTGCCACAAAGTCTGGCCTGCCTAGGGTCTGTGTTGTGTAAGACATTTGTAAACAGGTTGTGTAAGCCCCCACATGCCCAGCTCGTGCCTGCCTAGTGCTAGGCCCATGTGATTCACCATATTTGGACAATGCAGGCCTGTGGCTTTTGCCCATTACGGTAATGTTTGGCTAACTGCCAACCTGATTGGTCATTCTGGTGGCCAAGGGGCCATTAATCTTGGCCCACATTCAATAAATAGGGGTACACAGGTAAACAACGTGCTCAGACTCTCCTGATTGCTCGGACTCCCCACATTGCTTGCCTGCCTGCGTACTCACTTGCAGAGCTTACTTAAGCCTGCCTATATATATATGGAGCCCATAGACTCCCAGCCAGCTCTGCACACTTGCACACCACTGTGGTGAGTTGTCAGGACCAGATCCTGTATCGCCTGCCTATACCTAAGGAGCTCAGGCTTCTGAGCAGCCATGCACACCTTGCATGCCTGCTGCCTATCATTGCCTGGTAAGCGCCATTGCCACTGAGTTACCAGGAAGCAGACTCTGAATTGTCTGCACATGATCGGCCTGTTGGGCCAGCGTTGCATCATCCTGAGACAGCACAACATCCTTCTTCTGCACCTGAGATCCTGCCTAAGAATCCCTGGACAGAGCATCCAGAAGAATCCAGGAGACAAAGGCAGAGATTGCATCCTTCGCCTGGAGAACAAGGTCAGAGACAGTCATTTCTCCAGAAGCTGGGAAGAGAATCTCCTTTCCCCTGAAGCTGGGAGGATTCCAGCCTCAAAGTCCACGGACAAAGACTCCCCTGAAGCTTGGACACTTGTATAAGCTGTGACATAGCCCCAGAGGGTGACTGATAATTAATAAGAGTTGTAAGTGAATGCTTTAATGCCTCTGTAATAATTTATTGTCTCTGCCATAGAGCAGAAACAGTTTTCAGCCCACTCTGCTGGGTGAATAGCATATAGACCCCAAGCGGCATTAAGCCACAGGGAAAACTCCTCTCTCTGTTTATAGTTTGAACTGTTTGCTAATTATTAACAAGTTACTGTAGATATTAACCCTAGAATGTTTTCATGACTGTGTAGAATCCTTTTAATATAAATATACAGTGGTTGGGGGTGGCAAGAGTTCAGAATACTGAGTTTAATAAATATATATTTCTATAGAATATTATCTCGCACCAATTAATTTCTCCCCTTAGCCAAAATCAGTGTAGGTGGGAGAATACCCCTCTGCGACAACAAGGTGTGATGGTTTTAAACTAAAAAAAGGGAGATTCAGGCTACATACAAAGGAGATTTTTTTTATGAGGTTGATGAGGACAGGCTACAAGAGTTCAGGCTTTTCATCCTGGAGAAGAGAAGGCTTCAAGGAGACCTTGGAATGGCCTTCCAGTACTTAAAGGGGGCCTACAGGAAGACCGGGGAAGGACTAATGACAAGGTCTTGTAAAGACAGGAGAAGGAGTAATGGGTTCGAAATGGCAGAGGGGAGATTTAAATTGAATATTAGGAAGAAATTCTTTCCAGTGAGGGTGGTGAGACACTGGCAGAGGTTGCCCAGAGAGGTCGTGGCTGCTCCCTCCTTGGAGATGTTCAAGGCCAGGCTGGATGATGACTTGAGAAACCTGTTCTAGTAGGAGGTGTCCCTGCCTATTTTTGGAGGGGGTTGGAACTGGATGATCTTTGAAGTCTTTTCCAACCTAAACTATTGTATAATTCTATGAGACACCAGAACAGGTTGCCCAGGGAGATGGCAGAATTCCCAGCCCTGAAAACATTCAAGGTCAGGTTGAACAGGACTCTGAGCAACCTGAACTAGTTGAAGAAGCCTCCAGTCATTGCGGAGGAGCTGGACTAGATGAGCTTTAAAGATCCCTTCCAACCCAAACCATTCTGTGATTCTACAAAAGGCAGACTCAGTTGCAGTGTTTTTTAAAATGAACCTTCTGTATAACACTCATTACTTATAAAGTTTAGGAAGGTTAATTGATATAGGAAGCTGTCCTTTAAGACCAAATCTATTTAAGAGTAGTACTTGTATTTTAATCACATCATGTAAGTATTTGTTCCTAACCATGACAAAATACATTGCTGGATGTATTCCCACTATAATTCTCAGTTTGGCTTTGTGGCCTGCAACAAACTTTAGATAATGAAGCTGTAATTCAGAGCAATGTTCAACTGCTGACTATCAGAGCAACCAAGAGGACAATAAAATGTGAGCACACTGGGTAGTAAAGGTCTTTGAATTCTCAGTGGAATGTGTTGAAATCCCTACAGGTTAAGTAAGGTATGCTGGAAATACCTGGCAGTTCTCTCTGACCTTATGTGTGATTGCCCAAATGTGAATTGCTCTGTACCTGTTTTTGCATTGGATTTCCAAACAACAAAAGGCTGGGGAAAATCGTAGTGGTTTCAAGGACTGGACATTGGTGGAATTACATTATAGATTTTAACTTTTTATAAAACCTGCTGATAAATCATCTGGGGAAGAATAACCACAGGCACCAGTACAGGTTGGGGACTGCTCTGCTGGACAGCAGCTCTGTGAAGAAAGACCTTGGAGTGCTGGTGGACAGCAAGTTCTTCATGGGCTAGCAACGTACCCTTGTGGCCAAGAGAGCCAATGGCATCCTGGGGTGCATCAGGAAGAGTCCATCAGATCTAAGGAGGTTCTTCTCCCTGTCTCCTCTGCCCTGGTGACACCACACCTGGAATACTGTCTCCAGTTTTGGGCTCCCCAGTTCAAGAGAGACAGAGACCTGCTGGAGAGAGTCCAGTGGAAAGCCATAAGGATGACTGAGGGACTTGAGCATCTCCCCTATGAAAAGAGACTAAGAACCCTGGGGCTGTTCAGTCTGCAGAAGAGAAGGCTGAGAGTGGATCTGATCAATGTGTACAAATATCTGAGGGGTGGGTGTCGAGTGGCTGGGGCCAAACTCTTTTCAGTGGTCAGCAGCAATAAGACAAGAAGCAACAGCTACAGACTGGAACTTCTTTACAGTGAGAGTGACAGAACCCTGGAACAGGCTGCTCAGAGAGGTTGTGGAGTCTTCTTCTCTGGAGACTTTCAAAACCCTTCTGGAGGCATTCCTGTGTTAGCTCCCCAAGGGGATCCTGCCTTGGCGGGGGAGTTGGACTCAATGATCTCTGGGGGTCACTTCCAACCTCTTATGTTCTGTGATTCTGTAATTCATGCTAATAGAAGAGGGGGGTTTGGCATTCAAAAAGCCCTGAGTGAACACCATTCATAACATTGCAATATTCACAGTTCAAATATTGCAAGATTAGGTTAATAAAAAAGAACTCTGGCCCTCCATTTTGCCAACAACAGCATCATATCCTGATTTTCTTTTCTTTTTTTTTTTTTTTTTAAATATACTGATTTGACTTTCACAGAATCATAGAATTGCTAGGGTGTGGAAGAGACCCCCAGGGTTTGAGTCCAACCACCCTGCAAAGCAGGACCACTTAGGGAAGGTGACACAGGAATGCACCCAGGCAGGTTTGGAGGATCCTTAGAGAAAGAGACTCCACAGCCTCTCTGGGCAGCCTGGCCCAGTCCTCTGTCATAATCACAGTTAAAATTTTCTCCTCATGCTGAGATAGAATTTCCTGTGATTGAGTTTATGTCCATTGCCCCTCCTTCTATCACTGAGTATCTCTGAGAAGAGACTGGCTCCATTCTCCTCGCAGACACCCTTGAGATACTTATAGACATTATTTCTTGTAGACTTTATTTCTCATTCCAGATGTGTTCATAGACTTGAAACAACCCTCCCCTTTCTGGTCCTCTGAGAAGTAAAGAATATAAACCACACTGTAAAATCTTAAAGAACTGGTTAAAAATAAGCTTCAACAAATGAGACCATCAGAAAGTTGCATGTGGAGCAGTTGCATAAGGGCTCAGCCACTTTCAAATAAAGCAAATCTTTGTGAAAATGAAAAATGAATAAAGTATTTGTGCAACTCGGCTGATCATTTGCTTGAACTGTTTACTACAGATACTCTAGTTTTAAAATCAATATTTCTTTTTTTGCATGGTTATATTGGAGTTTTCTGACTGTAAAAAGAGGTACAATATGTTGGTTTTCCTATGTCACAAAATAGAAGCCAGGTAAAGACTTGCCTTAAGGCAAGCCCTTGGAAAGAAATGCCTACAGATAAAGGCCTGCAGGGGAGACTCTGCTGTGACTTGGCGAGGTAAGAAAGTCAGTATGTTTAACAGTATCAGAATGTACCACTGCAGCTCAGAGTGCAAAACATCTTAACATACATCAGAAGGTCAAAAGCACAGAAGAGGTCATGGCCCTTTCTATTACCTGATTGCAGAAGAGACTGGATATTCCTTGAAGCCAACTGCTCCATGTAAAAACTCTAATTTGAACGATATTCCCACCACTGTGAAACCGATTAAAGCCACACTTAACTTCAGAGACGTGTGCTGTAGATTTGCATGCAGAATGCTTTCACCCTTACTCGTTTCTTAAACCATGGCTTCCTGTTTTCACTAAATTTCTTGCAAATAGAAAGTTATGTGTTTGTTTGAGATAATTGTTGTGCTGCCTGCAGAATATTGTGGTCAGTCTGAATATTGTACCATAGAATCATGGAATAGTTTAGGTTGGAAGGGATCTCAAAGATATCCAGTTCCACCACTGCCCCCAAAATAGGCAGGGACACCTCCCACTAGAACAGGTCGCTCAAGGCATCATCCAACCTGGCCTCCAGGGAACACCTCCAGGGAGGGAGCAGCCACAACCTCCTTGGGCAACCTGTGCCAGTGTCTTACTACCCTCACTGGAAAGAACTTCTTCCTAATATTCAGTTTAAGTCTCCCCTCTTCTGGTTTAAACCCATTACTCCTTGTCCTGTCTTTACAAGACCTTGTAAATAGTCCCTCTCTCTTCCTGTAGGCCCCCTTTTAGATACTGGAAGGCTAGTCCAAGGTCTCCTCAAAGCCCTCTTTTCTCCAGGCTGAAGAGCCCTAACTCTTGTAACCTGTCCTCATAGCAGAGCTGTTCCAGCCCTCTGAGCGTCTTCGTGGCCCTCCTCTTGACTCACCCCAACAGTTTGATGTCCTTCTTGTGTTGGGGGCTCCAGAACTGCATACAGGACTCCAGATGGGGTCTCAGGAGAGCAGACTAAAGGGGAAGAATCCCCTCCCTTGCCCTGCTGGCCATGCTGTTCTTGCTGCAGCCCAGCACACAGTTGCTGTCTGGGCTGCACTCACACTGCTGACTCATGTTGAACTTTTCATCAACACAGACCCAGTTCCTTATTCCTCAGGGCTGCTCTCAGCCATTCGCCACCCAGCCTGGATTTGTGCTTGGGATTGCGCCATCCCAGATTCAGGACTTTACACTTGGCCTTGTTGAATTTCATGAGGTTAGCCTAGGCCCACTTCCTTTGATCAAATCACTTCTTAGAGTCCTAGTTTTCAAACAGATTTGTTTGTTTGTTTGTTTTGGTTTTTTTTTGTTTATTTTTGTACTGCTCAAATTATGTTCACCAGTTGCAGTATTCAGACAGCTTCCAGAGATGGTGGAAGCAGGAATGAGTTAGGAAGTTTTCTCATGCTCATATACACTGTTGAAAGATTGAATACATTTGTGAAATGCTTTGGTGGGTTAGGAGCTTTCCCACACACACCCCATTGAAATTTACCAGACTAACTCAGACAGCTTGGAAGATGAAGCTGTTATTTACAGCATTTACACACATATATACACAATATATTTACAAGTATTTACAATTCTATACAAATAAGAACTAATACAGAAATCCAAACTCCCTCCTGAACAAACTGCCTACAAGGGCTCAAAGCTACCTTTTCTTTCTCCATCTGCTTTCCCAGACAGACAAAACAACCAGCAGAGCTTATGTTGTTATTTGTTAGTGGAGAAATATTAGAACAGAGTGAAGGAGAAGCAAAAGAAAGCAGTATCCTGGAGTGAAGTGGAACAAATTGTTGACATTTTGGCTTTTTATCCCTGTCAGCAAACCAATGAATGCTATAGGCTTCATCATGATTTTTGTTTGACAACCAATGATCTGATTTCTCTCATTGAAGTACTCCAGCACAAATGTGGAATTGCAGATTACTTTTACAAAGCAAAAGTGTGTCCCACATTAATCTTACTGCGAGGATGACTGGCTAGCATCATCAGTTCTTAGACCAGAAAATGTCTATCAAAGAAGTGAACTCCAAAAAGTCAAAGTCCTATTGCGAGTCACTTCTAGAATGCACACAGCAAGGTTTATCAGGAGTTAAAATACTGATTTCTCTCTTACCTGAATTCGTTTTGCAGGCCATGGAGCTTATTTTTAAGTCACTGGCATTACAACACTCCTGCTTCTACTGTAGGAAGTCCTCAGAGAACCTAAATACAGGTGAATTCACAAGAAGCAGTCCAGCAGGTGGATGGGGTGGCGCAAAGAGAGCTGAAGACAGAGAAATTGGATGCCTGCAGATATACTTCACAGCCTTTTGTGACTTGTTTGATGAGCCTCTACCAGGGAAGTTTCATATTTATATCATGTTGGTAATCTATTGAAAGCCTGAAGAATGATTGTTGTTCTGGGTAATTGCTTGCTTGCCTCTGTCTAGGCCAGAGAATTGAAGCAAGCAGCCTGTGGTGTCACAGTAACGAAAATCCTGCATACAAAATGGCCATCATTAACTTGATTAGTACATGGAAACAAAGCTCCTTCCTCCTTCTTTTCTAGGGGGAACCATCTCCCAGCTTCTAATGAAACTGTATACAAGATGTTTACCTGTCTTTGGGAGCTTGCAGAAGACTATTGCTGACAAATTCACAGCAAAGAGGTAGCAAACCTTTTTTAAGGTAATTACTACATTACACCTTGCTGTGAATTAACCTCATCAGTTTCTCAAGGGGAGTCTTAGCAAGCACGTGATAGGAAAAAAAAAAGAGAGTTCCCATGCCTTTCAGTTTCTGTCACTTTATAGCTGATCTGATGATAGTAAAATGTAGCCCATCAATTAGGCATGATACAACAATAAGTAACTGGTGTCTGGATAATGTGATGTTTTTCACATCAGTAAGTTCTTCATGGAAGGAAAAAAAAAAAAAAGTCTTATTCTTCTGCCTGCTTATGCACTGGAGAAAAGACTGAGTATGATAGTTCAACACCTGGACTGTCTCTACTCATCTGGCAAATAAAGAAAGACAACTTATCTGTTGATGCATATTGTGCTGCCATGCGGTGATCTAAATGATGTCTGTTCACTTGTAATGCTGCACCTTGTTGTTGTCAACAAGATTAGGAGGCAGTGAAATGCTTCTTTTCCTCAGCTATTTTTCTGGAGTAAGGGTTAGACTTGTTAAAATCCCTCTGTTCCAGCAGAAAGTGAAAGCCTGTTTCCAATAGCAGAGGGAATAAAAGCAAACAAGAGGCAACCTGTGTTTTGAAGGACATTGATGGAAAAGACAACACAAGGTATTGACTTTTTCATAATAAATTGAAAGGAAAACATTTATGCCACTGTACCCTATCTCATATTCCCTGATCTATCAAGTTGTGGTTTGGATACTTTTCCCCCTTGTTTTTTGGCATTTGTTATTATACTGAAGTCTGAAAAATAAAGGTTACTGTAGAGCAGAGGCGGAATAGCTCTGCTTCAAGGCAGAACTGAAATACAGACAATTATTTCTGGGTATGGGCATGATCGCTGCTCAGACTTCTGAAATTGGTTCTGTATAACTCAAAAGATATAGAGAAGGGATTAATTCTTTTTAGTTGGGTTTTTGTTTGTTTGTTTGTTTTAAATGAGATAATGTGAAATAGCTGGGAGAGATGCCACAGTTTTTTCCTTTAAGCCTGAAACAAACCTACCCTATATTCCTCCTTGTTCTCCAGGTAATTTTCTTGACAGCTATAAGCCTAGGCAAGAGCCCAGGGGAAAATACTGGGGGAGTTTGAGAAGTTTGATCAAAATGCCATTGTGTTGTAGCTCCAAAAGCAATCCCAAGATTTTTTCAGAGTATCAGAAAACATCAAGATACCACATAAACAACACCCAGATGATAAGTATCTAGTGGACTGGAGGGACAGTGTAAAAAAAGTACAACCACAGATAAAAATAAGTCTCTTTCCTAGGGCAGATCTCTTACAGAGACATTTTTCCTTTTGTCTCATACATATGATCTGCACAAATAAAGGGCAGCTGCCTTTGATAATTTTTCTGTGGAAGGAAATGATAGAATTTCAATAAGGAAACATATCTGCTTACCACATCATAATGGATTCAGGAATGTCTAAATTCACTTTACCTAGTTTTTTTTTCAGACAATAAGAAATGTTAGGTAATGGGGTCCCAACACAGGTATTGTTTAGCTGCATCTGATCCTCCCTGTGCTCTTCATTGGATGCTTTTTTAAAGTAAAAGCAAAAGGAGTGCTTGAGGCTGTTTTTGCAATTGGTATTGTCCTTCCTGTAGCAAAACTTCTCCTTGAAGAACTTCTAAAAATGTATGACCAAGGATAGTAGGTAGGGGAGAATGTATTTCTCATTTGACATCTTTTGTAGACTCTGTCAAGGAAACCTTCACAGAGTCTCAGTCAGCTTTGAAAAAGAAGAAGTCCTTCTTCCCCTGTACTCAGCACTGGTCAGGCCACATCTTGAGTCCTGTGTCCAGTTCTGGGCCCCTCTATTTAAGAAAGATGTTGAGGTGCTTAAATGTGTCCAGAGAAGCGCAGCAAAGCCATTGAGGGGGCTGGAGCACAGCCCTGTAAAGAGAGACTGAGGGAGCTGGGGGTGTTTATCCTGGAGAAAAGGAGGCTCAGGGGAGACCTCATTGCTGTCTGCAACTACCTGAAAGGAGGTTTTAGCCAGGTGGGGTTGGTCTTTTCTTCCAGATACCCAGTGGCAGAACAAGAGTACACAGCCTCAAGCTGCACTAGGGCAGGTTTAGGCTGGATGTTAGCAAGAAATTCTTCACAGCAAGAGTGATTTGCATTGGAACGGCCTGCCCAGGGAGATGGTGGAGTCACCATCCTTGGAGATGTTTAAAAGGAGACAGGATGAGAGACTTGGTGCCATGGTTTAGTTAATTAGAAGGTGTTAGGTGATAGGTTGGACTTGATGATCTCAGAGATCTTGTCCAACCTGGTTATTTATCTGATTCTATAACTTGAAAAGCAGGGTTCCTGGCAGGAATGTGATGGGACACTCATACTGGGACAGAGTTGTGTCCTCCAGGAAAGAGAACTGTCTTTGAAAACGCAATGTTTTGTTGCTCATCCCTGCCCACATGCCTCGTTTAGTGTGTATGCTAGAGGAGCCTGATCTGTGCTCTCTATTGCTTTGTACATTATCAGCCACTCATGTTTCTGGTTTGGTCTAAATTGCAAGCAGTTTAGAAAAAGTAGTATGTGAGTAGTGTAAGTCTTGAAACCTGGCATAAGCATATGGATACCATACGCTATCCCTGCAATGCATTTTCTCACTTTGTGATTAAACTCACAGCTGCTCCTGTACCTGAGAGTCCTCCCATCTGTCTCCTCAGACATTTGATTCAGTGAAGCTACTAACAGCCAAAAGGTATTTTCAGATCTGGTAAAATTTGGCTAGAACTAGCCTAAGTTTGAAGTAAGAAAGAAAGGAGAAGGTGAGAGAACTTGAAAAGCTCAAAAGATGAAGATTTCTTAGTTACCCCCAAATATGTAATCCAACAGAAACTATAAACCTCTCAATTCAGATTGCAAACCATTCCACTTGCTTGTGAGTAATCATTGTTTTCAGAACAGTATGAAGAATAAGTTAGGAGTGGTATATGATATACTTCTTTCTGGGAGTGACCAAAGTTTTCCTTAGGAAATCCAGGGGAATTAAATGAAAGAAGTACTGAGGAGTTAGATAAAGAATAAGTACTGAAGACTCTCCTTTGCTCCATGACAACAGCCATTAATTGTACCGATTCATACAAAGTTAAATTGTGACTAAACCAACTCCTGTGACACTTCTGGATTTGTCTTAAGATTAGAACTCAGCTGCTTAAGGGCTCTTCCCCAGATCCTTCCTAATGCAATCAGCAACCATGTGCTGGGTTATAAAGAGTATTTATCCACTCACTATTTCTCTTCCTCTGGTAGGCTCTGAACTGTTCCCTCCATTTCACTTTGACCTTTGGTGATTGCGGGGCAGCAGGATTTTTCTCTCCCTAACTCCTAAGTATCATGCTTTCTGCTTAATAACTTGGACTTTGTGGCTAGCTGCCTGTTGTCATGTTGAAAAGAGCCTCTAGCTGCAGGTCATTCCTTCTCCTTCAGGAATCCAGATAGCAAACACTTCTTTTTCCTATTCTGAGCTAGTCTCTGTCATCAGCTCTTTGTTATCACTGGCAAACTTCTCAAACACTTAAACAAAGTTTAACTCTGTGCACACAGAGACTTTAAAAATAGCTCTAGAAACTTGAGGAAATGCAGAATGTAGTTCTATAGTAATTTGTTTCTAGTCCAGTGATTTAACCACAGTACAGTAGAAAGTAGTGATATTTTACAGTCCTAAGTGCCCATTCTAGGTACAAGATAAGACCTAATTGGGACTGATGTTTTTAGTTACATGGGAAGAAAAGTAATAATCTTTTTTTTCTTGCCAAATAAATACTTTCCAAATATTTTGTATTTATTTGTGTACATGACCCTAAGAATTCTAGAAACCAAACTTTATGGCTTCGTTTGTCAAGCTGTGACTGCAGTTTGTGAGAGGATGTGTCTTGAGCCAGGATTTTTATTGCTTTGGAAGATGGAAAAGTGCCCCAGATTGAGACTATAGGGTTAAAAAAATCTTCTGGGGACTAGAAGATAGTTATTCAATCCCATAATTCTGCTTTCTCTCTATAAACTCACCACAAGACCAGCTCCTTCTCCTTTCCTCCTCCTCCCGCCCTGTGTCTGGCAGGAGCCGCTTTATCGGGAAGAGCATGTGAGCAGTAGGCCTGTTTTGGGGCCCCCTGAGGCTTGTTTAGGCCTCTTGGATGGCAGAGGCATTGGGGGTGGGGGTGGGGGGTAGGATTGGAGCACTGGGGAGTATTAGATTTAGGGTTTTTTTGGTTGGGGGAAAAATCCAAGGGGGGTTGCCAGGGATGTGGTAATTGCTTTGTAATGTCTCTCTCTGCATCTCTCTCCAAAGATAATTCTGTGTTTTTTCTCCAATTTCGTTTGAGAGTTTCATTTCTGTCAGCTGTCTTTAAAAACCACTGCAAAGTTTAAATTTGTTACATATGTCCTATTGTTGCAGAGGGCAGTAATAATTCGTGGCCAAGTCGAGAATTTATCAAAAATAGATATTTTTTATTTTTACAAAACCCGCCCCCACAACTATATATACAAAGATTAATTTCGTTTGATAAACAGGTTCAGTTGCATGAGAATTCTACAAGGATACCATTAATAATCTGAGTATATATTTGGAAGTCAGTTTTTGGAAAAGGCCTCAGCTATTAATTAATAGCGGTTTCTTACTAAATTAAGCTAAGCCAAATAACTCACTCAGGCTGGCTCGTGCGGTCTGTCTTCCTCCTCCAGCGGCTGCAGGAGTCGTTAAGGGTCGTTAAGGGTCGTTAGGCAGACAAAGGTGTGTGCCTAACAGCAAAGCAAGTCCTTAGTCTCTCTGCAGTCCAGGCACAAGGGAGTGAACGAACTCAGGCAGAGACATGCGTCCAGACACACGCAAAATCCAAAGCGGGAACCCCAAAGGCGGGAAGACCCCCAATATTTATAACCTTGGCTAGACAAAGGGCAGAGTTACCACACTTTAGGCGCGAAAGCGCACGGCCAATCCCAGCCTGGCTCCAGCGCGGGAACTCACGGGGCAGTCGCCCCCTTCACGGGGCAGTCCCCGCCCCCTTCACGGCTGCAGGGCAGGCGAGGGGGGGGGAAACCAGGCGGCTTTTCCCCTTTCCCCCCCGAAGTCCGGGCAGGAGAGGAATTTAGGGGTACAGGACTCCAGGACACCTATATTCAGAAAAAGAACGAGATTGTGAAGTCACCATCCAATAGAAATAAGAATCTCTTTGGAGGGTTGTTTTTTGGTGGTACTCTTAATCTGAAAATTCAAACACTGCAGCAATTTTAGTTATAGAATGTTGCACCTTTACAAAATGCTGCAGAGATGAAAATTTTCTGCTAGAGAGACCTGAAAAACAGATTGAAGTATCACAGAATTGCAGAATTCCCCAGGTTGGAAAAGACCTCTGAGATCATCGAGTCCAACCTATTGCCTAACCCTTCTAATTAATTAAACCATGGCAATAAATACTTGCTCTCTTGGCTGCTGTGGGTGGCAATCCTTTGTCCTCATACAACTTTAAGCTGCAGAGATTCAGAATGATTTATTCTGCTTTACAATATAACCTTACCACAATAGGCAGTAAGTGTTAGAGGGAATTCCCACATAGAATTCGTTTGTGGCAAGGTCAAAATATATGGAAATTATAATCGATCAGAATTAGGGAAATACTGCAAAGGTCAAGGAAGTCAAAGAGGAGAGCTTCAGTGCTGAAGTGCTCCTTGCATTCAGCCATTAGGGTGATGCATGAAAACTCAGTTTAAACAGGCAGGGATGAGAGCAACTTGTTAACTAGTGAAACTTTCAGGTTTTTTCACATTCTTCATAGAAATGCTGTTCTGCAGACTTGTAATAGAAGTTGCAGAAGATGCTTTCAACTTGTGGTGGTTTGGGTGCTCTCTGGCCCCCCACACTTTAGAAATCACCCAGACTAGTCTCAGCCGGCTCTGGGAATATAAGTGAAGCTATTTATTTACAGCTAGCACAATATACAAGCAGATATTTACAATATATACAGTTATATACAGAAATATACAAGGTAAAAGGTAATACAGAAACACAACTCCCCTCCCAGCAACCTGAGTTCCCAGGAGGGGCTCTCAACCACCCCTGCACCTTCCCCCTGCCCCTCTCAACCTTACCCCAGTCCTAAGGAGGAAAAGAGGTTCAGCCAAGAGGTTAAGAAGCAAAGGTGAGTGGAAGGTGAGGTTAGGGAGATGCAGCTCAGTCAGTGCCCAGCCAGAGAGTGAGACAAAATGGTGAGAGTGTTATCTAATGTTTTCCTTTCTTCTTCAGCAAGACTCTGAGGGAAGCAGACATCACCATTGTTTTCCTTTCACAGCCTATGGTCTAGTTCTTCTCACCAGAACATTCTAACTGGCTTCAAACTAGCACACAACTGAAGTTCAATTTGTGGCCATATTAGCTTGAATAGGAATGAGGATGGTTGGGAGCAAGACAGCACATGAGAAATACACAGCACAGTGTTTTTCCACAATGCAATGGGGATTGAAACTATTTTCATGCACCAAAAGAACACCCAATTCACAAAGCACTAACTGCTATGCCCTCTGCTCCCTTATTTCCTATGAAAGATAAAATCTCCTTTTTTCCATCCTAAATTGTTAACATATTGTGTTGCAGAAGAAAAACAAATATAGGTTTTCAGCTTTATCATTAGCAGACCATAGAATTCTCCCGAAACTGAGGGGAGAAAAAAATGGAACACTGTTAATACTTGAATCATAGAATGGTTTAGGTTGGAATTGACCTCAAGGATCATCCAGTTCCAACCCCTGCCACAGGCAGGGACACCTCCCACTAGGACAGGTTGCTCAAGGCCTCATCCAACCTGGCCTTGAACACCTCCAGGGAGGAAACAGCCACAACCTCCCTGTGCCAGTGTCTCACCACCCCTCACAGGAAAGAATCCTTTCCTAACATCTAGTTTGAATCTCTCCTCTGCCAGTTTAAACCCATTACCCCTCATCCTGTCATTACATGACCTTGTCAATGGTCCCTCCCCAGCCTTCCTGTAGGTCCCCTTCAAATACTAGAAGGCCACTATAAGGTGTCTTCGAAGCCCTCTCTTCTCTAGGCTGAAGGTCCCCAACTTTTGTAACTTGTCCTCATAGCAGAGCTGCTGCAGCCCTCTCAGCATCTTTGTGGCCTCCTCTTGACTCACCCCAACAGTTTGGTGTTCTTCTGTTGGGAGCTCCAGAACTGCACACAGGACTCCAGGTGGGGTCTCAGGAGAGCAGAGTAAAGGGGGAGAATCCCCTCCCTTGCCCTGCTGGCCACACTGCTCTTGCTGCAGCCCAGCACACAGTTGCTGTCTGGGCTGCACTCACACTGCTGGCTCATGTTGAGCTTTTCATCAACACAGACCCCCAGGTTCTTTTCCTCAGGGCTGCTCTCAGCCATTCGCCACCCAGCCTGGATTTGTGCTTGGGATTGTGCTGACCCAGGTGTAGGACCTTACACTTGGCTTTGTTGAATGTCATGAGGTTCATTCGTACAATGTTTAAATCTATGCAACTTAAAATACAAATTATTGATTGTGTAACAGCTTCTCTGGATTTGGGTTGTAATCTATTTGTTTTTTAAAATAGCTTACTGCAAGGTTGCATTACCAGAGTGTTACAAAAACACAACCCTTTTCCATTTCAATTCTCATTGTTGCCTGCAGCAGGTCATTGCAAGGATGACAATTATTGCAACAGAAAAAAATAAACAAAATGAGAAAACCTCCTTAATTTTTCTGTTTAAAATAGCTTAAGAAAACAGTTTGGAACAAAATTACCATCCTCTCTTGCCTTTATTTCATAGGACATGCAAGGGAACACACTCTGCTCTTTGAAAGGCGAAAACACTGCAAACAAAAATGCTTACAAAGCATTCTGAATAACACATATCCCAAAGTCAAGTTGATTCAAGGGAAAGTTCCATCTTGCTAATCCGTAGCCCATGAACATCCAAACCAAACATTTCAGTAGGCCTTGCACAAGGACAATGATTGTGTCCAAGGAGTCCCCAAATCACAGGTGAGCATTGCTAAATGTAAGATGTTCTGCTGCACAAGGACAATTAGAAAGACATCTGCGTGTACATGATTTCTTGTTCTTCTGAGTTTGATACAAATTTCCTGGTGTTTGGTCTCATTACTTTTGTTCATGTCAGATGAAATGGCCATCAGAAGAACAGATATTCATAACATACAGCTAGAGTAGATTGCAGTTACTTTTCTTACACACCACAGCCTCAGGCACTGTGAAGGCCAAGCTAAACAGATCCTGGGCTGCATCAAAAGAAGTGTGGCCAGCAGGGCGAGGGAGGTGATTCTGTCCTCCTACTCCACACTGCTAAGACCCCACCTGGAGTACAAGAGGGATATGGATGTGCTGGAAGGTGTCCAGAGAAGGGCCACAAAGATGATCAAAGGGCTGGAGCTGCTCTGCTATGAGGAGAGACTGAGGCATTTGGGGCTGTTCAGTATGGAGAGAAGTCTCCAAGGTGACCTTATTGTGGACTTTCAGTATCTTAAGAGGGCTATAAGAAAGATGGGGAGGGACTTTTTAGGATGTCAGGTAGTGATAGGGCTAGGGGTAATGGAACAAAGCTAGAAATGGGTAGGTTCAGATTGGATGTTAGGAAGAAACTCTTCACCATGAGGGTGGGGAGACACTGGAAGAGGTTGCCCAGGAAGGTGGTGGAAGCCTCATCCCTGGAGGTGTTTAAGGCCAGGCTGGATGAGGCTCTAGACAGCATGATCTAGTGTGAGATGTCCCTGCCCATGGGAGGGGAATTGGAACTAGATGATCCTTGTGGTCCCTTCCAACCCTGACTCTCCTCAGTTAAAAGCTTTACTGCTGTTAGAACATATGAAAGCTATGTGTATTTCTTTATAGTTGGACATGTACTGCTTGGTGTTTATTCCTTGTATTTGATCAATTTTACATAGCAGAGGTTGTGAAGAATCAGGAAATAAATCTCATCAGCTTCAAAATAATCAAATGGTTAAAGATTAAAAGGTAATTCAGTATTTAGAACCTCTACTGTCAGGGAAGCAAAATGCAACCCTCTCATACTTTGCATATATACAGCTGCTTCTCCTGTACCTGTCTTCATGGTTGTAATACTTTATTGAGCAAGCTGACTTCACCTTACATAGAGATATCTGATCTTTACAGTGCAGCTCTGTGCTTCTAGCCTTTGTTTTTAATGTCTGACTGAGCTGCAAGCTCTGGCAAAGTTCCCCTGGGTCTCAGATGGCTCCTCGTGTTCTTCAGAGTTCTGGCCAGCTTTTTATCCTCTGCATGAGCTGCAGCTCACCAGTCTAACTTCTCTTTCAGTGTCTGCACCCTTCTTCCTCAAACCTGCCTTAAAACCTCTCCCCTACCACTCTACCCCTCCTGCCCCAGGTTCCCTACCTGGCATGTAGCTGAGAGTGCATGAAACTGTTTTGATTTATCACAACCAAGTAAAACCAACTGTTAGAGATGCCAGGTTCTTAGAATGGGGGAAAAGTGGTGCTAGGAGGAAGCCTATTGTTGCTACTCTCAGCACCACAGAGGTTATCAAACATAATAACTTCTTGCTGATATAAGCTTTGGAAAGCAAATATATGAGGTGTCATTTGGCAAGGAAATAGCAATGAAGTCTTAATCTACATTCACATTGAGATACCTGTGTGAACTGAAAATGGGGTAGTATAATCCAGTCTGATCAAGACTGACCCATGCCTGATGGAGACCATGCAATTCCTGAACTTGCTGGTGAAGACAGTCTGCAGGGGAACTGAAGAGATGCTTCAGTCTTAAGGTAGAAGGATACAGGGCTTTCAGAATTAATTACTCCACAAAATGTCACATCAGCAAAGCAGATTCTTTATCATTAATTATCAGGATGCTTAATTTATCACTTATTACTATGTTACCTGTATCCTGTCTGTAACCAGCCCCTCCAGTATCTTTTCAATTTTTGTGTTTCTGAAAAGAGAAAGATCCTATTGAGGCCTTAAAATCAGGAACAAAAGGCTTACTAGGCCAAATCTGTAAACTGAAGGCAGAATTAAAAGAGAAGAAAACCTGCATAGACATGGATATTGTTTTACTTTAGCAAACCCTTTATAGAAACACCAAACATTACAGCAGATATAAGCCAGCCCCATGGCTGAGCTTTTGTAAATCTCCATTCAGAGGAGGCCCCAAGTGAAGCTGCTCAGGGCAGTCAAAGCCTGTTCATGCACTCGGGGTTTTGACATTGTTTACCAAAACAGTTTTCTCTGTAAGGTGATGCATTTTTGTTATACATCAAGGTGCAAACTGCATGCAAGTATTTTGCTATAAATGATGCTGGTGACTGTTGTCCTCTGTGTCTTTGCAGAGCTACGTTTTGCTGTGGTGTGCATTAGAGTGTTGTAGTTTTCGCTAGGAGTGAGTTTGTTAATACAATCATTCTGTAAGTATGTTTTGGGGACACTTCTGAGATGCTTTACCATTATGAGTGTCACAGTATTTTCAGCGTATCGGTTTATATATATGTCTGTGCAAAGGTGTTTTGCTTATAAAAACATCTTTTTAAACTTACTTCTGAAGTGGCCTAATCTCCAGTGACTTCTTCCACACAAGATGCTACATCAGTTCTCACAGGAAGTGTCCTCTCACCGACGTTGTACAAACATCACAGCAGTTGAAATCACAGAATCACAGAAACGTTCCAGTTAGAAAAGACCCTCTGGATCACCAAGTCCAACTGATATCGCTACTCCACAAGGTTCACCCTAAACCATATCCCCAAGCACCACATCCAGATGATCTTTTAAACACATCTAGAGGTGGTGAATCAACCACTTCCTTGGGCAGCCCCTTCCAGTGCCTGACCACTCTTGCTGGGAAAAATTGTTTCCTAATGCCCAGTCTAAGCCTACCCAGTTGCAGCTTGAGGCCATTGTTCTATCACTGGTTACCTGTGAGAAGAGACCAGCAGCAGCCTCTCCACAAGGTCTTTTCAGGTAGCTGTAGACAGCAATGAGGTCTCCCCTCAGCCTCCTTTTTCACACTAACCAACCCCAGCTCCCTCAGTCACTCCTCATAAGATTTATTCTCCAGGCACTTTCCCAGCATCGTCGCCCTCCTCTGCACTTGCTGCAGCACTTCCATATCCCTCTTGTAGTGAGGTGCCCAAAACTGAATGCAATACTTGAGGTGTGGCCTCACCAAACTGAGTACAAAGGGACAATCACCTCCCTGCTCCTGCTGGACACAGCATTTCTAATCCCAGCCAGGATGCCATTGGCTTTCTTTGCCACCTGGGCACACTGCTTGCTTCTCAATTAGAACCCCTATGTCCTTTACCACCAAACAGCCCTGCAAATACATACACTCTGCTGGTTTCCTTCATTTTGAAGAATTTAAGGTTGATATTTTGAATTTGAGTTTGTTTTGCACAAAATTTCAGCAGTGTTGCTCTTTGAAAATTACTTCTTTTTTTTTTTCTTTTTTCTTTTTTTTTTTAATAAAACACAACTGTGCCTTTCTCCACACTTTCTCCAAGGAGTTTGGTCCATTGGAACATATGGTTTCACTTTTCATGAGACTACTGCTCATTATGGGAAAATCGAGACTTGATTACAAATAAAACAACAAAAATCTCTTTCTGATTCATAAAATACTATCCAAAATTCACCAGCTATGATATATAATACTATACACATAATCTTCCAAACGTGATACCTATATTGATCTTGTAGCTCAAGAAATCTTGTTAGAATATAGAATAATAGATGGGTATGGCTTAGAAAGGACCTTCAAAGATCACTTAGTCCAATGGCCCTGCAGTCAGCAGGGACATCCTCCACTTGATCAGGTTGCTCAGAGCCTTATCAAGCCTGTCTGTGAGCAGTGGGACCTCAGCTACTTCCGGTGTTCCACCAATGTAATGGTAAAGAATTTGTTCCTAACACCCAATCTAAGTCTACTCTTCTCTCATTTAAAATCATTGTACCTCATCCTATCACTGCAGGCCTTTGTAAACAGTCCCTGTGCAGCCTTTTTCTAGGCCCCCTTCAGGTACTGGAAGGCTGCTATAAGGTCTCCTCAGAGCCTTCTCCTGTCCAGGCTGAACAGACCCAGCTCCTGCAGCCTGTCCTCACTGCAGAGGTGTTCCAGCCCCCAGTTATTTTTGTGGCCCTTCTCTGGACTGGCTTCATTAGTTTCATGTTGTTCTTGTGTTGAGGGGTCCATGTATGCCAAGTGAGATCTCGCCAGAGCAGAGGAGAGTAGCAGAATCACCTCTCTACTTCTACTGGCCATGCTCCTTTTGATGCAGCTGTGATGGTTCGGGAGTTATTTACCCACACTCACAATGAAGTCACCCAGACTAGACTCAGCCAGCTAGAAGATAAGGAATGAAGCTGTATTTATAGCTTGGCACAATATACAAACATATATATATATATACACACACAAATATATACAGTTATATACACGTTAAAAGTAATACAGAAACACAATACCCCACCCAGAAATCAGATTGCCAGTACGGCTCCTGACCCAAACCTCCTCTGCCCCCTCTCTCTTTCCCTCCCTTCAGAAATAACCAGATCAATCCCTGTATCTCTCATGTGATAAATCTGGAGAGATCTGAGGCAAGAAGTTAAAAAAAAAAAAAAAAAAAAACAAAAAAACAACCCAAAAGAACAATAAGGAGGTTAGAAGAAAAAGGGTCAGATTGGATTAAAGAGTTAAGGCAGAGGCAAGCACAGAGACCAGATCACCATAAAGAAGGAACAGAACCGAGACGTGTGTGAGGAGTGTCTTATCTATATTTTGACTAGTTGTGTTTCTCAGCAGAAGAATGAGTGATATAGGGTACTGTTGGGTTTTTTCTTTCTTCTCACAGCTGAGGATCTAATTTCTCTCAGTAAAATATTCCAATTAGCCTCAAACAAACACATGGAGCCTGGGACGCAATTGGTCTTTCCGGCACCTAAGTGCTCGCAGGAAGGTGAGGCAGAGGGCGGTGCCTGGCGAGCAGCAGATTTAAACGAGGAGCAGCCATCTCTGCTGAGCCCAGCTGCAGTGTGCCGGGGGAAAAAAACAAACAAACAAACAAAAAACTCCATACTAACTTAACTCACATCGGAGTTTCAGGAAAGCCAGACATGGTGCAAACTAGGTCCAAGCTGAACAATACTTGTAAAACTGTGGGCACCCAAACAGAGCCCACCTGTAGGAATGCAGGTGTGCAGATGACTGGATGTGAGGAGTGCTGGAGCCTGGCACTCGAAGTCGAGGGATGTTGGAGGTCGGAGACCGGTGCGGCGAGAGATCGGGGCACTGAGAGTCGACTCTGTGGCTTCTGCGCAGCAGTGCAGTGCAATTTATTAGGGCGATACAGCGACCTTTATAGCCCCCAAAGGGGGTGTAGACAACTGACTTAGTTCAAGATTGGTACAAGTGGAGGATACAGATTGGCTCCAGGTTAAGTGTAAGGCAGAGATAGGTTAACTTACAGTAAACACCTTAAGGATCCCACCCAGGGGGGGTGGCCAGAGTCAGCCCCCTGGGCCGTGCCCACCTCAGAGGCGGGCAGATTCCACCCCCTGACAGCTGTGCGTGGGTTGCTCATAGTTGCAGGCTCAGGCCCCTGGGAGCCTCAAGGCTCCAAGGACACTTCTCATCACAGGGTCTGATGTTTACCTTTCATGCTCCGCTGCGGGAGGAAGCTTCCCACAATACCCCCTTCTTTTCTTTTGAGCAACCCACGTTTGATTCTAAACGAGCTGTGCTCAGTGGGAGCGCAGGTCAATGGTGCTAAAGAGAATACATTTGTTAAGAATTTTGCTAGTGACAACAATCTGGCAAACCAGCCACCCAAGCTTAGCTAATGATCCCAAAAGCCATTTCTGCAAGCGACAGTGAGTCAAATGTTCAAAAACCCAAAAGTCCAGACGAACATCACAGCTTCTGGAGGGTGCAAGTCTGTCACGTCTTCATTAGCTCACTGTGGTAGCCGATGTTGTGGGCGAGTGAATTGTCCAGTATCTCTCCATAGCTTTAAGTTCACTTCATACTTTTCAGAGATCTTGATGTTCCCAGTGCAGTCCTCGGCTATGAGCTGCGTCTGACGATTGTGGTTAAGAACTACCAACCCCCAAATATAATACAAGAGTGCGTCTTAGATGTTGCTTTCAGGCTATTCTACTTAGGCCTTTTCCCACAGCTCTCGATTCACTTCAAGAATTTGGAGCAGTGTTTTTTCATCCCTTGCAGGGCCCTTGCAAGAGATAAAGAAATCACTTGCCATCTTATGCCAATTTTAAGTGGGCTTTGGCCTTCATCAAAGGGACCAGACCGAATCTATTCCATTAAGCTACAATCATTGAAGCTCATGAAAATACCCAAATTCATTAGCCAAGATCCAATGCCTTATAATCCAAATACTCATGATCATCATCTCTATGACTCTCCCAAGATCTTACCACAATTCTGCCATCTGAGCAAGATTTTCTGCTCACTTCATGAAAGGACAAACCAATCATATTCAAGTTGGTATCCACCTTAGGGCCTGTACAGACAGGTGAGAAAGCATAATACGAACATATTCAATACCTAAGCTGATAAATCCACTGATCTTACTTGTATGATGTGTCCAAAAAGGCTGTAGTGTTTCTCCATGCCTCTCTTCTTATTTTACTAGCTCCTCTTCCACCTCGCCCCCTTTTCCTTTTTTTTTTTTTTTTTTTTTTTTTTTCAATTTATATAAAAGACAAAATTCTACGTTTCTATACGTTAAAGAAAAAAAAATAATCATATAACCATAATACTGTCTTAACTTATAAGCCTAGTAGAAAAGGAAAAGAAAAAAGGTGTGTGAGTGAGTGTGTAAAAGAGAATATGGTACCATATTATCCTTAGTATAGAAAAGGTGAATAGGGACTTATAAGTATAAAATATGATGCCTTACCATAGTATATCAGTATAATAACTATCAAAAGCTAATTATGTTCTATCATGATTGCCTAAGAATTACTGCATTATCAACATTATCCTAAAAATTCAATATTATTAATAAGTATCAGTACCTTATCCAACGAATGTCCAAAATACAAAATATATTACAATTAAAGTCAAAAACAACGGTAAAGTCCCAGAGTCCAACATAGTTATTAAGACCCCAGCCTATATCTAGAGAAATCAACCAGGCTGTGTTTGCTGTCTACCCGGCTGACTCGGCGGGGGGTTGCCACTATCACAATTTCCAGGTGCAGCTTTGGTCCAGCGCGAAGGAACCCACAAAGGACCTGACTGGGTAGAGACACACATGTACCCTCGTCCCAGATAAATCACAGGGGCCGGGCCTCCCCATAGTCCGGTCTTGGGGTCCTTGTACATAACTGTCATTTGCACTGGAGGCGCTCCTTTTTGTACCAAACCTGAATGCACCTCTGCAGGTGGTCCTGGATCGTCACCAAAAATACACAGATGGTTAATAACAAAAAGGGTTTTGCTCACGCGTTCAGCTGGGTCGCGTATGTCCCGAAACTTTTCAAGGTAACCTTTTATCACCTGATGGGCACGCTCAATAATAGCTTGGCTCGTGGGTGAATTGGCTATGCCAGTGGTGTGAGTGACACCCCACTTTTGCACAAACCTCCGAAATGTCTCACTGGTGTATGCAGGGCCATTGTCTGTTCTAATTTTTTCTGGCACACCCATCACCGCAAAGCATCCTGTCAAGTGTTTGATAGCGTGAGTGGCTCTCTCTCCCGGCAGCGGCGTTGCCCATATGTGTTTGCTATAGGTGTCAACAGTAACATGGAGGCAATGCAGTCTGCCAAAGGAGGGAATATGAGTAACGTCCATTTGCCACAATTCTAAGGCCTTGAGTCCTCTGGGATTCACACCCGATCCTAATCCTGGCCCCATATGACTGCAGACTGGGCAGGAACGTACAATTCCCTTGGCATCGTTGTCAGAGATCTGAAATTGGCGCTTTAGTCCTTTTGCATTCTGATGAAAAGTAGCGTGGGCCTCTCTGGCTAGGGAAAACTGATCAAGTGGGGCAGGCCGTCCAGGTAGCGCCACTAACCTGTCAGCTCTAGCATTGCCTTCCCCCAGACCTATCTCCCACTTATGACTACGAATATGGATAATGCAGTAGGGAGCCGTTCTCTGGGCTATAGCTGCATACAGTGAGCATAGTAGTTGGTATAGGCGCTGATTCTTTACCTCTCTGATAAAAGAGTCCTCAATTCTCTGCACCACTCCAGCTACATACATTGAATCAGTTACTACATTTACGGGGACGTCGAGCCAATTAACTAAAGCCCATACCACTGCGGTTAACTCCAGGGTCTGTAAGGAGTCCATGGCCGTCCCCTGCAAAATGTGTTTTTGCCACCTTGTCTTTGAGCGCCATACTACAGCAGCCTTATGTGAGTTCCGTCCTGCATCTGTAAATGCATTAACCGCGTTCTGTAAAGGGGAGAGAGACTGCTTTGGCCTAACTATCCAGTTCTGCTGGCTTATCCATCGGAGTGTGTTGGACTTCAACGCCTGCACGGAAATGCGGCCTGGGAAATTCAGGAGGCTGGTCTGCAGCTCCTCTGATTGGCATAAGAACCATTCCAGGTCGTCCCGCTTGATAGGTAACCTTATGGTATCGGGTTCTGTTCCGGCGATGTCCAATAGCCGTTTCCTGCCCTTCTTAATCAACCGGGCTATTGTATACGTCTGTGTCTCTATTGTTTTTTGCGGCTGTATGGTAGTAAACAGCCACTCCAGAACAGATAGTTGGTCCTTTGATCGAAACTTACACTGTGTGATAGCTCCAAAAATACAGTGCTCGCCCTTAATAATAGATAAGTCGATAGGCACGTTTGGGTCCACTCGTTCTACCCATCTGTTGGTGATCATGTCACTAAGTTTCTGTATAGTTTCCTGTTGTAGGTGAGAGAGTTTGACCCTTTTGGCGGGGTCTGTGCCTTGTAGCAGTGGCTTTAAGGGCCGTAGGTCGTCGTTTGTGAACCCTATGACAGGACGTAACCACTGCAAGTCTCCCATCAATGTCTGAGCGTCTTTAAGTGTGGCAATATTGGTGGTCAGCTGTAATTTCTGGGGACGTATGAGGTTTTTGGCTATGTGCCAGCCTAGATATTTCCATGGAGCTTCCCTCTGGATCTTTTCTGAGGCAATCTGAAGTCCTACAGCCTGGAGTTCCGTCACGAGTTGCTGCAGATGAGTATCGAGGAAGGGCTCCGGCTGGGCTATTAGGATATCATCCATATAGTGGTAGATGATGGCCGTTTTCCACATCTGTCGAATGGGACGCAGGGCGAAGTCGACGTAGAGCTGACACATTGTCGGGCTATTTTTCATTCCTTGCGGCAAGACCACCCAGTGGAAGCGGCGTGCTGGATGCTGCTTATTAATGGCTGGCAAGGTAAAGGCAAAACGCTGACAGTCTGCAGGGTGTAGTGGAATTGTAAAAAAACAGTCTTTTAGATCTATGACAAGTAATTCCCAGTTCTCTGGTATCATGGATAGCGAAGGCAGGCCCGGTTGAAGAGCACCCATAGCTTGCATTTGTTCGTTAATAGCTCGAAGGTCATGTAAGAGGCGAAATTTTCCTGACTTTTTTGGTATTACAAAAATTGGGGTGTTCCATGGGCTGGTTGAAGGTACAATATGGCCTGCAGCAAGTTGTTCTTCGACGAGCTTGTGTGCTTCTTGCAGCCGTTCCTTTCGCAGCGGCCACTGATCTATCCAGATCGGTGCACTAGAAAGCCACTGGAGTTTGATTATGGGCGGCTGCCGTCCAGTGGCCGCTGCTGAAAAATTACCTGCGGAGTAGTCATCACGACTCCCATCTGTGTCATGACATCCCTACCAATCAGCGCATTTACACCTTGCGGGAGAGGTGCGATGGTTGCAAAGACGTGGCCTGTCCTGTCATCTATGGTTATACTGATTCGCTGTGAGCTTGTCAGAGTCTGAGATACTCCACCAACACCTTCAATACCGTCTTTAGCTGGGCCTGCTGGCCAGTGCGAGGGCCAGGCAGGTATGGAAAAAATGGTTATATCGGCACCTGTATCCAGGAGAACGTCCATGGTTATTGTGTCCTGACCATTACTAATGATAGCTGATGCAAGTGGTCGTCTATTCAGGGACAGGGTCAGCATGGCTAGGCCACCCGTAGATCCAAAACCCTGATCTCCTCTTTGTGGCAAGGCGCGGCCCTGGGCCACATCCTGCAGCAGGTTGGTCAGGGGCACCAGTTGAGCAATGCGACTGCCTTCCGGCACCACGATAGGTGGGCTGTTAGTGTATGCAACAATTTGTATGATGCCGGTGTAGTCTTCATCAATCACCCCGGGAACAATCATTAATCCCTTCAGCCCGGCAGAAGATCTTCCCAGGAGTAATGCGCCAGTGGGCTTGCCATTTATCATTAATGGGCCTTTCATGGAGGTGGCAATAGGGACTGGGCGGTTGTCAATCAAAGTGATGCTTACTGCTGTTGTAAGATCCAGCCCGAGGCTGCCGGAGGTTGCTGGGCAGATAGCATCACTGGGGCAGCAACTTGTGTCCTCGCGCGGCTGCCTGCCGCGCTGCGCTGGTAGTTTCCCGAGCGCTTGCAGGCCGCAGTTGCATGAGAGTCAAGTTGGCAGTGGTCACACCAGACTGCAGCCTGTGGGCAATTATCGCGCGCGTGCCCAGTTAGACCGCAGCGGAAGCAGGGGTTCCGTGGGTTGTTGTTTCGGCGGCCACGATTCCTTGCATCTGCGGATCGCAGTGCTGCCATTACGAGCTGCGTGTGCTTATCTAGAACTTGATCCATTTGGGTTGCAACAAATGTCTGCTGCTGGTTTGTAGGCATTCGAGCAACTCGCTCCAACATATCGTCCACTGAGGCTTCCCTAGGCAGAATGGACAACAGCTGCTTGGTCTTATTATTAGCATTCTCAAAAGCTAGGGTTCGAAAAAAGGCTTGTCTGGTTGCAGCATCTAACTCAGTGGCTGCTTCAACTGCAGCTGCTAGTCTATCAATGAAATGGTTATAGTCCTCACTCAAACCTTGCTTAACAGCGGTATAGCTGGGTGCTTTTGGCTCTGTAGGCACCATATTAAAGGCTGCTCTGGCAGTTGTCATGGATGCATGATGCCACTCAAAGGGATGACGTATCTGGGCATCCAGCGAGCTGAAAGCCCCTTTTCCCAGCAGTATATCTGCTTGAACATTGAGTAAGGGGTCGCCTAGTTGTCGTGGCTGCTCCACCACCTTCCTGCACTCATCGCGCCATGCCCTTTCCCACAACATAAACTGGGATGGTGTTAAAATCAGTCTCGCAACAGTCTCACAATCTGCTGGGCATAGCACATAGGCGGAGAAGATGTAATTCAGCAATTGCTTAGTCGGTTGTGAGTGTAAGCCATGGGAAGATACTGCTGTTTTCAACTGCATAAGCAGTTTCCAATCAAGAGCCGTGTGAGTGGCTCCTGGCTGTCCATCTGCAGTCCGTGCTGCCACAACTGGGAATGCCGCTGCACCTTCCAGAGCAGCAGCTGCCTCCCAATCACCTTGTAACAAGGCATCGCGAATAACGGCACGCCACCGATGTTGTGGACCAACGGGTGTAAGCTGGAGAGTCTTCCCGGTGATCTCTGTAGCTTGTGGTGCCGCCAGGGGCTGGGCATTGCCAGAAGGCATTATTCTAAGTTTCTGCAAGTCGTCGGCAACATTGTCAATAGTGTCGTCGGCATCGGACTGTGAGGAGTCGCTAGCGTCCGAGTTAATCACAGGCGGCGGTTCCCGGGCTTGAGAGGAAGGACCGGCTTCCGTGGCGGAAGTCCAACTCGGGCCCGCTGCAGCCGGGGGGGGCGGGTCGGAATGTAGCAAAAGGAGTTTGCGCCGGACGTGGCGAGATGGCAGCGGAAGCCGGGAGTGGGGAAAATGGACCACTGTAGGGCGGTGGCGCTGGGAGCGGGGGGGCAGACGGCTGCACCGGAACGGCAGGGATGGTAGGGATGTTTTGGGGAATTGGTGCCGCTGGCATCGGGGGTGCTGGTGGTTGCACTGGAACGGCAGGAATGTCGGGAACGTCTTGAGGCAGCGCAGGGTATAACGAAGGGTCCTGAGCCGGCGGCACCGGCTGCATTGGGACATCCTGCTGAGGCGGCGCTGGCTGCATTGGGACGTCCTGCTGAGGCGGCGCTGGTTGCTGGGGCGCTGCCGGCTGCGTCGGAGCGTTTGGAGTTGGCGGCACCGGTTGCTGGGGTGCTGCTGGCTGCGTCGGAGCGTTTGGAGTTGGCAGCACCGGTTGCTGGGGTGCTGCTGGCTGCGTCGGAGCGTTTGGAGTTGGCGGCACCGGTTGCTGGGGTGCTGCTGGCTGCGTCGGAGCGTTTGGAGTTGGCGGCACCGGTTGCTGGGGCGCTGACGGCTGCGTCGGAGTGTTTGAAGTTGGCGGCACCGGTTGCTGGGGCGCTGCTGGCTGCGTCGGAGCGTTTGAAGTTGGCGGCACCGGTTGCTGGGGCGCTGCTGGCTGCGTCGGAGCGGTAGATGCACTGGGGAGAGTCATCAAAGGCACCACCGTGCCTGGAGAAATTTTCAGGTCGGAAAAGAGAGAGCTAGCTGGGGTAACCATTGCCTCTAGTGGTCTCTCCCCCCGAGTGTCCAAGCCGTCAGCAAGCCGAGCCGCTGCTGTCGCTGCAAGAGGAGAGAAATTGCTACTTGTTTATCCAAAAGTGCTTGTGTGGTCGGTTCGCCAGCTCCCCAAAGGGAGTCACCAATACTTTGAAAAAACCGCGGAAGAAGGGAGGGGCGGCTGGGAGGTTCCATGGTAACGGCAAGGTTCCGTAAGCGCGCGGGAGAAAAAAAAAAAAAAGGAAGGAAGGAAGGGGGGGGGGGGGGGGGGGTGGGGGGTGTGGGTGGTGCGTTCGCCTTCCGGCGGCAACTGCCCTGGGGGGATCTGACTATGCACGATCACTGCCCCCAGAAGTGCCCATCTATATGGTCACACCTGTCGTCACACCAGCTGCCGTTATTAAAATTTTTGCCCCCATCTTTATGGGCGGCGACTCTTCTTTTTTTTTTTTTTTTTTTTCTTTTTTAATAAACGCCTATCTATATAGGCCGTCCGTATCGGCAGACACCTTTCCCTTGGTTAGTAACGGGTTTAACGAGGGGGAAGGAAAAAAGAAAAAAAGGAAAAAAAAGGAAAAATAGAAAGAAAGAAAAAAAGGAAAAAAGAGAAAAAAAAGGAGACGTGTTTCCCCAGCAGGGGGTATAGTAGCGTCCGATCTCTTGCGTTTCCACCAGCTCCTTTTATGTGGAAGCCTCTATGTCCTTCGTGGCCGGAGGGGGGGGGGGGGGGGGAAGCGGCCTGGCGGTTGTCTTCTCGGCCTAGCGGTGGGGGGGAAGCGGCCTGGCGGCGGTTGTCTTCTCGGCCTAGCGGTGGGGGGGAAGCGGCCTGGCGGCGGTTGTCTTCTCGGCCTAGCGGTGGGGGGGAAGCGGCCTGGCGGCGGTTGTCTTCTCGGCCTAGCGGTGGGGGGGAAGCGGCCTGGCTGGCGGTAGTCTTCTCGGCCTAGCGGTGGGGGGGAAGCGGCCTGGCGGCGGTTGTCTTCTCGGCCTAGCGGTGGGGGGGAAGCGGCCTGGCGGCGGTTGTCTTCTCGGCCTAGCGGTGGGGGGGAAGCGGCCTGGCGGCGGTAGTCTTCTCGGCCTAGCGGTGGGGGGGAAGCGGCCTGGCGGTTCTCTCCGCGGCCTAGCGGTGGGGGGGGAAGCGGCCTGGCCGTCTTCTCCGCGGCCTAGCGGTGGGGGGGGAAGCGGCCTGGCCGTCTTCTCCGCGGCCTGGCGGTGGGGGGGGGAGCGGCCTGGCCGTCTTCTCCGCGGCCTGGCGGTGGGGGGGGAAGCGGCCTGGCCGTCTTCTCCGCGGCCTGGCGGTGGGGGCCCGGGGTGCGGGTCTTCCGTACCTGGAGTTGTCCGGAGGTTCAATCGGTGTGTTCGGGCGCCATCTGTTGGAGGTCGGAGACCGGTGCGGCGAGAGATCGGGGCACTGCACTGCTGCGCAGAAGCCACAGAGTCGACTCTCAGTGCCCCGATCTCTCGCCGCACCGGTGTCCGACCTCCAACAGAGGGAGACACAGGCACTGGCTGCATTAGGTGTGAGCAGATTAATTGCTTAACCTAGTGGCTGAACTCAAGGGAGAGGTGGAGCGCCTCAAGGCTGAAAGGGAACGTAAAAGAGAACCATGCTCTGCAGTCCCCCTTGCCAGAGGGAGATGAACTAAGTAACCAAGGAGAATGGATGCAGGTACCTGCCAGAAGGGGCAAGGGTAAACCCTTCCAGCCATCCTCACGTCCTCAGCTGCCCTTACACAACAGATATAGGGCACTAGAGGTTGAGGATGAGGTGGTTTTGGAGCAGGCAGAAGCATCGCCGTCTGGGAGGGCAACTGAAACAAATCAGTTACCCCCTTGCATCAGAACCAGTACCCAAAAGAAAAAGAGGAGGACATTTGTTATTGGTGAATCCCTTCTGCAGGGAACAGAGGGCCCCATATGCCGGCCAGACCCCTTCCACAGGGAGCTCTGCTGCCTCCCTGGGGTCCGGGCCAGGGATCTTACCAGGAGGCTGCCTACTGTGGTGAAGCCCTCTGATTATTATCCCTTGTTAGTTACACAGGCTGGAAATGATGAGGTTGATACCAGAGGGCTAAAAGCTATCAAAAGGGACTTCAAGGCACTGGGAAAAGCAGTTGAAGGAGCAGGGGCACAAGTAGTCTTCTCATCTATACCCTTAGTCACAGGTTGGAATGCAGAGGGGAAAAGAAAAGCGTATTTGGTTAACAAGTGGCCCAGGGGCTGGTGCCTCCAACAAAACTTTGGATTCTTTGATACTGGGGAACTTCATCTTGCCACAGGTCTGCAAGCAACAGATGGGGTACAACTGATGCAGAGGGGGAGAAGGACCCTGGCACATGAGCTGGCTGGGCTTGTTGAGAGGGCTTTAAACTAGAGTGGAAGGAGGAGGGGGTTAAACATGACAGCACCAGAGATAAATCAAAGGGAATTGAGGACGGTAGGCTAGAGATAGGGGTAAAAGCAGCAGCCCAGCTGAAGTGCATGTACACTAATGCACACAATATGGGTGACAAACAAGAGGAGCTGGAAGCTCTGGTGCTGGAGGAAAACTATGATCTTGTTGCCATCAGTGAAATGTGGTGGGATGGCTCACATGATTGGAGTGCTGTGATCAATGGCTACAGACTCTTCAGGAGAGACAGGTGAAGGAGAAGAGGTGGAGGAGTGGATCTGTATATTAGGGATGCTCTGGATGTCATAGGGGTAGAAATCAAGAATGATCAAGTCGAGTCATTATGGGTGAGAATTAAGGGGAAGGCCAAAAAGACTGATATCCTGGTTGGAGTCTGTTATAGACCACCCAACCAGGAAGAAGAGGTTGATTTATTACTCTTTAAACAACTGGAGGCTGCCTCAAGATCACCTGCCCTTGTTCTGGTGGGTGACTTTAACCTGCCAGACATCTGCTGGGACTCAAACACTGCAGAGAAGAAGCAGTCTAGAAGGTTTCTAGAGTGTGTGGAAGACAACTTCTTATCCCATCTGTTACGTGAGCCTACCGGGGGGCAGCCCTGCTTGACCTGCTGCTCACAAATAGAGAGGGCCTGGTAGGGGATGTGGTGATTGGAGGCTGCCTGGGGTCCAGTGACCATGAAATTATAGAGTTTTCAATACATGGAGAAACCAGGAGGGGCATCAACAGAACGTCCACGCTGGACTTCTGAAGGGCAGACTTCAGCCTATTTAAGGAACTAACTCAGAAAGTTCTTTGGGAAAAAGCCCTTGAAAACACAGGGATCCAGGCAGGTTGGACCTGCTTCAAGAAAGAACTCCTGAAGGCACAGGAGCAGCTGTGCCATTGAGCCGGAAGACGAGCCGACGAGGGAGGCAGCCAGGCTGGATGGGCAGGGAGCTGCTGAAGGAATTAAAGACTAAAAAGAGAGTGTATCACCTTTGGGAAAGAGGGGAGGTGTCCCAGGAAAAGTTCAAGGAAGTTGCTAGGTCTTATAGAGGAAAAAGCCCACTTGGAGCTCAGGCTGGCCACGGCTGTCAAGGAAAATAAAAAATGTTTCTTTAAATGTCTGAATGGCAAGAGAAGGGCCAAGGACAACCTCCAGTCCTTATTAGATAGAGAGGGGAACATAGTGACAAAGGATGAGGAAAAGGCAGAGGTGCTTAACACCTTCTTTGCCTCAATCTTCAATAGTGGGACAGGTTGTCTCCAGGACAGCTGGACTCCTGAAGTGGTGGATGGAGTCAGGGACCAGTATAGTCCCCCTCTAATCCATGAGGAAGCAGTAAGGGACCTGCTGAGACATTTGGATCCTCACAAGTCCATGGGACCGGATGCGATCCACCCTAGGGTGCTGAGAGAGCTGGCAGATGAGCTGGCCAAGCCACTCTCCATCATTTATCAGCAGTGCTGGCTCACTGGAGAGGTCCCTGAAGACTGGAAGCTGCCAATGTGATACCCATCCACAAGAAGGGTTGTAAGGAGGAGCCAGAAAACTGCAGACCTGTGAGCCTGACCTCAGTGCCAGGCAAGGTGATGGAACAGGTAATCTTGGGTGCCATCACAAAGCACCTACAGGATGGCCAAGGGATCAGGCCCAGCCAACATGGGTTTAGGAAGGGCAGGTCCTGCCTCACCAACCTGATCTCCTTTTATGACCAGGTTACCTGCCTGGTGAATGTGGGGAAGGCAGTGGATGTAGTCTGCCTGGACTTCAGCAAAGCCTTCAACACTGTCTGCCACGAGAAGCTCCTAGCCAAGCTGGCAGCTCATGGCTTGGACAGATTCACTCTGATATGGGTCAAGAAGTGGCTGGATGGCAGAGCCCAGAGAGTGGTGGTGAATGGTGCCACATCCAGTTGGCAGCTGTCACTAGTGGTGTTCCCCAAGGATCAGTGCTGCACCCAGTCCTGTTCAATATCTTTATTGATGACCTGGATGAGGAGATTGAGTCCAGCATCAGTAAGTTTGCAGATGACACCAAGCTGGGAGCAGGTGTTGATCTGTTGGAAGGTAGGAGAGCCCTGCAGAGGGATCTCGACAGGCTGGATAGGTGGGCAGAGGCCAACGGAATGACATTTAACAAGGCCAAGTGCAGGATTCTGCACTTTGGCCACAACAACCCCAAGCAGCACTACAGGCTGGGGACTGAGTGGCTGGAAAGCAGCCAGGAGGAAAGGGACCTGGGGGTACTGATAGATAGTAGGCTGAAGATGAGCCAGGTACTGATAGATAGTAGGCTGAAGATGGCCCCAGGTGGCCAAGAGAGCCAATGGCATCCTGGCCTGCATCAGGAACAGTGTGGCCAGTAGGACAAGGGAGGTTTTTTTCCCCTGTACTCAGCACTGGTCAGACCACACCTTGAGTCCTGTGTCCAGTTCTGGGCTCCTCAATTCAAGAGAGCAACAAAGCTGGTGAAGGGCCTGGAACATAAACCCTATGAGGAGAGACTGAGGGAGCTGGGGTTGTTTAGCCTGGAGAAGAGGAGGCTCAGGACAGACCTCATTGCCGTCTACAACTACCTGAAGGGACATTGTAGCCAGGTGGGGGGTGGCCTCTTCTCCCAGGCAACCAGCAACAGAACAAGGGGACACAGTCTCAAGTTGTGCCAGGGAAAGTATGGGCTGGATGTTGGGAGGAAGTTCTTGCCAAAGAGAGTGATTGGCATTGGAATGGGCTGCCCAGGAGGTGGTGGAGGCACCGTCCCTGGAGGTGTTCAAGAAAAGAATGGATGAGGCACTTAGTGCCATGGTCTAGTTGACTGGATAGGGCTGGGGGATAGGTTGGACTGGATGATCTTGGAGGTCTCTTCCAACCTGGTTGATTCTATGTTTCTATGATTCTCTTAGGCTGCAAATATACCTTGTTGGCTCATATTCAGCTTCTCATCCACCAGAACCCCTGAGTCCTTTTCCATGTGATTACTTTCTATCACATCTTTCTTCATCTTATACTGGTAATGAGGATTGTTCCAACCCAGGTGCATCACCTCTTACTTGGCCTCACTGAACACGTCTATGTTTTTACTTAGCTATACTCAACACCTTTCCTCTCAAGACCTTTCCTCGCCCAGCTTAACACGGAATTAATGAAAATATTGAAACAGCATTGACAGAGACTTTTATTCTTTTGTGCATTCAGAAGGAAAGTCCTGTGGATATCCCAGCAGCTCCAAGGTTCAATTTCTAATTAAGATTCAGAATCAGACTGGAGACATCCTTGAAAGCTTTGAACACATTAAATCAGGAACAAGCATATGCAGAAAGTGCTCAGGCATTATCTAAGTAACATGTCGTGGTGCTATGGTTCAGCCTGGGCATGCTTGTGCTGCCAACTGTGATCTGGCCACCATCCATAACCACAGTTGTGACAGAACTTGAGCTGGACTAGTAGCTGGAGTGTTTACTGGATCCTGAGCAGAGATTTCCTCAAAGTGATGCTTGTTGTAGAGGGCCATACTGCAATATCTGGTTTCACTGCTAGATCAATATGAGTGCAAATGTGCTGCTGGTGCACTGAATTTGGCCATGCACAGACACCATGGTCTAGCCTTGAGCTCTGTGGTAAAGGGTTGGACTTGATGATCTGTGAGGTCTTTTCCAACCCTGATGATACTGTGATACTGTGATACTTTTAAAGGATGTGCTACCATCAGAAAGGGAAGGAAAAGCAGATATGTTGCTCTTGTGTTTTTTCAGAGATGGAGCATTGCTAAAACCACCAAAGCTGCCTGAAACAGCTTCTTCTTTTCATTTTGTCAAATCAACTTTACATCAAATGCAGGCCTCACTATCACAGTCCTATTTGGAAAAAAAACTGATGTGTGTGTGCAAACACAGTCCACAGCCCTCTGTCTCAAGCCCAGCAAATTCATGGCTAAGGTGATTTATACAAGCCTACATCTAATCTTGTTCTGAGCCACCAAAAAGACAGCCTGGCTCCTCTCAAACTCTCAGCTTAAGCTGCATAGTGCTTGCCTTGAACAGCTCTCTGATTTCTCTGAAGAAAACTGGATTTATCAAATCCAGTGGGAAATATCTGTGCAGAAGGCATAAAATATGTCACCAGCCTTGACAAATCTCTCCCTGTTTATCCACAGAAGTTTGATGAAATCCCTTGGAGAAAGCCTCCTGAAATGTAATAGCTGTGAAAAGCCATGTGTAGCAAGAGTAATTAGTACCTTCATCAAGGTTGAATTTATCCAAATGTGTCAAAACATGCAAGTTAGCTAATTACTCTCAGCTTGAAGGAATCATTCCAACTTTAACTCAGTTTCAGGGCCCAGAGTGCACCAATAAGCCTTAATTACCCAGATCAGTTTCTCCTGGGATTTCTACCCATATATGCTTTGTATAAAGCACAAGATCCATGGTTGAAGCTTATGCTTTCTTCTCTGTTAGTAGTGTCCCTGTAGTGTTGCATCAGGCCTGAGCTATTATCTTGTGGTTGTTGGTCTATTGGTGAGCGGGTTTGCTCTGCTCTATGGACCTACATTGGTGCTGGTAAGGACAGTGCTTCGTCTGTTGAAGTTAGTCCTGTTTCAGTTCTTGCTTTTCAAAAACATAGAATCAGTCAGGATTGGAAGGAACCAGAAGATCATCTAGTTCAATCCCCCTGCCATGGGCAGGGACACTTCACACTAGATCAGGCTGCCTAGAGCTTCATCCAGCCTGGCCTGGCCTTAAACATCTTCAGGGATGGGTCTTCCACCACCTCCCTGGGCAAGTCACTCCAGGATCTCCCCACCCTCATGGTGAAGAACTTCTTCCTAACATCCAATCTACCCCTTTCTGGCTTTGTCCTGTTTCCTCTAGTCCTATCACTACCTGACATCCTAAAAAGTTCAGACACTGGTCTTTATGTTTTCTGAGCTCACTGCACAAAATAAGTTGTTTCAGATTTAATGTAGTGGTCTGTATCAGCCTCTGTTTCTTTTATGACTCTAATGGGAGGCTTCTGAGAAGCTTAGACAGGAGGAGTGGTTTATGTCATGGATGTTGCGATTCTTTGTCCATTGGTTGCTCATAGCTAAATTGAGCTTCAGAAAGGCACTTTTTACTAGTCTCCTTCATTTTGGAAGTCCTACAAGATGGCATGTTCTGCCTTCTCTTAGCTTTTTGGGGAAGCTTGAAGAAATTAATGTTCTCAGTTGATACTAGTATTTGCTTCACTTGATTGAAAAGGTAGAATTTATTAGGCACAGAGGAAGGTGAATGAAGATGGGTCTGCAGTTATGTAGTAGTTCAGGAATGTCTAAGGTGATGCCATGAAAAGCATGGCAAAGGTAGGTGAAGACGCAGTAGAGTTTGTTTTTTGCTGAACTAGTAAAGGTGCTGTTTAGCTTGTCCTACTGTTAATGGGAAAGCTGGACATCCTGGTTGTAAATACTGCTATAACCCCTTCTGTCTTTGTCAAGGAAGAAAACTCAACACTTCTTACAGTTAAAGCTTTAGCTTGGGGAAAAAACACCACATTCCTTATGTTACATGACATAGTAATCTCCCTGAGGATGAAGCAGTAACTGTGAGCAGCCCCTGTCCGAGGAGATAAAGGCAGGGGGAGGAATAAAATAATGTGAGACTATAATTGTATTTTTTTCATTACTGGATTTATGCAAATTCTTAGACCTCTCAAACTTCATACTCCTGCTACCTAAATAATAATCCTCACTGTCTAAATGTCATGAAAGTGCATAGTGCAGGGAGAGTTCTTCCTAGGGTAGCAACTCTTTAATTTATTAATCTTACTCTAACACAAGTAGAACATTCAGTAATCATTCTGTAGCTTTAGGTATAAGCTGAAAAGATTTGTTCAAAAATGTATGGCCCTTCTCCTCAAACTATGTTTGGTATCACTTTGGCATCAGATAAACTAGAGCAACAGGATGTACAATATTGCTTTTTATTGGTGATTATAGTAGCATTAAATATTTGATGGGGAACACCACCAAAAAGTCTGCTTGCTGTTAAAAATTGCTCCAGCATTTCAGAAACTCTATTTATAAAGTGCTGGAATTGCTTTATCTTCTAATGTAAGGATCCAGTGAGCCAGCTAGCATATTATTTTGTTGATTTACTTCATTAAAGAGACTTTAAAATAACTGAGGCTTCTCCAGCCTTACTCTGTAAAAGCAAACTAGCATATCTTGGATATTAATCTCTGAATTGAGGTTGCTTAAGTTTTCTGTGCTAATACAAACTAGAAAACTTGAAATCCTAAAGGCTTGTGTAGACTTGCATTAAATAATTAAATCTGTGTTATTTGTATCTTGTGCTTTGTAGCTGAAAAGAAGTCAATAATTTGAGATTAGAATAATCAGAAGTCGTTTGTCAGACAAAGAATTCAGGTTGCCACCTGTGAGTAACACTTTCTTGACGTTATACTCTTCAATGTAACCAGAACAGAAGAATGTGCTTTACAAATCTTTCTTAGCCTTCTCTCACTCTCAGTGAAAAATCTTGTTTCATACATGTTACTGGAAATTTTATCTCTTTCCATTATTACTGTACTCTGAGCTGGTACTAATGTAACTGACTCAATGAATTTTATGAATGCTTACATTATCTATAGTACTCCTTCCTTCCTTCCTTCCTTCCTTCCTTCCTTCCTTCCTTCCTTCCTTCCTTCCTTCCTTCCTTCCTTCCTTCCTTCCTTCCTTCCTTCCTTCCTTCCTTCCTTCCTTCCCAAAAACATGTGTGCAGTCAGTTTTACCTATTTATACCTTTAAACTTTTTGATCTTGGGGAATTCTGATTATTATTTATTTGTTCATATAACTTTCATTCTAGTGTCTGTGGAAAGCTGAAGCATTAGCTGTGTTGGAGATGAAGTGGGTGCTCTGAAGATGTATACAGGGAAGAGGAGAGTTTGAATGCTTAGCTGTGTCATATGTATTTCTATTAAATAGTTGAGTTTCTGATGTTCAGGCAGTAGCAGCTACTGATCTGTGCATGAAGCACCAGCATTTTGGCTGCATTTGCTTCAGCTGCTTGTTCTGCAGGTTTGATTTTTGCAAAGACTGTTGGATTTCCTGATGAATACAGTTGAAACAAGTGTCTATTTTATGTCTTGAATTTGTTGCAGCTAAGAAAGCACTTCAAGATTTGCATTCCTGCCACTTCGCAAACACAGAACAAAGTGTATTTAAATCATAAGTATTTGTTATCTAAGGTCTCACTCAGCTGATTCTAAATGTCTCTAATGACTTTTATTGGATCCTCCCTTAAATAGGGCTGTGTGCAGCCACAAGCTAGTAGAGTATAAATATTCATTACAACTTCCCTTTTAAACTCAAGAAATGTGTTTACTGGTGTAGTTGTGGCTTCATAGTGATGTATCTACTTATCTGACTTTGCAGAACTGTAAGATGAGATTTTATATGCCTAGTAGCTTCAGAAGTCAGTATTTGGGAAGAAAGCTCTCAAGCACTGCCTTTGTGCTAAGTAGGTGACACAGAGGAAATTGAAAGAAAAATAAAAAATATTACTGGTGGATGATGAATTAAAAGCATCAGAGACTGAAAAGAAACCCCATTTCTTTCTTGTGTTCTCATATACACGCTAAATTTTTCATTCTGTAGGATCTTATCTTTACCAAACAGAATCACAGAACCTTAGGAGTTGGAAGGCAATTCTAGAGATCGAGTCCAACCTCCCTGCCAAGGCAGGATCCCCTAGGGTAGTTCACACAGGAATGCATCCAGGCAGGTTTTGACAGTCTCTGGGGGAAGAGGCTCCACAACCTCTCTGGGCAGCCTGTTCCAGGGCTCTGTCACACTCACTGTAAAGAAGTTTCACCTCACAATGAGATGAAACCTTCTATGTTCCAGTTTGTAGCTGTTGCTCTCTGTCTTATTGCTGCTGGCCAGTGAAAAGAGATTGGCCCCAGCCACTTGACACCCACCCCGCAGATACTTGCACATTTTGATCAGATCTCCTCTCAGTCTTCTTTTCTCCAGACTAAAGAGCCCCAGGGCTCTCAGTCTCTAAAATATGTGTGCATGTGTATATCATAGTAGTATCATAGTATCATCAGGGTTGGAAGAGACCTCACAGATCATCAAGTCCAACCCTTTACCACAGAGCTCAAGGCTAGACCATGGCACCAAGTGCCACGTCCAATCTTGCCTTGAACAGCCCCAGGGACGGCGACTCCACCACCTCCCTGGGCAGCCCATTCCAGTGTCCAATGACTCTCTCAGTGAAGAACTTTCTCCTCACCTCGAACCTAAATTTCCCCTGGCACAGCCTGAGGCTGTGTCCTCTCGTTCTGGCGCTGGCCACCTGAGAGAAGAGAGCAACCTCCCCCTGGCCACAACCACCCTTCAGGTAGTTGTAGACTATATATATTATATATATATATATATATATATATATATATATATATATATATATATAATGTGGTGGAAAACTAGGCACTTTAAGCCCAATATAAAGAGGGCTTTACAAATACAGAACTGTTAAAAACTTCTCAAAAGAATGTGTCAGAATTTTTGGAGGGTCTCCACCTTCCCACCCTGACTTATCTCGAATGCTGGGAAGAATCCAGGGCTGATCAATCTTTTTCTGAGATATCAAAGATGATGTGTGAAGCTCTTTTGCCTCCAGACTGAGGCTAGCAAACCTCATACAGATATCCCCATGTTGTGAATAAGAATGCCTTTTCCCCAGAAGAATAGAGGGATGGGGGTCGGTATTTTTTCTTGTTGAGCAGCAGGGTTGTTTTTTCCTGAGAAGCACTGGGGTGAAAAAGCAATAAAGTGAGAATAGCAATTGAAGCTAATGACTTGATTGTGGATTGGCTGCAACAATGTTTTTATTAATCTTTCTTGTGTCGGAAGATGCTCAAGTGACAATTGGGATTTAGTTATGCAGCGTAGATTGTAGCAGACAAAGAAGGGACAGCTTTAAGATACTAATGGATTTTGATGATTTACAAGCCTCTTCTGCACTTTCATATTTAAATCTAAGTCATAGTTTCCATTTTAAAATACCATAAAAATGGAGAAATGAGCCCTGTGAGTACTCTATTTCTGCATTTTGCTTGTATGCATCCTGGAGCAGACTGTGATCCAAAAGAAATAAATTACGAAAGAAAACTGATCCTGGGCCATTTAGGAGATGTGCAAAATGCTTCTGTTCCTCTGTTACATTTGGACCATGGAGTAATATGTGAAGGTAGAACTGGCTGAAAAAAGCAGACAAAAAAGGCCATGAGAGATAAGGCTAAAAGCATTTTTTGTGCAGACCTGTACTATACAGGGTAATACAAAGAAAATAATTTGTATTGGCCTGATTTGCTCTGATATTTTTTGTTTTCTATTATTTTCAGAAGTAACTCTCTGTTTAAATGAATCTGGTACCAAGTATGAATATTACTTGGAGGACTGAGAGTGTCAAGGGCAGGGCAGAGAAACTGCATAGAACTAGGTACGTGTACAGGAACAGGGTTTGGCTTTTGACATAGAAATATCAGTCAGTTTAATAAAGGAAGAAATTTCAGCACACGAGATCTGAAACATGAAAGGCTGCGGAAAAGTTTAAACCAAGAAGTAGATAAATCCAAGCCTGTGATGGTTTAGGGGTTACCCCACCCCCCCACACTTCTGAATTTGTCCCAGCTAACTCAGACGGACCCTGGGAATATAGATGAAGCAATTTATTTACAGCTAGCAGAATTTACAAGCAGCTATTTACAATATATACACTTATATACAATTATATACAGAAATATACAAAGGATAAACAATACAAAAGCACAACTCCCCTCCCAGAAACCTGAGTCCCCAGGAGGGGCTCTCAAACCACCCCAACACCTCCCCCCAGCCCTCTCAACCTTACCCCAGTTCTCAGGAAGAAGAGAGGTGTAGCCAAGAGGTTAGGGAGCAAGGTTAGTAGGAGCAGGGTTAATGAGATGTGACCAGGTCTAAGGCAAAAGCAAGAGTGAGAAACAAAATGGAGAAAAAGTCTTTCTTCTTCCCAGAGCTCTCAGCGTAACTGTGAGAGAAGTTGACATCAATTGTTTTCATTTCACTGCCCATTATCTATTTCTGTTACCAAAACATTCTAGCTTGCTTCAAACTAGCACAAAGCCTCACCATCACAGACTTCTTCAGCTTAGATATTTTAGTGAAGCATTTATCCTTGAAGCATTTGTACTTGGCTTTGATGAGTCCACACCTTGAGCATTGTGTTCAGTTTTGGGCACTGCAATACAGGAGAGATGTGGAGGTGCTGGAGTAAGTCCAGAGGAGGGCAACAAAGCTGGGGAAGGGCCTGGAGAACAAATTTTATGAAGAGTGACTGAGGGAGCTGGGGCTGATTACTGTGAAAGAGGAGACTGAGGGGACATCTTATTGCTGTCTGCAACTACCTGAGGGGACATTGTGGTGAGGCTGCTGCTGGTCTCTTCTCACACATAACTGGATACAGAACAAGGAGGAATGGCCTCAAGCTGCCCATGAGTAGGTTTAGACTGGACATTAGGGAAAAGTTTTTTATGGAGAGAGTGGTGCAGGAGTGGAATGAGCTGCCCAGGGAGGTGGTGGAGTCACAGACTCTGGATGTTTTTAAGGGTTGTTTGGATGTGGTGTGTAGAGATAATGATTTAAGGTGAATCTTGTAGAGTAGGGTTATAGTTTGGACTTCATGATCCTGAGGTTCTCTTCTAGCCTGGATGCTTCTGTGATTCTGTGATCCTCATACGCAATACTACTGAAGCTGTTCTTCTATCTCAACTGGTGAAACTGAGTAAAATCAGAGCTCTCAAACAAGGTGATTGTTTTAGTAAACAGTCATGAAAGGAAATTGTCATGAATCTGAAGCAGTGAGAATTGATTGAAGACTCTCTAGATATAATTGCACTTAACTACAGTAAAGAGTTTTGTACGATAGCATAGGGAAGACTAAACTATGAAGTCAATCAGTGTTGTACAGGGAGCAATGAATAAAGCATTAGTTTGACTAGCAAAGACAAATGATACTTATGTGAAACAGAAACAGTGTAGGAAAGGAATGTTAATCTCTAATACTTCAATTGTCAGTATTGCAGATGTAAAAAAATCTTGAGAGGTCCTTTGGGATCTTTGGCATTAGAGCTATGCTGTTAATCCCCCTTGTCTGCAGGGCAATTAATTATAGAATCAGTAATGGTTGGAAGGGACCACAAGGATCATCCAGTTCCACCCCACCTGCCATAGGCAGGAACACCTCACACTAGATCAGGCTGTCTAAAGCCTCATCTGGCCTGGCCTTAAACACCTCCAGGGATGGGGCTTCCACCACAACCTTCCTGGGCAGCCCATTCCAGGGTCTTCCCACCCTTATGGTGAAGAATTTCTTCCTAACATCCAGTCTGAATCTACCCATTTCTAGCTTTGTTCCATTTCCCCTAGTCCTATTGCTACCTGACAGTCTAAAAAGTCCCTCCTCAGCTTTCTTGTAGGCCTTTCACACACTGAAAGGCCACAATAAGGTCATCTCAGAGCCTTCTCCTTTCCATACTGAACAGTTCCAACTCCCTCAGTGTTGAGTTTACAGTTATTGGGGTGTGGAGGAGCGAGTTGTGATTTGATTCATTTTTATTTAGGACAGAAGATTCCAGCTGTATCCAAATGCTGTTCATGGTGTAACATACATGTTTTTTCTACTGCTGCAGAAGAAATGAACATAACTCAGATGTGTATGAAAATGTCTTTCTAGTTTTAAGATTTTTTTTTCCTATTGCTTTTTGTACTACTTCAGTGTAAAAATCTAATCTCTTGTATTTTTCCAACATGTAATTTCTTTTGGTGGAACTTAAAGTGGGTGGAAAATTTGCAAGAAGTGAACGTATTGGAGTGTCCAATGTAGTCCATATTTCTTATTCTATAAAACAAAAGTACTTAATGTTTATTTTGCTTAGCTAAAATTGAGAGGGAGTTGTGGAGAAAGCTCTGTGTGACTCGTGGGCATTGGCAGAACGTTCAGCTTGAAATTTAGTCACAATAAATTAAGTGCAGTGTTAACTACTGTAACCTATGTTAGCTGGCAACTGTCTTGGTTCTAGTTTAAATTTCCCAGAGAGTAAAAATATAGCTAAACAAATGTCAAGGTCCATAGAACAGAGATTAACAATATCTCTGTCCAGAGGAGCAAGATCTCTTATAAATTTCTGTGTTGTGAAATGAAGGTGCAAACAAGACCATAGATCACCACCAAACTATTTATTAAAGGATAAAGTGGAACAAAACAGAGAGAGAGAGAGGGAACAAAGAAAAAACAAGAGAAGAGGCAGGGAAGGAAAAGAGCAGGGATTATATTACCATCAGCTGAAGATGGGGAAGGGGGGAGAGAGAGATATGGGTGCATGGCCCAGGGATGTTCTTCTGTGGAGTTTGTCAGGAGTTCTGGTGAAGTTGTACCTCTGGAGGTCCGGAGGTGGAGGTGCTGGCAGGTATTGCTCATGTCTTTTTATACAGTTTTTTAGATTAGTGTCCAGGTGCAGCTCCCCAGGAAATCTTCCTGTGTATTCGTGCATTCGCAGGGGTCTGGTGGCGGCACTGGGGAGGGCCTCTGCCCCCTCTATGCACCACTTACCTGTCCATACCTCAAATACACATCCCTTCGGGGTATCTGATGTGCATGTCGTGGGCATCCAAGCCAGGCTGAGTACAGGGAAGTGCACAAATTCCTGTTGATTTGCATCTCTGAGCTTTTGGCCAGGAACCTGGGCAGAGTCTGAGAATTCCACAAAGGTGCTGTGTCCCTGTTGATTAGCATCCCTGTGCATTTGGCCAGGCACCTCAGCTGACCCAGAGAGGGTAACATAGGCAATCTTTATCTTTGGCAATTTACAAAGGAGAGATGATTCAGGCCCTCACACAGAACCAATACAATAACAGGATGCCTTCCCCTCTCCCCCGGATTTTGGAAAGAAAGGAATCACATGTAGAGAGGAAGAGGGTAAAAAACCACATCCAAATAAATAGTCTTGCTTTGATTTGGAAGTTAAAAGAAAAACACTTTAAAAGGTGTTTAAGGTAGGGGAGTTACAAAGAGGTATAAGGAAGGGAAAACAAGATACAAAAATGAATATGCAACCAGATTGATGGTAAGGGGTGGAGGTAGAATCAGGAAAGGTTTGTGCACCACGTGGAAGGATGGCCACATGGTAAAACAGGAGCAGCAGCAGAAACAAGGGCTGGTGCTAGCAGGTAGGGAGGTGAAAGAGAGATAGGAGCAGTTTCTGTGCCTTTATAGGGGCCCTAGACAGGAAGTGGGAATGGGCTAACCACTACAGCTGGGGTCAGGTTCAAGATCCAGCCCCAGGAAGGAGTCAGGAGGACCTGGGGTCAGGTTCAGACCATTCCTCAGGAGAGTTAACTCTTGCAAGCAACAAAGGCAGGAGAGCTTTCAAGAAAGTTAGGTTGTTATGCGAAGTAAAAACAGACTTTCAAAGCAAACTGGTAGCAAGGTGTCTAAATGTTTAATCACTGGGTGTAATGCACATCTGCGTGCTCCAAAACTATTTCAGTCAACTCTCTAATCAGCTTTCAAGAAAAATATTCCTGTAGAACTGTGAATGAAGGGATATCTTAATTTTCTAGTCAGATTATATGAGTAAAGCAGATGAGCAAAAATTGTTCCTTTGAACTTTCTGGTTAATTATGCTGGATGATAGATAAGATACTCACTAGAGGATGTAGAGTCCTGCCAGTGCCAGGTTTGTGTAAGTGAAAATTCAATGACAATATTGAGTTTTAATTGATATGCATTAACTTCTCCCTGTGCTGACAAGAACCGTAATGAAACATATCCTTGTCTCTAAATTCTAGGCTGCAAGCCTGGGAAGTATTTATACCTGTACTCTGCCTCAAATGTTGCAATGACTTGAAAGGTTGTGGGCTGTTAGTGCAGAATGGAGATGTAGAATCTAATTGGATAAATGGCCTCACTTAATTTGTGTGATACCTGTATGAGATCATGCTGTTGATGTTTGCATGGGACTGTGGTATGCAAATATAACCTTGGTCACCAAACTGGAAAAACATGGACTTGATGAGTGGAGCACTCACTGGATAAGGAATTGGCTGGATGGTCACTTCCATAGAGTGGTGGTCAACAGCACAATGTCCACCTGGAGACCAGTGCCAAGTGGTGTCCCTCAGGGGTCAGTGCTGAGACCAGCGTTGATTAACATCTTTGTCAGCGACATGGGCAGAGGAATTGAGTGCACCCTCAGCAAGTTTGCAGATGACACCAAGCTGTGTGGCACAGTTGACTTGCTAGAGGGCAGGGATCCATCCAGAGGGACATGGACAGCCTGGAGAGGTGGCCCCAGGCCGACTTCATGACATTCAACAAGGCCAAGTGTGAGGTCCTGCACCTGGGTCAGCACAATCCCAAGCACAGATTCAGGCTGGGTGGCTAATGGCTGAGAGCAGCCTTGAAGAAAAGGACCTGAGGGTCTGGGTTGATGATCAAGGCCAGGTTAGATGAGGCCTTGAGTGACCTGTTCTCGTGGGAGGTGTGCCTGCCTATAGTAGGTTGTTGGAACTGAATGATGTTTTAGATCCTTTCCAACCTATACCATTCTATGAAACTTCAAATCCACCCCTTACTCATATGGGCTGGATGAACTGTATAACAGATCTTGGTTAATTTGGACCTTGAGAGATCTCAGAGTGCTTCCTAAGTAGCTTAACCCTACCAAAAAGAGTACAGATAAATTAATTGCCATTTATCTTTTAGAAGCAATTTCATACTTATTAGAATCTTTCAGACAGGGACATAGGAGACACAGAGCCAAGAACAAGGGAACCATGATATGTGTGAAATAAGGCTCCAAGAGCAGGTAAACCAGCTCCGAAGTTTAGTCTGCTAACAGCTTCTGCTTTTTGAGACCCTAACAAAATGATGTAGAAACTAACAGCACGGTAGGATTCTATTGTATATGTGGATTTTAAGCTTCAGGGAAGGACTGTCTTACACTGGTATCTTCAGAAACCTCTTCCAAAGCAGTTCTGTGTCATTTCATTTTCAATGCATTTTATGGAACTGTTGTGGTAGGCCTGCTGGCCCCAAAATAGGTTTATACATGTCCTGCCTTGCTTAGGCATGTTTTTCTGCTCCACCAGAGAGGCGAGCTCAGGAAACGGACACAAAAGAGCCTGGAGCCACTGAGTCTGGCCTGCCCAGGGTCCTGTGGTGTAAGGTACACACACTTAGCTTGTGCCTGCCCAAATTAGGGAAAAGTGAGCCTATGGCTTTGCCTAATATGGTATCTTTTGGCCAACTACCATCCTGATTGGCTATTCTTGTGTCCAAAGGGCAAGTAGTCTCAGCCCACATTGATAAAAGGAATTATGCAGGTGAGCAATGTGCTTTTGGTTCACTGCTTTGCTTCCCTGCTCTTTGCCGTGCTCTCTCTGCTGTGCCCAGCCATGCTACTATTGTGTACTGCCTTATTGCTTGCCTGGTAAACTCCACTGCTGCGAGTTACCAGGAGCAGACCCTGGATGCCTGCACGTGACCGGCCTGTGTGGCCAGTGTGATGTCGCACTGAGACTGCACCACATCCTGCCTTCTGCTCCTGAAGGTCCTGCTTAGAATTCCTGGACATATATACAGATTGTCCAGAAGAAGCCAGGAGACAAGGTCAGAGATTGTCTGCATCCTTTCCCCAGAAACTGGGAAGATTCAAATCTCAACATCCAACAAGACAGAGTCCCCTGAAAGCATTTGAGCATTGTCTGGACTGTGGCTAAGCCCCTGCGAGTGGGTAATAATAATTTGTGAATAAATGTCTAAATGCACCTTTGTAATTCTCCACTGCCTTCTGCCATAGAGCAGAAAGAGCTCCTTGAGCCCATCTACTGGGCAAGAAGCATACCGACCACAAGTGGCAGCATACTGACCACAAGTGGCATTTGATGGTGGGAATCTTCCAGTTCAATTAATGTTTAAATATTTTGCTGGTTGTTACTAGATCTAGATATTATCCATCGAATGTTTCCATGACCGTGTGTTGTGGAGGCAGGAATTAATGTGTGGCTGAGTCAGGAACTTTTATACAAAAATATTTTATTTTCCCAAAACCCGCCCCCAAACTATATATACAAAGATTAATTTAGTTTAATTAGCAGATTCAGTTGCTTGGGAATATCTACAGGGATACCATAGATAATCTGACTATTTTGGAAGTCAGAAGTTGGAAAAGGCTTTGGCTATTAATTAATAGCATTTTCTTACTAATAAAGTTGAGCCGAAATAACTCACGATCAGGCTGGCTTCCTCGTGCGGTCTGTCTCTCTCTCGTTCCCTTTCAGCAGCTGCAGGTGGACCATTAAGGGTTGTTAGGCTTACAAAGGGTGTCAATAGGTGAAGCAGTCTTTGAAGATCTCTCTGCATCCAGGCGAGGCAAGAGTGGGGGAACTCTCAGGCAAGCATGAACGTCCAGGCAGTAACTAACTCCAAGTGGGACAAACTCCAAGGCGGGAACCCCAAAGGCGAGAAGCCCCCCAATACTTATACCCTTGCTAGACAAAGGGCAGAGTTACCACTTCCTTAGGCGGGAAAGGCACAGCCAATTCCAGTCCGATTCCAGCGCGGGTACTGCACGGGGCACTCCTCCTGTGGGCAGGACCCCTTTGCTCATCCCCATTCACGCCTGCAGGGCAGGTGGGGGGGGGGGGAAACCAGGCGGCTTTCCTCCTCCCATTCGAGCTACGGAGAGAGAGGAATTTAGGGGTATACAGGACTCCAGGACACCATATAAGAACCAAAATATTATTAAAATTAGTGGCTGGGCTGGCAAGAGTTCTGAATAGCAAAAGTAATAAACAATATTAATTTGGGAAAATACAATTAATTTCCCCTCCGCACCAGGAACAGAGGAATGGGATATGAACTAGATATGTATTCTTGTTGTTTTGATAAATGTATTTTTTCACTTCTTTTCCCTCTTGCTCTGACCTTGGAAGTTAGGAGCTGGTTGTGCACAGCAGAGTAAAATAAATTCTAAAGAGCTATTTTTATTAGGGACTGTTACAGTGTGTGTTTCCCCCCCAAGAAAGGGGGAGGGAAACTTTCTGGCATTGAGATTTTCTCTCTGTAGCAGACTTGGCACATCATTTATTTGCATTCGGTTGATGTTTGAAAGGTTTCCTTTGCAGAAGGTGTCTGGAAGCTTTTCTTCCCTTCAGAGTTTAGACTTTGTAAATGCTAATGATTAGCATGTGAGGGAAGGGGTTGCTGTATGTCTTGTCCCCTCTCCTTCCCAATCTGCCAGTGAGAACTTAAGCCACTTACTGTTCTTTGAGTTTTCTTCCTGAAGACTTGCTTGGTAAGGATTTCACCATTTTAACTCACTTGATTAGCTGCCATAAGCTCAGCTACTTGGGATTTTTTTTTTTTTTTCATTTCCTGGAGCAGCCACAAAGAATACAAGCTGTGTATTGTGGGAAAAGTACTTTCTTTTTTGTTTGGTGTTTTTTTTTTAAACCCAAACCAGCAATCAACAACAAACCACCAACCAACAAAGCTACCTTGTAATGTGATTGGAGAAATTCTATTCTTAGCTTGCTCACTGTACTGGTTGGCATCAATGCTTTGCAACAAATTTGTGTGGTCAGGATCAATACTAAGAATGTGGATGTCTAAAGTGTGTAAAAGAATCAAAGGTCTGCAAAGATCCTGCAAACTCAGGAAAGAATGGTAGAGATAAAACATTTCCTGCTTTTTGAATTAATTTCATTTGAATAATACTCCATTTAAATGATACTTTGGGTAAGGTTTTTAATGTACCTGTGGTTGATGACTCACATTTTTAGAGATCAGGCTCTACTTCTGCTGTACTAAATTAAAATTTTTTTGGCCTAATTTACAGTCTTAGACTGTAGTGCATTGAGTTGGATATTGGTTAAAAGCTCTACTGAGACAATGAGGGTTAGGAAAAGCATGATTAAAATAGATTTAAAAATGCTCATTTCTTCACAAGCTGAAACTAGAAAGTATTACAGATGCTTAGTACTCTTAATATTAAAAGCAATACCATATAAGTTATGGACTAATATTAAAAGTAATGGGCACAAAGTGATTAATTTTATTCTACAAATACTTGTGGGTAAGTTGCCTCCAATCAATTCCACATGGCTAGGGTACAGAGTGAGCATCTGATGTGAGAAGTGTTGAGCATTTCCAAATAGATGCTCCAGCTGTGGACTTGGGCTAAGAAAGCTGTTAGGCAGTTTAAAGGAGGAGATTTCAACCCTTCTAGTGTACTTCATTCTGTGTCTTGTAGCATAAGACAAACTGATAGAGAAAAGCAGTATGTAGGTCAGTATAAAAGTCTAATTCAGTCCTTTGGATTCAGTATTTCACAGAAAAGTTCAGGTTGGAAAAGACCCTTAGGATCACCAAGTCAACCAATAATTCTACAAGGTTCACACTAAACCATATCCCAAATCACCACATCCAGACCACCTCTAAATGCAGTCAGGGCTGGTGACTCCTCCACCTCTCTGAGCAGCTCATTCCTATGCCAGACCACTCTGTCCCTGAAAAAAAAATTCCTAATATCTCTCTAAACCTACCCAGTCACAGCTTGAGGCCATTCCCTCTTTTTGTGTCGCTATTCACCTGTGAAAAGAGAGCAGTAGCAGCTTCTCCACAGGGTCTTTTCAGGTAGCTGTAGGCAGCAATGAGGTCTCAGCCTCCTCTTTTTCACAAGTGTTGTTTTTGTGTTCTGTTTTGTTTTGTTGGTTTTTTTTTTGTTCCAGGCCCTAGTATGTAGTCTAAACCTACCCAGTCACAGCTTGAGGCTGCTCCCTCTTGTTCTGTCATTGATTATCTGTGAGAAGAAACGAGCACCAGATTTCAGTTCCTCAGGTTAAGAAATGTGCAGTGAGTACTGACATCTAACATGTTGGTGAGGAAGCAGTTGAAGCTATGAATTGTTCTCTCCTTTTTAAAGTGATTGAGACAAAACAAGGCACCCAATTAGCATTTTTCCCAAGAGGAATGAGGAATCCATAGTAATTGCAGAGCTAGAGACTTAGTTAAATTTTTTATGCTGAGTTCAGATCTTGTTTTGTTTGCTTCCAAGTTTCTTCAGACTGATTTATGAAGTAATGAACTCGGGTGTATTATTATTTTGTTTTACTGAGTTGATATGTTCATTGCACACCTGCTCAAACACAAAAGTGTCACGCAGAGGCTACTATTTCCTATTCCTATTTGAAGCCAGCACTTCAGATGCAGTAACTGAGTCACGGTAAAATGAGAAGGTGTTTTCATGATCCAGTTCAAATGTAGTAAAATATTTTCAATTGCACCTTCATGTCTGTGTGTTTTTGTGAAAGAAGCTTTGATATTTTGGAGGGCTGCTCCTGCCAGCTGAGTGGTTCACTACTACATTCATGAAAATCAAGTGAAGAACTGTGAGAAAATAATCATACCACAGTTACATGAGTATGTTCTAAGATAAAAGAGAAATTGCTAGTACCAAGTAGTTAAAATAAACCCAATTCTTTACAGTGAATTTGGAAACTTGCCTCACACAAGTTTCTCTTCCAAGAAACACAATGTTAAGCCATAGCCTCATCAGAAATGGATGAAATCAACTTGGACAGAACACTACTTATTTGCTAGATCTGAGAAGAAGTGCTAGAGAACAGTTCATGAGGAGCAAAGAACAAGTTTGAGTGCTAGACAGAGCGGAGGACTTCAGATGTTACTCATCCTTGAACAAACACCTACTTAACTGCTACCAGTTAGAAATGGTTGGTATGCGACATGTGGCTTAAACTGTTGTCTCTGCAACATGCTAGATGTTGGTACTGATAGCACACTGTTTAGGCTGAGGAATGGAGATACTAATTCCAAACAGTTGGACTGAATTTCTGTGCTTATCTGTGTGATAAATATATAGAATCATATGTTTGATCCGATCAATTCGTGGCAAGAGGTCACAGACAAGGAGGAAGGGGGGGGGGGGGGGGTTTGAATGTAACTGCATTCCTGCTTGCACCACCATCTCAATAAGCTTAAAGATAAGAGTAATTAGATTGACAAAGGAGGGAGGCATGTGGAAGAGATAGTCTTTTGCATATTTAAATGGAAATGCATTCCTCCTGGTGCCACCTTTCCTGTATGAGCAAATAGAAGAACCAGGACTTTGAAGTTCATGAGGAAGACACTTAAGCAAGACACCTTACTTCATCAAACATTACCAGAGGGACCACCGGATAAAAGGAGGCCTGTGTGGAAGAGACATCTCACATTCCTAAGAACTGATAAAGAAAATCCAACCTTTTCTTAGAACTTAGTAAATATGTAATAGAATAGGGTATAAAAAGAGAAAGCTGAAGGCAAAGGGTGTGCGTTGGGGTAGATCAGAGTCTCTCCTCGCACCCAGGCCTGTACATTGCTTGATTCCTGCAACTTTATTAAAGCCTTAACTTGCATGAACACCAGTTTGTGCCTGTTAATTATGACATCTGCATGCTGCTTTTCACCATTAGCATCAGTTGCCTTGAAGTTTGTGTGACTACACTCAGAAGGAAATGTGCAATTCTCTGCCTCTGGACCAGTGATGCCATGTCTGAAAAGACGCAAGTGAATTCTCATGTTGCTTGTCCTGTGACTGATCATGTGATAAGTAAAATGTACATTCTAAGAAACCCCTTTCAGTAACAGTGCTGTAACTCAGCACCAGCCAGCTGTTTCTGGAGACTTTCAAAACCCTCCTGGATGCTTTCCTGTGTGAACTACTCTAGGTGATCGTTCCTTGGCAGGGAGATTGGACTCAATGGTTTCTGGAGGTTCCTTCTAACCTCTTGTGCTAGTTTGAAGCTAGCTAGAATGTTTTGGTGAGAAGAACTAGTTTACAGGCTGTGAAAAGGAAACAGTGGTGATGTCTACTTCACTCATAGGCTTGCTGAGATGTATAAGAACAAGAACATAAATACAGATAACAGAATCATTCTCTGTCTGGGCTTTGGGGCTGCACTTCTCTCTAACCTAACCTGCTGTCTGTGTGATTAATCCATCTGCTTCCTAACCTCCCTGGCTGACCCTCCAAGCTACCTTGAGCATAAGGCAAAGTCTTGGATAAGGTAGAGGGGTGGGAGGAAGGTGGAAGGGTGATTGAGAGCCCCTCCTGGGGCCTCTGTTTTTTGGGAGGGATGTTGTATTTCTGGAAACCTATAGCTTGTAAGGGAATTCATAGAACAACAGGTTGGAAAGGACCTCAAGGATCATCTAGTCCAACCTTTCAGGGTAAGAATATAGTTTACATGAGATGGCCCAGAACCCTGTCAATCTGGGCCTTGAAACTGTCTAATGTAGGGGAATCCACCACTTCCCTTGCGAGCTTCTTCCAGCACTCAATAGTTTGAATGATGAAAAACTTTTTTCTAGCATCCAGTTCAAATCTTCCCAGTGTCAACTTGTCCCCATTACCCCTGTCTTTACCATGTGACTCCCTGTAATAATGTCCCTCCTCATGATAGCTGCCCTTTATGCACTTGTACATGGTTATGACTCCTCCCCTAAGCCTTCTCTTCTCAAAGCTGAACAAGTTCTCTCAGCCTTCTCCACAGTGCCACTCTCAAGCCAAGTGGCTCACAATCTGAGCTGCATTCCTGGGTTATGTTACTTGCTTTTCCTCTAGAAAGTGTATATTGTGCATGCTGAAGGATCCTAACTTTGGAAGGAGTAATACTTCTTAGAAATATGGAGGCCACATTGCTTGTGGTACCTTTTGCTATGGGGTTTATTTTCAGAGGTTAACAATGATATGTCTGTGGATTAGATTTCAATATTAACATCTGTTGTGGAGGCAGGGAATTAATGTGGCCGAGTCAGGAATTTTATACAAAAATAGAGTTCTTTTATTTTCCTGAAAGCCTGCCCCCAAAACTATATACAGAAATTAATTTAGTTTTAATTACCAGATTGAGTTCCTTTGAGAAGATCTACCGGATGCCATGGATAATCTGACTATTTCAGAAGTCAGAAGTTGGAAAAGGCTTTAGTTATTAATGAATAGCGTTTCCCACTTAATAATAAAGCTGAGCCAAAATAACTCACGGTCAGGCTGACTTGGTCCCGCGGCCTGTCCCTCTCACTCTCTTTCAGAAGCTGCAGCAGGGTAGTTAAGAGGTACTCAGGTCTGCACAAAGGACGTTAATGGGTGAAGCAGTCCTGTGGAGCGCTGGGCTCTTTCTCTATCCAGGCCAGGCGAGGGGGAGGAGAACTCTCAGGCAGGCACGAATGCTCAGGCAGGAATGAACTCCAAGGCGGGAACGAATCCAAGGCAGGAACCCCAAGAGCGGGAAGTCCCCCAATATTTATACCCTGCCTAGACAAAGAGCAGAGTTACCACTTCCTAGGCACGAAGACCACAGCCAATTACAGCCCGATTCCAGCATGGGCACTGCACGGGCAGCCCTCATGCTGGAAGGGCCCCTTGCCAGGAGGGCCCCTTGCTCTCCTGCTTCACACCTGCAGGACAAGGCGGGGGGGGATGGGAGTGTGTGAAACAGGTGGCTTTTTCTCTCCCATTCAAGCCATAGAGGGAGAGGAATTTAGGGGTACACAGGACTCCAGGACAACATCTGAGAGTTTTATGACTATGTTGCCTCTCTTCCAAGTCCTCCTCAATTCAGTTTGCCTGATTAAGCCTTACAAAGAAATATGACATTTTTTCTTTTGAGGAAATATTTGATGGGCATAAGTAACTTCCTTCTATTTAGGACCATGTTTTGTGTAGTGGTTCTGGGCATCCCACACACCTTCCCCAAGGATTCACCCAGACTAAACTCAGCCAGCTGGAAGTTATGGAATGAAGCTTTATACACTTACAGCTTAGCACAATTTACAAGCGTATTTATACAATATATTACATATATTTACAACTATATGCAGTAATATACAAGTTAAAAGTAATACAGAAATGCAAGACCCTTCCCAGCAGCCAGAGTACTCAGTAAGAGCCCCAAATCACCCTCCCACCTTCTTTCCACCCCCTCCCTTTATCTCAATCTCTCTTACATGTAGGGTGAGCTGGAAAGGTCAGCAAGGGCTGTTAGAAGCAGAATGATTGTTTGGGAACCTGCAGAAGAGTTAATAGGGCAGTAGCCATGCAGAAACTGACTTATCTTCGTTTGTGTCTGTGTTGTCCTATGTCCCAGCAGAATGAATCAGTAATATAGACATAGCCTTATTTTCTTTTTCACAGCCAATAATCTAATTGCTCTCATTAAGATATTCCAATTAGTCTCAAACCAGCACTTTTTGTGACAAGGAAAATAATCCTTAGGATTAGAGAGAAATGCTATTAAGCCAAGGTTATTACTTCAGGAAAAATTTAGACATTTGTAGAACCTCAGGAGAAGTTGAGTAGTGTTTATCTCTCTCTTCTTACAGAGCAGGATCACAAAATGAAGACATGAAAGTGAGTTGCCAGTCAGGTGACATTCCTTGCCTTACAACTTCCTATTTGACAGTTAAATGTGTGGCTTTCTGCCTGTCAGTATCCTATTACTCTTTGGTGATGAATGTAGATGCTTTAAACAAAGATCATGAACTGTTAGATTTTCCTAGATGTTCCACATCTGAGGAAATCATGGTCTCAGCTTTTCCTTTCAGCACTGCCCTTCTCAGCAACTCCTTGCTGTGCTTAAGTCAGACAGCTTAAGACCTTTCTTGGACTTGCTACTAAGCTTGATGTACAGATTATGAAACTGAAAAAAGTAAGAAAACTTCAGTCTGGAGAACAGAGCCTGATGAGCAAAAGCAGTTGTCTTATTCAGCAAATTTACCTTTCTGATTGCTTGACCCATGATTTAGTTCTTCATGTTATAATACAAGTGATGGAACATTCTTGTGATAGCAATGAAAAGAGAAATTCTTCAGTACTGTAATATTTGGTATCCTCAGTGTCTCAAGGGCACTACTTTTAGAAGACTTCCAATTAGCTTTTTGCCAAAACCAAGAGAATTGTTTTAGACATAACTTGAAGCCTTTCAGCAGGAACTTTTTAATCTTACTTATAAAAAAAAATATTAATAATGAAGTTTCACTGTTGGGTGACTTCTTGACTGATGAATTTGGGCTAGAATTTGATCCAGGTTTATTGAACAGCAGAAAAATACTATAGTCTGAATCAAAGTTTTGATTTCAAGGTATGTTTTAGAAATCTCCTAAACTAATTCAAGTTGAATGATCATAAAATCAGTCAGGGGTGGAACAATCTATGGCAGAGATTTCTTCAGGATAAGACTTGATTCCTGCATCAGTTTCAACAGGTAAGCTTTTCTATTGCTGTTGCCTGGCTGTACAGAGCAGATAATGTTTTCTTTTCTCTTTGCTTCCCTGATTTTCCAGAAAGCTAGCTGTAGACACATTGTGTGGAGGGAACAGTACTGCAAACACTCTTAAATAAGAGGTGCCACACAAATTTAGTGGAGATTGTGCTTGTACTTAGTACAAACTTATGTTCACTACTTGATATGCAAAAGAGTAAAGATTGTAGGATTAATGAAAATGAATTGTAATATTGTGTTTTCTGTCAGTCCAAAACTCATTTTCTGGCAGTGTTCTGAAGGCTTACCTTAGAAAGGTCACATGTTGCAACAGACCAGTTATTTAAATGTTATGTAGAAAAGTCTTATTTAAGACTTGGGGCTCTGCAGTGAAATTTGGAAGAGACCTCCAAGATCGAGTCCAACCTACCACCCCACCCTATCCAGTCAACTAGACCATAGCACTAAGTGCCTCTTTCCATCTTTTCTTGAACACTTCCAGGGGTGGTGACTCCACCACCTCCTGGGCAGCCCATTCCAATGCCAATCACTCTCTCTGTGAAGAACTTCCTCCTAACATCCAGCCTATACTTCCCCCGGCACAACTTGAACCTGTGTCTCCTTATTCCATTGCTGATGCCTGAGAGAAGAAACCAACCCTCACCTGGCTACAACCTCCCTTCAGGTAGTTGTAGGCAGCAATGAGGTCACCCCTGCGCCTCCTCTTCTCCAGGCTGTTTATAAATTTTTCTCCAGGTTGCTTATAAATCTGTTTATAAATCAGTCAAAACTTCAATGTGATTTATAACCACTTAACTTGTTCTCATCTCATTAAAATGAACCTGAAGTACGAAAGAAGGGAAGACATTGAGTGAAAATTGCTTACTAGCTTTAAGCTAGAGAATTTGAAATTACTTTCCAGTAAAAATATCTCTTGCAAACATAGCTAAATGATTTGTTAGGATTGAACATATGGTCATGCTGCTGGAAAGTGGATTGCAGCTGGGGTATTTGGAACTAACAGTAGAAATATTTTTACAATGTGTGTGTAGAAAACTGTATCAACTTGTATAGGGTTAACACTCCTGGGGGAGTGACCCTGAACCTGACCCTAGGGGTCTTGGCCCCTCCTCAGGGGTGGGCCACACTCCAGGTGATGGTTAGCCCACTCCCCCCACTTCCTGCGGTATAAAAGAGGAGCACTTCCTGCTCCTCGCGCTCTTCCCTTTTCTCCTTTACCTGCGTTCATGCTCACACACACACACACTGATACTGCATACCAGCCATGAGGCAGAGACACCATCACACTACTCGGGTTGTATCCATCCCTGTTTTGTATTTTGCTGTTTTCCCTTCCTTATCCTTTGTAAACTCCCCTACCTCCAATCCCTTTTTCTAAGTTATTGTTAAACTTTTCCTTTTTTAACTTCCAAATCGAGTGAGATTGATTTATTGGGGGTGTCCCTACCTTTATCTCTCTCCCTGTCTTTTGGGGAAAGGAGGGGGAGGAGGGGAGGGCACTCTATAAACTCTATAAATTCTATAAATTGTCATTGGGTCTACCAAATTTATAAGAGTCTCTGGGAACTTGCATTTGAACCCAAGACAATTTATTTGGCGTCTCAACGTGGGGCTAGGTAGAAAGAATTCTTTCAGAGAAGATTTGGAAGTTAAAAAATGGATATTCTGAAAGTCTTAATCATTAACGCTTTTGCATGGCTGGTGTGGGGCTGGCTGTTAAAGTTTATAAGTTACCATGTCTTCTGGATTGTCATTGATATGCTCTGGGAATATTCTAAGCATTTGCCTGCCCGAGTCTATGCCTATTTCCTGAATTCTGTTAGTAATATCACTGTGTTTAGAAATGTTTCTGGAACATGGAATCAATCTGAGTATATGCATTGGAGCACAGAAGCTCCAGATATTTTGGGCGAGAAATGGTACTGGATAGCTGTTATTTCACTGTGTGTAAATGTGGGTTTGGGAATTTACAACGTAGCTCCGAGCTGGAACACGTGGGGACCTCGGGTGGGTGCCGCCATTAGGGTGCTTAGGGGGAGGGGTGGCCCTCACTGCCCGAGCTGCAGCTGCGGGGGTTGGGCGACAGGTCAGGCCGTTCCGGCCGCCCCCAGCGCAGGCACCGCCCCTAGCGCGGCTCCGCCCCGAACTCCGCCTCCGGTCCCGCCCAGGGCAGCCCCCCGGACCCTGCCCCCTCAGCCCAGCCCACTCCATCTGGCCCCAATTACGACGCGGCCAGCAAGATCAAACGCAAACCCTCCCGCAGATACCGATCCAGGGCAAGGGACCTCTTCGGGAACCAGCACCCCCCAGCAACAGCAACCAGCTGGAAATGGACCTGATAATGGAGTGATCCTTATCAGCTCCACGCCCAGAAAGGAAATCAGGCACATAAGGCAGGAGTATGCAAGGGCAAACGGACAGTCCCTTTTAGCCTGGCTTTTGAAATGCTGGGATGCAGGAGCAGAAACCGTGGACCTAGATCAGAGGGAGGCAAAGCAGCTGGGATCCTTGTCGAGGGATGGAGGTGTGGATAAGGAGCTGGGAAGGCTCGATGGTACCCACTCACTTTGGGCCAGGCTTCTGATAGCTGTGAGGTACAGGTACCCGACTAAGGATGACATGATTTTCCATCCCCTTAGATGGACAGATATGGAACAGGGGATCTCATACCTGAGGCAAATGGCGGTTCAAGAGATAATTTATGAAAGCCATCCAGCTGGCCCTGGACATTGCAGAACGAGAGCAGTGGCCAATGCTATACATCTACACCGACTCATGGATGGTAGCAAATGCCCTATGGGGGTGGCTGAAGGAGTGGAAGAGAAATGATTGGCAGAGAAAAGGGAAGCCTATTTGGGCTGCTGATCTCTGGCAAGACATTTCTGCACACCTGGACAACCGACCAGTTAAAATCCGACACATCAGTGCTCACATCCCAAAGAGCAGAGCCACTGAAGAGCAGCAGCATAACCACCAAGCTGACCAGGCTGCCCACATCTGCCAGATTGACCTGGACTGGAAGCACAAAGGTGAACTGTTCTTAGCTCGGTGGGCACATGACTCTTCTGGTCATCAAGGAAGAGATGCCACATACCAATGGGCCCGAGACAGGTCCGTGGACATATCCATGGAGGCCATAACTCAGGTTATCCATGAATGTGACATCTGTGCCACCATAAAGCAAGCTAAGCGCATGAAGCCTTTGTGGTACGGGGGAAGGTGGTCAAAGTACAGGTATGGGGAGGCCTGGCAGATTGATTACATCACTCTGCCTCGGTCTCGTAGTGGCAAGCAGTATGTGTTAACCATGGTGGAGGGAAGCACGGGGTGGCTGGAAACCTACCCAGTACCTCATGCTACTGCCCGTAACACCATTCTGGGTCTGCAGAGCCACATCCTGTGGAGACACGGTACCCCAGAGAGAATAGAGTCAGACAATGGGACCCATTTCAAGAACCACCTTGTAAGCAACTGGGCAAAAGAGCATGGGATAGAATGGGTTTATCACATCCCATACTACCCACAGGCTGCAGGAAAGATTGAGTGACACAATGGCCTGCTGAAAACCACCCTGAAGGCTATGGGAGGTGGAACTCTCAGAAACTGGGAGAAGCACCTTGCAGAAGCCACTTGGCTGGTGAATAGCAGGGGATCAGTTAACAGAGCTGGTCCTGCTCAGTCTGCCCTACTGCCCACAGTTGAGGGAGATGGAGTTCCTGTAGTCTGTGAAAGGAATCTACTGGGAAAGACTGTGTGGGTTGCTCCTGCCTCTGGTGGGGGAAAACCTATCAAAGGGGTGGTATCTGCAGAGGGTCCTGGTCACACATACTGGGTGATGATGGAAACTGGTGTTATCGAGTGTGTCCCTCAGAGAAATCTCTCTTTAGCTGAAAAGGTTTTGAAATCTCAGAGTTGATTCCATGTGTTCCAGATACTTTCAGGTTATCTTGTATTATAGTTGTATAATAGTTGTATCATAGTTGTGCAATACTTGTATCATAGTTGTGCAATACTTATATTATAGTTCATAAGGGGTTACAAGTTGTTTTTGTAGTTATACCCTCACCACTACACAGCGTCCAACAGAACCTACATCACAGCAGCAGCTATCCAGAGTCCTACAACATCACATCACACCACGGCGTCCAACCAGAACCCTGCATCTGATTCGTCACTGATGCCCTGCAGTGAGAGACTGTTCCTGATTTCCCTCCAGAGGATGTCTACAGCCATCTCATCCACACCTGTTCCCCTGATGCCAGACACCAAGAGAGACTGTTCCTGATGTTTTTCTTCACAGAGGAAAAAGACTTTCCTGAGTTCCAACAAGAACTGTTCCTGTTTCACTGACTTTTCCTCCGTTCCTGCCCTGCTCACACCTCACCAACCTGCACCGGACCAGAGGAGCACATCGCCTTGAGATACAGCCGGGGACCAAGAAGGACTTTAAGAACTCTTAACCCATGGACAACTTTTTCCCATCTTTGGAGAAGAAGACTGTTCTTAGGAAGGTGGAAGTGGTCTAACCAAGGGGTGGAATGTATAGGGTTAACACTCCTGGGGGAGTGACCCTGAACCTGACCCTAGGGGTCTTGGCCCCTCCTCAGGGGTGGGCCACACTCCAGGTGATGGTTAGCCCACTCCCCCCACTTCCTGCGGTATAAAAGAGGAGCACTTCCTGCTCCTCGCGCTCTTCCCTTTTCTCCTTTACCTGCGTTCATGATCACACACACACACACTGATACTGCATACCAGCCACGAGGCAGAGACACCATCACACTACTCGGGTTGTATCCATCCCTGTTTTGTATTTTGCTGTTTTCCCTTCCTTATCCTTTGTAAACTCCCCTACCTCCAATCCCTTTTTCTAAGTTATTGTTAAACTTTTCCTTTTTAACTTCCAAATCGAGTGAGATTGATTTATTGGGGGTGTCCCTACCTTTATCTCTCTCCCTGTCTTTTGGGGAAAGGAGGGGGAGGAGGGGAGGGCACTCTATAAACTCTATAAATTCTATCAATTGTCATTGGGTCTACCAAATTTATAAGAGTCTCTGGGAACTTGCATTTGAACCCAAGACACAACTTCTGGAGAGCAGCTGGGTTTGGTTCACACCTGACATGTAACATGTATGCTAGCAGATGAGGATGGAGTGATGCAGACTACTAGCTTCAGTCTGGTACAAAGCACAGGTGAGGCTGCAAATGGAAGATGTTTTTAAAAGAGACATACAAATGATGCTTTTTTTAATCTCCCTACCTCTCCTCTAATGGAGTTATCCAACAGATGAAATGCAAGTGCCTCAACTCAAAACAAAACTAAAAATAAAATAATAATAAAAAAAAAGGACCAAACCCCCAAGCCCAAACCAAACTTTGGCATAACTTATGATTCCTGTCTGTAAAACACATTTCTGTTCAGGCCTCTGAAGAGCTATAATCATAGAAAATACTGGGCTGCAAGGGACCAGTGGAGGTCATCTAGTCCAGCCCCTTCTGCAGTCAGTAGGGACATCCTCAATTAGATCAGGTAGCCCAGAGCCCTGTCAAGCCCCACCTTGAGTATCTCCAGGGAGAGGGCCCCAATCACCTCCCTGGGCAATCTGTTCCAGTGTTCTACTACCCTGATGCTAAAGAACTTGATCCTAACATCCAGTCTAAATCTACTTTTCTCTAATCTGAAGCCATTACCCCTTGTCCTATCACTACAGGCCTTTGTAAACAGTCTCTCTTCATCCTTCTTGTAGGCCCCCTTCAGGTCCTCTAAGTTCAATATTAGGTTTCCCTGGAGCCATCTCTTCTCCAGGCTGAACACCTTCAGCTCCCTCAGCCTGTCCTCGTAGCTGTCCTAGATCATTTTTGTGGGCCTTCTCTGGACACGTCCATCAGGTCTGTGTCCTTTTAACAGTAGCTGCATATGTGTTATCTTTGCTGCTTTGACAATAAGCTGTAAACCATCTTCTGCTGCTAGGCTAGAGCAGGAAGCCTGTGTGCTTATTCCTTGAACCTTCTAAATTCTAGAGAGACTTGGACACTGTTCGCGTCTTTGTTCCATCCTCTAACTTAATGGCTTGATAAACAACAGGCGTTTTAGTATGTCACACTACATTCTCTGGCTTCAGATTTTGTGGCTGCATCAAAAATCTTACTTTTAGACAGGAATAGCAGAAAATATTGGCAGAATCTGGTGTTTTATATAGGCAATACATTGTCCTTACAGATTCTTTTAAGCTTTCTTCCAAGAATTACTAAACTATTAATAAGCCTTTGTGTTTTATTATGTTTTAGATGGATTCTGATTATAAATTAAGCCCTGTTTATTTTGAGCTTGTTCCTAAGTTACCATAACAGTCTTTGAATACATCAAGATGTTTACAGAGTAGCCTCTGCAAAGTCATTTTTGTTTAACTGTGGATTCTTTGCAAGTCAGAATTTGGTTTGCTCATTTAGATTTCCTTATGGAATAGGAAAAGCAAACCCCTAACCCTCTGGTTCCTGTTTTGGTTGGCGTTGTGCCAAGATTACGCTTATCACTCAGTAAAGTTGTCAGTTCAGAGATGCTGGAAAAGAATCTTAATTGCTATATGCAAATCCCTCTTAGTAAATGTTCTTTCTGTATTTAATACTAGAAAAAGGCATTTTGTGTATGGGACAAAAACATGCTCACTTCTCTCATGATTGCTGTATTATGGAAGCACATTTTTACCTAAACAGTCTATCAGCTTAACCTGGATGGAGATCAGAAATAATCTTCTAATCACAAATTCTCAGAAGAAGTAATTCAAAGAGTTATTAAATCTGTGCTCTATGGCAAGTCTCCAGACTGGGTAGTTTCCTCTAGTTTGAAAGATTTCATCACAAGCTCAACTTTTGACTCATCCTTGCAATTATCTGGCCGAAAACTTCTAGCAACTCACTCTGACATTCCTATTGAAATCATAAACAATCAGCATCTTTTTGTCAGGAGCTTGATCATTTGTAAAACAGACATTTTTGTTGGTTTGTGCTTGTGGGTCTTTGGGGTTTGTGGGTGGGTTTTGTTGGTTGTGATTGTTGCTGTAGCAGAGAGCCTGTAATTTTAACTTCTGTTTCTTCAGAAACGCAGATGTGGTACAGGCTGGACCTGCTTCAATGACAGGGGAGTGACCAACGCTCCAAACCCACCTTTGTATTTTGCCCTCAGACACCAAAAATGGCAGATGCCCTGACCAATAGCCCCCTTCAGAACAGTGCTGTGTTTTCCTTAGTGACAGGTCCAAACTGTGTGAAAGAGCGAATTTCTGGGTGTCTAAGCTTAGACAAAGTTTTATGAAAATTCATGGGTTGCATTGGGTTGGAAAGGACCCTCAAAGGTCATTTTGTCCAACACCAGGTGGTGAGAGAGGCACCACCAACTAGATCAGATTGCCCAGGGCCACATCAAGTCTGATCTTGAATGTCTCCACAGATAGGGCCTCAACCCACATTTCTGGGCAGCCTGTTTGGTATTTTACTGCTCTCACTGTGAGGAACTTCTTCCTTGTATCCAACCTAAATCTGCCCTGCTTCAGTTTCAAAACATTGCCCCCACCTCATTGTATTTCCACAAGCCCTTCTATGCAGCTCCAGGTTCTCCCCAGAGCCTTTTCTTCTGCAGGCTGAATAGTCCAAATTCTTTCAGTCTCTCTTTGTAAGAGAGGTGCTCCAGCCCTCTGATCACCTTGGCAGCCCTCCTGTTGACCCACTCCAGCAGCTTATAAGTGCATTGATTCATTAATTACAGGATGTTAGGGGTTGAAAGGGACCCAAAGAAATAGTCCAACCCCCCTGCCAGAGCAGGACCATAATCTAGGTCAGGTCACACATCCAGACAGTCCTTGAAAGTGTCCAGAGAAGGAGACTCCACAACCTATCTGGGGAGCCTGTTCCAGTGCTCCGGGACCCTTACAGTGAAGAAGTTCCCCCTTGTGTTGAGGTGGAACCTCCTGTGCTGCAACTTACATCCATTGCTTCTTCTCCTATCACAGGGAGCAAGTGAGCAGAGCCTGTCCCCACTCCTTCCTGACCCCCAGCCCTCAGATATTTATAGACATTTATGAAATTCCCCTCTCAGTCTTCTCCAGACTAAGCAGCCCCAGATCCCTCAGCCTCTCCTCATCAGGCAGTGTTCTAGTCCCCTAATCATCCTTGTAGCCCTCCACTGGACTCTCTTCTTCATATCCCTGTCCCTTTTAAACTGAGGAGCCCAAAATTCAATGCAGTACTCAAGATGAGGTCTCATCAGGGCAGAGTAGAGGGGAAGGAGAACCTCCCTTGACCTGCTGGACACACTCTTCATAATACACTTCACAATCCTATTGTCCTTCTTGGCCACAAGGGCACATTGCTGTCCCGTGGGTCAACTTGTTATCCACCAGGACTCTCATGTCCCTCTCCACAGGGCTGCTCTACATCAGACCACTTCCCAACCTGTACTGCATTAACAAAGACATCAGGCAGCACTTGCTAAACAGCATCAATCTATAGCCTTTAAATATGATCTTTACAAGTGACTGCCTAAAGATAGTTTACACAGCTGTTGCACCTGTATAAAATAGGAAGTAATTGCTCAGTGGAATGTACCAAGTGAAATACTGCCTACAAACCAACTTTTTAAGTCTGAACTTGATTGGCAGAAATTTAAATGTCTTTTTTTTTTTTTTTCTAAAATACTATTTGATCTTCTCTTTAATATTAGGGTGATGGTTAATGACCTTGGGGCTAGTCAAGCTAAACCTCATACTCACGTTTTCATTATATTTAAGGAAATAATGATTTAGGTAATAGTCATGGAATCATAGAATCAACCAGGTTGGAAGAGACCTCCAAGATCATCCAGTCCAACCTATCACCTAGCCCTATCCAATCAACTAGACCAGAGGTCCTCAGACTATGGCCTGCAGGCCGGATATGGCCCCCCAGGGTCCTCAATCTGTCCTGCTGGTATTTACAGAACCAGCCCTCTCCTGACATGGCTTGGAGGGAAACCAAGCAGCCACTTCCTGCCACTTAATCCACTCCCTGGCCTCCGCAGCCCCCAAGCACTCGCTGGGACTGGGCTGAAACCAAACTATAGTCCAGCCCCTGACAGTGTCTGAGGGACAGTGAACCGGCCCCCTGTTTAAAAACTTTGAGGACCCCTCAACTAGACCATGGCACAGAGTGCCCCATCGAGGCTTTTCTTGAACACCTCCAGGGATGGTTGCTCCACCACCTCCCTGGGCAGCCCATTCCAATGCCAATCACTCTCTCTGGGAAGAACTTTCTCCTAACATCCAGCCCATACCTCCCCCAGCACAACTTGAGACTGTGTCCCCTTGTTCTGTTGCTGGTTGCCTGGGAGAAGATACCAACCCTCATCTGGCTGCAGCCTCCCTTCAGGTAGTTGTAGACAGCAATGAGGTCTGCCCTGAGCCTCCTCTTCTCCAGGCTAAACAACCCCAGCTCCCTCAGCCTCTCCTCACAGGGTTTGTGCTCCAGGCCTCTCACCAGCTTTGTTGCTCTTCTCTGGACATGTTCCAGCACCTCAACACCTCCTTGAATTGAGTAGCCTAGAACTGGACACAGTACTCAAGGTGTGGCCTGACCAGTGCTGAGTCAATACATCAGTTCCATTTCCCAAAATACAAGGTGTCTAAGTTTTACTGTGCACAGGGGCAGTGTACATTCACTGTGTGATTTTACAGCAGTCTTTTTATTTCTGTTTAGACACTTCAAAATTGGTTCAAGGAAAGCTCTTTGGAAATGAAATTACTGCCTTCACTCTCAATTTATATCTGCTATGTATCATGCTGTGGTGCTGATAGCTGCTGCCAAGCACCATGATTTTAAATATCATGGATCATCAAAATGTAAATTTTTCTAATTTGAATTATAATTAAATTGTGATTTATTATGCTGGTAGCCCATTTCTCAGGTAGGCTTTGGTTTGTTATGATACGCATTTATGAGAGAAGTGTATAAACTGTATAGTGAGACTGCCTTGTTTGAAGCACAAAATGGAATTTGTCTTGTGGCAGTTCTGCTTCAAAGAACTGAACCCCTGTCTTACAGACTCACAGAATGGTTTAGCTTGGAAGGGACCTCAAAAGTCATCTATTTTGGACCCCCCCACCATAGGCAGGGACACCTCCCACTAGAACAAGTCACTCAAGGCCTCATCCAACCTAATCTTGAACATCTCCAGGGAGGGAGCAGCCACAGCCTCCCTGGGCAACCTGTGCCAGTGTCTCATTACCCTCACTGGAAAGAACTTCTTCCTAACATCCAGTTTAAATCTCCCTCTGCCAGTTCAAACCCATTGCTACTCATCCTGTCATTACAAGACCTTGTCAATAGTCACTCCTCATCCCATCTGTAGGCCCCCTTCAGATACTGGAAGGCCACTCCAAAGTCTCCTGGAAGCCTTCTCTTCTCCAGGCTGAAGAGCTCCAACTCTTGTAGCCTGTCCTCATAGGAGAGCTGCTCCAGCCCTCTGAGCATCGTCATGGCCTTCTCTGGACTCGCTTCAACAGTTCAATATCCTTCTTGTCTTGGGGGCTCTAGAACTGTATGCAGTACTCCAGTGGGGTCTCAGGAGAGCAGAGTAAATGGGGAGAATTCCCTCCCTTGCCCTGCTGGCCACACTGCACTTGCTGCAGCCCAGCACACTGCCAGCTCACTTCGAGCTTTTCATCAGTGCAGACCTCAAGTCCTTTTCCTCAAGCTTTCTCTCCACCCATTCGCCACCCAGCCTGGATTTGTTCTTGGCATTGTCTTCCTGGTATTCATTACAGATTGAGGATTAAAATAAAGTCAAACCTGATTTTTGTCTGGTTGGCTTTACTGTTTATTTACTGCTGATGTGATGTTTCTGTGTTTCCACTTGATCTTGGTGCATCTAGGCCTTTGACAGTAGAAGCAAACTTAGAAGTGTTCTTATTAAGCCCTTTCTGCCCTATGGTTTTCAATATTTATAGGACAGAACAAGCAACCCAGGCTTTTATCATTTGTTTTCCATGGGTGTGTGCTTTGAGGGTTCTAGTTTGTATTCACAAAGGAAGCTTTTTATTGTGTGTATCGAAGAACAAGTTTATTTTTGTCTGCCCTTGACAAATTAATGTTTGTTTTAAAGGAAAGATTCTTGCAGGAAGTCAGTGGCTCTAAATCAGGATTCTGGAAACACATGAAACTTCTCTAGATTTGAGACCTTATTGGATTTTTTTCAGGTTAAAGATGGGGAGGGGAGAGGGAAGATCAAGTAAACATAACCTTAACTTGGCTTTGCAAGAGATTAAATAATGATCTTTGTAACTCAAAACTGTTCAGTAACTTCTATATCACATTTAGAAGACAGTCTAATATTGGAAGCTTCGAAATCTAGATAAATTGCTGTTGTCTCAAATCTTCTCCCAAAGTTTTTAAACCCAAGCCTTTGTTCATCACTCAGTAATACAAGATAAAGATTTAATAAACCTTCTGACTTGATGTCTTGGCCCTCTAGTGCTCAGAAAAGGACCTTTGGTTATACTTAATTAGGACTTCACTTAGTGCATATAAAGCTTGAGATTAAACTCAAGAAAACTGTGACTGTCAAGCAAAACCATGGTATTTTTAACTCCTTTTTGAGATGTTCTTCCTCTCGCTTTGAAGTTATATATATAAAATGATGCCATTTCTTTTGTTTTATGTACTTGGTTGTGTCTTGTGCAGATAATTCAGTACTTTAGAACATAAAAATAATGTAGTGGAAATTAAAACTGTGCACTTGATATCATTTCCAGCATTTGAACAGAATTCTGATTTCAGCAAGGTTTCATAAAAGTTTAGGTTTCTGACTATGTTGTTTCTGTGAGTAGTGATGCTAAACCAGAAAGAAGTACACATTTGTAATGCTGAAAGAGAAAATACCTAGGAAATGAACAGATAATTCAATAGAAATAATTTGAAAGAGAATGCAAAACATTTTATTAATCTTCCTAAATGTGTTTATTTTTTACTTTAACTTTTCTTTTGGACAGAAGTGAGGTTTTCAAGTCAAAATTCTTGTATTACAAGAGGGATATGGATATGCTGGAAGGTGTCCAGAGAAGGGCCACAAGGATGATCAGAGGGCTGGAGCTGCTCTGCTTTGAGGAGAGACTGAGGGAGTTGGGGCTGTTCAGTCTGGAGAGGGAGAAGGCTTCGAGGTGACCTTGTGGCCTTCCAGTATCTGAAGACAGCCAACAAGATACTTGGGGAGGGACTTTTTAGGCTGTCAGATAGTGATGGGACTGGGGAGAACAGAACAAAGTTAGAAGTTCAGATTGGGTGTTAGGAAGAAGTTCTTCAGCGTTAGGGTGGTGAGACCCTGGAATGGGTTGCCCAGGAAGGTGGTGAAAGCCTCATCCCTGGAGGTGTTTAAGGCCAGGATGGATGAGGCTCTAGACAGCCTGATCTAGTGTGAGGTGTCCCTGCCAACAGCAGAGTGGTTTAATGATCCTTGTGGTCCCTTCCAACCCTGACTGATTCTGTAATTCTATGCAAGCCTGTGCCTTTGGGGGTAATGAACAAGATGTGACTAATTTCTAGCAGTCTGTTCTGTGGACCACATCCCAGAGGGCTGAAATACTTAGATGACAATGTTGATTTTAATCAGCCTGTCCGTTGCCTGATGTTGCAATTACAGCAAAAGTCTTGAGCTTAGCACATTTCAGCTGTGTTGTTTTGTGAGCCAGCCAACAGTTTCCATTTTAACTCACTCTTAAAAAAATGAAAGGAACAACGAAACAAAACAAAAAAAAACCCCAACCCCAAACACAAACCCAGCAAGCAGCAAGCCTTGCTACCAAGAATATTAAGTACCAACAGTAGCTGACTTTCACTGCTGTTAAGTGTGGTGGGAGCAGAATAGGTAGTCTGCATCACTGAAGTCTGTAGATGTGGGCATGCTGAAACAGGCTGATTTCTGTCACTTCTATGTGTCACATATTATGCTACTTCCTCAAATCAAACTAATTGTACAAGTACCCATGGAGCAGGATTATGAAACTAGCTTGATTTAGTTTTGGGAGAGTTATTTAGTGTTAGTATGTGTGTAAAGTATTACAATAAGGGAATTAGTAACTTCATTGTGGATAGTTTCAGTTAATTTCCTAAACAAAAAGCTCTGGGGTCTTGTCAGACTTCTCCTTCTCTTGTCATAGGGAATGACTAGGCTCTGTACTAACTGGGAATTGAAGCTCTGGGCTGTTGTTCAGACCCTTCTTAGTTTCATGCAGGAGGTCAGTGAGCAAATTAAAAGAAAAAATGGTTGTTTTTAATAGAGTTTGGCAAACCTGTTTCGAAGCATAGTTCAGAACTCCCTGTCAAATGTGTCCATAACTATTCTCAAATGTGTTCTCTGAAGTTGCAACCATCTGAGGACTAAGCCTGCCTGAAATCTACTTCTACAGAAATCCCTTTTTAAGTACTATATTTGAAATAATGTATGAAAGCTGTAGCATATATGTGAGAAAACAAGGTAGAATTGCGTCATAGAAATGCTAATAGTATGTCAAACTGATCATGACTTTCAAACGACTGAGTGACCTCTATTAGATGTTGTTCACTATTTTCTGTCACTGTTATTACTATAATGTCACTGTTATTACTGTCACTATTATAACTGTTATGGCTGGAGAAGCAGTTTAGAAGGGAATTGTAGCAGCTTGCTTTTACTTTCTTCCGTTATTGTTATGAGAGATGAATGAAACTTCTTAGAGTAACTGGGCTGCTCAATCTATTTAATATCTGAGGTGATAGTGAGCTACAGCATGTGTCATGGCACTTTTTTGCTCCAATATTCTGAATCATTCCACAGTCTTCATTTTCTATGCCCTTAGTATAATTATCTGTAAGTTTTCTTCTTAAACCTTTTTGTATTTGAGTTATATTGATATATAAAAACAGATAATAATTTGTGATGTATTATTGTTTTAGTTTGATCTCTTGTCTACATATTAACAAGACCTTCACCTATCTTCATGTTAATCACTTGTTTGATCTATTTTCCTTAGCTCCCTTCTCTGCCAAAGCCAGTAACTGGAAAGTGTTCTTACCAAGTTTTCAGTACAGGAATGCATTGTCAGACATTACATCCAAACACTTTAGAGAGTGGTTTCAGTACTACACTGTTATGGATAGCCAGGATAAAGGACAATTAGAATCAAGAGGGCAGGATCAGAGTAGTGTGACATAGTTGATGCTGTGGTGTCCTAGCATTGATAGCTTGAAGATAACATTGTAGTTGTTTGTGACTTCTGCAGATTTGCTGTTGTTAGGTGATTCTTGTAGTCCCTGCTTCAATTCGTATTTCTCCCTGTGCATAACTTTATTTGCTCTGATATTCTAACTCTGGCTTGTGATTAGGCAAGCTGGATTTCAGTGGTTAGTCAGATGTTTTGAGTTTCTGCAACTGCTTGATTTCAACTGACAGGCATGTAAATAATTTCTGTGATTGTTTGCCATGGATACATCCTTAAGGTCCCAAACACATGAAGTTTAGGCTGCACTTGAACATACACTGTCACTTTAATGTCTCTACATTTAAGCTAAATGGACCTTTTCCTCATTAGAACTTGAGCCCATGAAGTACAAACAAAGCTACCAAGTAGGGGCGGAACATATTCTTTTGTGTTGTCAAAGTTTCCTCCCAGCCCTAGAGATGGTACATAGACCTGCATGCAGAGACCTAGTGAAGTGACTCTGTGATTCCTCCTTGGTTGCAGCTTACCAAAGGACTCTCAGCCATTTGTTCATGGCACTTAACATCTCCAGATGATTATTTCATCACTATTGCACTGGAGGGAACAGGACTTCGGAAGGAAATAAATATGAAAATCAAAGAGGGTGAGAGATGATGCATCTCTCTCTCAAAAATAAATTTTTTAATGCTCTTTGATGTCCTTTTGTTTTTTGCCATTTTTCTGTGAATGGTTTAATCCTCTCTTTGAAGATAAGATTGGTATCTTTATTATTCTCAGAGGAGAAAGTGAGTTAATGAGTCAGTGAAAGAAAAACACAACTTTAGCCAGACTTCAGGTACAGTCATCTTCCACAGATGACTAGCAAAATAAATTGTTCTTAATGCTGTCGAGCAGATGGCTTTCTGAATCATCCAAAAGAAACCTGATAGCTGGATGTTTTTTTTCTGTTCTTTCTAGGTCTTTAGTCTCATTCTCTGCCAGTGAAAACATTTGTAATAATGAGCAGTGTGATAATGTCATGCAGACTTAAGTATCCTCTTGCTGACAATGGAGAATGAAGAGTCAAAAGAAATGAGCTTCTGTTTGTGGTGTTCTTTTGTTTATCAGCTATAATTGATACTTCACTCAATAATCAAATTGTCTCCTATCAACCAAGTAGTTCAATTTTGTCAAGGAGCATTCACTTAAAACATATTGTCTAAGTATGACATTGACTGCAGAAGAAACTGCAGTTGGCTTTGGACAGCATAGTAAACTGGGAGAGTCTTCAAGTCTGAAGTCACTGTGTGGATCGGTGCTTTTATGTGATATCTAGGAAATGAGCTTTCTACTATAAACCATGTTGCTCTAGTTACTGTGAATCATAGAATCATAGAATCAACCAGGTTGGAAGAGACATCCAAGATCATCCAGTCCAACATATCACCCAGCCCTATCCAGTCAACTAGATCACATTGCTTTTGTGTCACTATAGATATTAGTTAGTGAGGGACGAAATAACAGCGACATGAGAATATGTGGACATAATAGCCAAAGCCACTTATTGCTATAGCAGCAGTCTGTTTGTATGCCATTCTACAAGTTGTGGTAACTCCACAAGTTGTGGAATACAATCATTAGACAACATATTGTTTTTAACATTTGTATTGGATAACAGTGAGGTGCTGGCTATCTTGGCACAGACTGCTTTCAGTTCCTTGTTCTAAGTTTACTGTGCTTCTGTACAAATGTTTCTCAAGGTGAGCATACCAGCTGACTATGTTTCTGACCTTAATCTTGCTGCATCAAGGGTACACAGGGATGAGCTCCAGAGATACATGATTTATCACATTTAACTGACTCCCTTCCTCTGCTCCCACACTTTTGCATAGAGAGATTTTCTTCTCTCCTGTTCTCAAACTTATGAAAAGTTGCATACAGTGGTTTTGAAGGCATTTGTCCTTGAACAGATACAAAGATTGACACAACTTCATCAGAAGCAGGAACACCTCAAAAGATGGGGTGGCAGTGGAGTTGCTGCGTAAATGTTAGGGCAAAGTAGGCAAAAAGGTGCTAATAACTCAAGTGTACTCAAGATTATTTCTTGAGTTCTATTTTGGTGTGCTCATTGCCATGGTGGAATTAATAGGTCTCTATCTGGTGGTTTCATAGTTGTGCACAGAATTGGTGGATACAGGCTTAAATATATTTTTTGGTTTAAACTTCCCTTAATCAAATTTAGCATTGCAAAAAAGCCTAACAAAATGAAGTTGATAAAATGTAGTTTGTGTTTTTGCCATGCTGATTAAACCTGTGTTACACCTAAATTAAGAAAACCAAACTGGTTTAGCTTTTTTTATTTCTATACTACACTTCTCTCCACACTTGCAACAGTTTACATCCAATCTTGCTTCAAGCACTTTGAGATTGCTTTATTTGTTAGAAACTGGCAGTATACTAAAGCAAGCCTTTGTGCAAAGTGTGTCATTAATTACTAGCCTACACTAATGTAAGTGCAATCATGAGGGCATGCTGGCAGTGTTAAAGCTAATGACCCAAGGCATTATTACTTAGTACAACTTTGAAGTTCATTCAAGGGATTACCAACTGGAGGAATTAAATTATGAGGTATGTGCTCATGAGTTTCAAGAAGTCATGATTCTGGCCGCTATGGTATGGTTGTAATGGGTTTCATTTCAACTCGAATAAAGTAACTGTGCAGGTAATTGCCCCATGATTTGCACATACTTGAGATTGCAAACACGTACAGATTCAGATTCTACATAAACATGCAACAGCTATGTATGTTGAAGTCAGAAATGCAAATTGCAGTGAAGTACCTATTGTGTTAAGTGCTGCTTCAGCTTTAGGAAGACAGTTAAAGAAAAGCCAGGCATTGTTGAAGTGTCACCAGCAAATTATAGATGAGACAAAGGATGTGAGCTAGCAACATAAAGAGGTGGAGAGATAATAAATTTGCAGTTGTAGATCATGACACATTCAAATTAAACTTGTTGGAATTGTGTATTCTAAACCTTAATTTACTTAGACCTTTACCAGTCTGAGCACCACTTCAGCAGATGAATTGGTAAATTTCCAGGCCATTGAGATATTTCTTGCATGTGGATTGGGACACACCTAGTCTGAAAGAGTGGTTTTATGTGATGGAAACTGTAGGGCCTTTCTCTGGTTCATGTCTGATAAGGTTTTTTGATTCATATTTGTGCTGGTTTGAAGCTATTTTTTACTGCCAGAAATTAAATCCTTAGCTGTGAGAAGAAAGAAGAAAAGCCAAAATGTGCCCTATATCACCATTCTTCTGCTGAGAAACTCAACTAGTCCAAATATAGATAAGACATGCACTTCACACACGCACACTGCTCAGCTCTCACTTCAGACTGTGCCTTCTTTCTGGCAGTCTGGTCTCTGGCTGACTCTGCCTTTAACTCTCTAATCCACTTAACCACTTTTTCCTCTAACTTCCTTGTCCTCTCTTTTTGACATCTCACCTCAGATCTCCAGATTCATCATGTGAGATATATGTGGGTTGAGCTGGTTATTTCTGAAGGGAGGGAAAGAGGGAAGGGGAAGGGGGTTTGGGTCAGGAGCCCTGCAGGGGACTTTGATTGTTTCTGGGAGGGGTATTGTGTTTCTGTGTTACTTTTCATTTGTATATAACTGTATATATTTGTGTACATCTGCTTGTATATTAAGCTAAACTGTAAATATAGCTTCATTCTTTCATTTCCAGCTGTGGTAAAGGGTTGGACTTGATGATCTGTGAGGTCTCTTCCAACCTTGGTGATACTGTGATGCTGTGATACTGTGACACTTTCTTAAATATGGGGGGGTTCAGGTAACTCCCAAATCATCACAACATTCATGGCTTTTCAGTGATACCCTGCTCAGGTGAGGTTTTTTGGGGCTTCTTCTAAGGAATGAAGTCTTAAACACATTTTGATGAATTGCATTAAGTATAAAGGTGAAATTATGAAGATCTGTGTTGTCAGTATTTGCCTTGTTCTTCACAATGCATGTTTTTGAATGCAGTAGTATCAGTCCTGTAGTACTGAGATGACAGGTTGATGCCAGGGCAAGCTGAAACTTTCATTTTACTGAATGAGCACTCAAAAGATAACTGAGTGTGGACTACTGTCAAGAATCAAGCGAATTTTGCCAGCAGCACGATCTGTTAGTGTTTGTCCAGCAAAGCCATCCTTGTCCCATATACTCTGTTCAGCCAGAGATAGGGCTGAAGCAAAATAGAAGTTCAAGAGTATATTTTGCTTCCACAATATTTTATCAATTAATACATGATCAAAGATTTGCATGAGTAGGTCACACTAGTGCTTAGTCAAAATATATGGGTTAAGCTAGAGTGTAACTGACTTGCTCAAATCCCCTGAATAAACTTTCTGCTAAAATCAGGGGTATCAAAATACAAGTCAATTTAACAGTGGTGAAGAACTTCTGAACATCCAGTCTGAATCTACCTATTTCTAGCTTTGTTCCATTCTCATTAGTCCTATCACTACCTGACATCCTAAAAAGTCCCTCCTCAGCTTTCTTGTAGGCCCCCTTAAGATACTGAAAGGCCACAATAAGGTCACCTTAGAGCCTTCTGTTCTCCAGACTGAGTAGCCCCAACTCCTCAGAGCACAGCAGTTCCAGCCCTCTGATCATTGTCGTGGCTCTTCTCTGGATAAACAAGATGTGACTAGAACTCACTGGCTAAATCAAGATAGTTTTGTGGTGGTGTTCTAGCTTTGTTGAATGCAGTCAGACTTCTGAGCTGCCAAATAACTACTGCTCACCCTGATATTTCAGCTCATTTCTTCAGTGACTAGCACTGAATCTGAGCTTTATTAGTAGAAGAATCTTGAAGAAAACTATCACCTTTTCCCTCAATGATGTTATTTAAAGGCAATGCTGATAAAGGTATGTAAGGAATGATTTTCTTTAATATTCTGCAGATTCTTTTAACAAAGAGAAAGAAACTCATTTTAAGCACTCCTGTGTAAAAAAGAGAGGAGTTAAACTAACATATAGCATTATCTGTGCTTATGCTACCCTGCAATATTATAGTGCTTTTGTAGTATAAACCTTGGCTCACAACTCATAGTAATGTCTGATTTCTTTACTCTTTAATCAATTAAGGATGCAAAGTAGACCCTATGACATGACTGTCTGTGATGGTTTGGGAGTTACCCACCCCCCCACACACTTACAGAATCACCCAGACTAGACTCACCTGTCTGGAAGTTAAGAAATGAAGCTTTATATTTACAGCTTAGCACAATATACAAACAGATATTTACAATATATCACAAATATATACAGCTATATACAAGTTAAAAGTAATACTGAAACATGACACCCCTGCCAGAAAACAGAGTCCTCAGGAGGAGCTCCCAGCTACTCTTCCACCTTCCTTCCACACCTCTACCTTATCCTAGAGTATGCCTTATCGTTAAGGGGAGCTGTGAGGATCGGCAAGGGGGTTTAGAAGCAAAATTAGTTGGCTTACACAGCAAAGGCCCAGGGAGAAGGCACAGGCACCAACAGAGGGGCACACACACATTCTGTCTTATCTATATTTGTGTTCTTGGTTTTATACATTTCAGCAAGCCTATGAGTGAAGTAAACATCACCATTGTTTTCCTTTCTCAGCCTGTAATCTAATTTTTATCATTAAAATATTCCAATTACCCTCAAACTTGCACCCTGTCCTATTGAAAGTAAGTGAGCAGAACCCAAAATCTGCTGCTTCTGTGAATTTTCTTGTTGTACCAACCCTACAAAATGCTGAACGTTTATGTCCTTCCCTTTCAGAGCACTGCACATGAGATCCCCTCTCTTCTGTTGCAGAACAGGACAGCATCTGCAGTGAGAGCACTGAAGAGTTGTAAGGGTATCTCCTGTAGTCCTTTGCACCGGAAAGCAACTTTTGAGGTAGAGTTATCCTTTCCTCCAAAACTACTGACAGATGCCTCTTTGCAGTGTTTGTCACAAGATTTATCTGGACTTTTACCGTGTCTACCCGAGGCTGTAATTATTTTTCAAGGCCCCTATTCTACATTCCTCTAAGGATCTATTACTTTCAAAGTGTCTATCTTGGCTTTCACATTTTTCTTCATCTTCAAATATTTATCAGAGGGTGGAATAACTCAATGTGACACACTTGCCCAAAGCACCTCTCCAAAAAAAACCAAAACTGTGAATGACTATGCATGTCTTGTAACTTCTTCAGGAAGCAGTGAGGGAAATAAATGAATCCTCACGGAGTGTACAATTTCTTGGACTTCCTGCCAGCAAACAAAAAAAGAATCGGAGATATACACCACATACATCAGTAATGAAATTATAGCAACCTCATTAGCTGCACTGTAGTAAATGCCTACCCTGCTGGAGCTGCTGCAGAGAGAAGGCAAGAAGGAGTCCAAAGGACACTTATTTACGGCAAGTGTGGGGAATGGGGAAGTGGTGAAAAGAGTTCCATAGAACAAAGGAATTAGATAAGGCAAGTTTGCAGATGACACCAAGCTGCGTGGCACAGTTGACTTGCAAGAGGTCAGGGATCCATCCAGAGGGACCTGGACAGGCTGGAGAGGTGGGCCCAGGCCAACCTCATGACATTCAACAAGGCCAAGTGTAAGGTCCTTGTGCCAGCTTAGGGTGGATCCCTCCCCCGGTAGGATAAACTCACCACAACACAGATTTTTTGGAAAGTCAGGGAAAGATGAAATTGTATTTCTTATAGTTTAAGTATAACAGTGTAAAGGGAAACTACTAGAGAAGAAAAATACAATAACTTTAAGGAAGATGGGGAAGGGGTCAAGCAGAGGTGAAGCAGCAAAAACAGCGGCAGCCAAAACAGCAGTAGGGGAAGACAGCAGGCAGGCGCAACTCAAGCAGCAGAAGCCAGCAAGGGGAAAGAACAAGCTGTGCTTCTAGACATAAAGCTCTTGATGCTCCAATGCAATTATATTAACTTATCCGTTGTTGCCATTATATGGCCTATCCCTGGAATGTTCACCTCTCCCCTATGTCTAAGCTAGGAAATCAGCTCAAACAGCCACAGTCCTGCACCTGGGTTGGCACAATCCCAAGCACAAATCCAAAGCAGCCCTGAGGAGAAGGGTTTGGTGGTCTGGGTTGATGAAAAGCTCAACATGAGCTGGCAGTGTGCGCATGCAGCCCAGACAGCAATCATGCACTGGACTGCATCAGGAGAAGCCTGGACAGCAGGGCAAGGGAGGGGATTCTGCCCCTTTACCTTGCTCTTGTCAGACCCCACCTGGAGTACTGTGTGCAGTTCTGGAGCCCTCAACACAAGGAGGACATCAAACTGTTGAAGCGAGTCCAGAGTAGGGCCACAAAGATGCTCAGAGGGATGGAGTAGCTCTGCTATGAGAATCGAGGTTCTTCAGACTGGAGAAGGGAAGGCTTTGAGGATACTTTGGAATGGCCTTCCAGTATCTGAAGGGGGGCTACAGGAGGGCTGGGGAGAGACTATTGACAAGGTCTTGTAATGACAGGACAAGGAGGAATGGGTTTAAATTGTCAGAGGAGAGATTTAAACTGAATGTTAGGAAGAAGTTCTTTGCAGTGAGGGTGGTGAGATGCTGACACAGATTGTCCAGGGTGGTTGTGGCTGCTCCCTCCCTGGAGGAGTTTGAGGCCAGGTTAGATGAGGCCTTGAGTGACCTGTTCTAGTGGGAGGTGTCCCTGCCTATGGCAAGGGGTTGGAACTGGATGATCTTTGAGGTCCCTTCTGACCTAAACCATTCTATGATTCTGTGAAGCTCTGATGACCCCCAAGTTCCTGTAATTCTATGCAACTTCAGTACACAACTTGTCTGTCTGTTGGCCTCTGAACAGCATCACGTTCATGGCAGGATTAATTTATTAGGACAGTGCAGATAACTAAACACAACACCTGCTAGGCTGAAGCCATTCGAAAGGATTTTGTTCTTTCTGCTGGTGACTACATAAAGAAAAGAATAATTACCAGTGAAGAGCTTTGTGCTGATAAATGAGGGCTTTTCACTGCTGGTGTGTGGGAGCAAATTTCCTTCAAGTTTAGAAGTTTCCTTCCTGGGTTCATTTTAGGGAGCTTTCTTACATGTCTATGTCCTGCTGCTGTTTTACTACAAAATATGACCAATATGGTCTAATATCAAAGTTATAAGTAATCAGAACAAATGTTTAATAGCTCAAACAGAAGAATAAATTAGTGCATTGTTATAATTTGTCTGTGGAGTACTCGGTAGTCTTACAAGATGGATTTTTCACTGTATATAAAAAAAGGCCTCTGACTTTTGAACAGATAAGGCTATATTAGTGAATACATTTCTTCTGAATTACATTTATATGGGTTGGGAGCTACTTGCCTCCTTACCCCCAGCCCCCCCCCCCCCCCCCCCCCCCCCCCCAGATTCATCAGACTAGACTCAGATGGCTGGAAGTTAAGGAGGCTATGTTTACAGCTTAGCACAATTTACAAGCTTATATATATACATACACAATATACACAGGTATTTACAGCTATATAAAGAAATATACAAGTTAAAAGTAATACAGAAACACAATGCCCCTCCTAGAGGGGCTCCCAACCACTTCTCCACCATCTTTCCACCCCCCTACCTGTGCTAGTTTGAAGCTAGCTAGAATGTTTTGGTGAGAAGGAGTAGATTACAGGCTGTGAAAGGAAAACAATGGTGATGTCTACTTCACTCATAGACTTGCTGAGATGTATAAGAACAAGAATCAAAACATAGATAATGCACTACTACTCCTGCTGGGGAGCTCCGAGCTGCATCTCTCTAACCTCACCCTCTGTTTCTTCTCATTAATCCATTTTGCTTCCTAACCCCCTGGCAGAACTTCCATTCTTCCTTGGGACTGGGGTAAGGTTGAGAGGCCCTCCTGGGGACTCAGGTTTCTGTGAGGGGAGCTGTGTTTCTGTATTACCTTTTACCTTGTATATCACAGTATCACAGTATCACAGTATCACCAAGGTTGGAAGAGACCTCACAGATCATCAAGTCCAACCCTTTACCACAGTGCCCAAGGCTAGACCATGGCACCAAGTGCCACATCCAACCTTGCCTTGAACTGCCCCAGGGACGACGACTCCACCACCTCCCCAGGCAGCCCATTCCAGTGCCTAATGACTCTCTCAGTGAAGAACTATATATTGTAAATATCTGCTTGTATATTGTGCCAGATGTAAATATAAGCTTCATTCAATTTCCAGAGCCAGCTGAGTCTAGTCTGGGTGATTTCCAAAGTGTGTGTGGGGGTGGGGAAAATCCAAACCATCACACTACCTTATCCCAGAGTCTGCCTTACATGCAAGGTGAGTTGGAGGAATCGGTGAGGGGAGTTAGAAGAAAATGATTAGTTAGGTTACACAGATTCCAGCTTGAAGCAGTTAATATGGCAGGACCCAGGGGAGAGAGACACCAGTTGCCTTATCTGCATTTGTGTCCTTTTTTTTAATATGTCTCAGCAAACCTATGAATGAAGTAGACATCACCTTTGTTTTATTTTCACAGCCTGTAATCTAATTTTTCCTCATTAAAATATTCCAATTAGCCTCAAACCAGCACATGCATGAACAGAACACTTGGAGGACTCGCACTGCAAGTCAGTGTTGTTTATATCATGTGGAGTTAATTGTGGTGTAAGTATTTGCAGTGTAAACTGATCATCTAGTACAAATGATATTGGAATCTTTTTGCCTGTAGCATGCAGTTCTGTGCTGAAGCATCACTGATTAATACCAAACAATTTCCCAGAGAGTTAATTGGTGCTTAGAAGTACTGCTTCTATTCACAGCAGATGTCTGGTTGTTTCAGAGTGCAGTGGTATCTGCAGTGCAGCTATATTTCTGAGGTTGGCAGAAAAGGATTCCGTGAGTCTGCTGCATCTATTTCTGCTTCGTGTTCCAGCCATCTCTTTCATAGCTAATTCTGTGTGGCTGAGGGACTTGCTGTGATACTGTAAATACAGCCTGCTAGAATTACAAAGCTCTGTTTATCATGTGAGATGCTTCTGTTACTTTCTAGAGTGTGTTTATAATACAGAATGGACTGTCTGTTATCTAAAAAGGAAAGTAACAGAAACCTGACTTAAGCTGTTCAAGGCATGGCTCCTTTTATTTCTGTTTACAGTTTTCCACTCAAATTCCAGAGTTATTACATGTTATGAAATCCATGTGCTGTTTGCTGCAGGCACTGTGATTGAAGAAACTGTCCAGAGCTGTTAAACCATTATGTTGAAGAACTGGAATAAACTGTTAAAAATGTAAGTGAAGAAATTCGACTTCTGCCTTCTCAGGAACTTTCTAATTCCCTTCTTTCTACACTGAGTGTCTTGTCTGCCTCTCATCCTACTCTGCATATAAACCTCCTAATGTTCAAGTCCAGTTTCTTTAATTTCTCCCAGAAATTCAGTCTAAAACTGAAGTGAAATGACTTAATTCTACCAAGAAATCAAAAACCAGAGTCGACAACATTATTATGGTGGTGCCTACTGGTGCGTTAGAACATTTAATTTCTGTGTTAAGCATCACACTTAGTTTGCAGCACGTAAGCAATTCTAACCTGAGTTCCACTGTCATATTTACAAACTTGGAAACAAAGATGAATTCTGAAGTTGTTTTTGCTGTTTGGGGGAAAACTTAAAGTAAACATTAAAATAACTTTTTGTAGTACCAGAACCCTAAAGATAACTAACTAAGGGTTTAGGAGTTAAAGAACTTTTAGGTCTTTATAGAGGAAGGCATATATAATTACTTAATAATTAAAATAGACATGCTATTAATTAGTGTTGGAATGGGTGCATCTTCTAAATTCCTATCTGATATATTCCTTAGCCAAGGAAAAGAATAAATTATGCTAATTGCTCATCTGTTGATTGACAGAGTTGACAATGGGGCGATTGGTTATTGTTCTAATTAATGCAGGCTTTTAATGGGCTAAGTGGAATGTCATACACCACCACGCTGCAGAGCTAGATCTAACTGATGGTAGCACTGTCAAGTTCTCCTCTCTAGCTTTCAATTGCTCTGCTGAACTTCTACTTGCTTCCTCTGTTTCCTTGAGTGCTGAATTTCTGCTTCAGGCTGGCTTCATAGGTGTGCTTCAGCCATGTTTTCAGCAACACAGGGATAAAATACCAAGTGTTGAACTTCTGCCAGAATGGTGCAGACTGAGACTTGAGCTTTCTTCCTACTGGAGGTGGCAAAAACGGTAAGACACTTTCAGAATTGGAGCCTCTACGCTTGTGAGAATTCTTTTCTCCAGTTTTGAGTGGAAATTTAATACACATCCATTCTACAGCTTAAAAACCATCCAAGCCAACATAGACTGAATTGCAAGGCTATTTTAAGTGCTTGGCCCACAGGGTTTGTATATAGAACTTCATGCATGTGCTCATTCTGCTACAGGAGTTGGTATGACAGGTAACAAAGAGGCCTCGTGAGATGGATCACTTTGGGGACTTTTGACATTGGGATAGAAAGAAAAAATCTGCTTTTGGAGATGAGGAAACAGACAGGAGTACTTCTTTTAAGGCAATTAAGCAAGTTACTCCACTCTAACAAAAATTAACTGTAGTTTATGGCACAATGCTTGCTACTGGGGCGTGTCATTTTGAAGCAGCATATAAACAAATTCGTAAGGTGTTCTTAGTGTTAACTTAAACAGCTTCTTACTTCTTTCAAGTAACCTTACTTGAAATCCAGCTTCAAGGTTTTTATGGATTGCTTTCCTCTTCGTGGAAGGAAAGAGACTGGAAGCTCAGCTAATGTAAATCAGAACAGCTGTATTTATTCAGTAGTTTCAAGACTATTTGTTATGAGTTAACCTTATTCCTGTCCTCTAGAGGAGAACTTTCTGGGGAATTAATTGTATACCTAGGAGTATGTCACACCCTAATTTAAAGGATTATATTTTATGAATATTTCTAAGCAATTATAGAACTTAAAAGGCTTGGTTGGGTAGGAGGGTCTTCTACACATGGTATGTTACGTTTAAATGCAGTTTTTTGTATCAAGGAGCCTGTTACGTGTTTTAGGTCCTTGTTCTGGTTTGAGGTCCTACAGCTGATAAACAGATCAGGATGGGAGCAGTAGCTTTATTGGTTCAGATACTGTCTTAATTACCAGCTTTTAACATGCAGTGCTGTGTTTTTATTAGCTTAGCATAGCAAAGTCTAATGAGCTCTGTTTTGCATTATGCTGTTCAGGAGAATAGGTGGCAGTGGTTAGGGCAAATGATGTAGATTTGCTGCTCCTTTTCTAAAAATCCTCAGCTGAAGAAGCGAAGTTGACTGAGAAAAATGATTGAATTGTTTTTTACTATGATCCACAGTATTTTCATTTTAAAGAGAGGTGCCTATGCCTGTTGAAGCATGTTACCCTTGCTCTGTGTAACCTTGTATTATGATTTCAGAGATGTTAACCCAGTTTATAAGGAACTTGTGAAATGAGCTGAATTATTCTCTGTGTGGGTTTAGAGAATAGCTTGTGTTATTAAACAGTCTATTGCGTTCTTTTTGCTGCAGCTCTGCACAAGCTGTCTGGGGAGGTGGTGGAGTTGCTGTCCCTGGAGGTGCTCAAAAAAAGACTGCATGAGGCACCTAGTGCTATGGTCTAGTTCATTGGACAGGGCTGGGTGATAGGTGGGACTGGATGATCTTGGAAGTCTCTTCCAACCTGGTTGATTCTATGATTTAGCTTTTCCTGTTCCTGGGATATTTAATATCCATTCAAGAGAGATGTTGAGGTGCTGGAATGTGTCCAGAGAAGGGCAACAAAGCTGGTGAAAGGCCTGGAGCACAAACCCTATGAGGAGAGACTGAGGGAGCTGGGCTTGTTTAGCCTGGAGAAGAGGAGGCTCAGGGGTGACCTCATTGCTGTCTACAACTACCTGAAGGGACATTGTAGCCAGGTGGGGGGTGGCCTCTTCTCCCAGGCAACCAGCAATAGGACAAGGGAACACAGTCTCAAGTTGTGCCAGGGGAAGTATAGGCTGGATGTTAGGAGGAAGTCCTTCACAGAGAGAGTGATTGGCATTGGAATGGGCTGCCCAGGGAGGTGGTGGAGGCACCATCCCTGGAGGGGTTCAAGAAAAGACTGGATGAGGCACTTAGTGCTGTGGTCTAGTTGACTGGATAGGGTGGAGTGAAAGGTTGGACTGGATGATCTTGGTGGTCTCTTCCAATCTGGTTGATTCTATGCTTCTATGATTCTAATGTCACCTGATTCTCAGAAAGAAAAAAAGAAAAATCACAACCTTATTTTTCTTCTTTTGAAACACTCTTGCCTGTAACTGGCCTGCCTATGAAACTGTAACAGTTTCAGGGAAAGGAAGTGCTAAGTTGCTGCCCATGGAACAATTTAGTCAAAATTCATGGTAGCTTTTTAATTTTACCTGCAAAAACATCAAGAAAAGCCTAGCTGCTGTGTGTCTTCAGGCCCAGTATGCACTCCAAACCATGTGACATTTCATTTTGTTTCATTACTAAGTCTGTACATTATAGATGCCCCTACAGCAGCAGCATCGCCTCTTTGGAAGATATAGTCTGATCCATAGTGTCTTTCCTTTCAGAAGCACTACTTGAAGGTCATTGTGAAGTTGTCAATAATTAAAACTCCATCTGTTTGCTAGGGATCTAGACCTGATTACCCTTGACTTGCCTTCTAGATCAATGTGCCTAATGCTCAAGACGTGCCTCCCATGTGGGACAGGGCTGCTCCCTGACTGTATCTTTTAACTTGGTCTGTTTTGGAGAGAATTTCCAGAATCTGAACTTTTCCAGCAGCCTTGTATTTAAATCATGCTACTTGAGGCAGCAGGGAGGAAGGGATCAAAGCCTCCAGCTATGTTTCTAAAGTTCTGATTTCTCTCCATCTCTCTAAAAATTCTCATCAATTCTATTTGGTCTTCTCCAGATGGACTGGACTGCTGCTACAAGTCAGACTCAGTCACAAGATTTTCTGAATTGCTAGATATGTCCACAAGATCTGCAAATACCTCGGGTGAGATGATGTGAGGGAAACTACAAAGTGGTATAGGGCTGCTTGTATATCCAATTACTTGCTGCTTCATTACAAATATATATAAAATGGGGAGGGAATCAGGTACTGCAGTCAGACTACAAATAGCTACCTGAATTCTGTAACATCTCCAATGAACAATGCTAGTTTACAGCTGCATATTCTCATTTTATCTCTCAACTCAAGTAATGTACTTGAAAAGTAAAAAAAAAAAAGCTTCCTCAGAGTATCAGAAAGAGAGCAACTTCCTTTCACATGCATTTGAAGACTTTATCAGTGTAACTGCTGCTTTCACTTGAGAACTTTCAAATTAACTAGAATAAGGTAGTAGAGACTAGGAAGAAGTTCATAAACATTTAGTTGTTCCTAAACTCCTCATACTTTCATCTGCCTTTTTTTTTTTTTTTTGTACAATTTCCTCCTCAAAATCATGATTAAAAGTTAATATTTAGAATGATCTTGAAAGATCTCTTAAATTCTCTAAAATCTGTTGGGCCTTTTTATTTCTCCTCTGTATCTGCAGGTGAATGATGTAGAATTTGTTCTACTGATGTGGAAACATTGTGATGTAAAGGCTAATCAGCCTTATAAATGTGGACTACAAGCAGATCTGAACATTCTGCACTTTAATTCTTGGGAAATAGCTTCTAATTTCCTTTTGGTAGAGAGTAATTTGCTGATGTAGAATAATTTGCTGTCTGTTCTCAGTTGGTTTCTGCCCCCACTCACAAACACAGTGTTATTTGTGTTATTTTCTGCACTTGAGAACAATTTGGATTAGTTAACTAAAAAGCCAACCCAACAGTATCTTTTAAAAGATGATTTTCCTGGCTATACTCTGTAATTCTAATTGCTTCAGTTACATGAGAGAGTGTTTCAAAACAGCTTTCTTCAAGCCATCTTTAGCTTAGCTTTTGTGTTACAGTTGGAGCCTGAACTAAGATTTTTCTGTTGCAATATGGTGACAGATTAAGCTTAAATATTTATAAAGCTATTGCACAATACTTCTGTTTAGGGCCTAGATTTCAACATAGTAGCACATCACATTCAGGATCTTGGCCTGCATGTCTGAAAGACTAAAAGCTATTAGTTTTGGTGTTGCTGTTTCTTTTTTGTCATGGACTGTTCTTGTAAGTGTTTTGTTGGTTGATTTTTTTAATTATGCTTGGTATTTGTGAGAGATGTAGTTGACATTCCTGTTTACAACTGATTTAAATACAAACCAGACACACCAAAACTCTCCAAAGCCTTTGAATTATACCTGATAAAATGTAAAAGGGTTGCAAAACAAAAAACTGCCAACAAATCTGGGCATAGAGAGTATAATGCACTAATCTTGCAGTGCAGGACATTACATACTGATAAATGGTTTTCAATGCAAGGTGTATTGACTGAGTTTTCTTCCTTTATTTTAAAAGGAGAGAAGGGAAAAAAATATCCTGGCAGATTTTTTTCAAAAATATCTGTTCATCTCCTCTTCATAATGAAAGCCAGGTCCAGCTGGAGAGCTGCAGCTAGTGGAGTCCCACAGGGATCAGTACTGGGTCTGGTGCTGTTCAACATCTTTGTCAGTGACACTGGTGAGGGGACAGACAGACAGAGTCTGCTCAGCAAGTTTGCTGATGACACCAAACTGGGAGGCTTGGCTGATACAGCTGAAGGCTGTGTGGCCATCCAGTGAGACCTGGACAGGTTGGAGAGCTGGGCACAGAGGAACCAAATGGGGTTCAAGAAGGACAAGTGCAGAGTCCTGCACCTGGGGAGGAATAATAAACTGCACCAGTGCAGGCTGGGAGGTGATCTGCTGGAGAGCAGCCCTGTGGAGAGGGACCTGGGAGTGCTGGTGGATAACATCTGTGGGACAGCAATGTGCTCTTGTGGCCAAGAAGGCCAATGGGATCCTGGGGTGTATTAAGAAAATTGTGTCCAGCAGATGGGAGGAGGTTCTCCTCCCCCTCTACTCTGCCCTGGTTAGTCCTCATCTTGAGTACTGCATTCAGTTTTGGGCTCTCCAGTTTAAGAGGGACAGGGATCTGCTGAAGAAGGTCTGGAGGGCTACAAGGATGATTAGGGGACTGGAGCACTACCTGATGAGGAGAGGCTGAGGGACCTGGGGCTGTTTAGTCTGGAGAAGAGAAGACTGAGAGGGGATTTAATAAATGTTTATAAATATCTGAGGGCTGGGGGTCAGGAGGGGAGGGACAGGCTCTGCTCACTTGCTCTCTAGGGTAGGACAAGGAGCAATGGATGGAAGCAGCAGCACAGGAGGTTCCTCCTCAACACAAAGGGGAACTTCTTTACTGTAAGGATCCCAGAGCACTGGAACAGGCTGCCCAGAAAGGCTGTGGATTCTCCTTCTCTGATGACTTTCAAGGCCTGTCTGGATGTGTTCCTCTGTGACCTGAGCTAGATTCTGTAGTCCTGCTGTGGCAGAGGGGATGGACTTGATGATCTCTTTGGGTCTCTTTCAACCTCTGACATTCTGTGATCCTGTGAAATGCTTAATTTTCCCTCTTCTTTTTCATATTCTAATGGAGATTCACCACTTCTCCCAAAATGCTGAATAGCTGTAGAGAGTGAAAGAGAACAGTCATGAGAATGTGACATGTATTTGGTCAGATGCCTACAGAATTGAGGACTGTATCAAGGGAAGCATGGCCAGCAGACTGAGAGAAAAGTTTCTGCCAGTCTGCTCTGGTGAGACCTCACCAGGGCTACTCTGGGGTCCCCAACACGAGGTCCAGAGGAGAGTCAGAAAGATGATCAGACACCTGGAGCACCTCTTCAATGAAGATAGGCTGAAAGAATTGAGGCTGTTCAGCCTGGAGAGAAGGTTCCAGGGAGACCTTAGAACTACATTTCATTATCTGAAGAGGATTGACAGGAAGGTGGCAAAAGGACTGTTTAGAAGGGCTTCTAGCGATAGGATGGTGGGCAGTGGTTTAAATTGGAGCAGAGTAGATTTAGGTTGGACACAAGGAAGAAGTTATTTACAATGAGAGTGGAAGATGAGACGTAGTTGAGGCATCATCCCTGGAAGTGTTTAAGATAATGTGTCCCTGGGCAGCCTGCTCTAGTTGGATATGTCCCTGCTGACTGCAAAGGTGTTGGGCAAGATAACTTTTGAGAGTCCCTTCTGACCCAATGCCATCTGTGAATCTCATAGTTCATGGGTATGGAACCTTAAATCATAGTGTGCTTTCAGACTTGGACAAACTATCCTTTCCTGACTTACACGTATCTCTGCACTTTCATTAGTGATGAATGAAGTTAAAAGTCCTTCAAAGCATGGAGAATGAAATGTTCTTCACTCTTATGTTCTTAACATCCTTATGGAATTCTGGTGTGTCAGTGTAAGGTCATAAAGGCTAATGACATCTCTGTAGATCTACAGCTATGTGCATGCTGAGAGTATGCAATACAGCTGTCGTCTTTTGTCTAATTGGCTTCTGAGGCTCAATTGTTGGCTAGCTCATGTCATTGTGTACCACCAGGCCATGAAGCTGAAAGTGTGGAATGCTGCAACTTATTGTCTTTGCTGGTATGGTAGCTAAAGGAGCTCAGAAGTGCTCATGCAGAAGTTGCAGTACCATAAAGGGTACTTGGAACATCCTGTTGGCTGGTGTCTCGGAGGGAGTTTGTCTGGGTTTCGGGGAATGAAATACGAGGCCAATTTTTAAAGAGTTTAAAAGATTTAATATTATATATGCTAGGAATCCCCCTTCCCCAAACTCACTTATAACTACCCCAAGTAAGTTCTTTGTATGCGGTTGCGAGATTATTTTTACAGAATGTCTATGCACAACAAATTAGGAATTTAGCAAAGATTTGAAAAGGATTTAGGAAGAGAGTCTGTGGCAGAAAGTGCCACCAGTAGGCTTTTGAGAGATTATTCTGGCTTAGATTGAGTTCCTCAGTTACTCACTGTTGGGAGTCAGTTTTGAAGGTCCCAAATATCATAGTCTGGAACAATTCAGAGGTTATTGGGGCGCTCTGTCCGAGCTTCCGCGGGTACGAGCCAAGCTGGGCGTTGGCGGTCCGGAGGCTGGCGAAGCGTGGATCGGGGCACTGACGAGTCGGCTGTGTAACCGTGCCGTGCCGAGCCGTGCGATCAGTACAATGCGAGTGCTCTGTGTGTGTGTGTGTGTGAGTGCGAGAGCAAGAGCAAGAGCAAGCGCTTTATTAAGGCAATGCAATATCTTTTAGAGTCCAAAAGAGGTGTATCCAGCCAGACTTGGGCTGACACAAGTGAACAATACAGATTGGCTCAAAGTTATGTGTAAGGCACAGATAGGCTATTTTTTACCAAAACAATCTGTGGTACCACCCCAGGGGCTGGCAGGGGTCAGCCCCCAGCCTGTGGTACCACCCCAGGGGCTGGCAGGGGTCAGCCCCCAGCAGGTGTGCGTAGGGTGCTCACAGTGTCTTCGACTCAAGGTCCTTTTCCCATAACAACGGCTTACGTTTACAGCTTATTCCCCTCTGGGGGAGAAATCTTCCCACAGCTAGAAATGGCGGCTGTAGTCAGTTCCCAGGGCTGGTGCCGTGGGCTTTTGACCTCGCAATTATGGTCCTTTGAGCCACAATTCTGTCCAAATGAGGGCTTTGAAAGAGGGCTTTGCAACCCTCCACCACAGCTGGCAAATGGTAGTTACATTTCATTAGTTGTCAACTTTTGTACCATTCTTGGAATGGACAGTAGTACAAGCTTCATTCTCTGACATTAGTTTTTGTTGATAGAAGCCTTCCTTTTGCATTTGAAGGTGTCCTGGACTGATCATTGTGGAGTCTAAAATATATTGAAATACTTCAATGCTGTTAGCTAGGCATCTTGGTTCTAGTTTAAGTTTCCCAAAGACTCTAAATATATATAGCTAACAAAACCAATACAATTATAGGATGCCTTCCAGTCTCCCCCTTTTTGTAAAGAAAGGAAATAGATGTAGAGAGGAAAAGGTAAAATACACCCAAATAGTCTTACTTCAATTTGGAAGTTGAAAGAGAAAACTTTAACAATAAATAAAAGGCATTTGAGGTAGAGGAGTTACAAAGAGGTGTAGGGAAGGAAAAACAAGATATATATATATATATATATATATATATATATATACAACCACAGTGATGGCAATGGGTTTGTCCACCTCGTGGAAGGATGGCCATGTGGTAAAACAAAAAGCAGTAGGAACAAAAGTGTGCTGCTGGTAGGAGGAAGGCAGGGATGATCTGTGTACCTCCAGGACTTCCCATCTTGGGAGGAGACTTTCAGGTGTAGGCAGGCTGTCTTGCAATGTTCAGTCTCAGCACAACATCATGCTGGCTATGCAGGCCGATCGCAGGGAGGCCGATCACATGGAGGGCTGGTAAGCTTGAAGCAGGCAGCTTCCAGGCAATTCAGGATGCAATTAGGCAGTGATGGTGGAAGCAGCAATCCAGTACAAATACAATGGCAGAGCACACTGTGTTACCAGCTCATCTTTTTTATCAATACAGCCCAAGACTAATAGGCCTTTGGACACAGAATAGCCAATCTGAATGGCAGTCCCCAAGCTTGACCATATTAGATGAAACCATAAGCTTTCTTTACCCAAATTTGGGAAAAACATAGGCCATGCATGAAGCAGGCACAAGCCAGCTGAATGCACCCTGTTTACCACAGGATGTGTGTCCTTAGACTCAATGGCTGCAGGTTCTTTTTCCTCTTTCCCATGGTTGCTTCTTCCCACAACCGAGAGAGGGAGAGCAGAAGAACATGTCTGGGCAAGCCAGGACATGTATAAGCTTATTTTAGTCCGTTCAGGCCTACCACAACACAGCCTTACTAGCTTGAATGTTGAGTGCCCTCATCATGCTGACACTGCCTTGAAAAAAGCTGCAGGAACTCATAAACAGATCTAACTGATTGTTTTCATTCCTCTAGTGTTACATTTTGAGTTACTGTGTGCTAGCATGCTTTACGTTACTGCAGGTTTATACCTTAAAAGAGAAGCTTGTCAGCATGATCAATGTCCCTTTAGTGTCTAGGCATCTTAGCAAGCAGGACTGGCTGTCATATTAGAAGCCTTATACCCTCTAATTCAGCAAGCCAAGAACAGCCAAAATATCTTCTGGATTAAATGCTTGTTCTGCAAGTTCTGACTTGCTTTTTTTCCCCCCCAGTCCTTAAGTAACTTAAGCTGAAAAAACAGTTAGCAGGTTAGAGATGTTAACTAATATATTTATGAATAATATAATTCAAGGAACTATTTTCCTAAAGTTAGGATAAAAAGCAGCTGTTGGATTTGTTTGTTTGAGGTTCTGGGTTTTTTTTCAGGCAGAAACTCATTTTCAGATAAACACTTTTCTTCCTTTGGTTTCCTACAGTTATTTACTATGTGTAAGGGTCACAGAGCACTGGAACAGGCTCCCCAGAGAGGCTGTGGAGTTTCCTTCTCTTGAGACTTTCAAGGCCTGTCTACATGTGTTCCTCTGTGACCTGACCTAGATTGTGTGGTCTTGGTTTGGCAGGAGAGTTGGACTCGATGATCTCTTTGAGTGCCTTCCAACCCCTGACATCCTATGATCCTGTGATCTGGTTTTTGGAACATGAATCTTTGAGAAATATGAAACATGGGAATTTGTATGACAGGGGACTCTGCTTCTTTCCCTCCTTTCCATGCTTCAATAGGTTATTGATTCTGACAAGTAACCACCAACGACATTTTTCCTGAGCAGCCATTAAAAATCAACCCAAACCCTTAAGTTTCTAGAATTGTAAATTCTATGCTCCTATCCAGTATAGTTCTTACCCACAAATTGCATGTGTACACAAACTGTAACACATCTCACCAGTTTATTGCCCAATCCTTCAAATATATAAATTATTTCTGCCTGCCTGGAAAAGGTTAACTACACTCATGAAAAAAAAAAAAAAATTATAGGAGAGAATGGTGAAATGTTTGGGATTTAAAATTTGTTTTATATCTTCCTCACCATTATTTTATTTTATAAATACTGCCTTTAATCCATTCAGGATTGTTGCCTTTATCCACCTGTGCCACACTTGGCTTCATACATTACAATATTTTTTACAAAATCACTGCATTTGCTTTAGAGCTGAAGTATCTATGTGAAGAATTTTATTTATCCTAAAATTATCCTAAAAGCTTCTAAAACAGTACTTCAGTGAAGATCAATGTGATCCAGGAATGTGTGTCTTAAGTTCAGGGAAATCAGATCAGTATTTCTAAATCTACAGTTTAATGCTGTTCAAGGTGTCAATTTAACAGAATTTAGAGTGCTGTATTACGATGCTCTCAAAGCTGTGAACAAGCCACATTTACATCTGTTGGAAACTGAAGTTCTGATGGCCATGAGTTACTCTTAAATATCTACTCGCAAATGCAGGATATTGGTCTGACAATACTTTGGACTACTTTCATTTTGTCACTTCATAATATTTTATTTTGTAGTGAATTAGGTTAAATGCTTGGTGTGTTTTTAACCTTCATATCGTGATTGGAGATCAGGAAGAAGGAAAATCTGTTTCTTTCTACTGCTGGCAAATATCAGACACCTCAAAACCAGCAAACCTTATTTGAGGAGTAGGACTTGCAACATTAATCCTGTATCACTGTCATTTGCTGTATATAATAACCTATCATAGAGTGCGCTGGCTTGGAAGGGGCTTTTAAAGGTCATCTAGCCCAACTCTCTTGCAGTAAGCAGAATATCATCAACTACATCAGGTTGCTGAGAGCCCCCCAGTTTAGAAGGGACGTTGAGATGCTTGAGCGTGTCCAGAGAAGGGCAACGAGGCTGGTGAGAGGCCTTGAGCACAAGCCCTATGAGGAGAGACTGAGGGAGCTGGGATTGTTTAGCCTGGAGAAGAGGAGGCTCAGGGGTGACCTTATTGCTGTCTACAACTACCTGAGAAGTGGTTGTGGCCAGGAGGAGGTTGCTCTCTTCTCTCAGGTGGCCAGCGCGAGAACAAGAGGACACAGCCTCAGGCTGCGCCAGGGGAAATTTAGGCTGAAGGTGAGGAGAAAGTTCTTCACTGAGAGAGTCATTGGACACTGGAATGGGCTGCCTGGGGAGGTGGTGGAGTCGCTGTCCGTGGGGCAGTTCAAGGCAAGGTTGGACGTGGCACTTGGTGCCATGGTCTAGCCTTGAGCTCTGTGGTAAAGGGTTGGACTTGATGATCTGTGAGGTCTCTTCCAACCCTGATGATACTGTGATACTGTGATCTTGAATGGTTCCAGGGATGGGGCCTCCACCACCTCCCTGGACAACCTGTTCGAGTGTTTCACCATCTCACAATAAAGAACTTCTTCCTAATATCCAATTCAAGTGTACTCTACTGTAGGTTAAAACCATTGCCCCGTGGTTTTAACCAGTGCTACATTGCCTTTCAGTAACTGACAGTATTTTGCGTGTTCCTTCAAATTCATGTAATACCTTGCTGCAGGTTACACACTGTCACCGTAGATCTCTCAGGCTGCAGCTCCTGCCATTGTAACTTGATTTCTGTGTAATTCAAATCAGTAGCTTCAAGCATGTGGCAAAAATGGAATAATTTGTTTCACAGCTGGAGAGGACAAAATGGAAGAGTTTTGAGGATCTTTTTGTGTCCCTGGGGCTATGCTACTTCAGAGGAAGTGTGCTAATAGTAACAGAATGTTCAAAATTTCGTTGCAATTGCTTCATCAGTTCTTTTAAATCGTTGTCAACATTAAACTGCAGTGACTCTTGTAAGCAATCTCTCCCCTTCATTAATAGCTCCCTACCAGTTTTAAACCCTGTGAACCATGAGCATCTGTTTATCAAGCTATGAACACCTTAAACAATTTAAATAAGTGCTGTTAAATACACTACTAGAGAAGCTCTATTTAGTGTCACAATACCTTTCTTATTGTTATAAAATGGCATTTATGGAGTACTGGAGCAATTTGCTGCAGTGTGAGTTATTTCTCTTAGTTTAAGAATTATGATGTAAAGCATGTGTGGATTGACCTGTTCAAATCTTCCTCTTTAGGCTAGCTTTCTAAATCAAGGTTTACTAAATCAAATACTCTTTCTAACAAGTAGGATTAAAACAAAACCTTTGTGGCTTGTTGCCTGCTAAGATATGGCTTATCTGCTCAGCACTTTCTAGACTCAAAAAATCTGTCTGTTCAGTACTCTGATTTCAGACTGACATCAGGGCTTGGATACCAAACCAATGCAGACTTGGAGAGCAGAGACTCAATATTGCTCTCCAAAGCTGCCTGTTGCTTGACCTCTCATACTGTGAACAGTATTTCAAAAGAAATTAGGACCACTTAAGGAAATAGGACCACTTCCAAAATGTATTTGTAGTTACAGATGTCCTTGCAGCATTAGGAGTTGCCTGTGTCCCCATCTAGGAGCTTTGCCAGCAGCCAATATCTTAATGATATGGAAAGGATATAAAGTGTTGCCTAAATGCTCTGGCAGACTCTTAGGCATCTATTAGGTATGTTTAGACAAAGAATGGATTTAATTTTTCAGTTACACGAATTAGAGCAAAAATAATGCTGCTGCAGAGACTTCAGCTGACAGAAGCAACTGTTTGTTTGGGGACCTCCACAGCCTTCTTAGTACAAGGTAATACAAATGTCCCTGTGTGTGAGGAAGAAACAATTCCTGATGATAGATGGCAGAGTGTATGTGAAAGATCAGCTTTTCTGGATGTAGATGCTGACAGGTTAGTACAACCTCTCCTTTTTTCTGTTTGTGGCTGACTGTTATTTATATGCTTGCATTATTTAGTGCTCAATAATACACAACTTGTGATTTTCTTTCTTCCTCCTAAGGGCATTTTTTTTTTCAGTTTATACAGCAGGTCTTTTATTTTCCTATTTAATATATGCTACTGTGGCCCTGGGCTGCCCAAATGCAAGCTATACAGAATCTTAGAATGATAAGGGTTAAAAGGAACCTCTGGAGGTCACCTAATCCAACACCCCTGTCAGAGCAGGTTCACCTAGAGCAGGTTTCACAGGACTGCTAGGCAAGGTAGTGTTTTTCTGTCACTAGCTCAGCTGGTTGAAAAAGAAGACTTCAGGATCAAGTCCTGGAGCACCAACCAGTCACATCTTTCATATACTGGTAAGGGGTGGGGAGAGACAAGCAGAGTGCTTGCCACAAGGATTAATCAAACACAAGATGGACTTGCTGTGCTGCTGCATTCTGCAGGCTGTGTCGAAATCTGCGTGCAAAGTGATCCTTTGAGCCCTACAAGGAGCAGCTGGGGGAGCTGAGATTGTTCAGCCTGGAAAAGAGGAGGCTCAGGGGAGATCTTATTGCTCTCTACAACTACCAGAAAGGAGGTTGTAGCCAGGTGGGGGTTGATCTCTTCTCCCAGGCAACCAGTGACAGAAGAGAGAACACAGCCTCAATCTGTGCCAGGGCATGTTTAGGCTGGATGTTAGGAAGAAGTTCATCACAGCAAGAGTGATTGGCATTGGAATGGGCTGCCTGGGGAGGTGGTGGAGTCACCATCCCTGGAGGTGTTTAAATGTGGCACTTGGTACCATGGTTTAGTTAATTAGAAGGTGTTAGGTGATAGGTTGGACTCGATGATCTCAAAGGTCTTTCCCAAGCTGGTTAATCCTGTGGTTCTGTGCTGTTGCTTTTTTAAATAATGCATATTCTCTCTTACTGTGGTAGCCCAGGAGGCCTTGTGACTGAAAGAAGGTCACAGGCTGCAGCTGAAAGAAGGAGAGTGTGGTGTAGCTCTGTGTTGCCTTGGTCCTAAGTCCCCTGACACTGGCAGAGGAGAAAATTAACTCATGTTTTCCTTCTGTGTTATTTGCTTGGTCACCTACTCTGAGTGGAATTGTGTTTTCTTCTAAGCACTACTTGCTGCCTTTTCCTCTTATTTCTGTTTCCCTTCTCCACACATTAAGTAGTAAACAAGCATCCATCTCTCTTCCCACATTCTTTTCTGAGCATGGCAGAAAGAAAAAGTAGCCTCCTGACTTCAATAAGGCTGCAGTAAAGGACTTTCAAGCTGAGGAGTGCAGAGCAAGGTGGATTGAGGATTACATGCAATAAGATTCTGCCATAAAGTAAACACCATATAATATGGCATTTTAAAGTGAGGCATGGCTTAGATTTACGGAGCACTAAAATCAATATGATGGATCCCTGTAACTGGATGCCAAAGGAGACTGCTCTTCATGTTGATGGTGTTTCACAGATGACAGCATGCTATTTTTCTTCCATAAAGAAGGACTTATGTGAGTTTACTTGTGCCTTGTCTAGCAAAACAAATCAAAACATTTAGTCTGCTATAAGAAAGTTCTGGTAAGAAAAAAACATTGGCACAAGAAGGTACTTTTTTTTTCCATTTTAAATGCTGGATATTTTGCAAAGGAAGGATCACAGCAACATTCACCAAGGCCAACCCAACAGGGTGCACACTAAACTGTATCCCAGAGCACCACATCCAAACGACTTTTAAACACATCCAAGGTTGGTGACTCCACCACCACCCTGGGCAGCCCATTCCAATGCCTCACCACTCTGGCTGTGAAAAAAAATCTTCATAAAATCATAGAATGTCAGGGGCTGGAAGCGACCTCAAAAGATATCTGGTCCAGCCCTCCTACCAGAGCAGGATCACCTAGAGCAGATCACACTGGAATGCATCCAGACAGTTCTTGAATATCACAGTATCACAGTATCATCAGGGTTGGAAGAGACCTCACAGATCATCAAGTCCAACCCTTCACCACAGAGCTCAAGGCTAGACCATGGCACCAAGTGCCACGTCCAACCTTGCCTTGAACTGCCCCGGGGACAGCGACTCCACCACCTCCCCAGGCAGCCCATTCCAGTGTCCAACGACTCTCTCAGTGAAGAACTTTCTCCTCACCTTGAGCCTAAATCTCCCCTGGCGCAGCCTGAGGCTGTGTCCTCTTGTTCTGGTGCTGGCCACCTGAGAGAAGAGAGCAACCTCCTCCTGGCCACAACCACCCCTCAGGTAGTTGTAGACAGCAATAAGGTCACCCCTGAGCCTCCTCTTCTCCAGGCTAAACAATCCCAGCTCCCTCAGCCTCTCCTCATAGGGCTTGTTCTCAAGGCCTCCCACCAGCCTCGCTGCCCTTCTCTGGACACGCTCAAGCATCTCAACGTCCCTTCTAAACTGGGGGGCCCAGAACTGAACACAGTACTCAAGGTGTGGTCTAACCAGTGCAGAGTACAGGGGCTGAATGACCTCCCTGCTCCTGCTGACCACACCATTCCTGAGGCAGGCCAGGATGCCGTTGGCTCTCTTGGCCACCTGGGCACACTGATGGCTCATGTTCAGGTCGGTATCAATCAGTACCCCCAGATCCCTCTCTGTCTGTCTGCTGTCCAGCCACTCTGACCCCAGCCTGTATCTCTGCATGGGGTTGTTGTGGCCAAAGTGCAGCACCCTGCACTTGGAGCTATTGAACGCCATCCCCTTGGACTCTGCCCATCTGTCCAGGCGGTCAAGGTCCCACTGCAGAGCCCTTCTGCCCTCCAACCCAGCCACATCTGCCCCCAGCTTAGTGTCACCTGCAAACTTGCTGATGACTGACTCCATGCCCTCATCCAGATCATCTATGAAGATGTTAAAGAGGATGGGGCCCAGCACAGATCCCTGAGGGGCACCACTAGTGACAGCCGCCAGCTGGATGTGGCACCATTCACCACCACTCTCAGGGCTCGGCCCTCCAGCCAGTTCCTAACCCAGCACAGAGTGTTGCCATTCAAGCCATGGGCTGACAGCTTAGCCAGCAGTTTGCTGTGGGGGACAGTGTCAAAGGCCTTGCTGAAGTCCAGATAGACCACATCCACAGGCCTCCCCACATCCACCAAGCGGGTCACCTGATCATAGAAGGAGATCAGGTTAGAAAGGCAGGATCTGCCCTTTCCTAAATCCATGCTGGCTGGACCTGAGCCCTTTGCCATCCCTTAGGTGCACTCTTATCACCCCCAAGATAACCTGTTCCATCAGTTTCCCTGGCACTGAGGTCAGGCTGACAGGTCTGTAGTTCCCAGGTTCCTCCATCCGACCCTTCTTGTGGATGGGGACCACGTTAGCCATTTTCCAGTCTCCTGGGACCTCTCTGGTGAGCCAGGACTGCTGGAAAATGATGGAGAGCAGCTATAAACGGAGACTTCTCTCCCTTCTTAGGTGCATTGGCCAGGACTTGAACCTGGGCCTCCCGCATGGCAAGCGAGAATTCTACCACTGAGCCACCAACACATCTACCCCTTGGGGAATTGAGCCTGGGTCTCCCACATATCTCCAGAGAGGCAAATTCCACAACACCCCATGGCAGCCTGTTCCAGTGCTCTGTCACCCTCACAAGGACAAAATTCTTCCTCAGATTCACATGGAACCTCCTGTGCCTCAACTTCCACACATTGCCCCTTGTCTTGTCATTGGGCATCACCGAGAAGAGCCTGGCTCCATCCTCCTGGTACTCACCCCTTACATATTTTAAAACATTAATCAGGTCACCCCTTAGTCTCCTCCTCTCCAAGTTAAAAAGCCCCAGCTCCCTCAGGCTCACCTCATACGGAAGATATTTAACTTCCTTAATCATGTTTGTGGCTCTGCTCTGGACTCTCTCAAGCAGACCCTGTCCCTCTCAAGCTGGGAAGCCCAGAACTGGACACAATACTCCAGATGAGGTCTCACCAGGGTAGAGTAGAGGGTAAAGAGAACCTCCCTTGACCTACTAACCACACCACTTCTAATACATCCCAGACCAGCATTGGCCTTCCTGGCCACCAGAACACACTGCTGGCTCATGACCATCCTTCTTCCACCAAGACTCTCAAGTCCTTCTCCCCTTCACTGCTCTCCAGCAGGTCAGTCCCCAGCCTGTATGAAGCATAGAATCATAGAATCCAACCAGGTTGGAAGAGACCTCCAAGATCATCCAGTCCAACCCAGCACCCAGCCCTATCCAATCAACCATGGCACTAAGTGCGTCAACCAGGCTTGGCTTGAACACCTCCAGGGATGGCGACTCCACCACCTCCCTGGGCAGCCTAGGGAGAGAGATCTGGAGAGACTCATGCCAGCTAATGGGCATGCAGCACTTGATATTGATGCCTGGAGTGAAGCCTACCTCATTCCAGAGCCATAAGGAACTGTCTTGGCTTCTTGTCACTCCTGCAGGAGTGACTTTCAAGGAGGGCAATAAACCTTCCCAGCCAGTGTCTCATTTCCCTAGCCACTTCTCAGCATGGAGACAATGATCCTTAGTGACTTCATGAGATATCACCTCCAAAACAGCCCAGGAGTAAGAACCAGCCTTGGTGTAGACAACTGGTCTAAACAAGCTCATTGTGGCTTCCTGGAGAAGACTAAAATGCCATTTTTGAAGGGAGTACAGCCAGGTTTGGTTGTCATGTCCTGCTGGGGCTTGCTCTTAACATTCAAGAGTCCCAACCTCCTCTTCACTGCACCAGCTGCTGCCACACAGCAGACTCCCCTCCAAGAGTGTTCCAGAGAGGTGAGACCCCTCTCCAAGCTACCTAGAAACCCTAGGAGACTCCCTGATATCTCTCTGAGGCCAAACCAGGATGCTTTCTGCTCTGGCTTGGGCTGGCAACCAAAGTCCCTCAGAGCTATCCCATTTCATGCAAGATCTGAGTGGATTTCTTGCCTAGAAGTAAAGGACCATTGCAGTCCAGGGAGATACCTCAACAAGTCTTTGGAGCCTTTAGCCTCACAATTCCAGTTGGACCAGGATGTCAGGTTGTGCTCTACTCTCACTTGATACCAGAAAAGTGAAGGGAAGCTTTCATCTCTGCTAAATCCACTTATAACCCAGGCAGCAATACCTTCTAGGCTCATAGGGCTTACAGATAAAGAGATCTTCTCAGTAGCGCTTGTGGCAGAGTGGGGTGGTGTTCTTTCCCAGGTGCACTACTCTACATTTGCCCCTGTTGAACTTGATTAAATTTCTCCCTGTCCAAATCTCCAGCCTAAGTCTCTCTGAATAGTAGCACAGCTCTCTGGTGTGGCAGCCACTCCACTCAGCTTGGTGTTGTCAGCAAACTTGTCATTAATGAATACATTGAATAATACTGGTCCCAGTACTGACCTCTGAGGAACTCCACTAGTCACAGGCCTCCAGCTAGACTCTGTCCCACTAACCACAACTCTCAGTTCTTTCCTTTAAGCAGTTACCAACCCACCTCATTACTCCGTCACTCAGACCACAGCTCCTCAGTTTAGTTATGAGGATGCTGTTATGAGGATGGTGTCAAATGCTCTACTGAAATCAAGGTAAAGCACATCCACTGCTCTTCCATCATCTATCCACCTGGTTACATCCTCATAGAAGGTTACAAGGTTGGTCAAATCTGACTTCCCCTTTGTAAAACCATTCTGACTGCTCCCAATGACCTTCTTGCCTTGACACGCCGAAGCTTCATGCTGAGAATAAGCTGCTTCATTATCTTTCCAGGTACAGAGGTGAGGCTGAGAGGTCTATAGTTACCTGGGTCCTCCTCTTTGAAGACTGGAGTGATGTTTTCACTCCTCCAATCCCCAGGCACCTCTCCTGTCCACCATGACTTACCAAAGATGATGGAGAATGGTCTGGCAATGACCTTGCCAGCTCCTTCAGCACTCGCAGGTGCATGCCAACAGGACCCATGGACTTATGGATGTTCAGTTTACTTAACCATTCCCTAACTCAGTCCTCACTAACCAGTCCCTTTCACTTCCCCAAATGTTCCCTAGTCTATCTACCTTTTCCTTAGGCTTTGCCACCTTACAAAGCAGATCATTAATCTGCTCACACCACATGCAATACTCCCAGCATGCTCAGACATCCCCTGAAGCCTGGAGTTTTTACAGCTGTGTCCCTGGGCCATGCAATCTTCCTCCTTGCTTTCTTCAGGGAGAGGTCTTCTGGTTTCCCATCTCTGACATGAATGGAGTCACTTCCTTCCATGGGAGTTCTGTCTGAGATTCCACCTGTATTTTGGCTGGGACCAGAAGCATAGTCTTCCTCTGCCAGGTAGAGACCATAATTCTTTTGATTTCCTCTGCTTTTTTGATGGTTTGTCTTTTTTTTTTTTTTTTTTTTTTCCCAACACATGCCTCTGGCCACACTCCTGTGCAAGCCCAGCTGCCACTGCTGGCAGTGAGCACTCCTGTGCAAGCCCAGCTGCCACTGCTGGCCGCACTCCTGTGCAAGCCCAGCTGCCACTGCTGGCCGTGTGCACTCCTGTGCAAGCCCAGCTGCCACTGCTGACAGTGAGCACTCCTGTGCAAGCCCAGCTGCCACTGCTGGCCACACTCCTGTGCAAGCCCAGCTGCCACTGCTGGCCGTGTGCACTCCTGTGCAAGCCCAGATGCCACTGCTGGCCTCACTCCTGTGCAAGCCCAGCTGCCAGTGCTGGCTGTGCGCACTCCTGTGCAAGCCCAGCTGCTAGTGCTGGCCGTGCGCACTCCTGTGCAAGCCCAGCTGCCACTGCTGGCCTCACTCCTGTGCAAGCCCAGCTGCCAGTGCTGGCTGTGCGCACTCCTGTGCAAGCCCAGCTGCCAGTGCTGGCCGTGCGCACTCCTGTGCAAGCCCAGCTGCCACTGCTGGCCGTGCGCACTCCTGTGCAAGCCCAGCTGCCACTGCTGGCCGTGCGCACTCCTGATGACTTTATCCCCCTCCCCCTTCGCATCCCGTTTAAAGCCCTGTCAACTAGCCATGCCATCTCCTCTGCAAAGACCTTCTTGCCCCTTCAAGAGACATGTCTCCTGTTTGGTGTCAACAACCCTGGTGCTGTATAGATCATACCATTGTCAACTCAAAGTTATGCTGGTGATGCCATCCATGGAGCCATACATTAAAACTGTATGTGGCTACTTGTGGAGAGATTTTTGCTAGCAGGACATGAAATGATAAACATGAGCAACCTGTGCTGGGAAGTGTCCTTGAGTCCATCTTGGGACCTAAGATACCAGGCACTGGGTAGCACCCCCCACATGCATCTGCAGAGGGTGGAGTGCCAGCTGCATGTAGGTGGAGTTAGCCAGCCCAAGGGGGCTGGGTTAGCTGGCCCAGGGGCTGACCCCATAGAATGTTACTGTATATCACCCTATCCATGCCATGCCGGTAATGCTGGACCAACCGGAGCTATCCACATGTACCAATCCTAAACTAAGTTAGCTGTGCACACGTCTTCCAAGAAAGCATATAACTCACTGCAACAAGGAAATAAAGGGGAGAATGTCCAGCTAACCATAGTGGTGACTCAAGAGTCCTTTTATCCCAGCTACAATGCCGGCAGCTGCTTAATCCAATGTCTTTGCCATTGATTGGAATAATAGAAGAGAAGATGATTTGTGCTCCTGAGTCCTCTACCACTCGCCCCGAGGCCCTGAATTCTTTTTTGATTGGTCTGGGGCTAACAGTCATTATTTCTTCTTCTACCTAGAAGATCAATAATGGGTAGCAGCCTGTAGAGTGCACCAGGCTAAGAATTTTCCTAGCAGCATGCCTAACCTGGGCTGCAGGTAAGAGGCACACCTCCCTGTGAGAGGGGTCTACCCAACATATTGATCCCTCTGTTCTTCTCAGAAGTGAATCCCCTACAACTATCCTTTTTTCCTTTGTTGCACTAGTCCTAATTCTTGATGCTTGCTGACATGCCCTGGACAGCTGAGCAGGGACTTTCCCTTTCATCCTCCTCTGCCTGATTCTCAGTTTCTTGTGCCCCATATCTAGAATCATAGAATCAGTCAGGGCTGGAAGGGACCACAAGGATCATCTAGTTCCACCCCCCCTGCCATGGACAGGGACACCCTACCCTAGAGCAGGCTGGCCAGAGCCCCATCCAGCCTGTCCTTAAACACCTCCAGGGATGGGGTCTCAACCACCTCTCTGAGCAACTCATTCCAGGTTCTCACCACTCTCATGCTAAAGAACTTCCTCCTCATGTCCAGTCTGAGTCTACCCACCTCCAGCTTTGCTCCATTTCCCCTAGTCCTGTCACTCCCTGATATCCTGAAAAGTCCCTCCCCAGCTTTTTTGTAGGTCCCCTTCAGATACTGAAAGGCCACAAGAAGCTCACCTCAGAGCCTCCTCTTCTTCAGACTGAACAGCTCCAACTCTTTCAGTCTGTCCTCATAGGAGAGATGCTTCAGACCTCTGATCATCCCAATGGCCCTTCTCTGGACACACTCCAGCACATCAACATCCTTCTTGTAATGGGGACTCCAGAACTGGACACAGTACTCCAGCTGGGGTCTCACCAGTGTAGAGCAGAGGGGGAGAATCACCTCCCTCCACCTGCTGGCCACACTTCTCCTGATGTAGTCCAGGATCTGGCTGGCTCTCTGGGCTGCAAGTGCACACTGCTGGCTCATGTTGAGCTTCTCATCCACCAGCACCCCCAAGTCCCTCTCCTCAGGGCCGCTCTCCAGCCAGTCACTGCCCAGCCTGGATTTGTGCTTGGGATTGCCTCGACCCAGATGCAGGATACTGCATTTGTTCTTGTTGATCCTCATGAGGTTGGCTTGTACCCAGCTCTGCAGCCTGTCCAGGTCCCTCTGGATGGATCCCTTCCCTCCAGCATGTCTGTTGCACCACACAGCTTGGTGTCGTCAGCAAACTTGCTGAGGCTGCACTCAATGCCTCTGTCCATGTCACTGACAAAGATGTTGAACAAGGCTGGTCCCAGGACTGATCCCTGTGATGGTTTGGGCTCTTACCCGCCCCCCCACACACTTTGTATTTGCCCCAGCTAACTCAGAAGGCCTCCGGGAATATAAATGAAGCTATTTATTTTACAGCAGCAAATATACAAGCAGCTATTTACAATATATACAGTTATATACAGAAATATACAAAGGATAAACAATGCAGAAGCACAACTCCCCTCCTAGAAATCTGAGTCCCCAGGAGGGGCTCTCAAACCACCCCAACACCTCCCCTTGCCCTCTCAACCTTACCCCAGTTCTCAGAAAGAAGAGAGGTGCAGCCAAAAGGTTAAGAAGGAAGGTTAGTGGCAGTGAGGTTAAGGAGATGTGGCTTGGTCTGAAGACAAAGGCAGAATGAGAGACAAAATGGAGAATGTTAACTAATGTTTTCCTTCTTCTTCCCAGAACTCTCAGTGAGACTGATGAGGGAAGGAGACATGACAATTGTTTTCCTTTTCACAGCCTATTATCTAGTTCTTTTACCAAAACATTCCAGCTTGCTTCAAACTAGCACAATCCCTGAGGGACTCCACTTGTCACTGATTTCCACTTGGACATAGACCAATTGACAGCCACTTTTTGGGTGCTGCCATCAAGCCAGTTCTTTATCCACCTCATGGTCCACTCATCAAACCCATGTGTCACCAGCTTGGAGACCAGGATGTGGTGTGGGACAGCGTCAAAGGCCTTGCTCAGGTCCAGGTAAATGACATCAGTTGCTTGTCCCTCATCTATGAATGTTGTGACCTGTTCATAGAAGGCCACCAGGTTTGTCAGGCAGGATTTGCCCTTGGTGAAGCCATGCTGATTGTACCCAGCTCCCTCAGTTGCTCTTCATAAGATTCATTCTGCAGGCCCTTTCCCAGCATTGTTGCCCTCCTCTGCACTCACTCCAGCACCTCCACATCTCTTTTGTATTGGGGTGCCCAAAGCTGAACACAATACTCGAAATGCAGCCTCACTAGAGCTGAGTCAAGGAGACAATCACTTCCCTACTCCTGCTGGACACAGCATTTCTAATCCCAGCCAGGATGCCACTGGCTTTCTTTGACACTTAGGCACACTGCTCGCTTATATGCAGTTGTTTGTCTATTACAACCCCCCAAGTCCCTTTCTGCTAGACAGAAAATAGCAAGTGTAGCTTTCAAAGGTGGCTTGGACAAGAACAGAGCAACTACATTACTCGCTGTTTTAACACTTACTTATATGTAGTTTACCACAGTTCAAACGCTCTACTCATACATGAGTCCATTCTGTCTTAAATAGAAGATAAATAATGTTGCTTTATATAGCATTGATATTTTAACAGCTTTTATCTTTTTAAGTCTTTGCATAATATACAACCACAGCTCAACTTCAGCTTTGCTTTCTCTTCAGGGTCTGATCATGATGACAATTATTTGAAATAATTTGTCCTAGATGAAATACATTACATTTTGCTTAGAGGTTGCACGATGACATTCCTGTTAACAAAGTTAATTCAGCACAAGCTGTGATTTATTTGGCAGGCATGTTAGAAGTGACTCAAAGTTTTGCCCCATTGTAGTTCTTCCCTACACTGGCGTTGCAGCAGGGGTTACAGCAGGTTTTGTGTTACTATTTAAGAGCACTGTTCAAGAGTTTAAGAGTAGGGAGACATAGATGTAGGCAAATGTTAGAATTCTTGAATGATCACTATGAGAATTATAATAAGCAAATACTAAAAGTCTTTTCCTGACAGGAAATTCTACTTTATTAAAAAAACAAACAAACAAACACCTCTATTTGGTGCTAAATTTCACATTGGTCTTAAAAATAATCAAAGTTGTTTGGTTTTGTGGTTTTTTTTTTTTTTTGTGGTTTTTTGTTTGTTTGTTTGGGTTTGGGGTTTTTTTGGTTTTGTTTTTGTTTTAGGAAAAGGTGCAAAATTACCTATTTCAAGAGCTAAACATAAGGAGTCCATTCCAGGCTCAACAAAAGTCCCACCATTTGAATGGAGCATTTAAAGCTGATTAGTGCACAGAGTTAAGACTTGTTTCAAAAAACACTGCCCATGTTTTTCCTTCGATGTACAGGAAACAAAAATCTGCTGCTTAAAGCAGGGAGTGTAATTGCTTTGATACTAATTTCTGGTTGTATACTTCCAGTACTTGGCACAAATCTGTGTTTGCCCACAGAGGGCTTGGATTTTGGCAAAGAAACATTTCCTGCAAACCTTTTTTCACAAAGGAAACTCTATTCAGTTTGTTGTGTCTTCTTGTGAGGAGCAGCTGACAAATGTTTTGAAAGCTGACAGGTCTAACAAGTTTAGCAAAGCCTGTCAGACTCACCTATATTTCATTTCTGTGATTAAATTGATGAACATACCCCAAAAATTGTTCTTTGGCAAAAGAACATTTTTTTTTGTTGTTTCTTTTTTGCTCCTTTAATAAAGACTTGGGTTTAAGTTGATTTCTTTGGTATAAGCATGTCATAAACAACGATAAATAGAAGCAATTAGAACTTGGTTTCTGAAGGATGGTATTCTCAAACAATTTTTCCTTCTATTTTAATTTTGGAAAATAAATGGGTGCTCCATCTAGCAAATGCCAAAAAATATTATTATAGTTGATTATCACATTGCTAAAATAACTGTGTCTCAGTTCTAATTTAAATTCCCAGAGACTCAAATATATGTTTGATAGAACCAATAACAATTTATAGACTGTCCTTCCCTCTTTCCCTTTCTTTCCCAAAAGAAAGAAATTTGATGTAGAGAGAGGAAAGGTAAGCACACCCAAATAAATAATCTCACTCCAATTTGCAAGTTAAAAGAAGAAATGTCTAACAATAAATAAAAAGGTATCTGAGGTAGGGAGGTTACAAAGCTATAGGGAAGGGAAAACAAGATATAAAATGTGTAAATACAACCAGATTTTGATGGCAGTGGGTTTGTCTGCCTCACGGGTGATGGCCAGGTGGTAAAACAAAGAGAACCAGGAACAGGATGGTGATGCTGATAAGCAGGGAGGCAGGGAGCACAGAGAGAGGGAGAAGAGGAAGTCCCCCCTGCTTTTATGGATCTTTAGACAGAAAAGGGGAGTGGGCTAACTATCACCTGCTAGTGTTCAGACCTACCCCTGGGGAGGAGTCAATACCACCTAGGGTCAGGTTCTAGGTCACTACCCCTGGAGGGTTAACCCTGTACATTCCACCCCTTCGTTAGACCATTTCCACCTTCCTGCAAACAGTCTCCTCTTCCAAAGATAGGAAAATGTGTCCATGGATTAAGAGTTCTTAAAGCTCTTCTTGGTCCCCAGCTGTATCCCAAGATGATGTGCTTCTCCAGTGCAGGTTGGTGAAGTGAGGTGTGAGCAGGACAGGAATATGGAGGAAGAATCAGGGAAACAGGAACCGTTCTTGTGCTGTGGAAACTCAGGAAAAAGTCTTTTCCCTCTGAAAGGAAAACATCAGGAACAGTCTTTTCTGTAGAGCATCAGAGAAACAGGTGTAGGTGAGATGGTTGTAGACATCCTCTGGAAGGAAATCAGGAACAGTCTTTGGCTGTAGGGCATCAGGGAAAAACAGGTGCAGGGTTCTGTTGGATGCCTCATTGTGATGCTGTAGAATTCCTCTGGATTGCTGCTTGTGTGGTGTGGGTTCTGTTGGACGTGTTGTGGTGAGGGTGTAAGTAGAAAAACAACTTATAACCACTTATAAACTATTATACATTTATTACCACTTATAAACTATTATACATTTATTACAGAACTATTATACAACCATGATACAAGATTACATGGAACCAACTCTGAGATTTAGACCTTTTCAGCTAGAGTGAGGTTTCTCTGTGGAACACACTCAATAGTACCAGTTTCCAGCATTACCCAGTATGTGTGACCAGGATCCTCTGCAGATACTACTCCTTTGATAGGTTTGCCCCAGGAAGCAGGATCAACCCACACACTTTTCCCCAGTAGATTCCTTTCGCAGACCACAGGAACTCCATCTCCCTCAACTATGGGCAACAGGACAGACTGAGCAGGACCAGCTCTGTTGACTGATCCCCTGCTATTCACCAGCCAAGTGGCTTCTGCTAGGTCTCTCCCAGTGCTTGAAAGTTCCACCCCCCTATAGCTTTCAGGGTGGTTTTCAGCAGGCCATTGTGATGCTCAATCTTTCCTGCAGCTTGTGCATAGTATGGGATGTGGTAAACCCATTCGATCCCATGTTCTTCTGCCCAGTTGCTTACAAGGTGGTTCTTGAAATGGGTCCCATTGTCTGACTCAATTCTCTCTGGGGTACCATGTCCCCACAGGATGTGACTCTGCAGACCCAGAAGGGTGCTACGGGCAGTAGCATGAGGTACTGGGTAGGTTTCCAGCCAGCCAGTGCTTGCCTCCACCATGGTTAACCCATACTATTTGCCACTGCAAGACCTAGGCAGAGTGATGTAATTTTACTTTATTTTACGTTATTCTTTTTTTCCTGTCTTCTTACTCTGTGGAATGGTCAGAAACCCTTCTCAAGGTTCATTTTCAAAATCCTTCTTGAAACTTGATCCTCTTATAGAGTCTAGAGGCATGATGTGTAAAGTTACATATCAACATAAGTTATCCAATTTAGAAATCTACAATGCTTAGTGTGCTCACTGAGTATGATTGTGTCACTGCTTTTATCCCCTTTTGTTTTAAATCTGATAGAATTAGGTCTTAACTACAGAAATTGTAGGGCTAGAGGACTTGAAGCAAAGTTGTTTTGATGTCAAAAGTGTGATCACTATCTAGCAAATACACAGCTCCAAGTATGAGATCCAAATTTGATGTGTATAAGAGCTGTCAGCACTGCTTTCTGTGACCCCTGCAAACAGTTTAACTTCAGAACCTTAAGCAATTTTCCCTGTTAGTATTGATCATACAGACTGCTAATATCACAAAGTGCTCCTGTGTGCTTATGGGGGGAGTGTACAGATTTTGCATTGATATCCTCATTAACACTGACATAGTGCATATTGAGGTCTCTGTGGTGATAAGAAAAGCTGCACCCTCGGGGAGTCTGGGTGGGAGATTTAAGGTAATTCCTCTGGGTCAGTTGAAAACACCATATGGGGCTGAAAGATGTAAGGCTTAGAGGTTATTTAGATAATAGCAATTAGAAGAGATTAAACTGCTGTTTAAAGAAACCTTCATTTTCTCTGCATGCCTATGTGGCTTTGAGTCCTCTGTTTTGTGTTTGGATAATGTCAACACTGACAGTCAAGTCCAGCTTGTTCCACCTATGGCTACTAACATGGATAAGATCAGAGGAACTGAGGTCCATTGCAAAATAGTTCCACAATTGTGACTACACTAAGAATGCCAACAGAAGGTTCCTGTTAGGAGCAGTTGTGTGCTGTTGATAGAAGGAATTATTGCTTACTGGATGAACAGATGATGAAGACTGTGATGGTTTGGCAGTTACCCACCCCACCCCACTTATGAAATCACCCAGACTAGACTCAGCTGACTGGAAGTTAAGGAATGAAGCTATATTTACAGCCTAGCACAATATACAAGCAGATATTTATAATATATTGCAAATATATACAGCTACATACAGAAATATACAAGTTAAAAGTAATACAGAAACACAACACCACTCCCAGAAATCAGAGTCCCCAGGAGGTTATTAGAATCATTGCAATTAGTCTGGGGAGCTGAAGAAGTGACTGCTACCTTTCTGGCATTGTTGCCTCTGTTTCTTCCACTCTGCAGTTCCCTGCCTCTCTTCAAAAGAAATGAAGTAGATTGACCATCCTAATTGTTCATGTTCTCATCAAATTGGTCATGCAGAATTATTCACAGTGGCCCATGTGATGGCTGATGTCTAGGTGGAACTTTTCTCTTGGTCTGGAATTGCCTTGCAAGACGTGGGCATCTGTTCCTCATGGCAGGAACATGCACCCATTCAGATGATGAAGGGATGGTATCCTTTGCCAGATTGGAAATGGAAGTTTTAAGTTCCTTCTTCAGTTCTTTCATGCTATCTTTTATCTCTGTAGTCATAAATTTTATGGCAGAGACTGGGACAGAATGTGACAAGCTGTCCGCTATCTGCCTCAATTGGCCTCTCACCAACAGTGAGAGGCCTTCCATTATCACTCCTTGATAGAAACCTGCTAGCCAAGATGTTAGCACAGGATGAAAGAGCAAGCGTAATAAGCTTCTTCATGAGACCTGTTCCAACAGGAATGCAATCAGGCTCATGTGTGCCATGATCTCCATAGAGCACTTCCTCCACAGGAAACTCCTTCAGCAGCTTAATTCTCTGCTCAATTGTATTCCACTTCCTAGCTGCCCATGGCAAATCATCTCAGGAAGGATATGTCATAACCACAGCCAACAGGAGGTATGTCCACAAGCTAACCTTACCAAGAGGACTTGCTAGGTATTTGTCCATTTCGCTCTCCTTTGTGTGTGGCCCTAGCTTCTTGGCAGACTTATCTCCTACCTGTAGGGCATTTGCACCAATAGTACAGCATCTCACCAGCCACCTTAGGATTGGCTCTCCTGATTCCCTTGAATATTCCTTTCTAATTTCCCTGATCTCTTTGAGTGGATCATTGGAATCCTGGATATCATCCTTCTCCTCCTCCTCTGGGTGTTCTGTTTGTCCTTGGCCTAGAAACAGAACTTTCCTAAGAACACTCTTGTACTCCTTACAGCCATCCTCCTTCTTGGCAGCCAGTCTCACATAGCTTTTCTCATCACTATACTGTGATCTAAGTAAATTGGCCAAATCTCTAAGACTGTACTTCGCCTCTTCTTCCTCTTGTGTACCAGAAGTCCCCTCCCATAAATCTTCCATGAATCACTCTTTGTCAAATGTTCAGTCTTAGCCTGCACCTTTGTGGGAGCAAGAAAGGTGGTAGATGTTCCTGCTAGCAGGTCTGAGTTACTGCGGGTCTGAAGTGCTGCCTGTGAGTTTGAATTTGACTTAGGGTTAGAAGCCTGTGGATTTGAACTAGGTATAGAATTAAAAACAGCTGAAACCTCTACATATTGGTAGATAATGTACTCCTGTCCGAATTCCCAGAATCTGTGGTAGCTGTGTCCCCTCTTTCCCTGTAGGAATTTTAGAACCATTGTTTGAAGAACATGAAGGAGATTGTTTTCCTTCTATGTAAGGACCTTGTGAGCTTTTAGAAATCTGCCTCTTTCATTTTCTTAAAGCAGCCACGTTCAATTTTTTCATATACAATGCTACCATTAGTCCTAAACCCAGAATTATTAGGGCTATATTCATACATGATAAATATACCACTGTATTACATGCGTAGAACTCACTACAGGTGTTTGGAAGTTCAGTTTTGGGCAGAATCACTCTCATCAGAAAATATTTTTCAGTTCTTGTATTATTTCCTGACTTACTAAAAGCAGAGTTGGTAACAGTATCAGTAATATTAAAGCAAACCTAGCTGAGAACGTAATCTCTGAATTCCAGGAACATCCCTTTAAGCTTTCTCCATATAATATAAAAAAATCAATGAACCAACTTTCATTGTCAAGCAATGGTATAAAAAACAAACCCCTCATCAACAACAACAAAAAAAAAAAGAAAGTGAAATAGCAGACTTAATTAGCAATCAATCAAATTGAATTAGTCCCACATTGAAGCACCAAAATACGATGTGATAGTTTGGGAGTTACCTGCCCCCCCCCCCCCCCCCCACTTATGAAATCACTCAGACTAGACTCAGCTGGCTGGAAGTTAAGGAATGAAGCTATATTTACAGCTTAGCACAATATACAAGCAGATATTTATCATATATTACAAATATTTACAGATATATACAGAAATATACAAGTTAAAAGTAATACAGAAACACAATACTCCTCCCGGAAATCAAACTGCCAGGAGGCTTCTGACCCAAACCTTCACCCCCTTCCCTCTCTTTCCCTCCCTTCAGAAATAATCATATCAATCCCTGTATATCTCAGATGGTAAATCTGGAGACATCTGAGGTGAGATGTCAAAAAGATGACAAGAATATTAGGGGAAATAAAGGCTTAGGTTGGATTAGAGTTAAGACAGAGGTAACTACACAGACCACTAGAAAGAAGGAGCAGAAATGAGAACTGAGAGGTGTGTGAGAAGTGAGTCTTATCTATATTTGGACTAGTTGCATTTCTCAGCAGAAGAATGAGTGATATAGAGTACTCTTAGGTTTTTCTTTCTTCTCACAGCTAAGGATTTACTTTCCCTCAGCAAAATATTCCAGTTAGCCTCAAACCAGCACAAACACTGACTCAGATAATGATACCCAGTCTTTTGTCATGTTGACAATTTTCACACAAACTAGTGCTGTGCTTAACAGAGCACCCTTCTACAGGCTGGGTCCTCCTGAATGAGCAATGTCATTGTAATGGGGAGGGGGAAGATTTATTTTCCCTTTTAGATTATTCTTTTTAGTTAATTAAAATGAATCTCTGCTCTGTACAATTCATTTTCTTGAACTCTGATAGTATTGACCCCCTACTCATATAAACACAGTGTCTCTTTAAATACCACCAGCTGTGACAATGATCTTTTAGAAGAAAGGGAAAGGAAGAAGGCAGAGCTTTGTATCTCCTGCTAACTTCCCTGATAGTTTGCTTATAAGATAAATGTAATTTGCATTATCATTTTGTTCATTTAAGAACTGCAGGAAAATATACTAATAAAAATGTAAGGAACTTCAGAAGGTGTTCTCTTGTAGTTGTATCCATGTCTATTAGGTGCAAAGCCAGATACAGAGCATTAATAGCAGCAACTCTTCTGGTAGTGGATGAAAACAGTTGGTCATAGGCTTTGTCTCACCTGCTGAGCTATGTTTTTGGATTAGTCATTAGAGATCTACTGCAGAGAATTAGTTTGCCTAGGGAAGATAGTCTTTTGAAGGTGTCTTTTTTTAGAAGATATCTAATTCCATAGTCCTTCTGTAGTTTGTATCTGACCTGTAGGGAGACAGCTTTCATCACAGCCACTTCTAAATGAAAGAACATTGTCTGGCAATATACAGATTGTAATTAGTTTTATCTGCAGGTGTCTCTGCTATTCCAATGAACAAGGAATTTCCGCACGTTCTGAGGAAGCATTACTTTTCTTTTTAACTAGAAATCTGTTTCACTGAAGGTAGTGCCAATCTGTTCTCTTTTGCTCTCAAGCTACTTGGTGCATAATCATCAAATATCCTCCTAAAGTATTTGAAAATTCATCTGCAGTGGTTTCAGTGTCTGTTCTTACATCTTTTATGAGTGAATGTTATCCGAAGCTTTGTGGACAGACAGATAAGGGGAAGATATGGATTAGAATTTCCATGGTATCACAATACAAAACTCCTAACAGAAAATCCAGAGTTCTTTACCAGAACACTAATTCTAGCTGAACTTAAGAAAGTTCTTCATAATGGGAGTGGTAAAATACTGGAACAGCTTGCTCAGGGGTGTGGTTCAGGCTCCTGTCCCCAAAGACATTAAAGATCAGATTTGATGTGGCCCTGGGCAGCTTTGTCTAGTTGGAAGTGTTGCTGCTCACTGCAGATGGTTTGGACAAGATGACCTTTGAGGATCCATTCCAACCTAAAGCAATCTGTTTGAACAAATCCACTATTTGGTTCTTTTGACTAGGCTTTCATAAGGCTACCAACACCTTGGGCCTGTGGGTTGCAGCATTCTTGACTGCTGATTTGCTGTATGCATCTTACCTAAAGGTGTTTATTTACTTAAGCTATTGGTTATGATAGTAGCATTGAATATCTGATGAAGTCACATTAAATACAATGTACAGACTTAAAGCACCCTGATGGCATTATGAGATTTCATTGCTCTCTAAAACTACCTGAAAGAGATTGTGGGTGTTGGTCTCTTCTCCCTGGTAACAAGTTGATAGGACAAGAGGAAATAGCCTCAAGTTGCACCAGGAAAGGTTTAGGTTGTACATTAGAAGATAATTGATCACTGAAAGGGTTCTAAAACACTGGAGCAGGGTGCCCAAGGAGGTGGTTGAATCCCCATCCCTGGAGGTGTTTAAGAAGTACAGAGGGATGTTGTTTAGTACCAAAATTGTTAGATAATGGTTGGAACCTCTCTTGAAGATCTTTTCCAACTGAAGTGATACTAGGATTCTATTCTAATGAAGAATGAAAAGTCCTTCATTACCTTGAAGATAGCAACCTGGGTTAACAGTTCAAAATTCTCACCTGAGAATTTTTTAAAAGTATAAACTCATTAAAATATAAAACCCAATAAGATTGCTACTCTTCTGACTGTAAATATACATATTTAATAGACTCACAGAATGGTTTGGATTGGAAGAGACCTCAAAGATTGACTAGTCCCAAACACCCTGCCATAGGCAGGGACACCTTCTACTAGACCAGCTGCTCAAGCCCTCATCCAACCGGGTCATGAGCACCTCTCTAGGCAACTTGTTTCAGTGTCTCCCCACCCTTGCTGTAACTGAAATTAATTAACTGAAAATAATTTTCTCCATATATTTTATATTATTGAAAAGTCCTTTTGAAAAATGAATCCATTTTGGGAAGCAGCTTAAACTCTTGTTGACAGAAGAAACAAACAAGCTGTCAGTTTAGTTCAGCAGTATAAAGATAACTTACATTCTCTGTGCATGGGGTGAATACTGCTCAGGTCTGACTAAAATGAATAAATCATTAAGCCAATATTCTGTCTTTCTGTGATGTGAATATATAGCAATTATTTGTCTTGATTTTGCTACTTCTTGTGCTGTGTGCTGCTTAGTAACTGAAGCGTGTGGATGAAAATAGCAGGATCTCGCTCACTCAGCAGAAAAAATTTGTCACTTTTGCTTTTCCAAGAATGAGTTACAAGCTATATCCTGAAGCAGTAGCTACAATACAATTTCAGCCAGTTACATTTCAGTGGAAACACAGAAAGTTCATCTTTGTATCTCAGATTTTCACACAGGTAACTAGAAGAAAAATAAGTGGACTCTGCCTAAAAGATCATTGTGAATCCTGTCACATGGTTGATGAAAAGTTCAACGTGAGCCATCAGTGTGCATGTGCAGCCCAGACAGTAACCATGTGCTGGGCTCCAGCAAGAGCAGCTTGGCCAGCAGGGCAAGGGAGAGGATTTTGCCTCTTTACTCTGCTCTCCTGACACTCCACCTGGAGTAATGTGTGCAGTTCTGGAGGCCCCAACACAAGAAGGACATGGAAATGTTGGAGCGAGTCCAGAGGAGGTGACAAAGATGCTCAGAGGGCTGGAGCAGCTCTGCTGTGAGGACAGACTATGAGAGTTGTGGCTCTTCAACCTGGAGAAGAGAAGGCTTTGAAGAGACCTTGTAATGGCCTTCCAGTATTTGAAGGGGGCCTACAGGAGGGCTGGGGAGGGACTGTTGACAAGGTTTTGTAATGACAAGATGAGGAGTAATGGGTTCAAACTGGCAGAGGGGAGATTTAAACTGGATTTTAGGAAGTTCTTTCTAGTGAGGATGGAGAAACACTGGCACAGGTTGCCCAGAGAGGTTGTGGCTGCTCCCTCCCTGGAGGTGTTCAAGGGCAGGTTGGATGAAGTCTTGAATGACCTGTTCTAGAGGGTGGTGTCCCTGCCTATGGTAGGGTGTTGGAACTGGATGATCTTTGTGGTGCCTTCCAACCTAAACTATTCTATGATTCTATGAATGATGTTTTCATGCTGAGCTCAAGCCCTGTGAGGAGTGGATGAGGGAGCAGGGGGTGTTCATCCTAGAGAAGAGGAGGCTCAATGGAGCACCTATTTTCTCTACAATTACCTGAAAGGAGGCTGTAGCCAGGCAGGGTTGGTCTCTTCTCCCAGGCACCCAGTGACAGAACAAGAGGACACAGCCTCAAACTGCACTAGGGCAAGTTTAGGCTGGACATTAGGAAGAATTTCTTCATGGAAAGAGTGATTGGCATTGGAATGGGCTGCCCAGGGAGGTGGTGGAATCACTATCTCTGGAGGTGTTTAAAAGGAGACTGGATGAGACACTTAGTGTCATGGTTTCATTGATAAAAAGGTGTTAGATGATAGGTTGGACTTGATGATTTTGAAAGTCTTTTCCAACCTGGCTAATTCTGTGATTCTGGGATGCTGTTACATAGAAACTTTGAGAAACCTTTATAAGCTCCAGAAAGGGCAAGTCTTTAAAGTAGATTTTAGCAGCATGGATCCTCAGTTGTCTCAGTTCCTGCAAGTTTATGTGGAGCTTTGTCAAATTCATTGCCCTGTTTTAGTGATTAAAATCACAGCCTTTGATGTCAGGAAGGAAAAAATAAACAAACAACAAACAAATAGATAACAAACAAACAAAATCCCCCAACCCCCAACCCAACAACCCTGTCAGTCTAAATAGTCCTTATACTAAAATCACAGTGCTACAACTAAAAATGTTTTAGCTACCTGATGTTCAGATTTAATGAGGCTTTAACAGGCAGTACTGAAATATGTTTTGTACAAGCTTCAGAAAACAGAACACAGGAGGCTTAAATTGCTTCAGGGATTGATCTGCAGTTCATAACCTCTCTTGTTTCACACTCTGCTTCAGAACTTCAGTAAAAACTAGTTTTAGCTATATGTGAATCAAACCCCTGTCACCTTTGTAGGCAATGTGAAATTGTAAAAATTAACATTTTCAGAAGGAGTAGAGTGGAGATGTTAACTGAGGAGTTATTTTGGCTGTAGGTTTGGGGTTGTGTTTTCCATATTGTGGTGGAAGGTCTGAATTATATCTAAAATACATGTCCAAGACATGCTTCTGCATGTCCTAATTTAATCTACCTGAATACCCACCTTCCCCCATCTCCCCTCCTTCTTCCAGGGTGGAAGAAGAGATAGAGCAGACAGAGCAGCCTCTCAGTCTGCCATGGAGACACCATGTTTGCTCTTGTTATGCACTCTGCTTTGGTTTTGATATACGCAGCTCAGGGATGCTAGGCATGTGCATCTCTCTTTTTTTGGTGAAATAACTTAGGATTGCTTCTAGGCGTGGTTTTATTTGTTGCTATTGGTCAAAAGCATTCCCCAAAATGCTTTAAATTTGGCCAACTTGTTTGTTTGCTGCTGCTGCCTTTGCTGCTTGCTGCCTGGCCTGCCTCTCCCAGGAACAGACAACGTTGACCCTGCCTGTCTTTCAAACTGAGCCAAGGGACTTAACCAGCTTGCTCTGCTCTAGGAACACTTACCCACCTGAGCTCAGCCAAACCAGAGTCTGTTTGACTCTAGCTGAGTCTAGGGAGCTGCCTAGCAAAAATCTGCAACATCAGGACCTGCAGGCCTGCTGCTCTAGCGAGGGCTGACTCCTCTGCTATACAGCACCCAATCAGACTGCTTTGCCCAGCAGGATCCAGTGGCTGATCACTCCAATGGCTTCCTGAGAGCCATGGAGGGTTTGCCTTATGTCCGTGGATCTTCTTAGACAGCCTGGTCAGTTTGAGCTACGCAAGCAGCAAGCTGCTCCCCACTCCCACCCCGCACCATCACCACATGGAAGGCCACCACGTGGCTGGGACTACATTTTTCCTTGTTTATGCTTCTACATACACTTTTGGATTACAACGATTGAGACTCTGACCAGTGAGTAAACTAACTCTCATATCTAAAGTTTGTAAAAGTTTATGTTTTTAACCTTTAAGTGACAGTTTGTGCTGCAAAACTCTCTCCAGTTGTTTCTAAAACCTTCCTAAAATAGTTTAAAAATTCTGAGAAACCATAATTTTTTGCTCTGAAATTTAAGTGTAAAAGGTTTATTATAATATAAAGGCAAAGCAGCGCTGGGTGCGTAGCAATAACGAAATTGCTAGAGGCACACTGCTAACGGCAGATAGCAGTGCTTATATAGGACAATATTGCATTAGCTCTATACATATTCATGAATGTCCCTTTACATTTTCTAAGCACTACCCCTGACCCCCACCTCTTAGTCCCTTTAATCAAAAGAACAGTGGTTTTCTTCATAAGGTGAACTTGACCCTCCTGTATTTTCTTTGAAAATCAATCAGAGAGGCCTGCAGGATCCTCTTGACTGCACCATTATCTTCAGTCATGGACACTCTCTTGGTAAACCTAACACCCACAGCTAACTTGTTATTTTACTGCTTAAATCTTATGAATACCTCATTGTGCAAAAGCCAGATCCCCATGTGGTACAAAAATCAATCTGGCTGTATGTATACATTCTGCAAAATTAGTTTTACCAACCTGATAACAGAATCTGTGTGTGCTAATTGTAAACAAGTGTGGGAAATTTTTCTTTATATAGTTAATAAACTATTTAATAATTTTTATACCAGCCTTATCATAATTCACACCTAACCCAGATTCAAACCCAGCCTTAACATATATCCAGCTGAGGGGAGATGTAGTTTTAAAGTACAGTCTTACCTTTCTGGAGAAGCTGACATGACATCCTAGAGAGCAAGCTCAGGAAGTGTGGGATGGAAGAGCAGACAGTGAGGTGGATTAGGAGCTGGTTACAAGAGAAAAGTCAAAGAGTGGTGATCAATGGTGCCAGGTCCAGCTGGAGAGTTGTAACTAGTGCAGTCACCCAGGGATTAGTGCCAGGTCCAGTCCTGTTCAACATCTTCATCAACGACATTGATGATGGGACAGAGAGACAGAGTCTGCTCAGCAAGGTTGCTGATGGCACCAAACTGGGAGGCTTGGCTGATACAGCTGAAGGCTGTGTGGCCGTCCAGTGAGATCTGGACAGATTGGAGAGCTGGGCACAGGGGAAACAAATGAGGTTCAACAAGGACAAGTGCAGAGTCCTGCACCTGGGCAGGAATAATATACTGTGTGAGTCTAAAACATTAATACATCAGGATTGTTGTGCCATTAACTTGCAGAACAGACAGTTGGTTTCAAGGTTAATGTCTGTTGTGAAGTTTAGAAGCATTTTAGATCACAGGATGTTAGGGATTGGAAGGGACTTCCAGAGATTGAGTCCAGCCTCCCTGACAGAACAGGACCATATAACCCAGCACAAGTCACACAGTAACACACCCAGATAGGCCTTGAAAGACTCCAGAGGAGGAGACTCCTCAACTTCTCTGGGGAGCTGTGCCAGTGCTCTGGGACTCTTACAAGAAAGAAGTTCTTCCTCATGTTGAGGTGGAATTTCCTGTGCTGTAGTTTCCATCCATTGCCCCTTGTCTTATCCCAGGGCACAAGTGAGCAGAGGCTGTCCCTGTCCCTTCCTTCCTGACATCCAGCCCTCAGATATTTATAGACATTGATTAGATCCCCTCTCAGCCTTCTCTCCAGACTAACCAACCCCAGAACTCTCAGCCTTTCCTCATCAGGCACTGCTCCAGTCCCTTAATCATCCTTGTAGTCCTCTGTTGGACTCTCTCAAGTAGATAGCTGTCCATCTTGAACTGGTTGCAGTATTCCAAGTGGGGCCTCACTAGAACTGAGTAGATATCCATTGCTAAAGTTCCACCTCTTCTGTCCTGGCCACTAAGATAACAATGTCCAAACCACAAACTTTCATTTATGCATCATGAGTTCTTTTAGGTCGGGTTTTTGGGTTTTGTTTTTGTCCTGAATTAGTTGTGTTCCTGATCAGAAACACAGACTACCTTTCTCAAATTTTGTAGCAGTGTAATAAACAAACAAGTAATTTTTTTTTTTTTTTTAGTAGATAGGTATGGTGCAGTCAAAAGTCATTGGCAGAAAGAGTCCCAGGTGATTAAAACAAAGTAAATGGCAATCTAGCCTGAAGTGGTTGAAACATGAAGAGTTATGCTGCAAAATGAATGTTAACAATTTAGTTCTGCTATGGAACAGCTGAGGGAGCTGGGGTTGTCCTGCCTGGAGAAGAGGAGGCTCAGAGGAGACCTCATTGTGGCCCTTCAGTATCTCATTGCTCTCTACAACTACCTGAAAGGAGGTTGTAGCTGGTTGGGGGTTGGTCTCTTCTCCCAGACACCCAGTGACAGAATGAGAGAACACAGCCTCAAGCTGTGCCAGGGCAGGTTTAGGCTGGATGTTAGGAAGAAGTTCGTCACAGCAAGAGTGATTGGCATTGGAATGGGCTGCCTGGGGAGGTGGTGGAGTCACCATCCCCGGAGGTGTTTAAAAGGAGACCGGATGTGGCACTTGGTGCCACAAGGATGATCAGAGTTTTGGAGCACCTCTCCTATGAGGACAGACTGAAAGAGTTGGGGCTGTTCAATCTGGAGAAGAGGAGGCTCCAAGATGACTTCATTGTGGCCCTTCAGTATCTGAAGGGGGCCTACAAAAAAGCTGGAGAGGGACATTTTAGGATATCAGGGAGTTACAGGACTAGGGGGAATGGAACAAAGCTGGAGATGGGTAGATTCAGAGTGGATGTGAGCAGGAAGTTCTACAGCATGAGAATGGTGAGAGCCTGAAATGGGTTGCCCAGGGAGGTGGTTGAGGCCCCATCCCTGGAGGTGTTTAAGGCCAGGCTGGATGGGGCTCTGGCCAACCTGCTCTAGGGTAGAGTGTCCCTGCCCATGGCAGGGGGGTTGGAAATAGGTGATGTTTGTGGTCTCTTCCAACCCTGACTATGATTCTATGGTTTAGTTAACTATAAGGTGTTAGGTGATAGATTGGACTCTATGATCTCAAAGATCTTTTCCAATCTGGTTAATTCTGTGATTCTGTGATGGTTATATCCACAAATGTTCCTGCAACTTTCATTAGAAGGAAAAAAAAATGCAGCTCCTGTTGCACCACTCTTAGGTGAAAGGCTAATCTCTGACACCTTGTAGGGAAGTGCTATCACAATAAGACAGTTCTTTGTAGTGACCTAGAACTGCATGACCAGAGACACTGTGGGGTGAATCTCCATAAGTATTTGGACAGTGATTATGCTAAAGAAACTGCATTTGGCCAGAAAGCCTCTTTCAATTGAAGGTTTTGTAGGCAGTTCTTTTTCCAAATGTGGCTTAATTTCTGCAAAGCCCAGACTAATTCCATTAATTTCCATACTTATTTTACTCCAAGAGGAGTCCCTCAAAGTGTTTCTACCAGGTGCTTTTAGAGGAAACGTAGTAGTATTTTTGTTTGACTATAAAGAAACAAAGTGCTGTTGAATATCTGCATGAATTGTTTCTCAAATGGTGTCTGCTTCAGATCAAAGACTTCAATCTACTGTAAATAATCAAAGCAAACTTAAGGGGATGCCCATCATTGATGTTGAACATTCTTTTGCAGAATATACTGTATACATTGGAGTTTTTTCCATCTGTGCTTTGGTGTGAGAACATGGATTTCAGTTTGCTGTGCTTTAATGATTTGCATGCAGATGTCTGTGTCCATTTAGAATACAGTCATAAGAATCCTGAAGGGGATATAAGCAAATCTAGCAACAATGGGAGGCAGAGAAATTGTGGCCCTGTATGTCATGTTGATTAAATCATAAGTACTGACTGTAACAAGACACTATGTAGAGTAGTTGGATCTTGTGCTTGTCAGCAAATCACACCACACAATGAATTTTTGAGCAAAAATAACATAGCCTTAGGCAATATTAATGGCCTCATGTGGTGATTAGTGGAAAATATAATGTGTGTGAATATTAGTGATGACAGTGTGGTAAAAGCCTGTTAGATTAATGCACTTTTAACAGCTTGGAGTTATAGATGATATTCAAACCTAATCTCAAGTAAACAAAAGCTTTCAGTATCAAAATACTAATCCAATTCAAGAACAATTGGGAATGAAAGACATCGTGTCCTTGATGGTTTTGATGCTAATGATATACTCTGCACCTGGCACATTCTGTCAGCACAGTATGTAATTCTCCTTAATTGAAGAGTAGTTTGTACATCTCTTTCTCTGTTGTTTTTTTTCCTGTCTGCTATATAGTGTTCTTTAGTGTTTGGTTCATCATGCAACTGCTTATCCTTTCATGCCATCAATGTGAGCCCTCTGAGATGAAATAAATGGGTGTTGTGAAAAAAAAAAAGAAAAGAAGTTGGGATAATATATGGTGATTTTCCAAGAGCATCTGGAAGTTCTGTAACTTGATCTGTAAATCAAGCAATTTAATCAATGCCATCTCCTCATGATCCCTGGCAGGACACACTCCAAATGCAGGTTCGCTGTTTGCAGCAGCCTGCCCGTACACGCTGTCTGTGCTGGGATAAAAAGGGTATCAAGGCTTGACCGTTTCTTCTGGAGCCTCCAGCTCATCCCCTGAATTGGGAGTGGCTGTGCCCAGCAAGAGGATGGCCGCCATGGCCATCAGCCCACCAAGGAGGAGAGCACTGCTTCCACATGGTGCTATCTTTGAAACACTGCCCTCACGTCTGAGGTGATGACCAGGGGAGGCTGCTAGCATGGCTGGACCTACCTGCGTTTCTACCACCCATGGATTCCCATCAGGAAGGGAAAACATGCACAGGTTTGCCTGCTCCGCTCTATCCCACCCCTCCAGCTCACCCTGTGCAGTACCTCTCAGCACCATGCTGTCAGTCAGCTCGAGCCATGGCCGTCTCAGGGGCAGGGGACCTGTATCATCCTCAACCATCTCAAACTGTGCAAGTCGCTTCCTGCCACTTGCTTCTACCACCTCCACCACCCAAGAGTGGAGCAACTCATTTCTCCAAACCTTCCAATTTTCCATGCCAAATTCACTAAGAGACACCATTTTTTCCCCTTAAGCATTAATTCTGTATTTTCTCCAGTTCAAACTATGCAAACCAGCAACTATCTCGTTTTTCCATATGGGCCACCAATTATTCTGCTGTGGTTTTTAAAGATAACCAACAGAAATGAAGCTCTCAAATGGAACTGGAGAAAAAATACACAATTATATTTGGAGAGAGATACAGAGAGAGATGTTATTAAAGCAATTACCTCATCCCTGGCAAACCCTCTTGAATTTTCCCCCATCCCAAAAAACCTAAATCTACACTTCCCAGTGCTCTAATCCTAACCACCCCCCCCAGATGCCTCTGCATCCAAGAGGCCTAAACAAGCCTCTGGAAGCCCCAAAACAGGCCTACTGCTCACATGTTACGACAGTATCACAGTATCACAGTATCATCAAGGTTGGAAAAGACCTCACAGATCATCAAGTCCAACCCTTTACCACAGAGCTCAAGGCTAGACCGTGGCACCAAGTGCCATGTCCAGCCTTGCCTTGAACTGCCCCACGGACAGCGACTCCACCACCTCCCCGGGCAGCCCATTCCAGTGTCCAATGACTCTCTCAGTGAAGAACTTTCTCCTCACCTCCAGCCTAAATTTCCCCTGGCAGAGCCTGAGGCTGTGTCCTCTCGTTCTGGCGCTGGCCACCTGAGAGAAGAGAGCAACCTCCTCCTGGCCACAACCACCCCTCAGGTAGCTGTAGACAGCAATAAGGTCACCCCTGAGCCTCCTCTTCTCCAGGCTAAACAATCCCAGCTCCCTCAGCCTCTCCTCATAGGGCTTGTGCTCAAGGCCTCTCACCAGCCTCGTCGCCCTTCTCTGGACACGCTCAAGCATCTCAACGTCCCTTCTAAACTGGGGGGCCCAGAACTGGACACAGTACTCAAGGTGTGGTCTAACCAGTGCAGAGTACAGGGGCAGAATGACCTCCCTGCTCCTGCTGACCACACCATTCTTGATGCAGGCCAGGATGCCACTGGCTCTCTTGGCCACCTGGGCACACTGCTGGCTCATGTTTAGGCGGGTATCAATCAGCACCCCCAGATCCCTCTCTGTCTGGCTGCTCTCCAGCCACTCCGACCCCAGCCTGTATCTCTGCATGGGGTTGTTGTGGCCAAAGTGCAGCACCCTGCACTTGGAGCTATTGAACCCCATCCCATTGGACTCTGCCCATCTGTCCAGGCAGTCAAGGTCCCGCTGCAGAGCCCTTCTGCCCTCCAACCCAGCCACATCTGCCCCCAGCTTGGTGTCATCTGCAAACTTGCTGATGACTGACTCCATGCCCTCATCCAGATCATCTATGAAGATGTTAAAGAGGATGGGGCCCAGCACTGACCCCTGAGGGACACCACTAGTGACTGGCTGCCAGCTGGATGTGGCACCATTCACCACCACTCTCTGGGCTCGGCCCTCCAGCCAGTTCCTAACCCAGCACAGAGTGTTGCCATCCAAGCCATGGGCTGACAGCTTAGCCAGCAGTTTGCTGTGGGGGACAGTGTCAAAGGCCTTGCTGAAGTCCAGATAGACCACATCCACAGGCCTCCCCACATCCACCAAGCGGGTCACCTGATCATAGAAGGAGATCAGGTTGGAGAGGCAGGATCTGCCCTTCCTAAACCCATGCTGGCTGGACCTGAGCCCTTGGCCATCCTTCAGGTGTGCAGTTATTGTCCCCCAGATAACCTGCTCCATCAGTTTCCCTGGCACTGAGGTCAGGCTGACAGGTCTGTAGTTCCCGGTTTACTCCATCCGACCCTTCTTGTGGATGGGGATCACATTGGCCATTTTCCAGTCTTCTGGGACCTCTCTGGTGAGCCAGGACTGCTGGAAAATGATGGAGAGTGGCTTGGCCAGCTCAGCTGCCAGCTCTCTCAGCACCCTGGGATGGATCCCATCTGGTCCCATGGACTTGTGGGTGTCCAGGTGGCTCAGCAGGTCCTGAACTAATTCCTCATGAATTTCCAGGGCAGCACACTGCTCCCTGACCCCATGCCCCAGTTCAAGAGGCCACTTGCCCTGAACTCCTCCCTCCTTACTGTTGAAAAGTGAGGTGAAGAAGGCATTCGGGACCTCAGCCTTTTCTTCGTCATCAGTTATAGTGTTCCCGTCCTGGTCCAGTAAGCAGTGGAGGCTCTTCTTGCCCTTCTTTTTAGCATTGATAAATTTATAAAAGTGTTTTTTGTTAACTTTCACGGAAGTGGCCAGCCTAAGTTCTAGCTGGGCCTTAGCCTCTCTAATTTTTTTCCTGCATAATCTAGCTACCTCCTTAAACACATCAGGAGAAGCCTTCCCCTCCTTCCAGAGGCGATACACCCTCTTTTTTTCCCCCAGTTCCTTCAGTAGCTGTTTACTCATCCAGGCTGGTCGCCTTCCCCACCAGCTCATCTTTTGGCACATGGGAACTGCCAGTTCCTGAGACTTCAAGAGCTCCTGTTTAAAGTGGGTCCAACCATCCTGGACCCCTTTGTTCCCAAGGACTGCTGCCCAGGGGACTTTGGAAATAAGTTTCTTGAGCAAATTGAAGTTTGCCCTCCGAAAGTCCAAGGTGTAGGTTCTGTTATTGTTCCTCCTTATCTCCCTGCATATTGAAAACTCCATTATCTCTTGATCACTACACCACAGGCAGCCTCCCACTGTCACATCTCCCACCATCCCTTCTCTGTTGGAGAGCAGCAGGTCAAGCTGAGCTTGACCCCTAGTAGGCTCACTTAACAGCTGGGTCATGAAGCTGTCCTCCACGCACTCTAGAAATCTGCTGGACTGCCTCCTCTCTGCTGAATTAAGTTCCCAGCAGATGTCTGGCACATTAAAGTCACCCACAAGGACAAGATCTGATGATCTTGAGACAGCCTCCAACTGTTTGTAAAATATCTCATCTGTTTCCTCATCCTGGTTGGGTGGTCTAGAACAGACTCCAACCAGGATGTCAGATTTATTAGTTCTACCTCTGATTTTAACCCACAAACTCTCAATCCCTTCATCCCTCACCTCAAGCTCAGCGGCAAGGAGTGACTCCCTAATATACAGGGCCACCCCTCCTCCTCTTCTCCCTTGCCTATCTCTCCTGAAGAGGCTCTATCCCCCCAGTATAGCACTCTAATCGTGCCTGTCATCCCACCAAGTTTCTGAAATGGCAACTATATCATAGTCACCCTGGTGGACCAGGACTTCCACTTCATCCTGCTTGTTACCCAAGCTGCGTGCATTGGTGTAGATGCACTTCAGCTGAGCTCTTGATTCCTCAATTGTCCCTAGTTTCCTTCCCACTCTCTCCTTCTCAGAGAGAGTAATTGCCTCACCCACCCCCTTCATATCTAGTTTAAAGCCTGCCTAATGAGCCCTGCCAACTCCAGTGCCAGGACTCTCCTGCCCCTCCTAGACAACTGCACACAATCAGGATCAAGCAGGTCTGGCTCAGTAAAAGTTCCCCCATAATCAAACAACCGAAAATGCCGCCGCTGACACCATCCCTTGAGCCAGTTGTTGATGGCATGGGTTCTGCTGTTCCTCTCTGTGAACTCCCTTGCCACAGAGGGAACTGAGCAGAACACCACCTGTGTTCCCACCCCATCTATCAATTTCCCCAGGGCTTTAAATCCCTTTTTAATTGCCCTGGTCCCCTTCTTCTCAATCTCATCCCTGCCAGCCTGTATGTTCTTCCTGATAAAGTGACTCCTGCCAAACACAGGGCAGGAGGAGGAGGAAAGGAGAAGGAGCTGGTCTTTTTGTGAGTTTATAAAGAGATAGCAGAATTATGGGATTGAATAAATACCTTCAAGTCCCCAGAAGATTTCTTAACCCTATAGTGTCAACCCAGGACATCCTTCATTCCTCTTCTTCCTGGTCTGTATAATAATTCCTTGTGACTGCTGAATTTCAATACATCTGTGATGAATAAAACTGCAGGATTCCTTGGTATTCAGGGCACTGGCTAAGTAGCCAAGACCTTTAAACATACCCCAAATTTGCATTGCACATATACAAGGTGGACTGGGACTTGGTTGAAGGAAAAAGCCAAAGAGATGTGATCAATGGGATGGAGTACAGTTGAAGGCCTGTAACTAGTGGAGTTGCACAGGGGTCAGTACTGGAACCAGTTCTGTTCAATATATTCATCAGTGACCTGGATGAGGGCACAGAGTGCACTGCCACCAAGTTTGCTGATGACACCAAACTGGGTGGAGTGTCTGCCACACCAGAAGGCTGTGCTGCCATTCAATGAGGCTTGGACAGGCTGGAGAGCTGGCCAGAGTAAGATTTAATGATTCAACAAGAATAAGTGTGGAGTCTTACACCTGGGAAAGAACAGCCCCAGGGATCAGTATAGGCTGGGGACTGATCTGTTAGAAGGCAGTGAAGGGGAAAAGGATCTGGGGGTCCTAGTTGATGGGAGGTTAACCAATGCCATTCTGGGGTGTATTAGGAGGGCTGTGATTTTTAGGTCGAGAGAGGTTCTCCTGCCCCTCTGCTGTGCCCTGGTGAGGCCACATCTGGAGTACTGTGTTGAGTTCTGGGCCCCCCAGTTCAAGAAGGACATTGAACTGCTTGAGTGAGTCCAGTGCAGAGCCACAAAGATGATTAAGGGAATGGAACATCTCTCTTATGAGGAGAGCCTGAGGGAGCTGGGGCTGTGGTGCTTGGCGAAGAGGAGACTAAGAGATGACCTAATTCATGCTGATAAAGCTGTAAAGGGTGAGTGCCAGGAGGATGGAGCCAGGCTCTACTTGGTGATGCCCAATGAGAGGACATGGGGCAATGGGTGGAAGCTGAAGCAGAGGAGGTTTCATTTAAACATGAGGAGGATTTTTTTCCTGTGAGGACAACAGAAGATGGGAACAGGCTGCACAGGGAGGTTGTGGAGTCTCCCTCCCTGGAGATATTCAAAATCCACCTGGGTGCATTCCTGTGTGATCTGGTATAGGTGATCCTGCTCTGCAGGGGTGTTGGACTGGATGAGCTTTTGAGGTCCCTTCCAGCCCCTGACATTCTGTCATTCTATGGTCTCATCAAGCTGTTCCTTTAGTTTTTCTTTTTCCTCCTAGTAAACTGGTATTAAGCAGTGGTTTTGAAAGTTTATCTTCTGGTTTGGCCCTCTGATGTCTATTTTTCAGCTGTGTTGCAGTGTATGGGTGTCTGAGCTGTATAGCTGTTCTGCGTGCAGAAGAACAAGTATTACAAATACATTCAGGATTGTTTCAGCAAAGGAATTTCCAGGCACTGTTAAGATATAAAAGAGCCTGGCTTACTGTTCTAGTCCCAGCCCTGAGTTCTGAATTCTCCATGGCAGGGCCTGATGCAGTTTTGCAATCCTAATTGTTTTCCCTGGGCACAATAGAGAAATACAGACATCTTTGAAAAACCCTTGAAATCCTACATCATGAATTTTAGAGGATAAACACATTCTTGTTATTTTCAACATACACAGTAATTATTATCACTTTCCTCCTTGAGGATGTGTGGAAAATATTGCAGAATTCGTGGATCATTTGTCATCTCAGTACATGAGGTTTTTAATTATAGAATCATAAAATTAGCTTGGGATGGGAGGGACCTCCAGAAGTCATCTAGTCCAAACCCCCTGCAGTCACCAGGGAACATACTCCAACTAGGTCAGGTTGCTCAGAGACTTATCCAGCCTGACTTTGAATATCTCTAGGAACAGGACCTCAACTACCTTCCTGGGCAATCTGTTCCAGAGTTCCACTACCCTCATGGTTAAAGAACTTGTTCCTAACATCTGATCTTAATTTACTCTTCTCTGATTTAAAACCATTGCTCCTTGTTCTATCAGTACAAGTTTTTGCAAACAGTCTTTCTCCATCCTTCCTGTAGTCCCCCTTCAGGTACTGGAAGGCTATTAGTAGGATTCCCTGGAGACTTCAGGCTGAAAAACCCCAGCTCCTGCAGCCCGTCCTCATAACAGAAGTGCTCTAGTCCTCTAATTATCTCCATGACCCTCCTCTGGGCCCACTCCATTAAGGTCCTCCCTGTGTTGAGGGCTCCAGAGCTGAGCACAGTACTCCAGGTGAGTACACTAGAGTAGAGTGGCAGAATCACCTCTCTCAACCTGCTACCCACACGTCTTTTGATGCAGCCCAGTATGCAATTTGTGCACATTACTGGCTCATGTCCAGCTTCTTGGTTGATGAAAAACTCAACACGAGCCAGCAGTGTGAATGCAGCCCAGACAGCAACCATGTCCCGGGCTGCAGCAAGAGCAGTGTGGCCAGCAGGGTGAGGGAGAGATTTCTCCCCCTTTACCCTGCTCTCCTGAGACCTCACCTGGAGTACTGTGTACAGTTCTGGAGCTCCCAGCACAAGAAGGACATGGAAATGTTGGAGTGAACCCAGAGGAGCCCACAAAGATGCTCAGAGAGCTGGAGCAGCTCTGCTATGAGGACAGGATACAAGAGTTGGGACTCTCCAGCCTGGAGAAGAGAAGGCTTTGAGGAGACCTTGTAGAGGAGACCTTATAGTAGCTTTCCAGTATATGAAAGGGACCTACAGGAGGGCTGGGGAGGGACTACTTACAAGATCTTGCAATGACAGGACCAGGAATAGTGGGGTTAAAGTGACAGAGGGGAGAATTAAACTAGATGTTAGTCTAGTGAGGGTGGAGAAACACTGGCACAGGTTGCCCAGAGAGGCTGTGGATGCTCCCTCTCTGGAGATGGTCAAGACAAGGTAGGTTATTCTTCCCCTGTACTCAGCCTTGGTCAGGCCACACCTTGAGTCCTGTGTCCAGTTCTGGGCCCCTCAATTCAAGAGAGATGTTGAGGTGCTGGAATGTGTCCAGAGAAGGGTGACAAAGCTGGTGAAGGGCCTGGAACACAAACCTTATGAGGAGAAGCTGAGGGAGCTGGGGTTGTTTAGTCTGGAGAAGAGGAGGCTCAGGGGTGACCTCATTGCTGTCTACAACTACCTGAAGGGAGGTTGTAGCCAGATGGGGGTTGGTCTCTTCTCCCAGACAACCAGCAACAGAACAAGGGGACACAGTTTCAAGTTGTGCCGGGGAAAGTATAGGCTGGATGTTAGGAGGAAGTTCTTCATAGAGAGAGTGATTGTCATTGGAATGGGCTGCCCAGGGAGGTGGTGGAGGCACCGTCCCTGGAGGTCTTCAAGAAAAGACTCGATGAGGCACTTAGTGCTGTGGTCTAGTTGAGTGAATAGGGCTGGGTGCTAGGTTGGACTGGATGATCTTCGAGGTCTCTTCCAACCTGGTTAATTCTATGATTCTATGATTCTAAGACTAGGCTGGAGGAGGCCTTAAGTGACCTGTTCTAGTGGGAGGTGTTCCTGCCTATGGCAAGGGGTTGGAACTGGATGATCTTTGTCGTCTCTTCCAACCTAAATCATTCTACAATTCTTGTCCACCAGTAACCCCAAGTTCTTTTCCACAGGGCTGCTTTCAATCTCATCATTCCTCAGCCTATATTGATATCTAGGATTTCCTTGACCTAGATATAGGACCTTGGACATTGCCTTTTTGAACTTTCCGAGATTCTTCTCAGCCCACCTTTCTAGCCTGCTCAAGTCCTTCCGGATCCCATCCCATCATTCAGTCTTATCAACCACACCACTCAGTTTCGTATCATCTGTGTATTTGCTGAGGGTGCCCTCTATCCTGCTGTCTGAATCATTGAAGATATGAACAGCACTGGTCCCAGTCCCATTACAGACCCTTGAGGGACACCATTTGTCACCCATTTCTATCTGGATGTCAAGATGTTGACTACTACTCTTTGTATGCTATCATCCAACAATTCCTTATCCACTGGACAGTCCACCCATTAAATCCATAGATCTCAAACTCACTGTGCCAATGACACTGAAGTCTGTAGTTTGGAGCTAGGAGCAAATTAAGGAGAAGAACAGCTTCTGGATGTTAATGGAATGAATTTATCCTTGTGATACTATTGAGTGACTGGCTTCTGGTATAAGCAGCACACAGTTTAATGATGATGCTCAAGAAAATGAAAATAGGATTGACTGAATTGTCACTGCCAAAGCAAGATGGAAGAGATTTGTTTGTTTATGTGCTTGAGCACTTTTCTCTGCAGGGAGTCATGCAAGGTGATAGGGAAATAAAACCCAAATTCTTCTGTGTTGCGTATTGACTGCTTTTTCGTGGAGAGTGATCTTCAAAATTGGTCTGATGCTCCATCATGTTTCATAAGCTTCCCACTCTTATATCTTAAAGCAGCACTAGGATCAGCTATGATAAAGTGAAATGTTACTTTAGATATTTTTATCTCTACAAGGAAGAAATAATCCAAATTTTAGGTGTTGTCAGTCAGGGCTGCTTAGTGCAGGCTGGAGGCTTCTTAAGCCAAATTCACACATCCAGTCTGAACATATTAATTGAAAATTAGGTAACTAGTATTTAATCACATCTTCAGTGCCTAAATCATGTACTTTTATTTTGAAGTATAAAAAAATCTATGTTCATTCTGTCTTAGTCTGGATGATTAGCTGAACTTTAGATATGTCTGTCATGAATTTTCTTTAATGATTAAAAGTACAGTAAATCTCAAGGCTGAGGGTGATGAAATTAAGAGCAGCCCTACATAAGAAGACTTGGGAGTACTGGTGGATGAGAAGTTGGGCATGAGCCAGCGACCTTCACTTACAGCCCAGAAGACCAATGGCATCCTGGGTTGCATCAAGAGAAGCGTGACCAGCAGGTCGAGAGGTGATTCTGGCAGTCTACTCCGTGCTGGTGAGACGACTTCTGGAGTTCTGCATACAGATCTGGAACCTCCAACACAAGAGAGACATGGACCTGCTGAACTGGGTCCAGAGGAGAGCCACAAAGATGATCAGAGGGCTGAAGCACCTATGATATGAAAACAGGCTGAAAGAATTAGTGCTGTTCAGCTTGGAGAAGAGAAGGCTCAAGGAGACTTTACAACTTCATCTCAATGTCTGAAGGGGAAGGCTACAGGAAGGCTGGGGAAGGAATGTTTAGAAGGGTTTGTGGTGATAGGACAAGGAGCAATGGTCTTAAAATGGAGCAGGGTAGATTTAGATTAGACATCAGGAAGAAGTTCTTTACAATGAAGAGTGATAAAATCCTGGAAGAGGCTGCCCAGGTATGTGGTTGAGGCCCTGTCCCTGAAGACATTGAAGGTCAGACTGAATGTGGCCCTGGGCAGCCTGTTCTAGTTGGAAGTGTCCCTGTTGACTGCAGGGATGTTAGATAAGATGACCTTTGAGGGTCCTTTCCAGCCCAAAGCAATCTGTGAATTTCACATTCTTCAACCTCTGCTCCACATTAAAAAAAGAGTAATTTGAAAAATCAGAAAATTATAATAAGAAGATCTTGTAAAAAATAGTCTCATGGTGGTGTCTGTTACAGCTTCAGGACTTATTTGTTAAATAGTTTTGTGACTTTTATTCCTTTTAGTAAAGTAATGCACCAGATTCAGTGGTCCACAATCATATTTGTAAATGTGACATTCTGCAGATTTGTGGACTTTTGGCCTGACTCTACTAAAATTGTTCTTAACATAGACAAATAGAATAAGGGAAGTTTTACTTAAATTACCAACCATGATGGCTTAGAAGTTGAGGGTAATTTGTACTTGAAAGACTTATTTTCCTTTTTCAGCTGAAGCATAACACTAAATGTATGAGATATGTAGGTATTGGAACAGTCTGCACTTTGCACAGTGCTGGCAGATGCTGTTTTCATAATATTTGGTGCTATTCCTTAAATACTAACTGTGATGCCTGCCAATTTCCTTGGAGCAGACCATACTTTCTCTCCCAGAACGCCTACATTATCTCATGCAGTAACTTGAGAATCCGTCTTTCTGTGAGTAAATAGGAGAATCCATTTCCAATGAGTTCTGGTTTTGAAGAGGAAATTTCAAAGTATTTCACTGTTGAAAATAGTCTGTGTAACACCCAGTTTCTTGGCAATTCCCCCATCTGTGGGGAGTAAAAGCAAGTCTAATTTAATGGAAGCAAATCCATTTTTTCTTCTTGTGCCTGTAAAACTTTGAGCAGATACTTTTTTTTTCTTCTGCTTTCTGCAGAGCTGTTTCACTAATGATGCAGAAGAATAGTGAAAAAGTGATTTGGTACAATCAGCATGGCTTCACCAAGGGCAAATCCTGCCTGACAAACCTGGTGGCCTTCTATGAACAGGTCACAACATTCATAGATGAGGAGTGAGCAACTGATGGCGTTTACCTGGACCTCAGCAAAGCCTTCAACACTGTCCCACAAACCTCCAAACTGCTCAAACATGGGTGTGATGGGTGGACTGCCAGATGGATAAAGAACTGGCTTGATGGCTGCACCCAAAGAGTGGCTGTCAATGGGTCCAAGTCCCAGTGCAGGCCAGTGACAAGTGGAGTCCCTCAGGGGTCAGTCCTGGGACCCCTCTTGTTGGTTAACATCTTTGTTGGTGCCATGAACAGTGGCACTGAGTGCACCCTCAGCAAGTGTATTGATGACACCAATCTGTGTGGTGTAACAGACATGCTGGAGGGAAGGGATGCACCCAGAGGGACCTGGACAGGCTGGAGAGCTGGGCACAAGCCAACCTCATGAGGTTCAACAAGAACAAATACAGTATCCTGCATCTGGGTCGAGGCAATCCCAAGCACAAATCCAGGCTGGGCAGTGACTGGCTGGAGAGCAGCCCTGAGGAGAGGGACTTGGGGGTGCTGTTGGACGAGAAGCTCAATATGAGCCAGCAGTGTGCACTTGCAGCCCAGAGAGCCAACCGGATCCTGGGCTGCATCAGGAGAAGTGTGGCCAGCAGGTCAAGGGAGGTGATTCTCCCCCTGTATTTGGCTCTGTTGAGACCCCAGTTGGAGTACTGTGTCCACTTCTGGAGTCCCTATTACAAGAGGGATGTGGACATGCTGGAGTGTGTCCAGAGAAGGGCCACAGGGATGATCAGAGGGCAGGAGGTGCTCTGTTATGAGGAGGGACTGAGGGAGTTGGGGCTGTTAAGTCTGGAATGAAGGCTCTGAGGTGACATTATTGTGATATTTCAGTATCTTAAGGGGGCCTACAAGAAAGCTGTTTAGGATGCCAGGTAGTGATAGGACAGGGGGGAATGGAACAAAGCTAGAAATGGATAAATTCAGACTGAGTGTTAGGAAGAAGTTCTTCACTATGAGGGTGGCAAGACCCTGGAATGGGTTGCCCAGTGAGGTGGTGGAAACCTCATGCCTGAAGGTGTTCTGGCCAACGTGATCTAGTGTGAAGTGTCTGTGCCCATGGCAAGAGTGTTGGAACTAGATGATCCTTGTGGTCCCTTCCAACCTGACTGATTCTATGATTCTATGTCTATATCAATGACTTTTTTTTTTTTTTTTGTATGATACAACAAAAATATTTTAATAATTTCTTCAGGATGTAACTTATAAATGCAAAAGTAGATCACCCATTTCCTGTCCTTGGAAGGCTGTTCAGTCTCCAATGTGTCATACTTGGGAGTTTATAGCAGGCTGGTTTGCTTTCAGACAAAACTGTTCCTGAGACAGTTAATTTCCATAAGTTGTGTGAGTTGGATATTTTCTTTCCCTTTGGGAAGAAGGTTGGAGTTAATGAGTAGTTACAAAACAAGCCCTAAAATGCTCCAACTTGTTTTATTTCCTCATTTCAAGACAAACTTGGGTGCTTCTGGAGAGGAGGATTCTTATGTCTTCTATTCTTCATGATGGCAGTGAGCTGGGCCTTTGTTCTCCAGCCATAGAGCCTTGCATCAAATTAATTGTAACAGGGCTGCAATCCCTCTACCAGTCACAGATTACTTGCTGTGGCCATCAGCAGTCACTGGCCAGCCTGCGAAGGCACTACTTGAGCTGCAGCAATGTTGAACCATGAGGGATAGATGCAAAGAAGGCTGCCAAGCATAGTAATTTTAAAGTGCTTGACAACAAAAAGCATTTTTAGGATAACAAGTGTTGTGGATCTGGAACTTAATTGCTTTCTATTTAATGAAAACAAGGTAAAATTATTTTGAAAGAAAACATGAAATTCATTCTTCCAGTTGCAGAACTGTAAACCTGTTGTCTGCCTGGCATTGATGATAGGAAAGAGTAGCATAGCAGGAGCGTTTGATTCCCAGTTTTACTCTCCCGTTTCATCTGACTATTTCCTTTTACTTGTATACTTTCTCTCCGTAAACGAGCAACTTTGTGTTCCCTCTTGATCTCCTGAACGGAGTGAGAGTGTGCTGTGCTCCTAGCTCTTTTTCTGAGAGCACCTGCAATAAACCAGAAAATAGAGGCGTGACTGTGCAGAATAAGTTCTGATTGTGCCTAGGAACAAATCAAAGAGGTCAGGTAAGATTTACTATGCATTGACTTTTACTGGTAGGAGCTGTTCTATGCCAGACAAAACAAATAAAGAGTTAGAGGAAGAGGAGAGGATTAAAAGGGAAACAGAATAAGGTAATTTTTAGCTTAGCATTCTGTATTCAGTATGAATATCCTGCACTCTGGGGTAGGAAAATTTCATCTTAGATTTGCTCTCTCAAATCTGTAGGAAGCATTTTATGGGAGCTGGGGCCAAATTACTTGGTGCTGCTATATCACTTTGTGAAACTGAGTTATTCACTTAGTTAAGGGTTACTTAGAAATTAGGAGGGGGTGCCACAAAATATCTGCCTCGATCCCTGTCACTGCTTCCCTGGGAAGGGAACATGATTCAAATAAATGCAGTTACAGTCTTCTCAGCATATTAGCATTGCATGCTAATATTTTTCTTCGAGCATCAGATGAGAATTACCTTGTGGATAACTGTGGGAATGAGGAATGCAGAAGAGTTGTGGGGTGCAGGAGAGCCATGGGAAAGGATGTGAAGAGAAATGACAACAGGCAGATCCTTGTAATAACTGACCTTGGTTCTCACATGCAGCTGGCCACCTTATCTCAGAAGGGGTAGATAATGGACCTTCGCTAACAAGAATAACAAGACGTGTACTTATGCAGATGTGGTGGGTTGTCCCTGACTAATTATGCTAATGTGTAGGCCTGTGCTCTACTGGCTGAGTGTATATATGTTTGGGCTGTACATAATAAAATTGGCTTCTGCATAATTCACAGTGAATTGTCTGGAGACCCTCGCGGCTGGCCTGCACCACACTGGTCTATGGGCTTGTTTACCATGGCCCTGCAGCAAGCAGAGAGAGCAGGCAGCGTGGCCTGCAACAGATAACAAACAATGAATGCTGAGTGATTAAATATTCAGTATTACTTTTTCGCAACTAGAAATATTTTAACTGAATTTCCATTCTTGCACACAACTTTCTACACTTTCATTATTGTCATATATATACTGTTTCTAGATTAATGTCAGTCTCCTCTGAGTTTAAGTCATTTTTACACTGAGTTTAGATCCTTGAGAGAAGTTTGGGGTTTTTGCCCTTTTGCATAAAAATTTACCAGCTGCTAAAATCTAAGTTGATGTTTTAGGATCATTTTCTTTAACAGATATATGTTGTAGACTGGCATTAAAATGTCTTTTAGTTTCTCTGTATTTCTTAAGTTAGGCTATGTCTCCTTTTTGAAGATGCAGTCTAAATCAGAATAGTAAATGGACGAGAATGGGAACCAGGATCTGTAATCCCCAACGTGGCACTTCTGGCTTTAGGCAAGTCATTTAAATTCTGCCTCAGATGCCCATAAAATGGCATAACATGTCTCTTGCTCATCCAGGGTATTGCAGAATGCTTCATGTTATTACACTTTTTTGAAGCTTCCTCTCAACTCCTTACCATGCTACCAATTTCTGGCTTCACCTTGGTCAAAACAGCTACAATAGAGGGAAGGAAATAATTCCCATAATTATGCAGAAAAAAAAATTAAAAAGTCATTTAGAGCAATACTGTCACATGAAAACTGCTTTGCAAATGGAGAATGTGTGGGTGTTACCAAGTCATTAAATGATCCTAGGGAATTTTCTTATTGTAAAAAAATCTGATAGGTAAAAGAATGTGCCAGATGCTGAGTGAGACAGGAGAGCAGCTGTCTAATTATGCCCTGTGATCCACCTGTTGCAGAACACTTGTGTCACTTTTAGCCAGTAGATTGTGTTGCTCCTGATCTCTTTTTATGACCAGGTGACCTGCTTGGTGGATCTGGGGAAGACTGTGGATGTAGTCTACCTGGACTTCAGCAAGGTGTGTGACACTGTCTGCCGTAGCAAACTCCTGGCCAGGCTGGCAGCCCTTGGCTTGGACAGAGGCACTCTGTGCTGGGTTCAGAACAGGCTGGATGGCCAGGCCCAGAGAGTAGTGGTGAATGGAGCCATATCCAGTTGGCAGCTGTCACTGGTGGTGTGCCCCAGGCATCAGTGCTGGGCTCAGTCCTGTTTAATATCTTCACTGATGATCTGGATGAGGGGATTGAGTCACCGTCAGTAAGTTTGCAGATGACATCAAATTGAGAGCATGTGTGGATCTGTTAGAAGGCAAGGGGGCCCTGCAAAGGGACCTGGACATGCTGGACAGATGGGCACAGTCCAGTGCCAGGAGTTTCAACAATTCCAAGTGTTGGGTTCTGCACTTTGGCCAAAACATCCCCAAGCAGTGCTACAGGCTGGGGACAGAGTGGCTGGAAAGTAGCTGCACAGAGAGGGACCTGGAGGGAGTGGTTGACAGCAGCTGAACATGAGCCAGCAGTGTGCCCAGGTGGCCAAGAAGGCCAATGGCATCCTGGTCTGTATCAGGAATGGTGTGGCCAGCAGGACCAGGGAAGTCCTTCTGACCGTGTACTCAGCACTGGTTAGGCCATACCTTGAGTCCTGTGTCTAGTCATGGGTCCCTTAATTAAAGAAAGATGTCAAAGTGTTTGAATGTGTCCAGAGCAGGGCAACAAAGCTGGTGAGGGGACTGGAGCACAGACCTGTGAGGAGAGGCTGAAGGAGCTGGGGGTGTTCAGCCTGGAGATGAGGAAGCTCAGGGGAGATCTCATTGCTGTCTACAACTACCTGAAAGGACATTGTAGCCAGGTGGGGTTGGTCTCTTCTTCCAGGCACCCAGTGACAGAACAAGAGGACACATCCTCAAGCTGTGCCAGGGCAGGTTTAGGCTGGATGTTAGGAAGAAGTTCTCCATGGAAAGAGTGATTGGCATTGGAATGAGCTGCCTGGGGAGGTGGTGGAGTCACTTCTAACTTGTTGTCATCTGCAAACTTACTGATGATTGACTCAATCTCCTGGGTTCCTTGTGTATGTATTAAGTGCTAAGTTTCAGCAGTGTAAGAGCTGCCTAAATTAGTTGTGGAGCTCCGGTCCCCTCAAGAGCAAAAGGGGTTGCAGTGTGGCCTGTTGTCTGATGAGCTTCCTCAGCAGCCCTATGAGGAGATACTTAAATGAGCAAGTGTTTTGTTTTGGAAGCTTGTGACATGGAAAATGATTCCAGCTATTTCTTTGAACTTCAGACACTGAGGACTTTATGTTTCTAAGTCTTCGGGCATTTGTTGTTGTAGAAATATTTTGTTTTCTTGTGCTACTCTATGTTGAGGGTAGTAATATAGCTCCTGGTCAGATAATAGTAAGAAAACATAGGAGTGGGAGTAAGAACAAAGTAAAGTAATGAAGTGGCTTGTGTGCTGTTACACCACGTAGAAGAGAGCAGTGTGTGTTAACAGAAAAATAGGAAATGGCATTGTTTGCTGTGATATGTGAAGGAAGCACTCCCTTTTTATTGCCATTTTTATCTGCCTGTAGCTGCTGTCAGCAGTACTTCAGAATTATTATTTATAAAATTAAGCAATATTTTTTATGTGTTCATTTACTTACCATCTGCTTTTAGCTTTTGTGCTCTTTAAGAATTTACATCCTTACATTTCAGTGTTTTGTTCTCTATTTCTACTTTATTATATGTTGATTCTTAGCAATTAATTGATGGTTAACACACAGAAGATGTTAGGATTAAATTCAAATAGTCAGACTACCAATGTATCTGCAAGTCCTGAAATAATTTAATTTCACAGCTAATCAGTATGCATTTTCTGACTTATTCCCTTCTTATATTTAATGTGGATTTTAGAGGCCTTCTGGTGGCCAACTGCTTTTTTATGGTGTTTTTTTTTTTAAAGAGGAAACACTGTACTTTGGATTTTAATGAATTCTCAGACCAGTTTTAATGCCTTGATTTTTGTTCTGCATGTAGTAATTACCTCTTACATCACTACTTTCCCCCTCATCTTCTACTTCTCTGCTCCCTCCAAATACTCTCAGGATACATACAAATGCATGAGTTTTCCTACCTATAAAACCACTTATTTCCAAACCCCATGATCCTTGCTGGGATATTGTAATATTACATTGAATGTTTTCTAAAGCTTTTCTAAGGAATTTCATTTCAGATGTGCCTATAAATCATGAGCTGTAGTGGTTTGAAACTACATCCCGAAGTACCCACCAAGTATTGCAATATTTTTGGTTTAAAAGATGCAATTTGAGTGCAATTAATGATGGTGTTGTCCAGGGAAGGCTGGCTGAGCAGTCAAAGCCAACAAAATCACTCCTGTGCAGATAGGGGGAATTTTTGCTTCATTAGCTGTGGTGAGAGCTAAGTTCAAGGCATAAAAAAGGGTCCCAGGGAAAAGGGCGGTTGTATAGGAAATAGATCCATGTAGTGAGGCTGGACACTGCTAAGCCAAATGCTACACTGAAATTCCACCACTTTTTCCATCTTCTGTACAAAAGCTTTAGTGCATCAACAGTCAAAGGTGGCTTGAGATCAGAGAATCATAGAATAGAATCATAGAATCAGTTAAGGTTGGAAAGGACCACAGGGATAATCTAGTTCCAAACCTTCTGCCATGGGCAGAGATACCCTACCCTAGAGCAGCCTGGCCAGAGCCTCATCCAGCCTGGCTTTAAACAACTGGTTAAGGGTTGGACTTGATGATCTGTGAAGTCTCTTCCAACCTTGGTGATACTGTGATACTGTGATACCTCCAGGGATGGGATCTCAACACCTCCCTGGGCAACCCATTCCAGGCTCTCACCACTTTCATGCTGAAGAACTTCCTCTTCATGTCCAGTCTGAATCTTCCCATCTCCAGCTTTGCTCCATCCCCCCTAGTCCTGTCACTCCTTGATATCCTAAAAAGTCCCTCTCTAGCTTTTTTGTAGGTCCCCTTCTGTCATGTTTTTAAAGAGACAGCTGATAGAAATGAAGCTCTCAAATGAAATTGGAGAAAAAACACAGAATTATATTTGGGGAGAGATACAGAGAAAGACATTACAAAGCAATTACCACATCCCTGGCAAACCCTCTTGAATTTTCCCCCCTCCCAAAAATTAAATCTGCACTCTCCAGTGCTCCAATCCTACCCCCCACCCCCACCCCAATGCCTCTGCCATCCAAGAGGCCTAAACAAGCCTCAGGGGGCCCCAAAACAGGCCTACTGCTCACATGCTCTTCCCGATAAAGCGGCTCCTGCCAGACACAGGGCGGGAGGAGGAGGAAAGGAGAAGGAGCTGGTCTTGTGGTGAGTTTATAGAGAGATAGCAGAATTATGGGATTGAATAACTATCTTCTAGTTCCCAGAAGATTTTTTTAACCCTATAGTCTCAATCTGGGACACCTTCAGATACTGGAAGGCCGCAATAAGGTCACCTTAGAGCCTCCTCTTCTCCAGACTGAGTAGCCCCAACTCCTTCAGTCTGTCCTCATAGGGGAGGTGCTCCAGCCCTCTGATCATCCCTGTGGCCCTTCTCTGGACACACTCCAGCATGTCCACATCCCTCTTGTAGTAGGGACTCCAGAAGTGGACACAGTATTCCAACTGGGGTCTCACCAGAGCAGAGTACAGGGGGAGAATCACCTCCCTTGACCTGTTGGCCATACTTCTCCTGATGCAGCCCAGCACACTGCTGGCTCATGTTGAGCTTCTCATCCACCAGCACTCCCAAGTCCCTCTCCTCAGGGCTGCTCTCCAGCCAGTCACTGCCCAGCCTGGATTTGTGCTTGGGATTGCCTTGACCCAGATGCAGGATACTGTATTTGTTCTTGTTGAACCTCATGAGGTTGGCTTGTGCCCAGCTCTGCAGCCTGTCCAGGTCCCTCTGGGTGCATCCCTTCCCTCCAGCATGTCTGTTACACCACACAGATTGGTGTCATCAATACACTTGCTGAGGGTGCACTCAGTGCCACTGTTCATGGCACCAACAAAGATGTTAACCAACAAGAGGGGTCCCAGGACTGACCCCGGAGGGATTCCACTTGTCACTGGCCTGCACTGGGACTTGGACCCATTGACAGCCACTCTTTGGGTGCAGCCATCAAGCCAGTTCTTTATCCATCTGGCAGTCCACCCATCACACCCATGTTTGAGCAGTTTGGAGGTTTGTGGGACAGTGTTGAAGGCTTTGCTGAGGTCCAGGTAAACGCCATCAGTTGCTCACCCCTCATCTATGAATGTTGTGACCTGTTCATAGAAGGCCACCAGGTTTGTCAGGCAAGATTTGCCCTTGGTGAAGCCATGCTGATTGTACCAAATCACCTCTTCACTACTCTTCTGTCTCGGTAGTGCCCCCAGGAGGGTCTGCTCCATGATCTTGCTGGGCACAGAGGTTAGACTGACTGGCCTGGAGTTCCCTGGCTCCTCCTTTCTTCCCTTTCTGAAAATGGGAGTTATGTTTCCCTTTTCCAGTCAGTGGGGACTGCACCAGACTGTTATGACTTTTGGAATAGAATAGACAGGGGTTTAACAACCTCATCTGCCAGTTCCCTCAGCACCCATGGGTGTATCCCATTGGGTCCCATAGACTTATACACTTTCAGGTTCTTCAGGTGACCAGGAACCTGATCTTCATTTATGATGGGCATCTTTTCCTTCCAGCCCCTGTAATTATCTTCCATGGCTCCAGGAGTGTGGCTGGAGGCCTTTGCAGCGAATATTACAGTATCACAGTATCACAGTATTATCGGGGTTGGAAGAGACCTCACAGATCATCAGTCCAACCCTTCACCACAGAGCTCAAGGCCAGACCATGGCACCAAGTGCCACGTCCAATCTTGCCTTGAACAGCCCCAGGGACGGCGACTCCACCACCTTCCCGGGCAGCCCATTCCAGTGTCCAATGACTCTCTCAGTGAAGAACTTTCTCCTCACCTCCAGCCTAAATCTCCCCTGGTGCAGCCTGAGGCTGTGTCCTCTCGTTCTGGTGCTGGCCACCTGAGAGAAGAGAGCAACCTCCTCCTGGCCACAACCACTCCTCAGGTCGTTGTAGACAGCAATAAGATCACCCCTGAGCCTCCTCTTCTCCAGGCTAAACAATCCCAGCTCCCTCAGCCTCTCCTCGTAGGGCTGTGCTCAAGGCCTCTCCCCAGCCTCGTCGCCCTTCTCTGGACACACTCAAGCATCTCAATGTTCCTCCTAAACTGGGGGGCCCAGAAATGGACACAGTACTCAAGGTGAGGTCTAACCAGTGCAGAGTACAGGGGCAGAATGACCTCCCTGCTCCTGCTGACCACACCATTCCTGATGCAGGCCAGGATGAGGTAAAGAAGTAATCGAGAACCTTAGTCTTTTCCATGTCACTTGTGACCATTTCACCTGTTTCCTTTCTGAGTGGTCCCACACCTTTCCTGGTCTTCTTTATGCCATTAATATACTTGTAGAAGCTGTTGGTGTTCCCTTTGACTTCCCTGGCTAGATTCGATTCAAACTCTGCCTTGGCTTTCCTAACCAGATCTCTAGCTGCTTGGGTGGCTTCCTTACATACCCCCCATTCCAGCTGTCCTTTCTTCCACTCCCTGTAGAGTTTCTTTTTGTGTGGCAGGTGAATTAATGGCTCCCTTTACTGATCTTTGCTAGACTGTAAACAATTCATGTTCCCTGATTGTGATGCATAAAAAAAATTCAGATCAAAACCTATGCAACTTGTTCAATGTTGCAGAAAGCTTAACTTGCACAATTTTCCCTCCAAGGAAAATAATTTTCAGTCTAAAAACAGTTATATTTTCAAAATTTGTAAACTTCCTTTACTGCTGTGGTAACAGACTTGTGTGTCATCAGCGACAGTCTAGAAAACAGCTAACAAAATTGCCAAGGACGGATGCCCATGGAATGGTTTCAAACACAATATAAATTTGAGTTTAAACCAAGGCTAGCTGCCCAATAAGGATGATTAAATTCCAGTCCTTAGAGTGTTTGCAAACGGTATTCAAATACAGAAGCTGTTTCCTTCCAAGTCTAAAACTTACACCAGAAATATTGTGGGGTTTCGAAGATGTGTTAATGCATTTCACTTCAGAAAGTCCAGGTGTTTTTCTTTGCCCCTAGGAATTTCTTTTGTTTGGGTGTGATGTGTTAACACACACATTAGAGTGAGTAAAATAATTGAAAGTAGTGGAAGGATTGAATTATTTAAAATATAGACCCCAGTACTAATTAAAAAACAGGTTTTCATCTTTTAGCATCTCCTTCTGCTGTGGAGCTTGCTCAGGGATTTGGTGGCAGTGGAGATATTGTGATATTTATCAGGTGATGCTGATGGTAGCTGTCTTATTTGTTAAGTAGTAGTAGAGAAACTCTTATTTGAAAGCAATGTGAAGAAATGGTTTAAAGCTGTAGCAATCAAGATCTCCAGACGCTGGGTTTATAGTTCCACATAAAAATTGTCTGAAAGAGAGAGATCGTACAGGTATATTGGCATCTTTTATGGGAAAGCTAATGTTTTACTCTCAGCCACAGCACGAATTGTATTGATTTTTGTGAAACACAGCTTCTAAAGCTATTTTTCCATCTTTGAAATTGCAAAATCAGTGTAATTGCTTGTACAAATAGAGCCACTAGCACTGCTGTTTCAGTGTTAATTTTACATGGGTTGTAATTGCCCTCTTTTATATTCTGCATGGCAGACTATTGTTAGCCAGTCTGAATATATGTGCAGGAGGGGAATATGTGCTGAGGACTACATTTCTTCATAGCTTTGAAGAATGAGCACTCATTTATTAAGTAGATACTGCAGCAGTTGAAGCTCATGGGATAAGGAATGAGCTTCATGGGTGATGATGGGCGACGAGGCTGGTGAGAGGCCTTGAGCACAAGCCCTACGAGGAGAGGCTTAGGGAGCTGGGGTTGTTTAGCCTGGAGAAGAGGAGGCTCAGGGGTGACCTTATTGCTGTCTACAACTACCTGAGGGGCGGTTGTGGCCAGGAGGAGGTTGCTCTCTTCTCTCAGGTGGCCAGCTCCAGAACAAGAGGACACAGCCTCAGGCTGCGCCAGGGGAAATTTCGGCTCGAGGTGAGGAGAAAGTTCTTCACTGAGAGAGTCATTAGGCACTGGAATGGGCTGCCTGGGGAGGTGGTGGAGTCGTCGTCCCTGGGGCAGTTCAAGGCAAGGTTGGATGTGGCACTTGGTGCCATGGTCTAGCCTTGGGCACTGTGGTAAAGGGTTGGACTTGATGATCTGTGAGGTCTCTTCCAACCTTGGTGATACTGTGATACTGTGATACTGTGATACTGTGAAAATGTTTAATTCATGTCTGCTGCTTTTCCATTTATTTATGTAAGAATGGCTATAGAATAGAAATGAAAAGTTACTCAGTTTGGATTGCAAATGATCAGATCCAAATCTAGGATTCATTAATTAAATTGCCTGCAGTTTACTCTCACCTAGTTTATTGCCACTGACTGAAGAACACAGACATTCAGTTTCAATTAGACATACGAGTTAATCAGCACAAGTACTGCCAAGATCAGGGGCTTTGTCTAGATATGGAATACATAATGACTCACTTTCATGTGAGATACTAATCTTCTTAGCCACTTCCAAAAATAGTATAAGGGGGGAAGTACTTTAAATTTTGTGTGGAAGATGCTACAATCTTTCCTCTCCATTTCTTGCCTGAATTTTGTTCATTCTTCCTCAAATCCCAGACTGTTTTCTAGGCACATTTTTTTTGTCTTTAACCACTGTCAAACTTAACAACTGTGTCTAACTTGCATTATATAGTAAAAATCTGTTAGTTTAATTTCTTTGGGTTCTGTGTTCTATCACACAGCCTCATTTTCAGCAGCAGAGGCCAACATTATTTTCCAAGTTTCACTTTATCAAATGAATTCTGAACGCAGAGATCATTTGGATGGTTTGTTCTGTTGCTTTAGCACTCAAATGTTGATTTTTCCATGAACTTCAATGATACAATTAATTCATGACATGCTCTAAAATACTAAAGTGCAAAGAATCTGAAGTGAATCTGATTCTTACAACTCACTCAGTTGTTGTGATCAGGTATTACACAGGAACACAGAATATTAGGGTTTGGCAGGGACCCAAAGAGATCATCGAGTCCAGCTTCCCTTCCAGAGCAGGATCATACAATCTAGCTCAGGTCACAGAGGAACACATCCAGACAGGCTTTGAAAGTGTCCAGAGAAGGAGACTCCATAACCTTCCTGGGGAGCCTATTCCAGTACTTTGTGACCCTTACAGTAAAGAAGTTCCCCTTTGTGTAGAGGTGAAACCTCCTGTGCTGCAGCTTACATCCATTGTTCCTTGTCCTATACCAGGGAGCAAGTGAGCAGAGCCTGTCCCCTCCCTCATGACCCCCAGCCCTTAGGTATTTATAAATATTTATTAAATCCCCTCTCAGTCTTCTCTTCTCCAGACTAAAAAGCCCCAGGTCCCTCAGCCTGTCCTCATCAGGCAGTGCTCCAGTATGCTAACCATCCTTGTAGCCCAAGCAGATCCCTGTCCCAGTGACAATGGTCCAACTTGGAGTTTTTGGCAGAGAGCTCAATATAAGACACGTGGTCATCCACTTGGTTTCTGGGGTAGTACCTACAGAGCTTCAGAGGCAAATTACAGTGCAACAGAGATACTAGCAGCCTATGAAGGAGTGAAAGCATCTTCTGAAGTGATTGGAACTGAGTCACAATTGCTTTTAGCTCCTAGACTGCCAGTTCTAAAGTGGAAGTCCAAGGGCAAAGGTTCATCACCTCATCATGCCACAGATGCAACCTGGTCTAAATGGATGGCTTTGATAACCCAACGAGCACGAATGGGTAATCTTGACCGACCTGGTCTGGTGGAGGTGATCACCAACTGGACGGAAGGCACAGACTGTACCAAACCTCCAGAGGAGAACATAACTCGTGCTGAGGAAGCTCCTCCCTATGGTGATCTCTCTGATCAGGAAAAGAACTATGCTTTGTTCACAGATGGTTCCTGTTGTCTTGTTGGGAACAAGCGAAGATGGAAGTCAGCAGTCTGGAGTCCTACCAGGAGAGTTACCAAAGCGAGAGATGGAGAAGGAGAATCCAGTCAGTTCGCTGAGGTAAAAGCTGTTCAACTTGCTCTTGATGTGGCTGAACGTGAGAATTGGCCTATCCTTTACCTCTACACCGACTCATGGATGGTAGCCAATGCTCTATGGGGCTGGCTAAAAGACTGGAAAGAGCATGGTTGGCAGAGGAAAGGAAAGCCTATTTGGTGTGCTGATCTATGGCAGGACATTGATGCACGACTGGAGAGAATTCCAGTGAAGGTGCGGCACGTAGATGCACACATGCCTAAGAGCAGAACTACTGAGGAACATCAACATAATCAGCAGGCAGACCAAGCTGCTAAGATTTCTCAGGTTGATACCAACTCTGATCTTGACCTTGATTGGAAACACCGAGGTGAACTGTTCTTATCTCGGTGGGCCCATGACTCGTCTGGACATCAAGGCAGAGATGCAACATACCAATGGGCTCGCGATAGGTCAATTGATTTATCCATGGATGCTATCACCCAAGTCATCTATGACTGTGACATTTGTGCTGCTATTAAGCAGGCTAAGCGAATCAAGCCCTTATGGTATGGTGATAGATGGTCAAAGTACAAGTATGGTGAAGCCTGGCAGATTGACTACATCACTTTACCTCGATCTCGATCTGGCAAGCAGTATGTGCTGACGGTGGTAGAGGCCAGCACCAGATGGCTGGAAACCTATCCAGTTCCACATGCTACTGCACGTAACACCATTCTTGGCTTGGAGAGACAGATCATGTGGAGACATGGAACTCCAGAGAGAATTGAGTCAGACAATGGCACTCATTTCAAGAACAATCTTGTGAAAAACTGGGCCAAAGAGCATGGTATTGAGTGGATCTACCACATACCCTACTATGCACCAGCTTCAGGGAAGATTGAGTGCTACAGTGGTTTGCTGAAAACCACCCTAAAAGCCATGGGGGGTGGAACTCTGAAAAACTGGGACAAACATTTAGCAGAAGCTACCTGGTTGGTAAATAGTAGAGGTTCAGTAAGCAGAGCAGGACCTGCACAATCAGACTTGGTTCAAACAGTAGGCGGTGATAAAGTTCCTGTTGTACATTGTTGCAGAGGGGGTTCTCTATACCTACGCCTATTCGGCGGAGGTGAGAAATTAATTTGAGGTGGTATTAATTTTCTATAAAAATTTAATTTATTAAAATTAATATTTACAAACTCTTTCCATCCCCAACCACTGTGTATTAAAGTTCTTTGGTGCAAAGTTATGAAAACAATTTAGAAATATAATACATACAGGGATCTGGTCAATAACTGGTAAAACAGTCAAACTATTCACAGAGAAAGATTTCCCTTTGGCTTAGTGCCACCTAGGAACTTATACTATTTGCCCAGTAGGGTGGGCTGAAACTGTCTGCTCTAAGGCAGAGATAACTTATATTACAGAGGAATTGAATCTTTACTTGTAAGTGTTATGATTAATTATTAGTTGCCCTCCTGGGGTTGTGTCACAGCCTGTGCCCAGTGTCCGGGCTTCCAGGGGCTCTACCTGTGGACTCTGTGGGGCTGGAATCTTCCCGGCTTGGGAGGGAAATGATAAATCTTCCCAGTCTCTGGGGTAAACAGGTTTCTCTAACCTTTTGTTCTCCTGGTGTGGGATGGTCTCTGCCTCAATGCTACTGCCTTCTGTGGGATTATCAGCTGGCAGGATTCCAGGAACAGAAGGAGAATGTCCTTGCTGGTTCTTGGCATGGTCCTTCACATGGGTTCAGGCCATGTATGTGTGGATTAGCGGACAATCCAGAAGGTCTGCTGTCCTGGTTCTCTTACCAGGCAAAAGCAGCGGGCATGCAGTGTGCCAGGATGCTGGGAGACTGAGGTCTGTAGATAAAGCAATATAGCTTGCACATATGCATGGCTGGTGCTGGTCTAGGTTAGGAGGTTATTGGCTCCCTTGGTGGCAGAATTGAAAGATGAAGTGGCTGAGCTGAAGGATGAAGTATCCAGGCTCAGGTTAATAAGGGAGAACGAAAGGGAGCTGGATCTGTGAGAGCAGACACTGCAGATTGCCCTTGCTAAGGGAACTGCCCCTGGAAACAGGGAGGGATGGGTACAGATCTCTATCAGAGGCAGTAAGGGAAATCCACCCCAGCCCTCTCCTCCTCTTCCACTGCCCTTGCACAACAAGTGTGAGGCCCTGCACGCAGAGGGCAGGGAGGATGAGAGGGCTGAGAAGCATCCATATGGGATGATGCCGAGAGTGGAGCAGTCCCCACTAACTGTGGTGATTAGCTCCACAAAAACCAAGAAAAAGAGAAGGGTGATAGTTGTTGGGGACTTGGTCTTGAGTGGGACAGAGGGACCCATTTGTCGTCCCAACATATCCCACAGGGAGCTCTGCTCCCTTTCTGGTGCCCGAGTTAGGGACCTCGCCAGGAGACTTCCTAAACTAAACCAGCCCTCTGATTGTTATCCCTTGCTGATAATACAGGCTAACAGGGATGAGATTGAGAAGAAGGGGACCAAGGCAATTAAAAAGGGATTTAAGGCCCTGGGGAAATTGATAGATGGGGTGGAAGCACAGGTGGTGTTCTGCTCAGTTCCCTCTGTGGCAAGGGAGTTCACAGAGAGGAACAGCAGAACCTATGACATCAACAAATGGCTCAAGGGATGGTGCCAGCGGCGGCACTTTGGGTTGTTTGATTATGGGGGAACTTTTACTGAGCCAGACCTGCGTGATGCTGATGGGGTGCAGTTGTCTAGGAGGGGCAGGAGAGTCCTGGCACTGGAGTTGGCAGGGCTCATTAGGCAGGCTTTAAACTAGATATGAAGGGGGTGGGTGAGGCAATTACTCTCTCTGAGAAGGAGAGAGTGGGAAGGAAACTAGGGTCAATTGAGGAATCGAGAGCCCAGCTGAAGTGCATCTACACCAATGCACGCAGCTTGGGTAACAAGCAGGATGAAGTGGAAGTCCTGGTCCACCAGGGTGACTATGATATAGTTGCCATTTCAGAAACTTGGTGGGATGACAGGCATGACTGGAGTGCTATACTGGGGGGGATACAGCCTCTTCAGGAGAGATAGGCAAGGGAGAAGAGGAGGAGGGGTGGCCCTGTATATTAGGGAGTCACTCCTTGCCGCTGAGCTTGAAGAGCTTGTGGATTAAAATCAGAGGGAGGCCTAACAAATCTGACGTCCTGGTTGGAGTCTGTTATAGACCACCCAACCAAGATGAGGAAACAGATGAGATATTTTACGAACAATTGGAGGCTGTCTCAAGATCATCTGATCTTGTTCTTGTGGGTGACTTTAACGTGCCAGACATCTGCTGGGAACTTAATTCAGCAGAGAGGAGGCAGTCCAGCAGATTTCTAGAGTGCATGGAGGATAGCTTCATGACCCAGCTGTTAAGTGAGCCTACTAGGGGTCAAGCTCAGCTTGACCTGCTGTTCTCCAACAGAGAAGGGCTGGTAGGAGATGTGACAGTGGGAGGCCGCCTGGGGGGTAGTGATCACGAGATAGTGGAGTTTTCAATATGCAGGGAGATAGGGAGGAACTATAACAGAACCCACACCTTGGACTTCCGGAGGGCAAACTTCAATTTGCTCAAGAAACTTATTTCCAAAGTCCCCTGGGCAGCAGTCCTTGGGAACAAAGGGGTCCAGGATGGTTGGATCTACTTTAAACAGGAGCTCTTGAAGGCACAGGAGCTGGCAGTTCCCATTTGCCGAAAGATGAGCTGGTGGGGAAGGCGACCAGCCTGGATGAGCAAACAGCTCCTGAAGGAATTGGGGGAAAAAAAGAGGGTGTATCACCTCTGGAAGGAGGGGAAGGCTTCTCCTGACGTGTTTAAGGAGGTAGCCATATAATGCAGGAGAAAAATTAGAGAGGCTAAGGCCCAGCTAGAACTCAGGCTGCCACCTCTGTGAAGGATAATAAAAAGCACTTTTATTAATTTATCAGTGCTAAAAAGAAGGGCAAGAAAAGCCTCCACTCCTTACTGGACCAGGAGGGGAACACTATAACTGATGATGAAGAAAAGGCTGAGGTACTGATGGCCTTCTTCACCTCGGTTTTCAACAATAAGGAGGGAGGAGTTCAGGGCAAGTGGCCTCTTGAACTGGGGGATGGGGTCAGGGAGTGGTGTGCTGCCCTGGAAATTCATGAGGAATTAGTTCAGGACCTGCTGAGCCACCTGGACACCCACAAGTCCATGGGACCAGATGGGATCCATCCTAGGGTGCTGAGAGAGCTGGCAGCTGAGCTGGCCAAGGCGCTCTCCATCATTTTCCAGCAGTCCTGGCTCACCGGAGAGGTCCCAGGAGACTGGAAAATGGCCAACGTGGTCCCCATCCACAAGAAGGGTCGGATGGAGGAACCTGTCAGCCTGACCTCAGTGCCAGGGAAACTGATGGAGCAGGTTATCATGGGGGCAATAACTGCACAACTGAGGGATGGCCAAGGGCTCAGGTCCAGCCAGCATGGGTTTAGGAAGGGTAGGTCCTGCCTCTCCAACCTGATCTCCTTCTATGATCAGGTGACCCGCTTGGTGGATGTGGGGAGGCCTGTGGATGTGGTCTATCTGGACTTCAGCAAGGCCTTTGACACTGTCCCCCACAGCAAACTGCTGGCTAAGCTGTCAGCCCATGGCTTGGATGGCAACACTCTGTGCTGGGTTAGGAACTGGCTGGAGGGCCGAGCCCAGAGAGTGGTGGTCAATGGTGCCACATCCAGCTGGCAGCCAGTCACTAGTGGTGTCCCTCAGGGATCAGTGCTGGGCCCCATCCTCTTTAACATCTTCATAGATGATCTGGATGAGGGCATGGAGTCAGTCATCAGCAAGTTTGCAGATGACACCAAGCTGGGGGCAGATGTGGCTGGGTTGGAGGGCAGAAGGGCACTGCAGCGGGACCTTGACTGCCTGGACAGATGGGCAGAGTCCAATGGGATGGCGTTCAATAGCTCCAAGTGCAGGGCGCTGCACTTTGGCCACATCAACCCCATGCATGGATACAGGCTGGGGTCGGAGTGGCTGGAGAGCAGCCAAACCGAAAGGGATCTGGGGGTTCTGATTGATACCCACCTGAACATGAGCCAGCAGTGTGCCCAGGTGGTCAAGAGAGCCAGTGGCATCCTGGCCTGCATCAGGAATAGTGTGGTCAGCAGGAGCAGGGAGGTCATTCTGCCCCTGTACTCTGCACTGGTTAGACCACACCTTGAGTACTGTGTTCAGTTCTGGGCCCCCCAGTTTAGGAAGGACATTGAGATGCTTGAGCGTGTCCAGAGAAGGGCGACGAGGCTGGTGAGAGGCCTTGAGCACAGCCCTACGAGGAGAGGCTGAGGGAGCTGGGATTGTTTAGCCTGGAGAAGAGGAGGCTCAGGGGTGACCTTATTGCTGTCTACAACTACCTGAAGGGTGGTTGTGGCCAGGAGGAGATTGCTCTCTTCTCTCAGGTGGCCAGCACCAGAACGAGAGGACTCAGCCCCAAGCTGTGCCAGGGGAAATTTAGGCTGGAGGTGAGGAGAAAGTTCTTCACTGAGAGAGTCATTGGATACTGGAATGGTCTGCCCAGGGAGGTGGTGGAGTTGCTGTCCCTGGAGCTGTTCAAGGCAGGATTGGACATGGCACTTGGTGCCATGGTCTAGCCTTGAGCTCTGTGGTAAAGGGTTGGACTTGATGATCTATGAGGTCTCTTCCAACCTTGGTGATACTGTGATACTGTGATATACAAATGAGTGCAGGCTTGAATGAGATTCTGCATCTTAAATACGCAAACTGGTTAATTGCGAATTGAATCAAAGTATGAGGTCTATGCCTCAGTGAGCTGCAAATGAGAGCCAGACTCTGTGTCTGGGCCTTGAAGGTGGGTCAGAGAGCTGAGCTGCGCTGAGCTGAGGTGGACAGGTCTGAACCTGAGCTGAGTCTGAACACATGGTGCTCTTGTGCACCCCTCTTTACAGACTGTGGGCCAAGATTAATGTGCCCCTTTGGCCATCAGTGACCAATCAGGTTGGCAGTAAGCCAAACCTTACCTTAATAGGTAGGAGCTGTTTGCCTGGACTCTTCCAAATATGGGGATCTCATGGGTAGACCCCAGAGATACACGAGTTGGGTGTGTGTTTGTTACATAACCTCTTTACTGCCAGGGGTCTTGGAAGGAAAAACATGTCCAGGCAAGCATAGGCATAAAGAAGCCTCTGTTCGGGCCTACAGGCCCTCCACGACATACGTGATAAGAATCTGTTATGGAAAACTGTTTGGGTATTTTCTGCTTCGGGCGAAGGGAAACCTGTCCGAGGGGTGGTGTCTGCTGAAGGTCCTGGCCATACCTACTGGGTAATGAAGGCGAATGGTGAAATCCAGTGTATTCCACAGAGAAATCTAACTTTAGCTGAGAGAGTTAAAAATTCAGAGTGTATAATAGAAGCTGTTAGGAGTTTTCTGTTCTAGGTACCATCGGTGTCCAACACTGAAAGAATCTATGAGAGAATCTACAGTACATGAGCATGAACCCAACGTTACCTGGGAGTCCCTGTTCTCGTCTCATCTGTGAGGAGACAAACTGTTCTGAGCTTTTGAATCACCTACATCTGAGATAGCTGGAATTAAGTGTGAACTGAACTTCTAAAATTCATTAGTGTAAATATTGGATTAGATTAGATCTGATAATTCTCAGCGATACTCTGAGCGAAGTAGACAGGGGTGGATTGTGCTAGTTTGAAGCAGGGTAGAATGTTTTGTTGAGAAGAACTAGATCATAGGCTGTGAAAGGAAAACAATGGTGATGCCTACTCCCCTCAGAGCCTTGCTGAAGAAGAAACAAAAATATTAGATAACACTCTCGCCATTTTCTCAGTCTCTGGCTGAGCTCTGACTGAGCTGCATCTCCCTAACCTCACCTGCCACTCACCTTTGCTTCTTAACCCCTTGGTTGAACCTCTATTCTTCTTTAGGACTGGGGTAAGGTTGAGAGGGGCAGGGGGAAGGTGCAGGGGTGGTTGAGAGCCCCTCCTGGGGACTCAGGTTTCTGGGAGGGGAGTTGTGTTTTTGTATTATCTTTTCATTTGTATATTTCTGTATATAATTGTATATACTGTAAATATCTGCATGTGTGTTAATATTTTGTATGCAGACTATTTGTATCATACACTCTGCCATCTCACTGGACTCATTTCTGTTATATTGCAAAGCTTTGTCTGATCAAGCTGTCACCCTCATCCTGACTGAAAACTTGTTCTAGAATCACTGTCTGCACTATTTGTTAAACTTTCATTCCATCACTGCAAAAATATTGTTGCAGATCTTAATATCAAACATTTAGACTAAGTAGAGACTCAGGAAAATACCTGTATCTGTTGTAATTATTTTATGATGAAACATCTCTTGTCAAAAAGTTAATAATATTATTTCAGGTGTGTTCAGATGTATTTAACTGTTCCATGGCAATTTAGCATATCTTAGAGGGGTTTTACTGAAAAATAAATCTCTAAGTGCACCAGCTGTAACGTTGCTTTACAAATGATCTCTTTCAACCATGACTTCATTTTATTCATAGCTTAGTTTTACTTCATATGGAAATTTTGGATTTAAACTCAAATGCTGCTGTCATTTTCTCACTTCTCACTCTCACTCTGGTTCATGTTTTTGGGACATGATGTGATCAGAATGTGCCTGTTTAAAGTGTCTTGTTTCATGGCACAATGAATCCATTTTCATCTTCATCTATATGATTCCTCAATCTACTTATTACATTTTATAAGCTTTCTTCCTTTTGTCTCTTAATAATGAGGTCCTTAGCACATAGTTGATTTCCCTAATGGCTAAGATGCATAACTTTGTGAATTTTTGACTACTCAAAGGTGAAACTCTTCTAGCAGTTGTGTAACTTGTTGCTTTGTACTGAACTGGATTAATACTGATTACTGCATTTCTGCTGAAGGAAGAATAGAGAGGCTGTGCATCAACATTTTCAATGGTTTCAGGGCAAGAGCTTAGCTTCTATGTAGACTTTGTAGCTTCCTCAGTAAGTACATGAGCAGTATAAGCATGAATTTGGAGTAGTTAAGTCCTATGGTTTTGATGAAGCTTTATCTGTTGCTTCTTGTACAAGCTCTATACCAGGGGTCCTCAAACTACGTCCCGTGGGCCGGATATGACCCCCCCAGGGTCCTCAGTCCAGCCCGCTGGTATTTACATAACCCCCTCGCACCCCCGCCAGGGGTTGGGGGGGGGGGGGGAAAACCAAGCAGCCGCTTCCTGCCACTTAATCTGCCCACCTGCCGCCACAGACCCCAAGCACCCGCCGGGACTGGGCTGGAACCAAACTATAGTCCAGGCCCCAACACTACTGGGCTGGAATCAAACTATAGCCCAGCCCCCAACAAACTATAGTCCGGCCCCCGGCAGTGTCTGAGGGACAGTGAACCGGCCCCCTGTTTAAAAAGTTTGAGGACCCCTGCTCTATAGTGTCTGTCTCTTCACTCTCAGCTCTTAAACTACAGCAAACATCTGGCCTCTCTAAGTTTCCTGGAAAGTGTGAGAGAGGAATCTAATGAATTTTCTTCAGCCAGGAGATGCACTACGAAGGGAGCTTAGCTTGTTTGGAGCAGCAGAATGTCTGCAGCTTCACTTTGGGAAGCTTATTTGTTCTTCATCTGCAAAGGGAGACAGTCCTGAGCTTGCAGAGGGCAAGTTTCCAGGAAGTGGTTGGAGAACTGACTGGAATTTTCATCTGGTTGGACCAGGTTGAGTTGAGCTACCTCTGTTTCAGCTGATGTTATTTTTAGATCTAAGGCATGGGAGTATTTTCTATAGAAGCTGTATTAGTGTTTTGTAAGAATGCGGAGGAATCTAATGAAGAACTTTCAAGTTGAATAGAGGATTGAGAACAAAATGGAAATAGATGACTCTGTTGAAACTCAGCCTAGGAAAAAGACAGGAAATTGATGACTGAGCCACCAAGAGATGAGCAAAGGTGAAAGCCATGAAAAATTCTACAGTAACAAAAATGATAGGTATGTAGTCTGACTCTGTGGTGCTCAGCATTTTCATTAGTCACTGTTAGACAGTTCTGAAACTGCTTGCCACACCCAAAACTGAAGCCACCACAAGCAGTAGAAAATGGACATAGTTTTGGTAGAAAGGTGTAAACTTAAATAAAGGAATCAGATACCAGTAAAAACAATAACCAGTCAGGTGTTCTGCCATCTGCTGTATGAAAAATGCCTGACACATTGCTCTAGGAAGACGGAAAGCAGGTGTGCTTTCAGTGTGTATGACTTAAGGAAACAATATTCCTTTGATTAGTTCAACACATAAAATGAGATCACTACATAATTTGGAAATGAATGTGATCTCTCTTCCCTTAAGTACTGGAAAGGTAACATTAATATTTAGTTTGCATTAGTTTGTTTTACATAAAACGTTAGTATCATAATGTCCATGGTTAATGAAGAAGAGGGAAAGCAGCAAACAACATAAATGTGTTCACAGGATCACAGGTTGTTAGGGTTTGGAAAGGACCTCTATGGGTTGGAAAGGACCTCTATAGATCATCAAGTACAACACCCCTCCGCCAGTGCAGGACCATTGAATATAGCACAGGTTGCAAAGGAACACATCCAGACAGATCTTGGAAGTCTCCAGATAAGGAGACTCCATAACCTCTCCGGAGATCCTGCTGCAGTGCTACATGTTGCTAGATATTTTTTTTCTTACCTGTACAAACGTGTTTGCACCATGAAAATGATGTTTTAGGGCACTGGTAAGTTGAATGCAATAAAACTGAGAAGCACAGTCAAAATTAAGTGTTTTACATGAGAATAAAATGCTATTAAAATATGTTTTATGTGTAAGGATGATACTAATTTTATCACTATTGCCTCAAGACTTATTATGCTGCTCTCTTCCATTTCTGGGAACAGTGAAAAAAAAAAAATACAGTTAGTACTTCTTTGATGGAAATGATAAATGAGTGAAGATGATGAATTAATATAAGGTCCAATTCACATAACTGTAATAGGCTGTTCTGTAAAAAACACTTTTGTATCAGAAGTGCCAGAATCTAGACTTCACTGTGTAAGGATAAGCCAAAAGATTCAGACATTATTTCTGTGGCAGATTTTGTGTCTTTCTGCAATAAATGCCTTTGTCAACACGTTTTGCAACAAACGCCTTTGTAGTCATATTTTGCACTTTGCATTTTGGTTTGTTTTAAACAAGTACAGGAATGCTGTCCACCATCTAGGAAATTTACTTTGATTAAGAGACAGGCATTTGTATAATCAATACAAAGCAGGACAGAAGAACACCCACGTCAGGCTATCCCAATGTGGCAAAACAGTCCTGTTACCCATTGGAGAGGGATATTGGGATGCTCTTCCAAGCAAACACCTTCATACAGCTTCATACAGAGCTGTGCTGGAAGCTGGAGAGGTTAGGCAGTTATTCTGAAAGGTCCCTTCCACATTGCTGCATGTAGTAGGGCAGAGTTATCAAACAATGGAGAGGACTGACAAGTAGCTTGGTGTTCATATGCCTTGGTTTGCATTCATAGGGATTCTGTTAAAAGCAAACACTGAAATCTTTTAGATCCAGAAAAGTTGATTATAGGAAGGTAAGAGAAGTACACTGAGCTGGAATATAGATGAAGGAATTCATTTTTTTCAGTTGGCTTGAGCCAGTAGTGGAAATATTCATGCAATATAAATCATGGTAGCAGCTTCTGCTAATGGACTAGAAATGCACCTTTGAGAAGCAAGTTTAGTTTTTCAAATGTAACTATCACTGACATACTAAAGATAGAATAATAATAATAATAATAATAATAATAATAATAATAATAATATCCATTCCTTGAGAAAACAAACAAACAAATCCATTCCTTTTCTCTAATTGGTTTTAAGCATTCAGTTACTTCTTTGAAAACTTGATGTTTATAGATGTGACAAATTAGAATCACATTTGGTGCTGTTCCATTGCTGGTATTTATTGTTCCAGTACAGAAACTTCCCCAAGTACTAATTTTAATCATGGACATATATAAAAAATAACTAAATGAAAGCATAGTACATAACCCACATTTTAATTTTCCCATGTGCAAGTCCAAATTTGAACTCAAAATATTATTTGACGTTCTAATGGAATTGTTTTAAATTGCTCTAATGTATTAAGCCATTTTTCTGAGGTCACAGGTTTCCTGATGTGATGTGTTGTGATGATACGTTGTACTCGTCTAGCAAATTTAGGAATAGAAGGGCTGAAAGGCTCATTTCTGTTAAAATTGGGTTGATTTGACAGGCCCATAATTACTGTCTGTTTGCAAACAGTTGTAACTTTACCTTAATGAAGTTAAACTTTTTAAACCTTGACGACTGGAACAGACAGGGCTTGTTAAACCTTTGGAAGGCAAAGCTGAAATACATTTAGCTGATGACTGAATGTTTTGAAGTCTCACTTTTTCAGCTGGAATGTTCTATTTGGCTGATGCCATAGTACTGTTTCAGGAATGAAAGAAGCTCGCATGGAAGAAATTCCTTTGTGGGATTGATTATACCTAACCCACTCAACCTTTACAAGGTTTGTATTACATATGAATGTACATTGCATATTTTATGTGAAGCCTATTTTCAGAAAAAAAAAAACAACACCTTTGTGTGATTGCACACGAAAAGAAATACCATCAATATTTGCCAAATATGCTTGAATTTAAATAGAATTGGACTTTTAACCACCTGTAATTTCACATCCAGACTTTCTCCCTCCAAAGGGTCTGAAATGTTTTATCTGTGGGTTTCATAATTTCATCCTACAATCTTAGAAGTCAACTTCCACTTCCTGGAAATGCTTAATAGTGTTAAAACATCTCAGCATGTAAATGTTTTGCCATCTTGAGAGTACACTGACTGCTGCTGTCCCTCTGGACCTGCATGCTACTTGAGTGTGTATTTATTTTGTAGGCTGAATCTCCTTGACCTGTGGGCACATGTGCTCTGCCAAGAACTGTATTAGTGAAAGAATGAGATTCACTCCTGCTTTAACAACTGGGCCTCCGTAAAAGATTGCTGACTCAGATCTGCCAGCTTGAGCTCCTCAGGTAACTGTTTCCTTTGTGCAAAAGAAGCTAGTTCAAAGTTTGTAAATAGCAGGTCTTTGCTTCTGGTTCATTGTCACTGAAATAAAGAATACTTTTAGGATGCTGTTAATGATACCTAGCCTAGAGAGGGTGATGCTTGCACAGGTAGTATGGATGGAGATATTTTGTCTTTAGCTTGAAAAAGTATTCATTTCAGAACTACTGTGAGCAAGCAGCAGCAGCTATTCCAAGTCTTTCAGTGAATGCCTTAGACAAAACAGAAGCTTAGGTCAAGCTATGACTCACGCAATGTTATGTTAGTCACCTTTAAGCACTCCTCACTGACATCACTGTGGAGTTCTTAAGTACTGTGTCCAGTTCTGGAGCCCCCATTACAAGAAAGATCTGGACATGCTGGAACATGTCTAGAGAAGGGCCATGAAGATGATCAGTGCTGGAACACCTCTCCTATGAAGACAGAGAGAGTTAGGGTTGTTCAGTTTGCAGAAGAGAATTCTCCAAGGAGACCTTATTGTGGCCTTCCAATATCTGAAGGGGGCAACAGGAAAGCTGGTGAGGCACTTTTTAGGGTGTCAGACAGTGATAGGACTAGCGGGTATAGAGCAAAACTAGAAACAGGTAGATTTAAATTAGATGTTAGGAGGAAGCTCTTCACCAGGAGGGTGACGAGACAGTGGAAGAGATTGCCCAGGAAGGTGGTGGAAGCTCCATCCTTGGAGGTGTTTAAGGCCAGGTTGGATGAGGCTCTGAGCAACCTGATCTGCTGTGAGGTGTCCCTGCCCATGGCAGGGGGAGTTGGAGCTGGATGATTCTTGTGGTCCCTTCGAGCCCTGACAAATCTATGAATCTGTAATCTCAGTTTAAAACAAACATGCAGATCATGAGTCCAAATGTACATAAAAAGTTAGTGTTCTGATTAAAAAAAAAAATAGGAGCCTGTGATTATCCAGCTAAAAACAATTTGTAGGCAAATAAGATATGTTGAAAGCATAACATTTTAAATGCACTCAGCTGATTATAACAGTTTATCTCTACAGTTCCTGTAGAGATAAAATAGAATGATTATAACTAATGTGTTCATAAATCTGTATGACAGAGATTGTCCCCAACAGCAGGTATAATGAAAATGCATTCAAAGGATTGTGAGAACTTTCTATTCCTGCGGTGGACTAAGGATAGATTTTGATGTAGCTCTGTTTTCATTTGTTTTATATTGGCAAAGACACTGTAGGAGTACTCAGGAGAATAATATAAATGATGTGTGATGCTTTTTTTTGGCCTGGGAAGATCAAGTGTAAAAAATACTGTACAGAAGAGTTTTGTCTATAGAATAGTTTGGACAAGTACTGTTGATTGTAAAATTAGATTAAATTATATTCAAGATGGGATAAGATTGGGCAATTGGGAAGAATGTTTGAATTGCTGGTGGAGATTGTACCTCATCAACTCATGGCTCTTGACATAGGTGTATCTTTCATTTGTCTGGCTCTGCAATTCTGCTTTTGATTTAACAGAGCAGGATCCCACTTGATCAGTGTTTTATTATTCAAAACGTGGAGATCTATAATCAGGAACAAAAAAAATTAGTTACAGACTTTATAACTTCTGTGCATCACTACTGACTGAATTGGGCTTCCTGTAGCCTGGTAAAATATGATGACATTGTGTTTAGCACTATGATTCAGCTAATGAGTACAGTATTGCTTTAGTTAATCATTAAGGTTGGAAAAGACCTTACAGGTCATTGACTCCAGCTGTTCACCCAACACATCCAAGCCCACCACTAAACCATGCCCCTAAGTGCCACATCTACATGGTTTTTGAGCATTTCTATGGATGGCAATTGCTCCACTTCCCTTGGCAGTCTCTTCCAGGGCTTAACTACTCTTTCAGTGAAGACGTTCTTCCTAATATCCAACCTAAACCTTGCCCTGCCACACCTTGAGACCATTTCCTTATGTCCTGTTGGTTGGGAGAACAGCATAACCCCTGCCTCACTACAGGCTCCTTTCAGGTAGTTGTACACCTTTCTTCCTGAAATACTGTATCAGAATGAGTTTAGTTGACTTCATTACTAGGATCAGGCTGCACAATACTGTTTCCCAAGTACCTTGGTAACACCTAGCAATGTTAAGATGATTGCTATTCCATTCATCGTAACAGATGGATTTTTTTTGAAGTTATAATTTCATTATGACTTCAGGAGCAGGTGTAATGAAAAGGAGAAGCAAACATTTTGGCATCTTTTTCATAAATAGAGCCTTGGTTTTCTTTTTTCCTCGTTGTGTGGAAAGAGGAGTAATTGTGAGCTGCTGTTGATCTGTGTTGGCATTACTGTAACATACTGTATCATCTATAAGATAAAATACAATTGCCAGGTTCCTTTCTCTTGCCAGCCAACCTGTCTACCACCTGCTGAAGTGAATTAAGTCAAGTATAGTGTGAACTGAGTTTATCTTTGCATCCACCTTCTGTTCTGTTAGTGACTGAGTGCAATCATCAAGGTCATGTAGCCTCTGCTGGATTCTCAGAATCCAGTTGCTAACAGGAAAGTTAGACACAAGCTATGGGCTGCCCATTGTGCCTCTGGGAAATATAATTTAATAGGTTTTCTTCAATTTTATGATTATTTTTAAGCTCACTTTCATACAGTTTTGCTTGAATTGTAGAGAACTTTCCATCAGTCAATGCTGAGAGACTGTCTGTTCCTTCATTCTGTATATTAAATGTTATTAATATCTGGAGGACTGGAGCACAGCCCTATGAGAAGTGGCTGAGAGAGCTGAGTTTGTTCAGCCTGGAAAAGAGGAGACTCAGGAGACCTTATTGCTCTCTACAGCTACCTGAAAGGAGGTTGTAGACGGGTGGGGGTTGGTCTCTTCTCCCAGGCACCCAGTGTCAGAACAAGAGGACACAGCCTCAAGCTGCACCAGGCCACGTTTAGGCTGGATATTAGGAAGGAGTTCTTTGTAGAAAGAGTGATTGGCATTGGAATGGGCTGCCCAGGTAGGTGGTGGAGTCCCCATCCCTGAAGGTGTTTAAAAGAAGACTGAACGAGGCACTTGGTTCCATAGTTAAGTTAATTAGAAGGTGTTAGATGACTTGATGGTCTCAAAGGTCTTTTTCAACCTGGTTGCTTCTGTGATCCTGTGAAATCTGTTTGTCGATGATTTTCCTTTGTTTATAAATTATTTTTTTGTATTTGTTGAGAAACGTGAGTTTGGATCTTATGACTAGAAACTAATGTTATATATGAAAATCAGTGAAGTCCTAGGTCTTACAAAACTCACATTTAATTCTGAGGCTGATGTTCTCTCTTTTCATCAGCCCTGCTGAAGGTTCCTGGAAACTGTCATAGAACTAAGTGTATTTTAGTAGAGGACAAAAAAGCATCAGGGATGTTAAATATTATTGACATGGCCATTACAGTTTGGAAAACATCATAGAATCATTGAAACAGAGAATGGTCTGGGTTAGAAGGTACCTCCAAATGTCATTTAGTCCAACGCCATCTGCAGTAAGCAGGGACATCTTCAACTAGATCAGGTTGTCCAGAGCCTTGCCGAGCCTCACCTTGAATGTCCCTAAGGATAGGAGATGGGTCTGTGCATTTCCTCTTTTTTAGTGAGAATCACATTCCATCATTCAAATCTCTTTTGTGCATCATGCAGTAACTTATTGCAGGGAAGATTTAAACATACTCACATTTTCCCTTACTCGTGAGTTACCTAATGTTTCTCAGTGACTGACAAAAAGATTCTACCTAGCAGCTGGCATTTCAGAAGACAGCTTTTACTTTCAGGGGGAACAACAAAATGATTTTTATATTTTAATTTTGCAGGAAAATTGGAGGATGCCTCATAAGCATCTGATCTAAGGAGTAAACGGGATTATCTCTCTGGGGGCAAATCAAAATGATAATTTAGACAATCAGAGATGTCAGTGAGCATAGCATTGAAATTAATGCACTCACTGAATTGATGAAAGCATGCTGGATCTGTTCTGAATTTTCTGGTTTTGTTTGTGCATGCCTGGGTGAGTGAGAACAAACTCCAAGCATGCTACTGAGAGCAGTCAGGATATGCAAGCTGCGAATGGCTGAATGAGTTTTTTATATAAAATAAAGTTTTTAAAATTGCCACTTTCAAATTGTTCCTTTTTGCTTTAATTAAAGATTCATTGTGGCCCTTCTATAGCCCCATAAGCTTTCTGAAACTTATGAATTAACTTTTAAGCACAGTATCATTGCTTGGATGCATTTACTATGACTACCCATTTTGTCTTATTGAAGTTGATGGCTCAGAGTGCAATTAAGCTTACTTTTCTAGTGACTTTTGTAGCACTTGAACTCAGCTGTCATGCTGTCAAGGCCCCTTCAGGTGACCAGGTCATCATCATTGATGCTGGGGACTGACAAATTAAGAATAATAAATAGATAGATTAAAAGCAGATCTACTTAATCTTAAGAGAGAAACTAGGCCAAGAATAAGGTGTGTGATTAAGATGGTGCAATTCCAAGTGATGTCACAGCATGTCTGGTGGAATGAGATGCCTGGAGGCAGTGTTTGTGACTTGAAAGCTTGTCAAGTTTCTTCAGTTGTTGCCATCATAAAAAGCTCAGTCAGTATGACTTAATAAACACACACACTCCTTTTTTTCTTCTCTGCCTTGCTCTGTGTTAATCATTACTGGGATTAAGAGAAAAGTGAACAAGTGAAGTAAATTCATGGTAAATGATGGGAATCACTAAGTTGTCTGCAAAATAATTAATTACATAATTAAGAATTATAGTGGAAGCTTTAGGTTTGGGCTCATAATTATACATATACTCTAATCATTGAAAGATAGCGATCCCATAAATCATCCAGAAGAAAAGCAATTAGATTAATCACAGAATCACTGAGGTTGGAGGGGGCCTCTGAAGCTTAATTCTATCTCCCTGCTCAAACATAGCTGTCTGAAGCAGATTGATCAGGGCTGTGCCCAGTCTGAATTTGAATGGCAAGTATGGGGACTGGCAATCTGGTTTGATGAGAGTTGTACTAGATTCTTTCCTCCCACATGAGCTGCCTCTGAGGGCAGTAAGTAAATTATAATGTGCTAGTGAAATCTTGGAATGCTGATGGAAAATTTCATTACATACAGAAATTACTCTGTAGGATAAACAGGGCTCCTGTCAAGCCTGACACAATGTGTTATTTCTCTAAATCTTAACCCAACTTTTCATTACTATTAACATAAGCTTTAATCAATTCTACTTTGAGTTATTTCCTTTGAGCTAATGTTGCTATGACATTAAAGAAATCAGAATCTGGAGGTTACAGTTCATCTTTCAGTTCATTCTCAAATCCACTGGCCACTGTTGGCTTATTTAAAAGCTCCTGTCTGTATCTTCTTTCCAAATGTCAGTCTCGTGCTACAAAAGCTTGCCATGTATGCTCATAATTTCAACACTACAGTGCAGAAAGAAAATAATGTGAAAATACAACTTCAGAACCTAGTTCAAGAAGTCATTTCACAGTTCCCTTCCTTTAAACACACAAATAAGACAGGATAAGTGAATATCCAAACAGATGCTGCTTCCTCTCTGTCTAGTTGAGATATTTAAGCTCAAGGACTAAGACTCATTTTAGATTCTTTTTATTTAGGGTTTTTTTAGGTTTTATTTAGGTCTTTTATTTAGGTTCTTTCCCTGTAGAGCTTACAAACTTCTATTTGAATGTGATCTGGTTTATGTCATACCATTTGGAATAAGAGGGCAGAGAACTATGCATTTATATATTCAAATCAGTTTTGGGTTATCTTGCCCACAGTGACATGGGGATGGAGTTTGAAACATAGAAAATTAACAGAGCTCTCTAATGGCAACCAAACCCAGCCAAACCCATTCTTTTTTTCACATGTAAAGAAAGCAAAATCAAAATTAAAAAAAAAAAAAAATTGTCACTTGTAAATTTCACTCTGAGCTAATTATAAGCAGATGCTAATTTAAATATGACACTAATGCAGTCACAGGACCTGGGAAAATTGGATTCCAAAGTCATAATTGAAGTAGATAGGGCACTAAGAGCTCTATATAGCATAAGGGAATTGTGACGTGAAGCACTCGAGGGGAATCTTGCCTGGTTGTAAAGAAATATAATATGTCTCTTTTCTCATTGCAGCTACAAACCTGAGTCCAGAGGAGGAGACTTAGGTTCTATATAAACAAAAATGTTGCAAAAAATAGTGTAGGCTTACAGCATAGTTATATAGATGTGGGGTTGTGTAGATCAAGAGCTTTAAGTGGATAGCAGTTCTTATTTGCTGTTAAAACCCTAGACAGAACCCATTTGCAAGCAGTGAAAAAACTGCTGATGTCCTTGCTATCTTTTTACTAGTCTTATAACTAGTAAACTGCAGTACCAAGAGATGAAGGCGCCTCTTTCAATGTTAAGCCTTGCATTCCTCCTAAATGAAGACAGCCTTAGAATCACAGAATCATAGAATCAACCAGGTTGGAAAAGACCTCCAAGATCATCCAGTCCAACCTGTCACACAGCCCTATCCAGTCATCTAGACCATGGCACTAAATGCCTTCAACTGCGAATCACACAATAACAAAAGGAAAGGAGAAGACACTTCTCAGAAATCCTGAGATCCACAGTCATTTACTACTTGAAATTCTGAAATTCAGCACTTGGGTTGACAAAACAGAATTTCTGCTTGGGGTTTGGATAGGTGCTATCCATTCTGCTTGTCAGCACTGGCAAGGCTACCTAGCAAGAGTTGGTGGAGTAAAGTGCTTTTAAAGTAAATCAGAAACTCAATCTTGCCAGCTCTGATTTAAGATATATATATTTCTTTATCCAAATGGTGTATTCCAGAGGGCTAGAGTGCACTTACAAATATAAGTAAATTGTGGTTATTACCTACATGTTTGCCAGCAGACTACAATGTTTTACCAGTGACTGAAATAGACAGTCTGGCTTGAAATGAAATCAAAACCATGTCATACCCTGTTAAGCGGTGCCGATTTTTTGACCTCTTACTTAAACCTAGTGGAAGATTTATTCTCTCCTGTTTTAAAACTGACTCTGCAGAGTTTTGTCAATGGATATTGCATGTACTTTCAGCCTATAGTTATTTGTTAATCCATGCACAGATAGGAAACTTATGGTAAACCTGTATCAGGATGAAAAATCATTCGTTGGCCTTTATGATTGTCATAATTGAGACTGTAAACTGATAATAGAAATCTCAGTTTCATACACTAGTGTCCTGGAGTCCTGTATACCCCTAAATTCCTCTCCTGCTGTGACTTCGGGGGAGAGGGAAAGCTGCCTGGTTCCCCCCCGCCTCGCCTGCCCTGTGGGTGTGAAGGGGGTGAGCAAAGGGTCCTGCCCACACGAGGAGTGCCCCGTGCAGTGCCCGCGCTGGAATCGGGCTGGGATTGGTTGTGTGCTTTCACGCCTAAAGTGTGGTAATTCCCCCCTTTGTCTAACGAGGGTATAAATATTTGGGGTTCCCACCTTTGGGGGTTCCCACCTTGGAGTTCGTTCCTCTCTGAGCCTTTGTGCCCGCCTGAGACTTCTTCCCCCCCCTCGCCTGGATGCAGAGAGATCTTCAAAGACTACTTCACCTGTTGACACCTTTTGTAAAATCTGAATACCTCTTAACGACTCTTCCACAGCTTCTGAAATGGAACAGAGGGACAGACCTCACCAGGAAGTCAGCCTGATCGTGAGTTATTGTGGTAGTTTGGCTTCTATCCCGCCGCCCCCCCCACTTTTGAGAAACACCCAGCTAACTCAGACGGGCTCTGGGAATATAAATGAAGCTATTTATTTACAGCAAGCACAATATACAAGCAGATACGTACAATATATATAGTTATATACAGAAATATACAAGTTAAAAGTAATACAGAAACACAACCCCCCTCCCAGAAACCTGAGTCCCCAGGAGGGGCTCTCAACCACCCCTGCACCTCCCCCTACCCCTCTCAACCTTACCCCAGTTCTCAGGAAGAAAAGAGGTGCAGCCAAGAGGTTAAGAAGCAAGGTTAGTGGCAGCGAGGTTAAGGAGATGTGGCTTGGTCTGAAGTCAAAAGCAGAGAGAGAAGATGGCAAAAAGTGTTATCTAATGTTTACTTTCTTGTTCCCATAGCTCTCAGCGAGACTGTGAGGGAAAGGAGACACAACCATTGTTTTCATTTCACAGCCAATTATCTACTTTCTCTCACCAAAACATTCTAGCCTGCTTCAAACTAGCACAGTTATTTTGGCTCAACTTTATTAGTAAGAAAAATGCTATTAATTAATAGCTAAAGCCTTTTCCAACTTCTGACTTCCAAAATAGTCAGAATATCGATGGTATCCCTGTAGATATTCTCAAGCAACTGAATCTGCTAATTAAACTAAATCAATCTTTGTATATATAGTTTTGGGGGCGGGTTTTTGGGAAAATAAAACAACTCTATTTTTGTATAAAATTCCCTACTTGGCCACACATTAATTCCTGCCTCCACAACAACTAGTAAAACAGAATTTATGCCTGAGGAGAATTCTGTTGTACTGTCATTTTCTGTCCACTGTCCGCTAACTTCTATTAGACTTTTTTCCCCATATCTTTTATTGCTGCAGGTGTAGCTTCACCAGGGACATCTCATAGTGGCCTTCCAGCACCTGAAGGGATCCTGCAAGAGGGCTGGGGAGGGACTGCTTACAAATGCTTGCAGTGATAAAATTGTAGTGGTTTAAAACTAATAGTTTAGCTTAGTGTCTTAGTGCCTGATTTCTCTCAGTGGGGAAGAACTAGTCTCTTGTGCAGAAGGGTGGGGGAACAATTTGAAGGAGGTCTTCATGTTATTTCTGGATTGTAAAGAACTGTAAGTTTATGTAAATATATTTTGTACATATACATTGTATGTTAGATTTTAGCTTGCTTGTAAATAATAGCTTCATTTTGCTTTCACACCTTCTGAGCCAGTCTGGTGATTTTATATTTGGGGGTAATTTCAACCTACCATGCAGATGAAGGGCAGTGGTTTGAAAGAAGAGAACAGATTTAGGTTGGTGTTAGAAACAAGTTCTTTTCCAGGAACTGCAGGCTGGTGAAGCACTGCAACAGGTTGCCCAGGGAGAGGTAGTTGAGGCCCCATCCATGGAGATATTCAATGTCAGGCTCAACAAGGCTCTGAGCAACCTGACCTACCTGGGGATGCACCTCCTTACTACAAGGGGGTTGGACTAGATGACTTTGGTGGTCTCTTCCAACCTGAACCCTTCTATGATCCTATTTTTTTGATGCCGAATTTGCATGATCCAACATCCATTCTTAAATAATAAAGATTCTGCAAGAGGTCTCTTAATTTAAGAATAGTGACTCTAATAAAGGTAATACATTTGATTTAATGACCTCTAAGACAAAACCAATCTTGGAAACAAGTTTAATATTTCTTCTTGCATAAATATTTAAATTATGTATTTGGTCTTATATGTTGATGTTTAATAATGTAAAGGAGGCAATCACTTCACATTACTACTGCTTTCCCTAGCTGTAGACACGAGAAGTCACCTGAAATGACCTAATGGCTCTCATGACAGAAGCTACAATAAAAATGGTTAAATATAAAAAGTTGGAAATTGTCAGGTAAAACCTTCTGCAATTATGTGCCCATCCATCATCATCACTCCTGAAAGTTTTGTACAATGAGTTGTTTGCCTGTTTATAAAACCTGGATCTTGCAAGAGTTAGAATGAAGACAAACAAAATTTATCTAGCAGAGATGGGGAAGGAAAACAAATCACAGCCCTTATCTATAGTAGTTCAGTTCTCTCCTGAAGCTAAACATAGGCACATAACTCTCTTTCTCCTCTATTCTGCAGTCATCTTGTAGTAGAAATGTAATACCCTATCCCTTTTCAACTGGCTCCACTTTAAAACAAAACATTGAGCACCTGCTTGAGAGCAGACTTGCCCGAAAATTGCAAACAATTTTCTTCCCTGTCATGCAGAGCTACCCTGTGCTTCTGAAGAGGCTTGGTTGTGACATCCTGATGTCACTGGTTTGAATTAATGATTTCTTAATGAGACTGGGAGTTCTGGAATTGCAGTGGCTAGGGAAATAACTCATGCTAGTTTAGAGACAAACAATTGTTGAATGCCATCTTACGGTTACTCTTCTTGCCATTTTCTAAAATCCCACTGAGATTAATTACACAGAATCACAGGGGCTGGGAGGGATCTTGCAAGCTCATTCAGCCATATAATCATAGAATCATAGACTGTCAGGAGCTGGAAAAGACCTCAAAAGTTCATACAGTCCAACCCCTCTGCCAGAGCAGGATCACCTATACCAGATCACACAGGAACATGTCCAGGTGGATTTTGAATATCTCCAGAGAGGGAGACTTCACAACCCCCCTGGGTAGCCTCTTCCAGTGTTCTGTTACACTCACAGTGAAAAATATCCTCCTTGTGTTTCCATGGAACTTCCTATGCTTCAGCTTCCATCCATTGCCCCTTGCCCTGTCATTGGGCATCACTGAGAAGAGCCTGACTCCATCCTCTTGGTACTCACCCTGCATATCTTTATCAACATAAATGATGTCACCTCTCTGTCTCCTCTGCTCCAAGCTAAAGAGCCCCAGCTGCCTCAGGGTAAGAAAGGGCAGAGAAGATGCAAAAAGCTTCCAGCACCGCATTCAGTACCACTGGCTAAAAGCGTTGTCTTTACCAGGAGGGGAATGTAGGCAATTTGTCCTGAATACTGGATATTTGTGAAGTCTTTGGGTTGGTTCATTGGAGCTGGGCCACAGTTAGGCTGCACTGCAGGTGTTGAATTCAGTTTGGGTCACCACAGTATAGGAAAGACATTAATGCACTGGAGCAGGTACAAAGAAGGGTGACTGAGCTGCTGAAGGGCCTAGAGAAAAAGTCTTGTGAGAAGTGGCTGATGGAATTTGGGCTGTTTAGTCTACAGAAAAACAGACTGAGAGGGAGACCTTACTGCTGTCTATGACTATCTGGAAGGAAGCTGTAGAGAGGTGTGCCCTGGTCTCTTCTCAGAAGAAACTAATGATAAAATGAGCGTGAATGGCCTCAAGCTGTGCCAGGGCAGGTTTAGGCTGGACACAAGGAAATTTTTTTTCATGGAAAGATTTGTCAGGCACAGAAACAAGCTGCCCAGGGAGGCGGTTGAATCACCATCCCTGGATGTGTTTAAAAGCCATATAGGACTGGTGCTCGGGGGCATGGTGTAGTGACAGACTTGATGGAGTGTGCTCGATGACCTCAGAGGTCATTTCTGGCCTGGATGATTCCATGATTCTGTGATTCTTGCTTGAAGAGTCAATTAATAAACTTATTACCTGATGGAAGTGCTAGCGTGGGTTCGTCAGCTTCACATTGTTGATAGAACTGTTTAAGCCAGGGGTCCTCAAACTTTTTAAACAGGGGCCCAGTTCACTGTCCCTCAGACACTGTCAGGGGACAGACCATAGTTTGTTGGGGGCCGGACTATAGTTGGGTTCCAGCCCAGTGCCTGCGGGTGCTTGGGAGGCCTGCGAGCGGATTAAGTGGCAGGAAGTGGCTGCTTGGTTCCCCCCCAACCCCTGGTGAAGGGGGGAGAGCATGTGGGGGGTCTGTAAATACTGGCAGGCCAGATCGAGGACCCTGGGAGGTCGTATCTGGCCCGCAGGCTGCAGTTTGAGGACCCCTGGTTTAAGCAATCCAGCACCCCACAGGATCGGTTCTTTACCTAAAATTCCCTCAATGGCAGTTCTGTTAAAGATGCCGTGGTACCTAGCAGGGAAAAAAGTCCTCTCTCTTGTGCTTTTCGAGACACAAATTCAGGCAGATGAGTAATCATACTGCTGAAAGGTACTTCCCACGCACTTAAAAGTGGGCTGCAGAAGATTCCAATAACAAATCCAATCTTTCTAATGTGACTCACATTGCATTGGTTACTACATGAGATGTGTGCTTGTCCTTTATTTTAACATCTTTATTTCAACATGCAATTACAATGCAAGTGAAAGACTCTAGTATAGCATCAGTGTTTTAGAGCATGTCTTAATATGAATTAATGTAGTGGAAGATAGGTGCATTATTCCACACTTGAACACAACCATATTGGACCTTTAGGTCTGTGCATTGTTTGTGAACCATGCAGCACATTTAAGGTTATCTTTGGGGGTTGTGTAAGGATCAGGACATGCTGTAGAGAAAAATGTCATCAAAGATTCTTGCTTGTGCTAGTTCTTAAGTTGCCTCCTTAAAGTTTCTCCAAGACTGAAACCACCATCAGTAACAAGAACAGCTCAAGTTTTGTTGGTCTGGTCACCAAGTGGGATTAGAACTCAGTGCAAACTTCTCTTTTGTTGCTCTGGGTTCTGTGACAGAAGTTATGTTACCACATTTTTTTCACTAGCCGAGATTTCTCTTAGCTAATATTGGTTATGGCATAGCTACTAATTACCATATTATTAACTAATCATTGTGTGCATCTTTCTCATATCCTATACCACTGACTCCTCTTTTGATCCATGGATGTATTCTCTTCCTATTTTGGCTCATCTGAAGACTTTCTGAAGCTGCCCTCTGTCATTGAGTGGCAATTGTCCAAGCAGGGGAGGGAATATTGAAAAAAAAATCCAAATAAATTCCAAGTCAATTATTATATGGTGAAATCTGGAAACCAAGTTGATACACTTCAATTATTCTCTCAAAGATAAGAGTGTGATAATCTTTGGCATTTCCTCAAGGTAGGTAGGTTGTCTTCCTTTCCATGGCTTGCTCCTTACAAAGAAGATGCTTGACATAGGTAGAATTAAATATTAATTCTTATATATTTTACTTAGAGTATTATTTAAAATACAATTCTGTTGATGGTGTGATTATGTACCTATATTATGGTTCTTTATTAATGGAAATCCATGTTTAACTCTTGAACTCTAAGGTGACAATGTCTGGTTTTGGTGTTTAAGCTAAAAACTAGTGAGGCACTTTTTCTATTTCAGTATCACAGTATCACAGTATCATCAGGGTTGGAAGAGACCTCATAGATCCAACCCTTTACCACAGAGCTCAAGGCTAGACCATGGCACCAAGTGCCACGTCCAATCCTGCTTTGAACAGCCCCAGGGACAGCAACTCCACCACCTCCCCGGGCAGCCCATTCCAGTGTCCAATCACTCTCTCAGTGAAGAACTTTCTCCTCACCTCGAGCCTAAATCTCCCCTGGCGCAGCCTGAGGCTGTGTCCTCTCATTCTGGTGCTGGCCACCTGAGAGAAGAGAGCAATCTCCTCCTGGCTACAACCACCCTTCAGGTAGCTGTAGACAGCAATAAGGTCACCCCTGAGCCTCCTCTTCTCCAGGCTAAACAATCCCAGCTCCCTCAGCCTCTCCTCATAGGGCTGTGCTCAAGGCCTCTCACCAGCCTTGTTGCCCTTCTCTGGACATGCTCAAGCATCTCGATGTCCCTTCTAAACTGGGGGGCCCAGAACTGAACACAGTACTCAAGGTGTGGTCTAACCAGTGCAGAGTACAGGGGCAGAATGACCTCCCTGCTCCTGCTGACCACACCATTCCTGATGCAGGCCAGGATGCCACTGGCTCTCTTGGCCACCTGGTGTGATGGTTTGGGGGTTACCCCGCCCCCCCACACTTTTGAATTTGCCCCAGCTAACTCAGAGGGACCCTGGGAATATAGATGAAGCAATTTATTTACAGCTAGCAGAATTTACAAGCAGCTATTTACAATATATACAGTTATATACAATTATATACAGAAATATACAAAGGATAAACAATACAAAAGCACAACTCCCCTCCCAGAAACCTGAGTCCCCAGGAGGGGCTCTCAAACCACCCCAACACCTCCCCCCGGCCCTCTCAACCTTACCCCAGTTCTCAGGAAGAAAAGAGGTGCAGCCAAGAGGTTAGGGAGCAGGGTTAGTAGGAGCAGGGTTAATGAGATGTGACCAGGTCTAAGGCCAAAGCAAGAGTGAGAAACAAAATGGAGAATGTTTTCTTCTTCTTCCCAGAGTTCTCAGCGTAACTGTGAGAGAAGTAGACACAATTGTTTTTCATTTCACTGCCCGTTATCTAGTTCTGTTACCAAAACATTCCAGCTTGCTTCAAACTAGCACAATCCACCCCTTGTCTACTTCGCTCAAAGTATCGCTGAGAATTATCCAATCTAATCTAAACCAATATTTACACTAAAACAATATATACAAGTTCAGTTCACACTTCAATCAGATGTAGGTGATTCAAAAGCTCAGAACAGGGACTCTCAGGTGACGTTGGGTTCGTGCTCACGTACTGTAGACTCTATCGTAGATTCTCTCAGTGTTGGGCGCCGATGTTACCTAGAACAGAAAACTCCTAACAACTTGAATTTAAACTCTCTCAGCTAAGGTTAAATTTCTCTGTGGAATACACTGGATTTCACCATTCTCCTGCATTACCCAGTATGTATGACCAGGACCTTCAGCAGAAACCACCCCTCGGACAGGTTTCCCTTCGCCCGAAGGAGAAAATACCCAAACAGTTTTCCCTAACAGATTCTTTTCACGTACAACAGGAACTTTATCACCGTCTACTGTTTGGACCAAATCTGATTGTGCAGGTCCTGCTCTGTTTACTGAACCTCTACTATTTACCAACCAGGTAGCTTCTGCTAAATGTTTGTCCCAGTTTTTCAGAGTTCCACCCCCCATAGCTTTTAGGGTGGTTTTCAGCAAACCGTTGTAGCGCTCAATCTTCCCTGAAGCTGGTGCATAGTAGGGTATGTGATAGATCCATTCAATACCATGCTCTTTGGCCCAGTTTTTCACTAGATTGTTCTTGAAATGAGTACCATTGTCTGATTCGATTCTCTCTGGAGTTCCATGTCTCCACAAGATTTGTCTCTCCAAACCAACAATGGTGTTACGTGCAGTAGCATGTGGAACTGGATAGGTTTCCAACCATCCAGTGCTGGCTTCTACCATCGTTAGCACATACTGCTTGCCAGAACGAGATCGAGGTAAAGTGATGTAGTCAATCTGCCAGGCTTCACCATACTTGTACTTTGACCATCTCTCACCATACCATAAGGGCTTAATTCGCTTAGCCTGCTTAATAGCAGCACAAATGTCACAGTCATAGATGACTTGGGTGATAGCGTCCATGGACAAGTCAATTGACCTATCGCGAGCCCATCGGTATGTTCCATCTCTGCCTTGATGTCCAGATGAGTCATGGGCCCACCAAGCTAAAAACAGCTCACCTCGGTGTTTCCAATCAAGGTCAATGTCAAGTTCAGAGTTGGTACCAACTTGAGCAATCTTAGCAGCTTGATCTGCCTTCTGATTGTGGTGATGTTCCTCATTGGCTCTGCTCTTAGGCATGTGTGCGTCTACGTGCCGCACCTTCACTGGAGTTTTCTCCAGCCGTACATCAATGTCCTGCCATAGATCAGCACACCAAATAGGCTTTCCTTTCCTCTGCCAACCATTCTTCTTCCAGTCCTTTAGCCAACCCCATAGAGCATTGGCTACCATCCACGAGTCGGTGTAGAGGTAAAGGATAGGCCAATTCTCACGTTCAGCCACATCAAGAGCAAGTTGAACAGCTTTTACCTCAGCAAACTGACTGGATTCTCCTTCTCCATCTTTCGTTTTGGTAACTCTCCTGGTTGGACTCCACACTGCTGACTTCCATATTCGCTTGTTCCCAACAAGACGACAGGAACCATCTGTGAACAAAGCATAGTTCTTTTCCTGATCAGAGAGATCACCATAGGGAGGAGCTTCCTCAGCACGAGTTATTTTCTCCTCTGGAGGTTTGGAACAGTCTGTGCCTTCCGGCCAGTTGGTGATCACCTCCACCAGACCAGGTCGGTCAAGATTACCCATTCGTGCTCGTTGGGTTATCAAAGCCATCCATTTAGACCAGGTTGCATCTGTGGCATGATGTGGTGATGAACCTTCGCCCTTGAACATCCAGTTAAGAACTGGCAGTCTAGGAGCTAAAAGCAATTGTGACTCAGTTCCAATCACTTCAGAAGCTGCTTTCACTCCCTCATAGGCTGCTAGAATCTCTTTCTCAGTTGCAGTGTAATTTGTCTCTGAACCTCTGTAACAGCGTCCCCAGAAACCAAGTGGACGACCACGTGTCTCATTTGGAGCTCTCTGCCAAAGACTCCAAGTTGGACCATTGTCACTGGCAGCCGTGTACAGAATGTTTTTAATGTCCGGACCAGATCTCACAGGTCCTAAGCCCACTGCATGGACTACTTCTCATTTGATCTGATCAAAGGCTGCTTGTTGTTCAGGTCCCCACTCGAAATTGTTTCTCTTACGAGTCACATCATGCAGAGGTTTGACAATCTGACTGAAACCAGGAATGTGTAGTCTCCAAAATCCCACCACACCAAGAAAAGAAAGTGTGTCCTTCTTACTGGTGGGAACTGCCATGGTGGAGACTTTGTTAATCACATCCTGAGGAATGTAACGGCGACCATCCTGCCACCGCACTCCCAGAAACTGAATTTCTTTGGCAGGTCCTTTGACCTTGTCTCTCTTAATGGCAAAACCTGCTTGCAACAGAATGTCAATGATTTTGTTACCTTTCTCGAAGACTTCCTCAGCAGTTTGGCCCCACACAATGATGTCGTCGATGTACTGGATGTGCTCTGGAGCTTTACCTTTCTCCAGTGCATTGTGGATGACTGAGTGACAGATGGTTGAGCTGTGTTTCCACCCCTGAGGCAAACGATTGAACTGGTACTGGATTCCTCTCCAGGTGAATACAAACTGAGGCCTGCACTCCTTTGCTATGGGAATAGAGAAGAAAGCATTAGCAATGTCTATGGTTGCATACCATTTAGCCTCCTTCGATTCCAGCTCGTACTGGAGTTCCAGCATGTCCGGCACAGCTGCACTCATGGGTGGCGTCACCTCGTTGAGGGCACGGAAGTCAACTGTGAGTCTCCAGTCGCCCGTAGGTTTACGCACAGGCCAGATGGGACTGTTGAAAGGTGAATGAGCTGTCTCGATGACAGCCTGACTCTCCAATTGACGAATCAGCTGATAAATGGGCAACAAAGAGTCACGGTTAGTTCTGTACTGTCTATGATGAACAGTTTGAGTTGCAATTGGCACTTCCAGGTCCTCTATGTCATGATGTCCCACAACTGCAGATTCATCAGAAAGTTCAGGTCTAATGGACAATTTCAATTTATCATCCTCAATCTCTACAGATGCTATTCCAAAAGCCCATTTGTGACCTCTAGGATCTTTGAAACAACCTTGTCTCAAAAAGTCAATTCCCAGAATGCAAGGCGCATCAGGACCAGTTACAATAGTATGTTTCTTCCACTCTTTACCAGTTAAACTGATCTCAGCTTGTACCTTAGTTAACTCTTGAGATCCACCAGTGATTCCAAAGATAGATATGGACTCTGTCCCTTTACAATTAGATGGCAATAAAGTACACTGAGCACCTGTGTCAACTAAAGCCCTGTATTTCCGAACTCTTGAATTGCCAGGCCACCTAATGAATACATTCCAATAGATTCGGTTCTCTCCACTATCCCTTTCCTCCTCCTGGCTGGAGGCAGGGCACCCCTAATGCTGAACATGGCATGTGGGGTGTACACAATGATGGGTGTTGTTGTGAGAGGAATTGCAACTGTTGGAACAATTGCAGTTGCTCTCGGGAGCTGAAGAAGTGACAGCTACTTTTCGGGCATTACTGCCTCTGTTTCTGCCACTCTGCAGATCCCTGACTCTCTTTGAAAGAGCTGAAGTAGGTTTACCATCCCATTTGTTCATGTTCTCCCCGTATGTGTCACGCAGAAGTATCCACAGTGACGCACGTGATTGCTGCTGTCTGGGTGGAATTTGTCTCCTCCTAGGCTGGAATTGCCTTGCAGGAGGTGGGCGTCTGTTCCTGATGGCAGAAACATTCACCCATTCAGATGATGCAGGAATGGTATCTTTTACCAGATTTTTGAGATCCTCCTTCAGTTCTTTCATGGTATTCTCAAAACCATCTTTCATGCCCTTTATTTCAGAAGTCATAGTTTTTATGGCACAGATTATACCAGAATGTGACAAGCTGTCCTCAATCTGCCTGAGCTGGTCAGTGAATTCACCAACAGTGAAAGATCTTCCATTATCACTCCTTGCTAGAAACTTACTGGCCAAGATGTTAGCATAGGATGAAGGAGCAAGCTTAATCAGCTTCTTCATAAGACCTGTTCCCAAAGGAATATCATCAGGCTCATGAGTACCATGATCTCCATAAAGCACTTCCTTCACAGCAAACTCCTTCAGAAGCTTAATTCCCTGCTCAACGGTGTTCCACTTCTTGGCAGCCCATGGCAAATCATCTCGGGAAGGATATCTCATAGCCACAGCCAACAAAAGGCGTGTCCACAAGCTAACCCTACCAAGAGGACTTGCCAGGTGTTTGTCCACTCCACTCTCCTTAGTGAGTGGTCCCAGCTGCTTGGCAGACTTGTCTCCTACCTGCAGAGCATTAGCACCAATGCCACGGCATCTCACTAGCCAGCTTAGGATTGGCTCACCTGATTCTCTTGTGTATTCCTTCCTAACTTCCCTGACCTCTCTGAGTGGATCCTTGGAGCCTTGGATGTCATCTTCCTCCTCTTCTTCCTGTTGTTCTGGTGGTGCCGGGCCTAACACAATCTTCCTCATAGCATTCCTAAACTCATGGGAACCATCCTCTCTCCTGGCAGCTAACCTCACAGCACTCCTCTCACTTGAGTATTGTTGTCTCAGCACATCTGCAAGGTCTCGCAGACTAACTGCCTCCTCTTCCTCTTCTCCTTGCTGATCACCAGAGGTCCCATCTCTTACATCCTCCTGCGAACCACTCTTTGTCTTAGCTTTTGCCTTAGCAGGTGCCAGAAGGGCCTGAGCAGCAACAGACTTGGATGTGTCTGCTGGAGGATTTGAATCCCTAGGAGTCTGACTTGGAGGGTTTGAATCCTTAGGGGTCTGACCTGGAGCTTGTGAGTTCAAATCTGCCTTGCTTTTAACAGAAGGATTCTGATTCTGGTCTGCTGGCTGGGGGTTCGAATTGGCTGAGCTGGTGTCATTAGGATTTGGACTGACTGGGCTAGCGTTACTAGCATTGGTAGTATTATTATTAGTGGAATTATTTGCCTGTCCTCCTGGGATGCCTGCCAACCCTGACTTGTTTTCATTTTTGCTAGGAACATTCTGATTTTGGGTACCGACCTGTCCTCCTAGGGCTCCTGCCGAACTCTGCCCGTTATCATTGTTTACGTTAGCGGCGGGAACACTGGCTGTGTTCCCAGCACTTGGAGAAGGAGGGGCAGAGGCTGGCAAGGGGGAAGCCGATAACTGTGTTCCCTTGTTTTGCTGTGAAAGAGACTGCTTCTGAGACACAGAATTTTTCCTAGCTCTTACAGAAGCTGGTTTTGAATTTTTCACCAATAATGCCAAAATTAATATGAAATTTAAAACTACAAGAGCCAGTATAATGCCCAGCATCCCTGCCATGCTCTGTTTCGAGTAGAAATCCTTGCAGGGATTTGGCATTTCAGTTTGGGGCTGGATGACCCTCATGAGAGCAGTAGATAAAGCAGACTCTCGATTGATTGTAACATTATTGACAAAAACTCTTGTAATATCACTAGTAATATTCTCAGTGACATTAAAACCAGCATAACCAAGAATAAAATCACCCCAGCTCCAGAACATGTTAGAAAGCTTAACTTTAGCCTTCTTAAAAACTACATGAAGCAAGAAATAACCAATTTGATCTTTGATCCAATTGTACACAAAAAACCAGAAAACAGGCCACACAGCAATCCCCACCAAGTACAATAGCTGCTTGATTAGCTTCATCTTAATTCCCAGAGCTAATTTCCAATCACTCCAATAACTAGCCCCACGTTGGGAAAGCCAATTAAAAATGTGATGGTTTGGGGGTTACCCCGCCCCCCCACACTTTTGAATTTGCCCCAGCTAACTCAGAGGGACCCTGGGAATATAGATGAAGCAATTTATTTACAGCTAGCAGAATTTACAAGCAGCTATTTACAATATATACAGTTATATACAATTATATACAGAAATATACAAAGGATAAACAATACAAAAGCACAACTCCCCTCCCAGAAACCTGAGTCCCCAGGAGGGGCTCTCAAACCACCCCAACACCTCCCCCCAGCCCTCTCAACCTTACCCCAGTTCTCAGGAAGAAAAGAGGTGCAGCCAAGAGGTTAGGGAGCAGGGTTAGTAGGAGCAGGGTTAATGAGATGTGACCAGGTCTAAGGCCAAAGCAAGAGTGAGAAACAAAATGGAGAATGTTTTCTTCTTCTTCCCAGAGTTCTCAGCGTAACTGTGAGAGAAGTAGACACAATTGTTTTTCATTTCACTGCCCGTTATCTAGTTCTGTTACCAAAACATTCCAGCTTGCTTCAAACTAGCACACCTGGGCACACTGCTGGCTCATGTTCAGGTGGGTATCAATCAGAACCCCCAGATCCCTCTCTGTTTGGCTGCTCTCCAGCCACTCCGACCCCAGCCTGTATCTCTGCATGGGGTTGATGTGGCCAAAGTGCAGCACCCTGCACTTGGAGCTATTGAATCCCATCCCATTGGACTCTGCCCAATTGTCCAGGTGGTCAAGGTCCTGCTGCAGAGCCCTTCTGCCCTCCAACTCAGTCACATCTGCCCCCAGATTAGTGTCATCTGCAAACTTGCTGATGACTGACTCCATGCCCTCATCCAGATCATCTATGAAGATGTTAAAGAGGATGGGGCCCAGCACAGATCCCTGAGGGACACCACTAGTGACTGGCCACCAGAGAGACCAGACAGAGAATGAAACAGGGCAATGTCCCCCACTACAATGTGAGATGACGTTGTTTACGTTTTGACAGTTTATCCCTCTCAGCAAACCAATGAATGATACAGACATCATAATTATTTTCTTTTTACAACCAATGATCTAATTTCTCTCATTAAAATATTCCAGTTAGCCCCAAACCAACACATCCACATTTGAAAGAATTTACTGCCACTGATAAAGAGTGATAAAACTGCAATAATATCATTCCTCCCCTGATTTTGATGGTGTCAGATCTTCTATGACTTACGAATTCAAGGGAAAGAAGATCTGAAAGTGACAGTTTGCATGAAAAGCAGATAGATGATAACACTTAGCAGTACCTATTCTTACCTATTCTCTTTTTAAAAAGCCTTTTGCAGAGCTTGTAATCTTGTGAACTTTTGAGGACTTTATTGCTGATGATGTTCATTTGGAAATCAGGAGGGAACCCCAGGCAGGGGCTTTACACCATGGCAACTACAGTTTTTTTGGAAACGATCTCACTCAAGAAGTAAGGAAATGTTGAGTGAGTTGCCAGATAATTTAATAATTGTAAAGGAGCTAGCTCGCATTAAATGAGTTGTGAGGGGGCAAATGTTAATCTCATTTCACCTAATGTTTCACTCAGGAAATTATTTCTCTTTTGGCAATTGGCAGTGCCAAACAGATGGGGATGACTAATGATGAAGGTCATTTGCTGAATATTCTTTCTCTCTGAAAGAGATGCTCATTTCTTGTCTGCTATGGACAAGATGTGGAAATTTTGTGTAGCAGGTTGAATTTTAAGAGACAATTGATTTTTCTTCTCTTCATAAAGAACCTTCTTTACATTTACAAATACAGACCAAAAGTGCAGTCACAAACACATCCTGACAAACTTAAATAGGAGTACAGGTAACAAATTATTTAATACTTAAAATATCAAACATTTCAGTTTTAGCTATATTGATTTGAGGACAGCATCTTCTTCACCTCAGTTTATTTTACTTCTTGCCAGGTAGGGAGTTTTAAATAGGTATCAAACAATTATTAGACTTTTAGCGTTTTGTTTTTTTTCAAAGTTCTTATAAATCTGCAGCTGTATTTCAGTGAACTCTTCAAAATCAGTGTAATTACTTCAGTTAAAGGCTATTTTGAAAGACAGCGTTTGTCTGCAGTCAAATAATGAAGCATGAAAAACCTAAGTTAGCATTGGTAGTTCCACATGTCATGGTTTAACCCCAGCCAAAAACTAAGTCCTACAGAACTGTTTTCTCACTGCACTCCAGTGGGATAAGAGGAGAGAATCTGTTGGGTAAAAGTGAGATAACTCGTGGATTGAGCTAAGAGCAGCTTAATAATAAAATAGTAACAATAATCATTACACTAATAATTACAATACATTGTTATAAAAACATAGATACAGACATGAACCTCAAGACAGATAAGTGATGCAAATGGTGACAAATGTTCACCACCAACTGACAGATGCCCAGGAAGCTGCTCTGCCAGTCTTCTCCCATTTGCCAGGCCATCATCATATGGTCTGGAAAGGTCCCTTTGGCAAACTAGTGTCAGCTGGCCCAGCGGTGCCACTTTTCCCAGCTTCTTGTGCACCTCCAGTCTACTTACTGGTGTGGTGAAAGGTCTTGAGTCTGTGTAAGTTCTGCCTAGCAATAACCAAATCATCCCTGTATTCTCAACACAGTTTCCAGCACAAATCCAAAGCACAGCCCCATATGACCTACTGCTGTGAACTGTGAATTTTCGTCCACACTTGGATTCACCAGACTAACTCAGATGGCTTTGGAAGTAAAGACGAAGCTACATTTACAGCATAGCACAAATTTACAAGCATATATACACAGTATTTACAGATATTTACAATTACATGCAAGTTAGAAGTAATACAAAATTCAGAATACCTCCTGGACAGAGAGATTGCCTAGAAGGGTTCACAACCAACCCCCCTCTTATTTCCCACCCCCCCCTATCTCAGACAAATAAATGAGACCTTTGAAGCTCACATGATTAATTGCCAAGATCAGAAGGTGAGACACCAGAGCAGATAAGGGGTTAAAAAGAAGTGATTAGATCGCATTACACAGATCAGGCAGAATAGAGAACATGGTGAAATCTCAAGACACAGTGAGAGGACTTTGTTTATATTTTGACTTTTTATATCTCTCAGCAATCCAGTGAATGATATAGACATCACTATTATTTTCTTTTCACAGCCAGTGATATAATTTCTCTCATTAAAATTCCAACTAGCCTCAAACCAGCACACCTACTATGAAGAAAATCAGCTCTACCCTGGACAAAACAAAGGAAACTTCAAAAGTTTTCTGCCAAGAAAGATTGTTTGCTAGCTTGTACATTGAAAATGTAGTGAGATATCTTTACAACCAGTTGCAGACACTGGAAAAACAGAATTAGTCATTTTATTCAATTATAAGCCTCATTTTCTCTAATTGTGTGCTCTGCACACGAGCTTAGTAGGAAGCTTTCAGTGCAAATTGCAAAGGATGTAATAGACAAACAAGCAGAGAAAAGGCTTGCACTTGCAAACAGGCAAGAGTCCTACACTCTTGCATTTATTTTAATGAAGAGAAAAATGCTGTGGCAGATGTTTTAAAGTGGTCTGTTACAGCTGCTAGATAACACTCCATCTCAAAGATTACAATCCAATCAGCACAAGGTGCAAGACCACACAAGCAGAGTAATCCATAAAAAGCCTTATTACAAGGCCCTTGCAGTGTTACTGGGCATCTAGATTTATTCAGTATCCTACTGTGATGGATTTAGGAAAATTGGAATATTTTAATGAGAGAAATTAGATTATAGGCTGTGAAAAGGAAACAAGTGATGTCTACTTCACTCATTGGCTTGCTGAGATGTATGAAAGCAAGAATATAAACAGAGATATAGGGTGTATGTGTCTCTGTCTCTCAGAGTCTGTGTTTCAACCTGAGATTCTTCTGTGTAACTAATCCTTCTGCCTCTAACCCCATCTTGCTGAAAAAGAAGGAAACCAAGAAAAAATGTGGAATTTGAGGAATTCCAACTTGGGGTTATATTAACTTCTGGATTCTTATTTTTTAAATAGAGAAAATGTACTTGGGACCATTCTAGCTTCCACCTGGACTTTGTGTATAATTTCTTCTTTCATCACCTGCAGATTTTCACAGATCCTGACAACTCATCCCATAATTAACAATTGGATCCAGCTTGCCTTGTGCATTTTGCTTTGCTGAATTGACAGCTTTGGAACCTTCTCTGCAGTGTAGCTGGGGGCTCTGGGAGAGATAACATAGACACAGGAAAAAAAATAGCAGAAAAAGCAAAATGAGTAAAAGAATAAAGAAGAAAGCAGAAATAAAGAAGTAGTGATAGTGAGAGCATTGGAGAAAGCAGAATAAGCTATTCAATCAAGGCAGGTGGCCACTACTTTCACCTTGCTTTAGGGTAGAGAGCATAAAGCCCCTCCTGGTGTGGACCATAAGTCAATTTTAAATCCACGATAGAACATTCTCTTTGTATAGAAGTTATGAGTTCCTTCTATCCCTGAAATAGCCACACTGCTCTTTATATAAATGCTTTAACTAGTAAATTGCAAGGTTGAAAGAAGCGGCTTGGTCCATGTTTTGATGAGGTGGGGACTGGAAATATTGAATGCCACGAACTACAACAGCTAACTTTAATTTCATCTAGATCTTAGAGCACTCACTAAAACATAGAGTGACAAAATAGTTTAGTGTTGCTATGACACAATGAGACTGAGGTTGAGAATGTTAAAATGGATGCAGTACCCTAGCAGAAAAATTAATAATTAAATCTAGAGAAATAATTTTTTTTTGTGAGAATGTGCTTTTTTTCTCTGAAAAAGAAAAAAGGTAGAAAACTACCTCTGAGGGGAAGGAGTTTCATTGTTAAACCCTAAAACCGAAACAGGAGCTATCAATGCTCCTCTCATTCAATATTTCGCTCTTTATGGTAACCTGACATGCACCACTGAACTGGTTTCAATCACTGCCTTCTACTAGGGGAATTTTAATCAGTGCCCAAAGCTAATGTGCTGCCTAGAGCAGAACACCACCAAATAGCTCGTTTCAGTCTTTGCTCTTGATATCATCTTTCTAGATATTTACTGGAGAAAGAATTCAATATTTGAGGGAAGTGCATGTATTTATTCCTGCTTTCTTTGGTGTGAATGTTGGCTTGCACTGAAGTACGCCAAAGGAAAGGGAGTTACTGGTGGTGCCCATTCAGACCCATGAGTTGTGGTGATGGGTCTCAACTTGAGGCAGTGAACAAACCATTTCCATCTCTCACTAAAGTTCACAGGTCTGTACTTACAACCAAGTAGTGTTTGTATTTACCCTGTCTGCATTCCCAGCATCCACATATCATAAGGAAACATTTAAAGCTAAGCTTTCACACTACAGCCACTACAATGTATGATTATTACAAAAAATATTTTGTCTCCAAAAACTGCTTTTGGTTGTCATGCTTATAGAAAATAAAAGGTTGAACATTTGAAACAGGAATTCTTTTGTTCACTCAAATTTTGGAAGCCATAATAAAACTTCTTAATAAAACTTCAAATTTCATAGTCAAACTTCAAAGCATAACATTTATTTGGTGAAAGCATGTGCTAGTTTGAAGCTAGCTAGAATGTTTTGGTGAGAAGAACTAGATCATAGGCTGTGAAAGGAAAACAATGGTGATGTCTGCTCCCCTCAGAGTCTTGCTGAAGAAGAAACAAAAATATTAGGTAACACTCTCACCAGTTTTTCTCTCACTCTGCCTTGGGCTTCTGACTGAACTGCATCTCCCTAACCTCACCTTCCATTTGGACAAACTCACCTTTGCTTCTTAACCTCTTGGCTGAACCTTTATTCTTCCTAGGGATTGGGGTAAGGTTGAGAGGGGCAGGGGGAAGGTGTAGGGGTGGTTGAAAGCCCCTCCTGGGGACTCAGGGTTCTGGGAGGGGAGCTGTGTTTCTGTATTACCTTTCACCTTGTCTATTTCTGTATACAACTGTATATACCTTAAATATCTGCTTGTATATTGTGCTAGCTGTAAATAAATAGCTTCATTTATATTCCCAGAGCCTATTGAGTTTAGTCTGGGTAACTTCTAAAGTGTGTGTGTGTGGGGGGGGGGGGGGGGGGAGGGGGGGCGGGGGAACACCCAAACCATCACAAAGCAGGACAAAATTGATAAGCAAATTTATTAAAAAACACTTCCTTTAGTTGTCCTCAATCTCTATTAATAATCTACTGTAATGATTCTGTCTTCAGAGCATTGACTGCTGAATGATTAAAGCAAGGAGATGGATATGAAGTACACACCAGCACATGCTTCATTCAAGATGCTGTGAAAGCAGTATCAACATTACTGAGGCCCCTACACAACTCTGTTGGGGAACTTAGAGGTAATCTCTACGTTTAAATTGTGGACAGTCTCATTGTCATGATTTCTGTGACTGAAGTTCATTTTAGGTACAGATTAAAAAACGGTTACCAGTAGAGACATCATAAGGAGGACAATAATGGAAACTTCCAATGTAAGACAAAATGTTGATGCCACTCAGAGTAGTCCCTGAAACATTTTTTTTCACCTTATTTGTTAATGATCAGTCTAGGTCTTTTATTATTATACTGTGCCAGCAACTTAAATTCATCTCTGTCAGATTTTAAATAGCATCTGGAATGCAACTATGTGTCTCATGCTGTGGTACCAGCATAAGAATATATTTGATATTCTTAACTTGTCCTTTGGGGATATTACAAGGACAGGGTGTTAGAAGGAAAGAGAGTAGTGGTGAATGGTGCCACATCCAGCTGGCGGCCAGTCACTCGCGGTGTCCCTCAGGGATCTGTGCTGGGCCCCATCCTCTTTAACATCTTCATAGATGATCTGGATGAGGGCATGGAGTCAGTCATCAGCAAGTTTGCAGATGACACTAATCTGGGGGCAGATGTGACTGAGTTGGAGGGCAGAAGAGCTCTGCAGCGGGACCTTGACCGCCTGCACAGATGGGCAGAGTCCAATGGGAAGGGGTTCAATAGCTCCAAGTGCAGGGTGCTGCACTTTGGCCACATCAACCCCATGCAGAGATACAGGCTGGGGTCGGAGTGGCTGGAGAGCAGCCAGACAGAGAGGGATCTGGGGGTGCTGATTGATACCTGCCTGAACATGAGCCAGCAGTGTGCCCAGGTGGCCAAGAGAGCCAGTGGCATCCTGGCCTGCATCAGGAATGGTGTGGTCAGCAGGAGCAGGGAGGTCATTCTGCCCCTGTACTCTGCACTGGTTAGACCACACCTTGAGTACTGTGTTCAGTTCTGGGCCCCCCAGTTTAGAAGGGACATCGAGATGCTTGAGCGTGTCCAGAGAAGGGTGACTGAGAGAGTCACTGGACACTGGAATGGACTCCCCGGGGAGGTGGTGGAGTCGCCGTCCCTGGGGCTGTTCAAGGCAAGGTTGGATGTGGCACTTGGTGCCATGGTCTAGCCTTGAGCTTTGTGGTAAAGGGTTGGACTTGATGATCTGTGAGGTCTCCTCAAACCCTGATGATACTGTGATACTGTGATTAAATTTAATCACTTCTTTTTTAACTCCAATTTGCTCTGATATCTCACCTCTAATCTCAGCAGTTAACATGTAAGCTTCTGTTTTGTTTTGGTTGTCCATCTGAGATGTAGGGGGGAGGAAAAGAAAGAGGAGGGTAACTTTAAGCCCTTCTGGGCTCTTTTCTTTGTCAGGGAGGGAATTTGGGTTTCTGTATTATTTCTAACTTGTACATAATCATATTTTTTTTGTATTTATTGTGTATAAATGCTTGTAAATTCTGCCATGCTGTAAATATAGATTCATCTTACTTCCAAACCATCTGAGTTAGTCTGGGAAATTTCAAATAGTGGGGAGGGATAGCTCCTAATCCTTCATAGTATGGTAAATGCTCCGAATCCTTTTATGGTGAAATGAAAAAAAAAGATTTTTTGTTTATTTTTTTGAGTGAATTAGAAACAGGAATTGTAAAATAAGTTGGGATACTTGTTCTTGTGTAACCATGAAGAACTGTGTTTCTTTGTTGCTTTTTGCAGCATTCAGAGAATCACAGCAATCACATTCCTTGGAAGTACAGGTGTGTTAGAGAATTGTTTCTGCAACTGCTTACCTATGTCAGGCAATTCTGCAAGGTCACGAGACAGGTGAATGCTTTAAAATCATTGCTGTATTAAAAAATCACTTGCAATTCTGTTCAAAGGATTAGACAAATCTCTCTTCTAAATTCCAGAGTATGTAAGGCAAAAAGAAACAAACCTTAATTCAACGTGTGTTGTTGTTGTAGAGGGAAGATTTATTTTAATATGTACACTAAATAAAGCTCTCAGTATTTCTGGAGATATTATTTTCTCTAGATCACAGGACTGGAAGTGGCCTCAAAAAGATCACCCAGTCCAACCGCCTGCCAGAGCAGGATCACCTGTACCTGATCACACAGGAACGCATCCAGGGAGGTCTTGACTACAGAATCACAGAATCACGCAACCTTAGAGGCTGAAAGGGACCTATGGAGATCATCAACTCCAAACTCCCTGACAAGGCAGTACCCCTGTCCTGGAGTCCTGTATACCTCTAAATTGCTCTCCCTCTGTGGCTTGAATGGGAGAGGAAAAGCTGCCTGGTTCCCACCCCCCGGCTTGCCCTGCAGGAGTGAAGGGGGTGAGCAAAGGCTTTTCCTTCCTGCACGAGGGGTGCCCTGTGCAGTGCCCATGCTGGAATCGGGCTGGGATTGGCTGTGCCCTTTCACACCTAAGGAAGTGGTAACTCTGCTCTTTGTCTAGCGAGGGTATAAATATTGGGGGCTTCCCGCTTTTGAGGTTCCCGCCTTGGAGTTCGTTCCTGCCTGAACCTTCGTGCTTGCCTGAGACTTCTCCCCCCCCTCTCACCTGGCTTGGATACAGAAAGAGCTTCAAAGGACTGCTTCACCCATTGACACCCTTTGTAAGCCTAACGACCCTTAACGACCCACCTGCAGCTGCTGAAAGGGAACGTGAGGGACAGACAGCCTGATCATGAGTTATTTTGGCTCAACTTTATTAGTAAGAAAAATGCTATTAATTAATAGCTAAAGCCTTTCCCAACTTCTGACTTCCAAAATAGTCAGATTATTGATTGCATCCTGTAAATATTCTCGAGGCAACTGAATCTGGTAATTAAAACTAAATTAAATTCTGCATATGTAGTTTTGGGGGCAGGTTTTTGGGAAAATAAAACAACTCTATTTTTGTATAAAATTCCGTACTCGGCCACACATTAATTCATGCCTCCACAAGAGTATGGCGCAGCAAAAGCAGAGTAGTTCAATTGTAGAATTTCTACATGAAAAAGGATGCCTAATCACAGGACTTGATTTAATTTGGGCTCAGCAAAATTGTACAAATGCAGAGAAAATCCTGGAGAAATTAGCTGAGAGCTCAGACCCTGTGATTACTGAGTCTCCAACAGAGTTTTACACTGTTGTTTTGGGGTCAGTGGTGACCCAGGCTCTGGCTGAATTAGAAAATTATGACAAAAGAATTCAGGCCTTGGAAAAGGATTTATTAGAGGAAAAGGCAAGGAGCCAAAATATCTGGGAAAACATGCTGGCGCAGACAGCAACTGAATCTGGTAATCAAAACTAAATTAATTTCTGTATATATAGTTTGGAGGCGGGTTTTTGGGAAAATAAAATAACTCTATTTTTGTATAAAAGTTCCTGACTCGGCCACATTAATTCCTGCCTCCCCTAGGGTAGTTCACACAGGAATGCATCCAGGCAGGTTTTGAAAGTCTCCAGGGAAGGAGATTCCACAATATCTCTGGGCAGCCTGTTCCAGGGCTCTGTCACTCTTACAGTATTTTCTCCTTATGTTGAGGTGAAACCATCTATGTTCCAGTTTGTAGCTTTTGCTCCTTATCTTATTGATGCTGACCAGCAAAAAGAGATTGTCCCCATCCACTTGACACCTACCGCTCAGATACTTGTATACATTAATGAGATCTCCTCTCAGTCTTCTCTTCTCCAGACTAATCAGCCTCAGGTTTCTCAGTCTCTCCCTAGGGGAGATGCTCAAGTTCCCCAGCCATCCTCATGGCTCTCTGCTGGACCCTTTCCAGCAGGTGCCTTGTTGCTCTTGAACAGGGGAGCCCAATCACACACAGTGTTCATCAGTATCTGGTGTTTAACTTAGTCTTTCAACCTTAATGATTCTTTTTCTCTTGTGTAAGTCATGTCTGCAGAGGCTCCTCATGCCCTTTTGTACCATTTCCTAACATTTCAGGAGAAGTCTGGCAAAACACTTCTTTCTGCACCTTTGGTGTTTTTTTAAGCACAGGGCAGAGCTGAAAGATCCAGGCTGCAGCTCCTTGGCTCTGCTGGAAGCACAGCTCACTGCCTGGAGCCTGCACACCATGAGCTCTCAAGCTGCGCCTGGGTGTTAGGCTTTTACAGCCATTCCTTCTCCCTGACCAAAACCCTGCATGGTCTGATGGCACCCAGGGTGCTAATGAATGCAGAAGAGAGCTGAACAAGCTGCAGTCAATCTTACACTGATTTTCTAGGCACAGTGGAGCTCTCAGAGAAAACAAAATGGGAATGCATAAACTTTTTCTTTTTTTTTTCAAATACAGCTTAACCCCAGAAATATTAGGAATAGAAATAAGGTATAGACCCATTTTTCTGAGCTTTCAGTGTTATGCATGGGAAAACAGGAGAAAAAAACACCTTACTTCTCCTGCTTGAGGAATTTTCATCCTTAGAGACTTCTGTGATGCACAGTTCATGATCTGCAGGAAACTTGTTGCAGTTCTCCAGAGGGGGAGACTCCACAAAACTCCTGGGCAGCCTGTTACAGTGTTTTGTCACCCTCATGGGGAAAAAAATTCCTCCTCATATTTCCATGAAAATTCCTATCCCTCAACTTCCCCCCATTGTCCCTTGTCCTGTCATTGGGCATCACTGAGCAGAGCCTCTATCCTCTTGGCACTTACTGTTTACATCTTTATAAACATTAATGAGGCCAAGATGGACTAATAATAAATTATTATGTGCTCTTTTTGTTAAACTAAGTTTAATCAGGTGAGCTTTCTCATAGAGCTCCCCAAAGAAAGCCCTTAAAGCTCCCGTTGAATATTGCCAAGAGCCCTCCCCATACCACAGCACTTACATTTGGCAGCTTCTTTTGAAACGCTTAGGAATGAGTATGTACTTCTTAGCTGTGGAGCAATTCAGAAACAAACAGCAAATGTAGAGTGAGATGGAAAGAACAGCATGGGCACAAAGACTTTATTGCTGCTGATGTTCATTTGGAAACCAGCAGAGTAGGATGGAAAGAATGGCATGGGCACAAAAACCTGTAGAGGTGGGTAATTTGGATGTGAGATGTTGTCTTTTCAAAATTAATATAGTTTATTAATTTTGATGTTCAGAAGTCTTACTACCAGCCACAATTTTAAATAATAATTGGTTCTTTGTAGTGGTCATGAAAAGTGTTACATAGAGGGAGAGGCAGAACCTAGAACACTTAAGAAACAACTAGCGATAATACAACAAACATTAAACTGTTGGAACTGGAAAGTAGTTCTTGTGGTTGATTACGTCAATTGTCCACTAAATCGACTTGGGAAGCTCTTTTCTGCTTAAGGCAGATGGCTTGGATTCAATTAAAGAATTACAGAGTTTTGCTAAAGAGGCTTTTGAGTATTTACTCATAAAAAATATATCTCAGACTGCTGGATCTATCTACAGTTTCCAGACAGTACCCAAACACTTGCAGGGAGTTCTGTCAATGTCTTGATCTTTCCAGGCTCTAGCGAGGATGCTGACAGAGAGGCAGATGATCCCTGAGCTGATTCTGGTTCCTTTTGGATGATCTGTGTCCCTTCCAGGGATCTCAGTCTCAGAGGAAGACTTGCAGGCAGGATGTCTTGTAGATGTGCAGTCTTGGTATGATGTCATGCTGAATAAGCAAGCCTATCGCATGAAGGCGCTTAAGGCCTATTCCTGGTAAACTCAAGGCAGTTTCCAAGTAGACAAACCCAAAGTATCAGGGCTTGTTATTATGTAGCAAGGCTAGCTTATAGCTTAGCAGAGCATGGCAGAATGCAAGAGCAGAGAGCAATGGCAGAAGCCCGATGCAATGGCACAGGACGTTGTGTTTATTGCTCGGCTCTGTTTATCAGTGTATCCCAAGACTAATGACTCTTTGGCCACAGATCAGCCAATCAGAACAGCACTTTGCCATTAGGTAAAGTCAGGGCTTACTTTTACTTTTTAGGGCAGAACACAAACAAGTGTATCCACACATGTGGGTACCCTGTAAACAAGTTTGGACAGACATGGAGGCACCAGGCCCTTTTGTCTTCCTTTCCAATGTTTGTTTCTCCCATCAGCAGAAGGAGGGAGAGTAGAAACACGTCTGGGCAAGCCAGGACATGTTTAGGCCTAATTTGACCTATTTTGGCCTTCCACGACAGTCAGGTTTGTTGTTTGCTTGGGCTTGGTTATGTTTGATTTTTTTTTTTAATTTTTTTTTTTTTTTTTTTTTTCCTCCCCCCTGGAGAACGCAGTGTTGGGAGCAAATAAGTATGAAGGGTAAGAAGGAGGAAACAAGTTGCTGGAAGATAGAATATTAAGAATCACCAGAAGGAAAAGTGATAGTTCAGTGTCAGAAAAATCAGTATAATTATGTGGCTTGTGGAAGAGAGAATAAGAGATTAATTGGGTTTGAAAACATGTAACCAGTTCAATTTGAAGTCCTTTATGTTTAAGATGAAGTTGCACACTTAACAAGTCTAGATGCACAGTTCAAGGCTTTTCCTTGCAGACTCAATCTGAGGAAGTAGTTCAGGTTTCTGTCTGAAAGCCCTGGCTAGGAAAGAGCTTCCTGGCTTTGGAACGGAAATTGGGAGGTTTAGTTTTAGTTCAACTCCCTAAGCCTTTCTGAGAGTTCAGAAGTGACATCAGCTAAGTCTATGACTTTTCCTGAATGGCGCAAAATGATCACAACAGCTCTGGGGTTTCCCTGCTGAGTAGCTCACTGTGAGTAGGGGCTCTGTTGTCTGAGGTCTACAAGAGTAGCCAATGGAGGCTAACAGAGAAGTCCTAGTTGCTGGCACACCACATGCATCCTCTCAGAAGGCATCAAAGTCTATATGCTTTTGCAATTTCTGATTAAAATGTATTTTAGGTAATTACTGAGCAATTCCATCAAGAATTTTAGACCAAGGATGGTGACACAGCAAGAAGAGATGACTGTTTTGTTTTCTTTTTCCTTTGGGTTTTGACTCTAAAAGCAATAGGGTGGAAGGCTGAAAAAGAACATGGAAATAGCAAGAATAACACAGTAATGAAATATGGAAAATAGTAAGACAACTGAATAAGATTTGTTGCTTTCTGTAAATGACCAAAATTGGAATTCATAAACTTCAATGAGGAATTAGTTTAATGCTTGGTCTCTGAAAGTCACATTTGACATGTCTCAGGTTGAACAACCCACAGTAAACTTAAGACCTGCCATCAGTGCTGTAAAACTGACAACCAGCTCCTATTAGGAGAGAAGAGCAGTGATTGATTTTTCTAGTATGACCATTTAAAATATACTCAAATGTAACTCCAACTTGTCCTTTCCAAGTAATGTATCTTTTGCTTTAATTATACTAGCATGTTGAAAGAGCATACCTTGCTACTCTTCATAACCTTTCCTTAGTAAGACATTGGCTAGACCTTCACAGGCAGTGGAGCTTTTGAGTCCTATAGCTTTTGTTTTATATTTGTGTTGTTTCTGTTTTAAAGCTTCTCATGCATATAATCAAACTGTGGATTCTTATCTCTAAGCTGCTTAGTTAAAAAGTATAATATAGGTGTGGTTTTGTGTTTGATTTTCATAGTATCCATGTCCTGAAATTTGGCTTTGAATGCAAGGCCAGAGTACTCCCCCTTACTTACAATTTGTGTGTTATTAATACAAAGATTTCTGTTACAATAGAGCTAATCCAAAACTCGTTGAAATTCAAGAATTATTTTTAATTGACTGAGTTTGTTTAAGTATGGAGTCAGAATTACTTGAACCAGAACTCAAAGTTGTGATTCAGTCTATATATTTATCATTTTTACTGAATGCTCCTAAATTTTACAGAGTGGGAACTTTTAATTGTTTTGTTGTTTTTATGATAAATTGTTTTATGCTTTTACCTGGCCAGGACTGTATTCTTTAGGCTAACAAATCACTTTTGATGAAAAAACTGATCTTTAGCTTGGATCAACTTCAAATATACTAAAACCTCAAACTTCTGTATCCGTTATCTGTTTTAAAATGAGAAAAAAATGACATTTGCCTGATGAAAGAAATAATTTGTTAAGCACATCAGAGAGCATTTGTGGATCTCTGTGTAACTTCCAGTGTTAGGGTGTTGTGGAGGCATGGAATTAACGTGGCAGAGTCAGGAAATTAAAAAAAAAAAAAAAGAATTATTTCATTTTCCTGGAACCCCACCCCAAAAACTATATACAAAAATTAGTTTAGTTTATTAGCAGACTCAGTTCAATTGGGAATATCTTACAAAGGATATTATAGATAAATTTGGCTATTTAAGAAGTCAGGAAATGGAAAAAGCTAAGCAATAAACACAGCTTTACTCCACTATCAATCAGGCAGAGCAGAAGACTAAGAGAAAAACTACGCACAGATGCAAGATAGGCACTCAGCAAAGATCCCTGGCTGGATTCTTTCTGCAGGAGCAGTCTTCTGATGTAACCAGCAATATCTGTTAATAGAGATCCACACCACAGAAGTCCGAGATGAGTCACAGAGCTGCTAAACTCAGAAATGTCCCGAGCATTTCTTCCCGAGTGGGATGGTAGGAGCCATCCAAAAGTGGGGACGGTCCAGTCACGGTGGGAACTTGTCCTTCGCAGTGGCAGGAGACTCTCCAGCCAGGAACTATCAAGGCAGAAACCCCGAGGTGGGAACCCTTGCTCTATTTATCCTTTTTATTCTAGACAAAGTGACCATTTACCATTTACTAGGCATGAAAACACAGCCAATCACCAGCTCGATTTCAGCACGGGCATCTGCACAGGTCACCCCATGTGCAGCAAAAGGACTTTTTGCTGCCCCCCTTCAAGTCTACAGGGCAGGGGTGGGGAGAAACATTTTTTTTCATGCCTTTCTTCTCTCACAGAGTGAGAGCAATTTGGGGTATCCAGGACATAGGGCTGTAGTATGTCTATAGATCATGCCCAGTCCAAACATCTCCCATTTCTTCACCTTCACATAAATGGTAGAAGACATGAGACAAAGGGAAGCACTGCTATGCAAGAGAAACAGCCTATTCCTCCTTAAAACTGAGGCCCAAAGATGCTGTTCAATACAACACAACTCAACTGAATGTCTCCTGAACTGTGTGCCATGCTGAGTTTCATTGCAGCTGCAGTGCCTGCATTGTCTGCTTTTCTGCTCCAACCCAGCTAAATACATGCTGATAGGTGAGAAAGCCCAAACAAAGCTTTCCCAGGTAAGCAGTGCATGGAACTGCCTCCTGTCTTTATGGTTTCCTAGCAAAGACAAAATGAGGAGGAAAAGACAAAAGTTACACTGCCCCCTGAAAACAAAACAGTGAGATGTGACAAGTGTATGGAATATGGTGTCATTTATTCCAGTTTCTCTTCCAAGCCAAATTTCCCCATTACTTGTAACCCTATCAAAGCCTCAACCTAGCTAATAAAATATAAATATAATACTAAATTTCCACCTGTGTTCTCCATGCTGTTACCCATGGCTGCAAATAGCTTCAGTCATGCAGGGTTGAGTCTGTCCACACAGCTCAGCGTTACTGTCACAGATGGTGGTGTGCCTGACAGAGTAGCTACTCATGTGGCAGTTCAGATCTTGGAGCCTTGCTTTTATTTACACTACATCATTAATTTGGATTAATGAAAATAGTGATTTCCATACAGTATGCAGGCTGTCTTTTAAATTAGGGTTTTTCTATTGACTAAAGTAGACTACGATGCCTGTATAAACACTTGACACTGAAAGTTAAACTAGCAGAAGAGGGATGATACATCTGTGCAAACCTGGGAAGCCTCAGTATTGCCCTTAGCATAGATAGGTGATGCTATGGCCTCACTGACATTGATCAGTGTCAGGTTGGGGCTGCTGCACTGCTCCTCAGAGTATGGAGGGACATGACCGAATATTTCAGTTTTCTGAAATCTTCACCTTTTTATTTTTCATACGCACTTTTGACAGGACAAGGTGTCTGTGATTTATTTCCCAGTTAGAAGGTAGATGTTAAACACCTAACCCTTCCTTTTAATTAAAAACCTTTTTTTTTCTTATGACTTGGGATATCCTCTACGATATGCAGATACTCCCAAAATTCTATCTCCCTTTGTAAGATCTGCTGACTTCTGCTTTTGTGGTGTTCTTGGAATCTTCCTTTTCTCTCTGCGACTGCACCAAATCAATGTCAAAATGGAGAACGTACAGGTTTATAGTCCCATTGACTCAGCTCTTTAGTCAAGACACACTCTTGTCCCTACAATATCATTTGGGTCAAGAAAATGCCTTAATTCTTTTTCCAGTTGTTCCTGAGTCAGCAGCCTGTTTCTGGGTGTCAGTCTTTGAAGGTCTTCCTCAAATAGATATTCACAGCCTGAGCATTAGGAGGTTTATTTTAAAAGTAAATGCAAAGCAAGCAAAACGCTAACTCTACCAATAAACTACCTCAGTAAAAAATGAATCATGTTAATTTTAGTAAGAAATAGTATGATCTTCACATGTGAACTCCACTACAAACAGCACTGAGAAATCATGCAGTCTTTCTAGGGGAAAAAGTTATAACAATGGTTCTGTAGTATTTTTTTTTCTTGTTCTGGTAATTTACATTTTCTATTTCCTTACATGATTAATTTAGTCAAGATTGCACTCTTCTAAGGCACTTTTAGTAATCTCTCCTTCCAGTATATGCTTACATGCTGCTTGCATTAATAGACAACTATCAAGTCACAGTTTTGCTGTCAAATAACAACAACAAAAAAATCTTTTGCAGTTAAGTACCTAATTAGCCTCTCCATAATTTTCTTTGCTCTTTTATTCTTTAAGTTCAGTGTGCCTATGTCTTTCCATTACTAATATGCAAATATTGATAAATCAGTCCAATATTTTCAGGCTCATAAAAGCTGCACATTTTTTCTTCATGTATTCTGACTGGTCCTGATTGGTGTCTTAAGCATTGCTCAAGTTGGAAAACAATGTTAAATTTCTCCAGCCATGCCAGCAAAATCCTCTTCTGATTTCAGTTTTATGGTTTTCATCCAGTTCCTTCAGCACACCTACATGTCACCCTGAAGCATAGCGGGAGACTATACTGGGTAATAGAGAGGGGATGTTTTTGTCTTTGTGTTTTGGTCTGAATTAAGAGTGAACTTTCCTGTAGGCTCTTGCAATCAACTTTCTTGTTGTGTTTAGTTTTCAGCATTGTGTTTTAAGAGTTCATGGACACTTCTGGAGCCCCCAACACAAGAAGGACATTGAACTGTTGGAACAAGCCCAGTGGAGGCCACAAAGATGCTCAGAGGGATGAAGCACCACTTCTACGAGGACAGGCTACAAGAGTTGGGACTTCTCTGCCTGGAGAAGAGAAGGCTTCAAGAAGACCTTGGCGTGGACCTCCAGTATCTGAAGGGAGCCTACAGAAAGGCTGGGGAGGGATTATAGACAAGGTCTTGTAATGACAGGATGAGAAGTAATGAGTTTAAACTGGCAGAGGGGAGATTTAAACTAGATGTTAGGAAGAAGTTCTTTCCCATGAGGGTGGTGAAACACTGGCACAGGTTGCCCAGGGAGGTTGTGGCTATTCTCTCCCTGGAGGTGCCTCTGTAATTTCTATTGCCTCCTGCCATAGAGCAGAAAAAGCTTTCAGCCCACCTGCTGGGTGAATAGTATATTGACCCCAAGTGGTATTTGCCGCAGGGAAACTATGTCTCTATATAGTTTGAACTGTTTGCTAGTTATTAATAAGTTATGGTGTGGTATTAATCCTAGAATGTCTTTCATGACCATGTAGATCCTTTTAATACTAAAATACAGTGGTTGGGGGTGGCAAGAGTTCAGAATATTGACGTTAATAAATATATATTTTTATAGAATATTATCTCACACCAACTAATTTCTCCCCTCCGCCACAATCAGTGTAGGCGACAGAATACCCCTCCACTACAAAGACCTTTAAGATCATCGAGTCCAATCACTAACTAACTCTACTAAGTTTGATTCTAAACCATGTCCCTCGGTACTGCATATCTGCACCTTTTAATCACATGCTAAATTTTACCAGATGATCTTTTCAGGTCCTTTCCAGCCCCTAGACCTCTGATTTCAGTGTGCTCTTCAGGGATAAGGATTCACCCATCTCCACAAGCAGCCAATTGCAGTCCTTGAGAACTCTCTTAGTAAAGGAGTTTCTTCTAATATCCAAACTAACCATGTCCTGGTGTGACTTGGTGCCATTTCCTTTTGTCCTATTACTTCTTACTAGGGAGAAGAAATTGAGCCCCACCTTGCTGCGTGCTTTTTCTGAGTAGTTTTAGAGAGAGAGGTGTCTCTTCAGCCTCCTTTTCTCTGCATTAAACAACCTCAGTTCCCTCAGCTGCTCATCATAAGACCTGTTCTCTAGTACCTATTCTTAAGAGATGTCAGATGTCCTTTTAGGAGATGGATATCATGCTCATGCATGGACTAGCACCAACTTTTGGTGAATGAAACAACACATTTATCTGACAGTGCCTCTGAATTAAGAATGATGTTTAACTGAATTTAATACAGCATTGAAGACTGAGAGCACTTGCAGATTTCATCTCCCTTGATCACTAGAGCAGCTATTGGCCATCTCAGTACTGTCACGTGAGGTGAAAGTATTTCTTAACAGAAGGACTCTTCACAGTGGCAAAAATAAAATATGGTTTATCAGGGTTTTGGACATCTGTCCAATGTTTTGCTTTGCAAAGCACTTAATTAGGTCTGCTGTTACAGAGTCTTCCATTTGAGTGTGTGTCATTTGTTCAAAGTTGTCTGCAAATGTGTGAACACATTGCAGTCAGCTGGCTCTCACTATCAGCCATAGGGGAGAAATCCAGGACTTTGTCTAAAGTAATTATTTAGTTTAAAATCAATTTCACTGAACAAGTTGAGAACATAATTGCGAAGAGAAAAGCGTATAAATGATCTGTCAGGAGATGATTTACAGTAGTGCTGGGAAAATCAGAGAGGTGACAAATCTTGTCTTTTGGAATTTTGATCTACAGTAGTCTCCTTGGCCGGAGCCAGTACTGACTTCAGCCTCTTGCTTCTGCTCTGAAATGGTAATTGATTGACATTGATTGCATTATGCACTGGGAAAGGAAATTGCATTGAAGGGATTGTAAAAGCTATCCAAATGGACAGTTATCCTTATGGTAGGTGATAATCTTAAATTAAGGGTGCTGAAGATGCACTTCAAAAGCAAGATGTGATCCCTTCATATACTAAACAGATACATAAACAGCAATACTGGTGTGCTGAATCACTTTATTTCCATGGAACTTTAAGGAATCGTAAAAGTCTAGAAAAATTAATTGTCTTGACCTCTTTTATTGCTTCTAAAAACTTCTTGACACATTTTACTTTAATGAAGACTGCCTTCAAATTTGTGTTATTGAGGTTATTTCAAGGTCTTTATGCTTACGAGCCACAAATTAATAGTGCATTAATTTTCATTTTAAACATTATGAAACAATTTTGCTTGGGCCATAGGTGACTTCACTCCTAGTTTTGGTGTAATGTGCAATGATGCTGTCAGAAAAGAAACTAACTGTCCTATAGCCCTTTCTGAGCAAAAGACAGAGTGACTTGAAGGATGGGGTTTTAGCCTTGGTTATTTTTTCTGTGTAACTCTACCTGCTGTGTGAAAAGCTTTCTTAATACTTGAACTGGCCTTCTCTTGTAACATATAATTGGACAAAATGTGGCAGTCCATCTGCCAGAAGCAGGAATATAGATAGGTCAGGGGGCAACAGCTTCAAAGCAGAGATGAGTAGATTTAAATTGGATGTTAGGAATAAGTGTTTTACCACAAGGGTAGTGGAACAAGTTGCCTGGGGAGGTGGTTGTGGCCCCATCCCTGGAGATATTTAAGATGCCCAGGGCTCTGAGCAGCCTAATCTAGTTGAGGATGTCCCTGCTGACTGCCGAGGGTGTTGGACTAGATGACCATGATAATTTGGGTGTTACCCCCCACCCCACCCCATTTGGAAAATCACCCAGACTAGACTCACCGACTCTGGGAATTGAAAGAAGCTTTATATTTACAGATTAGCACAATATACAAGCAGATATTTACAATATATACAGCTACATACAGAAATTCACAAGATAAAAGGTAATACAGAGCCCTCCCAGAAACCTGAGACCCCAGGAGGGGCTCTCAACCACCCTTCCACCTTCTTCCCACCCCTCTACCTTACCCAAGATCTTGCCTTATGTTTAAGGCAGTTTTTAGGGTCGGCCAGGGGGATTAGGAGGCAGATGGATTAATTTCATAGACAGCAGGTTAGGTTAGACAAAGAGAAAAGTTCATCCTGAAGTGCAGACAGCAAGTTTGTTGTCTATATTTATGTTCTTGTTCTCCTACATCTCAGCAAGTCTATGAGTGAAGTAGACATCACCACTATTTCCTTTTCACAGACTGTAATCTAGTTCTTCACACCAAAACATTCTAGTTAGGCTCAAAGTAGCACAATGATCTTTGGAGGTCCCTTTGAACCCAGACCATTCAGTGCTTCTGTGTGATTTAGTAGGAGAAATACAGTGCTTTTTGGCCTAAGAAACTCCTCCCCAGTGGTTTGAGAAATAAAGAAGGCTTAAATATGTGGAGGATCTGTTGAGACTGGTTTTGATAGTGTTCATGCAGAAAAACAGGACTAAATGAAGAGTTTGTGTTTACCTTGGAACTTGGTAGAAGGCTTCATGTGTCCTGTAAATAGATGTACTTTGTTGCTGAAAAACAGTAAATTAGTATATCCACCAACATTCATGATGTAAATGATATATAAAGTGGATATATATATATACACACATATATATTAAAGTAGCTTAAATAAACTGAAATACTTTCTGTATTTAAAAGTTTAGAACTGTGTATATTGTCGGATTCACTCTGTCAAAACTATTAAATAGTCTTTTAGTACATCTTATAGAGACTCCATCTTTAAAAAGCTTTTTGGTTTGTTTTTTTTTAATCTTCATTTCTCTCTGTTCTCCCCAATCTCAATTCTGAAAGACACTCACTTCGTGCCACTCTCAGCAAATAAAGGGAAAAAACCCAGACTGTTCTGTTCAAAATTAGAAAGCTACAAGAATTTGAGGGGAAAGAAAGTATTGCCACTCAGCTGCAGCAGAAATTCAATAGCAGTGACATTTTCCAAAAGAACTTGTCAGGGTTCATAGGAGATGAGAAAAAGACTATTTTTAAAAAAGCTTCATGTTTTTTTATTAATGAAATTTCTAACATTCAGTTCTTTGTAATGCTTGCTCACTGTTCTTAAAGCAAATGCTGGCCTGAAATGTTTGCAGACCTTTTCACTGCAGGTGAACTTTTTAGCAGAGCTGTAGTAGATTGCTTTTGTAGCTTATTGAAAGTATGTCTACTGGGATTCTCTAAAGCTGTATATAAGAAATAAACTTTCCAGCTTACTTTAAGATCTGTCTTTATTTACAAGGTCTTGTAATGACAGGATGAAGAGTAGTGGGTTTAAACTGGAAGGGGGGAGATTTAGACTAGATGTTAGGAAGAAGTTCTTTCCAGTGAGGGTGGTGAGACACTGGCACAGGTTGCCCAGGGAGTTGTGGATGTTCTCTCCCTGAAGGTATTCAAGGCCAGGTTGGATGAGGCCTTGAGTGACCTATTCTAGTGGTAGGTGTCCCTGCCTATGGCAGGGGATTGGAACTGGATGATATTTTAGGTCCCTTCCGACCTATACCATTTTATGATTCTATGATATAATAATACAAATCTATTTTTTTTTAATAATTTGAGGATGTTATCTTCAAATTACAGAACAACTTTGAGTTCACTGAGATAAGGCAGAACTAAACCCAGTTAGTGCTTCATGTCTCTCATGATCACTCAAGTTCAGCCACTTTTGCCCAGAATTTTTTCCTATGAAACCTTCTTTCATCTCAAAATATAATTTATTTTATTTTTTTTTTACATAATCTCAAACATGATTTAGTGCTGAAAAGGAACAATCTGACAAATAGCTTACAAACCTTGTGAGAGCAGGAAACGTTCTAGTGTTTTACAGATCAAGTGTGACATGATCACAGCAATTTAGCTTCCCAGTCAAAACAATTACCTATGAAATTTCTCACTTCTGCAGCAAATGCAGGAAGCAAGGTAAGTCCTCTTAATGGAGGGAAGAACAGTCAGTTTACAGGCAGCATTTCAACAAGCAAATAACATCTTGAAGTCTTATGTAGTGGATGAGGAAAAAGAAGACTGAATTAATAATCTCTTGAGAATCAGGCTTATATCACATTTCTCAAATTGTGCATTGAAAACAAATCGTTGCCCAAATTGTGACTTGTTAATGAAAGAAACTCTTGGACTGCTCAGTTCCTTGTGGCCTAAGGAACTGTCTCTACTTGGTTATGAATTATGTAACACTAATAATTGATACTAATCTTGATATCTAGGTGACAATTGTTAATAACTATGAAAATTATTTATTAACATTAAATTTTACCAGAAAAAGTATTTACAATGTTTGAAACACATGGTTTGGATGTTTATGCACACAGGGAATGGGCAACCTAGAACGCTTAAAAATAACTAGCAAATACAAACATTAAACTTAGAACTGTAATGAGGATCTTGTGGTCAGTTATACCACTTGCCCCCTAGGGGACTGTTGTGGAGGGCCCGTAGGCCCAAAATAGGCTTATTCATGCCTTGTCTTGCCTGGACATGTTTTTCTGCCCACATCAGGGATAAACACATTAAAGGGACACAATAGGCCTGGTGCCATAAAATCTAGCCTGCCCAGTGTCCAGGTTGTGTAACATGGTTGTGTAAGATACACACACTTGGCTTGTGCATGCCTAGTGCATGACCCATGCTCTCCCCATATTTGGGAAAAGCAGGCCTGTGGACCCTGCTTAATATGGTATGGTTTGGCTAACTGCCATCCTGATTGGTCATTCTGGTGTCCAAAGGGCCATTATTCTTGTCCCACGTTTGATAAATAGGGGTACACAGGTAAACAACTTGCTTTTGCTGATGCCTGCCTGCTTGATTGCTTTGCTGCTAATTGCCTGTGCTATCTACTTTATTCTACGGAGACAGAGTCTCCCAGCCAGCCGTGCACAACTGCACGCCACTGCAGTGAGTTATCAGGGCTAGATCCTGCATTGCCTGCCTTTATTTACAGACTCAGTCTCCTGTGCAGCCATGCACCCTATTGCACACCCACTGCCTTATCACTGCCTGGTAAGCTCCACTGCCGCAAGTTACTAGGAACAGACCCTGGATTGTCTGCATGCGATCAGCCTGTGTGGTCAGCATGATGTTGTGCTGAGACTGCACAACATCCTGCCTCTGCACCCAAAGGTCCTGCCTAAGAATCTCTGGACAGATCGTCCAGAAGAAGCCAGAGGAACAAGGTCAGAGATTGTCCTTTCCCTCCAAAGCCGGGAGATATCCAGCCTCGATGTCCACTGGCAGATTCCCCAGAAGATTGGACATTTATATAGTCTGTAACGTAGCCCCAGAGGGTGATTGCTATTTAATAAGAATTTGCTAGCAAATGCTTTAATGACTCTGTAATTCTCTATTGTCTTCTGCCATAGAGCAGAAAGAGCTTTCAGCCCATGTAGTGGGCAAGCAGCATATTGGCCCCAAGTGGCATTTGACTGCGGGGAAATTCCTCTCTCTGTTTATAGTTTGAATGTTTGCTAGTTATTAACAAGTTACTGTTTGATGTTATTCCTAGAATGTCTTTCATAACTGTGTAAGAGCAAATATTAATATTAAAATTCAGTGTTTGGGGGTGGTGAGAGTTCAGAAAATTGAAGTTAACAAATTATATATTTTTACGGAATATCATCTTGCACCATTTAATTTCTCCCCTCCACCAGAATTGGCAGAGGCAGCAGAACCCCCTCCTCTGCAACAGGGACTCGAGATGCTCCTTTCTGCTACTAAGGTAGAAGGCACAATAGAATCTAGTTACAGAATTTCTCACAAATAGGCTTTGTCTATTTACTCACAAAATAGTGTCAGACAGTACCCAAACACTTAAAGGGAGTTCCATTGGTGTCTTGAAAGTTGTTGCAGACAAAGCAGACCATAATGTGGCAGAGCAGAGCAGGCAAAGGCAGTGCAAACATGTGGCAAAAGCTTATTTATTTTTTGCCCAAATGTAATGGCCTCTTTTTCCACAGAGATTCACCAACCAGAATGGCACTTTGCCAAATCTGACCATGTTAGATGAAGTTAGGAGTTTGCTTTCCCTTATTTGGGAAGAACAAGTCTGGGCAAGTCTTTAATCCTCAAAATGAGTGTCTCCAAGCCTGTTGTCTTCTCCCTAAGCTCTGCTTTCCATCCTCCACACCCCCTGCCCTCCTCCTCCCCTCCAACAGAGGGAAGGAGAGAATGGGATCATGCCTGAGCGAGCCAGGACATGTGTTAGGTCTATTTTGGCTTTCCACAACAACTATGTAGCACTAATGGGAGCCTGCTGCATTCATTAGAAATTTTTCTGTCGTGTAACAAATCTGCTAAATGTAGTTTGGCATCTAGATCTTTCAAGTGTCTCTTCAGATCTCAATGTACACTAAACTTTCTGATGACTTAAAAGAAAAAGAAATCATTGCTCAAGAGATTTTCAATAGAAGAAATGTCAATCTGGGATGACAACAGCAGATAATGTCAGTGAATATAAATGCACTTGGAAGTGCAAATATTTATAAATGGGATTTTTTTTTGAAGGATAGTTAAGTAGCCAAAAACCTAACTAATTTGATACCACTGAGTTAAATTGTTTGAAAATGCTATTTTCTGCCTATTTGCATCTTTGTCATTAAACAAATCCAGGGTTTTAAACTAGGCATCACTCACTGACCCAACTTCCCCATTGTGTAATGGAAATTCTCTTCTGCACTGAGAGAATCTTCCTCAAAATTATTGTCCTTACGAAAACTAACATTATGCATTCTGTAGGAGAGAGAAGTTTCTGTCTGCTCTAGGGAGCAATAAATTGCATGTTGTAATTAGCAACATTAGGATATTGCATTATTTATAAGCATTGAAGCGCTTCCAGTAGTCTAACATCCAGGTGTTGGATGTGATGGTAGATATAAACAGTTCTGTAACTGCTAAATCCCCAAGGGAAGATCATGGCTTCCCACTGGGTCAGTCTAGAGAAGTTAATTGCTGCAAATATTTGCCAATTAAAGGAAAGTGTTCAATCAGATTTTTTTTTAATTATTAAAATAACATTTTCAAATGAAAGATGATGAAAAGCAAGTTAGCACCTTGCACAGAAGATCAACTGGAGAAACACTTCATATCCAAGCTCCCTTTCAAAATGAGCTTTGTAGAGGATGGGGCTTGTAGGCTGCTTGTAGGTACTGAGGAGGATGTTTTTCTTTTTCTTGGATTCATGAAACTTCTATCAAACTTGGTTAGTTCACTTGGTTAATTTCAAGCTGCTCTGTGAGAGGAATTTTTAATCTAACTCCAGCTAGAGTAGGTACTGAGATACTAGGAGAAGCATCTTCTGGTTCTGAATTATTGAAGTCAGTTGTAACAATTTTTTTTTTCTTGTTTTATTATTAACTGTACCTCCTAAAGCTGGAATAATGTCAGACATGAAGTGGCAGCTTTGTCTACGTGCAAATTAAACTCAGTAGTTTACCAGTTTAGCTGTGCAATATAAAGAGAATTTCCTGATTATGGACTTTTTGGTCCTTTTGGTTGTTTGGGATTTGTTTTTTGGGAGGTGTGGTGTGATGTTTGTAATATGTTTATGCCAGTTCTCAAGTACTTCTAAATGTTTCATTATGTTACTGTAATTATTGTAGTTCTGGATTATTTGCAATTCTGACAGTAAAAATTATCTGGCAAAGGAAGACAAAATGGTAAATAGCAGTATTGAAAATTAATAATAGATTATGAATTATGAATATTAATTTCTATATTAATGTTGACTTTATTATTACTATTCAGAAAATTGGGCAGATTCCCTGAAATTCTTTGGATTCTCTGTTGACAGGAGGTAGCTGCACAGAATTAAACATTTTAAACAATCGGAACTTGGAAAATAGGAATGCAAAAACAGGATCGCTTCTAACTATGCTTATGGAGTCTTGGCCTTAACTCCAGCATATGTACTCATGATGCTTTTTGGTCCTTGAGTACATCTCCTGTACCAAAGATGCTTTCAAACTCACAATAATGATCCTGGAGTAAAATACAAAATATTCCAGGCAGAGGAAGAAGCACTGAGTTGATGCTGCATACGCCCATGTATGCACAACCTTGATTCTCAGTTAAGAAGCTGCAAATGAAGAAAGGCAGGAAGGCTCAAAGCAGAAAGACACAGCAGAAAGGTGCAGCTTCTAAATTGCTCCCCCTTCAAATAATTCATTTTGAAAATCAAACTGGCCAATAGGCACTAGCACCATTGTTATGGCCAATGAATTCAAAGCTTCGTGCCTCATTTGACCACGCAGGCGTGTTGAGAGGCAGCACAATACACCTGACATGTGGTGCTAAGCCCCTAGCACTCAAGTCTTTGCTCATCTGACCCAACCTCCCAGACCTGCAATAGGAGGAGGAGAGCAAGGGTTAAATTGGCCTGGCAGGATTTATGCCCTAATAGAACAAGAACATTAGCTTAAGTCTCAATGGTGCAGTAAAACGGGCAGGCTAGAAAAATATATTTCTGTATTTCAAAGATCTCCAAGTAGTTAAAGTTGAAGAAAGAATTCAGATTAATACCTGTTGACATTCACACAATAATCTCATGCTTGCTTACTAATTTTGATTAAGAGGATTGTATTGACTTTGAGTACTGAGAAGCGCAGCTCAGTTTTAAATATGTATTTTCAAATAGGTAATACTCAGAGCACAAAAATGCTGCTTAAACAACATGAGAATGACTTTTTACCACAGCTTGTACAGGCTGCCCTAAACCAAGAAATTAATGTGTACGAAATCTTACTATATTGGTGTAAAATATATATATATATATGTATATAAAATATTTTTTTTTCCACAGAGGATTTTTTTTTTCATTACCTACAAATCTAATCACAGAATCACAGAAGGTTAGGGACCAGAAGGGACCTCAAAAGCTCATCCAGTCCAGTCCCTCTGCCAGAGCCAGATCTCCTACATCAGATCACACAGGAATGCATCCAGTCCAATCCCTCTGCCAGAGCCAGATCTCCTACATCAGATCACACAGGAATGCATCCAGGCAGGTTTTGAATATCTCCAGAGGGGGAAATTCCACAATCCCGCTGGGCAGCCTGTTCCTGTCTTCTGTCACCCTCACAGGATTTAAAAAAAAAAAATCTTCCTTGTGTTTTCTGGAATTTTCTATGCCTCAGCTTCCATCCATTGCTCCTTGTCCTGTCATTCAGCATCACCGAGCAGAGCCTGGCTCCATCCTGCAGGCACTCACCTTTTACGTATTTATAAACATTAATGAGGTCGTCTCTCATCTCCTCTTCTCCAAACTAAAGAGCCTCAGCTCACTCAGCCTTTCCTCTAAGGGAGTGAATCATCTTCCTTATATCATATTTGCAGCTCTCTGTGCTGGACTCTTTCAAGCAGTTCCCTGAGATCCTTCTTGAACTGAGGGGCCCAGAACTGGACATAAATTTATCAATGCTAAAAGGAAGGGCAAGAAGAGCCTCCACTCCTTACTGGACCAGGAAGGGAACACTATAACCGATGATGAAGAAAAGGCTGAGGTCCTGAATGCCGCCTTCGCCTCAGTTTTCAACAGTAAGGAGGGAGGAGTTCAAGGCAAGTGGCCTCTTGAACTGGGGGATGGGGTCGGGGAGCGGTGTGTTCCCCTGGAAATTCATGAGGAATTGGTTCAGGACCTGCTGAGCCATCTGGACACCCACAAGTCCATGGGACCAGATGGGATCCATCCCAGGGTGCTGACAGAGCTGGTAGCTGAGCTGGCCAAGCTGCTCTCCATCATTTTCCAGCAGTCCTGGCTCACTGGAGAGGTCCCAGGAGACTGGAAAATGGCCAATGTGGTCCCCATCCACAAGAAGGGTCGGATGGAGGAACCTGGGAACTACAGACCTGTCAGCCTGACCTCAGTGCCAGGGAAACTGATGGAGCAGGTTATCTTGGGGGTGATAAGAGCACACCTGAAGGATGGCCAAGGGCTCAGGTCCAGCCAGCATGGGTTTAGGAAGGGCAGATCCTGCCTCTCCAACCTGATCTCCTTCTATGATCAGGTGACCCGCTTGGTGGATGTGGGGAGGCCTGTGGATGTGGTCTATCTGGACTTCAGCAAGGCCTTTGACACTGTCCCCCACAGCAAACTGCTGGCTAAGCTGTCAGCCCATGGCTTGAATGGCAACACTCTGTGCTGGGTTAGGAACTGGCTGGAGGGCTGGACCCAGAGAGTGGTGGTGAATGGTGCCACATCCAGCTGGCAGCCAGTCACTAGTGGTGTCCCTCAGGGATCAGTGCTGGGCCCCATCCTCTTTAACATCTTCATTGATGATCTGGATGAGGGCATGGAGTCAGTCATCAGCAGGTTTGCAGATGACACCAAGCTGGGCCAGATGTGGCTGGGTTGGAGGGCAGAAGGGCTCTGCAGCGGGACCTTGACCGCCTGGACATATGGGCAGAGTCCAAGGGGATGGCGTTCAACAGCTCCAAGTGCAGGGTGCTGCACTTTGGCCACAACAACCCCATGCATGGATACAGGCTGGGGTCGGAGTGGCTGGAGAGCAGCCAAACAGAGAGGGATCTGGGGGTGCTGATTGATACCCACCTGAACATGAGCCAGCAGTGTGCCCAGGTGGCCAAGAGAGCCAGTGGCATCCTGGCCTGCATCAGGAATGGTGTGGTCAGCAGGAGCAGGGAGGTCATTCTGCCCCTGTACTCTGCACTGCTTAAACCACACCTTGAGTACTGTGTTCAGTTCTGTGCCCCCCAGTTTAGGAGGGACATCGAAATGCTTGAGCATGTCCAGAGAAGGGCGACGAGGCTGGGGAGAGGCCTTGAGCAGAAGCCTTACGAGCAGAGGCTGAGGGAGCTGGGATTGTTTAGCCTGGAGAAGAGGAGGCTCAGGGGTGACCTTATTGCTGTCTACAGCTACCTGAAGGGTGGTTGTGGCCAGGAGGAGGTTGCTCTCTTCTCTCAGGTGGCCAGCACCAGAACAAGAGGACACAGCCTCAGGCTCTGCCAGGGGAGATTTAGGCTTGAGGTGAGGAGAAAGTTCTTCACTGAGAGAGTCATTGGACACTGGAATGGGCTGCCTGGGGAGGTGGTGGAGTCGCTGTCCCTGGAGCTGTTCAAGGCAGGCTTGGATGTGGCACTTGGTGCCATGGTCTAGCCTTGAGCTCTGTGGTAAAGGGTTGGACTTGATGATCTGTGAGGTCTCTTCCAACCTTGATGATACTGTGATACTGTGATACTGTGATAATACTCCAGATGCAGCCTCACCAGGGCAGAGTAGAGGGAGAGGAGAACCTGCCTTGATCTAATAACCACAGCCCTTCTAATACACCTCAGGATGACACAGGGCACATTGCAGGCTCATGGGCATCCTTCTATCTACTAGGACTCCCAGGTCATTTTCCCCTACACTGCACTCCAGCAGGTCCATGTCCTGAGGTTGTTCTTTCCCAGATGCACGACTCTACACTTACCCTTGTTGAACTCCATTAAATTTCACCCTGCCCAGCTCTCCAGCCTAAGTCTTGCTGAATGGCAGAACAACCCTCTAGTGTTTCAGCCACTCCACCCAGCTTTGTGTCATCAGCAAACTTGCTGATAATGCACTCTGTGTTCTCATCCAGGTCACTGATGAATATACAGAACTGTTCCCAGTACTGACACCTGAGTGACTCTGCTCGTTACAGGCCTCCAATTAGACTCCATCCCATTGACCTCAATTCTCTGAGTTCTTTCCTTCAGCCAGTTACTATAAGAAAAATAATGCTGTTTTACAAGCTACGTCTTTGTGTTGTGAAGGTTTTTTGTGAAGCAATTTCATTCAGTTGCAACATTTAGGATGGGGGAGCTTAATCTACTCCCTCTTCTTCTGGGTCAATCAAATTCCTTCACTTGTTTTTAAATTTAGTGAGGGAGACAGGTCAAGGCAGTATTATAACATTTAATTTGGTCTTGATAATATTTGATGATTGTGGTAGAGAAATGGGATAGCAGGAGACAAAGGGAAGGGAAGAAATTTGGTGTAAATGTAGTTGTTTATCCCTGGCACGAATCACACTTGATTACCCATAACACTATAGATCATAACTGGTTTCTTTCTAGAGCGTTTGATGAGCAATTATTAAATCAATACAATGATACAAAACCTTCTGCAAGTAAAACTGCAATCATACCTTGTGTTACTGGAAAATAATGGAGCCCAGGAATATTTCTGTCTAAGGAATCTGCTAAGTCATTTTTACAATATTTGATGTTAATGACATGGTCTTAATATTTGTTTTACTGCTCCTGATCTATTTAAGCTTCTGTGTTAGGGAGTTCCTCTCTGTCCTATTTCAAGACTATTTGCATGCAGAATTCATCAGTCTTGCATTAGTTATGGATGACACTGGGAAGGCTTCGGCCAGTAACAAATGTGCTTAGGCTCATTTGTCCAACATGCATACCTGTAACAATCTGGGTGACCTTTGCAGGAGTCTGTGGAGCCTTTGAAGAGCCAAATTTGAGGACCCAGTTTAATTCCTAATTGTCGTAGTATCTTGAATAATTGGGACCTAGGGTTTCATCATCTTTATTCATTCTGTCAAGACTCACTTTTCACCTTGCTTTTGGAAGCATTCTGTAGGGAACAAGAAGAGAGGGTATCGTTTTTTGCAGCTGTAAAATCAACAGCTCAGTAGATTCTCTCAAACTGAAATAATCTAGGTGTTCCTCCAAAACCTTAACCTGTAAGCTAAAAGTATTTCATCCCTTTGCTTTCTCAGCAGTAAAACAAAGTTCCACCTGTTTTTATCTTACCAAAATGTAAATAGATGTGGAAGTGATCATAAAATAATAAAGTTATTCTTCCATAAGTAGCTGCTACATAACAGAAAAAAGAAGTAACTTCAAAATAGTAATTTATAAGGATCACAGAATCAAATCACATAACTGCTAACCCAGGGTGAGAAACAAAACCAGTCCTGGAAAACCTGTCCGATATTTAGCATGTTTTGGGGCATGGGTTCCAGATGGGTCAATACAGAATCTCAGAATGTATCTGTAAAGCTGGAATCTGCGTGCTGGCAACTACTATCATCTGCCAAAGTTATGCTTTGTTTTCTCCACCACTGGCATTGGTGATGGAGGACAGAGAACGATTTTTTTGTTTGTTTGTTTTAAGGGCCACAGGTTTGTTTCTGTCTGTGACTGGAAAGATCATCGGTTCATGCCATTGCTCAGCTCAGAATTCAGAATGTAGTATGCTTGCAGTTTTATGTAATGGAGTGATGTGAAGTCTTACAGCACCTGTGGTGTTGTCACCTATGATCTTGAACCACTGATCTAGGTCATGTGAGTGAAGTAGGCAGAAAAAGGTTCAGCTTATTGTCAGCCATGCCATAGTGCACAAAACCGAGTTAGCTGGTTCACTGAGATGAAAGAGCCTTGAAGTAAAAGGAGGGAAAATGTGTGGCTATAAAATTCAAATTAACAAAGGTATGACTATCCCCCCCAAGAAACCCAAAGTAAGTCCAGCAATTTAAATTTTCCCTTTCAACTAAAACTATTGATACTTCTACAGAGAATTCTTCAGAAGATCCTATTTAAACCACCAACGTTCTTCATAATACAGAAATACATTTACATTCTTTGTATTATTTTTACAGATTGTGGAATCTACACAACTTTTTTGACAGTTTAAGAAATATTGAATTTTCTGCTTTTTATTTCTCTTTGGACCTTCTGTATCTCCAACTTCTTGTAAAGGGTATTTTCCATACTTTGTAAGCTTTTCTAGACTCCATTAAAACAGAGTTCTGCTGCACAGGTAGTCAAGGTCTAAAGATAGCTGTAAGCTTGCTTCTAAACACAACGAATTGTGCAATGAGTTGTGAAGTAAAGGCTGGTAACCAGGCAAGATTTCTTCAGCAGTTTGTTCAGGTCACGAACTGCCTTATAAATACCACATAAATTTAAAGTTCTTGGTGTAAAAAAATGATTGATTGTCAAAATTATTTTTATTTTAATTTTAAAGATTTTTTCCTACCCTCTTAGGTGCGTGCAACTGAGATGGATCATTCCATGATCTCCTTGGAATTGAACCTGGCTAAGGACATCACAGTCAACAGGAAGGGTTACTTTGAGCATATTGGAGGCAAAAGGAAAACTAGAGAAAATGTGGGCCTGCAGTTGAATGAGGCAGTTGCCATGGTGATGAAGGGTGCAGAAAAAGCAGAGTTACCGAATGCCTTCTTTGCTTCAGTTATTACCACTCAGGTCAGCCCTTCGGAGTCCCTGACTTTGGAGATAAAATCTGGAGGAAAGAAGATTTTCCCTGATATGAGGAGGATCAAGTTAGAGATCATTTAGATAAACTGAATAACCACAAGTCCATGGGTCCTGATGCACTCATGAGTGCTGAAGGGGCTGACAGAAGTCATTGCTTGTCTGCTCTCCATCATCTTTGAAAGGTCCTGCAAAACAGGAGAGGTGCCTGAGGACTGGAGGAAAGTCAATGCCACCGAAGTCTTGAAAAAAGGGCAAGAAAAAAGTGCTGAGGAAACTACAGGTCACCTCCATCCCTGTAAAGATGATGGAACACTTTGTTCTGAGTATCATATCAAAATATGTAGAAGAAAAGGTTATCAGAAGTGGTGAACATGGATTCACCAAGGGTAAGTCATGTCTGACTAATCTGAGAGCCTTCTACAAGAGCATGACTGGATGAATAGCTGAGGGGAGGGCAGTGGATGTTGCTTACCTTGACTTTAGCAAGGCTTTTGACACTGTAACTGAGGCTCCATCCTTGGAGACATTCAGGGTCAGACTTGATGGGGTCTTGAACAACCTGCTCTAGTTGGAGGTGTCCATGATGGTTGCAGAGGAGTTGGATAAGATAACCTTTGAGGGTTCCTGATGCATTCTGTGATTGTGTCTCATTTAGCATTATCATAGGCGAGCTTAGGAAGCGTAGATTATTTAGCCTGTGGTGTGGGTTGAAACTGGATGAAGCTAGAATTCAGATGATTGTGATCAGTGGCACAGAGCCTAGTTGGAGGCCCTTAATGAGTGATGTTCCCCAGAGGTCAGTACTAGGTCCAGTGCTGTTCAGTATAATCATCAGCAACCTGGATGAAAGATCAGAATGGACCCCTAGCAAGTTTGCCAATGACACAAAACTGGCAGGGGTGGCTGACACACCAAAAGGCTGTGCTGCCATTCAGCCACACCTGGACAGGCTGGAATGCTGGGCAAGAGAATGACCTTATGAAGTTCCACAAGGGCAAGTGCAATGTCCTACCCCTCTGCAGGAATTCTGTGTGATTCTCTGCATTTCTTTAATGTTCACATGAGGAATTATCTGCATGTATATATTACTACAATATCTAGCTGTACATTTATTCATGGCCACACACACTACATTTCATTGTGGCCATGATTAAGGTAAGCATCTAATCAATCAAGCATTAATTAACAGGTAGAGTTAATGCAGTCCATCAAAAATTAGAATAGAAAGGTCTGCAAAGACAACAGTGGGAAGGTTTTCTTTCCAGAGCAACAGCATGAATTAAAACATCTTTCCCAGGACTGTCTTCCTAGGAATAGAATTGGAGATAGGAAAGCTGCAGGGCTGCACTCTCTACAAGGTGCATTCATGGAAACTTCAGGATGTGCAGGGAGAGATGAGGCAAGCTTATAATTGCTAGGCTATCAGCCTAGTCAAGAGCAAACTGCCTTTTGGCTCCCATGATTGACTTATGGCCAAGAGTGGAAAGGGCTGCACTCTGGGTGTTTATCTGCAGTAATAGCAGCAGAATTAGTCCTCTGGGTTGGCTGTAGTCCTGCTGTCTTGTCAGCAGCTGGCAGACGCAGTGCAATCCATCTTGTATCTTTCACAACTTCTAGATTCCATTTAGAAAATAAATAAGAAAATGATCATCATTTCTCTAGCAGATGAAGACCAAAATAAACTGTTGGCATTAAGTGACTTTAATAATAAATAAGGGAAAAGACACATACAAACACAGCACAAGTCTACACGTGCCTCTGTTCACTCTGTCTCTAAGGCAGAGATGCCTGAGTGCTCTGTTCAACCTTTTTCTGAACCCTCAATGCAGAAGGGCTTCCTCCAGCAGATCTTTGTGTCTGTTATTTCATTTTTGTTCTAAAGATGACAGGTCTCTTTCGACACGGTGTAGCTTAACTTACTGAGTGGTGCTGGTTCTGAAATTTGTACAACTCTGATTCTTGATCTCTACTGATTTTGCAGTTTCAGGGAAAAGTAATTATCTGAGTGGTGGGTATATTGAGCTACTACATTTTGGTAGCCCTTGAGTTGACTGGGAAGGTGGAGTTTCATTTCTCAGCCCCACTATTATCGTGTTGTGCAGCACTATTTGCTACTTGCAAGTATCACATGGAGAGTAATACATACCAAATCTTCCATCCCAGGCTGGTGTTCGCCATAAGGACTAATTCATGAGACCAGGTATGTATTTGGTACATTAGCAGCCAGAGTAATCCAACCTGTTAGTGATTACATTTTCCACTCTGACACTCCCCCAGCTGCTGCTTTAATGGTTTCATACCACCTCCATGTTGATGTTTAGTAGAGCCTGCATCCTTGGGACTATCTGCCAGAGTCTTCTTCCCAAATCACATTTCAGGCTATTACTTTAAATTTTTATTCCAGGAAACACTGCTCTGTGCTCTAGCCAGGCCATACATCTTATATCCTAAATTAGGATCTAAAGAACAGCACTGATTCGGAGGAAGAAATCCTGTAGCTGCTGTTTTGTCAACTCTATCTTGTCTGACTGCTCCCTTGCTGTGCTTTCTTGCCGCCGTTCTGCTGTCTGACAACATTATGTCCCATTTCATATCTGGTTGACATTTATTTCACTGTTTTGTAGTGAAGTGTAGTGAGTAGAGGACAGAGATACCATTTATCTAAAGAGAAACCATGAAATTCTCTAACTCTTGTGCGGAGTGAATTCTACAGTCTGGCTTTATCAAATTAGCCACCCTGAAACTGCTTTTACCTTTCTGTATATTAGAGATTATAAATGCTTCATTTCTTGTGTGCAATACATGAGATGTGATATTCTGTCAATAAGATGGAGTGGTCTTTGTGGATATACCCTTTTATGACCTTCGGTTTTATAAGGTTTCTTCTCCAGAATATCTCCTGTGACAGGAATGCTTTATACAGGTGATTCAGGAGGTTTGTACCTCAGTTTCCTCTTTAATGTAGCAGTAACAAAGTTTATAAGGAACAGAAGGCACTGACAGCAAGTTTGCTGATGACACAAAACTGGGAGGAGTAGCTGACACACCTGAAGGCTAGGCTGGCATTCAGCGAGACCTGGACAAGCTGGAGAGCTGGGCCGGGAGAAGTGTAATGCAATACAACAAGGGAAAATGTAGAGTCATGCACCTGGGAAAGAAGAACTTAGGGACCAGTATAGTTTGGGGACTGCCCTGTTGGAGAGCAGTGTAGGGGAAAGGGCCCTTGGGGTCCTCGTGGACAGAAAGATGACCATGAACCAGCAATATGAATTTGTGGCCAAGAAGGCCAATGCCATCCTGAAGTGTATTAGAAGGGTTGTGGTCAGTAGGTCGAGAGATGTTCTCCTCCCCCTCTACTCTGCCCTGCTGGGGCCACTTCTGGAATATTGTGTCCTGTTCTGGGCCTCTCAGCTCAAGAAGGACCTCAGGGAACTGCTTGAAAGAGTCCAGCACAGAGACAGAAAGATGCTGAAGATGACTCCTTCTGAGGAAAGGCTGAGGGAGCTAGGTCTCTTGAGCTTGGAGGAGACTGAGAGGTGGCCTCGTTCATGTTTAAAAAGACGCAAAGGACAAGTGTCAGGAGGATGTAGCCAGTCTCTTCTCAGTGATGTCAAATGACAGGGCAAGGGGCAATGTCTGCAAGCTGGAGCAGAGGACAGCCCACATCAATGTAAGGAAAAACTTTTTCACCCTGTAAATGAAACTGACCTGGACCAGGCTGCCCAGAGAGGTTGTGGAGACTTCTCCTCTGGATACATTCCAAACCCACCTAGATGCATTCCTATGAGTCTTATTTTAGGTATTCCTGTTCTGTCAGGGGGGATTAGACTGGATGATCTTTCAAGAGCCCTTCCAAGCTCTAACATTCTGTGGTTCTGTGGCTTTTCCCAGTTTCTGGGTCTTTTACTTCATTCCCTGCCTAAACAACAATGCAAACAATTTTTCTCCACCCGCACTCAGTAATGTTAGATGTTTTCTGAACATCTTAATTCCCTTCTAAGGTAGACAGGACTTCTAGACAGGGCAACACAAGAAGGTTTTTTTGTGAAATTTTTAAGTAATGTTTTTCTGTTCCTGCACTCTCTATTGTACCTGCAGGAGTAACATTATTGTCAAAGCTACAACAAAGGAGCACATGAAAAGCAATCATGTCACATTATTTATGGCAATGCAAACATGCCAGGAAGTAGTCATGCCAGTGACAGCCTTTGCAGGAATGTCACTATGAAGGATAGAACCAGTAGTTTCTTCAGAATAGAAATGTGGTTTTCCCTCTTCCAGTTATATAGGGTTATGGAATAGTCTTTTAATTTACTGAAATAAGGTTAACTCAGTTGCTAGGAGATGAAATATTTTAGATCACACCAAGAAATCTTTTTCATGTTATCCAGAAAGACTGTGGAAAAAATGTTATGTTATTGAGAGGAACAAGCAAAGATGTAAGCCAGCTCTGTAACATAGAGAGGGTCAATGAAAAGCAACAGTTCCTCCTGAAGGGTATTGAACACAGAATCACAGAAACTTTCAATTGGAAAAGATCCCCAGGATCACCAATGCCAACCCAGAACCCTACTTTACAAGGTGCACACTAAACCATATCCCCAAGCACCACATCCAAACGACTTCTATACACATACAGACTTGGTTCCACCACCTCCCTGGGCAGCTTATTCCAATGCCTGACCACTCTTGCTGTGAAAAAAAAATCCTAATATGTAGTCTAAATCTTCCCAGTCACAGTTTGAGGTCATTCACTCTTGTTCCATCACTATTTACCTGCTTTTGCTATTAGTTGCAGACCAGAAGTAGTAAAGGCCCAGTTGCAACTGATTGAACATTTATAAGCTTCATGCTCCTTAAAAACCTTATCAATTGAGAGAGAGCCACTTTAAATTTCTCCTCACCTTGGTGGCAGAATAGAAAGATGAAGTGGCTGAGCTGAAGGATGAAGTATCCAGGCTCATGTTAATAAGGGAGAACGAAAGGGAGCTGGATCTGTGGGAGCAGGCACTGCAGATCGCCCCTGCTAAGGGAACTGCCCCTGGAAACAGGGAGGGATGGGTACAGATCCCTGTCAGAGGCAGCAAGGGAAATCCACCCCAGCCCTCTCCTCTTCCACTGCCCTTGCACAACAAGTATGAGGCCCTGCATGCAGAGGGCAGGAAGGATGAGAGGGCTGAGGAGCATCCATCTGGGATGATGCCTAGGGTGGAGCAGTCCCCACCAAATGTGGTGATTAGCTCCACAAAAACCAAGAAAAAGAGAAGGGTCATAGTTGTTGGGGATTTGGTCTTGAGTGGGACAGAGGGACCCATTTGTCGTCCCAATGTATCCCACAGGGAGGTCTGCTCCCTTCCTGGTGCCCGGGTTAGGGACCTCGCCAGGAGACTTCCTAACCTAATCCAGCCCTCTGATTGTTATCCTTTGCTGGTAATACAGGCTAACAGGGGTGAGATTGAGAAGAAGGGCACCAGGGCAATTAAAAAGGAATTTAAGGCCCTGGGGAAATTGATAGATGGGGCAGGAGCATAGGTGGTGTTCTGCTCAGTTCCCTCTGTGGCAAGGGAGTTCACAGAGAGGAACAGCAGAACCCATGCCATCAACAAATTGCTCAAGGGATGGTGCCAGTGGCGGCACTTTGGGTTCTTTGACCACAGGGGAACTTTTACTGAGCCAGACCTGCTCGATCCTGATGGGGTGCAGTTGTCTAGGAGAGGCAGGAGAGTCCTGGCACTGGAGTTGGCAGGGCTCATTAGGCGGGCTTTAAACTAGATATGAAGGGGGTGGGTGAGGCAATTACTCTCTCTGAGAAGGAGAGAGTGGGAAGGAAACTAGGGTCAATTGAGGAATCGAGAGCCCAGCTGAAGTGCATCTACACCAATGCACGCAGCTTGGGTAACAAGCAGGAGGAACTGGAAGTCCTGGTCCACCAGGGTGACTATGATATAGTTGCCATTTCAGAAACTTGGTGGGATGACAGGCATGGTTGGAGTGCTATACATGGGGGATACAGCCTCTTCAGGAGAGATAGGCAAGGGAGAAGAGGAGGAGGGGTGGCTCTGTATATTAGGGAGTCACTCCTTGCCACTGAGCTTGAAGTGAGGGACGAAGGGATTGAGAGCTTGTGGGTTAAAATCAGAGGGAGGCCTAACAAATCTGACATCCTGGTTGGAGTCTGTTCTAGACCACCCAACCAGGATGAGGAAACAGATGAGATATTTTACAAACAATTGGAGGCTGTCTCAAGATCATCAGATCTTGTCCTTGTGGGTGACTTTAATGTGCCAGACATCTGCTGGGAACTTAATTCAGCAGAGAGGAGGCAGTCCAGGAGATTTCTAGAGTGTATGGAGGACAGCTTCATGACCCAGCTGTTAAGTGAGCCTACTAGGGGTCAAGCTCAGCTTGACCTGCTGTTCTCCAACAGAGAGGGGCTGGTGGGAGATGTGACAGTGGGAGGCTGCCTGGGGTGTAGTGATCATGAGATAGTGGAGTTTTCAATATGCAGGGAGATAGGGAGGACCAATAACAGAACCCACACCTTGGACTTTCAGAGGGCAAACTTCAATTTGCTCAAGAAACTTATTTCCAAAGTCCCCTGGGCAGGAGTTCTTAAGAACAAAGGAGTCCAGGATGGTTGGACCTACTTTAAACAGGAGCTCTTGAAGGCACAGGAGCTGGCAGTTCCCATGTGCCAAAAGATGAGCCAACGGGGAAGGCGACCAGCCTGGATGAGCAAACAGCTCCTGAAGGAATTGGGGGAAAAAAAAGAGGGTGTATCACCTTTGGAAGGAGGGGAAGGCTTCTCCTGACATGTTTAAGGAGGTAGCCAGATTATGCAGGAGAAAAATTAGAGAGGCTAAGGCCCAGCTACAACTTAGGCTGGCCACTTCCGTGAAAGATAATAAAAAGCACTTTTATAAATTTATCAATGCTAAAAAGAAGGGCAAGAAGAGCCTCCACTGCTTACTGGCCCAGGAAGGGAACGTTATAACGGACGACAAGGAAAAGGTCCTGAATGCTTTCTTCGCCTCAGTTTTCAACAGTAAGGAGGGAGAAGTTCAAGGCAAGTGGCCTCTTGAACTGGGGGATGGGGTCAGGGAGTGGTGTGCTGCCCTGGAAATTCATGAGGAATTAGCTCAGGACCTGCTGATCCATCTGGACACCCACAAGTCCATGGGACCAGTCCTGGCTCACCGGAGAGGTCCCAGGAGACTGGAAAATGGCCAACGTGATCCCCATCCACAAGAAGGGTCGGATGGAGTAAACCGGGAACTACAGACCTGTCAGCCTGACCTCAGTGCCAGGGAAACTGATGGAGCAGGTTACCTGGGGGACAATAACTGCACACCTGAAGGATGGCCAAGGGCTCAGGTCCAGCCAACATGGATTTAGGAAGGGTAGGTCCTGCCTCTCCAACCTGATCTCCTTCTATGATCAGGTGACCTGCTTGGTGGATGTGGGGAGGCCTGTGGATGTGGTCTATCTGGACTTCAGCAAGGCCTTTGACACTGTCCCCCACAGCAAACTGCTGGCTAAGCTGTCAGCCCATGGCTTGGATGGCAACACTCTGTGCTGGGTTAGGAACTGGCTGGAGGGTCGGACCCAGAGAGTGGTGGTGAATGGTGCCACATCCAGCTGGCAGCCAGTCACTAGTGGTGTCCCTCAGGGATCAGTGCTGGGCCCCATCCTCTTTAACATCTTCATAGATGATCTGGATGAGGGCATGGAGTCAGTCATCAGCAAGTTTGCAGATGACACCAAGCTGGGAGCAGATGTGGCTGGGTTGGAGGGCAGAAGGGCTCTGCAGCAGGACCTTGACTGCCTGGACAGATGGGCAGAGTCCAATGGGAAGGGGTTCAATAGCTCGAAGTGCAGGGTGCTGCACTTTGGCCACAACAACCCCATGCAGAGATACAGGCTGGGGTTTGGAGTGGCTGGAGAGCAGCCAGACAGAGAGGGATCTGGGGGTGCTGATTGATACCCGCCTGAACATGAGCCAGCAGTGTGCCCAGGTGGCCAAGAGAGCCAGTGGCATCCTGGCCTGCATCAGGAATGGTGTGGTCAGCAGGAGCAGGGAGGTCAATCTGCCCCTGTACTCTGCACTGCTTAAACCTCACCTTGAGTACTCTGTTCAGTTCTGTGCCCCCCAGTTTAGGAGGGACATTGAGATGCTTGAGCGTGTCCAGAGAAGGGTGACAAGGCTGGTGAGAGGCCTTGAGCACAGCCCTACGAGGAGAGGCTGAGAAAGCTGGGATTGTTTAGCCTGGAGAAGAGGAGGCTCAGGGGTGATCTTATTGCTGTCTACAACTACCTGAGGGGTGGTTGTGGCCAGGAGGAGGTTGCTCTCTTCTCTCAGGTGGCCAGCACCAGAACAAGAGGACATAGCCTCAGGCTGCACCAGGGGAGATTTAGGCTCGAGGTGAGGAGAAAGTTCTTCACTGAGAGAGTCATTGGGCACTGGAATGGGCTGCCCGGGGAGGTGGTGGAGTCGCCGTCCCTGGAGCTGTTCAAGGCAGGCTTGGACGTGGCACTTGGTGCCATGGTCTAGCCTTGAGCTCTGTGGTAAAGGGTTGGACTTGATGATCTATGAGGTCTCTTCCAGCCTTGGTGATACTATGATACTGTAACATTCTGCCTTTAATGATCTCAGCAAGGATGTGCTTTTATTTCCTGCCTTTAGTGCAGGGCTTTCCTTTGAATAGTGTGGAAGAGTTCTTTACAGGAGAGTTGGTGAGACACTGAAATAGTCTCATGAGGAACAGACCTCAACAGGGAGGTCATGTATGCCCCTTCCCTGGAGGTGTTCAAGGTCAAGTTGGATAAGGCCTTGAGCAACCTGGTCTAGTGGAAGGTGCCCCTGCTGTTATGGAAGGCTTTGAGTCTGCGTTTAGGGTGAGATATGAGGCTGATTTGAAGGGTTTAAAATAATTTATTAATACGTACAAAGAGGATTTTTCCCAAACTTATGTACAGCTAACCCACACAAATTCTTTGTACATGGTTGGGGAATCTATTTTACAGAATGCCTATTTACAGCCGAATTAAGCAACTTGATAGAGGTTTTAGAAATGTCCTGGTCAGAGTCTTGTGGCATAAAGTGCCACTGGTAAAATTAGTAAAATTCCTTAGCAACTTGAATCAAGAGAGTTCGAATACTCACTAGTTGGAAGTCTCAGTGGTTCCCAAAATATATATATCGAGAGCCATGTGGTTGATTTCACGTGGAGCTAACAGTTCAATATGAATTTGGGGCACGCTGTCTGAGAAGATTCCACGGGAACGATCGGGCTGATGCGGTGAGCTGGAATGGCGACCGGCCGGGGACGCCTCGTTCAATCATCCACTCAATCGGGTGCAAAGTGCCGTGGAACAAAGGGTTATGTAAAGCGAACAATGGTAGTGGCCCCAGGCAGCAGGCAGGGAGAGGTGAGTGGAGGAGGTGGCAAGAGCCCCTTGTTTACCTGACTTGCCCTATTTATCAGATGTGGGCTGAGATTGATGGCCCCTTGGCCACAATATTGTCCAATAGGCCTTTGGCAGCAGGCCAAAACACATCAAATAAAGAAGGGTCCATAAGTCTGGTACCCCCAAATATGGGAAGAGCATAGGTGGGCCACACACTAAGTGCATGGGCTTATGCAACCTGTTTACATCCACATTACATAACCAGGGCAGGCCAGACATTGTGGCACCAGGCCTATTGTGCCCCTTTTGTCTGTTTGATGTTTTTACCTCTGGTTTGGGCAGAAAAACATATTTGGGCAGGAGGACATGTCCAGGCAAGCATAGACATATGTAAGCCTATTTGGGCCTATGTGGCCCTCCACTACACTGCTCACGGCATGGGTGTTGGAAATGGATGATCTTTGAGATCCCTTCCAACCCAAACCATTCTTTGAAGATATGACAACAATCAAAGCCATGGCCAACCATAGCACATAATTTTCTATGCTCTCCCAGTCTGACAAATAGGTGTAAAAGACTGCTCATTTGGCAGCAGTTGGAGTCTAGAATTAGTCTTAATTATACTATATAAATCTAGGTAGCTCCACTGAAATCAGTTAAGTTGTGAAACAAACATGAATTGAATCTTACATTTAGAATACACATAAATAGAGGTTAACATTTCTTTAGAAGTTTTAATTAATGTAATTCTTAGGCTTTAAGGTTAGAGATTCCAGTGCTATCTGTCTATTCAATAAATTTCCCTAGTATGTGAACCGTGCCTGAGACTTTAGCTTTAGGTCTCTAAATCCCTTTTAAAGTCCATGGTGATTTGTTTTCAGATTTAGAGTTAGACTGTGATTGCTAAATTTTCTCTGCTGTTCTAAGACTAACTTTTCCATTTTGGCTTGGGTAGACCTTTCAAGACCAGAAAAAGCAGTTTCTGTTTTCATGCAGATCATTTGTTGCAGCTGCAAGCTCAAAACAAAATAAAAGGAAGTTTCCAGTTATTTAAGTGGAAGAATTGCCTCTTCCTAACTGAGATTAAGTACACCAATGACACTTCTTGTTTAGTAGTTTAAGAGATAAGAGCATAGAAGTTACGATTTTGCTTTATATATAAGGTCTGCACTCTTGTGATTTAAATAGGTTAGATAAAACATTCATTTAATTACATCCTGCTAATATGCACAGCATTAGTAGGTTATTCCTGTTGGCCAGTACTGCTTAAAGGAAATACCACTTTCAATCTGATATTTTGGTATTATGGTTATTAATATCACTGTGTTCTTCTAGCTATGATAATAAGAATCAGCCTGCTATGAAAATGATACTGTTCACTATGTGATACACTTGTAAGTTCCAGTATGAAAACATTTTATAGTAGGCAAGGAATAATAGTGATGGAAAAGTACTGCAGAAAGTACATTTAATTGTGCAAAATACTCCAACGAGGGTAAGGCTGTGGTACAGAGCAGAGACTAATGCTTCTTTCCATTTCAGCCAGACTCGGCACTTAACTTGATACAAATTAGTTAGGGAGAGGGCAGAGAGCATATTCATTTTCCTCATCTGCTAGAAGGTCTAAAGCTGTTCAGACTATCCCCATCTTGACACTCCTCCCACAGTGGTGCCAGTGGTTCCAAGGCTGATAGTGATGCTGTCTCATTCCCAGGCTCTGACTTTTCCCTGTACTTTGAAATTAAGCTTATCTCGGTCCTGCAGCTGATTGAACACTCCTTGAAGTCATTGATCTGTTTCTTTTGATTTCAGTGGGCAGCAGATTGATATCATAAAGAAAGAAGATTAAATAATGAAAAATAGTCTGATGATAAATGAAAATCCCCCATCTCTGGATTATTGAGGACCTGATGAATCAGTGGGCAAAGTACAATACCGCTCAGTGCACACTATTTCTCTTCTTGCTTTAAAGCTGGAACCAATTTACTACCTATATATTCAGCATCTGACATTTTGGAATCTGGTCAACCAGAATTGAAGAGAGGCTCAGGTTTGAAGTTTTTGTTTAAGCATGCCATTAATCTGGTTCAAACATTTCAGATTTTGCTCCAGTTGTTGTGTCTGCAAAATGATTAAATACTTTGCTAGCATATTCTTGTTGTGGTTAGACAAGACAGTGTTGTAGAACTGGAAACCTGGACCCTTTTCAAAGCGACAGGGAGCCTACAAGGGTATGTACTTGGTAGCTTCCACAGAGCAAATGATCAGTCTGAACAGTCACAGAATCACAGAACCTTAGAGGTTGGAAGGGATCTCCAGAGATCATCAAGTCCAACCCTGCTGCCAAGTAGGATCCCCTAGGGTAGTTCACCCAGACACACATCCAGGTGGTTTTGAAAGTCTCCAGAGAAAGACTTCACAAGCTCTCTGGGCAGCCTGTTCCAGGGCTCTGCCACCCTCACTGTAAAGAAGCTGCTCCTCATATTGAGGCGAAGCCTTCTATGTTCCAGATTGTAGCTGCTGCTCTTTGCCTTATTGCTGCTGACTACTGAAAAGAGATTGGCCCCACCCACTTGACACTCACTTCCCAGATATTTATAGAAGTTGACAAGATGTCCTCTCAGTCCTTTATTCTCCAGACTAAACAGCCCCAGCTCTCTGAGTCTCTCGGCATAAAGGAGATGCTCAAGTTCCCCAGTCATCCTCCGGGCTCTCTGATAAATTCTTTTCAACAAGTCCCTATTTCTCTAGAACTGGGAAGCCCAAAATTTGACACTGTATTCCAGGTGTGGTCTCACTAGGGCAGAGTAGAGGGGGAGAAGAACCTCCCTAGACCTAGTCCATCACTGTAAAGGAGAATGCATTACTGGAGAAATAACAATAGGTTAAAAAAAAAAAAGACTCTCTCTGGGGCAAGGTGAATTCCAAATGTAATGATTTCAGCTGCTTGGAAAGAAGGTCAAAAAGCAAAGAAGAGAATTTGCCCTGAGTACCAAAAGTATTTTAAACTCTCGACACGGGCTCAAATTGGTGTAGTAAAAAAGAACAATTATGAAAGGTCTGTCTGCAGAATTAATTTGCTGCAAATGTTCAAAATGGCAAACTTCAGGCAACATTAAAGGTCACAACTATTCCTCTCTTCAACATTCTGGTAGAGAAACTGTTACCAGACCAGAAGAGAACACTGCATTTTTGACAGTGTTACTAGCTGAAGTTACTCTAGATTTGTTATCAGGCATTTGGTCTGCAATGTCTGATTTTCCATTTTTCCTCTCAGACATTAATGCAGCTGTCCCTGCATTTGGCTGTTGCTTCTAATAGTAGCTCTTAGCTTCTAAGCTGATTTTAAAATTAAGTAATTTCCTTTACTTAGAGCCCCAATGTAGGACACACTTATTTGCTGTAAAGACATAGCACAGGATAATGCAGTGACAGGCCTTTGGTAGGATTTAAATATAATAATTGTAAAATAAAACTGTGAAACTAAACTGCAAAATCTTCTTCTTTGTTATAGTCACTTTGTCCTGCCTCTTTTAGCTGAAGCACTTGTAGGACTTCCTATATACTATAGGCTTGGCATACAGAGGATTTACAGTAGTCTGCTGTAAAACCAGGCAAACAAGTTCCTCTTTTGTCATGGAGGCAGGGAATTAACATGGCCGAGTCAGGAATTATAAATAATATAAAAAATACTTTATGTTCTTGGAACCCCACCCCGAAACTATATACAAAATTAGTTTAGTTTATTAACAGATTCAGTTTGATTGGGAATTTCTTCCAAAAAAAAAAAAAAAAGGAAATTATAGATAAATTTAGATATTTAGGAAGTCAGGAAATGGAAAAGGCTAAGCTATAAACACAGCTTTATCCCACTATCAATCAGGCTGAGCAGAAGATTAAAGGAATAGCATGTCTTACAGAGGTGAGGTAGGCATTCAGCAATGACCCCTTACTGAATTCCTTGGCAGGAGCAGCCTTCTGACATTGCAGGCAATATCCAATAATAGAGATCCATGCTGCAGAAGCCCGAGGCGAGTGGCAGAGTCGCCAAACTCAGAAATGTCTTGAGCACTTCTTCCCGAGTGAGATGGTCGTGCAACGATGATGCCTTCGCAACAGCGGGAGAGAGCTAAAATTGCTAGCATCCCTCAGTCTAGGAGGCATCCAGGAAGTTGGCTACTGATAGGGTCTGAGAGAGGGCGGTCCAGATGCCAATGGCTCTCTCTCAAAGGACCCCAGGGCTTGCCAAGCCTGCAGGTTTGCACAGAATGGTGCAAAGTGGGGAGAACTGTACAAAAGAAGGGACAGGATAAAACCAAGAGCCATCCAAAAGTGGGGATGGTCCAGTCACAACAGGAACCTGACCTTCACAGTATCAGAGGACTCTCTAGATAAGAACTCTCAAGGTAGGAACCGTCAAGGTGAAAACCCTTGCTCTATTTATCCTTTTTCAAGACAAAGTGTCCATTTGCCATTTACACTGGGCACGAAAACCCAGCAACCACCAGCCTGATTCCAGCATGGGCTTCCACGTGGGTCAGCCCATGTGCAGAAAGGCACCTTTTGCTGCCCCCCTTCAAGCCAGCAGAGGAAGGGTGGAGGTGCCTTCTCCCATTCAAACCCGGGGAGTGGGAGGGAGAAGAAAGGAATTTGGGGCACCCCAGGATACCTTTATATTGTCTAAAGTGTTTGAGTTTGAAGGTTTATAGAAGCCATGAAAAGACAACTGTGTACTACATGAATTGATTTTAATAAGACAGGGAAAAAACTCTTGAATGTTTTCCAGCTGGTAACACACAGCAAGCTCTCATATTCTGCACTTCATCTGGCATGTTTACATATAGGTACATACTGCCTACCAAAAACTGTATATATAGGATAAATTAAGCCATTAGGGAGAAACATTAATCAAAATAGATATCATTGAAATTATGTGTCTCATGTGTCTCAAGTGACCCTCATACAGAGAACTGCTCTGTGAGAGCATAGTCTTTTGTGTCTCTTTTCTTTGGAGTGACATATCAGACACAAGGCTTATCCACCAAAATGGGCAGGGTGCATCATGCTATGTCCACAGTTTTATTGTTCACTGTTTTCTGCCTTCTGAGAGCTCAATAATTATATTTTGAATACCTGAGATGGATCATGACAGAGTCCAAGGTCAGAGGCAGCTCAACATGGAGTCTGCAGACACCAACAGCTGACATTTTTTTCCTTTGACATTCACATTTAGGGCTAACATAAATCTTCAAAAATGCCAAATGCAATTAAAATTTTAATTCAATTTATATTAGCTTTCCATGTCAAGTAGGGAAATAGTTGAGATTACTGGCAAAGGGAAAATTCAGCGTGCCAAGGACAGCTGGTGAACACTGAAGGAATTGGAAAAGGCCAGGAAACGCTGATGGTCACAAAGGTCCTCTAAGTAACAGAGGACTGGAAATGGCTGCAGTGGGAGGAGAACAGGGTTCTGCTCTGTCCAAGAGGCATGTGGTGTCAGCAGGAACATGTGTGAATTGTACATGTCAGAAGATTTGGAGGGGCTTTCAGAATGTCCTGAAACCTTTTGGTACTGTTAATTCAGAAGACAACACCCAAAATTAAGCCAATTAATAATTAATAAAAATAAAGTGTATCTTAGTAAAGAGAGGTGGAGTCTACTTGTATAGGGCTACAAAGATGTTCTTTGTGCTATGCCTTGCAAAAAATTGTGTAGACAGCTTGCTTATCTTGGTAAGTTAATGCTGAGGTGAAGAAAGTGACATTCAGTCCTTTTCTATGAGTCCAACAGTAAGTCTAAGTAAGAAATTAGAAAGCTGAATGCATGAATATTTGACTTAGCATTCTGAGAGAAAATCTGACAATAAATACCATTAAATGGTGTGATATACCAATAATAATAAATTTAAATTCTCCTGGCATCGGTTCTTCTAAGTATGAGCATTTCTGTGTCATGCAAACAATTTTCCTTTAGAGCACATGCTGGATTAGTATCTGATGTTCTATTTAATTGCCATGTTACTGTCAGTAATATTGGGTTGACTTTCCATAGTATTTCCACAGCAAAAAGTTTCAGTAACATAGCTGAGTTTTACTCCAGGTTGATCATGCACATTCTTCAAGCTTTGAAAGTACATGAAAGTAGCAGTGATTTCAAGTGGTTAGAATGAACCAGTTAGTGAATTGATACAACTTCAGTTATCCTTGGTTAGATAGACTAAAACTACCTTAAACCTATTCTTATTAGAACAAGCAGAATTTTCAGGGTTCCAAAATGCAGGAGACTTTTGAGTGTCAGTGTAAGAAAGGTCAAATAAATCCAGTTCTGCCTGCTTGCCTTACACAGAGGATCCTAAAGCAAGCCTTTGCTATCTCGTGTCTGAAATGCCTTTCTCTAGCTCTGCAGTTCAGTGAGGTAATGCTGTGTAAGAATATTTATCTCTCTGATTTTTTTTTAATATCTCTAAATAAATAATGTTTAAAATATTTGCATTATGTGTGTGAATTAGCTGGGGCAATGAACAAGTCAGGAATTGTAAAATATGTAGCTATTCTTATTTCCAAAAAGCCCTACCCACAAACTGTATACAAACTAGTTAAATTTGGGTTCTAATTCTTTTGAGAAATCTTCACAAGGATGGTTATGAGTAATTTAATAATTTAGGAGAATCAGAAAATTGGAAAGGTTTAGCCACAAAGTAGCTTTGCCCCACTTATAAATAAAAGGCAGCCCAGAGCCCTAAGGAATGTCCATTCTACTCACAGCAGTGGAGTTAAGTTTAGAGATAATCTCTGTCTTCTTTGTGGCAGTGTTCTCATGAACAGTGGCAGTTTGAAGCAGAGGCAGGTTCTTCCAGCAGGAAGTGAGGGTGCAGTGGTCTGAAAGCAGGAACTGTGCACTTCTCCGAGATGCTCCTCAAGGTTCGTGTCAAGGTCTCTCTAGGCAATGTCATTCTGGTAAACTTGAAAGATTTCAATTTCCAGGTAGTTCAAGCCCAAAACATCAAAGCTAAGCTGATCTGAACACAAGGCTGTCCCAGGTTGAGGCTAGGGTTAATTTTTTTTTTCTGGGGACTAGAAGATTGTTATTCAATCCCATAATTCTGCTATCTCTCTATAGACTCACAACAAGGTCAGTTCGTTCTCCTTTCCTCCTCCTTCTGCCCTGAGTGCAGGGCAGGAGCCAATTTATTGGGAACATGTAAGCAGTAGGCCTCTTGGATGGCAGAGGTGTTGGGATGGGGGAGGATTAGAGTACTGGGGAATGCAGATTTAGGTTTTTTGGGATGGGAAAACTTCAAGGGGGTTTGCCAGGGTAATTGCTTTGTAATGTCTATTGCTGTATTCTCTCTAAATACAATTCTGTATTTTCTCTCCAATTTGATTTGAGACTTTAATTTCTGTCGTCTCTCTTTAAAAAAAACTACGACAGAGGCAGAGCACTTTGTCCAAGCTAAGAGCAGTTGCCAGAGCAGAGCAGTGAGGCAGAGTTGCACACTGCTTGTAACTTAGCTCCATTTGTATTATTTGCCCGAGTGCAATGGCTCCTTTGTCCACAGAGATTCACCAATCAGAATGGCACTTCACCAAACTTGCCACATTAAGTGAAACCAGGGCTTGCTTGCCATTATTTGAGCAAGACACTCACAACTGCAAAAACACCTATGGGTACCTGTTTATCGCTCTGGGAGGAGACATAATGACCCAAGTATTTGTTTTCCTCCCGCCTTTGCTTCCCTCATCAGCAGAAGTGTGGGGCAAGCCAGGACATGTTTTAGGCCTGTTAAGCCTTCCATGACAGTGCATCTTCAGACCCTTGTCTACACTGACCAATTGCTCTGAAATGGTCATGAAACATGAGTGAGTCTGGATGGTGTGGTCATTTTCCATCTCTTTGCCTTGTCACATGTGTCAGAAATGGCAAAGCAGGGGATGCTGAGACTTTTCTTGCATATAGGGAGAATTTACTTTCTGGATTTAAATGAAATTGCTACAAGATGCAATCATGTTTCCTTGTGAAGCATGCAGTGTAAATTTGCACTGTGCTGTTTGTCAAGGTGAATGTTTATTCATCTTGGGCTTTCACTCACTTGCAAGGTACATACATTTTTTTTTTATGAATCATGATTCATGGTTGTCCTGGTTTGAGCTAGAATAGAATTCTGCTCAGTGATTTTACTTTCAGCTCAGACTCCTCTAAGTAACTGCTCTTTCTGAAGTTAAGGACATATTTTTGCCATGTCTTCTTCTAAAAGTGATAATGGTGATGTTTCTAGGTAGTACCAAGGATTGGTGTTTAGAAAGGCACTTGCTTATATTTGTTCTTGTGAAGACTGAGGTCACTGATAAATCTTGTGTAACACATTAGAGTGCCTTAACGTAAGAGGTCACATCTTTCACATACAGTGTTGATTTGAATGAGGGTAGAGAGGCTCTTCAAAGGGACTTGGATAGGTTAGATCAATGGGCCAACATTAATGGGATGAGTTTCAACAAGGCCAAATGTCCTGTGCTTGGGTCACAACAACCCCAAGCAATGCTACAGGTGAGCCACGAGATGGACAAAGAACTGGCTTGAAGGCAACACCCAAAGAGTGGCTGTCAATGGCTTCATGTCCCAGTGCAGGCCAGTGACAAATGGAATCCCTCAGGGGTCAGTCCTGGGACCAGTCTTGTACAAAATCTTTGTTGGTGCCATGAACAGTGGCTCTGAGTGCACCCTCAGCAAGTTTCTTTGTCCATCTCGTGGCTCACCCATCAAACCCATGTGTCACCAGGATGTGGTGTGGGACAGTGTCAAAGGCCTTGCTTAGGTCCAGGTAAATGACATCAGTTGCTCACCCCTCATCTATGAATGTTGTGACCTGTTCATAGAAGGCCACCAGGTTTGTCAGGCAGGATTTGGCCTTGGTGAAGCCATGCTGATTGTACCAAATCACCTCTTCACTATTCTCCTGCCTCAGCAGTGCCTCCAGCAGGATCTGCTTCATGATCTTACCAGGCACAGAGGTGAGACTGACTGGGCTGGAGTTCCCTGGCTCCTCCTTCCTACCCTGTTTGAAAATGGGAGTTATATTTCCCCTCTTCCAGCCAGTGGGGACTGCACAAGACTGCCATGACTTTTGGAACAGAATAGAGAAGGGTTTAGCAACCTCGTTCACCAGTTTCCTCAGCACCTGTGGGTGTATCCCATCAGGTCCCATGGACTTGAACACTTTCAGGTTCTTCAGGTGATCACAAACCTGATCTTCACTTGTGATGGGCAGCTCTTCCTTCCAGGTCTTGCCATTATCTTCTATGGCTCTGGGAGTGGGGCTGGAGGCCTTTGTAGAGAAGACTGAAGTAAAGAAGTCATTGAGAACCTCAGCCTTTTCCATATCACTTGTGACCATTTCACCTGTTTCCTTTCTGAGTGATCCCACACCTTCCCTGGTCTTCTTTTTACCATTAACATACCTGTAGGAATTCTTGGTGTTCCCTGGCTATATTCAATTCAAACTCAGGCAGCTTCCTTATATACCCCGCATTCCAGATATCCTTTCTTCCACTCCTTGTAGAGTTTCTTTTTGTGTGACAGCATGTCCAGGAGCTCTTTGCTCAACCAGCCAGGCCTCCTAACATTCTTCTCTGCTTTCCTCTTTGCTCCTGGACACAGAGGAGGTGATCCTTAAATACTGACCTGGGCTGCTCTTTCCTCTAGGGCTTCATCACATGATACTTTGGCCAACAGATCCCCGAAGCCATCAAAGTCTGCACATCTAAAGTCTAAGGTCGCAAGGTTAGAATACGTCCTCCTAGTTGCCCTGAAGAGCTTAAATTCAACTGCTTCATGGTCACTGCAGCCAAGGCTGTCCTTGAGCCTCACATTGGTCACCAGCCCTTCCCTGTTTGTGAGAACAAGTCATGTGTTAATATGTGAGGGTTTTAAAAAAGAATGAACATAAAAGAGAATTTTGTTAAAAGTTTAACTTTTATGTCCAATTCATGAATTATTCTTCACTTTTTTCAACCTGTATCGCTGAGGGAATAGTTAAATATTGCCAAGAAAGATTTATCTAAGAATTTCAGAAGTCCAACTCGGCATGGAAAAAACTTTTCATGTACAAAATGTGATTTTATTTTACCTGTTGTTTACCACAAAGTATTTCTGATAAGGAATAACTTTCAATGAAAGCAGCAATTTGACGAGACATCCTCCTTTAATGTGATCACACATTCTCACAATTGTGTTGTCCTTTTTGTAGAATAGAATTTTAGAATCAACCAGGTTGGAAGAGACCTCCAAAATCACCCAGTCCAACCTCTTACTCATCCCTATCCAGTCAACTAGGCCATGGCACTAAGTGCACCATCCCTTTTTTTCTTGAGCATCTCCAGGGATGGCAACTCCACCACCTCCCTGGGCAGCCAATTCCAACGGCAAATCACTCAATCATTTCTACCCTGGCAACAGTAGTTCTGCTTTCATGAGGTTAGTTTAAGTGAAATATTCATTTTTTCACCTGCTCATTCATTGCTTTCATTTTGTTTTGTAATCATAAGTTAGTGGATGAACAAATGTTAACCTGCAAGAAGGCTTCAGAGGGACTGCTTTGAAATTAGAGAAGAGCAGATTTAGATTGGAAAAAGCTCTTTACAATGAGGGTAGTGGAACACTGGAACAGGTTGCCCAGAGAGGTGCTTGAACCCTCATCCCTGGAGATATCCAGGGTGAGGCTTGACAGGGCTCTGGGTGACCTGATCAGGTTGAGGGTGTCCCTGGTCGCTGCAGGGGGTTTGGACATTAGAGATCCCTTCAAACCTGGGTGATCCTATGATTCTATGTGTCACTGCAGAAAATACTCAAACCTCAAATATAAATATTACAGTGTCCAACAAAGCTAACCCTGTGGATTCTTCTTCACTTTATAGACTCTCTTAGATTTTGACTAATCTCTCTGGTTTTCCCTTGTCTTTCCCCATGACATATTAATTTGTCAATACAAGATTCAAGAAAGTATTCTAAGATCCAGATGGCTGACACATGACTAAGAGTACTTAATAACCCTTGTGAGAATGACTAAATGTTGACTGAATATATTTCAGTGCACTGGAATTGAAGTGCAATTGCTGTGCCGAGAAGATTGCTGTTGAATTGGAGTGCTGCTCAAGGAAGGAGAGCAATTTGTTTCATTTATTAGGGTCACTAGGCAAATTAGCTGCAGCTTTTCCTTCAGGTTGAAACAAACAACTGCATTGAATGCAGTGAGTGAGAAATGCAGATGGGTGCCAATAGAAGAAGGAAGAGATATGAAATATTAATTCTGTGCGAGCCTGTGTCAACATTCATTGCAGGTGAAGCTTTCCTGGTGAAGTGTGATAAATGATTTGCTGTAATAAATACAATCAGTCCTTCACATCAGTTGGTTTTCCATGTCTGTCTGCACATTTGTCTTTCTTCCTGAGTTGTTCCAGTTCTTCTGAAAGTCAGAAGAAGCTAAAAGCTAAAATATAACACTTTTTTAACTGAGTAATTTTAACCATGGGTTCTTGAATCTGATCAATGAACGGCAGACTCATACTTGTTCCCAGAGATCACTGTTGCTTTAATGCAGGATAGGAATCTGCCCTTAAAGCTTTCCAAGGCTCAGTGTGTCAATTTGGGAGTCCTAATGCCTGCAGGAGGTAGCAGATGCATTATGGCCACTGGCTACAGAAGCTTGTCCACTGCCGCTTTGCTTCCCACCACTCCCTTGTCTGCACAATGATACATCAGCAGAGGAACAATGCCACAGCTCACAGTGTTTAGCAGCCTCCAGATCACACAGCAGTCAGTGTATGAGTCATTCCTGGTTTCCCATTTACTGCTGGAAGGAGTGAGCCAGCTGGCTGCACTTGCAATGACATTTCTATGACATGTGTAGGCATCTACTGCTCATCTACATCAGGGATCAGGCTATCAGGCTGCTCACAGGAGCAATCAAGCAGTCAGCTGGTAGCAGTAGCTTTTGGTGATGATTGACCCAGGCTAGAACATAAGCCTTGAATCTCTAAACTAGTTCACAGAATAGTAAAGTGGTCATTCAAAAGGGCTGCTAAACTCATCTCTGGGTTTTCTCTTTAAATAACAAAAATATCTAAGTCTAATCCTGACCATGTCATTATAATTCTATCAAATATTGCTACTTGTAATTATTGCACATCTCTTTATATGATTCTTTTTTCTACTTTTTTTAATCTCAAAATCTATTTTTCCTACTTGAGCAATATACAGACAAGATATAGATCTCTGTTTAATATGACCCCCCACATTAATTCCCCCATTTACTTGTTAAGTATAGATTGCAAAGCCATGATTTGCCATATCAGAGTGTTGTGGAGGCAGGGAATCAACGTGGCTGAGTCAGGAATAAATACAAAAATAGAATTATTTTATTTTCCTGAAACCCTGCCCCCAAAAGTATATACAGGCATTAATTTAGTTTAATTAGCAGACTTTGTTAATTGAGAATATCTTACAAAGGATGCTATAGATAGATTTGACTATTTTAGAAGTCAGGAAATGGAAAAAGTTAAGCTATAAACACAGCTTTCCCAGTATCAATCAGGCTGAGCAGAAAGTTTTCTACTCACAGGTGAGTTAGGCTGCCTGAGAGAAGGGGTGGCCCAGATGCTTGTCAGCTCTCTCTCTTTCAGAAGAAATCCGAGGCCTGTTAGGCCTATTAAGCTTACACAAATGGTGCTAACGGTGGGGAGACGTCCTAAGCAGAGATGGTCCTGTCCCTCAGGAGCTTGTCCTTCACAGTGCCAGAGGACTTTTTCTGCAGGAACTATCCAGGTGGGGGAGAACTCTAAGGCGGGAACCCCAAGGCAGGAAGTACCCCAATATTTATACCTTTCCTAGACAAAGAGACAATTTACCACTTCCTAGGTGTGAAGACCACAGCCAATCACCAGCCCAATTCCAGCGCGGGCATCTGCGTGGATCACTCCTCCTGCTGCAAGGAACTTTTACTTCCCCCCTTCACAGCTGCAGGGCAGGGGGAGGAAAACAGGTTTTTCATGCCTTTCCTCTCCCAAACCACGGAGGAAGAGGAATTTTGGGGTATCCAGGACTCCAGGACACAGAGTTTATGCCATATCAATGAAAAACCATCACCTGCAGATGAACTCATAATGTGTCAAACTGGTGGTGCAACAGAGTCCACCCACAGGCATGCAGGTGTCCAGCCAACTGGCTGCGAGGAGTGTTGCAGCCTGGCACTCGAAATTGAGGGTGGCAGAGACAACGCCTGCATTACGTATAAGCAGATCAATGGTCTGCTTAACCTAGTAGCTGAATTGAGGGATGAAGTGGAAAGGCTAAGGGCTAAAAGGGAATGTGAAAGGGAGTTGGACCTACGGCACCATGCTCTGCAGACCCTCTCAACAGAGGGAGGTGACCCAAGAAACAAGGGGGAATGGACACAGGTGCCTGTCAGAATGGGCAAGGGAAAATCCTTCCAGCCCCCCTCACCTCCTCAGTTGTCCTTGCACAACAGATACAGGGCACTAGAGGTTGAGGTGGTCTTTGAGACAGAAATGTCACTGTCTGGGAGGTTGACTAAAGTAAATCAGCTGTTCCCTCACATCATAACCGGTACCCAGAAGAAAAAGAGGAGGGTAATTGTTATTGGTGATTCCCTTCTGCAGGGAACAGAGGGCCCCATATGCCGGCCAGACCCCTTCCAAAGGGATATCTGCTGCCTCCCTGTGAAAGGGGTCAGGGATGTTACCAGAAGGCTGCCTGCTGTAGTGCAGCCCTCTGATTACTATCCCTTGTTAGTTACACAGGCAGAAAATTATGAGGTTGATAACAGAGGTCTGAAAGCAATCCAAAGGGACTTCAAGGCACTGGGAAAAGCAGTTGAGGGATCGGGGGCACAGGTAATCTTTTCATCTATACCCTTAGTTGCAGGTGAGAATGCAGAGAGGAATAGGAAATTGTACCTGATTAACAAGCAGCTCAGAGGCTGATGCAACTGACAAAAAATTGGATTCTTTGATCTTGAGGAACTTTATATGGCCCCAAGTCTGCTAGCAACAGATGGGGTACAACTGAGTCAGAGGGGGAGAAAGATCCTGGCACATGAGCTGGCTGGGCTTGTTGAAAGGGCTTTAAACTAAACTAGAAGGGGGGGGGTGGGGGGTGGGGGTGGGGTTATACACAACAGTACTAGAGCAAACCGAAGGAGGCTGAGGGTGGTAGGCCAGAGATAGGGGTAAAACCAGCAGCCCAGCTGAAGTGTATGTACACCAGTGCATGCAGTACGGGTAACTAACAAGAGGAGCTGGAAGCCTTGGTACAAGAGGAATACTATGATGTTGTTGTCATCATGGAAACGTGGTGGGATGACACACAACTGGAGTGCTGTAGTCAGTGGCTACAGACTCTTCAGGAGAGACAGGCAGAGGAGAAGGGGTGGAGGAGTGACCCTATATATTAGGGGTGCTCTGGGTGTCATGGAGGTAGAGACTGAGGATGATCAGGCTGAGTCCCTATGGGTGAGAATTAGAGGGAAGGCCAACAAGGCTGACATCCTGGTTGGACTCTGTTACAGACCACCCAACCAGGAAGAAGAGGTTGATTTATTACTCTTTAAGCAACTGGAGGCTGCCTCAAGATCACCTGCCCTTGTTCTGGTGGGCGACTTTAACCTGCCAGACATCTGCTAGGAATTTTAACACTGCAGAGAAGAAGCAGTCTAGATGGTTCCTAGAGTGTGTGGAAGACAACTTCTTATCCCAGCTGTTACGTGAGCCTACCAGAGGGGCAGCCCTGCTTGACCTGCTGCTCACAAATAGAGAGGGGCTGGTAGGGGATGTGGTGGTTGGAGGCTGCCTGGGGTCCAGTGACCATGAAATTATAGAGTTTTCAATACATGGAGAAACCAGGAGGGGCATCAACAGAACCTCCACACTGGACTTCTGAAGGGCAGACTTCAGTCTATTTAAGGAAGTAACTCAGAAAGTTCCTTGGGAAAAAGCCCTTAAAAACAAAGAGATCCAGGAAGGTTGGACCTACTTTAAGAAAGAACTCCTGAAGGCACAGAAGCAGGCTGTTCATTGTCCCAGAAGATGAGATGACGAGGGAGGCAGCCAGATTGGATGGGCAATTAAAGGAATTAAATATAAAAAAGAGAGTATATTGCCTTTGGAAAAAAAGGGAGGTTTCCCAGGCAGAGTTCAAGGATGTTGCTAGGTCTTGTAGGAAAAAAAATTAGAGAGGCAAAAGCCCATTTAGAATTTAAGTTGGCCACTGCTGTTAAGGAGAATAAAAGATGTTTCTATAAGTATATTAATGGCAAGAGAAGGGGCAAGAACAACCTCCACTCCTTATTAGCTGCAGAGGGGAATATAGCAACAAAGGATGAGGAAAGGGCAGAGGTACTTAACACCTCTTTGCCTCAATCTTCAATAGTGGGACAGGTTGTGTCCAGGCCAACTGGCCTCCTGAGTTGGCAGATGGAGTCAGGGATCAGTATAATCCCCCTGTAATCCAGGAAGAAGTAAGGGACCTGCTGAGACACTTGGATCCTCACAAGTCCATGGGACCAGATGGGATCCATCCTAGGGTGCTGAGAGAGCTGGCAGATGAGCTGGCCAAGCCACTCTCCATCATTTATCAACAGTCCTGGCTCACTGGAGAGGTCTCTGAAGACTGGAAAATGGCCAATGTGATGCTCATCCACAGAAAGGGCCTGAGTGAGGAACTGGGAAATTCCAGACCACTCTGCCTGACCTCGCCAAGGGATCAGGCCCAGCCAGCATGGGTTTAGGAAGGGCAGGTCCTGTCTTACCAACCTGATTTCCTTTTATGATCAGGTTACCTGCCTGATGAATGTGGGGAAGGTTGTGGACATAGTCTACCTGGACTTCAGCAAGGCTTTTGACACTGTCTGCCTGTGATGGTTTGGGTGTTCCCTGCCCCCCCACACACTTTAAAAGTCACCCAGACTAGACTCAGCCAGCTCTGGGAATATAAATGAAGCTGTTTATTTACAGCTAGCATAATATACAAGCAGATATTTACAGTATATACTGGTAGGAGATGTGACAGTGGGAGGCTGCCTGGGGTGCAGTGATCACGAGATAGTGGAGTTTTCAATATGCAGGGAGATAGGGAGGCACTACAACAAAACCTACACCTTGGACTTTCAGAGGGCAAACTTCAATTTGCTCAAGAAACTTATTTGCAAAGTCCCCTGGGCAGCAGTCCTTGGGAACAAAGGGGTCCAGGATAGTTGGACCTACTTTAAACAGGAGCTCTTGAAGGCACAGGAACTGGCCAGAACAACCCCAGGGAGCACTACAGGCTGGGGACAGAGTGGCTGGAGAGCAGCCAGGCAGAAGAGGACCTGGGGGTACTGGTGGATAGTAGTTGAACATGAGACAACAGTGTGCTCAGGTGACCAGGAGAGCCAATGGCATCCTGGCCTGCCTCAGGAACAGTGTGGCCAGTAGGACAAGGGAGATTACTTTTCCCCTGTACTCAGCACTGGTCAGGCCACACCTTCAGTCCTATGTCCAGTTATGGTCTCATCAATTCAAGAAAGATGTTGAGATATTGGAAGATGTCCTGAGAAGGGTGATGAAGGCCTGGACTACAGCCCTCTGAGGAGAGGCTGAGGGAGCTGGGTTTGTTTAGCCTGGAGAAGAGGAGGCTCAGGGGTGACCTTATTGCTGACTACAACTACCTGAAGGGAGGCTGTAGCCAGGTGGGGGGTCGATCTCTTCTGCCAGGCAACCAGCAACAGAACAAGGGGATACAGTCTCAAGTTGTGCCAAGGGAGGTATACGCTGGATGTTGGGAGGAAGTTGTTGTCAGAGAGAGTGCTTGGCACTGGAATGGGCTGTGCAGGGAGATGGTGGAGTCGCTGTCCCTGGAGGTGTTCAAGAGCAGACTGGCTGAGGCACTTAGTGCCATGGTCTAGTTGATTGGACAGGGCTGGGGGATATGTTGGACTGGATGATCTTGGAGGTCTCTTGCAACCTGGTTGTTTCTAATGTAGTTGACTGAGAGTGTTGGTAGGAAAATTTTCAGAACATGCTGTTGTTGTGGAAGGCCAAAATAGGCCAAATTAGGCCTAAACATGCCCTTGCTTGCTCAGACATGTTTTCTGTTCTCCCGCTCCTGTTGTTACAGGAAGCAAGGGCAGGAAAGTAAAACAAAGGCCCCTGATGCCTATGAGTCTCCTTCTCTTAGTCCATACTTGTAAAGACATGTGGGTACTGTGTTTATACAATTGTTTGTGTTCTGCCCTAAAAGGTAAAAGCAAGCCCTGCCTTCACTTAATATGGTTAAGCTTTGCAAAGTGCCATTCTGATTGGCTGATCTGTGGCTAAAGCACCATTAGATTCGGGATGTATTGATAAAAGGAGATGAGCAGGTAAAGACAGTGTGTGCTCTGTGTGCTCTTTGCTTCTGGCAATGCTTCTGCTATTGCCTCCTGCCATTGTACCTGCAGTGTTATGCCTGCTAAGCTATAAGGTACCCTTGCTGCATAGTAACAAGCCCTGATGCTCTGGGTTTGTCTACCTGGAAACATGCTGTGCCTTAAGCTTACCAGGAATAGGCCTTAGGTGCCTTCACACGATAGTCTTTCTTAGCCAACGCCACATTGTGCCTGTCTGCACATCACAAGACACCCCACCTATACCTGCAAGCCGCCATGCCAAGTACGGAGCTAAGAGGAACCAGGACCAGGTCACCAAATATTTTACCAAGACCAGTGTTTTATCCACAGCTGCCTCTGCATAATCTTTGATAGCATACTGACTCTGAGGAAAAACAGCTTTGTGGGATCACCACAGTGCAGGCATAGAAGATATTGCCCCAAAATCCCTAACATTTTTTATCTGAAATACAAAACTTCTACTTTGAAACATGAAACAGAGCCAACAGAGTTGGCTTATTTTCTACTAACATGATAAACTTGTGCCATATATCATAGAGTGGTGGGAGTTGGAAGGGATCTCTGGAGACCATCTAGTCCTACACCCCTGCTAAAGCAGAGTCAGGAGCATGCTGCTCAGTATCACAATCTCCATGTGGGTTTGGAATCTCTCCAGAGAAGGAGACTCCACAATTTCTGTGAGCAACCTGGACCAGTGTCTCCATTAATTTATCTCTAGGTAGGTACATAAGAACACTCATCAGAATGGTATAAGTCATGGGAGTGGCTGGTATTAAGGCTTTCTGTTCTATATGTAATGGAAAAAGCCAAACTTGGAGACAAATTGCCCCTTAGGTTTTGAAAACACAGAAAACAGATTTGATTATTTGTAACTAAGTTACATTTTTAGTTGTTTTCACTGCAGAAGTGAAGAGTTAATCATCACTGTTTCATGTGGTGGAAATACAAAAAAACATGGTACCCTGTTCGTGAATCACAGAACATTAGAGTTGGAAGGGATCTCCAGAGATTGAGTTCAACCTCACTGATAAAGCAGGATCACCTAGGGTAGTTCACACAGGAATGCATCCAGGCAGGTCTTGAAAATCTCCAGAGAAGGAGACTCCACAGCCTTTCTGATTTAGTTGGGGCAATTAACAAGGCAGGAATTATAAAATATATAGTTAATTTTATTTTCGGAAAGCCCTGCCCACAACTGTATACAAATTAGTTAAATTTGGGTTCTAATTTGGTCAGGAAAGTCATCACAAGGATGCTCATGGGCAATTCATTAATTTAGGAGAATCAGAAAAGCGGAAAAAATTAGCCACAGAATGTTTTTTGCCCCACTTACAAATAGGTAGCCTGGAGCCCTAGGGAAAGTCTGTTCTACTCACTCCAGTAAAGTAGAAATTTCAAGACAGTCTCTGGCTCCTTTGTGGCAGTCTTGGAACTACTCAGCCATTGAGGGGCTTCTAGATCTCCCCAGAGTGCTGGGAAAGAGGCAGACAATCTCTGACCTGATCCTGGTTTCACTTGGCACAGAAGTTTGCAGAGGTGCAGACAGGATCTCTTGCAGATGTGCAGAGAGCATGATGTTGGTGGCACTTCTTGCCACGTCGTGAGGCACTTAAATATCTTCTCCTGGGAAATGTGAGGCACTGAATTTTCCAGATAGTTCAAGCCCAAAACATCAGGGCTAAGCTGGTCTGAAGCACGAGGCAGAGCAGAACATGTTGTCCAAGAGCAGTGAGGCATAGGCAGCTCCGTGAGGCAGAGGCAATGAGGCAGAGGCAGCACAACTCCTTGCAACTTAGCTCAATTTATATTCTTTACCCGAGTGCAGTGGCTCCTTTGGCCACAGAGATTCACCAACCAAAATGGCATTTGCAAAACTGACCATATTAAGTGAAGCCAGGGCTTGCTTACCCTTATCTGGGCAAGACACCGACAAGTGCCTAAACACCCGTGGGTACCTGTTTATCATTTTGGGAGGGGACATAATGGCCCAAGCCTTTGTTTTTCTCTGGCCCTTGCTTCCCCCATCAGCAGAAGGGTGAGGCAAGCCAGATATCTGATAGGCCTATAAGCCTTCCAGGACGCTCTCTGGGCAGCCTGTTCCAGGACTCTGTGACCCCCACTGTAAAGAAGTTTCTCCCCATGTTGAGATGAAACCTTCTGTATTCCAGTTTGTAGCTGTTGCTCCTTGTCTTATTGCTGCTCACCACTGAAAAGAGATTGGCCTCATCCACTTGACACCTACCCCTCAGGTATTTGTACACATTGATGAGATCCACTCCCAGTCTTCTCCAGACTAAACAGCCCTAGGGCTCTCAGGCTCTCTTTGTAGGGGAGCCCAATCATCCTCATAGCACTCCATTTGGCTTCCCCCATCAAGTGTCTTTGTTAGTTGCATTCGGTAATGAAGAGAAAAAATTTGGGCTGAATCAACATCTTGTAGGCATTTTATTAGGAAAATAAGTTAAGAGAACTACTGTAATGAAATATTGAAATTATGTTGATGAAATGCTGGCATGTGCTACTGTGTTATCTCACTGGAAATAAAGGTGACAAAAGCAAAACACAACTATTAACCCATATTTCCTAAGGTAAGTTTGCTCACTGAAATGTAGGCATTCTGAGAAAACAAGCTCTTATAAGGTAATGCATCATTAACTGTGCTTGTGGAATGCTTTTATTTATGGATTGAGCTTGTTTCAAATGTGTATTTTTTGAAACAAGTATGGTGGACAGAAACAAAGCCTGAATGGCTCCAGGGAGTCATAATAGGATACTGAATATTTCAGCACTGCATCATAGATTTGGATGTTGTCCTCGCTAGCAATATTTCAATGGGACATGACAGCTGTCTGGTTGCTTATGTGAATTCTCTTGCTGAAGGATTCAGGTTTACTCAGGTTGTTCATCTCCTAGATATGTCTTTGCCTGGGGGGGTGCAGGTGGAGTGATTTTCTTTTGTGATCTCACACATGTAATAAGAAATGGAAAGCCACCAACACTGGGGACTGGAAGACTTGCTTAATGTCCTGTAAACTACTGTTTAGAACAGTATTATAAAAATTAAAAATTTCAGCTCTGATTCTTTTGGATTAAGAGATAAATTCTGTAAAGGTCTTAATCTCAAAAAAGCTCTTAATCTACTCAGTTGCTGTGGAAAAAAAGTCACTGGCACCACTCTTGATGATTTTGAAAACACAACACTGATTTTTTTTGTCACACAAAATAGTTCAAAGAACCTAATTTCAAGTTCTCTCAGTTCTAATTATTATTCACACTTGTGCTAGTTTGAAGCTAGCTGGAATATTTTGGTGAGAAGAATTAGATTATAGGCTGTGAAAAGGAAACAATGGTAATGTATACTTCACTCATAAGCTTGCTGAGATGTATAAAAACAAGAACACAAACACAGATAACAGAGTTGCTCTCTGGCTCTGGCGGCCTGCCCTTTTCTCCCTAACCTGCTGTTTGTGTAACTAATCCTTCTGCTTCCTAACGCCCCTGACCAATTCTCCAAACTCACCTTGAACATAAGGCAAAGTTTGGGATAAGGTAAAGGGGTGGAAAGGAGGTGGAAGGGTAGTTGAGAGCCCCTTCTGGGTACTCTGGTTTCTGGGAGGGCTGTTGTGTTTCTGTATTACTTTTCAACTTGCGTATTTCTGTATACAGCTGTAGATATTGTAAATATCTACTTGCATATTGTGCTAAGCTGTAGATATAAAGCTTCATTCTAATTTCCAGCTTGACTGAGTCTAGCTTGGGTGATTTGTTAAGGGGGGTGGTGGTGTGTGTAACACCCAAACCGTCACAGCTGTGTAACCACTTCAGTCTGTTGGAGCACATTCTGCTTTCTATTTGTTCTGAAATGCCAGCATCCTCCTCCTTGAACTCTCATTACAAATGAAGTTGAGTGGAATCACTTCTTTTGCAGTGTGACTAATGAGTCAAAATCAGTTTCCTGTTCTATGATATGCAGAGTTAATATATTTGTCAAAACAGTAGTTCTCAGCTACTCTGAATTCAACTGGCATGTTTCACAGGATGTTAGAGATTGGAAGGGACCCAAGGAGATCATCGACTCCAACTCCCCCTGCCAGAGCAGGACAATACCAACACAGCTCACAGAGGAACACATCCAGACAGGCCTTGAAAGTCTTCATAGAAGGAGAGTTCACAACCATTCTAGGGAGCCTGTTCCAGTGTTCTATGACCCTTACAGTAAAGAAGTTCCCCCTTGTGTTGAGGCAAACCTCTTTTGCTGCAACTTACACCCATTGCCCCTTGTCCCACCACAGGGAGCAAGTGAGAGAGCCTGTCTCCCTGCTCCTGGCCAGCCCTCAGATATTTATAAACATTTTTCAAATCCCCTCTAAGTCTTCTTCTCTCCAGACTAAAAAGCCCAGGTCCCCCAGCCTCTCCTCATAAGCCATGCCCTCCAGTCCCCTAATCATCCTCATAGCCCTCCACTGGAGCCTCTCCAGCAGATCCCTGTCCCTCTTAAACTGGGTTCATTATAACCCAGTTTAAAGTGGTTCATTATAAAGAGTCATCTGTCAGTGGATAAATGTTCACTCTTAGCATTGGGTTTGGAGACTCTAAACCAGGCAACATCTGTTTGTGTTTCAGGTACTACTTGGTGGATTTAGTACAAGTGTTCAAGTTCCTTCAAGGTGCAGCAATCTGACAACTCAAATTGGGAATCCTAGAACTAGTAGTCAGTTTGGATAGTATTCCTTCACTTTTCTTCTTACCAGTTTCTTCAATGAAGGGGAAGCATTGAACTCTATATTAATAAAGTTCTGTGCCTGAGCCTGTATATATGTATAGTTCCCTTGGTTGGCCAGGTCACTTAAGGCAATATTTTCAGTCATGGAATGTACATCTATTTCTCTGGATAACAACTGAGCTAAACGGGCACTTGGCATCTCTAATAGCGTGCAGTCATAAAAGCAGTGCACACTGTTAATGCTTCCAGTGGCAATACAAGATTGAACTACTGCCATTTAGACTGTATGATGACATTTTATAAATCAAAACAGAGTTCTCTGACTTTCTCTCAACACCTCAACTCAGAATTAAGAAATATTTGACTGATAAAAATAGTGTTTCATCTGTTTTGCTGCTGTATATCAGCTGGAAAAGAAGCAACCCTTCCAGAGTTAATCAGAGGAAGTAATCTTTAATTATTTGATTAGAGAAGTTCTGATGTTGGTAAGAGTATCAAGATAACAACATCAACTGAGTTGAATTGTCAGTTTTTAATGTTTATATATATGTGACATTGCCTTAATGAGCTCTCTCGCACATCTGCCTGCTAACCTTTGTCAATCATTATATTACATAAACCTTTGTTTTTAATTTCTTCTTTTTCCACCAGAGATCATTTCTTTTGAATGTAACAAAAATTTAGAAGATTGTTGGGTTGAAGAACTAATCCTATAAAATCCATGCTGGAGAATACTGGATATTCAAGGAAGCTAATGATTTCTCTAAGTCCTCCTGAACTAAACCACACAAATGTTTCAAACAAGAAATAATCCATTGAGATCATTGAGATCAGCACAGAAGCCACCTACATTCATGCCTTTCTAGGCCATTTCTGTGTCCAGTTCTGGGTCCCCTAGGTCACTAAAGACAGTGCCACTGACATATTCTTGTGTTCCACCTTTACCATCAAACCCAAAATACCCTTGAAGACTTGTAAGCTGTGAATTGTTTCCCAGCTTTCAACACAGTCACTCATTGGCAGATCATTGCAGGTTAGAAATCTGGGAGCTTCTTTGCATTTTCAGGGATTTGGTCTGGAAGACAAGTTGTTGTAGATACTGCTACCACTTACTAAAGTTATTGAGATTACTGTATTAACTTGTGTTCCAGAAATGGAGTATATTAAAGAGGATGGCAAGTGGGTCAAGAGACGTTCTCCTGCTCTTTACTCTGCCCTGATGAGGCTGCATCTGCAGTTCTGGGCCCTGCAGTTCAAGAAGGACATAGAACTGCTTGAGAGAGTCCAGCACAGAGCCACAAAGATGATTAAGGAAATGGAACATCTCTCTTACAAGGAGAGATTGTTGGAGCTGGGGCTCTTTATCTTGGAGAGGAGGGGCCTGAGGGATGACCTCATCCATGTTTTTAAATACATAAAGGGTGAGTGCCAGGAGAATGGAGCCAGGCTCTGCTCGGTGGTGCCCAATGGCAAGACAAGGGGCAATGGGTGGAAGTTGAGGCACAGGGAATTCTGTGGAAACATAGGGAGGATTTTGGAATCTGTGAGGGTGATAGAAGACTGGAACAGGCTGCCCAGGGGAGTTGTGGATTCACCCTCTCTGGAGATATTAAAAACCTGCCTGCATGTGCTCCTGTGTGATCTGGTCTAGGTGATCCTGCTCTGGCAGGGGGGTTGGATTGGATGAGCTTTCGATGTCCCTTCCAGCCCCTGATATTCTGTGATTCTCTTTCAGTCTACCCTGGAGAAACTTAAACTGGAGAAACTTAGGTGCTTCAGCTATTGGGAGGTCACATACTCCAGATTTTTTTTTATGATTTAGAAAACAATTCTGGAAGAGTTGTCAAATGTTGTAGTATTTGTATCTTCATCTATCTGTGCATGAAAGCACCTAATAAAGTATCTAAACTATGAAATAGTGCTGGCTGCTCTCAGGAAGGTCTGATAGGGGCATCACAAGGGCAGGGAGTGAGCAGTATCCCAAGATCAATGGCATAATTTCAAATGAAGTCCAGAGTATTTCCCTCTTGTTGTCATATCGTGTCAGTTACAATGATAGACTTCTTTCTGTTGGTTGCAGCGAATACTGAGTCATCCTTTATTTAATTACAAAATGAGGTTATGAAAAAAATCAGAAATAAAAAGAGATAAAATCACTAACACAAATCTGAAGCATTTCCACACCAGTGATTTACTTCAGATACTTAAAGGTATAATTAGGCCTTCTCTGGATGTGGATAATAGCAAGCTAAGTGTTGACATTTTTCAACTGAATTTGTCCTACTATCCCAACAGTTAATATGTATGTAGAGCATATTTTGTCATTATCTCCCTTATCACTCTTATATTTCAATAGCCTTTTGAGGAGAGGAATTATCTGATATCAGTAAACACCTTGTAGTAATGTCTTCATTAATGTTGTTTTCTTCTTAAACAGCAGGTATATTTTGATAGGAGCCCAAAGTCTAGTCCTATTAAGGTATTTGCCTTCCTCTGAAACTGTCCTACACACAAAAAAAAAAAAAAAAAAAAAAACCAAACAAAACAAACAAACAAACAAAAAAACCCAACCAACTCTCAGTTTTCTGGTATTACTGCCTTGTGTGCTTTAGGATATGATTTAACTAATGCATCCAATCCATTTCACCTTAAGTACCCCATTGTGTTGGATGCATAGAAGCAACGAACCATGCCCTAAGCCATGTACAGGACTCTTTTTGCTAGAAGATAGTCAAAGCTCTACCTGTTCTAAATAACACTGAGTGTTCAGAGAGGTCTTTGGTGAATGATTCATACAGTTCCTGTTATAAAAATAGATGGTGTGTGTTCAGCTGGATAATGGCAGAGAGAGTAGGGAATAGTTGCTACTATGACCTTTAGTGCTCTTATTTTGAGCAATTGTTCTATTCCATGCTTTTACCGCTGGCTTTGCATATGTCTAGTCCTTTGTACAGGACTGTGTATAAGGAGAAGAGGAGGCTCAGGGGAGATCTTACTGCTCTCTACAACTACCTGAATGGAGATTGTAGCTAGGTGGAGGTTGGTCTCTTCTCCTAGTCACCCAGCTACAGAACACGAGGACACAGCCTCAAGCTACACCAGGAGAGGTTTAAGCTGCATATTAGCAATAAGTTCTTCACAGCAAGAGTGATTGGCATTGGAATGGGGTGCCCAGGGAGGTGGTGGAGTCACCATTCCTAAAGATGTTTAAAAGAAGACTGGATGAGGCACTTAGTGCCATGGTTTATTTAATTAGAAGGTGTTAGGAGATAGGTTGGACCTGATGATCTCAGAGGTCTTTTCTGACCTGGTTAATTCTGTGAGAGAAGTATGCTGTCATTTAGCACGATAAAATTCATGGTGGTTTCCTCTTGTCCTTTAAGGATCATTTGTGGTGAGATTTGGACTTTTTCTGTATGTTTGGGGAGAAATCTTGTTTGTCTTTTTTTGCTTTACAGATTTTGGGATTTTTCTCATTATATTAATTTCCATAGCATATCAAACAGGCTTAATTTCTCCTTTTCCCCCCTAATATATAGCTAAATGCAGTAGAGAGTCAGGATGGAAGTCTTTTAATTCTCGTCACCTAATGGCATTGGCATATTGCATCATGAGCAGGCAAAATGTCACTGTAGTGTCAGATGGCTCTGAGCTCACAGAAAAGACAGTGAATATAATTTCAAAGGATAAAAATCACATCCTAAAGAAAGTCAAATACATAGCAGATTGCCTCTGGTTAACACAAGCATACAAAAGTGCTTTGTAAAACGTGTTGGCTGTTGAATACAGGAATTCATCCTTGTAGGGACAGGCTCATGTAGTGCAACACTGTATATTATCCTGACAAAATGGAGGAAAATTTATAATGTAATTACTCTGCCTTCTTAGGTACCAGGAACCAAATGTGTTTCTGCACAATAAATCAAAAGAAGACAGAGAAATTGGTTGAGACTGTTGTCTTACAAGCCAATGACAAAATGACACTAAGTTTTAGAAGACAAGGCTTTTGGGTGACTGGGGTCTGCCTCTCACTACAGCCAGAGATACAGGAATTTAAATTTCTGTCTGGAAAGAATCTGAAGAGTGCAGAGTTGTGTGAATAAAATATTTGAAAAAGTATCTCCCCATATTTCCATGAAGTCTGTCCTTGAGGCATCCTGATTCCTTTGACTATTGTCATGCCTCACATTGATCAAAGCAAGATCAAACGTAAGGATAACAAGGAGCACAAAAAGGGCAAAGAGAATATGTAACTATCATCTTTAGCAACATAACTAAAATACAGAAATAATGAAACATATAGAACAAGATGAAATACAGAAATATTGAAATATATAGAAAGTGAAATATAGAAATATTGAAATATATAGAAAGTGAAATATAGCAATATTGAAATATATAGAAGCTGAAATATGGAAATGAGGCTTTTCATTAAAAACCAAAACAAATAAACCCCCTCTAACTTACTTGTTATTTCTATTTAAAGTTAGGAATTCTCCAGGCTAGGTCTGTGTGGTGACCCTTCTTTTGCGGCTGAGCTGAGTGTGTCTTGGTGTTGTTTGATTGCCTGAGTCCTTAATTCCATCAGGGTTAAAGCCAACTTCTCTTAGCTACTCTTTTGCCATTTTTGTTATATTCTCCAGGAGTTACTGCAGAAACACAAAGTGGCAATGCAGTTTGGGAACTGCAATTGTGGAAAAACCTATCTTCTAATTTAATTAACTTCTTAACAGCAAACAAAGCACTGCAACAATTAAAAATAATATAAATACCTTTTAGTTCATGAAAATAAGTGGAAGCACAAAAGGAATTATATTCTCTTTACTTGGAACTACACCAGCCTTGCTTGTATCTCTGTAATCTGTGGTGTGCAAGCTGTTATATGTGGGAGAATAAATCCTTGCCTACCCTGTCATCAGGATGGCAGCACTGCCATTGAATGTGGGGTTTGTGAGCAGTAAGAACTGCATGTATAAAGGGCTCAGACTCCTGTGCCTACACCACAAGACTACTGTAACTTTTATGTAGTATTACAATGTGAAAAATTACTGTTTTTACATTACAGCTTCTGTATATTTGAAATTATGATAGCATCTTGAAGAGTTTCTTGTGGTAGTTTTATTTTGTTTTGTTTGAAATTTGTTTACTGTGCAAGGAATTCACTTGAGGTTTGCTTCTCTGTGAGCCTTTGCTCATGAATTTCTATGAATTTCTGCATCATCCATCTGTGTCCCGGGGTACCCCAAATTCCTCCCCTCCCTCCATGGGTTCAAATGGGAGAAGGTGGTGCAAAAAATGTTTTCCTTCACCCCAGCCCTGTGGGCTTGAAGGGGGAACAGCAAAAGCTGCCTTTCCTCACAGGGGCTGACTCACGTGGAAGCACACGCTGGAATCAGACTGGTGGTTGGCTGCGTTTTTGCACCCAGTGTAAGTGGTAAATGGACACTTTGTCTAGAAAAGCACAAATAGAACAAGGGAGAAGGCAAAAAGGTTCCTGCCTTGAGAGTTCTAGTCTTGACAGTTCCCCGCCTTGAAAAAGAACTCCAGAGAGAGTGCCCAACAGGACAGATTCCTGACGTGACTGGACTGTCCCTGCTTTTGGATGGCTCCTACCTTTTTGCATGGCTTTTGGTTTTACCCCATCCCTGCTTTTGGGCAGTACTCCCCACTTTTTCACCCTTCTGTGCAAACCTGCAGGCTTGTCCTTTAAGAGAGAGACAGCAGTTCCTGGACCAGCCACTCTCGGACCATATCAGCAGCCAACTTCCTGGCTGCCCCCCAGATTGGGGGACACTAGCAGTTTGGGCTCTCCCCTGCCATTATGAAGAAGCATCGTTCCACAATCATCCTACTTGTGGAAGAAGTACTTGAGGTATTTCTGAGTTTGGCAGCACTGCCACTTGCCTCTGGCTTCTGCGACGTGGACATGCATTATTGGACATTGTCTGCAGTGTCAGAAGGCTGCTTCTGCAGAGGAATCTAATAAGGGATCATTGCCGAATGCCTATCTCACCTCTGTGAATAAGACATGCTGTCCCCTTAATCTTCTGTTCAGCCTGATTGATAACGGAGTAAAGCTGTGTTTATAGCTTAGGCTTTTCCATTTCCTGACTTCCTAAATACCCAAATTTGTTGATTTGGGTTTTTTTTTTTTGAAGAAATTCCTGATCAAACTGAATCTGTAAATAAGCTAAACTAATTTTTGTATATAGTTTAGGGATGGGGATTCCAGGAAAATAAAATAATTCTATTTTTATAATTCCTGACTCATCTGTGGGAATGCAATGTGAGAGGGAATAATAACAAGCAGACTGAGTATTTCAGCTTTGATTCCCATGGCTTCAGGATACCTCCCACGGGGGAGAAAAGATAGTGGGACACCTGGTTAATAAGAAAAAAATGGGTTGAAGGCTTTGAGGAGACCTTGGAGTGGCCTTCCAGTATCTGAAAGGGGCCTACAGAAAAGCTGGGGAGGGACTATTGACAAACTCTTGTAAGGACAGAATGAGGAGCAATGGATTTAAACTGAAAGAGAGGAGGTTTAGACTAGATGTTAGGAAGAAGTTCTTTCCAGTGAGGGTGGTGAAGCACTGGAACAGGTTGCATAGAGAGGTTATGGATGCTCCCTCTTGGAGGTGTGCAAGGTTAGATGAGGTCTTGAGCAACTTGTTCTAGTGGGTAGTGTCCCTGCCTATGATGGGGGGTTGGAACTGGATGATCTTTGAGGTCCCCTCCAACCTAAACTATGTTATGATTCTATGAAATGGGAGAAATTGTATTTAAATTTTTGCTGATAGCATAATTTTAAAATTTGTTTTCTTTTTCAGAACTTCAGATAGCAGTTTGGGGAATAATAAAATATGAGATCTATTTTCAAATAGTTCTGGATTGAAAATGGGAAAAAAGAGAAGTTGGAAGGGTTCATTTCTAAAGTTCTCTGTACTGTAGCTCCTATCTTACAGCAACATAGACAAAATTTCAGTTTAAAGTTTTTGAGAAAGTTTTTTTTTTAATATAGTTTCTCATTCTTGTTGTGTTTCACTCTAGACAAAGCTTTCACAACTGAAGGACTCAGCTCAGAATCACAATTAAAATTAAACTGTTACCCAGGTTTTAGTTGCACAGTTGTGTGCATCACCAGTGTCAGGCTGTGATGAAAATCTGTGGCATTTAGTGATGTGTGGCTTAAGGGAGGACTCGCCCTGGGAAGGTCTGGTTTCTGTGGTTGTTTTAACATCAGAATCAGAAACAAAAATTAATGAAGAAGCATACTTTGCTCATCCTACTCAACTAAATTCCCAAACGTGAAATCTCCCTATAGATGGAAGCTTACAAACAAAAGAATTAATCAATTAGACTTGAACAGGTTAATTTGTAGAGTCTGATGAGCATAATTGATTTAGCTTTTGAGCTAGCCCAGAAAAATGATGTTTCTTGCTGCTAGCTGAGAGTCAGTGAAACAAAAATGTAATGATTATGCAAGTACTGTCAAAAAAAATCAGAAAAAAAAAGCTTTTGTTTATTGAAAGAAAGGAATGAGAGCAAGGATCAACCCCAACCCTGCTCCTGGGGCCAGTTTGAGGGCCTGAAGTTTGAGTATGTTCTCTTGTATGAGAGGCCCATAACTGGGGAAGGAGTTTGTATGAAAATAATAAACTCTTCAACTTGAGAATAAGAGAAATATGAAGAGCTGCTTGTTTTCTCTCTTTCCTTCTTAACTCTGAATTGCCTCAGTAAAAGAGGTGAGAAAGTACAATAGGAGAAACAGACAAGTTATTAATTTTCTCTCTTTACAAAAAGAAAGATTCCAGTTTGTGCTCAGGCAGGCTGAGTTGATTCTGGTTGTATTGTTGATTGTTTTTATCAATGGAGGCATAACTTGGAAAAACAGTTAATATCCTGCTTTCTACATTAACTCTGGAGGCAGAAGTCTTTTCTTTCCTATGATACGCATAAATCATACTTCCCATCCCTAAGCATCATGGGGAATTGAAAATATTTTATGATGTTTTAAAATAAAAATATTAGAAACTCCAATCAAGAGCCTAATCCATAACTCAACTGGACTCAGAGGACTCCACTATTGCCAGTAATCCCTGGATCAGACTTGGTTCTCACTGAAGAGATATGTCCCAGATGTACCATTTGTTAAGTTATTACAGAGTTCTTTACCTGTTCTTAAGGCAGGTAGCTTTCAAACAGCTAGGGTTTGTAAATATTCATCCTGACTTAAATTTGTCAGATCTTATACAGTCCAGATGATTCTTGTAGTGAAGAGATGTCTTGTCTTTTTCTGCCCACGAGTTCTGCTAAATTTTTGATAGGCACTGTAGAAAGAGATACTCTTCCACATTCTTGATTTATCAGGATCCCTGACCTCTGTGTCTTTGTGGCTTGCATTGTCTTTGGATATTGAGCAGATATAATTGGTTCTCCAAAGTGCTGTGGAATTTCACTTTTGCAGCCCATGAAAAAGGCCCCAGATGTTACTGGGATCCCAAGTTTCACAACTCTGCTATGAACTTGTCTTCCTTCAGCATAGTTATAAAACTTTGGCTATAGCAATAAAAGCTCCTTTTAGAAGACAGTGACAGTGTTTGATGCTCTTACGTTCCAGTTTAAAATATCATATAAACCAGCTAACCGGACGGCACATCAAAGAATGTCAGAAGTGATAAAAGAAAGGCTGCTCCCTTCTTAGGGAAAAAAAAAAAAAAAAAAAAAGGCAAGATTAGCATATTTATAAGCACATAAGTTTAGAGCACAGGGGCTTGTCCTCAGCTATAGGCCTGGCTAGAGCTTTCTTCCATTTAGAACTGAGAAAAAAAAAAGGCTAAAATCCACAAATCTCCCTGAAGGGTCCTAATGTAGGGTGACTGCTCTGTAAAGCACCATCCTAGGTTATTAAAGATAATGCCACTGACAGATTCTTGTGTGCCACCTTTACCATGTTTGTAACAGTCACTGACTATCAAAACCAAAATACACCTGAAATCTTGTAAGCTGTGAATTGTTTCCCAGCTTTCAGCACTGTTGTTCATTGTCAGATCATTGCAGGTTAGAAATATGGGAGCTTCTTTGTATTTTCAGGAACTTGGTCTGGAAGAGAAGTTGTTGTAGATACTGCTACCACTTAGTAAAGTTATTGAGATTACTGTATTAACTTCTGTTCCAGAAATCAAAGAATCACAGAATGTCAGGGGTTGGAAGGGACCTTGAAAGCTCATCCAGTCCATCCCCTCTGCCAGAGTAGGATCACCTGTACCAGATCACACAGGAATGTGTCCAGGTGGGTTTTGACTATCTTCAGAGAGGGAGACTCCACAACTCCCCTGGGCAGTCTGTTCCAGTCTTCTGCCACCCTTCCAGTGAAAAAAATCCTTCTCATGTTTAAATGAAACTTTCTATGCCTCCGTTTCCACCTATTACCCCTTGTCCTGTCATTTGGCATCACTGGGCAGAGCCTGGCTGCATCCTCTTGGCACTCACCCTTTACGTATTTCGATCTCCTCCAAGCAGCAGAGCCCCAACCCCCTCAGTCTCTCATTGTAAGATGACTAAGGGAACATCTCACATACTAAAAATTAGTGGGTGGGTAGCAAGAATCCTGAATATCAAAACGAATAAGCAATATTATTTTTTTAAAAACCAATCTCGCATCATTAATAACCTCCATAACAATTAACATGCAAAACATCTGTGTGTCAGGCTGACAGGCCTCTTAAATGTTCTCTTAGGCTAAGCACCAATATTCTGTTGGCTACCTGGAATCCTCTGCCTGAAAAGTGATGCTTTTGACTTTTCTTCCAGCAAAGTGATACTGATCACAGGCCTGTGTGAGTCTGCTGATGTCTTCATGGTCAATGAAATCCACATCTGGACATCAGCCAGTGCTGCTCACTTTTCAGTTTTGCTTATGTTTTTTGCACTTTGTTATAGCTGAAAGCCTTCTGTGCTGGAGAAGGTTGTGAAATAATGTAAAAATGATCAGAAACACTAAATATTGGCTTCTGAAAGCATATGCTCACATAATTCAATATTACTGATTCTTTGAGTGCCTCCTAGAGTGCAAAGCCAAGCCATTTGGCTTAAAGAACTTTTGTGGGTGGCTTTCTGTGGGAGTGTTAACACAGTGTCCACAGAGACCTGTTTAATATCTCCATTGAGACATTAAGTCTGCTCCTGTCTTGTAGGATCTGTTAATGCTTTTCTGCTGTAGCAGAAAGTTGAGCAGTTTGTTTCACCTAAGCTCTCCTTTCACTCTGCTGCATTACCAAGTTATGATTTAAGCAAACTTGTTTAACTTTGCACTAGGAGTCAGTGCACAGGCATGGGAAGTTGAAGAGGTCATTTTTTTCTGTCTTTGCAGCATGTAGTTACTACTGACAGCTGAGATGCAGTCCTAGACTTTTTTCTAAGTTGAATATAAAAGCAGCAGGAGTCAGGAGGATCAAGGAAGAACTCTGGGTTAGGGCCAACATCAGTTCAATCACTCACCACAGACTTTGTCAGATAAAACATGTGTGTTCTGTGAGTGGCTGGGTTTGAGAACACTGTTGTAGGAATCAGGAAAAGTATGGAGGTTATCAATTAGGAAGATCATATTAACAGGATAAGCATATTAAGACTGTTAAGAGAAAAGCTATCCATTGTCTTGTAAAGGACCGTTTCTTATTTTTCTACTTGCACATCTTTTGGTTCTTTACCCAAGTTGCCACTTATATCTGAATTTTTGAATAGGTAGCAAAATTCCTATTAGGGTCTCTGGCACAAGTGCACAAATGTTCAAGGCCTCAATAACACTGTAAGTGAACTCACTTTTCAACACAGGAAATGAATTGATAGGAAGCTGCTGTTTTTGCTTAACAAGGATTAATGAGTTTTGATGTCTGTGGGGAATAGCACAGATGTAAATGATTTATTTAGCTTATGGCATTCTTTCCAAAATGCAGACTGAGCCATATCATCTCAGACTTGCTTGTTTCCATCACATTTTTCATTTAGTTATGTAGATTTTTGTTCTGCTTGAAAGCAACATTATCTATCTCAGCAAACTCCTAAGATGAGTATACATGGTATAGCGTACCTAAAAGTGAGGCAAGCAGACCCTGGACAAAGACAAAAGTATCTTTTGTTTTATGTGAGCAGTAAAAGCATATTATTGTATTCATCAAACCATGTCCCATCACCTTTGAGATGATCTGATGCTCATTTCTTCTCCCTTCACCTTTCTGCCAGTGTCTGCACCTACCATCATATTTAGAAGCCTTGGAATTGTTAATATATTGAAGTTTGGGCAGCTGGCACCTGTAAGAGTAACAGTTCATGGAGTGACTCAGAAAAGAATTGAGCAGGTCTTTGTTCAGAAACCAAGAATTCTTTGGGGGAAATAATGTTAAAGAAACATAGAGTTGCTTTCTCACAGGTTAATGGATGATGTAAGGAGTGATAGGTCTTTCTCACTCATCTAGTCCTTGTCTGTTTTCCCCCTTTACTCAGATGATTGCTTTTAACCTTTTCCAGTCTCTTTGATCATTGGTCTGGCAGCCTTGGTCTCTCCAGGATGAATAAGGTCTCCTTATCCTAACATCTGAAATCAGAAGAGTTCTTGAAATTAACTGAAGGTCTCATTTAAGTGGAAGATTGATGTCAGAGCAGACAGGCAGAGAAGTTCACTTCAGTTGTGAGAAGTAGACATCTTACAGCTAGAAGCAGGACAGGAAATTGTTGTCTGACAATTATGAGCTTGGACACTTTGTAGTAATGGAGAAGGCTTCTTCAGTGAATTTTATGTAAGATGAAAGGACGAGGGCTATGATTATATATAACCTTTACATTCAACTGGCAAATCAGTGCAGTAATGCAAGTGTCTGCCTTTGGGTTAGAGCTGGGAAAGCAAGGGAGATTATCTGTAAGGACTTAATGCTTTAAGAAAGATTTGTAGCATTTGGGTCATCAAAGGTAAACTGATCAACTAAATGTATATAGCAAGCAGAACTAAGATGTACTCAGTCTGCTACAGGGAAGACTCAGGAAAGGTTTTGTGGGAGGTCTGTAGTGCTGAGATGTTTTCAGTCACAGCAGCTACTTTTCACAGATTCAAAAAGGATTGAGAGATGTGAGAATGTGATCTAGGTTTATATGCAGGCAATTAAAAATTGCAAAGGCAGGATCCTGTTTCTGCAGATTCTTTGATATGATCCCATTTACTGAACAGGAAACTTGTTGTAGCATATAATAGAATGAATTTGGGATTATGAGAAAATCTGGGTCAAGTTGAAGGTTGTAGCTGATTTTGGTCTCTATTTCAGAGCTTCCCAGAGTTTTATAAAACAGAAAAGGGAGCAATATGCAATACAACTATTTTCATGTTTCAGGTTGTGAAGGGTTTTGGTGTTGTTTGGTTTTTGGTTTGGGATTTGTTTGTTTGTTTGTGTTTCAGAGATTTTGTTTGTTTGTTTGTTTGGCTGGGTTTTGGGTTGGGTGTTTTTTTTTTTTTTTAATTTCAGGTGTCAATAAGGCCTCTGTAGGTTTGTACACAAAGAAGTTCTGACGAATCCTTTCATACCAGGTCACCTACCTCCATGATCACAATAACAAATCTAGAGCAAACAGTGAACATACTGCAACTGAAGTGAGACCTACAGAATATGTACTTTTTTTGTCCACTGAGGAAGAAGAAATCTTTCTTGCCTGTGTTTCATCTGGTATTAGTCATTTTATACAGTGATAGGATTTCTAATTCAGTTCCCACAGCCTAGGTAAAGAAATATATGCCACAGCTGTCCATAAATTATTTCATCTGTATTTGTATTGTTTTGGTTGTCAAGAGTGGAATTTGCTGTGATAAAAACAGAAAAGTACTGAAGAGGACTGCTTGTTTGGCTAGGTTATTTGTGCTGATCCTTTAAGAGGCTTCCTACTTTCTTAGCCAAATTCATTCTGTCAGAGGTCTGATCCTATTTTGTTTTGAGTCTGGTTTAGAACTTCAGTGAACTTTCTTCCAGGTTTATACTGTCTTTGCATTGCTGATCCAAATGTCTCATGTGGAGTCTTTGATTTAAACTTCTTTGATTTTTGTTTTCCAAAATATGATTTTCACACAAAATATTTTCCAAACACTTATTGTCCTGCTTGAGTAATTAAAAACACGGACAAGACTTTTCCAAATGGGCTACATGGAGCTACAATTCTCTGACCACTGTGCAAAAAAAGCACTTTGAAGGGTGAAGTACGGAAGCAGTATGTGTTTAGTGACCTACTGCTTGCCCAGGGACCTTACTTGAGTGCATCTAACCTATAGTATTAATCTGCCCACCAGAATGTCCATTCTAGGGCTAGACAATCCAATAAAATCTAACTAAAGTGTAGACAATGTAGTTTTTCTTTATTGTGAACAGGAACCATCTTATTTTTTTTTCCTCTTTTGTGTTAAATATTTCAAAAGACAACTGCTGATCTTTGCATGTCAAGACCACAAAGTTTTAGTCTGAAAGCAATTTTGAAGCCAAAAAGAACTTGATCTAGATATGAGTAGGACAAGATCTGGGGATTTTTTTTCACCAAAGTTTAATAGTTTGTGACCTGAAATTGGTTCATAGTTTTTGAGATTTTTCAAGTTCTCTACTTTGCTTTACAAAGAAAATTAAGCCTTTTTCAATTGTTGGCTGATATATGTCCAGGTTAATTGTCTCAAAATAAACGGATTAAATAGGATGAAGAACCTGCAGTCCATTGTCGTGGAGGGCCCATAGGCTCAAAAATAGGCTTATATGTGCCTTGTCTTTCCTGGACAGGTTTTTCTGCCCACACCAGAGGTAAATACATAAGTGAACACAGAAGAAGCATAACATACCTGGTGGCATAAAGTCTGGCCTGCCCAGGGTCCCTGATTTTTTAACGTGGTTGTGTAAGCCCATGCACCCAGCTCGTACTTACTGGGTGCTAGGCCCATGCTATCCCCGTATTTGGGAGGTCCAGGCCTGTGGCTTTTGCCTATTATGGTACGCTTGTGGCTAACTGCCAAGCTGATTGGTCATTGTGGTGGCCAAAAGGCCATTAATCTTGGCCCACATTTGATAAATAGAGGCACGCAGGTAAACAAAGTGCTCGCTCGCTCTCATTATCCTGCTTAGACTCACCTGCACTGCTTTTTGTTTATGCCTGCCTGCTTGCCTGCCTAACTGTTCACCTGCAGTGCCCACCCACAGTGCATCTACTTCACAGAGACAGAATCTCCCATGGGCTCCAGCCAGCCATGCACATCTGCACATCACTGCGGTGAGTTACCAGGACTAGATCCTGTATTGCCTGCCTTTATCTATGGAGCTCAGTCTCCCATGCAGCCATGCACCCTATTGCATGCCTGCTGCCTTATTATTGCCTTGTGTGCACCACTGCCGCAAGTTGCCAGGAGCAGACTCCACTTGTCTGCACACAGTCGGCCTGTATGGTCAGCGTGACACTGTACTGAGATTGTACAGCATTGTACTCCTTCTGCACTGAAGGTCCTTCCTTAGAATCCCTGGACAGAGTGTCCAGAAGAAGCCAGGAGGACAAGGTCAGAGATTGCATCCTTTTCTCAGAAGCAGGGAAGATTCTCCTTTCCCCTAAGCCAGGAGAATTCCAGCCTCGACTTCCATGGGCAGAGTCCCCTGATGATTGGACACTTGTATAGGCTGTGACATAGCCCTGGAGGGTGATTGATAATTAATCAGAATTTGTGAGTAAATGCTTTAACGCCTCTGTAATTTCTACTGCCTTCTGCCATATAGCAGAAAGGGCTTGGGCCCATCTACTGGGCAAACATCATATTGACCCCAAGCAGTATTTGCTGCAGGGAAATTCTGTCTTGTTTATAGTTTGAATGTTTGCTAGTTATTAACAAGTTACTGTTTTATATTATTCCTAGAATGTCTTTAATAACCATGTAAGACGCTAAATAATATTAAAATTCAGTGGTTGGGGGTGGCAAGAGTTCAGAATATTGAAGTTAATGAATTATACATTTTTATAGAATATCATCTTGCACCAATGAATTAATTTCTTCCCTCCACCACAATTGGCGTAGGCGGCAGAATACCCCTCCACGACATCCATGACTCTATTTGACTTGAACCTGTGTACCACGAACTTCAGGAAATAGCTTTAGCTTTTTTGTGGGTTTGTTTTGTTGTGTATGATGTCTGACAAAAAGATTATATATATGCTGACCTGAAAAAGTCTTTCCTGTTTTCCTTATGTGCTTTGAAGACCTTTTGATTCAATAAATCAGTATACTCTGACACAAAGCCAGAGAATTCCCAGGAAACTGTATCTTTTTATTGTTCTAGGAATATTTCCTTGCATCAGGTGTGCTGCTTTTGTAGACAGAGACAGCAAGGAAGACAAATCATTGAGGCTTAAATGGGAGTGTCTTAACGTGAGGGAGAATCATAGAATGTTAGGGGTTGAAAGTGACCTCAGGATATCAAGTCCAATACCCTTGCCAAAGCAGGATCATCCTAAGGCAGGTTGCACAGGAATACATCCAGGCAGGTTTTGAAAGTCTTCAGAGAAGGAGACTCCACAATCTCTCTGGGCAGCCTGGTCCAGTGCTCCATCACTCTCACAGTAAAGTGTCTCCTCATGTTGAGGTTGAACTTGCTGTGTTCCAGCTTGTACCCATTGTTCCTTGTCCTGTCACTGGGCAGCACTGAAAAGAGCACCTTCATCTTGATGCTTTCAGATATTTATAGACATTATTGATAAGATCCCCTCTCAGCCTTCTCTTCTCAAGACTAGACAGCCCCGTGTCTCTCAGTCTTTCTTCATAGGAGAGATGTTCAAGTCCCTTAATCATCCTTTCAGCTCTCTGTTGGATACCACCCAGCAGATCCCTGTCTCTCTTGAATTGGGGAACCCAAAACTAGACACAGTATTCCAGGTCTGGTCTCACCAGGGCAGAGCAGAGGGGAAGAAGAACCTCCATAGACCTGCTGCAAGAAGAGGTGAATGAGTCTAAGGGAACAACCAGTAGTGAGGTTTGCCACAACCAATGAGAGGCAAAGCATCAGCTAAACAATAAAAGTCTATCAATGAAAGATATTATTTGCCTAGTGCCCTTCTGCGTGGCACTGCAAAGATGTAAAATGCTGTGTAATTGTTATGATTTATTAATGTGTTCATATCCTTTTGTAATAGCTCTTGTATCTTCTAATAACAAACAATCCATCTATAAATGCACTGTTGGCAAAGCTGTTTTAGTCAACCAACCACTTCTAAATTTATATAATTCTTGGTACATTATTCTAGCATGCACTTTAGAGTTTCCTGCATATAAAAGGCTCTTAATTTCTTTTAAATGGGACCCTAAGGACTTCAAGCCCAGGAACAAGCTTATTTAATGGCTTACTGACTTGCTAACACATACTGGTTTATAGCTACTTAAAAGCAGTACACGATTGCCTTTTCCTTTATGGGATGGATTACAGTTGTTTTCTTTTGTGGAACTTGAGGCTTAACAACCAGAGCTATCAATAGGGCATCTTCTCCCAAGGAACTGCAACATCAGAAAACAATTTCTTCAGGCAGGGTAAGGTCTTTAGCGTGCACAGACAAACCAGAGTTTTCTCAATAGAACCTAACAGACTTGATATCTGCTTTCCATTTCTCAAGCCTGGCAGGCTTAGCTTGGCACTGAGTGCTACTGTGGCAGCTGGAGAATTTGCTCTGAATTCCACAACAACTTCACGGCAAATTTGCTCTAAACAAACCTTTGGTCATAGCAGAGAGAAAAGAACTATCTCTTCACTATCTTATTTGCTGGTATGTTGAATTTTAATAGAAGTATATGTAATAACAAAATATTTAGGAACAAGGAAATTGAAAACCACAGTATTTCTGTTCTCAGCACTAGTAATACTGACAGAATTCTGATGAACACATTTGCCAGGGAACTCTGAGAACTCATATTTGTACCACTCTAAGTCTTGTTTCTCCTCTGTAATACTTACTGGAAAACACAGTCCTGTGTTTCTCATTTTAATCTCATTGCTAACTCATTCTCTGGCAGGGCAGAACTCTCTTCCCTGACAGATTTACTCTTGTTGCAGAATTTACACACACTTTTTTTTCCTCTTGAAAAACAGATTGATGTTGACTAAAGCCAATTTAGACATCAATTCTTCTTTGTGTTTTGTGTTTATTCTGGGTAGAAGGCATAGCAGTGAAAGAACAAAAGCTTAAATGCTATCTCATGTTGGAGGGTTGGTTTTACATGAAGCTTACCCAGGAGATTTAAATAGAAGACACTATCTGTGGCTTTAAAGGTGTACTGAAATTGAAGTTTGACTCTCAGCTGGACAATATATAATAGGCTTATCAGAGTTGAAGTCAGGAAAAAAACTCCAGTAGATTGTGATTCTCATTTTAAATATTTTAGAATAGCAGCTCTGTTCCTTTTCACATAAAGGTTGAAATGGGAAAGGAATTGACTATGGATGGAAAGCTAGATTTTGACCATAAATTGATATTTGTGTGTGTGTTCCTTACCCTCTGTTCAAGACACTGAATATTCAACTACAACTGCTACAGGATGGTTTAATTACTCAGTTTCCAAGTAGGTTAAAAATGGTGATAAGGAGAATGGGAGGAGATATGTGCTCCTAATTATTTCTGAAATGGGGAAAATAGAAACCATTAGAGGACTCAGCCTATCTGGTCAGCTAGTGTTAGAGGAAAGGAACAAGGTGAAGAAATCTTTGGAGAATGTATCCTCTTGTTTGAATTTGTATTTTCTTCATTCTCAAGCTGGTTTGCAAAGCTGAGACTGAATTGGGGTTGGTGGGGATGGCAGATGCAGGGAGATGTATTCAGCAGCTGTATGCCATTAGAAGTTGATAATTCTAGGCAGATTGGTTTGAAGGAACAAAAGGGCTGTGAAGTGCTAATTATACTAAAGGGACACCTGCTCACTCTCAGATAACTCCAGTCTGTTCCCATTTAGGCAGTGATCCCCTTTCTGGCATTTCAGTTGCTGCTATGAAAACATGGCAAAATACTGTCAGATAATGTTTGACTGCTGTTTAATGCTATCTGACATGATGTCATCTGATGTGATCACCTTTGGGCAAGTGAGAATTTTCACTGTTGCTCTTAGCTCCAAAATAAAAATGCCAAGTTCCCTCTTTAATTTGAATTAATAGTCCCTTTGCATATAGCACAGTAACCATTCCCTTTCCCAGGCACTGAAGATACAGCCAAAAGTTAATGCATCTAAATTACATAATGATAATTTTTCAGTGTACAAAAATGACCCTACTGAAATGGAATGAGTAATAATCCTACTTTACTCGGTATGCTCCCCTCCAGTTGCTGCACAGTGCCCAATGGAGGGCATGGCACCTCAGGATGGGATCCAAAGAGACCAATTATCTGACCAGAGAAGGCTCCTTGGGGCTACATGTGCAAGGATACAGAAGGGTTTGGAAGACAGTGTCCCTTTGAGGTTTCAGGTCCTCTGCAGTGTTGCAAAAATAGTCGCCACCTCCTGCAATCATGCCCTACTTGAAGGCTGATATTCACCCTTCCGAAGAAGGAGTTCTTGAAGTCTTTGCTTTTGCAGAAAGAGATGGTGGAGGATGAGAATTAAAGCACCCTCCTAGAGCAGAGGAGATCAGGCTTTTATACCTGTTAGTGGTGCTTACAGCAGTACCTCCTGGCCACTGGGGAGTGAGTTAAGCAGAAAGGTTTGAGCACTGCCTCAGTGCTAAGGTAGGATAACAAAGATGCCATTTGCTTTCTTTATGCATTTATACTTTAGGAACATTATAAATCCCCTAAAGCATAGGCTGATGGTAGCCTGAAGGCATTTGACAAAGCCTTTACTTCATAACAGATTATTTTTGAGAAAGAGATGATATTGCAAGTGGTTTTATTTCATATCAGTGAGGGAACTGCATTGTGGCAGGGGCTTTCAAGCTCTTGAGAGAACCACTTCCCCTTGCAACGATGTTGCTGTGAGGTTCACTGTGGAGGGTTTTTCAGGCAGCTCTCTGGAGCTAAATACTTTTCTCGCCCCAGTTAGTATAAGCATGGCTTTCCTTAGTTGTAATTGTCCTGTTCCAATCACAGTGGGATACTTGGGAGTCTCTGGAGCATTTGATTATTGTGGATGCATTTCTTGCTGACAGAGGACATGATTTGATAAACATGAGCAACCTGTGCTGCCAAGAGTGTCCTTGGAGCACATCTCAGAGGCAGGAACTAAGGCGATGAAACAGCCCCCACGTCCAGCTGCAAGGGGACAGGTTCTGCTGACCGCAGGAAGCTGGCCTCATAAATGTTTTCTTTAAGCCTTAACCTATCTATGCCTTATACATAGCCTTAGCCTATGTGTGCCTTCCACATGTACCAATCTTAATTAAGCTAGCCGAATACACCTCTTCTAAGAGGCATAAAAGATGCTGTATTGCCGCAAAAAAGGGAGGACGATTTTAACCACATTGGTATGCATCGTTACTCTGGCTGCGACCTTTCACTGACAGATAATTGCATCTTTTCACTGATGAATTGGTGAAGAAACTGTTCAGCTTACAGGTGGGTGGTCTCCAAACACTGCTCTGTCTCACTAGGATCAGTTTGTCATAGAGAAAAAATACCATTTTGGTTGGAGCATTTTGTTACTGTTTTTGCAGCAGCCCTTCAATTGGTTTCTACATTTCAGGGACAAGAACATTTAGCTCATGGCTTTGCAGGCAGAGGGCTCTTTGGCTTTTTGTACAGTGCCTTGTGAAATGGTGAAATGGTCACCATAAACCCATAAAAAGCAGCAGCCATTTTGGAGCCTCTGACTCACTTTAGCAATGGAACTGTGAGTAATTAAGAGCTTTATCATAGAATCATAGTCTCAGTCAGTGTTGGAAGGGATCTCAAACATCATCTAGTTCCAACACCCCTGCTAAGGGCAGGGACACCTTACAGTACATCAGGCTGTCTGGAGCCTCATTGAGCCTGGCCTTAAACACCTCCAGGGATAAGGCTTCCTCCACCTCTCTGTGCAACCCATTCCAGAATATCACCACCCTCATGCTGAAGAACTTCTTCCTAACATCCAGTCTGAATCTATCCATTTCAAGCTTTGTTCCATTCCCCCCCCAGTCCAATCACTACCTGACATTCTAAAAAGTCCTTCCCCAGCTTTCTTGTAGGCTCCCTTAAGATACTGAAAGGCCACAATAAGATCACCTCAAAGTCTTCTTTCCAGACTGAACAGCCCCAACTCTGTCAGTCTCTCCTCATAGCAGAGCAGCTCCACCCCTCTGATCACCCTTGTGGCTCTTCTCTGGACATCTTCCATCACATCCATGTCCTTGTTGTAACAGGGGCTCCAGAACTGACACAGTATTCCAGGTGGGGTCTTACCAGTGTGGAGTAGAAGGACAGAATCATCTCCCTCACCTTGCTGGCCACACTTCTCTTGATGCAGCCCAGTATCTGGCTGGCTCTCTGGGCTGCAAGAGCACGCTGACAGCTCATATTGAGTTTCTCATCCACCAGCACCCCCAGGTCCCTCTCCTCAGGGCTGTGCAAGAAAACGATTGTCAGAAGAATATATGCAGGGAAGAGCAGCAGAATATTCAAGCACACATTTTTCATTTCTTTAGAAGTTATGATTAATAGACTCATCTCACAGAACATTTTTTTGTCTGCCCCTGGCCTGCAAAATAAGCACAAGGCATCAGCATTGTCTAAATTAATCTGAATTATAGGAACTGAACTTTGTATTTTACAAGGCAAATGAACTTCACATTTGAAATTGCTTTCAGTCTGAACTTTTTCTTATATTCAGCCACTGTTTGTAGTTGTTGTAGGGTTAAAAATATCCCCCAAAATAAAAATAACCAGACTAGCTTGGAAGGTTTGGAAGTAAGATAAAAGTATATATTTACAGCAAGCCTAAATCTAAAACCATATAATACAATGGATATGTACAAACTATATTTACATATATTTACAATTATTTACAATTTAGGAACAACAGAGATCCTCCTACCCCCTCCACAAACCCAGAAGGGGCTAACAGACACTGCTTTCTTGTAACGGTATAGGCAAGGTGTTTACTATTCTGAATTAATATAGTTTATTATTTTTCATATTAATGTATTTAATCCTGCCACATAATTTATTTTTAATCAGGTTCTTTGCATGGTCATGAAAAAGATAACACAGAGGGAAAACAGAGGTAGTCTAGAACACTTAAGAAATAACTAGCAAAATACAGCAAACCAACTAATTGAAATTGTACTGTCAGAGTTGAATTATGGCTTCCAGACAGTACCTGAACACTTGAAGGGACTTCTATTGGTGTCTTAATAGCTGTTGAGGCTTCTAGATCTTCCCAGACTCTAAGAGGGTGCTGGGAGTGACAGATGATCTCTGACCTGATCCTGGTTCCTCTTGGACAGCTCCAGATTTGACACGGAGGAGCAGGCAGAGGTGCAGGCAGGATGTCTTGCAGATGGGCACAACATTGGTGACACCTCTCACCATATCTTGAGGCACTTAATGCTAATCCCTGGTAAACTGGAGGCACGGCAAATTTCCAGATGGACAAACCCAAATTATCAGGGCTTGTTATAATGCAGCAAAGCTAGCTTGGAATTTAGCAGACATAATGCTGCAAAGCAAGTAAGGCAAAAGCACGGCAGAACACAGCAGAGCAATGAAGCAGAAGCAGGTTGTCTTTTCCTACTTATCTTTTATCATTTCAGCCCAAGACTAATGACTCTTTGGTCACAGAGATTACCCAGTCAGAATGGCAGTTTGCCAAACTTAATCATATTAGGTAAAGCAGCAAAGAGAGAATAGTTTGTGCTACAAATTATATATTAGCCCAGCCAACAAATTAAATTATATAGACTTATTTATTATTGTTTTTCTATAACCAATCATCTATTTTATTTACTTTCTATCTTAAAATATCCAGAAAGTTCCTATTTGTTGCTTACAATTTAGGATTCAGCTGGAGTGTTAGCTCTAAACCACTACAATAGCGTAAGGAAAACTGGATATAGTGTTTGCTTCTAGAGTGACACAGTGAATTTAGTAGAACAAGGTTGAAATTTGTTTGGTTATTTCAGTGTTAATAACAAATTTGCAAACCTTGGCACTTTCCTCTTTTGCATTCAGAAACAATTAAGAATTGTAGCTTGTTCTCTTACAAGATATAAACCAAGTGCATGCAGGTTAGAGTAGACCTATATCCAGGAGTTTCCACTGTAAAGAGCTTTTGGAGGCCTTTAGTCAATTTTGGTTTCCAAGGATTGTCTCTTTTACATAATGCCCTCAAAGCCCATATAAGTTTTGAACTCTGAAAGAAAAATAATTCTTAAAATGGGTAAAAAAATATATTTTCCACTTCCAAACTCATAAATTCTGTTCCTCTCCATCTTCTTCCAGATTCAATTTCATAGGCCTAATTTTCTGTTTTCATTTTAGCTGATTTCTTTTGCTCCTAACTGGACCCCAAACCATTTGGAATGACATTGCCCAATTGGGAAAAAAATGCACTTTTTAATTCACAGAGACCATGAAGCTGAGCACAAACTACTGTGGCTGTGCAAACACAGACAAGAAACAAGCACTGTGAAAAATCAAGGGAGAGGAGAAGACTGAACCTCTGTCTTTCTACTTTCACCAAAATAGTTGCTATCTTTGGTACTGCCTCTGGTCACACTTCTTGTTCCCTTTACACCAGGGTTTCCCACAGTCTGAACAGGCTGGAGTGCTGGACAAAGACTGACCATATGAAACTCAGTAAGGACAAGAGCAGGGTTCTGCATCTGGGGAAGAATAACAACAGCACCAGTACAGGTTAGGCGCTTCTCTGCTGGAAAGCATCTCTGTGCAAAAAGACCTTGGAGTGCTGGTGAGCAGCAAGTTCTGCATGGGCCAGCAATGTGCCCTTGTGGCCAAGAGAGCCAGTGGCGTACTTCGGTGCACCAAGAAAAGTGCACCACAGGATGGCATTGGTCTAGAAAGGTTCTTCTCTCCCTCTACTCTGCCCTGCTGAGAGCACACCTGGAATACTGTGTCCAATTTTGGGCTCTCCAATTCAGGAGAGACAGAGATCTGCTGGAAAGAATCCAGTGGAGAGTGACGAAGATGACTGGGGGTCTAGAGCATCTCCCCTATGAAGAGAGACTGAGAAACCTGGGGCTGTTCAGTCTGGAAAAGAGAAGACTGAGAGGAGATCTGCTCAATGTACACGAATATCTGAGGGGCAGGTATCAAGTGGATGGATCAAATCTCTTTTCAATGGTTAGCAGCAATAAGACAAAAAGTAACAGCTACAAACTGGAACAGAGAAGGTTTCACCTCAACATGAGCAGAAAGTTCTTTACAGTGAAGATAATGGAGCCCTGGATCAGGTTGCCCAGAGAGGTTGTGGAGTCTCCTTCTCTGGAGACTTTCAAAACCCTTCTGGATGCAATCCTGTGTGAGCTCCCCTAGGGGATCCTGCATTGGCAGTGGGATTGGACTCAATGATCTCTGGAGGTCCCTTCCGACCTCTAAAATTCTGTGATTCTGTTTTTTCTGCCTTTCTCCAACATTTAGAGCTGAGATACTGTTCCTCTTATCAAAACAGAATCAGAACCAGGTTATCTTGTGTCAGCCCTGGTCAATAGGAGAGGTTGTGCTGCAGTTCAAATTAATTCCCTTGGAGTAAATGAAGATGAACCAGGGCCACACAGCTGAGGAATTGGATTTATTAGATTGGACTGGAGCAGAGACAAAATGGTAAGGAAAGGGAAAGGTAGAGACAGAAAGAGAGGATGCGAGGGAGAGAGAGAGACTTGAAGAGCAAAGGAAAGAATATCATTATTCCCTGGATTCAAATTGCAGAATTATTACAGGAACAGTCCCAAGTTCCAAGAAGCCACATCCTGGCTTGTATTAAAAATGCTGTGGCCAGCAGGAGTAGGGAGGTGATTGTCCCTTTGTACTTAGCTTTAGTGAGCCCACATCTTGAGTATTGTGCTCAGTTTTGGGCACCACAATAAAGGACAGTTGTGGAAGTGCTTGAACCAGTGCAGAGGAGGGCAAGGAAGCTGGGGAAGGCCCTGGAGAATAAATCTTATGAGGAGTGACTGAGGGAGCTGGGGCTGGTTAGTGTGAAAAAGAGGCTGAGGGGACATCTCATTGCTGTCTGCAGCTATCTGAAGGGATGTTGTGGAGAGACTGCTGCTGGTCTCTTCTTACAGGTAAATAGTAATAGAACAAGAGGGAATGGCCTTAAGCTGAAACTGGGTAGGTTTAGATTGGACATTAGGAAAAAGTTTTTCACAGAGAGAGTGGTCAGGCACTGGAATGAGCTGCCCAGGGAGGTGGTTGAGCCACCAAGCCTGGATATATTTAAGGGTCACTTGGATGTGGCATATACTTTGAAAAGTGAAGGCCCTCTGTGGCAACGGTAGAAATGAAGTGGTGCAGTGCTGGTGGAGCAGCTTTGTAGGCAGAGAACTGCGGTGGTGAAAGCTGGGGAGAACAGAGCTGTCATTGCGCTGGCAGAAGACGCTGGCAGACGCGGGCAGCGCAGAGGGGCAGCTGTGTGAATAGTGCCAGGCAGAGCCCTTGAGCTCACACATGGCTGCCCAGAAGTTGGTGTTCCCCTGTCACCCCTTATGGCACAGGGGTGGTGTCTCCAGAGCTGGGCAGCATGCAGTGTCCACATTGGCCTGACAGTGGTGCTGCTGTGGTGCTTTTAAGCCATGCTATAAGGCCAGGTCAAACCCTGTTGGAGACCATAAAGCAACTGGAGATCTCACATCCCTTGATGTAGGAAAGAAGTCCAGAAAATCACTAGTTGATACAAGAAGTCCTCAGCTCCTGACTAAGGGAGACATCTACAACTGAGAAATTGCAATACTCTTCACTGTCCAATCTCTTGTTCTACTTAGTCCAGAGAAGCTGAGTTACTGCTTTCAATTTTGCTCTTTTCAATTACATATTTTCCTACTTGTATTTTTTTCCTCATTGTTTACAATGCCATTTGAATTCTTGTTTACTCCCTAAGGGGTTTTGGGACACAGTTTGGAAAATGCTGTTTACCCCAAGTGTTTGGCACTGTGGGTGCAGAGTATCTACCTTGAGGCTAGCTGTGTTCAGCTGCCATGGAGATCACAAAACCCAGAATGTCCTTGGACAGACTCCATGTAGGAGAATATCCACATCAAGAACTGGAAAGAAATCTGGAGAAAAAGATCATTTTATCCTGATGGTCACTGGTGTTGACGGCTAAGATAAGGAAAAAACAGTATTTGTTGAGGACACACAAATGTTGTTTCATGAGAATGGCAAAACAGTTCCTTGGTTCAACTTTCTTTCCAAATAATAGGCTGTATTTAGAGTAATTCTGCTGTTCTTGATCTTTTCCACAATAGTAGATTTTTCTAAAGCCTTCTCTCTTCTTTTCTTCCTCTGAATAAAATAGAAATTGATTCCAGTTACAGCATCTTCAGGCATTCTCAGGGCTGATGTTGAATTAACAAGACAGATGTATTGTAAGGGAGAAACTTTGGATTGACTACAGATGCACAGAACAGCTCTTGTAGTATGGGATCCCCTCGTGCCTGGAGGAATCATCTTTTTTTTTTTCCCAGACATGTCCTTGAACCAGCTTTTCTCAAGACAGCATTCTGGTTTAGTGAACTCTCAAAACTTAGTAAGAGCCATTCTTTTTGATGGGTATCCAAATCAAGCCTTAATTCAGTATCCTTTAAGTTATGAGGGGGAAAAAGGAGTTTTGAAAAGGTTTGTAAGATTCAGAAAAACATGAAAGCATATTTGTCTGATTTTTAGTTATTCAAGAAATCTTACTTTCCTCACCAAAAAAAAAAAAAAAAAATCCCTTTTAAGTATATTCCTCCTCATGTTGATCATGCATGCAAAAATCCTAGAAAAAAATGTATCAATGAAATCTCCACTATTGAGCATCCAATATTTCACTGCTAAATGAAAATGCTTTGATCTCAGAACAGGTTCTTGGTGTCTGTTGTGTGCTGAATGTGTATTCTAAGTTTCCTTTGCACAGTCTGGCTCTTTGGCACAAGTAACACTTGATTCTCCTGTAGAATGATTATATACCATAGGTGTAAGTCATCCTGTACTAAGAATCACAGAAACATCCAGATTGGAAAAGACCCTCAGGACCACCAAGTCCAACCAAGAACTCTACTCTACAAGATTCACCTTAAACCATATCCCCAAGCACCACATCCAAACAAACCTTAAACACATACAGGGTTGGTGACTCCACCACCTCCCTGGGCAGCTCATTCCAGTGCCTGACCACTCTCTCTGGGAAAACCCTTTTCCTAATGTCCCATCTAAACCTCCCCAGTCTCAGCTTGAGGCCATCCCCCCTTTTTCTGTGTACTGGAAAAGACCTCTGAGATCATCAAGTCCAATCATTGATCCAACACCACCATGGCCATTAAACCAAAGTGCCGTGCCCAAACATCTTTTGAACACCTCCACGCATAGTGATTCCACCGTCTCCATGGGCAACTGTTTCAATGCCTGACCACTCTCCTGGTAGGGAAATTTTTTCCTAATATCCAGCCCAACCCCCCCCGGTGCAACTTGAGGCCATTTCCTCTAGTCTTACCACTTGATACTAGGGAGATGAGAGTGAACCCCACCTGACTCCAGTCTCCTTTCAGGGAGTTGTAGAGAGCAATGAGGTCTCCCTTCAGCTTCCTCTTTTCCAGACTAAGCAACTCCAGTTCCCTCAGCCATTCCCTGCAAGACTTGTTCTCTCAATCCTTCACTGGTTTTGTTGCTCTTCTAGAAACACAATGCACAATACCTGTGAAAACAGTGGTTCATCTCAACAATATCTGGCTGCACAAATGCCTCCACTGGAACAAGTAAGGGGGAAGAACAAGCAGCCCCTAGTTACTTGTTACGAATTTTGTAAAGTTATTAATCTATATTAATTTTGATATCCAGGTGAAGATTGTTAATAGCTGAAAATTGTTTATTAACATTAAATCTCACCAGAAAAAAAATTTTCAATGTTCAAAATTCACAGTTTGGATATTTATACACACAGGGAACAGGCAACCTAGAATGCTTAAGAAATAACTAGCAAATACAAACATTAAACTTAGAACTGTAAAGAGTTTCTTGTGGTCAATTATACCTCTTTCCCACCAGGGGACTCGAGAGGCTCCTTTCTGCTGCAAAGGTAGAAAGCACAATAGAATCTAGTCACATAATTTCTTATGAAGAGTCTTTGAATATTTACTCACAAAATAGTATCAGATAGTACCCAAACACTTGAAAGTCATTAAAGGCAAAGCAGAGCATAATGTGGCAGGGCAGAGCAGGCAAAAGCAGCACAGGCATGCGGCAAAAGCCTATTTATTTGCCCAAATGTAATGGCCTCTTTTTCCACAGAGATTCACCAATCAGAATGGCACTTTGCCAAACCTGATGAGGGGACAGACAGACAGACAGACAGAGTCTGTTCAGTGCAGTTTGCTGATGACACCAAACTGAGAGGCTTGGCTGGTACAGCTGAAGGCTGTGCAGCCATCCAGTGAGACCTGTAGAGACTGGAGAACTGGGCACAGAGGAACCAATTAAAGTTCAACAAGGACAAGTGCAGAGTCCTGCATCTGAGGAGGAATAATAAACTGCACCAGTACAGGCTGGGAGGTGATCTGCTGGAGAGCAGCCCTGTGGAGAGGAACCTGGGAGTGCTGGTGGATAACATCCATGGGACAACAATGTGCCCTGGTGGCTGAGAAGGCCAATGGGATCCTGCAGTGTATTAAGAAGAGTGTGACCAGCAGAACAAGAGAAGTTCTCCTTCCCCTCTACTCTGCCCTGGTGAGACCTCGTCTTGAGTGCTGTGTTCAGTTTTGGGCTCCCCAGTTTAAAAGGGACAGGGATCTGCTGGAGAGGGTCCAGTGGAGGGCTACGAGGATGATTAGGGGACTGGAGGGCATGGCTTATGAGGAGAAGCTGAGGGACCTGGACTTTTTTGTCTGGAGAAGAGAAGACTAAGAGGGGATGTAATCAATGTATATAAATATCTGAGGACTGGTCAGGCGTGGGAGGACAGGCTCTGCTCACTTGCTCCCTGTGATAGAACAAGGAGCAATGAGTGTAAGTTGCAGCACAAGAGGTTCCGTCTCAACAAAAGGGGGAACTTCTTTACTGTAAGGGTCATAGAACACTGGAACAGGCTCCCTAGAATGGTTGTGAACTCTCCTTCTCTGGAGACTTTCAAGGCCTGTCTGGATTCATTCCTCTCTGATTTGTGCTAGATTGTGTGACTCTGCTCTGGCAGGGGGATTGGACTTGATGATCTCCTTGGGTCCCTTCCAACCCCTAATATTCTGTGATCCTATGATCCTGTATCAGGCCTATTTTGGCCTTCCATGACAGTGCTTCCTGAGTGTCTGTGAGCTGGTGCCACAGGCTCCACTGTAAGGACACATTCATTCATTGTCTTTTTTTTCAAATGGGAATCACTGTGTGTTGTAGTTTTTTTTATTCGGAGAAAAAATTGAAATTGTAACAGTTTCTTTTCCCAATGTGGATTGAAGTAAGCATTGATTCTGGGGGGAGTTCTCTCAAGCCAGCAGTACCATCTTGCCCCACATCTTGAAAATGTGGAAGCTGTTCTGGATCTACTCTGTTACAATGCAAATTAAATGTAATTGCCCACTTCTAGACTTAAGAAATCCTCCAAGTGAGGTTTGACATCCACGGTGGCAGATTTCTTTTGGAGTAGTAGTACTTAGAACAATGTTATTAAAAGTTCGGTAAAACTCCACAACATTTTTCTGTGTAACTCACTAGGACAGCAAGGTCAGGCCTTCACAGATGCATTCCCATTTCTTGCATGTCAAGAAAAGCTCAGAGGGACCTCGTTCTGCTCAGTTGGACTTAACGGGTGATGACTAACTCTCATTTTGGAGCCAGATGTTCACAGAGGGCACATATCACAGAAATTTAGCATTGCACTGAGAGGTAAAGTTGCTATGTAGCAGGTGACCACTGCAGGTTGTCAGTGCTTTCCACCATATGCACAAATACAATAGATACTCTTACTTAGACCTACTGTTTGTGACACAGTAAGTTAAGGGACTGGATAAATCTTCTGCATTGCAGAATACATCTGCAATAGAGTGAAATGAGAGGGTCATGGCTCTGGGGAGTCCTCTGTAGAAGAGTTGCTGAGAAGCTGTTTCGTTAGGTAGGTGAGAGAAAGCAATGGAGCAGCAAGTGCTAGAAGCAAAGTAAAAGCACAGGAGGTGACAGCGTTGAAACCTTTTGCTACTTTTGAAAGCATCTGTACATATGTAACACTCATAACAGAAAACATTTGCAAGGATTGTTTCCTCAGAAACTGGGCCCCACACGACAGGACGGACATGTGTGGTGGAGGGCCACATAGGCACAAATAGCCTTGTTTACAAGTCTATGCTTGCCTGGACATGCTTTCCCTCCGAAAGGAGTTTTTTTATCTAAACCAGGGGAAAACAAATTAAGCAGACAAAGGGGCACAACAGGCCTGGCACCTTCAAGTCTGGCTTGCCCTGTGGACTCCACCTTATTTGGCATGTTTTGGCCTGCTGCCAGACGCTCATTGGACAGTACTGTGGCCAAAGGACCATCAATCTTGGCCCACATCTCATAAATAGGGCAATTCAGTGTTCCTGCCACCCTCCTCCACCCACCGCTCCTAGCCTCTTCATCGTCTGGCACCACTACTGCTGTATGGTTTCCAGCCCACGGTACTTTGCACCAATCCAGAGGAATGATCTACCAAGGCATTTCCAGCCAGCTACCACTCCAGCTCACCATTTCCAGCCCGATCGTGCCCGTGGAGCCTTCTCAGACAGTGTGCCTGTTGTGGAAGGGAGTTTTGTTTGGGGGAGTTTGGGGAATGATATGCGAGGCCGATTTATAAAAAGGTTTAAATTATTTAATATTATGTATACTAGAAATCCCCTTCCCCAAACTTATTTATAACTATCCCACGTAAGTTCTTTATATGCAGTTTGCGAATTAAATCATAGAATGACTATGTACAGGAAATCAGGAATTTAGCAACAGTTTGTAAAAGAATTTAGAAAGAGAGTCTGTGGCTTGAAAACGCCAGGATTTAGGAAGAGAGTCTGTGATTTTGAGAGAGTTCACTGGAAGCTTGAGAGATTATTCAGTCTTTAAATTAAGTTCTTGTCAGTTACTCACTGTCCAAATGTAGTTCAGAAAAGTTCTAAATATCGTGGATTTGGGCACGCTGTTTGAGCTTCCACGGGTCCGGTTCAGGCTGGACGCTGACTCCCGGGGCTCGTGAGGATTGGGCACTGCCTGGAACGGTGCCGTCTTGAGCTGGCTATAGTTTTATTGCTGCGATGTGAATGCCGCATGTGTGCGTGTGTAATCAGTGAGCAGGGTAACGAGCAAAAGAGAGGTACAAGTAGAGCAAGGTAAAGAGCAAGGGGCGCTCAGTTAAGGGTGCAAGGGTGCCCAACTAAGGCAAATGCGGTATTTTTATAGTGTTTTAGAAGAGGTGTGTTCAGCCAACTCAGGCAGACTTGCGTAAATTTTACAGATTGGTACAAAGTTATAATCAACTCACACAATTGGATAATTCTTACCAAAAACAACTTATGGGACCACCCAGGGGTCAGCCCCCAGCAGATGTTCGGCGGGTGGTCACCCTGTCTGAAAACTCCAAGGCCTTTATTTCAAAACATAGCCATGTTTATGTCTTTCGCTCCTCTGAGGGAAAGATTCTCCCAGGACCTGTACGTCTGCTGGTACAGCAGCTGCGTCAGTGCAAGCAGATAGAAGTATTGTTTTGACTTTTTCGATAGAAGGTACCCGTGTGAGCCACGACCCTGTGTACAAATTGGGCCTTTGCAAGAGGGCTCTGCTCCCTTCCATGACAGCGCCCCAATACCCGTACTGAACTATTCAGGTCCACAAGGATCAACAACGTGGCTTTTACTACACATATTTGGGACCACAGAGACTGTGACTTCAACTAGTGAGTAACTGAACAATCTCAATTTGAACAGCTTAGAAATTTCAGTGGCTTTACCCATGGCACTTTAATGCCACGAGACTCTCTATCCAAACCTTTCCAAACCTCTACCAAATTCCTGATTCCTGCTGTAAATACACATTCTGTAAAATAATTTCACAACCGCATACAAAGAACTTGTGTAGGTTAATTGTATGTAAGTTTGGGGGGGAATTCTCTTTGTATGTAATATTAAATTATTTAAAAACCTTTCAAAATTCGGCCTCTCATCCTACTCCTAAACTCAAACAAAACCCCTTCACAACAACATGGAGGTTCTGGAGCATGCGTAGAGAAGAGCAAAAAGGTTCATGAAGGGCCTGGAGCACCTGGCCTACGTGAAACATCTGAGAGAGTTGGTCTGAAGAAGAGGAGGCTGAGGGGAGACCTCATTGCTCTCTACATCTACCAGAAAGGAGTTTGGAGTGAGGAGGGGGCAGCTTCCTCTCCTTGGTGGCAAGCAATAGGACAAGATGAAATGGTTTCAAAATGCCCCAGGGAAAGTTCAGGTTGGATGCTAGGAAATATTCCTTCACAGAGAGGGTTCTCAAATATTGGAATGGTCTGCCCAGGGCTGTGGTGGAGTCACTGTCCCTGGAGGTGTTTAAGCAGCTTGTGGATCTGGTGCTTTGGGGTGTGGTTTAGTATTGACTCTTCAGTGCTGGGTCAAAGGTTGGATGAGCTTTGAGGTTTCTTCCAACCAGATGTCTTCTGTGATTCTGTGAAAAGATTGTCTGATATAGGTATAGATAATCTAGATCAATTGTAACATCAGCTGGTGTTGATTTTCCTCTTGTTGTATAAGTAGGTTTTTTTCCTATTGTGGAAAAGCCAAATGCTGGTGTGGGGTATCTAGCTAATGCTGGCACTAGACTCTTACCATTGGCAAAGCTATCCACTGAATCACAGCTTCCATTCCCTGCTAGAATACTCTCACAATAGGTATTGTTAAAATGCAGTATTGTGCTGTTATTTATCCTGAACAGCATTTTATTGTATTGTAATGTATGGTAATTTAAAAGAAGAGTTGTGCTCTGGATAGGTCTTATAATTAATGAAGAGTCTAATTATTTTTTCTTAGGAGCATAATAGTGGGGATCCTTCTGAAAGCCGCAAAGCAGTCCCAGGCCTTGCAAACTTGAGCACTAGTTGATGGCAGTAGTTTTACAGTGCTAAGCCTACTCAATAATAAGCATCAAGAACAGAAACTTTTATAACTGAGCAGATCTAAGCCATCTGGTTCCTCAGCCTGGAAGAAAATGAGCATAGAAGACTCTAGAAAATTGCTTTTCTTGAATAAGAGTTTTTTTACAGAAGGCATAGAGTTTTCATGCTCTAGAGGCATGAAAGAGAGTTTAGACATTTTATTATTAAAAAAAAAAAACCCAACACTAAATAAGGCTTTTATGTGTAAGAAATTATTTCAGAACTGCTCACACATGAGGAGGATGTAGCCACATGGGTGTTAGTTTCTTCCTAGTAATAAGTGATAGGATAAGAAGAAGTGGCCTCAGGTTGCACCATGGAAGGTTAAGGTTGGATATTAGAAGAAACATCTTCACTGAAAGGGTTCTCAAATACTGGAACAGGCTCCCCAGGGATGTGGTTGATTCACCACCCCTGGAAGTGCTGAAATAGTGCTGAGGGACATGGTTCAGCCCAGATTTTTGTAGAGTTAAATAATGATTGGACTTGATTAAAGGTCTTTCTCAAACAAAATGATTCTGTAATTCTAAATCTCTTATGGATGCACCATTTGCTTCAAATCTCCCAGTGGAATTCTTTATGTCTCAAGACCTAAACTCCCACTGTTGACCTGCAGCCTTATCAGTCATGGAGTAGTCCAATAGCAGCTGACATGCAACCCTTTACCTAAGGAAGCCAACATGCAGTTAACACAAGGTAGAACACAAGAGAACCTGAGCACAGCAGAGTAATTTGCTCTTCATTAGTGACATGCACAGAAATATTCACTATAGTCTGTTTCCTTATTTAGCAGAGCATGATTTGAAGACAATAAATTGAAAAGAGGAGTTTTATTTGCCATAAGGCTTGGTGTTTGTATCTTAAAAGGGTACATCTATGACTATTTGTAAAGTCTTTATTTTTATGTCACTTGGTTCCCATTGCTTCTAAAGTTCATTGTTCTCTTATGGTTTGGGAGTTTATTGTTGCTTTTATTTTTTTGCTTTGTTGGGTTTGTTTGGTTGTTTTTCAGTCTGGGTTGCTTTTTCCTGAATTAGTGTTGAGCTGTCTCTATTGGATATAGCACTTTGGCACAAGTGGGGTTTGGGATATTTATAGCTTTAGCATTCCTCTGAAATGCAGAATATATTCTTAGAAAGTCTGTGCTAGGCTGAAAATTAGAGAAACTAACATTAAGTATTTTATGTAAAAATGTGAAATTGCAGGGAAAAAGCTTCAGTAATTTTGGTTGAGCTCATATCAAGGCAGGTGACAAATAGGGCAGTTACTGAAACAAACAAACAAACAAAATAGTAAAGCACAGAAATTGAGAGATTTTAAATCACACTGTTTATATTTTGCCAGCTAGAAAGCTGTTTTCATAGGATCATGGGATGTTAGGGTTTGGAAGGGACCTCCTGCTGAGGTTGGGCAGAACTGAATAGTCTGAGAAACTGAGGAGATTAAGCAGGATTGAGTAATTGAACTCATAAGGTGGCACAGCTGCAGAAGGGTGGCCTAGGGAGGCTAGCAGAGAAGCTGAGTGAGTTCTGAGCTATACAAGGAGGACAGGCTGGTCAGCCCTGGGAACAAGCAACGTTGTGGCTAAGCTGCTGCAAAGGGGGATTAAGGGGGGGTAGTTGGTCAGGTCTGCCTCTGTGTGTGTGGATAGGCCATTTCTGCCTATGTAAGCCTATCAAAATTACATGTCCCTGTACCTAACTCCACTATATAGGTATCATGCTTAGCTTCAATAAAGAGATTGACCACTATGCATCATATTGGTGTAAGCCCAGTGACCTTCCCTCTCCTGTGTGGCCTAGAAGAGAGGCCAACTCAACAACTTCCAAAGATCATTGAGTCCAACCCCTCTGTCAGAGTATGACTATAATCTAGTGCAGGTCACACAGGAATGTAACCAGACAGGTCTTGAAAGTCTCTGTACAGTTTGTGCCAGTGCTCCATGACCCTTACAGTAAAGAAGTCCTTCCTCGTGTTGAGGTGGAACTTTCTGCACTATAATTTATACCCATTGTCACTTGTCCTATGACAGGGTGCAAACTGAGAAGAGTTTGTCCCCTCCCTCTTGATCCCCAGCCTTCAGATACTTATAAACATTGATTAGATCCCCTCTAAGTCTTCTCTTCACCAGATCAAAAATCCCTGGGTCCCTCAGTCTCTCCTCACAGGGCAGTGCTCCAGCCCCTTCATCATCTTTGTAGCCCTCAGTTGGACTCTTCTGAGCAGATCCCTGTGTGATGGATCATGTGTGTTAGTTTGAAGCAGGCTAGAATGTTTTGGTGAGAGAAAGTAGATGATAGGCTGTGAAATGAAAACAATGGTTGTGTCTCCTTCCCTCACAGTCTCGTTGAGAGCTATGGGAACAAGAAGGGTAAACATTAGATAACTTTTGCCATTTTCTCTCTCTGCTTTTGGCTTCAGACAGAGCCACATCTCCTTAACCTCGCTGCCACTAACCTTGCTTCTTAACTTCTTGGCTGCACCTCTTTTCTTCCTGAGAACTGGGGTAAGGTTGAGAGGGGCAGAGGGAAGGTGCAGGGGTGGTTGAGAGCCCCTCCTGGGGACTCAGGTTTCTGGGAAGGGAGTTGTGTTTCTGTATTAATTTTACCTTGTATATTTCTGTATATGACTGTATATATTGTAAATAGCTGCTTGTATATTGTACTAGATGTAAATAAATGGCTTCATTTATATTCCCAGAGCCCGTCTGAGTTAGCTGGGTGTTTCTAAAAAGTGTGAGGGGGTGAGATAGAAGCCAAACCACCATATCATGCAAAATTAATAATCTGTATTAATTTTGATATGGAGACAAAGATTGTTAATAAGTACGAAAACTGTCCATTAACATTAAAACTCTCCAGAAAACTTATTCACAAGGTTCAAAAATGCATGCTTTGGAAATGTATACACACAGGGAACAGGCAAAACCAGATCACTTATTTCTTAAAGTGGCAAGCACAAACATTATAGTGGAAGAGAAGATTCTTGCAGTTAATTATTCTGCTTATCTGTTGCAGAGGGGGATTCTCAGCACCTACACCTATTTGGCGGAGGGGAGAAATTAATTGGGGCAATATAAATTTTATATAAAAATATATATTTATTAAATTCAATATTTGAACTCTCGCCACCCCCAACCACTGTATATTAATATAAATGTTCAGTACACGGTTATGGAAACAATTTAGGATAAAATACGTACAGGGATTTTGTTAATTAACTAGCAAACATTCAAACTATAAACAGAGAGAGGAGTTTTCCCTGCAGCTTAATGCCGCTTGAGGTCATATGCTATTTGCCCAGCAGAGCAGTCTGAAACTCCTTCTGTTCTATGGCAGAGGCAACAGATATTTACAGAGGCATTAAAGCTTTTACTCACAACTCTTTATCAAATATTAATCACTCTCCGGGGCTGTGTCACAGCCTGTGCCTAGTGTCCAGTTCTCCAGGGTTTCTGCCCGTGGACTTGGAGGCTGGAATCTTCCTGGCTTGAGGGGAAATAGGTGAATCCTCCTGGTTTGTGGGGAAATAGGTTTTCTCTAACCTTTTTCTCCTGGCGAAGAGGCAATCTCTGCCTTTGGTGCTGCTGTCTTCTCCTGGATGCTGTGTCCAGGGGTTATCATCTGGCAGGATTTCAGGAGCAGTAGAATATCATGCTGTCCCTGGAACAGCTGTTCACAGCTAGCAGGCTGGGTGTGTGTGTGCAGAAAATCCGGAGTCTGCTTCCTGGTTATCTCAGCTGCAGTAGCTTTTACCAGGCAATGGTAGGCAGCAGGCATGCAAAGTGTGCGTGGCTGCTGGGAGTCTGAGCTCCGTAGGTAAATCAATGCAGGATCTGGTCCTGATAGCAATAGTGTGCAGATGTGCACAGCTGGCTTAGGAGGCTATAGGCTCCTTATATATATACATATGTGCAGGCTTAAATGAGCTCTGCATCTAAGGTGCAGGCAGGTAAGCTGCATGAGGGTCTGAGCCTCTGAGTATTGGAGCTATACAATGGCATCCAAGCGTGGGGGTCTGAGCAGCTGAGCACTGCAAGTGAGGGTCTGAGCATGTGTCTGAGCCATGCAGGTGAGTCAGAGCAGCAGGGCGCTGCAATGGTGTCCGAGCATGTTGTTTACCTGTGCACCCCTATTTATTGACTGTGGGCTGAGATTAATAGCTCCTTTGGCCACTAGAATTACCAATCAGGTTGGCAATCAGCCAAACCTTACCATAATAGGCAGAAAGCTCTTGCCTGGACTTTCACCAGATATGGGGATCACATGGGTTTACCCCAGGGAGACAAGACTTGGCTGTGTGGGGCTTACACAACTTGTTTACAACCAGGGGTCCTGGCAGAAAAAACATGTCCAGGCATGGCAAGGCATAAGCAAGCCTCTTTTTGGGCCTACAGGCCCTCCACAACATTATCCACTTGAGGACACAGGAAGCTACTTAGTGCTTATGGCAGAAGGCAATTAGTGAATTAGAAGAGATTTTAAGTATTTACTCACAAAATATTTATCAAACAGTACCCAAAGCACAAGGAGGGGTTGCTGCCAGTGGCCTCAAAGCTGTTAAAGGCTTTGGAATTTTCCCAGGCTCTTTTCTCAGGAAAATGGGAGTCTATAGCATAGTCTCTGACCTGGTTCCTCTTGATTCCAGATTCAGCAGAAGCCTTGCAGAGGAGCAGGCAGGATACAGTGTGATATGCAGTCTTAGCTCAGTGTCACACTGGCTATGCAGGCCGATCACATGGAGGCACCTAGAGTCTGCTCCAGGTAAATTTGAGGCAGCAGTTTCTAGGCAATTTCAGGATGCAGTGAGGCAGCAGCAGCAGCAGCAGCAGCTACTGTGCTAGTTTGAAGCAAGCTAGAATGTTTTGGTAAAAGAACTAGATAACAGGCAGTGAAATGAAAACAATTGATGTCAACTTCTCTCACAGTCACGCTGAGAACTCTGGGAAGAAGAAAGACTCTTTCTCCATTTTGTTTCTCACTCTTGCTTTTGCCTTAGACCAGGTCACATCTCATTAACCTTGCTCCTACTAACCTTGCTCCCTAACCTCTTGGCTGCACCTCTCTTCTTCCTGAGAACTGGGGTAAGGTTGAGAGGGCCGGGGGGAGGTGTTGAGGTGGTTTGAGAGCCCCTCCTGGGGACTCAGGTTTCTGGGAGGGGAGTTGTGCTTTTGTATTGTTTATCCTTTGTATATTTCTGTATATAATTATATATAACTGTATATATTGTAAATAGCTGTTTGTAAATTCTGCTAGCTGTAAATAAATTGCTTCATCTATATTCCCAGGGTCCGTCTGAGTTAGCTGGGGCAAATACAAAGTGTGGGGGGGCGGGGTAACCCCCAAACCATCACATTTTTTATTGGCGCCCAACGTGGGGCTAGAGATATATGGGAGTGATTGGAAATTAGCTCTGGGAATTAAGATGAAGCTATTCAAGCAGCTATTGTACTTGGTGGGGATTTTTGTGTGGCCTGTTTTCTGGGTTTTTGTGTACAATTGGATCAAAGATCAAATTGGTTATTTCTTGCTTCATGTAGTTTTTAAGAAGGCTAAAGTTAAGCTTTCAAACATGTTCTGGAGCTGGGGTGATTTTATTCTTGGTTATGCTGGTTTTAGTGTCACTGAGAATGTTACTAGTGATATTACAAGAGTTTTTGTCAATAATGTTACAATCAATCGAGTCTGCTTTATCTACTGCTCTCATGAGGGTCATCCATCCATGAGGGAAATGCCAAATCCCTGCAAGGATTGCTACTCGAAACATAGCATGGCAGGGTTGCAGGGCATTATACTGGCTCTTGTAGTTTTAAATTTCATATTAATTTTGGCATTATTGGTGAAAAATTCAAAACCAGCTTCTGTAAGAACTAGGAAAAATTCTGTGTCTCAGAAGCAGTCTCTTTCACAGCAAAACAAGGGAACACAGTTATCGGCTTCCCCCTTGCCAGCCTCTGCCCCTCCTTCTCCAAGTGCTGGGAACACAGCCAGTGTTCCCGCCACTAACTTAAACAATGATAAGGATAGCAAAAACAACGGACAGAGTTTAGCAGGAGCCCCAGGAGCACAGGCAAATACCCAAAATCAGAATGTTCCTAGCAAAAATGAAAACACGTTGTGGTTGGCAGGCATCCCAGGAGGATAGGCAAATAATAACACTGCTAATGCTGGTAACACTAGCCCAGTCAGTCCAAATCCTAATGACACCAGCTCATCCAATTCGAACCCCCAGCCAGCAGACCAGAACCAAAATCCTCCTGTTAAAAGCAAGGCAGATCTGAACTCACAAGCTACAAGTCAGACCTCCAATAATTCTAACCCTCCATGTCAGACCCCTAATGATTCCAATCCTCCAGCAGACACATCCAAGTCTGTTGCTGCTCAGGCCCTTCTGGCACCTGCTAAGGCAAAAGCTAAGACAAAGAGTGGTTTGCAGGAGGATGTAAGAGAGGGGACTTCTGGTGATCAGCAGCAAGAGGAGGAGGAGATAGTTAGTCTGCGAGACCTTGTAGATGTGCTGAGACAACAATACTCAAGTGAGAGGAGCACTGTGAGGTTAGCTGCCAAGAGAGAGGATGGTTCCCATGAGTTTAGGAATGCTATGAGGAAGGTTCTGTTAGGCCCGGCACCACCAGATCAACAACAGGAAGAGGAGGTGGAAGATGACATTCAGGGCCCCAAGGATCCACTCAGAGAGGTCAGGGAAGTTAGGAAGGAATACACAAGGGAATCAGGTGAGCCAATCTTAAGCTGGCTAGTGAGATGCCGTGGCATTGGTGCTAATGCCCTGCAGGGAGGAGACAAGTCTGCCAAGCAGCTGGGACCACTCACTAAGGAGAGTGGAGTGGACAAACACCTAGCAAGTCCTCTTGGTAGGGTTAGCTTGTGGACACGCCTTCTATTGGCTGTGGCTATGAGATATCCTTCCCGAGATGATTTGCCATGGGCTGCCAAGAAGTGGAACACTGTTGAGCAGGGAATTAAGCTTCTGAAGGAGTTTGCTGTGAAGGAAGTGCTTTATGGAGATCATGGCACACATGAGCCTGACGATATTCCTTTGGGAACAGGTCTCATGAAGAAGCTTATTAAGCTTGCTCTTTCATCCTATGCTAACATCTTGGCCAGCAAATTCCTAGCAAGGAGTGATAATGGAAGATCTTTCACTGTAGGTGAATTCACTGACCAGCTCAGGCAGATAGAGGACAGCTTGTCACATTCTGGTATAATCTGTGCCATAAAGACTATGACTACAGAGCTTAAAGATGGTATTAGGGATGGCATTGAAGAGAGTATGAAAGAACTGAAGGAGGATCTCAAAAACATTACCAATCTGGTAAAGGATAGCATTCCTGCATCATCTGAATGGGTGCATGTTTCTGCAGTCAGGAACAGACGCCCACCTCCTGCAAGGCAATTCCAGCCCAGGAGGAGACAAATTCCACCTAGACAGCAGCAATCACGTGCGTCACTGTGGATACTTCTGCGTGACACATACGGGGAGAACATGAACAAATGGGATGGTAAACCTACTTCAGCTCTTTCAAAGAGAGTCAGGGATCTGCAGAGTGGCAGAAACAGAGGCAATAATGCCAGGAAAGTAGCTGCCACTTCTTCAGCTCCCGAGAGCAACTGCAATTGTTCCAACAGTTGCAGTTCCTCTTACAACAACACCAATCATTGTGTACACCCTACATGCCATGTTCAGCATTAGGGGTGCCCTGCCTCCAGCCAGGAGGAGGAAAGGCATAGTGGAGAGAACCGAATCTATTGGAATGTATTCATTAGGTGGCCTGGCAGTTCAAGAGTTCGGAAATACAGGGACAGAGTCCATTTCTATATTTGGAATCACTGGTGGATCTCAAGAGTTAACTAAGATACAGGCTGAGATCAGTTTAACTGGTAAAGAGTGGTAAAGAGTGGAAGACACATACTATTGTAACTGGTCCTGATGCGCCTTGCATTTTGGGAATTGACTTTTTGAGACAAGGTTGTTTCAAAGATCCTAAGGGTCACAAATGGGCTTTTGGAATAGCATCTGTAGAGATTGAGGATGATAAATTGAAATTGTCTGTTAGACCTGAACTTTCTGATGAATCTGCAGTTGTAGGACATCATGACATAGAGGATCTGGAAGTGCCAATTGCAACTCAAACTGTTCATCATAGGCAGTACAGAACTAACCGTGACTCTTTGTTGCCCATTCATCAGCTGATTGGTCAATTGGAGAGTCAGGCTGTCATCGAGAAAGCTCATTCACCTTTCAGCAGTCCCATCTGGCCTGTGCGTAAACCTACAGGCGACTGGAGACTGACAGTTGACTTTCATGCCCTCAACGAGGTGACGCCACCCATGAGTGCAGCTGTGCCGGACATGCTGGAGCTCCAGTATGAGCTGGAATCGAAGGAGGCTAAATGGTATGCTACCATAGACATTGCTAATGCTTTCTTCTCTATTCCCATAGCAAAGGAGTGCAGGCCTCAGTTTGCATTCACCTGGAGAGGAATCCAGTACCAGTTCAATCGTTTGCCTCAGGGGTGGAAACACAGCTCAACCATCTGTCAGTCATCCACAATGCACTGGAGAAAGGTAAAGCTCCGGAGCACATCCAGTACATCAACGACATCATTGTGTGGGGCCAAACTGCTGAGGAAGTCTTCGAGAAAGGTAACAAAATCATTGACATTCTGTTGCAAGCAGGTTTTGCCATTAAGAGAGACAAGGTCAAAGGACCTGCCAAAGAGAAATTCAGTTTCTGGGAGTGTGGTGGCAAGATGGTCGCCGTTACATTCCTCAGGATGTGATCAACAAAGTCTCTACCATGGCAGTTCCCACCAGTAAGAAGGACACACTTTCTTTTCTTGGTGTGGTGGGATTTTGGAGACTACACATTCCTGGTTTCAGTCAGATTGTCAAACCTCTGCATGATGTGACTCGTAAGAGAAACAATTTCGAGTGGGGACCTGAACAACAAGCAGCCTTTGATCAAATTAAGCGAGAAGTAGTCCATGCAGTGGGCTTGGGACCTGTGAGATCTGGTCTGGACATTAAAAACATTCTGTACACGGCTGCCAGTGACAATGGTCCAACTTGGAGTCTCTGGCAGAGAGCTCCAAATGAGACACATGGTCATCCACTTGGTTTCTGGGGACGTTGTTACAGAGGTTCAGAGACAAATTACACTGCAACTGAGAAAGAGATTCTAGCAGCCTATAAGGGAGTGAAAGCAGCTTCTGAAGTGATTGGAACTGAGTCACAATTGCTTTTAGCTCCTAGACTGCCAGTTCTAAACTGGATGCTTAAGGGCAAAGGTTCATCACCACATCATGCCACAGATGCAACCTGGTCTAAATGGATGGCTTTGGTAACCCAACGAGCACGAATGGGTAATCTTGACCGACCTGGTCTGGTGGAGGTGATCACCAACTGGCCGGAAGGCACAGACTGTTCCAAACCTCCAGAGGAGAAAATAACTTGTGCTGAGGAAGCTCCTCCCTATGGTGATCTCTCTGATCAGGAAAAGAACTATGCTTTGTTCACAGACGATTCCTGTCGTCTTGTTGGGAACAAGCAAATATGGAAGTCAGCAGTTTGGAGTCCAATCAGGAGAGTTACCGAAACGAAAGATGGCGAAGGAGAATCCAGTCAGTTCGCTGAGGTAAAAGCTGTTCAACTTGCTCTTGATGTGGCTGCACGTGAGAATTGGCCTATCCTTTACCTCTACACCGACTCATGGATGGTAGCCAATACTCTATGGGGTTGGCTAAAGGACTGGAAGAAGAATGGTTGGCAGAGGAAAGGAAAGCCTATTTGGTGTGCTGATCTATGGCAGGACATTGATGCACGTCTGGAGAAAATTCCAGTGAAGGTGCGGCACGTAGACGCACACATGCCTAAGAGCAGAGCCACTGAGGAACATAAACATAACCAGAAGGCAGACCAAGCTGCTAAGATTGCTCAAGCTGATACCAACTCTGATCTTGACATTGACCTTGATTGGAAACACCGAGGTGAGCTGTTTTTAGCTCGGTGGGCCCATGACTCATCTGGACATCAAGGCAGAGATGGAACATACTGATGGGCTCGCGATAGGTCAATTGACTTGTCCATGGATGCTATCACCCAAGTCATCTATGACTGTGACGTTTGTGCTGCTATTAAGCAGGCTAAGCAAATCAAGCCCTTATGGTATGGTGATAGATGGTCAAAGTACAAGTATGGTGAAGCTTGGCAGATTGACTACATCACTTTACCTCGATCTCGTTCTGGCAAGCAGTATGTGCTGACGATGGTGGAAGCCAGCACTGGATCGTTGGAAACCTATCCAGTTCCACATGCTACTGCACGTAACACCATTGTTGGTTTGGAGAGACAAATCATGTGGAGACATGGAACTCCAGAGAGAATCGAGTCAGACAATGGTACTCATTTCAAGAACAATCTTGTGAAAAACTGGGCCAAAGAGCATGGTATTGAATGGATCTATCACATACCCTACTATGCACCAGCTTCAGGGAAGATTGAGCATCACAACGGTTTGCTGAAAACCACCCTCAAAGCCATGGGGGGTGGAACTCTGAAAAACAGGGACAAACATTTAGCACAAGCTACTTGGTTGGTAAATAGTAGAGGTTCAGTAAACAGAGCAGGACCTGCACAATCAGATTTGGTCCAAACAGTAGACGGTGATAAAGTTCCTGTTGTACGTGAAAAGAATCTGTTAGGGAAAACTGTTTGGGTATTTTCTCCTTCAGGCGAAGGGAAACCTGTCCGAGGGGTGGTTTCTGCTGAAGGTCCTGGTCATACATACTGGGTAATGCAGGAGAATGGTGAAACCCAGTGTATTTCACAGAGAAATTTAACCTTAGCTGAGAGAGTTTAAATTCAAGTTGTTAGGAGTTTTCTGTTCTAGGTAACATCGGCGCCCAACACTGAGAGAATCTACGATAGAATCTGCAGTATGTGAGCACGAACCCAACATCACCTGGGAGTCCCTGTTCTGAGCTTTTGAATCACCTACATCTGATTGAAGTGTGAACTGAACTTGTATATATTGTTTTAGTGTAAATATTGGTTTAGATTAGATTGGATAATTCTCAGCGATACTCTGAGCGAAGTAGACAGGGGTGGATTGTGCTAGTTTGAAGCAAGCTAGAATGTTTTGGTAAAAGAACTAGATAACAGGCAGTGAAATGAAAACAATTGATGTCAACTTCTCTCACAGTCACGCTGAGAACTCTGGGAAGAAGAAAGACTCTTTCTCCATTTTGTTTCTCACTCTTGCTTTTGCCTTAGACCAGGTCACATCTCATTAACCTTGCTCCTACTAACCTTGCTCCCTAACCTCTTGGCTGCACCTCTCTTCTTCCTGAGAACTGGGGTAAGGTTGAGAGGGCCGGGGGGAGGTGTTGAGGTGGTTTGAGAGCCCCTCCTGGGGACTCAGGTTTCTGGGAGGGGAGTTGTGCTTTTGTATTGTTTATCCTTTGTATATTTCTGTATATAATTATATATAACTGTATATATTGTAAATAGCTGTTTGTAAATTCTGCTAGCTGTAAATAAATTGCTTCATCTATATTCCGTCTGAGTTAGCTGGGGCAAATACAAAGTGTGGGGGGGCGGGATAACCCCCAAACCATCACAGCTACCTGCTCATCCCTTTCATCAACAGCAGCCCAAGACTAATGAGCCTTTGGACATAGATTAGCCAATCAGAATGGCACTTTTCCAAGCTTGACCAGACTAGGTGAAGCCAGGGCTTTTGTTTTCCTTACCTGTGGTTGCTTCCCCCATCACAGAAGGAGGAGGAGGAGCAGGGGAACATGGATGGACAAGGCAGAGTCCTTAGACACAGTGGCTCCAGGTTCTTTATTCTCTTTCCAATGGCTTCTTCACCCCACAGCAGAAGTGAGGAGAGCAGAAAAACATGCCTTGGCAAGCCAGGCCATTTTTGGCCTATCAGGCCTACCATGATACCCTGTCCTTCCTGAACTGGGGAGCCCAAAACTGAATGCAATATTCCACGTGAAGTCTCACCATGGCATAGTGAGACCTCACCTGGATTTCGCTGGATTTTCTCTCATTCTAATTTCTTCTCTATCTTCTTGTTTCAGAGGAAAAAAAAATCAGAAATCTCTCCATTCAAATACTTCTAGGGAAAACAGTTTTTCCGTAAAGACTTGGGAAATGAAACTGCATAGTTTATGTAAACTGAAAAAGGAAAGATTTGGGGGTTAGAATTTATCTGGCTAAGGTTTCTTCACGTTTGAGCGCTGGGTTGGTGGTGTTATGACCTGGTCTGATATCATTGTGTCAAATATGCTATCAGTTATGGGAAACAGAATGTAATTTTAGAATAAACTGTGCTTTACAAATCATTGTATTGTGTAGGGAGAAGAAAGCTCAAAGCATGATCTACTGTCATGCCAGTATTTCACTTACAGGGTTAATTTATCATTGCAGTCTGGATCCCTAATTTTATAATGCATTTGGGGAGGAGGTGGAATTGGATGATAACCAGAATTGGAGGTGCTTTGCTTGGCAGCTGCTGTTTCTAAATAAGCTTGTGATTGTTCTGCTTCTGATCTTGAATCTAAATCCAAGTAATAGAGTAGTCATAGATAATATTTGCAATTTCAAATAATATTAATGATTATATATAATTATTGTTCATTATATATAATATATATTATGTATTTATATTATATTTTTATATATTGTTGCTCATTATGTATTAATATTGCTCATTTATGCATCTGCACTTGAGGTTATATAATGAGACGTTTCTATGAATTAGTGAAGCAATTTCTGCCCGAGTATTTTTCAGATTAATGTTGAGGAGATGGGCATCTTATTTCAAAGGTTTCAAACATGAAAAAAAAGAGAAAGGATTACACAAAGGGAGGAAAGAGTCAACACTTTGTAAAGGCTGAAACCACTTTGCTTCCACAGAATCATGCTAATGGGCAGATTACAGCTGTCTTGAAAGGGAGGACTTTTAGAATATAAGAAATGAATGAAACTGGGGGGGAAATCTGTAGAAGCAATAGTGAAATGATTATGTAAAGCTGAAGTGTAAATGCAGTGTACAAGAGTGTCAGCTGAATGTTTAGCAATGTAATGTGTACTTAAGCAGGAAAAAACACAGACAGCAGCACAGTAACAACGCACCATATTGATTTATGTCATGCTTGTGAGCACTAATTAAATTTTTGTGAACAGCCTACTCGGGTATCATTATGTGCTAAATCATGGATTTGTCTTGTTGAGACAACAGCGTGATTTATAGATAAATGGGAAACTAAACAAAGACTGATATTTCTGGTTGGGGAAAACAAGACCTTCAAGAAGCCTCAGATCCAAGCCACCATCTTTATTTGGGTGACCCTGAAGCCAAATAGGAGTGACAGTCTAACACTGAATAATTGAAAATTTGCCTAGAAACGTAAGGATAGAATTGATTGAAACAAACTGAATTCCTTTGTTTTAGAAGCAGCTTGAGCAGGAATGCTATGGAATAAAGGATAGATAAAGGAAAGAACTAAGCAGAAGTGATCTGGAATAAGCAACAGATTTCAGTACAGCTCTCAGAGGACTGCACCAACCCTTTTCTTCAGCTTAGCAGAAGCTGACTAAACATTCAAAACACCATACTGGGTTTTAAATTTTCCGTCTGAAAGCACCAGCTTTATCCATGGCCAAGAGCGGCTCTGAGCTCTTGGTTCCAGTCCCCTCATCTGAGTAATGTAAGACAGATATCTGAGTCCAGTGCAGAGTCGAATAATATGATTATCAGATTTTGTTTCACCTGTTGTTTTCCCAAAATCTCCTTCAAATAATAGCTGCTCATTTACCAATGCATTAGTAATTTAATAATTATCTCAGAATTTACTTTGTGACCTACTTGTGATTTTATGGAAGGGTACATGACTAAGTAGGGGATTGTTTTCAATATTCAAGTAATTACTTAAAAGAGGTCTTTATGACACTGAAACAAGAGCTAAATGAAATATAAAGGAAGATAAGTAATGTCTTTTAAGGAGACTTTTGAAAGTGAATGGGCCTGTGGTGAGTTGAAATTACCCCCAAAATATATCAGACCAGCTCAGATGGCTTGGAAGCTGTACAGGGTTAACACTCCAGGGGGAGTAACCCTGAACCTGACCCTAGGTGGTCTTGAACACTGCCCAGGGGTGGGTCTGAACACCACCAGGTAATGGTTAGCCCACTCCTCCTTCCTGTCCCATAAAAGCAGGGGGACCTCCTGTTTCACTCTCTCTCTGCATCTCTCTACATTCCCAGAATTACCATCAGTTCCTAATTTCTCTTTGTTTCACCCACGAGGCTATCACCCACGAGGTGGACAAAGCCATCACCATCACAATTGGGTTGTATTTATACATTTTGTATTTGCTTTTCCCTTCCCTATATCCTTTGTAACTTCCCTACCTCAGATACCTCTTTTAAGTTATTGCTAAACTTCCTTTTTTTTTTAACTTCCAAATCAAGTGAGATTCATTTATTTGGGTGTGCTTACCTTTCCTCTCTCCACATCTAATTCCTTTTTTTTGGGAAAGAAGGGGGAAGAGGGAAGGTCACTTTATAAAATTGTTATTGGTTCTATCAAATTTATCTGAGTCTCTGGAAATTTAAATTAGAACTGAGACAGAAGCAAATGAAGCTATATATTTAGAACTAACTAAAATTTAGAAGCACATAATTCAATGCGTATGTGCAAAATAAAAATAAAATAATAATAAAAAATATGTGTACAAAAAGACAGACACACTGCAGGAAAAGACCTATGTGATTAGCATGGCTTCCTCTATCTAAAAGACGCAGTGATATGAGCACTTGTATGTCTCTTCTAAGATCTCTTCTGAAAAACTTCAGGGCAAGCATGACAATCTGAGTGCCAATGTGGCACATGAGCTGCTATGTATAACAGAACTCTGACAGCTCCACACTCAAGAGTAAATTCACTTGTGTAAAAGTTAAGGAAAATCTTATGCCTGAGGATTTGTGTATGACTTGGCACACTGTTCATGTATCCATCCAGCATCTTCAATAGAGTTTTGATCACTTTCAGTGGAAAATAACAGAGATGAGGATACATTTCTGTGCTTTCCCTAGTTTTTCTCCAGGTTTTAAAAAGTGACAGGGTGGCATATTGCTGAGACAGCCTATGAATGCATAGTTCCCAAACCCCAAAGGTGCACCCAGAAAGCAGAAGGCAGACATGCACAGCTTGGGAAAGGAAAACTTTGCAACTCGTCAGCCTGTAGTGAGATTAGAAGAGAAACTAATCACAAAACCACAACAAAAATTTAGAGGTAAAGACCAAAGCATAGCACAAAAATCTATGTTTTTTTTCAGTCAATCATTATTTAGTTGTGATGGTTTGGGTGTTACCCACCTCCTACACTTTAGAAATCACCCAGACTAGACTCAGTTGGCTCTGGAAATTGAATGAAGTTTATATTCACAGCTTAGCACAATATACAAGCAGATATTTACAGTATATACAGTTAGGTACAGAAATATACAAGGTAAAAGGTAATATGGAAACACAACACCTTTCCCAGAAACCTGAGTCCCCAGAAGGGGCTCCCATCTGCCCTTCTGCCTTCTCCCACCCTCTCTACCTTATCCTAGATGTTGCCTTGTGCCCAAGGAAGAATGGAGGGTCAGCCAGGGGTGTTAGGAAGCAGATGGATTAGTCAGATTAGGTTAGAGGGAGAGAGAAATTCAGCTCAAAGCCCAGGCAGTGACCAAATGCCTTATCTGTGTTTGAATTCTTGCTCTTACACATCTCAGCAAGCTTATGAGTGAAGTAGACATCACCACTGTTTCTCTTTAACAGCCTGTAATCTAGTCCTCACCAAAACGCTCTAGCTAGCTTCAAACTAGCACATTAGTAAACAAAAATCAACAAAAATGTAATTAGATATCACTTTAACATGAGAATGGTAGAGGGGGAACATCCCCGAAATAACCACTTTATTCTTTTCAGACAGGATAGACTAAGATGTGCTTGTTTGAGAAGCATGGCAGGTGTTAATCACTAAAAACCTCTTATCAAGGACGCTTTATTGCCCAATTTAACACAAGCAAGATAAAATGCCATAGTGGCAGACTGCACTAGTCCCTTTCTCAAAGACTAATTCCAAATCCACAAGACTATTCTTTTCAGTAGATACCAAAAATATGAGGTTAAATATCCTTGTATAGGCTATAATTATTACCTGCGTAATAATTATAAGCAATAAATGCATACTTTTTTTCATGGTGGTGTTATCCCTTAGCATAATCCATCCAATAAACACAACTAAAAGACTGATTCAAATTAAATTTAAGCCTAAATACTTACTGATTTTTTTCTGTCTGATTTTTTTACATTGAATAAATATTCAGTGTAGATCCCAGAAAAGATTTAGAGCAGAGATATTTAAAATTAAAAGAATTCCAGCTTCCAGACATTTTCCTAGGAAATGGTGATGTATGTTGTTGCTGCTGTCCTCTTGATTTGACACAGTTGCAGAAAGAGTAAAAATCTCCCCAAAATACTTGATAAAAGAGTAGTTCAGCAGCACTGATGCAAAAAAACAAGTGGCTAGAGCTATCAAGTGTGAAATGAAAATTAGAAAGTCATTGAATGTTGCTTTGAATTAACTCATAATGACCTGGTTTGTGTTTCTGGTCTCTGGAAAGATGATTAGAACGTAAAAACAACTTTCTATGAAGGGCACAGGGCTGTTAATTAACTTAATCTTTGGATCATGTGTAGTAAATGTCTTTCAGTGAAGTCCTTGAAAAACAATTGTCCTCTAAGGTGCTGCAGTAGGCACTGGAATGGAATGAGAAGACCAAAAGAGTCTAAAGAGGAAATGCTTTAGTTTCAGAAGCAAGTACAATGGTGTTACTAAATAAAGAATAGTTTTTAAAAAGTTTTTGCAGCTTTAAAATATGTAGCTTTAATCATAAATAGATAGGAGAAAGCAGCATATGTTACTGTAAACCGTATGATCTCGGTGCCTCTACAAGCTAACTGAAGGTCAGGTTGTAGGAGAAATGCAAGGTTTTCCATTTGCAGTGTCTTGGGTGCCCCATATAAACAGTTGTGTTGTCAGCAAAGCTGTAACAGTTTGTATGCACTGAAGATCTGTTACTTGATTCTGGTTGACAGAACATTATTCTTTGAAAATACATTGTAGGAAATTAAATGGAAAACCTGAGATGTTTCTGTGCTTCTGGAAATACCCTCAAGATTTAAAGAGGAAACTGATGTTTATTTATGGCCCCCATTGCATTTCTTTAGTTGCTTTAGATTCCATTTATGTTTAGTAGAAACAAAACCTCTGAATGTAATAACAACTTAGCTCCAAGGGCAAAATGTTTAAAGTGGAATCCCCTTTCTCCATGGTATTCTAGCTTTGAGATAGTAATGGTCTCAAGAAATGCAAATGCAATGGTAGAGAATTCAAATGCTGAAATAAATGTGTAATACTGATAGTTGATTTCAGGTTTAGTTGCTTGGAACCACTCAATTGTATTTGTAGCCACTACTTGTGAGATATTATCCTATTCATTCTTCCAAAGATTTTGTTAAATCAGTTTTGATGCAGACTACATATTAGCATTTTAGAATCCCATAAGGCTCTTTAATTCTGAGTTAATTCAGTGCATTTCAATGCAGTGTTACAGATTTGGGATGAAATGTATACATTTTTAGACATTAGGAAAAAAGAAAATTCATAGCAAGAGTGGTCAGACATTGGCATGGACTGCTCAGGAAGGTGGTTGAATCACTAACTTGGGATGTGTTTAAAGGTCATTTGGATATGGTGCTTGGGGATGTGGTTTAGGGTTCACCTTGTAGAGTAGGGTTATCATTTAGACTTGGTGATCCTGAGGGTCTTTACCAACTTGAATATTTTTGTGATTCTGTGATTCACAAAAAAAAAAAAAAAAAAAAGCCTCCAAACCCAAATAACTGTTTAAAAATGTGTTAAAATGCTTTAAAAAAACCCCAACATTCATACTATTGTGAAGAAAAGCATTGTGGCATCTGAGCTGTGGTATATGGTAAAGACTTTTAAAAGTAAGGCAAACTTTGTCTTACAGGACATTTGCATTTAGATATTTGGTATTGAATATGCTGCCACTAGGAAGGTCTTTATTTGAGAGAAGAAAGGTTTGAAACTCTCTAATTGACCCCTCCTCATTGTAATATTGATTTAACACCTTTGTCATTCTCTTCTTGTTTTATTCATGAGTGTTATGGTGGAATCAAGTCTTCAGTGTAAGTCTGTCCTTGACTGACAGCCTGTCATAATTTATTCTTTGTGTCTGATTATTGGAGCAGAACAAGAGGCATGAATAGTAATTGACACAAGTTTTAGCACTTTTAGGACATGGTCCTCTCTACCCAACAGGCTGCAGGCAGGTAGTTTTGTTTAAGACTTTATATCAACAGCATATTAAAAGGATATCTTTTCAGTCTATGGAATCTGACAAAAAAGCTTACTTAGCAATAACAGCTGGAGATTCAATTCCTGCACACTATACTGCTGAACACCTCCTGACAAATTACATTTAGCTCACAATCCCCTGATAGAGGCACTAGTGAAGGAGGTGCAAAATTGCAGGACTGCTACTGCAGCTTTGTTCTGCTGTGATGCACTAAATCAACCCTTCAAGTGAACATAGTGCCTTTGATGGTCCTAGTAATGTTTTGGGGGATGGTAGTCATAAAATGTACCAGGTTTAAAGTGACAGAGGACTTCTAATAGCAGAGAAGCTGTCATCACCAACTTAATGAGATCTGTGCACCAAATATGTCGAGGTACGGAGGCTGGCGAGAGGTGAGATCGGGGTACTGACGACTCGAGACAGCAGCTTCTAGGCATCTGTGCATCAGTACATCAGTACAATTTTATTAGGGTAGTGCAGTGTCTTATATAGTGCTCCAGAGGAGGTGTTTCCAGCCAGCCTGGGGCTGGCAGAAGTGGACAGTACAGATTGGCCCCAAGTTATGTGTAAGGCAGAGATAGGTTACCTGTGGTAAACAACCTGTGAGTACCACCCAGGGGGGCTGGCCAGGGTCAGCCCTCCTTGGGGCTGCGTCCACCCCGGGGGCCGGCAGATTCCACCCCCTGACAGCTGTGCGTGGGTTGCTCATGGTTGCCAGCCTAGGCCCCTGGGAATCAGTAAGACCCAAGGACACTTCCCATCACAGGGCCTGATGTTTACATTCCATACCTCGCTGCAGGAAAAAGCTTCCCACACCAATATGTCTTTAGTGCTTGGGGGAAGAATGGATTGGAATAGGTGGCATATAACACAGAATCAAAATGTGGATTTAGACTGGTTTTATGGAGGAATTATCTTTCATGCTTTACTTCTTTAGGTTCAGATTATAGCTCAGGAGATCTGAGAGGCTGACAAATTCATTTTACAGAAGGTAGACATGAGTTAACTGTTTGTAAAGTCATTTAGCTTAACTTGAACTGCTGATGTACCAAAATGAATGAAACCAGAAACACTTTAGCAGTGTTGTGGTGCTCTTGTGTTTCTTGTCTATGCCTTGCCTCTGGATTTTGTCAGATTGATGAGCAAGTAAATGATGTGCAAATAAACACATAAAATAGTGCTAATGTCTATGGAGGTTAAGATATATAAGACTGCTTTGGGAACATCTGTCTGAAGAATCAAGCAGCTTTTAAAATAGGATTTCAGTTTTCAGTGTTGTTTCAGTTGCGCAAACCACCTACACACTCCTCTCCAAATAAATGCAAAAATTACATATATGTATATGTGTGTGTGTGTGTGTGTGTATGAGCAACCTGTTCTAGTGGGAGGTGTCCATGTCTATGGCGGGAGGTTGAAAGTAGATGATCTTTGAGGTCCCTTCCAACCTAAAACATTCTATGATTTTATGATTCTATGTCCCTGATTATTGCAGGGGGAGTTGACTAGATGACCTGTAGAACTTCCTTCCAACCCTGTGCATGCAAGGATTCTATGATTTTCATAAAGTGGTCATCAGTTTGGATCATATCTTCAGTTCAGAAAGAATGTGCTATGCACTCTAAATGACTTGCATGAAGGCAGCATTGACATCCACCAAATTCAGCATTCTGGAATCATAGAATCATAGAATGGTTTAGGTTGGGAGGCACCTCGAAGATAATCTAGTTCCAACGCCCTGCCATAGGCAGGGACACCTCCCACTAGAACAGGTTGCTCAAGGCCTCATCCAACCTGGCAGGTGGAGGCTCTTTCTCTGGAGACTTTCAAACCCAACCCGGATGTGTTCCTGTGTGGCCTGCCCTGCTTTGGCAGGGGAGTTGGACTCCATGATCTCTGGAGGTCCCTTCCAACCCCTAACATACTGTGATTTCCCATGAATTAAGTCTACAGCAAAGGCATCTCTGCTTGCATCTAAAATGATAAAGTTTCATTATGGTAAAAAGATAAACAATAGACAAAAGCCTAACAACTTATCTGAAGTGTTTTCAAAAGGTATATTCTCATAACCAAATTTCTGTTACCAATACAGTGACAAGGGTGGCAGATGAGAGGAGGAAGGAGGTGGTATTGTCCATTGGTTTGAGACCAGTAGAACTGATAGTTCTTGGTGATTCATTGTGCAGCACAATGGACCTTTAAAAATGCAATTCACAGGATTCTGCTGTATTTACTCATATTTATTGGCTTGCAAAAGCTTACTTAGGTCACCTACTTAGATATTTGTTCTATAAACATAGGCACAATATTGTGTTTTTTAAGTGCTGCAGAATTGCTTTTTAATTAACAACTATAATGTTAAAAGTAGCAATGAAAAGACGAAGCACAGCTTCTTCCCACCATGTTAATCAGTTGGGGGTTTTTTATTTGGGTATAATAGAAGTAAATGCTGAAGGTCACCTATGAAATAAGACCTAAAGTTTCTTGCAGTAAATTCAGTAAAATCTAAATGATGCTCGCAAAAACTTCACTTCAGAGCTTTTCACAGTGAATTATCTTGTGCATGGGAATCCAACCAAACAACAAAACCATTAACAAGATCATCAGCTCAACCTAATCTTTTCCTATGCAGAAGTTACAGATGGGTATATTTTTAGACAAGTCTGTGGTTACAGTGAAATAGATGCAAGATAGTTGGAGGGAGCAGAATACAGAAACACAGCCAGAAAAACAGCTGGCTGAGCATCAGTTGTGTGATATTTCAGTTATTTATCCCTCATACAAGGGCAAAAGTATGATTTCAGCAAGCTCAGGTGAGAGCTCACCTGGAGTACTGAACCCAGCTCTGGGGTCCCCATCATGAGAAAGACATGGACCTGCTGGAGCAGGTCCAGAGGAGGGCCACAAATGTGATCAGAGGGCTAGCACACCTCTCCTGTGAAGACAAGATGAAAGAACTGGGGCTGTTGAACCTGCAGAAGTGAAGGCTCTGGGGAAACATTAGATCTACGTTTCAGTATCTGAAGAGGACCTACAGGAAGGCAGGAAGGACTATTTAGAAGGGCTTGTAGTAATAGGTTCTGCTCTCAAACTGGAGCAGGGCATGTTTAGGCTGGACATCAGGAAAAGTTCTTTCCAATGAAAGTGGTGAAACACTGGAACAGGCTACCCAGTGGTGTTGTTGATGCCCCATCTGCAGAGACATTCAAGATCAGACTAGTTGGAGATGTCTCTGCTGACTGCGGGGGGGGGGGCTTTTTTGAGAGTCTCTTCCAACCCAATGCAATCTGTGAATTATTGAATCTGTAAATAACCAAGATGTAGCTTTGGGGAATCATTATGACTACTAATACTCCTGATCTGGTCAGCAGATTATTATGTTATAAATCATGATAATAAAGTAGAGTTTTGTGGGTTTGCACACAGTACATCCATTGTCTCAACATCTTTATTATCTTCTGATTGTCAGGAGATAATGTTTGTGTTTCTTAAAAGGAGACCTTAGCCACACAGCTGCTTGCAAAGGTTCTTTTGTAAAAGTGGGTTTTTTTTCTATTTAATGTAATGAATGATAGAAATTCCTCTGGAAGATTAAGAAATGTTTCTTTCTTGGTAGATTGGTGCCATACACTGTCTTCAACTTGATGCAGGGAAAGAGAAGAGCTGTTTAGCCTGAAGCTATTCTGAGCTGTCCTGGGGAGGGCAAGGTGTAAAATCTTTTGCCCTTACGTCTTGAGAAATTCTTGTCCATGCAAGTTGCTATCTGCTTTTCAGAAGTCACCTTAAATTTGTGGACCTTTGGAGGTCCCTTCCAACCTAGCCCATTCTATGTTTCTATGATATTATGAAAAGATCAGGCAGCTTACAGAGCAAGCTATGTCCCAGACAGCTATATTTTAAAGGTGAAGGGATATCAGAATTCAGTAATAATTGTCAAAAGACAAACACAGTTGTGCTTCAGGAGGGAAACTAAACCTGCTGAAAACAGTCTTTTAGTCATAAGATAAAGTGATGTCTACGTAGTTCAACAATGAGGATGAGATACTGCTCCTGAACTAAAGGAATACAGTAACTCAGATTCAGTAAGGGTGATAACATGGAGCATGAGGATCAAAACAGCATCATTGGTGGAAATGGAAATAATTGTATTTGAAGAAAATGGAAATTAATTCAGTCTTAATAAGGACAAAGAGGAGATAGACAATTTCCACTCTAGAATACTGAAATTGCAATGATGCTGCTCTTTGAAACAAGAGAAATTAATAAATCTATCAAGGTAGATGTAGCATTGGATAATAGATCGCAATTAAGGCTGGAATAACACGCACCATTCTGCTGGATTCTAGCAGCCTCACACATTGGCAAATGAAACTTTCTCCTCAGTCCTTTCCTTTGAAACCTACAGACATTTTGTATCTTGCTGTTCTTCAGCCCAATATAAAATCTTATTAGAAAGTGCTCTCATTTTGCTTATAAATCCAGTCAGGAATAGGATGGAATAGTAAGCACCATTATGCTGCTTTCTAGGACCCTCACACAATTTAAAAAAACCTTTCTACTAGGTCCTTTTTTTTTAAGCAGAAACAGAGTTTGAACCTTACTTCTCTTGAGACCAGGACAAAGGCTGTTTAGAAAATGCACTCATCCCTCTCCTAAATCCAGTCAGACATGCCCTTGGCTGGAAGAGCATGCACCTTTCTGTTGCTTTTTATAAGCTTCGCACATTGGCATACGAAACTTTCTCCTAGGTCCTTTCCTTTTAATTGCACACACATTTTTGTATCCAGCAGGGAATAGCCTAGGCTGGAATCCCATGCACCAATTTGCTGCTTTCTACCAGCCTCACACAATGGCACAAGAAACTTTCTCCTTGGTACTTTCCTTTTAAAACCAAAACCATTTTAATTATTGCTGCTTTACGGACAACTCAAAAGTGCTTAGAAAAATGCAAACATTCTCCCCATAAGAAAAGTCGGAAATGGCATAGGCTGGAATAATATGTACAGTTGCAGAGTCTTGCAGCTGGGAAAGAAGCAGCCCAGGGAGCAGGATAGGCTGGGGGCTCTGGTAGACAGAAGGATGCCCATGAGCCAGCAATGTGCCCTTTGTGGCCAAGAAGGCCAGTGCCACATGGAATGGATTAGAAGGGCTCCCAGGAACTGCAGAATCTCATCCAAGTGCTCCCACTAACACTGTGTGCACTGCCAGCCCCTCCTCGTGCTCCCAGCATGGCTCCAGTGTCCACTCAGTACTCCAAGCGGCCCCCAACTTCCCAGACCTCCTAGTTATCCCCATGTCATCCCAGCTCCTCTCAGTGATCCCAGTAACATCCAATGCCTCCCAGTGTTCCCAATGACCCCAGTCCCTGACAGTGCCGACATTGGTGCAGCACTGCGCGTTCGTATGGATGCAGCACACGCACTCCAGTGCCTCATACTCTGACCCTCATTGGCGCTGCTGCTGCTGTCGTGGTTTGGTGGGGGAGGGCAGAGCTGGCTGCCACACATGAACTGCACTGCTCTGTGCTCTCAAAGGGCACTTTTAGTGCCAGGCTGTTTGCAGATTGAGGCTGAGTTTGCCCAGACCAGACCAGTCAGGTTTTTATTGCTCAGTGCTGTTTCCAGTGTTGCCCAGTGCCTCCCAGTGACCCCCAGTAACCCCAAACTTCTTTCCCAGTGCTTGCAGGAACCCCCAGATCTCCTTCCCAGTGTGGCTGCAGTGTCCTCCCAGTTACTCCCAGTATCCCAAACTCTTCCTGGTGCTACCAGTAAGACCAAGTGCTGTCCAGTCTCTGCCAGTGCTCCCTGTAATACCTATTGTGCTGCCCCTGCTTTCCAGTGCACCCAGTAACAGACAATGCATCCCAATCCCTCCTAGTGCTCCCAGTGACTCCAAAATCCTTTGCCAGGGTCCCCCATAATACTCAGAGCCCTTCAGTCACTCCTGCTGCTCCCAGTAACTCCAAAATCCCTTTCCATAATCCCAGACCTCAAAGGTCTTCCCAGACCAACCACTGCTTCCAGTAACTCAAAAATCTCATCCAAGTGTTCTCCATAACACTCTGTACACTCCCAGTATGGCTGCAGTGTCCTCCCAGCCCTCCCAGTAACTCCAAATTCCCTTTCTAGTGCTTCCAAGGCTTCTAGTGTTCCCAGTAATCCCCCATCTCCTTCCCAGTGCTGCCATTGTTCCCAGCGTGGCCCTCGTATCCTTCTAGTATCACCAAGTCTCTTCCTGCTGCTGCCAGTAAAACTAAGTGCTGCCCAGTCCCTCTCATTGCTCCCCATAATACTCAGTGCCTCCCAGTCCCTGCAATGTTCCCAGTGACACTCTATGCCATACAGCACTCCCAGTGTAGCCCCAGTGCCCCCTACTCCCTCCCTCTTCTCCCAGTAATTCCAAAACCTGTTCTCAGTACTCCTAGACCTCCCCATGCTTGCCCCTGTGCCGTCTCCTGTGAAAGCTAATGGAAGGTTGTCCTCCAGATATGGTAGTGGCTTAGTAGTAGTGGTGGGATTGTGAGCTTGAGGCAAGACTTGGTTATCTCAAGGGTCTCTTCCAGCCTGAATAGAGCTGTGGTTCCATGATTCTGAAATGACAATCAGCAGAGGGCAATTAGTGTCAGCTACTGCATATCACTTAATATTTACTTATTTACTTCATGCTTCTTTATTATGTTATGCTCAAGGAATCTGCACAAGGTCGCCCCAGGAGATGGTGGATTCACTGTGCCTGGAGGTGTCCAAGCAGCGAGATGGAGGTGCACTGGCAGCATGTTTGCAGATGGTCCCAAGCCAAGTGGTGCTGTGGAGAAAGCAGAGGGACAGGATGGCATCCAGAAAACACCTGGTCAGGCAGGAGAGCTGGGCCCAGGTGAAGCTGCTGAGGTTCAACGAGAGCAAGGGCAGGGTGCTGCATGTGGGCGGGAGCAAGCCTGCCTGTCACTGCAGGCTGGGGGCGGAGGCAATAAAGAGCAGCCCTAGGGGTGCTTGGGAGAAGCTGTGTCTGAGCACATGGTGTGAGCTTGCAGGCCAGGAGGAGCCTGTCGGTGTCTGCAGGCGTCTGTAGAAGTCTGCCCAGGTCTGTAGATGTCTGCAGGGGTCTTTTAAAAGGTCTGGAGGCTTTTCTGCATCTGCAGAGTTGTGCGGGGTTCTGGAGGCATCTGTAGGTACACTTAGGGTTCTGGAGGGCTCTATGGAAGTCTTGTGGTGTTCTCTAGGTGTCTGTGGAGATTGTTAGGGGTCTTTAGAGGTGTCTGTGGTGCGGTAGGTATCTCAAAAGGCTGTAAAGGTCTAGAGGTGCATTGCAAAGGTCTCGAGGTGTCTGTCGAGGTCTTTAGGGGTCTGCAGGGTTCTCTGGAAGTCTGTCGAGGTCTTTGGGGGTCTCTAGGGGCATCTTAAAGATATGTAGAGGTCTGCATGGGTCTATTGAAAGGTCGGGAGGGGTTCCTAGAGCTCTCTAGGAGACTGGAGAGGTCTGTAGATTTCTGTAGGGGTCTGCAAGTGTCTGTAGCATTCAGTAGGTGTCTGGAGGTTTCTGTTATGGGTCTGCAGGTGTCTGCAGGCATCTTTTTAAAGGTCTGAAGTGGTCTGTGGAGCTCTGTCAGACATCAGTTAAGTGTCTGCAGGAATCTATTAAAGGTCTGGAGTGGGCTGAAGGGTTCTGTAGAGGAGTCTGTGGGTGTGTGTAGAGGTCTTAGGGGTGTGAAGAAATTGTCAGGGATCTGTAGAGGTCTGCAGACACCTTTGAAAGGTCTGAAGTCGCCTGTAAGAGTCTGTAGATGTCTCTAGGGTACTGCAGGGGTCTGTAGGGGTCTACAGGCACCTCTTAAATGTTTGGAGGGCTCTGTAGTTGTCTGTAGAGGTCTCTAGAGCTTTGTAGAGGAATGTGGTGCCTGCAGCTATCTCTAGGAGTGTGTGGAGGTTTGCAAGCACCTTTTAAATGTCTGGAGGGGTCTGCAGAGCTCTGTCAGGGTCTGTAGATTTTGGCAGGGTTCTGTAGGAGTCTCTAGGCAACTTTTAAAGGTGTGGAGGGGTATGAAGGTGCCTGTAGAGCTTTTTCAATGTCTGTGGTGGTGTGTAGGTGACTGTGGGTGTCTGCAGAGGTGTGAAGGTTTCTGTAGATATTTGTTGGGGTCTGAAAGAGTCTGCAGAGGTCTGTAGAGTTGAGTAGGTGTTTGGAGGTTTCTGTGTGGGTCTGTAGGTGCATGCAGGCATCATTTAAGGCTCTGGAGGGGTCTGTAGATGTGTGCAGTGGTCTGTTAAATATCTGGAGGGGTCTGAAGGGGTCTGTGGAGCTCTGTAGGGGTCTGTATGTGTTTGCAGGTATCTGCAGTGGTCCATAGATGCCCATAGGGATTTGCAGGGGGCTGTTAGTTGTCTGTAGAGGTCTGCCTAGGTCTGGAGGTGCCTTTTAATGGGTCTGTGGAGGTCTGGTGGGCTCTGTAGAGTTTTTCGGTGGGCTGCAGTGGTCTGTTAAAGGTGTGGAGGGGTCTGTAGGTGTCTGTATTCAGTTAAGCAGCTCTTTGGCTCCAGGACACTTTTGTCTAATGTCTCTAAACTGTGACTGTCCCAAATAAAATAGAGGTGCACTGGCAGCATGTTTGCAGATTGTCCCAAGCCAAGTGGTGCTGTGGAGAAGGCAGAGGGACAGGATGGCATCCAGAAAACACCTGGTCAGGCAGGAGAGCTGGGCCCAGGTGAAGCTGCTGAGGTTCAACGAGAGCAAGGGCAGGGTGCTGCATGTGGGCGGGAGCAAGCCTGCCTGTCACTGCAGGCTGGAGGCAGAGGCAATAAAGAGCAGCCCTGAGAAGGCCTTAGGGGTGCTTGGGAGAAGCTGAGTCTGAGCAGAATGTGTGAGCTTGCAGGCCAGAAGGAGTCTGTCAGAGGTGTGTAGGTGTTTGCTGGCTTCTATGGAGGTCTTCAGGCGTATGCAGGGGTGTGTAGAAGTCTGTGCATGTCCATGTGTGTCTGTAGGGGCCTGTTAGAGGTCTCTAGGGTTCTATAGAGGCTTGTAGATGTCTGTAGAGGTCTATATGGGTTTGTAGATGCCTCTGTGGGTCTGGAGGGGTCAGTAGTTAGATGTTAGGGGTTTGCAGGGATGTCTAGATATCTGTAGGCATTTGTAGGTGTTGTGAGAGGTCTTTGAGTGTCTGTAGGCATCTGTTCAGGTGTGTATGGGTGTGTAGAGTTGTGTAGATCTCTGCAGGGGTCTCTTAAAGGCGTGTGAAAAGGTCTAGAGTCAAGTTTGGGGATTCCAGAGTCATCTAAAGAGGTATGAAGTGAGGTTTTGGGGACATCAAAAGAGTCATTGTGGGCATCTAAATTGGTCTGGGGTCCTCTGGGTGTTCCTGAGGGGTCTCTATGTTTGGTGGCCACAAGGCAGCAGGCATCTGCAGGCTGGTGCCTTGCTTTGTTCCATGACTCTTGGTGAACCAGGAAGCACAGGAGATGGGAGTTCTAGCATGAAATGGGTTAAAGGATGAGGCTTCCTGTGAAATGCCTTTGGGGTTTATTTAAAATTGTCTCTCTGTTTTTTTTTTTCTTGTTGATACCTGTCCCCCCCCCCCTTTCTTTTTAGGGATCTTAATTGCTTTACCCAAAATCAAGTTGGAGAGATGTGTGGAGCCTCAGCCACAAACCCTGACTGTTGGGGGATGCTTTGATAGAACACAGAGCTGTTGGAAACCCAGTTCCTCCTTGTAAGTGGTTCAGAATGGGATTGCCTTTGGAAAATGGGGACAGAAACATCTCTCCAGTGAGTTACTGTGAAGTGGCAGCCTTGGGGACTGACCTCCGACCACCTTTAACTTCTTATTTGGAGGAAAGGAATTTGTTCTGTAGGCTTGTTGACTCCTGTTCTTTGGCTCTGTTAGCCCCTTTTGTAGAAAGGAGGAGAGGAGCTAGATTAAAAGACCTCCTGGACAGTTCTGCTGTTCAGGAGGGGTTTTGTATTTCTGTATTACTTTTACTACTTGTTGATAATTGTATTTATTTGTAAATATCTATATATATTGTGTATATATGCTTGTTGATTTGTGCCACAGTGTAAATACAGCTTAATTCCTTAACTTCCAGCTGCCTGAGTTAGCCTGTGAATTTGTGGGGGGGAGGGCACGAAACTCCCAAAGGACCACATGTGTATTTAATGTACGTTCCTTTCTGTTTTCCAGCTGGAGATCTGTTGCTGCTGATTTGCAGCAGGCCCATAAAGGGCAGGGTTGAGGTTTTAAATCCTTATAATAAATAGCATTTGTGAGTTTAGAAACCACCTTGCAGTTACATGTTAGATTGTGGGAAAATTTATTTTTTGTTAAAACAGAAAATATTTACCCAAACAGATTAAATCTGTTTTTTGGGGTTTTTTGTTTTTTTTTTTTGGTTGAGTGTTGTTATTTTTTGCGCTGTTACAGAGAATGAAGATTATGGAGGGAAAACTGAGGTGACATGAGAGCAGAGAACTGACATTTTGGACGAAAAAGCTGAACAGGTCTATTGGGAAGAAAATCACAACTCTGAAGGAAAAATCGAAGGTATACAAGAGGACACAGATGACATTTTCTAGGGGAAAAAGGGACTAACTCTAGGAGATGTAAATCAATATCGTAGGAAGGAAAGGATGAGGTGATTCGGTGGGACAGAGCTGATAGGGTGAGTGGAAAAAATTAAGGCTTGGGTGTAGATGCCCCTAAAAAAGAGAGAAGGAGCTCCCTGACTGAGTCTGCCGTGCCCCACCTAGGTGAGACAAACCAAAGTGGGAGGGCTTTGCGGCGCTGGGGCTGCCTGCGAGTGGGAAGCTGTGTGGGTGGTGCCCCAGGGGAGGTGCCCCTTTCCCAGGGAAAGAGGTGCTACTGAGGCCTAAGCCTGTCCTCCTTCCTCGGCGGTAGCTGGCACCGACAGCAGAAGAGGCGTGGCACGGAATGGCGAGTCGAGAGGCATTGAGAAGAGGAGGGGCGTCGGGCTGGAGAAGAGGAGACGGGCAAGGTACTCTGGGCAATGGGACTCGCCCCTGACCGAAGGTGTGGTAAGACGAGAGCTGTGCCGTCACCTTGAGCGTGGCCTGGCTGGCTTTTTGGGCTGGGCGATCTCCCCGTAAGCAGGGCTCGGTCTTTGCTTGTGCCGTCATTTGCCCTTTGCTGCTTTGGCTGCCCAGAGCCCGGCTGGCCAGTAAGGAGGGCACGAGCCGGTGTCTGCATGCCCATGGGGGAAAGGGATCAACCTGGCCCCCGAGTCCCCACTGTAAGCAGGGTAGGGTCCTTTCCACAGCCCCGGCAGCTTGTCAGCTGTCGGCTGCCTGTGCAGCGTGACCCCCTGTACTCGGGCCGTGTCGCAGCTTTTGTCCTTTGGCCGCCCCTGAAGGCCTTTGTTGTGCCGAGGCCTGCCTGAGCTCCACGCAGTCTAGCGAGGCCAAGTCTGACCCTCTTCTCTCCTGCTCTGGGGTAAGGATGGCTGTCCCCACAGTGGCTGCCCAGAGCTTGCTCCCTCGCCTGGGAAGAGGTGTGTGTATGGCCCCGCCCTTGCCTCTGCGTGTGTGTGCTTGTGTGCCTGAGCGTGCTTGTCGTGTAGGTTGCCGTGGAAAGTGCTGCAGCTTAGCTTAGGCTTCCCAGGAGGGAAAGAGGGGCTCTGGGCAGTAACAGAGGAGTCTCCTTGGAGTCCCCGAGCGGAGTGGGAGCTCAGCTTGCCCCTGCTTGTCCTCTAGGGACACAGCCCTAGAAGGCCCTGTAGTTGAGGGCCTGGGTCTCTGCCTCCGTGGCAGCCTGTCCTGTTGTCAAGGTGGCAGCTCAACAGCCCTGTAGTCGGGGCCTGTGTGAGGAGTTGTGGAGCCTTCTGTCCCCCTCTGTCCCTGTGTGTCGCCACGAGCAGCCCGAGGTCCCTGTAAGCAGGGCCGAGGAGGCTGTTTCAGGCAGCTAAGAGGAGCGCGCCTTCCTGGGCCCTTAGAGGGTCGAGGTGGCTCCCTGGGCTCCTGAAGAAGTGTTGCTGTGCTGCAGGCAGGAGGGCCGGCCCCTAAGTTGGGCACGGGCCGGGTCCCGTGGCTCCGTAGGCGTTTTTGGGAGGGCCGAGGCAAGAGCAGCCACCCTGTAAGTAGGGTTGTGCGTCGCATTGCCTGGCGGGAGGTTGGAGGGAACCCCCCTGTAATCAGGGTGGGTATGCCTGGCCCCAGGCTTTGAGAGGCATGGTGTCAGGTTTGTTTGGCTTAGCGTGTGCGCCTGGACCCCAGGCTTGAAGTTGGGGCCTCCCCCGCCATGACCCAGACCATTGGCCGTGAAACGCCGCTGCCTGGCTACTGAGTGTGCTTCCTGTAGCTGCGGGGCTAGGCAAAGCTCTCGATTCCCTGGCATCGACCACCCGCAAGCGGGCCCTGGCCCGAGTGCCTTTGCTCTCAGCTGGCAGCTCGTGCGGGGTGCGGGCCTCCGTAGCGGGGTGCGGGTGTAGATGCCCCTAAAATGGAGAGAAGGAGCCTCCGTGGGCCTCTGGGACGAGGGCTGCCCTGTCGATCGGGGCCCGCTCAGTGCCCTGGCATCCCGGGTGTTTTTTGATGCCAGCAGCGCCTGCAGCGCCCTGTAAGCAGAACCGTGCAGCCTCTGTGGCGGCCGCTTTGCGTGCCCAGCTGGATTTGTCCGGGGTTCCCGCCTCGCAGCCCGTCTCCAGTCCTGACCGGGAGTCTGCCGTGCACCGCCTAGGTGAGACAAGCCAAAGTGGGAGGGCTTTGCGGCGCTGGGGCTGCCTGCGAGTGGGAAGCTGTGCAGGTGGTGCCCCAGGGGAGGTGCCCCTTTCCCAGGGAAAGAGGTGCTACTGAGGCCTAAGCCTGTCCTCCTTCCTCGGCGGTAGCTGGCACCGACAGCAGAAGAGGCGTGGCACGGAATGGCGAGTCGAGAGGCATTGAGAAGAGGAGGGGCGTCGGGCTGGAGAAGAGGAGACGGGCAAGGTACTCTGGGCAATGGGACTCGCCCCTGACCGAAGGTGTGGTAAGACGAGGGCTGTGCCGTCACCTTGAGCGTGGCCTGGCTGGCTTTTTGGGCTGGGCGATCTCCCCGTAAGCAGGGCTCGGTCTTTGCTTGTGCCGTCATTTGCCCTTTGCTGCTTTGGCTGCCCAGAGCCCGGCTGGCCTGTAAGGAGGGCACGAGCCGGTGTCTGCACGCCCATGGGGGAAAGGGATCAACCTGGCCCCCGAGTCCCCACTGTAAGCAGGGTAGGGTCCTTTCCACAGCCCCGGCAGCTTGTCAGCTGTCGGCTGCCTGTGCAGCGTGACCCCCTGTACTCGGGCCGTGTCGCAGCTTTTGTCCTTTGGCCACCCCTGAAGGCCTTTGTTGTGCCGAGGCCTGCCTGAGCTCCACGCAGTCTAGCGAGGCCAAGTCTGACCCTCTTCTCTCCTGCTCTGGGGTAAGGATGGCTGTCCCCACAGTGGCTGCCCAGAGCTTGCTCCCTCGCCTGGGAAGAGGTGTGTGTATGGCCCCGCCCTTGCCTCTGCGTGTGTGTGCTTGTGTGCCTGAGCGTGCTTGTCGTGTAGGTTGCCGTGGAAAGTGCTGCAGCTTAGCTTAGGCTTCCCAGGAGGGAAAGAGGGGCTCTGGGCAGTAACAGAGGAGTCTCCTTGGAGTCCCCGAGCGGAGTGGGAGCTCAGCTTGCCCCTGCTTGTCCTCTAGGGACACAGCCCTAGAAGGCCCTGTAGTTGAGGGCCTGGGTCTCTGCCTCCGTGGCAGCCTGTCCTGTTGTCAAGGTGGCAGCTCAACAGCCCAGTAGTCGGGGCCTGTGTGAGGAGTTGTGGAGCCTTCTGTCCCCCTCTGTCCCTGTGTGTCGCCACGAGCAGCCCGAGGTCCCTGTAAGCAGGGCCGAGGAGGCTGTTTCAGGCAGCTAAGAGGAGCGCGCCTTCCTGGGCCCTTAGAGGGTCGAGGTGGCTCCCTGGGCTCCTGAAGAAGTGTTGCTGTGCTGCAGGCAGGAGGGCCGGCCCCTAAGTTGGGCACGGGCCGGGTCCCGTGGCTCCGTAGGCGTTTTTGGGAGGGCCGAGGCAAGAGCAGCCACCCTGTAAGTAGGGTTGTGCGTCGCATTGCCTGGCGGGAGGTTGGAGGGAACCCCCCTGTAATCAGGGTGGGTATGCCTGGCCCCAGGCTTTGAGAGGCATGGTGTCAGGTTTGTTTGGCTTAGCGTGTGCGCCTGGACCCCAGGCTTGAAGTTGGGGCCTCCCCCGCCATGACCCAGACCATTGGCCGTGAAACGCCGCTGCCTGGCTACTGAGTGTGCTTCCTGTAGCTGCGGGGCTAGGCAAAGCTCTCGATTCCCTGGCATCGACCACCCGCAAGCGGGCCCTGGCCCGAGTGCCTTTGCTCTCAGCTGGCAGCTCGTGCGGGGTGCGGGCCTCCGTAGCGGGGTGCGGGTGTAGATGCCCCTAAAATGGAGAGAAGGAGCCTCCGTGGGCCTCTGGGACGAGGGCTGCCCTGTCGATCGGGGCCCGCTCAGTGCCCTGGCGTCCCGGGTGTTTTTTGATGCCAGCAGCGCCTGCAGCGCCCTGTAAGCAGAACCGTGCAGCCTCTGTGGCGGCCGCTTTGCGTGCCCAGCTGGATTTGTCCGGGGTTCCCGCCTCGCAGCCCGTCTCCAGTCCTGACCGGGAGTCTGCCGTGCACCGCCTAGGTGAGACAAGCCAAAGTGGGAGGGCTTTGCGGCGCTGGGGCTGCCTGCGAGTGGGAAGCTGTGCAGGTGGTGCCCCAGGGGAGGTGCCCCTTTCCCAGGGAAAGAGGTGCTACTGAGGCCTAAGCCTGTCCTCCTTCCTCGGCGGTAGCTGGCACCGACAGCAGAAGAGGCGTGGCATGGAATGGCGAGTCGAGAGGCATTGAGAAGAGGAGGGGCGTCGGGCTGGAGAAGAGGAGACGGGCAAGGTACTCTGGGCAATGGGACTCGCCCCTGACCGAAGGTGTGGTAAGACGAGGGCTGTGCCGTCACCTTGAGCGTGGCCTGGCTGGCTTTTTGGGCTGGGCGATCTCCCCGTAAGCAGGGCTCGGTCTTTGCTTGTGCCGTCATTTGCCCTTTGCTGCTTTGGCTGCCCAGAGCCCGGCTGGCCAGTAAGGAGGGCACGAGCCGGTGTCTGCACGCCCATGGGGGAAAGGGATCAACCTGGCCCCCGAGTCCCCACTGTAAGCAGGGTAGGGTCCTTTCCACAGCCCCGGCAGCTTGTCAGCTGTCGGCTGCCTGTGCAGCGTGACCCCCTGTACTCGGGCCGTGTCGCAGCTTTTGTCCTTTGGCCGCCCCTGAAGGCCTTTGTTGTGCCGAGGCCTGCCTGAGCTCCACGCAGTCTAGCGAGGCCAAGTCTGACCCTCTTCTCTCCTGCTCTGGGGTAAGGATGGCTGTCCCCACAGTGGCTGCCCAGAGCTTGCTCCCTCGCCTGGGAAGAGGTGTGTGTATGGCCCCGCCCTTGCCTCTGCGTGTGTGTGCTTGTGTGCCTGAGCGTGCTTGTCGTGTAGGTTGCCGTGGAAAGTGCTGCAGCTTAGCTTAGGCTTCCCAGGAGGGAAAGAGGGGCTCTGGGCAGTAACAGAGGAGTCTCCTTGGAGTCCCCGAGCGGAGTGGGAGCTCAGCTTGCCCCTGCTTGTCCTCTAGGGACACAGCCCTAGAAGGCCCTGTAGTTGAGGGCCTGGGTCTCTGCCTCCATGGCAGCCTGTCCTGTTGTCAAGGTGGCAGCTCAACAGCCCTGTAGTCGGGGCCTGTGTGAGGAGTTGTGGAGCCTTCTGTCCCCCTCTGTCCCTGTAAGCAGGGCCGAGGAGGCTGTTTCAGGCAGCTAAGAGGAGCGCGCCTTCCTGGGCCCTTAGAGGGTCGAGGTGGCTCCCTGGGCTCCTGAAGAAGTGTTGCTGTGCTGCAGGCAGGAGGGCCGGCCCCTAAGTTGGGCACGGGCCGGGTCCCGTGGCTCCGTAGGCGTTTTTGGGAGGGCCGAGGCAAGAGCAGCCACCCTGTAAGTAGGGTTGTGCGTCGCATTGCCTGGCGGGAGGTTGGAGGGAACCCCCCTGTAATCAGGGTGGGTATGCCTGGCCCCAGGCTTTGAGAGGCATGGTGTCAGGTTTGTTTGGCTTAGCGTGTGCGCCTGGACCCCAGGCTTGAAGTTGGGGCCTCCCCCGCCATGACCCAGACCGTTGGCTGTGAAACACCGCTGCCTGGCTACTGAGTGTGCTTCCTGTAGCTGCGGGGCTAGGCAAAGCTCTCGATTCCCTGGCATCGACCACCCGCAAGCGGGCCCTGGCCCGAGTGCCTTTGCTCTCAGCTGGCAGCTCGTGCGGGGTGCGGGCCTCCGTAGCGGGGTGCGGGTGTAGATGCCCCTAAAATGGAGAGAAGGAGCCTCCGTGGGCCTCTGGGACGAGGGCTGCCCTGTCGATCGGGGCCCGCTCAGTGCCCTGGCGTCCCGGGTGTTTTTTGATGCCAGCAGCGCCTGCAGCGCCCTGTAAGCAGAACCGTGCAGCCTCTGTGGCGGCCGCTTTGCGTGCCCAGCTGGATTTGTCCGGGGTTCCCGCCTCGCAGCCCGTCTCCAGTCCTGACCGGGAGTCTGCCGTGCACCGCCTAGGTGAGACAAGCCAAAGTGGGAGGGCTTTGCGGCGCTGGGGCTGCCTGCGAGTGGGAAGCTGTGCGGGTGGTGCCCCAGGGGAGGTGCCCCTTTCCCAGGGAAAGAGGTGCTACTGAGGCCTAAGCCTGTCCTCCTTCCTCGGCGGTAGCTGGCACCGACAGCAGAAGAGGCGTGGCACGGAATGGCGAGTCGAGAGGCGTTGAGAAGAGGAGGGGCGTCGGGCTGGAGAAGAGGAGACGGGCAAGGTACTCTGGGCAATGGGACTCGCCCCTGACCGAAGGTGTGGTAAGACGAGGGCTGTGCCGTCACCTTGAGCGTGGCCTGGCTGGCTTTTTGGGCTGGGCGATCTCCCCGTAAGCAGGGCTCGGTCTTTGCTTGTGCCGTCATTTGCCCTTTGCTGCTTTGGCTGCCCAGAGCCCGGCTGGCCTGTAAGGAGGGCACGAGCCGGTGTCTGCACGCCCATGGGGGAAAGGGATCAACCTGGCCCCCGAGTCCCCACTGTAAGCAGGGTAGGGTCCTTTCCACAGCCCCGGCAGCTTGTCAGCTGTCGGCTGCCTGTGCAGCGTGACCCCCTGTACTCGGGCCGTGTCGCAGCTTTTGTCCTTTGGCCGCCCCTGAAGGCCTTTGTTGTGCCGAGGCCTGCCTGAGCTCCACGCAGTCTAGCGAGGCCAAGTCTGACCCTCTTCTCTCCTGCTCTGGGGTAAGGATGGCTGTCCCCACAGTGGCTGCCCAGAGCTTGCTCCCTCGCCTGGGAAGAGGTGTGTGTATGGCCCCGCCCTTGCCTCTGCGTGTGTGTGCTTGTGTGCCTGAGCGTGCTTGTCGTGTAGGTTGCCGTGGAAAGTGCTGCAGCTTAGCTTAGGCTTCCCAGGAGGGAAAGAGGGGCTCTGGGCAGTAACAGAGGAGTCTCCTTGGAGTCCCCGAGCAGAGTGGGAGCTCAGCTTGCCCCTGCTTGTCCTCTAGGGACACAGCCCTAGAAGGCCCTGTAGTTGAGGGCCTGGGTCTCTGCCTCCGTGGCAGCCTGTCCTGTTGTCAAGGTGGCAGCTCAACAGCCCTGTAGTCGGGGCCTGTGTGAGGAGTTGTGGAGCCTTCTGTCCCCCTCTGTCCCTGTGTGTCGCCACGAGCAGCCCGAGGTCCCTGTAAGCAGGGCCGAGGAGGCTGTTTCAGGCAGCTAAGAGGAGCGCGCCTTCCTGGGCCCTTAGAGGGTCGAGGTGGCTCCCTGGGCTCCTGAAGAAGTGTTGCTGTGCTGCAGGCAGGAGGGCCGGCCCCTAAGTTGGGCACGGGCCGGGTCCCGTGGCTCCGTAGGCGTTTTTGGGAGGGCCGAGGCAAGAGCAGCCACCCTGTAAGTAGGGTTGTGCGTCGCATTGCCTGGCGGGAGGTTGGAGGGAACCCCCCTGTAATCAGGGTGGGTATGCCTGGCCCCAGGCTTTGAGAGGCATGGTGTCAGGTTTGTTTGGCTTAGCGTGTGCGCCTGGACCCCAGGCTTGAAGTTGGGGCCTCCCCCGCCATGACCCAGACCGTTGGCTGTGAAACGCCGCTGCCTGGCTACTGAGTGTGCTTCCTGTAGCTGCGGGGCTAGGCAAAGCTCTCGATTCCCTGGCATCGACCACCCGCAAGCGGGCCCTGGCCCGAGTGCCTTTGCTCTCAGCTGGCAGCTCGTGCGGGGTGCGGGCCTCCGTAGCGGGGTGCGGGTGTAGATGCCCCTAAAATGGAGAGAAGGAGCCTCCGTGGGCCTCTGGGACGAGGGCTGCCCTGTCGATCGGGGCCCGCTCAGTGCCCTGGCGTCCCGGGTGTTTTTTGATGCCAGCAGCGCCTGCAGCGCCCTGTAAGCAGAACCGTGCAGCCTCTGTGGCGGCCGCTTTGCGTGCCCAGCTGGATTTGTCCGGGGTTCCCGCCTCGCAGCCCGTCTCCAGTCCTGACCGGGAGTCTGCCGTGCACCGCCTAGGTGAGACAAGCCAAAGTGGGAGGGCTTTGCGGCGCTGGGGCTGCCTGCGAGTGGGAAGCTGTGCGGGTGGTGCCCCAGGGGAGGTGCCCCTTTCCCAGGGAAAGAGGTGCTACTGAGGCCTAAGCCTGTCCTCCTTCCTCGGCGGTAGCTGGCACCGACAGCAGAAGAGGCGTGGCACGGAATGGCGAGTCGAGAGGCGTTGAGAAGAGGAGGGGCGTCGGGCTGGAGAAGAGGAGACGGGCAAGGTACTCTGGGCAATGGGACTCGCCCCTGACCGAAGGTGTGGTAAGACGAGGGCTGTGCCGTCACCTTGAGCGTGGCCTGGCTGGCTTTTTGGGCTGGGCGATCTCCCCGTAAGCAGGGCTCGGTCTTTGCTTGTGCCGTCATTTGCCCTTTGCTGCTTTGGCTGCCCAGAGCCCGGCTGGCCAGTAAGGAGGGCACGAGCCGGTGTCTGCACGCCCATGGGGGAAAGGGATCAACCTGGCCCCCGAGTCCCCACTGTAAGCAGGGTAGGGTCCTTTCCACAGCCCCGGCAGCTTGTCAGCTGTCGGCTGCCTGTGCAGCGTGACCCCCTGTACTCGGGCCGTGTCGCAGCTTTTGTCCTTTGGCCGCCCCTGAAGGCCTTTGTTGTGCCGAGGCCTGCCTGAGCTCCACGCAGTCTAGCGAGGCCAAGTCTGACCCTCTTCTCTCCTGCTCTGGGGTAAGGATGGCTGTCCCCACAGTGGCTGCCCAGAGCTTGCTCCCTCGCCTGGGAAGAGGTGTGTGTATGGCCCCGCCCTTGCCTCTGCGTGTGTGTGCTTGTGTGCCTGAGCGTGCTTGTCGTGTAGGTTGCCGTGGAAAGTGCTGCAGCTTAGCTTAGGCTTCCCAGGAGGGAAAGAGGGGCTCTGGGCAGTAACAGAGGAGTCTCCTTGGAGTCCCTGAGCGGAGTGGGAGCTCAGCTTGCCCCTGCTTGTCCTCTAGGGACACAGCCCTAGAAGGCCCTGTAGTTGAGGGCCTGGGTCTCTGCCTCCATGGCAGCCTGTCCTGTTGTCAAGGTGGCAGCTCAACAGCCCTGTAGTCGGGGCCTGTGTGAGGAGTTGTGGAGCCTTCTGTCCCCCTCTGTCCCTGTAAGCAGGGCCGAGGAGGCTGTTTCAGGCAGCTAAGAGGAGCGCGCCTTCCTGGGCCCTTAGAGGGTCGAGGTGGCTCCCTGGGCTCCTGAAGAAGTGTTGCTGTGCTGCAGGCAGGAGGGCCGGCCCCTAAGTTGGGCACGGGCCGGGTCCCGTGGCTCCGTAGGCGTTTTTGGGAGGGCCGAGGCAAGAGCAGCCACCCTGTAAGTAGGGTTGTGCGTCGCATTGCCTGGCGGGAGGTTGGAGGGAACCCCCCTGTAATCAGGGTGGGTATGCCTGGCCCCAGGCTTTGAGAGGCATGGTGTCAGGTTTGTTTGGCTTAGCGTGTGCGCCTGGACCCCAGGCTTGAAGTTGGGGCCTCCCCCGCCATGACCCAGACCGTTGGCTGTGAAACACCGCTGCCTGGCTACTGAGTGTGCTTCCTGTAGCTGCGGGGCTAGGCAAAGCTCTCGATTCCCTGGCATCGACCACCCGCAAGCGGGCCCTGGCCCGAGTGCCTTTGCTCTCAGCTGGCAGCTCGTGCGGGGTGCGGGCCTCCGTAGCGGGGTGCGGGTGTAGATGCCCCTAAAATGGAGAGAAGGAGCCTCCGTGGGCCTCTGGGACGAGGGCTGCCCTGTCGATCGGGGCCCGCTCAGTGCCCTGGCGTCCCGGGTGTTTTTTGATGCCAGCAGCGCCTGCAGCGCCCTGTAAGCAGAACCATGCAGCCTCTGTGGCGGCCGCTTTGCATGCCCAGCTGGATTTGTCCGGGGTTCCCGCCTCGCAGCCCGTCTCCAGTCCTGACCGGGAGTCTGCCGTGCACCGCCTAGGTGAGACAAGCCAAAGTGGGAGGGCTTTGCGGCGCTGGGGCTGCCTGCGAGTGGGAAGCTGTGCGGGTGGTGCCCCAGGGGAGGTGCCCCTTTCCCAGGGAAAGAGGTGCTACTGAGGCCTAAGCCTGTCCTCCTTCCTCGGCGGTAGCTGGCACCGACAGCAGAAGAGGCGTGGCACGGAATGGCGAGTCGAGAGGCGTTGAGAAGAGGAGGGGCGTCGGGCTGGAGAAGAGGAGACGGGCAAGGTACTCTGGGCAATGGGACTCGCCCCTGACCGAAGGTGTGGTAAGACGAGGGCTGTGCCGTCACCTTGAGCGTGGCCTGGCTGGCTTTTTGGGCTGGGCGATCTCCCCGTAAGCAGGGCTCGGTCTTTGCTTGTGCCGTCATTTGCCCTTTGCTGCTTTGGCTGCCCAGAGCCCGGCTGGCCTGTAAGGAGGGCACGAGCCGGTGTCTGCACGCCCATGGGGGAAAGGGATCAACCTGGCCCCCGAGTCCCCACTGTAAGCAGGGTAGGGTCCTTTCCACAGCCCCGGCAGCTTGTCAGCTGTCGGCTGCCTGTGCAGCGTGACCCCCTGTACTCGGGCCGTGTCGCAGCTTTTGTCCTTTGGCCGCCCCTGAAGGCCTTTGTTGTGCCGAGGCCTGCCTGAGCTCCACGCAGTCTAGCGAGGCCAAGTCTGACCCTCTTCTCTCCTGCTCTGGGGTAAGGATGGCTGTCCCCACAGTGGCTGCCCAGAGCTTGCTCCCTCGCCTGGGAAGAGGTGTGTGTATGGCCCCGCCCTTGCCTCTGCGTGTGTGTGCTTGTGTGCCTGAGCGTGCTTGTCGTGTAGGTTGCCGTGGAAAGTGCTGCAGCTTAGCTTAGGCTTCCCAGGAGGGAAAGAGGGGCTCTGGGCAGTAACAGAGGAGTCTCCTTGGAGTCCCCGAGCGGAGTGGGAGCTCAGCTTGCCCCTGCTTGTCCTCTAGGGACACAGCCCTAGAAGGCCCTGTAGTTGAGGGCCTGGGTCTCTGCCTCCGTGGCAGCCTGTCCTGTTGTCAAGGTGGCAGCTCAACAGCCCTGTAGTCGGGGCCTGTGTGAGGAGTTGTGGAGCCTTCTGTCCCCCTCTGTCCCTGTGTGTCGCCACGAGCAGCCCGAGGTCCCTGTAAGCAGGGCCGAGGAGGCTGTTTCAGGCAGCTAAGAGGAGCGCGCCTTCCTGGGCCCTTAGAGGGTCGAGGTGGCTCCCTGGGCTCCTGAAGAAGTGTTGCTGTGCTGCAGGCAGGAGGGCCGGCCCCTAAGTTGGGCACGGGCCGGGTCCCGTGGCTCCGTAGGCGTTTTTGGGAGGGCCGAGGCAAGAGCAGCCACCCTGTAAGTAGGGTTGTGTGTCGCATTGCCTGGCGGGAGGTTGGAGGGAACCCCCCTGTAATCAGGGTGGGTATGCCTGGCCCCAGGCTTTGAGAGGCATGGTGTCAGGTTTGTTTGGCTTAGCGTGTGCGCCTGGACCCCAGGCTTGAAGTTGGGGCCTCCCCCGCCATGACCCAGACCGTTGGCTGTGAAACGCCGCTGCCTGGCTACTGAGTGTGCTTCCTGTAGCTGCGGGGCTAGGCAAAGCTCTCGATTCCCTGGCATCGACCACCCGCAAGCGGGCCCTGGCCCGAGTGCCTTTGCTCTCAGCTGGCAGCTCGTGCGGGGTGCGGGCCTCCGTAGCGGGGTGCGGGTGTAGATGCCCCTAAAATGGAGAGAAGGAGCCTCCGTGGGCCTCTGGGACGAGGGCTGCCCTGTCGATCGGGGCCTGCTCAGTGCCCTGGCGTCCCGGGTGTTTTTTGATGCCAGCAGCGCCTGCAGCGCCCTGTAAGCAGAACCGTGCAGCCTCTGTGGCGGCCGCTTTGCGTGCCCAGCTGGATTTGTCCGGGGTTCCCGCCTCGCAGCCCGTCTCCAGTCCTGACCGGGAGTCTGCCGTGCACCGCCTAGGTGAGACAAGCCAAAGTGGGAGGGCTTTGCGGCGCTGGGACTGCCTGCGAGTGGGAAGCTGTGCGGGTGGTGCCCCAGGGGAGGTGCCCCTTTCCCAGGGAAAGAGGTGCTACTGAGGCCTAAGCCTGTCCTCCTTCCTCGGCGGTAGCTGGCACCGACAGCAGAAGAGGCGTGGCACGGAATGGCGAGTCGAGAGGCGTTGAGAAGAGGAGGGGCGTCGGGCTGGAGAAGAGGAGACGGGCAAGGTACTCTGGGCAATGGGACTCGCCCCTGACCGAAGGTGTGGTAAGACGAGGGCTGTGCCGTCACCTTGAGCGTGGCCTGGCTGGCTTTTTGGGCTGGGCGATCTCCCCGTAAGCAGGGCTCGGTCTTTGCTTGTGCCGTCATTTGCCCTTTGCTGCTTTGGCTGCCCAGAGCCCGGCTGGCCAGTAAGGAGGGCACGAGCCGGTGTCTGCACGCCCATGGGGGAAAGGGATCAACCTGGCCCCCGAGTCCCCACTGTAAGCAGGGTAGGGTCCTTTCCACAGCCCCGGCAGCTTGTCAGCTGTCGGCTGCCTGTGCAGCGTGACCCCCTGTACTCGGGCCGTGTCGCAGCTTTTGTCCTTTGGCCGCCCCTGAAGGCCTTTGTTGTGCCGAGGCCTGCCTGAGCTCCACGCAGTCTAGCGAGGCCAAGTCTGACCCTCTTCTCTCCTGCTCTGGGGTAAGGATGGCTGTCCCCACAGTGGCTGCCCAGAGCTTGCTCCCTCGCCTGGGAAGAGGTGTGTGTATGGCCCCGCCCTTGCCTCTGCGTGTGTGTGCTTGTGTGCCTGAGCGTGCTTGTCGTGTAGGTTGCCGTGGAAAGTGCTGCAGCTTAGCTTAGGCTTCCCAGGAGGGAAAGAGGGGCTCTGGGCAGTAACAGAGGAGTCTCCTTGGAGTCCCCGAGCGGAGTGGGAGCTCAGCTTGCCCCTGCTTGTCCTCTAGGGACACAGCCCTAGAAGGCCCTGTAGTTGAGGGCCTGGGTCTCTGCCTCCAGGGCAGCCTGTCCTGTTGTCAAGGTGGCAGCTCAACAGCCCTGTAGTCGGGGCCTGTGTGAGGAGTTGTGGAGCCTTCTGTCCCCCTCTGTCCCTGTAAGCAGGGCCGAGGAGGCTGTTTCAGGCAGCTAAGAGGAGCGCGCCTTCCTGGGCCCTTAGAGGGTCGAGGTGGCTCCCTGGGCTCCTGAAGAAGTGTTGCTGTGCTGCAGGCAGGAGGGCCGGCCCCTAAGTTGGGCACGGGCCGGGTCCCGTGGCTCCGTAGGCGTTTTTGGGAGGGCCGAGGCAAGAGCAGCCACCCTGTAAGTAGGGTTGTGCGTCGCATTGCCTGGCGGGAGGTTGGAGGGAACCCCCCTGTAATCAGGGTGGGTATGCCTGGCCCCAGGCTTTGAGAGGCATGGTGTCAGGTTTGTTTGGCTTAGCGTGTGCGCCTGGACCCCAGGCTTGAAGTTGGGGCCTCCCCCGCCATGACCCAGACCGTTGGCTGTGAAACACCGCTGCCTGGCTACTGAGTGTGCTTCCTGTAGCTGCGGGGCTAGGCAAAGCTCTCGATTCCCTGGCATCGACCACCCACAAGCGGGCCCTGGCCCGAGTGCCTTTGCTCTCAGCTGGCAGCTCGTGCGGGGTGCGGGCCTCCGTAGCGGGGTGCGGGTGTAGATGCCCCTAAAATGGAGAGAAGGAGCCTCCGTGGGCCTCTGGGACGAGGGCTGCCCTGTCGATCGGGGCCCGCTCAGTGCCCTGGCGTCCCGGGTGTTTTTTGATGCCAGCAGCGCCTGCAGCGCCCTGTAAGCAGAACCGTGCAGCCTCTGTGGCGGCCGCTTTGCGTGCCCAGCTGGATTTGTCCGGGGTTCCCGCCTCGCAGCCCGTCTCCAGTCCTGACCGGGAGTCTGCCGTGCACCGCCTAGGTGAGACAAGCCAAAGTGGGAGGGCTTTGCGGCGCTGGGGCTGCCTGCGAGTGGGAAGCTGTGCGGGTGGTGCCCCAGGGGAGGTGCCCCTTTCCCAGGGAAAGAGGTGCTACTGAGGCCTAAGCCTGTCCTCCTTCCTCGGCGGTAGCTGGCACCGACAGCAGAAGAGGCGTGGCACGGAATGGCGAGTCGAGAGGCGTTGAGAAGAGGAGGGGCGTCGGGCTGGAGAAGAGGAGACGGGCAAGGTACTCTGGGCAATGGGACTCGCCCCTGACCGAAGGTGTGGTAAGACGAGGGCTGTGCCGTCACCTTGAGCGTGGCCTGGCTGGCTTTTTGGGCTGGGCGATCTCCCCGTAAGCAGGGCTCGGTCTTTGCTTGTGCCGTCATTTGCCCTTTGCTGCTTTGGCTGCCCAGAGCCCGGCTGGCCAGTAAGGAGGGCACGAGCCGGTGTCTGCACGCCCATGGGGGAAAGGGATCAACCTGGCCCCCGAGTCCCCACTGTAAGCAGGGTAGGGTCCTTTCCACAGCCCCGGCAGCTTGTCAGCTGTCGGCTGCCTGTGCAGCGTGACCCCCTGTACTCGGGCCGTGTCGCAGCTTTTGTCCTTTGGCCGCCCCTGAAGGCCTTTGTTGTGCCGAGGCCTGCCTGAGCTCCACGCAGTCTAGCGAGGCCAAGTCTGACCCTCTTCTCTCCTGCTCTGGGGTAAGGATGGCTGTCCCCACAGTGGCTGCCCAGAGCTTGCTCCCTCGCCTGGGAAGAGGTGTGTGTATGGCCCCGCCCTTGCCTCTGTGTGTGTGTGCTTGTGTGCCTGAGCGTGCTTGTCGTGTAGGTTGCCGTGGAAAGTGCTGCAGCTTAGCTTAGGCTTCCCAGGAGGGAAAGAGGGGCTCTGGGCAGTAACAGAGGAGTCTCCTTGGAGTCCCCAAGCGGAGTGGGAGCTCAGCTTGCCCCTGCTTGTCCTCTAGGGACACAGCCCTAGAAGGCCCTGTAGTTGAGGGCCTGGGTCTCTGCCTCCGTGGCAGCCTGTCCTGTTGTCAAGGTGGCAGCTCAACAGCCCAGTAGTCGGGGCCTGTGTGAGGAGTTGTGGAGCCTTCTGTCCCCCTCTGTCCCTGTGTGTCGCCACGAGCAGCCCGAGGTCCCTGTAAGCAGGGCCGAGGAGGCTGTTTCAGGCAGCTAAGAGGAGCGCGCCTTCCTGGGCCCTTAGAGGGTCGAGGTGGCTCCCTGGGCTCCTGAAGAAGTGTTGCTGTGCTGCAGGCAGGAGGGCCGGCCCCTAAGTTGGGCACGGGCCGGGTCCCGTGGCTCCGTAGGCGTTTTTGGGAGGGCCGAGGCAAGAGCAGCCACCCTGTAAGTAGGGTTGTGCGTCGCATTGCCTGGCGGGAGGTTGGAGGGAACCCCCCTGTAATCAGGGTGGGTATGCCTGGCCCCAGGCTTTGAGAGGCATGGTGTCAGGTTTGTTTGGCTTAGCGTGTGCGCCTGGACCCCAGGCTTGAAGTTGGGGCCTCCCCCGCCATGACCCAGACCGTTGGCTGTGAAACGCCGCTGCCTGGCTACTGAGTGTGCTTCCTGTAGCTGCGGGGCTAGGCAAAGCTCTCGATTCCCTGGCATCGACCACCCGCAAGCGGGCCCTGGCCCGAGTGCCTTTGCTCTCAGCTGGCAGCTCGTGCGGGGTGCGGGCCTCCGTAGCGGGGTGCGGGTGTAGATGCCCCTAAAATGGAGAGAAGGAGCCTCCGTGGGCCTCTGGGACGAGGGCTGCCCTGTCGATCGGGGCCCGCTCAGTGCCCTGGCGTCCCGGGTGTTTTTTGATGCCAGCAGCGCCTGCAGCGCCCTGTAAGCAGAACCGTGCAGCCTCTGTGGCGGCCGCTTTGCGTGCCCAGCTGGATTTGTCCGGGGTTCCCGCCTCGCAGCCCGTCTCCAGTCCTGACCGGGAGTCTGCCGTGCACCGCCTAGGTGAGACAAGCCAAAGTGGGAGGGCTTTGCGGCGCTGGGGCTGCCTGCGAGTGGGAAGCTGTGCGGGTGGTGCCCCAGGGGAGGTGCCCCTTTCCCAGGGAAAGAGGTGCTACTGAGGCCTAAGCCTGTCCTCCTTCCTCGGCGGTAGCTGGCACCGACAGCAGAAGAGGCGTGGCACGGAATGGCGAGTCGAGAGGCGTTGAGAAGAGGAGGGGCGTCGGGCTGGAGAAGAGGAGACGGGCAAGGTACTCTGGGCAATGGGACTCGCCCCTGACCGAAGGTGTGGTAAGACGAGGGCTGTGCCGTCACCTTGAGCGTGGCCTGGCTGGCTTTTTGGGCTGGGCGATCTCCCCGTAAGCAGGGCTCGGTCTTTGCTTGTGCCGTCATTTGCCCTTTGCTGCTTTGGCTGCCCAGAGCCCGGCTGGCCAGTAAGGAGGGCACGAGCCGGTGTCTGCACGCCCATGGGGGAAAGGGATCAACCTGGCCCCCGAGTCCCCACTGTAAGCAGGGTAGGGTCCTTTCCACAGCCCCGGCAGCTTGTCAGCTGTCGGCTGCCTGTGCAGCGTGACCCCCTGTACTCGGGCCGTGTCGCAGCTTTTGTCCTTTGGCCGCCCCTGAAGGCCTTTGTTGTGCCGAGGCCTGCCTGAGCTCCACGCAGTCTAGCGAGGCCAAGTCTGACCCTCTTCTCTCCTGCTCTGGGGTAAGGATGGCTGTCCCCACAGTGGCTGCCCAGAGCTTGCTCCCTCGCCTGGGAAGAGGTGTGTGTATGGCCCCGCCCTTGCCTCTGCGTGTGTGTGCTTGTGTGCCTGAGCGTGCTTGTCGTGTAGGTTGCCGTGGAAAGTGCTGCAGCTTAGCTTAGGCTTCCCAGGAGGGAAAGAGGGGCTCTGGGCAGTAACAGAGGAGTCTCCTTGGAGTCCCTGAGCGGAGTGGGAGCTCAGCTTGCCCCTGCTTGTCCTCTAGGGACACAGCCCTAGAAGGCCCTGTAGTTGAGGGCCTGGGTCTCTGCCTCCATGGCAGCCTGTCCTGTTGTCAAGGTGGCAGCTCAACAGCCCTGTAGTCGGGGCCTGTGTGAGGAGTTGTGGAGCCTTCTGTCCCCCTCTGTCCCTGTAAGCAGGGCCGAGGAGGCTGTTTCAGGCAGCTAAGAGGAGCGCGCCTTCCTGGGCCCTTAGAGGGTCGAGGTGGCTCCCTGGGCTCCTGAAGAAGTGTTGCTGTGCTGCAGGCAGGAGGGCCGGCCCCTAAGTTGGGCACGGGCCGGGTCCCGTGGCTCCGTAGGCGTTTTTGGGAGGGCCGAGGCAAGAGCAGCCACCCTGTAAGTAGGGTTGTGCGTCGCATTGCCTGGCGGGAGGTTGGAGGGAACCCCCCTGTAATCAGGGTGGGTATGCCTGGCCCCAGGCTTTGAGAGGCATGGTGTCAGGTTTGTTTGGCTTAGCGTGTGCGCCTGGACCCCAGGCTTGAAGTTGGGGCCTCCCCCGCCATGACCCAGACCATTGGCCGTGAAACGCCGCTGCCTGGCTACTGAGTGTGCTTCCTGTAGCTGCGGGGCTAGGCAAAGCTCTCGATTCCCTGGCATCGACCACCCGCAAGCGGGCCCTGGCCCGAGTGCCTTTGCTCTCAGCTGGCAGCTCGTGCGGGGTGCGGGCCTCCGTAGCGGGGTGCGGGTGTAGATGCCCCTAAAATGGAGAGAAGGAGCCTCCGTGGGCCTCTGGGACGAGGGCTGCCCTGTCGATCGGGGCCCGCTCAGTGCCCTGGCGTCCCGGGTGTTTTTTGATGCCAGCAGCGCCTGCAGCGCCCTGTAAGCAGAACCATGCAGCCTCTGTGGCGGCCGCTTTGCATGCCCAGCTGGATTTGTCCGGGGTTCCCGCCTCGCAGCCCGTCTCCAGTCCTGACCGGGAGTCTGCCGTGCACCGCCTAGGTGAGACAAGCCAAAGTGGGAGGGCTTTGCGGCGCTGGGGCTGCCTGCGAGTGGGAAGCTGTGCGGGTGGTGCCCCAGGGGAGGTGCCCCTTTCCCAGGGAAAGAGGTGCTACTGAGGCCTAAGCCTGTCCTCCTTCCTCGGCGGTAGCTGGCACCGACAGCAGAAGAGGCGTGGCACGGAATGGCGAGTCGAGAGGCGTTGAGAAGAGGAGGGGCGTCGGGCTGGAGAAGAGGAGACGGGCAAGGTACTCTGGGCAATGGGACTCGCCCCTGACCGAAGGTGTGGTAAGACGAGGGCTGTGCCGTCACCTTGAGCGTGGCCTGGCTGGCTTTTTGGGCTGGGCGATCTCCCCGTAAGCAGGGCTCGGTCTTTGCTTGTGCCGTCATTTGCCCTTTGCTGCTTTGGCTGCCCAGAGCCCGGCTGGCCTGTAAGGAGGGCACGAGCCGGTGTCTGCACGCCCATGGGGGAAAGGGATCAACCTGGCCCCCGAGTCCCCACTGTAAGCAGGGTAGGGTCCTTTCCACAGCCCCGGCAGCTTGTCAGCTGTCGGCTGCCTGTGCAGCGTGACCCCCTGTACTCGGGCCGTGTCGCAGCTTTTGTCCTTTGGCCGCCCCTGAAGGCCTTTGTTGTGCCGAGGCCTGCCTGAGCTCCACGCAGTCTAGCGAGGCCAAGTCTGACCCTCTTCTCTCCTGCTCTGGGGTAAGGATGGCTGTCCCCACAGTGGCTGCCCAGAGCTTGCTCCCTCGCCTGGGAAGAGGTGTGTGTATGGCCCCGCCCTTGCCTCTGCGTGTGTGTGCTTGTGTGCCTGAGCGTGCTTGTCGTGTAGGTTGCCGTGGAAAGTGCTGCAGCTTAGCTTAGGCTTCCCAGGAGGGAAAGAGGGGCTCTGGGCAGTAACAGAGGAGTCTCCTTGGAGTCCCCGAGCGGAGTGGGAGCTCAGCTTGCCCCTGCTTGTCCTCTAGGGACACAGCCCTAGAAGGCCCTGTAGTTGAGGGCCTGGGTCTCTGCCTCCGTGGCAGCCTGTCCTGTTGTCAAGGTGGCAGCTCAACAGCCCTGTAGTCGGGGCCTGTGTGAGGAGTTGTGGAGCCTTCTGTCCCCCTCTGTCCCTGTGTGTCGCCACGAGCAGCCCGAGGTCCCTGTAAGCAGGGCCGAGGAGGCTGTTTCAGGCAGCTAAGAGGAGCGCGCCTTCCTGGGCCCTTAGAGGGTCGAGGTGGCTCCCTGGGCTCCTGAAGAAGTGTTGCTGTGCTGCAGGCAGGAGGGCCGGCCCCTAAGTTGGGCACGGGCCGGGTCCCGTGGCTCCGTAGGCGTTTTTGGGAGGGCCGAGGCAAGAGCAGCCACCCTGTAAGTAGGGTTGTGCGTCGCATTGCCTGGCGGGAGGTTGGAGGGAACCCCCCTGTAATCAGGGTGGGTATGCCTGGCCCCAGGCTTTGAGAGGCATGGTGTCAGGTTTGTTTGGCTTAGCGTGTGCGCCTGGACCCCAGGCTTGAAGTTGGGGCCTCCCCCGCCATGACCCAGACCGTTGGCTGTGAAACGCCGCTGCCTGGCTACTGAGTGTGCTTCCTGTAGCTGCGGGGCTAGGCAAAGCTCTCGATTCCCTGGCATCGACCACCCGCAAGCGGGCCCTGGCCCGAGTGCCTTTGCTCTCAGCTGGCAGCTCGTGCGGGGTGCGGGCCTCCGTAGCGGGGTGCGGGTGTAGATGCCCCTAAAATGGAGAGAAGGAGCCTCCGTGGGCCTCTGGGACGAGGGCTGCCCTGTCGATCGGGGCCCGCTCAGTGCCCTGGCGTCCCGGGTGTTTTTTGATGCCAGCAGCGCCTGCAGCGCCCTGTAAGCAGAACCGTGCAGCCTCTGTGGCGGCCGCTTTGCGTGCCCAGCTGGATTTGTCCGGGGTTCCCGCCTCGCAGCCCGTCTCCAGTCCTGACCGGGAGTCTGCCGTGCACCGCCTAGGTGAGACAAGCCAAAGTGGGAGGGCTTTGCGGCGCTGGGGCTGCCTGCGAGTGGGAAGCTGTGCGGGTGGTGCCCCAGGGGAGGTGCCCCTTTCCCAGGGAAAGAGGTGCTACTGAGGCCTAAGCCTGTCCTCCTTCCTCGGCGGTAGCTGGCACCGACAGCAGAAGAGGCGTGGCACGGAATGGCGAGTCGAGAGGCGTTGAGAAGAGGAGGGGCGTCGGGCTGGAGAAGAGGAGACGGGCAAGGTACTCTGGGCAATGGGACTCGCCCCTGACCGAAGGTGTGGTAAGACGAGGGCTGTGCCGTCACCTTGAGCGTGGCCTGGCTGGCTTTTTGGGCTGGGCGATCTCCCCGTAAGCAGGGCTCGGTCTTTGCTTGTGCCGTCATTTGCCCTTTGCTGCTTTGGCTGCCCAGAGCCCGGCTGGCCAGTAAGGAGGGCACGAGCCGGTGTCTGCATGCCCATGGGGGAAAGGGATCAACCTGGCCCCCGAGTCCCCACTGTAAGCAGGGTAGGGTCCTTTCCACAGCCCCGGCAGCTTGTCAGCTGTCGGCTGCCTGTGCAGCGTGACCCCCTGTACTCGGGCCGTGTCGCAGCTTTTGTCCTTTGGCCGCCCCTGAAGGCCTTTGTTGTGCCGAGGCCTGCCTGAGCTCCACGCAGTCTAGCGAGGCCAAGTCTGACCCTCTTCTCTCCTGCTCTGGGGTAAGGATGGCTGTCCCCACAGTGGCTGCCCAGAGCTTGCTCCCTCGCCTGGGAAGAGGTGTGTGTATGGCCCCGCCCTTGCCTCTGCGTGTGTGTGCTTGTGTGCCTGAGCGTGCTTGTCGTGTAGGTTGCCGTGGAAAGTGCTGCAGCTTAGCTTAGGCTTCCCAGGAGGGAAAGAGGGGCTCTGGGCAGTAACAGAGGAGTCTCCTTGGAGTCCCTGAGCGGAGTGGGAGCTCAGCTTGCCCCTGCTTGTCCTCTAGGGACACAGCCCTAGAAGGCCCTGTAGTTGAGGGCCTGGGTCTCTGCCTCCATGGCAGCCTGTCCTGTTGTCAAGGTGGCAGCTCAACAGCCCTGTAGTCGGGGCCTGTGTGAGGAGTTGTGGAGCCTTCTGTCCCCCTCTGTCCCTGTAAGCAGGGCCGAGGAGGCTGTTTCAGGCAGCTAAGAGGAGCGCGCCTTCCTGGGCCCTTAGAGGGTCGAGGTGGCTCCCTGGGCTCCTGAAGAAGTGTTGCTGTGCTGCAGGCAGGAGGGCCGGCCCCTAAGTTGGGCACGGGCCGGGTCCCGTGGCTCCGTAGGCGTTTTTGGGAGGGCCGAGGCAAGAGCAGCCACCCTGTAAGTAGGGTTGTGCGTCGCATTGCCTGGCGGGAGGTTGGAGGGAACCCCCCTGTAATCAGGGTGGGTATGCCTGGCCCCAGGCTTTGAGAGGCATGGTGTCAGGTTTGTTTGGCTTAGCGTGTGCGCCTGGACCCCAGGCTTGAAGTTGGGGCCTCCCCCGCCATGACCCAGACCGTTGGCTGTGAAACACCGCTGCCTGGCTACTGAGTGTGCTTCCTGTAGCTGCGGGGCTAGGCAAAGCTCTCGATTCCCTGGCATCGACCACCCGCAAGAGGGCCCTGGCCCGAGTGCCTTTGCTCTCAGCTGGCAGCTCGTGCGGGGTGCGGGCCTCCGTAGCGGGGTGCGGGTGTAGATGCCCCTAAAATGGAGAGAAGGAGCCTCCGTGGGCCTCTGGGACGAGGGCTGCCCTGTCGATCGGGGCCCGCTCAGTGCCCTGGCGTCCCGGGTGTTTTTTGATGCCAGCAGCGCCTGCAGCGCCCTGTAAGCAGAACCGTGCAGCCTCTGTGGCGGCCGCTTTGCGTGCCCAGCTGGATTTGTCCGGGGTTCCCGCCTCGCAGCCCGTCTCCAGTCCTGACCGGGAGTCTGCCGTGCACCGCCTAGGTGAGACAAGCCAAAGTGGGAGGGCTTTGCGGCGCTGGGGCTGCCTGCGAGTGGGAAGCTGTGCGGGTGGTGCCCCAGGGGAGGTGCCCCTTTCCCAGGGAAAGAGGTGCTACTGAGGCCTAAGCCTGTCCTCCTTCCTCGGCGGTAGCTGGCACCGACAGCAGAAGAGGCGTGGCACGGAATGGCGAGTCGAGAGGCGTTGAGAAGAGGAGGGGCGTCGGGCTGGAGAAGAGGAGACGGGCAAGGTACTCTGGGCAATGGGACTCGCCCCTGACCGAAGGTGTGGTAAGACGAGGGCTGTGCCGTCACCTTGAGCGTGGCCTGGCTGGCTTTTTGGGCTGGGCGATCTCCCCGTAAGCAGGGCTCGGTCTTTGCTTGTGCCGTCATTTGCCCTTTGCTGCTTTGGCTGCCCAGAGCCCGGCTGGCCAGTAAGGAGGGCACGAGCCGGTGTCTGCATGCCCATGGGGGAAAGGGATCAACCTGGCCCCCGAGTCCCCACTGTAAGCAGGGTAGGGTCCTTTCCACAGCCCCGGCAGCTTGTCAGCTGTCGGCTGCCTGTGCAGCGTGACCCCCTGTACTCGGGCCGTGTCGCAGCTTTTGTCCTTTGGCCGCCCCTGAAGGCCTTTGTTGTGCCGAGGCCTGCCTGAGCTCCACGCAGTCTAGCGAGGCCAAGTCTGACCCTCTTCTCTCCTGCTCTGGGGTAAGGATGGCTGTCCCCACAGTGGCTGCCCAGAGCTTGCTCCCTCGCCTGGGAAGAGGTGTGTGTATGGCCCCGCCCTTGCCTCTGCGTGTGTGTGCTTGTGTGCCTGAGCGTGCTTGTCGTGTAGGTTGCCGTGGAAAGTGCTGCAGCTTAGCTTAGGCTTCCCAGGAGGGAAAGAGGGGCTCTGGGCAGTAACAGAGGAGTCTCCTTGGAGTCCCCGAGCGGAGTGGGAGCTCAGCTTGCCCCTGCTTGTCCTCTAGGGACACAGCCCTAGAAGGCCCTGTAGTTGAGGGCCTGGGTCTCTGCCTCCGTGGCAGCCTGTCCTGTTGTCAAGGTGGCAGCTCAACAGCCCTGTAGTCGGGGCCTGTGTGAGGAGTTGTGGAGCCTTCTGTCCCCCTCTGTCCCTGTGTGTCGCCACGAGCAGCCCGAGGTCCCTGTAAGCAGGGCCGAGGAGGCTGTTTCAGGCAGCTAAGAGGAGCGCGCCTTCCTGGGCCCTTAGAGGGTCGAGGTGGCTCCCTGGGCTCCTGAAGAAGTGTTGCTGTGCTGCAGGCAGGAGGGCCGGCCCCTAAGTTGGGCACGGGCCGGGTCCCGTGGCTCCGTAGGCGTTTTTGGGAGGGCCGAGGCAAGAGCAGCCACCCTGTAAGTAGGGTTGTGCGTCGCATTGCCTGGCGGGAGGTTGGAGGGAACCCCCCTGTAATCAGGGTGGGTATGCCTGGCCCCAGGCTTTGAGAGGCATGGTGTCAGGTTTGTTTGGCTTAGCGTGTGCGCCTGGACCCCAGGCTTGAAGTTGGGGCCTCCCCCGCCATGACCCAGACCGTTGGCTGTGAAACACCGCTGCCTGGCTACTGAGTGTGCTTCCTGTAGCTGCGGGGCTAGGCAAAGCTCTCGATTCCCTGGCATCGACCACCCGCAAGCGGGCCCTGGCCCGAGTGCCTTTGCTCTCAGCTGGCAGCTCGTGCGGGGTGCGGGCCTCCGTAGCGGGGTGCGGGTGTAGATGCCCCTAAAATGGAGAGAAGGAGCCTCCGTGGGCCTCTGGGACGAGAGCTGCCCTGTCGATCGGGGCCCGCTCAGTGCCCTGGCGTCCCGGGTGTTTTTTGATGCCAGCAGCGCCTGCAGCGCCCTGTAAGCAGAACCGTGCAGCCTCTGTGGCGGCCGCTTTGCGTGCCCAGCTGGATTTGTCCGGGGTTCCCGCCTCGCAGCCCGTCTCCAGTCCTGACCGGGAGTCTGCCGTGCACCGCCTAGGTGAGACAAGCCAAAGTGGGAGGGCTTTGCGGCGCTGGGGCTGCCTGCGAGTGGGAAGCTGTGCGGGTGGTGCCCCAGGGGAGGTGCCCCTTTCCCAGGGAAAGAGGTGCTACTGAGGCCTAAGCCTGTCCTCCTTCCTTGGCGGTAGCTGGCACCGACAGCAGAAGAGGCGTGGCACGGAATGGCGAGTCGAGGCGTTGAGAAGAGGAGGGGTGTCGGGCTGGAGAAGAGGAGACGGGCAAGGTACTCTGGGCAATGGGACTCGCCCCTGACCGAAGGTGTGGTAAGACGAGGGCTGTGCCGTCACCTTGACCGTGGCCTGGCTGGCTTTTTGGGCTGGGCGATCTCCCCGTAAGCAGGGCTCGGTCTTTGCTTGTGCCGTCATTTGCCCTTTGCTGCTTTGGCTGCCCAGAGCCCGGCTGGCCTGTAAGGAGGGCACGAGCCGGTGTCTGCACGCCCATGGGGGAAAGGGATCAACCTGGCCCCCGAGTCCCCACTGTAAGCAGGGTAGGGTCCTTTCCACAGCCCCGGCAGCTTGTCAGCTGTCGGCTGCCTGTGCAGCGTGACCCCCTGTACTCGGGCCGTGTCGCAGCTTTTGTCCTTTGGCCGCCCCTGAAGGCCTTTGTTGTGCCGAGGCCTGCCTGAGCTCCACGCAGTCTAGCGAGGCCAAGTCTGACCCTCTTCTCTCCTGCTCTGGGGTAAGGATGGCTGTCCCCACAGTGGCTGCCCAGAGCTTGCTCCCTCGCCTGGGAAGAGGTGTGTGTATGGCCCCGCCCTTGCCTCTGCGTGTGTGTGCTTGTGTGCCTGAGCGTGCTTGTCGTGTAGGTTGCCGTGGAAAGTGCTGCAGCTTAGCTTAGGCTTCCCAGGAGGGAAAGAGGGGCTCTGGGCAGTAACAGAGGAGTCTCCTTGGAGTCCCTGAGCGGAGTGGGAGCTCAGCTTGCCCCTGCTTGTCCTCTAGGGACACAGCCCTAGAAGGCCCTGTAGTTGAGGGCCTGGGTCTCTGCCTCCGTGGCAGCCTGTCCTGTTGTCAAGGTGGCAGCTCAACAGCCCTGTAGTCGGGGCCTGTGTGAGGAGTTGTGGAGCCTTCTGTCCCCCTCTGTCCCTGTGTGTCGCCACGAGCAGCCCGAGGTCCCTGTAAGCAGGGCCGAGGAGGCTGTTTCAGGCAGCTAAGAGGAGCGCGCCTTCCTGGGCCCTTAGAGGGTCGAGGTGGCTCCCTGGGCTCCTGAAGAAGTGTTGCTGTGCTGCAGGCAGGAGGGCCGGCCCCTAAGTTGGGCGCGGGCCGGGTCCCGTGGCTCCGTAGGCGTTTTTGGGAGGGCCGAGGCAAGAGCAGCCACCCTGTAAGTAGGGTTGTGCGTCGCATTGCCTGGCGGGAGGTTGGAGGGAACCCCCCTGTAATCAGGGTGGGTATGCCTGGCCCCAGGCTTTGAGAGGCATGGTGTCAGGTTTGTTTGGCTTAGCGTGTGCGCCTGGACCCCAGGCTTGAAGTTGGGGCCTCCCCCGCCATGACCCAGACCGTTGGCTGTGAAACGCCGCTGCCTGGCTACTGAGTGTGCTTCCTGTAGCTGCGGGGCTAGGCAAAGCTCTCGATTCCCTGGCATCGACCACCCGCAAGCGGGCCCTGGCCCGAGTGCCTTTGCTCTCAGCTGGCAGCTCGTGCGGGGTGCGGGCCTCCGTAGCGGGGTGCGGGTGTAGATGCCCCTAAAATGGAGAGAAGGAGCCTCCGTGGGCCTCTGGGACGAGGGCTGCCCTGTCGATCGGGGCCCGCTCAGTGCCCTGGCGTCCCGGGTGTTTTTTGATGCCAGCAGCGCCTGCAGCGCCCTGTAAGCAGAACCGTGCAGCCTCTGTGGCGGCCGCTTTGCGTGCCCAGCTGGATTTGTCCGGGGTTCCCGCCTCGCAGCCCGTCTCCAGTCCTGACCGGGAGTCTGCCGTGCACCGCCTAGGTGAGACAAGCCAAAGTGGGAGGGCTTTGCGGCGCTGGGGCTGCCTGCGAGTGGGAAGCTGTGCAGGTGGTGCCCCAGGGGAGGTGCCCCTTTCCCAGGGAAAGAGGTGCTACTGAGGCCTAAGCCTGTCCTCCTTCCTCGACGGTAGCTGGCACCGACAGCAGAAGAGGCGTGGCACGGAATGGCGAGTCGAGGCGTTGAGAAGAGGAGGGGCGTCGGGCTGGAGAAGAGGAGACGGGCAAGGTACTCTGGGCAATGGGACTCGCCCCTGACCGAAGGTGTGGTAAGACGAGGGCTGTGCCGTCACCTTGAGCGTGGCCTGGCTGGCTTTTTGGGCTGGGCGATCTCCCCGTAAGCAGGGCTCGGTCTTTGCTTGTGCCGTCATTTGCCCTTTGCTGCTTTGGCTGCCCAGAGCCCGGCTGGCCTGTAAGGAGGGCACGAGCCGGTGTCTGCACGCCCATGGGGGAAAGGGATCAACCTGGCCCCCGAGTCCCCACTTTAAGCAGGGTAGGGTCCTTTCCACAGCCCCAGCAGCTTGTCAGCTGTCGGCTGCTTGTGCAGCGTGACCCCCTGTACTCGGGCCGTGTCGCAGCTTTTGTCCTTTGGCCGCCCCTGAAGGCCTTTGTTGTGCCGAGGCCTGCCTGAGCTCCACGCAGTCTAGCGAGGCCAAGTCTGACCCTCTTCTCTCCTGCTCTGGGGTAAGGATGGCTGTCCCCACAGTGGCTGCCCAGAGCTTGCTCCCTCGCCTGGGAAGAGGTGTGTGTATGGCCCCGCCCTTGCCTCTGCGTGTGTGTGCTTGTGTGCCTGAGCGTGCTTGTCGTGTAGGTTGCCGTGGAAAGTGCTGCAGCTTAGCTTAGGCTTCCCAGGAGGGAAAGAGGGGCTCTGGGCAGTAACAGAGGAGTCTCCTTGGAGTCCCCGAGCGGAGTGGGAGCTCAGCTTGCCCCTGCTTGTCCTCTAGGGACACAGCCCTAGAAGGCCCTGTAGTTGAGGGCCTGGGTCTCTGCCTCCGTGGCAGCCTGTCCTGTTGTCAAGGTGGCAGCTCAACAGCCCTGTAGTCGGGGCCTGTGTGAGGAGTTGTGGAGCCTTCTGTCCCCCTCTGTCCCTGTGTGTCGCCACGAGCAGCCCGAGGTCCCTGTAAGCAGGGCCGAGGAGGCTGTTTCAGGCAGCTAAGAGGAGCGTGCCTTCCTGGGCCCTTAGAGGGTCGAGGTGGCTCCCTGGGATCCTGAAGAAGTGCTGCTGTGCTGCAGGCAGGAGGGCCGGCCCCTAAGTCGGGCGCGGGCCGGGTCCCGTGGCTCCATAGGCATTTTTGGGAGGGCCGAGGCAAGAGCAGCCACCCTGTAAGTAGGGTTGTGCGTCGCATTGCCTGGCGGGAGGTTGGAGGGAACCCCCCTGTAATCAGGGTGGGTATGCCTGGCCCCAGGCTTTGAGAGGCATGGTGTCAGGTTTGTTTGGCTTAGCGTGTGCGCCTGGACCCCAGGCTTGAAGTTGGGGCCTCCCCCGCCATGACCCAGACCGTTGGCTGTGAAACGCCGCTGCCTGGCTACTGAGTGTGCTTCCTGTAGCTGCGGGACCGGTTTGAGGTCTCCCTGACCATCTCTTAGACCCTTGTCTTGTGTAGCCCAAAACTGTTCCATGAACCCAGAATATTCAACGGAAGCTTTTCTTGCAAATGCATTGTTAGAATGAGGTGATAATTCTCAGTGAGGTGACTGATTTCCAGTCCTTGGACTTGGCATTGAAGTTGAGACCTGGTCTTGAGCTTCCTCCTTTGTATTGTTTGGGACTTGTTGGTCCCATGGTTTTGGGGATTTTTTTTTTCTAATGGAAATGATTCAAAGTGACTTTGATATACAGTTAAAGCTCTGCTCTACCCAGAGTATGTGTTGTGCCCATATGGCTCTCGACATTAGTTGTATCCTTTTTATTGAATACATCCATTGGTGAAATGACTACAGGAGATGCAGCGTTCTCATCTCGCTGAAGATCTTACAAATGCTGTATTTTACTGCCCACCACGCATATCTCTGCTATGAATGTGTAAGTGGGAGGAGTGGCTGATACTTCTTGGAGCTCTGCTACTCTTCAGTCCCATTTTACCAGGTTGGAGGGCTGCCAAGTGGACACCTCAGGAAGGTCAGCAGAGGTAAGTGTGGGTTCCTGTATGTGGGGAGAAAGAAGTATTAGATGTTATGTGTTGTATCTTTCATCCAGCTGTGTTCAGAAATATCTAAGAACAAGTGTTGGCTTGGTAGAGTGTTTCTATTTTGCCTATTATATATAATGGCTTCTAGACTATTCCCTCAAATCCTAAATAGAGCTACATAAGGTTTTATATATACGCCACTCATATTTTGAAAATGGTGATTTTTCCATTGTCTGTGTTTCCAGCAGATATAATGAGATGGGTGGAGGAAGAGACAATTACCCTTAAGGACTTGGCTAAAGTATTGAAATGATAGCATGGTGATGATGGCAATGGGAAAGGCTCTTTGAAAGCACATGTTAAGAGGGGTGAAGCTTCTGGGGAGGTTAGGAATGTTCTTAGTAGACATTTGTATAGAGGCCAAAGACAGGATGGTGCAAAGGAAGATAATGTTATCTAGAGTTGTAAGGAGCCCAGAAGAAGACAAGAGAACCAATTCTAAGCTGGCTAGGGAGATACTGTGTTACCAGTGCCAGCATTCTAGAGGTTGGTGACAAGCCTGCAAAACTAATAGGGCCACTTGAAAAGGCAAGTGGAATTGGCTAATTCATAGCAAGTTCTCTTGGTAAGATTATACTGTGGACATGCCTTTTATTGACTGTGTTACTGAGGTACCCTTCTGGAGGAGATTTGCCACGGACATCTAGGAAGTGGACCACACTTGAGCAGGGAATTGAGCTTCTGAGGGAGTTTGCTGTAAAGGAAATACTTTCTGGAGATGATGGTATGCAGAATCCTGATGAAATTCCTGTTGGAACATGTCTTTGAAAGAAACTTACCGATGTTAGATGGAGGAGCAAGTTTAATAGTTTGGTAAAGAGGTTTGTGTGAGAGAACAACCATTGAAGACTTCCTATAGTTGTTGAATTGCCTGACCAAATGAGGCAGTTAGAGGACATTTTGTCCTACACTTATTTAGTGTCTGCTTTAAAAACTCTGGCTGCACAAATGAAAGGTAGAAAAAGGATGGAGGAGGCCCTTAAACCTTCCATCTAAGTTGATGAAGGAAAAAGACAAGATTTCATCTGGAGATGAATCCAGTACCAGTTGAACAGTTTACCTCAGGAGTGGAAACACAGTTGGACAATGTTTTCCTTCGGTCATCCACAATGCATTGGAGAAATGTAAAGTCCCAGAACATCTGCAATTCATCAAGGAGAATATTGTGTGGGGCCAAACTGCTGAGGAAGCCTTTGAGAAAGGTAAGACAATAATTGACATTTGGTTGAAGGCAGGTTTTACCATAAAGAGGGACAAAGTAAAAGGACCTGCCAGACAAATACAGTTTCTGGGAGTTTGGTGGCAGGATGTTCAGTGTCACATTCCACAGGATGTGCTAAAGGAAGTCTCCACCATGGCAGTTCCTGTGACTAAAGAGGACACTTCCAGGTTCTTGGGTGCAGTGGGATTTTTTGGAAACTTCGTTTCAGTCAGATTGTTAAAGCTCTGCAAGATGTGACTCATGAAATGAACAATTTTGAGAGGGGACCTGAGCAGCAAGCTGCCTTTGGTCAGATAAAGTGAGTAGTCCGTGCAGTGGGCTTGGGAGCAGTTCAGGCTGGTTCAGACATTAAAGACATTCTGCATCCAAATGCAAGTGCCAGTGGTCCAACCTGGAGTCTTTTGACAGAGAGCTCCAAATGAGACATGTGGTTGTGCACTTGGTTTCTGGAGTCATTGGTGCAGAGGTTCAGGAGTGAACTACCTTCCAAAAGAGAAAGAAGTACTAGCACCTCATGAAAGAGTAAAAGCACTTCTGAAGTAATTTGAACAGTGTCACAACTTTTTTCAGCTCCTAGATTACCAGTTCTGAACTGGATGTTCCAAGGCAAAGGTTGCTCACCACATCGTGCCACAGATGCACCCTGGTTTAAGTGGATAGCTTTGATAAGCCCAGGAGCACAAATGGGCACTCTTGCATGACCTGGTCTGGTGGAAGTGTTCACCAATTGGGCAGAAGGCACAAACTGTCTAAAATCTCCAGTAGAAAGAGTAACCTGTGATGAGGAATTTTCTCCTTATGGTAATCGCTGATCAGGAAAAGAACCATGCTTTGTTGACAGATGGTTCCTGTTGTCTTGTTGGGAAGAAGCGAAGATGGAAGTCGGCAGTCTGGAGTCCTGGCAGGAGAGTTGCTGAAGTGAGAGATGAAGAAGGTGAATCCAGTCAATTTGCTGAAGCAAAAGCTGTCCAACTTGCTCTTGATGTGGCTGAAAGTGAAAATTTGGCTATCACTTACCTATACACTGACTCATGGATGGTAGCCAATACTCTATGGGGTTGCCTAAAAGACTGGGAAAAGGATTGTTGGCAGATGACTAAAACTCTATTTGGTGTGCTGGTCTATAGGAGGAAATTAATGATTGCCTTGAGAAAATGCCAGTGCAAGTGTGGCGTGGAGACACACACAGGCCTAAGAACAAAGCTACTCAGGAACATGAACACAACCATGGGGCAGATCAAGCTGCTAGAGTTTCTCAAGTTGATACAAAGTATGATCTTGACCTTGATAGGAAATAGGGAGGTGAGCTGTTCTGGGCTTGGTGGGCCCATCATTCATTTGGACACCAAGGCAGAGATGCAACTTACTGGTGAGCATGTGACAAGTCAATGGACTTATCCATGGATCACAGGATATTAGGGGTTGGAAGGGACCTAAGGAGATGATTGAGTCCAATGCCCAAGGTAACACCATTCTTGGGCACAAGAGACAAATGACCTAGAACTCCAGAGAGGATCAAATCAGACCATGGAACTCAATTCAAGAACGATCCTGTGAAAAACTGGTCCAAAGATCACAGTATTGACTGGATCTACCACCTACTCTACTATGCACCAGCTTCAGGAAAAATCGAATGCTATAATGGTGTTCTGAAAACCACCCTAAAAACCATGGTGGGGTGGTACTTTGAAAAACTGGGACAAGCGTTTAGCACAAGCAATCTGATTGGTAAATAGGGTGTGTGACACGGTAGAAGTAACCACTAGGTGTGTGGAATACGCTGCATGCTGTTTTTTAATGAACAGATCACAAGATGCCAGCATGTACTAACTGCCACATGAACAGAACTCAAAAAATGTGTAAGAGATACACAGTAAAGGTCTTAGGAATCTTGCAGCATTTGCCACAGTAGAGGTTCTGTAAACAGAACAGGACCTGCACAATCAGATTTGTTTCAAACAGTGGATGGTAATAAAATTCCTGTTGTGCGTGAAAAGAATGTGTTAGGAAAAGCTGTTCGGGATCTTTTTCCTTTAGGTGATGAGAAACCTCTCTGAGGGGTGGTTTCTGATGAAGGTCCTGGTCATCCATACCGGGTAATGCAGGAGAATAGTGAAATCCAGTGTATTCCAGAAAGAAATCTAACTTTAGATGAGAGACTTAAACCTCAGAGTGTATAATACAAACTGTAAGACTTTGTGTTTGGGGTAAAATGTGGCATCAGAAAGAAAAATCTTCAAGGGATCTACAGTACAAGAGTATGGACCTAAGTCACTTGGGAGTTCCTGTTTTCATGTCATCTGTGAAGAGACAAACTGTTTCCTGTCTTCTGGACTTTGGAGTCCCCTACATCTGACATAGCTGGAACAAAGTATGAAGTGGTGTTGCGGAGGGGAAATTAATTGGTGGGAGATGATATTCTACAAAAACGTACAATTTATTAACTTTAATATTCTGAACTGTCGCCACCCCCAACCACTGAATTTTAATATTAATATTTGTTCTTACACACTTATGGAAGACAATCTATGAATAGCAGCAAACAGAACTATTGTTTATCTAGCAAACATTCAAACTATAAACAGAGAGCGGAATTTCTCCATGGGCAAATGCTGCTTGGGGTCAATATGCTGCTTGCGCCCTAGGTGGGTTGAAGCTCCTTCTGCTTTATGGCAGAAGGCAGTAGAGAATTACAGAGGCATTTAAAGCATTTACTCATAAATTCTTATTAATTGTCAATCACTCTCCGGGGCTATGTCACAGCCTATACAAGTGTCCAATCTTCAGGCAACTGTGCCTGCGAGCATCAAGGCTGGGCTCCTCCCGACTTCAGGGGAAAGGATGCAGACAATCTCTGACCTTGCTCTCCTGGCTTCTTCTGGCAGGACCTCAGATGCAGGAGGATGTCATGCAGTCTCAGCACAATGTCCCTCTGGCCATGCACGCCGATCACATGCAGACAATCCAGGGTCTCTTCCTAGTAACTCGTGGCAATGGAGTTTACCAGGCAGCAATAAGGCAGTGGGCGTGCAATAGGGTGCACGGGAGACTGGGCTCTGTAGAGGAAAGACAGGCAACACAAGCAAATAGCAACAAGCAGTGAGGCAAAAGCAAGCAAGCACACAGGCATTTTGTTTACCTGTGTACCTCCTATTTATCACATGTGGGCTGACATTAATGGCCCCTTGGCCATCAGAATGACCAATCAGCTTGGCAGTTAACCAAAGCATACCATAATAGGCAAGGGCCACCGGCCTGGCCTCCCCCAAATATGGGGATAGCGTGGGCCTTGTGCCTGGTAAGCCACAAGCTAGGTGCATGGGCTTACCCAACTGCGTTACACAACTTGGGCCCTGGGCAGGCCAGACTTTATGGCGCCAGGTCTATTGTGGCCTTTTTGTGTTTGTTTGTGTCCATTTAATGTGTTTACCCCTGGTGCAGGCAGAAAAACATGTCCAGGCAAGACAAATCATCTACAAGCCTGTTTTGGGCAACTGGAAACACAGACTTTACAAGGATGGATAACTATTGTTTTAGATTTGACAGATGACTGTATGCAAAACAATGAATGCTCTAGAGGAGTGATTTGTCATGGTTTGAGGCCAATTGCAATATTTTAATGAAGGAATGAGATGATTGGTTGTGAAAGGAAAATAATGATGAAGTCTGTCATTAATTGCCTTGCTTTCTGGGATAGAAAAAACCAAATGTTAACAATTTGTACCACTCTGGTCTGTGACACTGGATCTAATAGCTTCCTCTTCATTCTGCTCTGGTGTCTATTCTACTGATTGTGGCTAACAGCAAACAATGTTTCAGCCACTCACAGTTAATTAAAACTTGCCATAAGGGGCCGCCAGGCTCTTTTGTGTGTAGCACACTGGGGTAACCTAATAGGGCCTCCTATAATACTAGAGAATTCCTGAGACACCACTCTAAGTGTTCTGTGGGTATGGGGATGCCAATATTGGCAGGCTCTTCTCCTGCTGTGTCTGTAATTCTTTGTCTGCCCTTGCAGATCAACTCACCTACTGCTTCCGTTTGAGTTTGACTGCTTGTTTTTGGTCGATTATAAGATTGCATTGTTTGCCAAGGGCACTGCTTGCCTGGGAATCCTTTCCTCCTTTTCCTTTTTGCCATTGACAAACCACGGGAAAAGGGTGTGTGACATGATTACAGATGAGCAGCAATAGCAGTAGTTTGGTGAGTCATCGGCTGACAGCACTGGCAGCGATCTTTTGAGCAAGCTTCTGCAATACAGACTCAAGAGAAGGAGAAACTGTTACAGATTGACAGGCATCAGTACCACATAAAAGTGGCAGAAGAGGAGCAATATCTGCATTAGCGATACCCACAACGTTTCTAACCCACTGAATGCTGCCCAGGAGCATCTGCACATCAGTAAGGATAGTCAACATCCAATTCAACCTTTTCTGGCTGAATGAGTGAATCAGAATTTTTCCACCCTAGATAATTCCAAGGTGCCCTCTGCTGAACCTTCTAAGCTGCTACTGTTAACTGCAAAACTGAGGGAGAAAGGTTTATGTAGTTCATATCTTGATCAGTGAATTGTGTCCATCTGCAGAACAGTATGTCATCCATACAGTGGTAATTGATAACCTCAGACCAGAGGATCAAATGGGTGCCAAAGCCCAAGCCACATAGAGTTGGCATAAGGTGGGATAATTTTTCGTGCCTTGAGGCAGTACAACCTGCTCATAATGCTGACTAGGTTCTGCTTTGTTGACAGAAAGTGAGGTAAAAGCAAAGCTTTGTCAATCTTGGTTAACCAATGCAATCATGAAAAAGCAATCTTTCAAATCAATTATCACAATATGTCAATTGTGTGGTAACGTAGCAGGAGAGGAGAGATTGGGCTGCAGGGCTGCTGTTGTCTGTATTTGGTAATTTACTTTTTGGCGATTATGCAAAAGATGCCATCTTCTGGATTTCCTTGGGATTACAAAAATGGGAGTATTTCATGGGCTAACAGAAGGTCAAATGAACAATTGGCCACCAGCCAATTGTTCAGGTACCTTTTTTTTTTTTTGCATATTTCATTTTTTCTTGTGTTAACGGCCACTGCTCAAGCCAAACAGGATCATCTGAGAGCCAAGTAAGTGGCAATACGGGTGGCTGCTCAGCAGTAGCTGTCACTAAAATGGATGCTTGTCTGGGGTAAGGGTAGCACCCATCTGATCTAGTACATCTTGGCTGATTAATGTCTGTAAATGTCCTGGTAACAGCATGACATACTATATATAATGCAAAACCCCAAAGTCCCTCACAGACAAACAAAGCTGTAGAGGAATTCTTATTTGATACAATTGGGAAAAGTGCCTCATACTGTCACCTTTTTGTATCTAATTGTAAATACTTGTAAATCTATTGTGTATATCTGCTAGAAAATTTGGCTGTGCAATAAATACATGTACATCTTATCAGCAACAGAGTGAATTCCAAGTAAGTTAAGTTCCAAGAGCAGTAAGTACCTGTCCTACCACAGAGGCTTAGGGTTAGGGGTTGCGGTTAGGGGTTAGTCTTTTAGAATTGAGGTTGGCATGAGGGTGAGGGGTCAGGGTTAGAGTTAGGCATTAGGGTTGAGGGGTTAGAGGTTGGGGTTGGGGAGTGAGGGTAAAGTTAGGAGGTTGGGAATGCAGTTTCAGAGTTGGGAGTTAAGTGTAAGTCACCCGTTAGGGGGTTGGGCTTAGGGGTAGGGTAAGGGTTAGTCACCTGTTAGGGCTAGGCAGCTATTAGGGAGTAGGGTTTAGGGTTGGGGTCAGGGGTTAGGTTTAGGGGTGAGGGTTAGGGTTCAGGTAGGAAACTATTGAGCTATTGTTTAGATTTAAAAATCTCTGTGACTACAAAAAAATACACCAAGGAAAATGATAATTAATGACCTTTAGGTGGAGGATAAAAAGAGCATTACTAAAGGCTCATCATGCCAAACCATATTTATTGTAGGATGAACAGCAAATTAGAATTATTAAACACATGCCAAGAAATTTGTCACACATTTCCCAGATTAAGTCATGCATCTAACATCATCAGGATATGATTTTGCAGAAAAAAATTAAATTATCTAAATGAGTTCTGTATTTTACTGCTCAAATTCCTTAATTATTAAAAAAAAATTTAATTTTTGTAGGCCTAACATCTATTTTTTAACTTAAGCACCACAAAGGGATTTGGAGGTCAGGCAGCTATGCCCTGCTAGAACTATTTGTAGCTATTAATTGTTGTAGTATCTATACTTTTTTGAATCCTGTTGTCACTTCAGAGTATCAAAAAAAGCTTTCTGAGAATTTCTACAGCAACTGTAGTTCAAAACATAGAATCATAGAATCAGGCAGGGTTGGAAGGGATCACAAGGAGCATCCAGTTCCAACACCCCTGCCAAGGGTAGGGACACCTCACACTAGATCAAGCTGTCCACAGCCTCATCCAGCCTGGCCTTAAACATCTTTAGAGGTGAAGTTTCCACCACCTCCCTGGGCAACCTGTTCCAGGGTCTCATCACCCTCACGGTGAAGAACTTCTTCCTAACATGGAATCTGAATCTACCCACTTATAGCTTTGTTTTATTCTCCCCAGTCCTATCACTACCTGGCATCCCAAAAAAGTCCCTCCCAGGCTTTACTGTAGGCCCCCTTCAGGTACTGAAAAGTCACAGTAAGGTCACTCGGTGCCTTCTCTCCAGGCAGAACATACAAAAGCTGTTTTTCCTTTTTTTTTTCCTTCTTTTAGCGCTTGCAAAAGGACCAAATAACACAGCTGAAATACAGTCACGAGAAAGTCAAGCATAGTTCTTTAAAACTGGACGCGTCTGACTTTGCTGCATGCAAGTTATTGCAACAAATACTTTTCATTTGTTTCCCTAGTTTTATGATTAATTCGCCCACTTACTCTGTGTAGGAAGCATTACTTTTCTTCAGAAAGAGGAAAAGAAGGGAATGTCTTTTTTTTCTGAATGCATTGGTGGGTTGATATTTACAAATACTGATTTGTTTTCAGTTACATCTTACAGCTTTTCTGTTTTGCACAGACACTTGTGCATTCTCTTTTTATCTGAACTCAAGAATTTTCTAGTTAAATCAAATGGTGTTTTTGCTGTGTCTTGTCCTACACAATTCTCTGCTTGCTTATTTTGGTACTATCCGTGTTCCCTGACATATATGGTCTTCTATAGAATCAGCCATATTGGAAGAGACCTCCAACCTCATCCAGTCCAACCTAGCACCCAGCTCTGTCCACTCAACTACACCATGGCATAAGTACCTCAGCCAGTTTGCTCTTGAACACCTCCAGGGACAACGATTCCACCACCTCCCTCGGCAGCCCATTCCAATGCCTATCACTCTCTCTGGCAACAACTTCATTGTAGCATCCAACCCAGATCTCCCCTGGCACAACTTGAAACTGTGTCCCCCTGTTCTGTTGCTGGTTGCCTGGCAGAAAAGACCAACCCCGCCTGGCTACACACTCCCTTCAGGTAGTTGTAGACAGCAGTGAGGTCACCCCTGAGCCTCCTCTGCTCCAGGCTGCACACCCCTAGCTCCCTCAATCTCTCCTCACAGGGCTGTGCTTCAAGCCCATCAGCATCTTTGTTGCCCTTCTCTGGACACGTTCCTGTATCTCAACATCTCTCTTGAATTGAGGTGCCCAGAACTGGATACAGGACTCAAGGTGTGGCCTGACCAGTGTTGAGTACAGGGGGAAAATGATCTCCCTTGTCTTACTGGCCACACTGTTCATGATACAGGTCAGGATGCCACTGGCTCTCCTTGCCACCTGAGCACACCTCTGCCTCATGTTCAGCCTACTATCAACCAGCACCCCCAGGTGCCTCTTGGCCTGGCTGCTTTGCAGCCAACTCTGTCCCTGGCCTGTAGCACTGCTTGGGGTTTTTTATATACATGATGTCATACTTTTGCATACACAGTGTTAAACACACAGAGGACACTCTGTCCCTAGCACATTAATCCTTCCCTCAGGTTCTGGAGTTGATCTCAGAATTGCAGAACCTTAGAGCTTGGAAGTGACCTTCAGAGACCATCAAGTCCAACCACACTGCCGATGCAGGATCTCCCAGGGTGGCTCACACAGGAACGCATCCAGGTGGGTTTTGAAAGTCTCCAGAGAAGGAAACTCCACTCTCTGGGCAGCCTGTTCCAGGGTTCTGTCACCCTTGCTGTAAATAAGTTTCTGCTCATGTTGAGGCCAAACCTTCTATGTTCCAGTTTGTAGCTGTTGCACCGTGTCTTATTGCTGCAGACCACCAAAAAGGGATTTGCATCCCAATACAGACCTGTTCATGTGACCATAACATTTGATTTGAGCTGGTGCTTATTTAAGAATCCTAAACATGTGTCACAACAATGAAACATTTTTTTGTTGACCTTAAAGTGCATCTGCCTTACTAACCCGGCTTCCTAATTGCACAGGCTGGTAATACAGTTCAAATATAACCTATATCTTGACACCGTAAAGCTTCTTTTGTGAGGTTTCTGCTGCATGTTGCACAGCTCAGGTTGTGGTGGGGGCACCACCTGGCCATAGCAGATTAATGATATTGCAGTATTATTGTAGTGCTATAGAAATATCTACTGTATTATAACAGCAATATATATTGTACTGCTGTAGAAAAGGTAGCTGAATCAAAGGTGTCTTGCAGAGGTCTGTGTTGGTTTGAGGCTATGAGAGAAATTAGATCAGTGGCTCCAAAAAGAAAATAATAGTGGTGTGTAAATTACCCACTGGCTTGGCTCTGCTGAGGGATAGAAAAAGAAGAAATGAAAAAAAAGGAGTGGGTCTCTGTCTGCTGCTGTGTTAGCTCCTCTCCCTGGATCTGCGTAACCTGATCTAATCCTTTCACATCTCACCCTACATGTAAGGGGTATTTTGAGATGGGGAGGGGGTGGAAAGAAGGTGAGGAGTTGGTTGAAAGTCCTCCTGAGCAGTTCTGCTGTTCGGGAGGGGTCTTATACCTCTGCATTGCTTTTTTAACTTGTATATAGTTGTAACTATCTGTACATATATTGTGTGTACCTGCTTGTCAATTGTGCCACAGTGCTGCCTGGCAGTTAAGCTTCATTGCTTAACTGCCAGGCAGCTGAGTTAGTCTGATGTATTCGTGGTGGGGGCGGAGAACTCCCAAACTACCACAAGGCCCATGGCTCAGGTATGGCAGAACTAAATACTTAATTGGCATGAGTAGTTTATGCCAGCTTCAGAGCAAAGTTTGTCATGTGGACTTCTTGCAGAATGCAACCAGAAGACACTTCCATTGTATTGACTGCATTTGCATTCATTTCTGCTTTTTACGTAGGTTTTATTATCTCTTAGCACCTGCTGTTTCTAAATGAAAAGTTGGTGTTAAGCAATTCATGTGCTCCTCAGCACTATCTTTCTCTATGTTCTTCTTCCTCTACAATTGCACAGCTTCTCATGTTTTTTCCACTGTAATGTTTTAGGTAACTTACAAGTTAGGGATGTGGCCTCACATACATGTTGGGGAAAGTCACAGTGATGTGACTAAAAACAGCAGCTGTAGTTGCAACTGTTTGTTTTGTTGGTTACCACTTTTTAATCTGGTGAAGCTTAACCTAAGAAACGTACACTTTCAATTACAAATTTTTGCCAACATGTGCTGCATCACTGTTTTCCGCCTCAGAGAAATAGATAAATATTCCAGCATCTGTTTGTGCTCTTTCAATTACCATCCTGTGTTGTTTTTTAATTCAGTATTCTGCAGTCCTTTAAACTTGAAAAGTCAGTTTCATGATTTTTGATAGAAAGGCATTAACTTTGAGAGAAAAAAAATCAATACATAAACAAGATTATACAATGCCAGCATATCAACCTCCCAATGAAAATAGAATGGCAGATGGTACTTGTGTTGATTAGCAGTGTTCATAAACCATGACTGCAAAATGTGTGTGAAAAGGATGAAGAAACTATCCACAGGCAGAAGCCCAAACACCTAAAAATGGTTTCTTTAGGGTTTTTCTCTCATTCTGAAAGAAACCAAAATTAACACTGAGCTGATTTCTGTTCAACAAAGAGGAATCAAGTGAGAATCAGGAGTTTAGCTTTGATTTTGTAACATTTATGCAGAGAGGGATGTCTAACCAGCAACACAAGCTGTCCACAAGACTTTCTATGAAAAGCAGTGCTATTAAACCATGTCTTTACTCAGTGATAGCACTTGCAGTGTCTAAACAGCAAGAGGGATACTTCCAAATAATATGTAGCCAAATATACACCAGTTTATAAGTAGTCCAGTTGTTGATGGCATTACTGATTTTAAAGAGCTCTAGAAAAGTTCGTATTTTGTGTTTTGTTAATTCCACTTCTCACCATCTAAGTGTTAGCGTTTCACTGTTGTGTATCAATGTAACTTGATGGATCTTAACAAATCTAAGTGTATTTCCATCAGCCATGCATAGAATGCAGCATTAGATATGCTCCTGAGTTTTCTAGGTATTTGTACAGCCCTTGCACTAAAATCACTTTTATTCTTCCAGTTTTATTGGAAACTGTAGTGAAAAAAATCAAATATAAGTATTGTTTTTCTGCAAATTATGAGAATCAGGAATAATTCTTTGATTTATAGCTGTTACTATCTGTAGTATTGCTGTTTTTTGCTGAATAATTTAATAGGAAAATTGAACAAATCATCAAACTACAATTGCCTCTGTTCAACTACCATGAACTACCAGGTGAAGAGACTTTGCTGCCTCACTTGTCAGGAGCTATTTGCCCCTGCAGAGAGACTGTGGCACCTGCCTAATCTGTTACATGTCTAGTCTTAAAAAAAGATGTTGAGCAGATAAAAGTTTTCCTTCCTGCTCTGAAGAAAAATGATTGGAGTGTTCTTAAGGTGTTTATTCTGCTTGTTGTAAACGTGAAGCTGAAGCAGAAGAATTGGAGCTTGGTTAGTTCTGAGGTTTTAGTGAACGAGCTCGCTTAAGATTGGCGTATGGTTGCACCAGCTTTTTCCTCTATGTAATTGTCTGAACTTGTCATGGTAAGAGCATGTGAAGTGTTTGCTATCATTATCTGTGTTCTGACGTAATCTAGTTGAAAATGTCCCTACTTACTGCAGAGGGAGCTGAACTAAATGGTCTTTGGAATTCCCTTCCAACCCAGACAATTCTATAATTCTAAGTACCACAAGGTGGTTGAAACATGGTCATATGTGGAATTATGAATCAGTCCCCAAATATCTTAAATTCAGAATGCTACAGCCAATTTTCAATGTAAGCAATATACTAACAGCTGGAATTTGCAAAAGGAAGTAACAACATACACTTCAACAGTGTACTGCACATCCCAAGTGGAAGCATACAACAAATGCAAATGTTAATAAAGCCAAGATGATTAATTACTTAAGTGCCTGTGTTCCATCTTTCTGCAACTGTATGGGTGAGATGGCAATTATTTTTTTCTGATTCAGCTGCTGATTTCTGTGGCTTAAAGTCTGACTTTAGTTACAGGTTTTCTCATGTGGATGGGCATGAATCATCAGCATGACTAAATTAACACAGCAGAACTTCTCCAATTATCTCCTATGTGGGCTAAATAGTCAATAATATTATCTGTCAGTAAGGGAATGGTGTGTCTTCATTGGGAATTAGCCAAAGAAGAATGAAGTTATGAGATATGGTGATTTAGTGAGCATATGCACAAGTACAGCTTTGTTTCATAGCAACATATTGAAGCATATGGGGAAAAGAGTTGCTTTGTGAGAAGGTACAAATGGACCAACAATTCATACATTGAGGATATCAGATGTATTAATTTGCTGGAATAAATGTCAATATGCTCATTCCCTTCTTTGTCCAGAATCATCAGTAATAACCTTTTTTAAAGTAACACAGAAAAGAGGAAAGAGATAATTTTTTTTTCCTAAGACAGAAAAGAAGTTTCTTAGATCATCACCAATAAGATTTAATGATCTAATTCACTGATTCCTGTATTTATACCAATGGCAGTGACAATGCTCTATGTTGAGCACCACTGGAAAACCAGCATGTAAGCAACCAAACTCTGAAAGGATTAAACCTTACTTGGTAACTTTTTGTTTCTAAGGTACATTTTGTGCTGTATCTGTATGAAATTCTATTTAGAACCCCAAAGGGGGAATGGTTTAACTTAATAAGTACTAAGGTGTTAAAGCCTTTTTTTAGGCTTGTCTTGGAGAACTAGAATGCAGCTTTTAACAAATGAAAAAAACTACTCTGGTCTGTTTGCTGATAAATGACATATTTTTTGCTGTTTTCTTCACAGTATCACAGTATCACCAAGGTTGGAAGAGATCTCACAGATCATCAAGTCCAACCCTTTATCACAGAGCTCAAGGCTAGACCATGGCACCAAGTGCCACGTCCAACCTTGCCTTGAACTGCCCCAGGGACGATGACTCCACCACCTCCCCGGGCAGCCCATTCCAGTGTCCAATGACTCTCTCAGTGAAGAACTTTCTCCTCACCTCAAGCCTAAATCTCCCCTGGCACAGCCTGAGGCTGTGTCCTCTTGTTCTGGTGCTGGCCATCTGAGAGAAGAGAGCAACCTCCCTCTGGCCACAACCACCCTTTAGGTAGTTGTAGACAGCAATAAGGTCACCCCTGAGCCTCCTCTTCTCCAGGCTAAACAATCCCAGCTCCCTCAGCCTCTCCTCGTAGGGCTGTGCTCGAGGCCTCTCACCAGCCTCGTTGCCCTTCTCTGGACACGCTCAAGTATCTCAGTGTCCCTCCTAAACTGGGGGGCCCAGAACTGAACACAGTACTCAAGGTGTGGTCTAACCAGTGCAGAGTACAGGGGCAGAATGACCTCTCTGCTCCTGCTGCCCACACCATTCCTGATGCAGGCCAGGATGCCACTGGCTCTCTTGGCCACCTGGGCACACTGCTGGCTCATGTTCAGGTGGGTATCAATCAGCACCCCCAGATCCCTTTCGGTTTGGCTGCTCTCCAGCCACTCCGACCCCAGCCTGTATCTCTGCATGGGGTTGATGTGGCTAAAGTGCAGCACCCTGCACTTGGAGCTATTGAACCCCATCCCATTGGACTCTGCCCATCTGTGCAGGCGGTCAAGGTCCCGCTGCAGAGCCCTTCTGCCCTCCAACCCAGCCACATCTGCCCCCAGCTTGGTGTCATCTGCAAACTTGCTGATGACTGACTCCATGCCCTCATCCAGATCATCTATGAAGATGTTAAAGAGGATGGGGCCCAGCACTGATCCCTGAGAGACACCACTAGTGACTGGCCGGCAGCTGGATGTGGCACCATTCACCACCACTCTCTGGGTCGGACCCTCCAGCCAGTTCCTAACCCAGCATAGAGTGTTGCCATCCAAGCCGTGGGCTGACAGCTTAGCCAGCAGTTTGCTGTGGGGGACAGTGTCAAAGGCCTTGCTGAAGTCCAGACAAACCACATCCACAGGCCTCCCCACATCCACCTGGTCACCTGATCATAGAAGGAGATCAGGTTGGAGAGGCAGGATCTGCCCTTCCTAAACCCATGCTGGCTGGACCTGAGCTCTTTCTTGCTATAGCTTAGCCATAAAAGCTTTCCATCTACTTTAATCTATTAAAAAAAAGTTACTATCTTCTAGGTTTGGCACTCAGTCTTGAGATTTAGTGTAACTTTGGAAAGTATCATATAAGATGAAGACTTTATAATGAATCTTTAGTCATGTCCCACATGGTATTTGCCAGTTCTCCACGGTATTTCATCATAAATAGCACAAATTGAATGGATATGTGTAGTAAGGTAGCACAATAAGTGGCTGCTGGTTACCTCTCAGGAAACAAATTATTTTTTGTTTTGTTTTTAGGAAAAATTGCCTAATGGTTCCACCCAGCTTAGTTTGTCTCGGAATGTACTGAAGGTTTTCTATGTAGTGTGGGAGGATATCCTCTTAGTGTCACTTAGCCGCGTGTAGCACTTGACATGAAATCACAGTTCAAGGTCTCCCTGTGATCCAAACTGAACCAACTGGAGCTATTGCTTTCAAACTGGGTTCACATCTGACCTAGCTTCCTCTGACTTGTGAAATTGTTCTGATCGCTATGTCAGAATGTGGCCATAATGTCATTATGCTAATTTAAAAAGTTGAGTGATTAGTTCTACATACAGCTCAGCAGTACTGTGCCATAAAAAGCAGAATCTTGCCCTTGGTATGGCACTGAGCTCCCAGCAGAGCAAGAACTCCAATCTTGCAGAAGGGCTGAATGTCAAAATCAAAAGTGAGGGACTGTATAGGCAAACTTCGCAAGGAATAACTCTTCTGAAGTCCAAAGTGGACTGTTAGTATAGACTCAGATATTTTTAATCAGAAGAATTATTGCCTTAATTCTTGAATATATCTTTTTCTTTGGCATGTGACTGCACATACATTAAATGTGACACCTGCCAGTTTCAGGTCTCTGTTTTTTTAACAGCCATCAGAGACACTGAGTTATGGGCAAGGCAATAAAGTAAGAGATAGATATTATTCCTCTGTGAGACACTTGTGATTCAGTGTGATGGCAGAACATTAAATTAAATTCTCCTCTCATTTCAGTTTTCTGAACTCCTTGAGAAACTTCAGATATTCCTCAGAAAATTTGGATTCAGCAGATAAGGAACTAGTGCAACAAAGGAACATGCCAGTGGTTCATTTGAAAAGAGGATTGGGACGTAGGGTTTATTATTACAAGATACTTGCTTTAAAGACTTGCCTTAGCTCTCAGAGGTGTAGAAAAAGGGCTTATGTTTGAACTCACCTAAGGAAAAGAAAAAAAAAGTCAATTTGATGTACCTTATTTGCAAATAATCTCAGTTTCCAACTTGAAATGTGGTGAGCAACTCTTTTTTTATTGTGTCCACTTCATGCTTTTGCTGCTACCTCTTTATAATGCTGTGATGTACCTGTAAAACTGCATGGAATATAACCCCAATCTTGCAGATTGAAAGGACATTTTTTGAAGCAGTGAATTTGTTTATTTGTCAATAAGTTCAGATTGACTTCACAATATCTGGCACAGTTAACCACAGAACTTCCAAGAAATATATTGCATCGGTGTCACAAACTACATGTGTACTCAAGCACTTCAATTTTCCAAAACACAAAAACTCTGCTGCGTGCTTCTGCTCTAGAGCAAAAAACCTTTTACCTCCATTACATGAATTTTATGACTTCTGGGAAAACTGCTAACATGTATCTGGGAGAAAAATCTGCTCTTATAAACTGAAGAAAAAAAAACTGCAAATGATTTTGAAAGCTTAAATGTAGCCATGTATCATCCAACTTGCCTGCATGGTCTCATTTTGTGAGCCAAGGGAGAAAAAGCAGACCAATATAAACAGAAAGATTGGAATTCTCATTTATTTCATGCAGAAAGATTGTAGAATCATTTCTGAAAGCAATGTGAGTATGATCCTGCCTGTCTGTCACTGCCCAATAAACTGAGAGGTTTCAGTGAGAGACTTGCTTGCACACAACACAGAGCAGAACCTGTGATCATGCTCTTTTAGTTTAAAATAAATCCTGGAAGAAGCTCTTTCCAGCGAGAGTGGAGAAACACTGGCACAGGTTGCCCAGGGAGGTTGTGGCTGCTCCCTCCCTGGAGGTGTTCAAGGCCAGGTTGAATGAGGCCTTGAGCAACCTGTTCTAGCGGGAGGTGTCCTTGCCTATGGTGGGTAGTTGAAACTAGATGATCTTTGAGGTTCCTTCCAACCTAAACCATTCTATGATTTTAATATTTAGAGAGAAATGGCTGAAGTTAATACTATCTTCAGAATGCAACTGAGGGGAAGTGGGCCATTACAGCAATTAATTTTAAGGGGCAACTATTAAAATACTCATACAGTTTACGGGAGGAAATAAGTCATCCCTTAGCTAGTGTTTGGGAACTGACAGGACCACACAAGTGGGGATTCTGGCATTTGAATTGGTATACAGGTTTCCTTCATAATGAAATATTTTAAAACCAACATATTGTTCTGTACAATTTATGTTTCCCACTTTAGGTGCTTGGAGATGAATTTAAAAAAAGGCAGGATAGTGCATTTTGTTATCATAAACTGCCTTTTGAAATGATAAGTTCACTTTTTGTTATCATAAACAGTACTAAATACTTCAAATAAACTGTTTTCTACCCCTAGGTATTTCTGTATGCTTTGTAGTTTTAAAATGTGGTTGGTTTTGGGCCGTTGCGGGGTTTGGGGTTTTTTTGGTTGGTTTGTTTGGTGTGGTTTTGGTTTGGTTTGGTTTTTGTTTGGTTTGGTTTTTTTGGGAGCTCATTCTCTTTAGGTTTGAGTTTATGAGTAAATCCTGATCTCAGAAACCTGTGTGCTTAGGCTAGACTTAGACACTTTTGCAATAGCTTCATGTAGCTTCATGGGAAAAGTTCAGCTTCAAAATCAGAGCTGGCTCACACCTGCCTTTCAGTTTGAACACAGCCTTTTGTAACCTCTTCAGAAGGTTGCTTTCACAATCAGAGGGAAGAATAAAGACAGTACTCTGCATTGTTTTTGTTCTATTTTTTCTGGCTCAACTCCCACATTAGGCAACAGAATTTTTTCTCCTGTGCATCGGATGGATATTTGGATTTGTTTTCTCTTACTGTGTGTGCTGCCTTTTGCCTCTTGACTTGTTTCCACTCTGGTGGCACTTTCAGAAAACTGGAAGGAATGTTATATTTGCTTATGTACTTGTTTTTAAAAAAGCAAACATGTTTAAGACTATCACAGGCTGATACATCTTCAGCAATAATAATGTAAGTCCATTGGGAAAACAGTTGCTGCATTGATACATGGATGAAGTGGCTGGATTTTTACAACAGCCACCAATCCCGTTGTTGTGGAGGGCCTGTAGGCCCGAAAGCAGGCTTATTTATGCCTGCTATGCCTGGACATGTCTCTCTGCCTGCACTGGAGGTAAATGAGCACAAAGGGGCACAACAGACCAGGGCCATAAAGTCAGTTGCCCAGGACACCTGATTGTGTAAGTCCCCACACGCCCAGCTCATGCCTGTCTGGTGCTGGGCCCATGTGATTCCCATGTTTGGAGTCCAGGCCTGTGGCTTTTACCTAGTATGGTAAGGTTTGGCTGACTGCCAACCTGATTGGTCATTCGAGTGGCCAATGAGACCATTAACTCTCGTCCCACATTCAATAAATAGGGGTACACAGGCTCACGTGCAGCCTTCCCCACATTACTTGCATCTCCGCCGCATGCTTGCTTGCCTATCTGCGTGTTTCCTTGCAGCTGTATGCCTGCCTTTAGTCAGCATTAGACCTGTGCTCAGACTGCACAGAATCCTGCCTCTGCACCTGGAGATCCTGCCTGCGTACCCCTGGAGAGAGCAGCCAGCAGGATCCAGCAGCAGTAAAGCCAGAGCCTGCCATTTCCCCTGAAACCAGAGGATTCCAGCCTCAAAGTCTGCAGGCAGAGATCTTGAAGAATTGGACACTTGAAATAGGCTGTGACGTAACCTGGAGGGTGATTTCTTATTAATTTGAATTGTGAGTAGATGCCTCTGTAATTTCTATTACCTCTGCCATAAAGCAGAGAGCAGCTTTCACCTCAGCTTTGCTGGCCAAATAGTACAAGACCCCAAGCGGTATTAAGCCATGGGGAAAACTCTCTTTCTGTATATAGTTTGAAATGTTTGCTAGTTATTAATAAGTATATATATATATATATATATATATATATATATATATATATTCTCCCATAATGTCTTCATAACTGTGTAAGAATCCTTTTAATATTAAAGTTCAGTGGTTGGGCGTGGTGAGAGTTGGAATATTGGAAGTTTAATAAATATATATATTTTTATAAATATTCTCTCACATTAATTAATTTCTCCCCTCTGCCCAATAGGCGTACGGGCAGAATTCCCCTCCACAAGACTGATTTGTTTCCTCCTCTTTTTGAACATTTCTCAGGAGTCAGACTTATTTTGCTAATAGAAACTTCTTTCTTGTCAAGAAGTGCTTTGTGGCATCAAAAACAAGAGTTTGTATGTCTTCCACCAGCAGCTCAGCTGCCTCCTTTGTAGCAGAAGGCATTTAATTTTGTGTAAGTTTTGCAGCTTTTATGGCAAAGAATAATCAAGTTCTCTCTTCAAAAGATGGCACAAACTACAGTGTACCTAGGTAAAGTTATAAAGTAAATTTGTGACTGCCTTAAGGCAAATAAATGAGCTGCAAAATGGAGAAGGATTGTATGGTTGAGATGATGAGTGAGGTGAGCACAGTTTCAGTACTTGTCTGGTACAGCTGAACAAGATGACTTACAGCTGCACTCAGGCTTCTAGTGTTTGAATTCTGTACCACTTTTCCCAGAAGCCCAGGACAATGCAGATGATACTTACTGATCCTTACAAAAGCTAGTATAAAATATTTCTCTATGCCCCCCAGATTAAGTAGTAATTTAAATGGCATACATACATTGCCCCCAGAATCTGTACCAGCTAGGCTCTCTCAAGCCCCCTGCTTGAACAGCAGCTCCTGGACTCCCTAACAGTGCCAGAAAAATAGGTGTGACTGAGTGTCATGGCAGGGCAGAAATCCTGACGGACTGGCTTTGACTACTGCTGTCTTCCTTCCATGTCAGGGTCCAAGAGTTGAGTCCAGGGGCAGTCAAATAATGGAGGATTTGGCCCCAGCAAAGCTGTGCCCCGAGGGCCAGGAGCAGCCAGAACCATGTATCAAGCGTCTTGTGCAGCCCCTCAAGGTGCCTGTGTAGTCGTGTGAGGTACAAAGCTATGAATTCGTTGGCCAGAACAATGATGCTAGTACGTGTTGGTCAGTTACATTTGCAAAATGATGTATTTAACGGGGGGGGGGGGGGGCGGGGGGGGGGGGGGCGGGGTGGTGGTGGTGATTTAAAAGCCAGGCCAGGATGACTCTCCACTGCAAGGAGCACCCCATTTGCGGCTCATTTTGACTGGGAATCACAGCAGCCACGTTTGCAGCTTGCACCTAAAGCTTAGCAACAATCCAACCTCCTCTTCTTCCCCCCGCCTGGAGTATTTAGTATTTTACCCCAGAATGATAATTGCAGTTTTTGGAAGCGTCTTTGTACAGAAGGCTTACTCAGGGATCAAAGCATCGTGAGTACATATACTGGAGTTAATGCTGAGGCTCCATAAACGTAGCTCGAATTCTTCCTGGTTTTGCATTCCTGTTTTCCAAGTTCTGTTTGTTTGAACTGTTTAATTCTGTGTTGGTAAATACCCTTTGTGCAGCTACTTCCAGTTGACCAAAAATCCAAAGAACCTCAGGAAATTTTCCAATTTTTTAAAATATTAATAATACAAAACAATATTCATACCTAAGCAAATATTAATAATTCATATTCTATTATTAATTTCCATAACACTGAACAAGTGCTTCATTGGCAGTGCTGAGATGTCATCCTTGTGATCTGTCAGCAGTACTGTTCTGTCTCACTGCACACAGTATATGTCCCTTTTCAAAAGTGTCTGTAAATACTTCACTGCAGATTCTCATGTGCTGATCTGTCAGGTTTTTAGTGATGCTACTTCTATGTCTGTGGCTGAAGCTGAATGATTGCTGCAATGTGTTGTTTGGGTTTTTTTTAACCTTGTATTTTTTTCTGGAGCTGGCCACCAGTTTTCCTGTCTGACTTCTTTTTAGATTGTTCCCTGAACAGCATAAGAGCAGTCAATGATTTTTTTTCCATAATTTTTGAAAGGACACACTTTAGCTTGGTACATCCACTCAGGTTCTTACTTGTTCTGTTTATTTTAAAAAAATTAATTTTTATGCCTGTGCAGCTTTAAAATAGGCCTTAGAGTAACTGCTTAAAGCAAAACTCAGGTTTCTTTATTTACTGTATTCTGCTTGTATCCTTCCTTTTTCTGAACAGCCCTATGTGATGTTGGCCAAAATGATACTTCTCAACCTGTTTAGATGCCAAGCCCATTACTAGGGCTTAGTTCAGTGGATTGACAAGGAAATACTGGTTTCTCTTAAGCTTTTTCCCATTTGTTTTGCATCTCTCACCTTCAAGTCTGGACTGGTTAGGATCACTCTAACAAGAGGCAGGTTTAGGATTTCCATTGCCACTTTGAGTTCAAGCCGATGTATTGCCTTAGGCTATTGCTGTGCTGCTGTCATTATCTCAGATGGAATTATAGAATCATAGAATGGTCTGGGTTGGAAGGGACCTCCAAATGTCATCTAGTCCAACCCCCTCTGCAGTAAGCAGGGACATCCTGTCATGGAAGCAAAGAATTAATGTGGCCGAGTCAGGAATTATGAAAATATAATTATTTTATTTTCCTGAAGCCCTGCTCCAAAATTATACACAAAACTAGTTTAGGTTTATTTACAGATTCAGTTTAATCAGGGATTTCTTCAAAAGGATGTTATAGGCAAAGTTAGAGATTTAGGAAGTCAGGAAATGGAAAAGGCTAAGCTATAAACACAGCTTTACCCTGCTATCAATCAGGCTGAGCAGAAAATTAAGGGAACAGCAGGTTTTACTCATGGAAGTGAGATAAGTATTCAACAGTAATCCCTTGATGGATTCCTCTGTGGAAGCAGCCTTTTGACACTGCAGGCAATATCCAATAGTACAGATCAATGAAGCAGAAGCCCAAGGCAAGTGGCAGAGCCACCAAACTCAGAAATGTCTCAAGCATTTATTCCATGAGTAGGATGATTGTGGAATTATGCTGCCCCAGCAGTGACAGAGGAGAGCCAAACTATTAGCATCTTCCCAGTTCAGAATAGCAGCCAGGAATTTGGCTGCTGATATGGTCTGAGAGTGGCCAGTCTGGGTGCCGCTGGCAGCTCTCTCAAAGGACCTCAGGGCTTGCCAAGCCTGCAAGCTTGCAGAGTGGTGCAAAAGTGGGGAGAACCATCCAAAAGCAGGGACGGTGTAAAACTGAGAGCTGTGCAAAAAGGTAGGAGCTGTCCAAAAAGTGGGGACAGTCCAAGATAGGAATCCTGTCATGGCAAGAACCTGTCCTGTCAGGCACTCTGTCAAGGTGGGAGCTCTTTTAAGGTAGGAATCTTCCAAGGTGGGAACCCCCTCACCCTCTCCCTTGTTCTATTGATCTTTTTCTAGACAAAGTGTCCATTTGCCATTTTATTCTGAGCAAGAAAACCCACCCAACCACCAGCCTGATTCCAGTGCAGGTTTCCACGTAGGTCAGTGTGATGGTTTGGGCTCTTACCCGCCCCCCCACACTTTGTATTTGCCCCAGCTAACTCAGAAGGCCTCCGGGAAGATAAATGAAGCCATTTATTTTACAGCAGCAAATATACAAGCAGCTATTCACAGTATATACAGTTATATACAGAAATATACAAAGGATAAACAATACAAAAGCACAACTCCCCTCCCAGAAACCTGAGTCCCCAGGAGGGGCTCTCAAACCACCCCAACACCTTCCCCGGCCCCTCTCAACCTTACCCCAGTTCCCAGGAAGAATAGAGGTGCAGTCAAGAGGTTAAGAAGGAAGGTTAGTGGCAGTGAGGTTAAGGAGATGTGGATAAGTCTGAAGACAAAGGCAGAATGAGAGACAAAATGGAGAATGTTATCTAATTGTTTTCCTTCTTCTTCCCAGAACTCTCAGCGAGACTGATGAGGGAAGGAGACACAACCATTTTTTACCTTTTCACAGCCTATTATCTAGTTCTTTTCACCAAAACATTCCAGCTTGCTTCAAACTAGCACAGTCAGTACAAGTGCAGGAAAAATACCTTTTGTTATTCCCCCATCAAGCCTGCAGGGTGGGAGGGTGGGGAAAGCAGTTTTCATGTCTTCTCCCCATTCAGACCTGTGGCAGGGTGGGGAGAATAAAGGAATTTGGAGTAGTCCAGGACACATCCTCAACTAGTTGCCCAGAGCCTTGTTGAGCGTCACATTGAATATCTCCAGGGATGGGGCCTCAACCACATCCCTTGGCAAGCTGTTGCAGTGTTCCACTACCCTCATAGTAAAGAACTTTTTCCTAACATCCAGTCTATATCTACTCTTCTCTAATTTGAAGTTACTGCCACTTGTCCTATCAATCCAGGCCTTTGTAAACAGTCTCTTTCCATCCTTCCTGTAGGCCACCTTCAGGTACTGGAAGGTTGTTATCAGATCTCCCTACAGCCTTTTCCAGGTAGCTCATATGCAATTACTTGTGGCACACCTGCAACCCAACACATACCTGCACCTGCTGAGATCACTGCTCTGTTGCTTTCTCCTGCAGTGTCAGGTTAAGGATTTAGATGCATTTTAGGGACTGGTGAGGAAATAAGAGACAAATCTTGTAACTATTATAGAAAAACTATTAATTAAATTGAGGCATTTATTTGAGGCAGTTTATTGCCTTAGTCTTACTTTTTGTTAGCAATCAGGAAAACGCTGTGCTACATTTGTACTTTGTCTGCTTTTAATCCATATAATGCAGTCATGATTCAGGGTATTGGTTTAATAATGTTACTCAAAACCATAGACTTTGAAAAAAGATTAAGACATAACGTGAAAGAAGTGTTGAATAATGGTTTATTGAATAATGAAGTAAAATGCATGATTACTGTGGCTGCTTACAGATATATGCAAATAATTACCCTGGTCATAATATTTTAAAGACCTTTGATAAAATTGTTGGCTTTTGCTTTCATACTTATTTTTAAATAACAACCTGGTTCTTGCCTTGTGCTCTCAGCTGGTGGTACTCTCTATTTTTATTTTAGTTTTCTTATAGTCACTGGATCTGAGTGTGTTTGGGTCTATGCAGAGAGCTGTTAGTGGGTAACTGCTTTCCTTGGTGTGAATAAATCTCTAGGTGACAGGGATGGCTCTCTGGCTTCTCTGCAGATTAAGATGTTGATGCAGGGATGCAGAAAAAAGGATTCTTGAATTCCAATAACTTCTAGAGGGTTTTGTAACTCTTCTTAAAAAGTTATTATTAACTACTAGAATCTGAACTAGTCTGTGGAAGACACAGGGATTTGGAGGAATGGAATTATTAAGTCTACGGGTTTACATGTTCAGTCCACCTATTCCCTGTCAAGTCCTTTCAAGTCCTCTCTGGCAGAATCAGAAATGTCTCCCTAAGGTTTTCTAGGCTAAAGTGCTTAGGAATGCTAGGGATGGCACCTTTAGGTGAATCTATTGAAACAACATTCTGAACTTTCATGTAACTATTGTTGTTTATATTTTATATTTCTTATTACCTAGCTAGAATATTTGCAGTTCATCCCTCTCAAGAAAATGCCATGGAATTGCAATTAATTTGTTTACCTTAATCAATCCCTTGTACAGAAAAAAAAATATACTAATTTTGGTGGATGTTTTGTGGGTTTTTTGTTGTTTTTTTTTTTAATAAACAGCTCTTTGAGTTCAAAGAAGAATATGTGAAGAAAAACAAAGTCAGTACATGAAAGAATTTGATCATAAAGCTTTCAGAGTCCAGCTGGCTAAAGTAGGACACAAAAGCGATTTCCCTTCTGGGAGAAGTGGAAACTTAATTCCCAAGGACTACGTCTGTAGTTCTGTTTCTTTATGAGCTGGTCCTCGTCAATCATATTTATTGTTAGCAGCTCAAGCTGTGCGTGTAGTAAATTAACCTCTTTTCAACCCTCTTCCACTAATCTTTTACCATAGCATCTAAATGCATGAACTGGGTATTAAGATAGATAGACAGATAGACAGATAGTTAATGAATTCTCAGGCTAAACTCTTACACTTACATGAATATATCCAAAATAAAACTAACTTCTTGGTTATGTTTTGGATAAAGATGCTGATGTTTTAAATCATACTTGTTCTGACAGTGTGCCAAGAATTACAAACCAAGTTTGTTTTCATTTCCCACAACATAACACAGGAAGGGACAGCTAACATCTCTTTTTAGAGCACTGTCTGATTGCACTGGCATCTGAGCACACTAGATGTCCTTTTCCATACCCAGTGGCAATATGAATAAGATATTCACCTACTTTGAAAGACAAAAAGTAGAACAACAGCTTTCTCAAGTAGTCAGTTTCAATATATTTTAAAAATATTTCTATATACCACAGACTCTTGATTTTATTTACTTATTTATTTATTTGGTCTCTAGGTATAAGATACCCACCCTCCAGTTGAGGGATGCTTAACCAGACTAGCCTAGCTAGCTTGAAAAGTGCTTAGAAGTTCCACCCCACAATTGCATGTGGAGTGAGTACTCCATTATACTTGGGTTTGAACGTCAAATTTAATTTCATTGAATGTTCTTTTGCTCTTCTGCCCTGAGAGACATATTGCTGTCTAATTTTGTCTTATTTTTGTTTTTCTTTCTTTAACATGTCTCCTTTTTTAACTGCTATATTAAGATATTCTAATCTTGTCAATGTCTTGAAACTTTATTTTTATTCTTTCAGTATCCTCTTAGAAACAGGAAGACTACTACTTTATTCCAGTGTCCTACCAAGGACCATTGATATACTTTTTCTGTGTTTTTCTGTATTTTTCTCCTTCTCTGGAGACTTTCAAGGCCTGTCTGGATGCATTCCTGTGAGACCTGGGCTAGATTGTATGATCCTGCTCTGGCAAAGGGGTTGGACTCAATGATCCCTTTGAGTCCCTTACAACCTCTAACATCTTGTGATCCCGTGATTGTTGCTTAATGCATTCTATAAGGTGTCATAAGATTCATAAGAAAATTTATGGAATACCCCATAGTATGGGTCTTTCACAAGATTTCTTCAACCTCTCCTGTCAGTGAAATGATTCATGATGAAGATAAATAATTACAATAGCATTTGAAACCAAGTCAGTTTCCCCTTTCATGGAAATCCGTCCTATTCATCAAGTGTGCAGCTATGTGTAGAATGCTAATCAACGGCTGTAGTGGAGTTGTTTATCTGCCTAAAATTAGATGTAGCTCTAAGTGATTAAACCAAGTGGATTTAAGACTCATAAATATATATAAGGCACTCATACACTGAAGTGACAAAACTGTACATAGGCCTGAACTATCCACAACTCCTAATGCTTCCTGAAGCCGCTATTTCATGTTGGATATGTACTAAAAATATGGCACAGAAACCCTAAATTGAGGATTACTTTCATCTGCCTTTCAAGCCCTTCTCTTGCTGTGTAACTCTGATTTCGCTTGTCTCTCTTTCTGACTTGGACAGATTAATGTCTGTCAAAAAGACTAAAAATCATGAGAAACTTTCCCTTTTATTCTAGTAAATGTGACAAACATCACCACCTACCCTACCAAGAAAGCCTGAGATTACCTGAAACTGTTGAAGGAGCTTTGCCTTTCCCCGGTACAGCCCTGCTCTTGGGAACTGATGAAGGAAATGGTGTTCTCTACAAGTTCTTTTCTCATTATCACAGACAGCAAAGATTGGCTCACAGGAATGAGCTATGACATGAGGTAACCTTAGCAATGAATTACTGCATGAATTTCTCTGAGTTTTCCTCTACGTATTGCATGGACAAGGTCATGCCTGTAAGAGGATGAATAAGATGAAATTCTGTGGAACAGCATCCGCAGATGTAAATAAAAAAACTACATTAATTTAATCCATACTACCAAGATGGATCAGTCTGAATAGCACATGCGTTTCACTTAGAGCTGTAGAAAGATGAGAAAATGAATAGGAAATAACTTTCCCATTCTTTCAGATGCAAAAACCAAGGGGCATAAAATGAAGCTGGCTAATGGGAGATCCAAAGCAGATCAAGTCTGGTGGTCCTTAACAACACAGATCATTAGCTGTGGAGGCCCATCTCTTTTTTTTGCAGATAGTATTGAGCTAACAAGACTCCTAATCTGGTATGCCTGCTCTTCTCTGTGCTGCATGAAACCAGCTTGTAAAGAAAATTCAATTATTAGTTACAATCTTCTTTGCAGGTCAAAACCTAATGTCAAAGGCACACTTTCTTCCTTTTTTTTTTTTTTTTTTTTTTTGTTTTCAAAGCATAATTATATATGAGGTTGATCAATTCTAGTTTCTAAGTAACTGACATTTAATTTCCATTTTGTCTTCTACACAGAGATCAATAGACCATTCAGCTCTGATAAATGCACCTCTTCAGACATACGGTGTTCTGAAATTTTGTTATATAAGGTATTTTAGGCAGCTTGATTTTTAATAAGCACGGTTTGCACAGGAGGGATGTGTACTTGACTTTTAAAAGGACCCATCTGAAAGAAAAGAAAATGAAGTAACTGTAAAGAAAGAAACTGCAGAATGCATGGATACAATCATAGTTTCATTAATTTGATAGCTCTTTGAAGGAGGGGAAGATACTCTGTGATTTTTGTATTTTAATTAAAATAACAAGAAAGACCAAAGTTCCTCTTGAGTCTTCTGCCAGCTGTTGAGTTCTGTGAGAATAGTCAAATTAACCCTTTCCTAGATAGTCAATGACAACCTTTTGTGTGTGTCTGTATTCAGTCTGACTGAGTCGCTGAAGTGGACAGCTGAGGGCAATGATTCAGAATTTGCTTGAACTGCTGAGAGTGCAGCTCACACAAAAGCTTTTCTCTAAGTGTCCCTGAAGCTAAGGTATGTTGAAAATGGTCACATAGGAGAGGTTTCCACGCTCCCAAAAGACATCTGTCCTAGCAACACTCAAACATGCAATGATTCCTGTTCCCAAATGTACTATCTGACTCCACACAAACGTGCTTTGTGGCAGCAGTAATGTAGTAGGACCACTACTGCCACACATCACCAATGAGCATTGTGAAAACTCTCTCTTAGGTGTAAGATGTAGCGCATGCCAGTAAACCGTGATGGCCCAGACCTGTTCATGGAAGGAAACATTCATAAAAGGGAGCTGACTGAAAAGACACTACCCCTGGCTGAGAATGAGCCTGAGCCAGTTTGATGAAGGTAGGAAATGTATTTTCATACGTCTTGTATCAAAAATATCCTCAATGGTATCACAGACGGATATGGAAACACAGGTGAATATCGCTCCAAAAAATCCATTGAGTAGTGTTTTACAACTCAGTGTTGTTAGGTCTCAGTATTGTTTTTCATTTTGCAGCTGCATTTCATTAGAAATTCAGAAAGTTACATGACTTTTTTGTATTGCACGATCATGCTTAGGGCAGGGAGCAGTCTCACTTGCACAAGTCACTACACAAGTCAGCAGGGACTCCATTCTTCACTGCTGTAATCTGGCTCCAGAATAGAGTTTATGAGGGGCTGGTGCTGGTTAGTTTGAAGAAGAGAAGGCTGAGGGGAGACCTCATTGCTGCATACAGATACCTGAAAGGATGCTGGTCTCTTCTCACAGGTAATCAGTGGTAGAACAAGAGGGAATGGCCCCAAGCTGCAACTAGATAGGTTTAAACTGGACTCTAAGACTTTTTTTTTTCATGGAAAGAGTGGTCAGGCTTTGGAATGGGCTGCCCAGGGAGGTGGTTGGGTCACCAACCCAGGATATCTTTAAAGATTGTTTGGTTGTGGTGCTTGGGGATATAGTATAAGGCAAACCTCACAGAGTAGGGTTATCAGTTGGACTAGGTGATCCTGAGGGTCTTTTCCAACTGGAATGTTTCTCTGATTCTATGACTTGTGTTCTAAAATAAATTCATATTCATTTTTCTGATATATACATATATATATACATACTTAACCTGAAAGCTTCATCTCCTCGATAAGTGGCTTCATGTCACCACATTTTCTAAAGTCCAGTAAACTGAAGAGATACAGTTTGATCACAATTTTATCACTGCTTATGTCAATGAATCACAGAATCAACCAGGTTGGAAAAGACCTTTAGGTTCATCAAGTCCAACCTTTCACCTAATATAGTAACAAAAGATGAGGAAAAGGCAGAGGTACTTAACGCCTTCTTGCCTCAATTTTCAATAGTGGGACAAGTTGTCTCCAGGATAACTGGCCTCCTGAGCTGGCAGATGGAGTCAGGGACCAGAATAGTCCTTCTGTAATCCAGGAGGAAGAAGTAAGGGACCTTCTGAGCCACTTGGATCTTCACAAGTCCATGAGAACAGATGGGATCCATCCTAGGGTGCGGAGAGAGCTGGCAGATGAGTTGACCGAGCCACTCTCCATCATTTATCAACAGTCCTGGCTCACTGGAGATGTGCCTGGAGACTGAAAGCTGCCAATGTGATACCCATCCACAAGAAGGGTCGTAAGGAGTAGCCAGAAAACTACAGACCTGTGAGCCTGACCTCAGTGCCAGGCAAGGTCTTGAAACAGGTCGCCTTGAGTGCCATCACAAAGCACCTACATAATGAGCAAGGGATCAGGCCCAGCCAGCATGGGTTTAGAAAGGGCAGGTCCTGCCTGACCAACCTGATTTCCTTACAATGAAGTTACCTGTCTGGTGAATGTGTGGCAGGCTGTGGGTGTAATCTACCTGGACTTCAGCAAAGCCTTTGATACTCTCTGCCACAGCAAGCTCCTGGCAAAGCTGGCAGTTCGTGACTTGGACAAATTCACTCTAATTTGGGTCAAGAACTGGCTGGAGGGCCAGGCCCAGAGAGTGGTGGTGAATGGTGCCATACCTAGTTGGCAGCTGTCACTAGTGGTGTTCCTGTAGTGGAAATTAATAACCTTTATGAATTATGACTACTAATTTCTGTATGAATATTAATTTGTTTTATTAATATTTTAAAAATCAGGAAAATTCCCAGAGGTTCTTTGGATTTTCGCTTGACAGGAAGCAATTGCACAGAATTAAGCAGTTTAAACAATCAGAACTTGGAAAACAATAACACAAGAACAGGAAAAATTTTAACTAATGCTCATGGAGTCTTGACATTGACTCCAGCATATGCACTCACAACTCTTTTGGTCCCTGAGTAAGTCTGCTGTATGAAAAACACTTTCAAACTTGCAATGATTCTGAGGTAAAATGCAAATATTTCAGGCAGAGGGGAGAAGATGCTGCTAAGCTGGCTGGTGTGAGACACATACTCGTGGCTGCCTGTTAACGAGCCACAAACAAGGAGATAGGAAGGATGATGCAGAAAAGGCTGAATGTAGAAAGACAATGCAGAAAGGCAAGTGTAGAAAAGGCTTAGTTTCTATATCATTCCCCTTTATATATTTGAGCTTGAAAATCAAACTGGCTAATAGGTGCTAGCACCATTGTTCTGGCCAATGAATTCAAAGCTTCATCCCTTCTTTGACTATGCAGGCATTGTCAGGGCAGCACAAGACACCTAACACGAGGTGCTAAGCCCCCTAACCCTCAAGGCTTTGCTGGGGCAAAACCCTTATTGTTTGCTCATCTACTCACTCCCAGAACCCAGCACAACAGAAGGAGGAGAGCAAGGGTTAAACCAGCCTGGCAGGATTTGTGCCCTACTGGGACAGCTCCGCAAGGATCACTGCTGGGCCCAGTTCTGTTCAATATTTTTATTGATGATTTGGATGAGGGTATTGAGTCCAGCATCAACATTGTTCAGGCCACACCTTGAGTACAGTATCCAGTTCTGGGCTCCTCAATTCAAGAGAGATGTTGAGGTGCTGGAAAGTGTCCAGAGAAGGGCGACAAAGCTGGTGAGGGGCCTGGAACACAAACCCTATGAGGAGAGACTGAGGGACCTGGGGTATTTTAGCCTGGAGAAGAGGAGGCTCAGGGGTGACCTACAACTACCTGAAGGGACATTGTAGTCAGGTGGGTGGTGGCCTCTTCTCCCAGACAACAACCAGTAGAACAAGGGGACTGTGCTAGTTTGAAGCAGGGTAGAATGTTTTGGTGAGAAGAAATAGATCATAGACTGTGAACGGAAAACAATGGTGATGTCTACTCCCCTCAGAGTCTTGCTGAAGAAGAAATGTAAATATTAGATAACACTCTGGCCATTTTGTCACAGTCTGCCTTAGGATTCTGACTGAACTGCTTCTTCCTAACCTCACCTTCCATTTGGACTTAACCTATCTTTGCTTCATAACCTCTTGGCTCAACCTCTATTCTTCCTTAGGACTGGGGTAGGGTTGAGAGGGGCAGGGGGAAGGTACAGGGGTGGTTGAGAGTCCCTCCTGGGGACTCAGGTTTCTGGGAGGACAGTTGTGCTTCTGTATCACCTTTTACCTTGTATATTTTTGTATATAATTGTATATATTGTAAATATCTGCTTGTATATTGTGCTAGCTGTAAATAAATAGCTTCATTTATATTCCCAGAGCCTAACTGAGACTAGTCTGGATAACTTCTAAAGTGGGGGGGAGGGACGGGTAACACCCAAACCATCACAGGGACAGAGTCTTAAGTTGTGCTGGGGGAAGTATATGCTGGATGTTAGGAGGAAGTTCTTCACATAGAGAGTGATTGGCATTGGAATGGGCTGCTCGGGGAGGTGGTGGAGGCACCATCCCTGCAGGTCTTCAAGAAAAGACTGGATGAGGCACTTAGTGCCATGGTCTAGTTGACTGGCTAGGGCTGCGAGATAGGTTGGACTGGATGAACTTGGAGGTCTCTTCCAACCTGGTTGATTCTATGATTCTATGATCAGTAAGTTTGCAGATGACACCAAGCTGGGAGCAGGTGTTCATCGGTTGGAGAGCAGGAGAGCTCTTCACAGAGACCTTGCCAGGCTGGGTGGGCAGAGGCCAATGGGATGAGATTTAACAAGGTCAAGTGCAGGGTTCTACACTTTGGCCACAACAACCCCAGGGAGCACTACAGGCTGGGGACAGAGTGGCTGGAAAGCTGCCAGGAAGAAAGGGACCTGGGGGTACTGGTGGATAGTAGCTGAACGTGAGACAGAAGTGTGCCCAGGTGGCCAAGAGAGCCAGTGTCATCCTGGCCTAGATCAGGAACAGTGTGGCCAGTAGGACAAGGGAGGTTATTCTTCTCCTGTACTCAGCACTGGTTAGGCCACACATTGAGTCCTGTGTCCAGTTCTGAGCACCTCGATTCAAGAGAGATGTTGAGGTGCTGGAACATGTCCAGAGAAGGGTGACAAAACTTTTGAGGGGCCTGGAACACAGCCCTGTGAGGAGAGGCTGAGGGAGCTGGGGTTGTTTAGCCTGGAGAAGAGGAGGCTCAGGGGTGACCTCATTGCTGTCTACAACTACCTGAAGGGAGGCTGTAGCCAGGTGGGGGGTCGATCTCTTCTCCCAGGCAACCAGCAACAGAACAAGGGGACACAGTCTCAAGTTGAGTCAGGGGAGGTCTAGGCTGGATGTTAGGAGAAAGTTCTTCACAGAGAGAGTGATTGGCACTGGAATGGGCTGTCCAGGGAGGTGGTGGAGTCACCATTCCTGGAGGTGTGCAAGAAAAGACTGGATGAGGCACTTGCTGCCATGGTCTAGTTGATTGGACAGGGCTGGGTGCTAGGTTGGACTGGATGAGCTTGGAGGTCTCTTCCAACCTGGCTGATTCTATGGTTCTAATCCTTCTAATTCACTAATCCATGGATTCCTTCATAATATCCAGCCTAAACCTGCCGTGGTGCAGCATAAGAATATGTCCTCTTGTTATGTCACTGGGTGCCTGGGAGAAGAGACCAACCCCTGCCTGACTACAGTCTCCTTTCACATAGTTGTAGACAGCAGTAAGGTCTCCCCTGAGCCTCCTCTTCTGCAGGCTGAATACCCCCAGATCCTTCAGCCTCTCCTCACAGGGCTGTGCTCCAGTGCACTCACCAGCCCTGCTGCCCTTCTCTAGATACATTCAAGCACCTCAACCTCTTTCTTAAATTGAAAGGTCCAAAACTGGACACAGTACTGAAGGTGTGGCCTGACCAGTGCTGAGTACAGGGGCAGAAGGACCTCCCTGGTCCTGGCGGCCACACCATTCCTGATATAGGCCAGGATGCCATTGGCTTTCTTGGCCACCTAGGCACACTGCTGGCTCATGCTCAGCTGCTGTAGATCAGTCTTTCCAGGTCCCTCTCTACCTGGCTGCTCTCCAGCCACTCTGTCCCCAGCCTGTAGCACTGCATGGGGTTGTTGTGGACGAAGTGCAGAACCTTGCACTTGGCCTTGTTAAAACTTCTGGCATTGGACTGTGCCCATCTGTCCAGCCTGTCCAGGTCTCTCTGCAGAGCCCTTGTGCCCGCTAACAGCTCCACACATGATCCCAACTTGGTGTCAAAGAAGAACATTTTAGCTGACAAGTCTCCTTAAGAGTGAGAATTTTGCTCTTCTTTGTCAGTTCCCTTTTCCACACATAGAGTTAAACATCTGATTTTCTAATTAATTCAGTAGCTCTCTAATATATATGAACAGATGCTTTCATTTTCTCCAAAGCTTGAACTACACTGACTCGTTCAAAATCTTCAGTTTACCACAAACAGCAGGGAGAGGTAGATTTGCAACAAGACTGTACAATGATCCTTTGTTTTTATTAATCCATAGTCTGATTATTTTTTTTTTATCAATCTATTTAGCTGCATTTGGAATCACAAGTTATGGTACTTGTGATAATCTTAATGCAAGATTAAGATTATCACAGTAATACTTAAATGCAAATGAAAATAAAACATAAATAAGCATGGCAGAAGTTATTCATTCGTCAGAGAAATTAACACAGGACTGATGCTGAGTTGTGTTACACCAAAAATTCTGTATGGTAATTTAATAAATATAATTCTCTCATCCTTTCTCTTCTGTAACATACAATGTTGGGAGAGACAGTCACTCTCTTTATGGTAGATGTGGTATACTTGATATTATACAATCAGATACTACACAATTTAATGAACATGGAGTAATCTGAGTTGGAAAACTATTGTAAATGAACAAAGAAAAGCAGCAGAGGCAGAGGGTACCTAATGAAATGCAGAGCTGTAACAAGTGATTCTAAATTCTTGCTCAGTACTCAACACTGGTTAGGCCACACCTTCAGTACTGTGTCCAGTTCTGGTCCCCTCAATTTAAGAAAGATGTTAGGATGCTCAAAAGTGTCCAGAGAAGGGCACCAAGGCTGGTGAGGGGTCTGGAGCTCAGCCCTGTGAGGAGTGGCTGAGGGAGCTGGGGGTGTTCAGCCTGGAGAAAAGGAGGCTCAGGGGAGACCTCATTGCTCTCTACAACTACCTGAAAGGAGGTTGTAGCCAGGTGGGGATGGTCTCTTCTCCTAGGCACCCAGTGACAGAACAAGAGGACAGAGCCTCAAGCTGCACCAGGGCAGGTTTAGGGTTAGGACAGGGCAGGTTTAGAAGTTAGGAAGAAGTTCTTCACAGCAAGAATGACTGGCAATGGAATGGGCTGCCCAGGGAGGTGGTGAAGTCACCATCCCTCAAAATGTTTAAAAGGAGACTGGATGAGGTACTTGGTGCCATGGTTTAGTTAATTAGATGGTGTTGGATAATAAGTTGGATTTGATGACCTCGAAGTTCTTTTCCAACCTGGTTAGTTCTGTGATTCTTTAAATTGTACTGTACCATGAATGGCTTTGTCATCTGCATATCTTCATTAGATATTTAGGAACAAGAACATCTTATCGTAACAGATATGAAAATGCAAAGGAGCACAGATGTGCCTTGTTGTGGAGGGCCTGTGGGCCCATACAGAGAGGCTTCTTTATGCCTGCATACCTGGACATGTTTTTCTGCCAGGACCCCTGGTAGTGAATAGGGTTGTGTAACGCACACACACCCAACCTGTGTATCCCTGGAATCCGCCCATGTGATCCCCATATTTGGGAGAGTCCAGGCAAACAGCTCCTACCTATTAAGGTAAAGTTTGGCTTACTGCCAACCTGATTGGTCACTGGTGGCCAAAGGGCCATTGATCTTGGCCCACAGTCTATAAAGAGGGGTGCAAAGGTGTACCATGTGTTCAGACTCAGCTCTCGTCAGATCTGTTCAGATTCAGCTCTCTGATCCACATTGCAGCTCCTGCTGCCCTGACTTACTTGCAAGGCCCAGACACAGAGTCTGGCTCTCACTTGCATGCTCACTAAAGCACAGACCTCGTACATTGAGTCAATTCGCAGTTAACCTGTCTGCGTACCTTAGAAGCAGAGCACATTCAAGCCTGTACATGATACATATATATAAGGAGCTGATAGCCTCCTAAGCCTAGAGCCAGCTGTGCATATCAGCCAGCTACCTTGCTTTATCTGTGGAGCTCAGACTCCCAGCTTATTGCCTGGTGGGAGAGCCAGGACGGCAGATCCCTGAATTGTCTGCACACCCTCACACATGGCCTGCTAGCCGTGCAGAAGATCGTGCCAGAAACTGCACGGACATCCTTCTCCTGCTCCTGTGATCCTGCCAGCTGCTCCTGGACATGGCTTCCAGAAGCAGCAGCAGCATCGAGGCAGAGATCGTCCCTCGCCAGGAGAACAAAAGGTTAGTGAAAATCTGTTTATGCCAGAGACTGGGAAGATTTGTCATTTCCCCTCAAACCAGGAGGATTCACCTATTTCCCCCTCAAGCTGGGAAGATTCCAGCCCCACAGAGTCCAGAGGCAGAGCCCCTGGAAGTCCAGACACTGGGCACAGGCTGTGACACAACCCCGGGAGGGTGATTAATAATTAAAAGCAACACTTATAAGAAAAGCTTTGATTCCCCTGTAATATAAGTTTTCTCTGCCTTAGAGCAGACACAGAACTTCAGCCCCTGCTGGGCAAGTAGCAAAGTTCCCAAGCAGCACTAAGCCAAAGGGAAATTTCTCTCTCTGCAAATAGTTGATGTTTTCCAGTTATTGACCAAATCCCTGTATATGTTATATCTCTAAATTGTTTTCATAAATTCGCACAAAAGAACTAAACAGTGGTTGGGGGTGGCAAGAGTTTGTAAATATTAATTTTAATAAATTATATTTTTGTATAAAATTAATACTACCTCAAATTAATTTCTCTCCTCAGCCAAACAGGCGTAGTATAGAGATCCACCCCCGCAACAGCCTATACTATGAAGGAGATGCACTCTTTATAATGACACAAAATAATGAGTAGTATGGAAAAGGACTCTTGCCAAAAGAATGAATGTCTTTCACAGGTACTTTCCCATCAAAGCTAGTTTAAATGCTCTACAGAAAGTGATCTGAAGATGGTGATCTGGGACAATTTGTCTAGATTTCCTACATGAAGCCCCTTGTATTTCAAATACTTTAGTGTCTGAGTCTATGTCTGCAGAAATTTCATGGTTTTCATTATCATTTAATTCTGCCCCACAGGAAAATTAAGAGATCTGGGTGAGCTTTAGTGACTCTGATTTGTTTGATCTTTATGCAAAGTGAAGAAAAAACCTGTAGATCTTAAATTTAATGCCAGTGGTGCTGATGTAACATTTAAATGACTCACGTTCAAACCTTGGGTCCCACACTTTTTCTGTGTGATTTTAGGCAAGATGTTAAACCCTCTAACTCAGCTAACACTCATTGTGCTGTCTCACTGACTTCTGATGGAATTTTGATCTGAATCATATTGTAGAGCAGCTTCCCTTGTTCTGCTGGGCAACTTTAACCTACCAGACATCTGATGGGACTTAAACACTGCAGAGAAGAGGCAGTCTTCTGGAATGTGTGGAAGACAACTTCTTATCCCAGCTGTTACGTGACCCTACCAGGGGGGCAGCCCTGCTTGACCTGTTGCTCACAAATAGAGAGGGCCTGGTAGGGGACATGGTGGTTGGAGGCTGCCTGGGGTCCAGTGACCATGAAATTAGAGAGTTTTCAATACATGGAGAAACCAGGAGGGGCATCAACAGAACCTCCACACTGGACTTCTGAAGGGCAGACTTCAGCCTATTTAAGGAACTAATTCAGAAAGTTCCTTGAGAAAAAGCCCTTGAAAACAAAGGGGTCCAGGAAGGTTGGACCTACTTCAAGAAAGAACTCCTGAAGGCACAGGAGCAGCTGTGCCATTGAGCTGGAAGATGAGCCGACGAGGGAGGCAGCCAGACTGGATGGGTGTGCTAGTTTGAAGCAGGCTAGAATGTTTTGGTGAGAGAAAGTAGATAATTTGCTATGTAAAGGAAAACAATGATTGTGTCTCCTTCCCTCATCAGTGTCGCTGAGAACTGTGGGAACAAGAAGTAAACATAGATAACATTCTCCATTTTGCTCTCATTTTGCTTTTGCCTTCAGACCGAGCCACATCTCCTTAACCTCACTGCCACTAACCTTCCTTCTTAACCTCTTGGCTGCACCTCTATTCTTTCTCAGGATTGAGGTAAGGTTGAGAGGGGCAGGGGGAAGTGTTGGGGTGGTTGAGAATCCCTCCTGGGGACTCAGGTTTCTGGGAGGGGAGTTGTGCTTCTGTATTACTTTTCCTTTGTGTATTTCTGTATATAAATGTATATATTGTAAATAGCTGCTTGTACATTGTGCTGCTGTAAATAAATAGCTTCATTTTTATTCCCGGAGCCCGTCTGAGTTAGCTGGGGCAATTCCAAAAGTGTGGGGGGAGGGCGGGTAACAGCCAAGCCACCACAATGGGCAGGGAGCTGCTGAAGGAGTTAAAGATTAAAAAGAGAGTGTATCACCTTTGGAAAAGAGGGGAGGTGTCCCAGGAAAAGTTCAAGGAAGTTGCAAGGTCTTGTAGAGGAAAAATTAGAGAGGCAAAAGCCCATTTGGAGCTCAGGCTGGCCACGGCTGTCAAGGAAAATAAAAAATGTTTCTTTAAATATCTGAATGGCAAGAGAAGGGCCAAGGACAACCTCCAGTCCTTATTAGATAGAGAGGGGAATATAGTGACAAAGGATGAGGAAAAGGCAGAGGTGCTTAACGCCTTCTTTGCCTCAATCTTCAATAGTGGGACAGGTTGTCTCCAGGACAGCTGGACTCCTGAAGTGGTGGATGGAGTCAGGGACCAGTATAGTCCCCCTCTAATCCATGAGGAAGCAGTAAGGGACCTGCTGAGCCACTTGGATCCTCACAAGTCCATGGGACTGGATGGGATCCACCCTAGGGTGCGGAGAGAGCTGGCAGCTGAGCTGGCCAAGCCACTCTCCATCATTTATCAGCAGTCCTGGCTCACTGGAGAGGTCCCTGAAGATTGGAAGCTGCCAATGTGATACCCATCCACAAGAAGGGTCGTAAGGAGGAGCCAGAAAACTACAGACCTATCAGCCTGACCTCAGTGCCAGGCAAGGTCGTGGAACAGGTCATCTTGGGTGCCATCACAAAGCACCTACAGGATGGCCAAGGGATCAGGCCCAGCCAGCATGGGTTTAGAAAAGGCAGGTCCTGTCTCACCAACCTGATCTCCTTTTATGATCAGGTTCCTGCCTGGTGAATGTGGGGAAGGCTGTGGATGTAGTCTACTTGGACTTCAGCAAAGCCTTTGACACTGTCTGCCACAAGAAGCTCCTAGCCAAGCTGGCAGCTCGTGGCTTGGACAGATTCACTCTGATATGGGTCAAGAAATGGCTGGATGGCAGACCCCAGAGAGTGGTGGTGAATGGTGCCACAACCAGTTGGCAGCTGTCACTAGTGGTGTTCCCCAGGGATCAGTGCTGGGCCCAGTCCTGTTCAATATCTTTATTGATGATCTGGACGAGGGGATTGAGTCCAGCATCAGTAAGTTTGCAGATGACACAAAGCTAGGAGCAAGTGTTGATCTGTTGGAAGGTAGGAGAGCCCTGCAGAGGGACCTGGACAGGCTGGATGGGTGGGCAGAGGCCAATGGGATGAGATTTAACAAGGCCAAGTGCAGGGTTCTGCACTTTGGCCACAACAACCCCAAGCAGCACTATAGGCTGAGGACAGAGTGGCTGGAGAGCAATCAGGAGGAAAGGGACCTGGGGGTACTGGTAGATAGTAGGCTGAAGATGAGGCAGCAGTGTGCCCAGGTGGCCAAGAGAGCCAATGGCATCCTGGCCTGCATCAGGAACAGTGTGGCCAGGAGGACAAGGGAGGTTATTCTTCCCCTGTACTCAGCACTGGTCAGGCCACACCTTGAGTCCTGTGTCCAGTTCTGGGCTCCTCAATTCAAGAGAGATGTTGAGATACTGTAACATGTCCAGAGAAGGGCAACAAAGCTGGTGAGGGGCCTGGAGCACAAATCCTATGAGGAGATGCTGAGGGAGCTGGGGTTGTTTAGCCTGGAGAAGAGGAGGCTCAGGGGTGATCTTATTACTGTCTACAACTACCTGAAGGGACATTGTAGCCAGGTGGGGGGTGGCTTCTTCTGCCAGGCAACCAGCAACAGAACAAGGGGACACAGTCCCAAGTTGTGCTGGGGGAAGTATAGGCTGGATGTTAGGAGGAAGTTCTTCCCAGAGAGAGTGATTTTCCATTGGAATGGGCTGCCCAGGGAGGTGGTGGAAGCACCGTCCCTGCAGGTCTTCAAGAAAAGACTGGATGAGGCACTTAGTGCCATGGTCTAGTTGACTGGCTAGGGCTGGGTGCTAGGTTGGACTGGATGAACTTGGAGGTCTCTTCCAACCTGGTTGATTCTATGATTAAAAACGTCTTCAACATGCTGAGTATATGGCTGATTCTTTGTTCAAAACCCTCCACTGGGCCAGTGACAGGAATACATCCCCTGTTTCACCAGAGCTATAAGATGTCATGAGGCAACACATAAATGTATCCAAAAATAGGAGACTCTGTGCGTTCACCTTTCCTTTTCCTTTTTTTCTTCTTTGCATGCAAATTTGAGAATGTACTCATGAGAAATTACCCATTAAAGTTCCTTTCTACTCTTTTACAGTAATTGAAAAAAAAACCTTTCCTATATGAAAGTGCTGTTTTCTGATACCTCTGGTGATGTGGAAATTGGAACTGGTTTATGCTGTCTCATCCCTTCAGCATTCTAGTTATACAAGAGCTAATTTGTGTGGAAATGAGAGAACTGATATTCTAGCCAGCTCATTAGGTTCAATTAAAGGAAAAAAATCCCTTAGGGTCAATGAAAATCACTACCAGAGAAATAACCATTCATATTAGAGGGCTATCTTCCCTCAAGTCTAATAGTGCTGTATTGGCATGCATTTTTCATATACTTCTTGCAGTTCTATTAGAAACAACACTCACTTTGTTGAAAGACACATTTGAATCTAGTCTTCTGCCCTTTCCTTTTAATAGAATCTATTGACTGCTTATCTATATTTTAAAAAAATGATTTTCAAGTGTCACTTAAGTAGTCCTCTAATTTGAGATTTTTTTAAATGTTGTTTTTAGTGCAAATTTCTGTGATAGAAAAGAGAACACTCAAGAGTGTAGCATAATAGCAGGATGAAGTAACTGACTGAGTGTACTTGTACCAAGAGATAAAATGTTGTGGTACAGAGTATTACAAAACATTGTAGTGATGGTTGAGCTCCCTGAAAGAAGGTTGTAATGAGGGGAGATTGGTCTCTTTTCCTGAGTAACAAGTGATGAGAGAAGTGATCTCAAGTTGGACCAGGAGAGGTTTAGGTTGGACATTAGAAGAAACTTCTTCACTGAAAGGGCTCTCAAAAGCTGAAACAGGCTGCCCAGGGAAGTGGTTGAATCCCTGTTCCTGGATGTCTTTAAAAGCTGCAGAGATGTGATGCTGAGGGACATGGTTTAGCACCAGCCTTGGTAGTTAGATAACAGTTGGACTCAATGATCTTAAAGGTCTTCTGATTCTATTCCAAAATGATTCCTCAAACCAAAATGAGGAAAATGCTGCTGAGATTAATTCTCTTGTACCCTGCAACTCTTTCACTTGTCTTCAAGCACGGGAGTATTTTGAAGAAGGCAAGTGTGGAGGAAGAACTTATATACTTCTGCAGATCAATCTTGAAGCTCTGACATGTGCCACGAGTCTATCTTTTCTTATTTTTCTCTTAGATATTTAAAACCAGAACAAGCACATTCTCATCATTATATTCAATGTGTCTGTTGCAGTGTTCTATCAAGTGTTTTGTCCACTTTCTATTGGATGGGCTGTGGCTGCTTCCTCAGGGAGACTTTAGAATTTAGAAGACCTCACCGTCAGTAAATCATTCCTAATGTTCATTCCCAATGTTTAATTTGTTCTGTTTTACCCTGGTGCTCCTGAAATTGTCCTTTTAGACCTTTCTCAGTGATTTTCAGTGCTCTTCAGAAAAAAAAGTATTCTTCTAATTTAAAATTCTTTCCTCCTTCATATTGTAAATCCAGAGAAAATGACAGGTTACTTTGCAGAACTGAAAATAATTGCTGTGGTATATTAAATACTAATTGCTATATGTTAAATAATAAAATATAATTATTATCTGAAAGCTACATGAAAAACTATTCCACCAGTTGCTTCCTTGCAATTAACCCACTCTTTCCAGAACAGCATGATGACTTAATTTGGTGCATACTAAAGAAGAAACATTTCTAAATGATCTTTTTGATCAAAGTTGCGATTACTAGAGCAATCAACTTTTGGATCTCCATTAGTGTGCAAGCAAAATAAAGGTTAAAAATGAGTGTTATTGTTTTCCAGTGAAATGGACTTAGCGGTAGCTGTCAAGGAATCATAGAGAAATCATTCTGTCCTTTCAAAATGTATACATGACAAGTACAGAAAATATGACAGTCTTCTCTTGAGAGAGGCACTCTTTCTAGTGTTCTAGTGTTAATCTATTAAACCTGAACCATTTGGTCTTAAGAGTCTGAACTTTTCCTTCAGATAAGTCAGTTAACAGAACTCTGCATGACTCGTTTATGGTCTTGTTTGACCTCAGCTTATATTAGCAGTATCACTATGCAAAAGCTAAGTTACATGATGGTTATTTTACAAGATTTATTGTATAGAGTTTTCTAGATAAATATCTTTAAAGGAGCAATGTAAGTAAAATGAGACTGGTTCATCCTATGTTATCCAATTTGAATTTAATATCCTGCTTTTGCTCATGAGCATCAAGTTCAGTTTAATTGGTTCAGGCTATCACTGATATTCTCCATCTAAATCTAAACTTGGCATATCCTAGAAACACACAAACCTAAAAATAAGAACAAGGCTTTCATGCTCAGGATAAATACAAATTATTCTCTCTCCTACTTTGCTGTATCAAAAATGGATTTTTTTTGTTTCAACTCATTGAATATATATCCCTCCAGACTGACACAGTAATATAGTCCATGGTAGGATCTTGTAGTCTCCTGAATATTCTGTCAGTAAATAAAAGCATACATAAACATTCTAATGCTTTGCTGAAATGAAGAAACATTTCCACACTCCTGGTTTTATGGGAAGGAATTTCTAGACTATTTTTTTTGTTGTCATCAAAAATTTCTTCTAATTTTAGGTTGCCATTTAATGCTAGATAATTTATATGTGTTTGTTCTTGTGCCAGCAATGTCCATTAGCATAACCACCCAAAATAGCTCTAAATGAGTAATTTTCAGCATGAGGAAGAGATCTCAGTAAAATGCTGCATTCTGCTTCTCACATGGAAGATGGATAAAGAGCAAGGGTATTAACCACCTTTCCCCATCACATGATATCCAACAAGACTGTCCATTATTGTTAACCTAAATGCAAAAAAAAGTTAAGCTCCAGACAACAGGGTGTACAAATTTTTAAAGCTATACATACAAATTCTCTTGAGGATCTAGGGTAAAAATAGTTTCTAAGACAAACATCTTAGCTTGCCTCCTAGCACCTAGGGAAATCTACTAGTTGAAAACTCTGAAAATAAAAACTTCTGTCTGATTATTACACATGACACCTTTGGAAAGACAATATTGGCAACATCCCTGATGCAAAATCATTTGTTCCTCGGCTGCTGTGCCAGGATTAATTACTGCTGATGCTATCAATAAGCCTACAAAAATATTTGGCCCCAAGAAAGAGGCAAAAAGTGAGAAACATTCATGTGAACTTTAGGCAATGAGGAAGCTACATAAAAATCCAAAGGTAGCTTTAATGGAGCATTGTCTTATGAATTTTTCTCTTCCTGCATCTTACTACCTCAGATTTGCCTCCTCTCTACTCCCAATTTTAGTACTGTATAGAAGACAGGTGACTTGGTTGGGGCAATTAATGAGGCAGGAATTATAAAATATGTAGTTATTTTATTTCCAAACTAGTTAAACTTGGGTTCTAATTCAGCTAGGAAAATCTTCACAAGGATGCTTATGGGCAATTCATTCATTTAAGAGAATCAGAAATTTGGAAAGGTTTAGCCACAAAATGGCTCTGCCCCACTTATAAACAGACAGCCTGGAGCCCTAGGGAAAGTCTGTTCTACTCATGGTGGTGGAGTAGAATTCGGAGATAATCCCTGGCTTTTTTCAGCAGTGTTGGAACTGCTCAGTGTCTTGATAGATGTTAAGAGGCTTCTAGATCTTCCTGGGCTCTAGCAGGGTGCTGGGAAAGAGGCAGACAATCTCTGACCTGATCGTGGTTCCTCTTGGCACAGAGGTTTGCAGAAGTGCAGGCAGATGTGCAGAGAGCACAATGCCAGTGGCACTTCTCACCATGTCATGAAGCACTTAAAGCCTTCTACTGGTAAAATTGAGCACATACTCAAAGTCACAATGTTCCTAATAACACTGATAATACTAGTCACACTAGCTCAGTCAGTCCAAATCCCCAGCCTCAGCCAACACACCAGAACCCTGTTAGCTGTAAGGCAGATCTGAACTCACAGACCTCAGGCCAGACCCCCAATGTTTCAAACCCTCCAGTAGACATGTCAAAGTCTGTCGCTGTGCAGGCCTTTTGGGCATCTGCTAAGGCAAAAGCCAAGACACAGCTTTTGACAAAATGTGATTCAAAGGAGGATGTAAGAGAGGGGACCTCTGGTGATCATCACGGGGAGGAAGAGGAGGCATTTAGTTTTTGGGACCTGGCAAACATGCTGAGATTGCAGTACTCAAATGAGAAATGAGCTGTGAGGTTGGCTGCCAAGAAAGAGGATGGTTCCAATGAGTTTAAGAGTGCTATGAGTAAGGTTCCGTTTCTAGGCCAGGGACAACCAGAACAACAAGAGGAAGAGGAGGAGGATGACATCCAGGACTCCAACAATCCACTCAGAGAGGTCAGGGAAGTTAGAAAGGAATACTCAAGGGAATCAGGTGAGCCAATCCTAAGCTGGCTAGGGAGATGCTGTAGCATTGGTGCTAATGCCCTGCAGGTAGGACACAAGTCTGCCAAGCAGCTAGGACCACTCACTAAGGAGAGTGGAGTGGACAAATACCTAGCAAGTCCTCTTGGTAAGGTTAGCTTGTGGACACACCTCCTGTTGGCTGTGGCTATGAGATATCCTTCCCGAGATGATCTGCCATGGGCTGCCAAGAAGTGGAACACCATTGAGCAGGGAATTAAGCTTCTGAAGGAGTTTGCTGTGAAAGAAGTGCTTTATGGAGATCATGGCACACATAAGCCTGATGACATTCCTCTTGGAACAGGTCTCATGAAGAAGCTTATTAAGCTTGCTCCTTCATCCTATGCTAACATCTTGGCCACCAAGTTTCTATAAAGGAGTGATAATGGAAGGTCTTTCACTGTAGGTGAATTCACTGACCAGCTCAGGCAGGTAGACAACAGCTTGTCACACTCTGCCATAGTCTCTGCCATACAAACCATGGGTACAGAGCTTAAAGAAGGTATTAAGGATGGCATCAAAGACAGCATGAAAGAACTGAAGGAGGATCTCAGAAACATTACCAATCTGGTAAAGAATACCATTCCTGCATCATTTGAATGGGTGCATGTTTCTGCAGTCAGGAACAGACACCCACCTCCTGCAAGGCAATTCCAGCCCAGCTCTTGGTGGATCTCAAGACTTAACAAGTTGCAGGCTGAAATTACTTTAACTGGTAAAGAGTGGCAGAAACATACTACAGTAACTGGTCCTGATGCGCCTCGCATTCTGGGAATTTGACTTTTTGAGACAAGGTTGTTTCAAAGATCCTAAGGGTCACAAATGGGCTTTTGGAATAGCATCTGTAGAGATTGAGGATGGTAAATTGAAATTGTCATCTGACCTGAACTTTCAGATGAATTTGCAGTTGTAGGACATCATGACATAGAGGATCTGGAAGTGCCAATTGCTACTCAAACTGTTCACCACAGGCAGTACAGAAGTAACTGTGACTCTCTGTTGCCCATTCATCAGCTGATTCATCAACTGGAGAGTCAGGCTGTCATCGAGAAAGCTCATTCACCTTTCAACAGTCCCATCTGGCCTGTGCGCAAACCTACGGGTGACTGGAGACTCATAGTTGACTTTCGTGCCCTCAACGAGGTGACGCCACCCATGAGTGCAGCTGTGCCGGACATGCTGGAACTCCAGTACGAGCTGGAATCGAAGGAGGCTAAATGGTATGCAACCATAGACATTGCTAATGCTTTCTTCTCTATTCCCATAGCAAAGGAGTGCAGGCCTCAGTTTGCATTCACCTGGAGAGGAATCCAGTACCAGTTCAATCGTTTGCCTCAGGGGTGGAAACACAGCTCAACCATCTGTCACTCAGTCATCCACAATGCACTGGAGAAAGGTAAAGCTCCAGAGCACATCCAGTACATCAATGACATCATTGTGTGGGGCCAAACTGCTGAGGAAGTCTTCGAGAAAGGTAAGAAAATCATTGACATTCTGTTGCAAGCACGTTTTGCCATTAAGAGAGACAAGGACCTGCCAGAGAGATTCAGTTTCTGGGAGTGCAGTGGCAGGATGGTCACTGTCACATTCCTCAGGATGTGATCAACAAAGTTTCCACCAGGGCGGTTCCCACAAATAAGAAGGACACTCTCTCTTTCTTAGGTGCAGTGGGATTTTGGAGACTACACATTCCTGGTTTCAGTCAGATTGTCAAACCTTTGCACGATGTGACTCGTAAGAGAAACAATTTTGAGTGGGGACCTGAACAACAAGCAGCCTTTGATCAGATCAAACGAGAAGTAGTCCATGCAGTGGGCTTGGGACCTGTGCGATCTGGTCCAGACATTAAGAACATTCTGTACACGGCTGCCAGTGACAATGGTCCAACTTGGAGCCTTTGACAGAGAGCTCCAAATGAGACACGTGGTCATCCACTTGGTTTCTGGGGTCGTAGCTACAGAGGTTCAGAGAAAAATTACACTGCAACTGAGAAAGAGATTCTAGCAGCCTATGAGGGAGTGAAAGCAGCTTCTGAAGTGATTGGAACTGAGTCACAATTGCTTTTAGCTCCTAGACTGCCAGTTCTAAAGTGGATGTTCAAAGGCAAAGGTTCATCACCACATCATGCCACAGATGCAACCTGGTCTAAATGGATGGCTTTGATAACCCAATGAGCACGAATGGGTAATCTTGACCGACCTGGTCTGGTGGAGGTGATCATCAGCTGGATGGAAGGCACAGACTGTACCAAACCTCCAGAGGAGAAAATAACTTGTGCTGAGGAAGCTCCTCCCTATGGTGATCTCTCTGATCAGGAAAAGAACTATGCTTTGTTCACAGATGGTTCCTGTTGTCTTGTTGGGAACAAGCAGAGATGGAAGTCAGCAGTCTGGAGTCCTACCAAGAGAGTTACTGAAGCGAGAGATGGAGAAGGAGGATCCAGTCAGTTCGCTGAGGTAAAAGCTGTCCAACTTGCTCTTGATGTGGCTGAACATGAGAATTGGCCTGTCCTTTACCTCTACACCAACTCGTGGATGGTAGCCAATGCTCTATGGTGTTGGCTAAAGGACTGGAAGAAGAATGGTTGGCAGAGGAAAGGAAAGCCTATTTGGTGTGCTGATCTATGGCAGGACATTGATGCACGGCTGAAGAGAATTTCAGTGCAGGTGCGGCACATAGATGCACACACGTATAAGAACAGAGCCACTGAGGAACACCAATACAACCAGCAGGCAGACCAAGCTGCTACGATTTCTCAAGTTGATACCAACTCTGGTATCAACTGTGACCTTGACATTGACCTTGATTGGAAACATCAAGGTGAACTGTTCTTAGCTCGGTGGGCCCATGACTCATCTGGACATCAAGGCAGAGATGCAACATACTGATGGGCACGTGATAGGTCAATTGACTTGTCCATGGATGCTATCACCCAAGTCATCCATGACTGTGACATTTGTGCTGCTATTAAGCAGGCTAAGCGAATCAAGCCCTTATGGTATGGTGAGAGATGGTCGAAGTACAAGTATGGTGAAGCCTGGCAGATTGACTACATCACTTTACCTCGATCTCGTTCTGGCAAGCAGTATGTGCTGATGATGGTAGAGGCCAGCACTGGATGGCTGGAAACCTATCCAGTTCCACATGCAACTGCACGTAACACCATTCTTGTCTTGGAGAGACAGATCATGTGGAGACATGGAACTCCAGAGAGAATTGAGTGAGACAATGGCACTCATTTCAAGAACAATCTTGTGAAAAAGTGGGCCAAAGAGCATGGTATTGAATGGATCTATCATATACCCTACTATGCACCAGCGTCAGGGAAGATTGAACACTACAACGGTTTGCTGAAAACCACCCTAAAAGCCAAGGGGGGTGGAACTCTGAAAAACTGGGACAAACACTTATCACAAGCTACCTGGTTGGTAAATAGTAGAGGTTCAGTAAACAGAGCAGGACCTGCACAATCAGATTTGGTCCAAACAGTAGACAGTGATAAAGTTCCTGTTGTACGTGAAAAGAATCTGTTAGGGGAAACTGTTTGGGTATTTTCTCCTTCGGGCGAAGGGAAACCTGTCCGAGGAGTGGTATCTGTTGAAGGTCCTGGTCACACCTACTGGGTAATGCAGGAGAATGGTGAAATCCAGTGTATTCCACAGAGAAATCTAACCTTAGCTGAGAGAGTTTAAATTCAGGATGTATAATACAAGCTGTTAGTTGTTGTCTGTTCTAGGTACCATTGGTGTCCAACACTGAAAGAATCTACGAGAGAATCTACAGTACGCGAGCACGAACCCAACGTCACCTGGGGAGGGTGCAGAGATTGGCTGGGGGGAAGGTATTTGAGGCACTGAATTGTTTGCTTTTAAAACAGATACCTTTTTAGCTTTTAATTTTGGCACTATGTTTGAATTTTTCACACATAGTGCAAAAATTAATATGAAAATTAAACCCATAAGACATAGATTAAAAATTGAGAGTAGATACAAGTTTTACATGAGCAACCACCTAGACAGATGTCTGGCATCCCAGTTCTGGGGTGAATTACCTGCATCAGAGCTGTAGATAAAGCAGTGTTTTTATTGCCTGTAATATTGACAAGTGCCCCTGTAATGTTACTGGTAAGATTTTCAGTGACATTAAAACCAGCATAACCAAGAATAAAATCACCCCAAGACCAGAAAATGCTTGTGAGTTTAGCTTTGACCTTCTCAAACACTACATGAAGCAAGAAATAACCAATTTGGTCTTTGATCCAATTGTACACAAAGAAACAGCAAACAGGCCACACAATAGCCCCCACCAAGTACAATAGCTGCTTTATTAGCTTCATTCTGATTCCCAGAGTTAATTAACAGTCACTCAAATGAATTTAGCCCCATGTTGGGGAAGCCAAATAAAAGATGTGGTGGTTTGGCTGTTACCCGCCCCCCACACACTTTTAGAAATGCCCCAGCTAACTCAGACGGGCTCTGCGAATATAAGTGAAACTATTTATTTACAGCTGGCACAATATACAAGCAGATATTTACAGTATATACAGTTATGTACAGAAATATACAAGTAAAAAGTAATACAGAAACACAACTCCCCTCCCAGAAACCTGAGTCCCCAGGAGGGGCTCTCAACCACCCCTGCACCTCCCCCTGCCCCTCTCAACCTTACCCCAATCCTGAGAAAGAATAGAGGTGCAGCCAAGAGGTTAAGGAGCAAGGTTAGTGGCAGTGAGGTTAAGGAGCTGTAGCTTCGTCTAAAGCCAGAAGCAGAGTGAGAAAATGGCAAAAGTTATCTAATGTTTACCCTTCTTGTTCCCATACATCTCAGCGAGACTGTGAGAGAAGTTGCCATCACAATTGTTTTCCTTTTCACAGCTAAATTATCTACTTTCTCTCACCAAAACATTCTAGCCTGCTTCAAACTAGCACAATATTGTAAATAGCTGCTTGTATATTGTGCTAGCTGTAAATAAATAGCTTCATTTATATTCCCAGAGCCAACTGAGACTAGTCTGGGTACCTTCTAAAGTGTGGGGGGCGGGGTAAACCCAAACCATCACAGACTGGAAGAAATTCAATACATGATATTTTGCATTTGTTAAAAACAATTCAGACAACATACAATTAATTTAAATTCTCAAGGTTATGAACAGTTGGGCAAAAAGTCTTAATGCTACTTACTGGGCTAGGAGTAGGAACTACCTCTGAGAATTTACAATATGACTTCACAAAATATTGGCAAATGTCTCCCTCTTAGAGGAAGAGTATCTGAACTCATCACATTCTCTATCAATTTAATCCAGGTAAATAAGTCTTTATTATTATTATTAATTTACAAATGTATTCAGTGATGTATTTGCTACAATACTCAATTATCTTAATAATATGCTAGAAAGATAGGAAAGTTTTATTGTCTTCATTGTGCTGCAAGGAAATCAAAATACAGAAATGCATGCCTTATCCCACCAAAAATAATGATGATCTCAGGTAATAAATCTGTGATGTCATTTTAGGTATCATAACAGCCATTTACTCACTGCATCATCTATCACATTCATAGAGAAAAAAGAAAAAAAAAAAAAAGAAGGACTGAATTTAGCAGTTTTCCAGAAAAAAAAAAAGGTAGATATTTCCATTGACTATGAATCGTAGTCATTGGAAGAAGCTTTAAAAGATGTTTCTTCTCTTCTAATACCTCATAGAAAATGAGATGACTACTCCTTTTGGTTTGTTTTGTTGGGTTTTTGTTTGTTTGTTTTTTCTTTTTTTTCCTTTTTTTTTTCTTTTCATCTAGCATATAATTACAGGTTTACTTTAGTTCCCAGCTAAAGCAGTGCATGGATGAGTACAAAAAATACTCGTTCACATATAGAACTTTTAAAGGCAGCATTTTTGCTTTCTAAATGTTAATAGAACTCCCCTGACAAAAGGCAGAATTTCAGCAACACAGATAGCATCACTTGTAAGTTCAGAGATAAAACAGATCATGCCCTGCAGTCTAGGCAGAATTGACTTTTACAACAGATAAGCAGTTTTGCACAAAGCTCAGTTACCCATTTGTCCTAGTTTCAAATTATTTGCTTCACTTCTTATCAGTAACTGATAATCACTGTCAGCAATGAATTCTCACACAGCATTTTTTTAATCAGGTAAATCCAAAGTCATACTAATCTGTAATCATCATAGCAGACTTTTCTGCTGGTGTCAGAAAGTTAGTTAAGCATTTGAAATTACACCAGGATTGTGGTATCTGAGAAGTTGTTCAAGAGGTGTATTCTAATAGACTATCCTTCAATCTATAATTAAAATGCTACAGAAGATTATTTTTCAGTAGGAGGCACATCCAATTGTCAATGCAAATGTTCCCAAGCTGCATCATCATCAGCTGCTGTTAGTTCCTGATGATTTCAAAGTGTCTTGTAGGTAACCATGAAATACCTGAAAATCAGGAGGTACTAGACAGGAGAACAACAGAGGCTATTTAATTGTCATGGTGTAAGTTTGGATAATAAATAGATCGCTTTTATTGCACTTATTTTACTTTCACCTTAACTTACTAAACAGGTCAAGAAAAAGACTTAAATTTACTTGTTTATTACAAAGGATAGTCTGAGACAGTTTCTTTAATAATAGCCTGTGTGTTCACACAGGGTGTGCAACATCGTTGAATCTAGAATAGATATGATATTCAGTTGTTTGGCTTTCCACAGGCCATCTAAACTGGTAGGTCTATTTTGTATCAGATATAGCACAATAAAAAGCGCTGTCTTCTCTGAGTGGGAATTTCAGCAAGAACCAATATGGACAAATCACCTGATGGGATGAACCTTCTAAGGAAGGTAGCCTCATTCAACATGAGAATTGCCTAATTAAGTAAACCAAAATTGAAAAGCAAAACCATTGAGGATTACATTAATGTAGTGTTCAAGAAAAGACTGGATGAGGCACTTAGTGCCATAGTCTAGTTGAATAGGTAGGGCTGGGTGATAGGTTGGACTGGATGACCTTGGAGGTCTCTTCTACCTGGTTGATTCTATGAATGAAGCAATTGTTTATCTAAAGCACTTGTGCTATGAGAAACTAATTTCTAGAGAGATGACTTAGACAACTTGGTGATACTGTGATACTGTGATACTGTGACCTATCCTAACAAGTGATTAATAATGACTAAACGGCTATCAGTAGCTCCTGCTAAATGAATTGGGCAAGGATGAGGAGAAGTGTGAACACAGTGTGGTTCTCTCCCCTTCAACACAAAATTAGATGGTGTTTTCTAAACCAAGTAATCTGGTAATAGCATTAGGTGGTTTTCCACAGTGAAATGTACGGATGGCACAAGCATTCTCTTCAAAGAGAACAAATTCTCACAGTAATATTCAGACATGCTGGGAAATAATATAAAATAGATCATTTGTATTTATTATATTTCTTGTGAAATCAACCAAAAGTAGCAAACACAGCAAAAGGACAACTTTGTGTCAGCATCATGTAACTGGTAACTACTTGATTAAAGAAGATACAAACATATTTATTCTCCATTATGCTCTAACCAAACTGTTGTGTTGGTGAGCTTGGCATGTATGGAAAAAGATAAACAGAACAAAACCTATGTTTTATTTTGGACATTATGCATGTGGCATTACTACTATTTTAGTAGCAAATAGACCTTACACACTGTAATTCCACTCTGGGTCCCCTAGCAGAATGATTGTACATTTATTTCACAGAATCACAGAACTTTAGGGTTTGGAAGGGACCCTACCAGGACACTAAGTTAAAGAGCCCCAGCTGCCTCAGTCTCTCCTCATAAGAGAGATGTCCCATTCCCTTAATTATCTTCATGGCTCTGCCTTCAAACTGAAAAGGAGAGTTATACTAGGTGTAAATCCAGGTTTGCAATAGCATTTTCAGTGAACAGATGGCAAAAGTATTTACATTATATCACTGGTTACATGAGCCTTGGTGATGGCCACCTTTCAGTCCTTGTGCTCAAAGTCAGTGACTCTTCGAGAGTTCACTAACACCACCAGGAAAAGGGAGTGAGCAGACACTGAGTAAGATCAGCAGTAAAATTAGATGAATGAAGCTCTTAGTGTTCAAATGCATGGACAGGTATATCACAGATTTTGGGGTTTTGTTCATATTTTTTCTATAGTATTTAGTAGTGAGACTGACAAGAATGTATGAATTCTGCCATGCATTTCACAGCCTGAGTGATGGGAAGTGGGATGTCTGAGAGTTATACTACTTGTATTATGTGGCCTGAAGGCTGTATGAAGAATGGCATGATCTATTTTACTCACATCTCTATAATAGGCTTGTAAACAAATAACAGTTAGGAATTTATATACGTAGTACTAGTTATTTATATGTAGTTACTATATATATAGTTAGTAGCTATGAATTTATGTACTAGTTATGAAGTGGATAAGGAATTTGTTGGATGATCACATCCAAAGGATCAACAACTCAATGCTCAGGTGGTGACAGATGACAAGCAGCATTCCTCAGGGGTCTGTATTGAGACCAGTGCTGTCAATATCATCATCAGTGTTACAGACAGCTAAATTGAGGGCACTTTCAGAAAATCTGAAGATGCCACAAAGTTGACCACGGCTGAGTACAGGGGAAGAATAACCTCTCTTGTCCTACTGGCCACGCTGTTCCTGATACAGACCAGGATGTCACTGGGTCTGTTGGCCACCTGGGCACACTGCTGGCTCATCTTCAGCCTACTATCTACCAGTACCCCCAGGTCCCTTTCTTCCTTTTGGAATGTCATCTTGAATGGGCAGGAGAATCAAGGCCAGGGGCAGTGACAAAAATGGTGGAAATATTAAATGCTAAAGAGAGTTTGACTATGTAGTTCAAGAATTGGCTAAAGCTGATTTTCCTGAACAGTATTTAAGTACCTTGGAATAGTCCTCTACTGTGTTGCTTCTAAGCAGAGATGACCTTTAATAGAGAGCAATGACATAACGTGCCCTGAACATTACAACCATGGCACATGGTGAGAATATCACCTATACAGGAGAGCCAAACTGACTGCAGCTGTCAAAGTAATGAGTTGTTATCAGTGTTAAGATAACCTGTGAAATCCAATCATCAAAGTACTTGTATAATTAACACTTCAGTTATTCATCAGGCATTTGTTGTAGTTCATTGTGATAAATGGTGTCACCTGAAATGTGTTTGCAAGAAGCAGCTTGTCCCTGTGGCATGGCCAGGATCACACTGGTGTGATGATTGCTATGTTGATATTCATGTCAGGTGAACTAATTATGGCTCACAAAAACTTGCAGAACTCAGGAGAAAACAAATATCAGGACAAGTCAAACTGAGCCACACAAAGTACAGTGTAAGCGCTACTCTAATCTTTGCTCTCTGCTCTGTGTAAAGCACACCAGCTTCCCAGAGGTGTTGAAACACCTATTGGTTTGTCATTTCAAACCTTGGTCTTCTGAAAACTCTTAATTCTGTGAGAAAGGGACCTCTCTCCTACTGGGTTTTGCATTTTTTATCATTTGGTCCCTGCCCTAAAAGCATTATAGCCTATATGTAAGCTGATGCTTTGACTGTGGAGATTTGGCTTGGGAGCTGCTGTCATGCTTGGATAATTGTCAGCCTCTTCAGAAGGAAGCATTTTCAACCTCTGGAGGAAGATCTGTGTTATTAGCCTCTTTGCACCAGCACACACACAGGTGTGCCCAGAATACCTGTAACATGTTCTGTTCTCTCTTAGAAGCTTCAGGTCTCACTGGCTAGCTTGACTCACCATGCTCATGCTTCTCTCTGCACAAATGTTTTAAGCTTTAGAGCTTTGTACCACTCAGCATGTAACTGTGGCCACATTATTCCAGATGAGCCACTCAGTTCGCCCACAGGGGCTCAGTCCCTGAGGGAGGGCAGTAGGAAGTGCAGGCTATGCAACGAGGACCAGCATTATGCACATCTGCAGTGCCTCCCTAAGTCAGCAGTTTAGGTTTGTTTAGAGATTCTAATTTGATCGGGAATTCCTCAAAAGGATGTTAGGGACAAATTTAGAGATTTAGGAAGTCAGGAAATGGAAAAGGCTAAGCTATAAACACAGCTTTACCCCACTGCTGAGCAGGCTTTACTTACAGAAGTGAGATAGGTATTTGGCGATCATCCCTTGATGGATTTCTCTGTGGCTCAACTGATTCTGATGCTGCAAGCAATATCCAATAGTCTGGATCCACGTGGCAGAAGCCCAAGGCAAGTGGCAAAGCTGCCAGACTCAGACATGTCTCAAGACACTGCTGCCACAAGACAGGGATTCAAGGAAGCGATGCTGCCTCAGCAGCGGTAAGGGAGAGCCAAACTGAGTCCAAGAGTAGCCAGGTCTGAGTGCTGTTGTCAGGTCTCTCAAGTGGGCCCCAGGACTTACCAAGCTTGCAAGTTTGCACAGAATGGTGTAAAAGTGGGGAGAACCATCCAAAAGCAGGGATGGTCCAAAACAGGAATTCTGTCACGGCAGGAACCTGTCCTGTCAGGGAATCTGTCCATGTGGGAACTCTTTCAAGGTGGGAGCCCCCTTGCCTTCTCTTGTGCTCTATTCATCCTTTACTAGACACAGTGTCCATTTGCCATTTTATACTGGGCATGAAAACCCAGCCAATCACCAGCCCAACTCCAGCATGGGCTTCCACGTGGGTCAGCATACGTGAGGAAAGGTGCCTACTGCTGTTCCCTCTTCAAGCCTGCAGGGCAGGGTGGGGAAAGCAGTTTTCCTGCCACCTTCTCCTCCCCATTCGAACCCTCAGGGGGGTGGAGAAGAAAGGAATTTGGGGTACTCTGGAACAGAGGCAGCACAGAGCAGCCATTAGTTGTGTGGCATAGCTGTTGCTGGGTGGTTGAGTGGGTGGGAAATGGGCAGAGGTGTTGCACCCCAGCTCCCTGCCACAGCCCTTTGGCTGCCCCACAAAAGCCTGCTTTAGCCAGTACTGCATGCACTTTAGGAAAAGAGAGCTTGGTTAGTGTTTGCTGTGTGCTTCGATGTTTTTGTTTGGGGGGGTCATTTATTTTAAAAAGTGGAGAAAAGGGTGGTGAAGGAAGAGCTTGCTCTTAACAACTTCCTGAAATGAGACTGTAACAAGGCAGGGATAGGTCTCTTCTCTCTACAGCACTACCTCAGGGTGCACCACGGGAAGTTTAGAATATATATTAGAAGAAAATGCCTCACTGAAAAGCTGGAACAGGCTGCTCATGGAAGAGGTGCTCAAGGAGGTGTCTGAATCCCCATTTCTAGAGGTGTTGAAAAGCCACAGACATGAGGTGTTGAGGGTTATTGTTTAACATGCAACTTGCCAGAGTTAAATAATGGCTGGACTTGATGATCTTAAAGGTTTTTTTTCCAACCAAGATTACTTTGTTATTGTAGAGATTCTGTTATTATAGAGATCAACTCTGCTTATCATTCAGCACTGGTGGAGACAGTGGAGGGCAAGGAAGAAGCTGGGAAGGGCCTGGAGAATAAATCTGATGAGGAGCGACTGAAGGAGTTTGGAATGGTTACTGCAAAGAGGAGGCTGAGGGGAGACCTCACGGCTGTGTACAGCTACCTGAAAGGAGGTTGTGGAGAGGTTGGTGCTGGTCTATTCTCACAGACAATTAGTGATAGAACAAGAGGGAAAGTCCTCAGGCTGCCACTGATTGGGCATTAGGAAGATTTTTTTCCCAGCAAGAATGGTCAGGGATTGGAATGAGCAGCCCAGGGAGGTGGTGGAGTCACCAATCCTGGGTGCATTTAAAAATCATTTGGTTGTGGTGCCTGGGAATATGATGTAGGGTGAAGGTTATAGAATAGTGTTCTGAGTTGGACTTGATGTTCCTGAGGGTTTTTTCTAACCTGAATGTTTCTGTGATTCTGTGGTGGAGGGTCTGAAATGCTTAGAACAGTACCAGCTATTGATAGATAGAGGCTGCAGGCACCGCATGGGCTGTGCTCGTTCTCAGGTCACATTTGTATGGATATGAGGACTTTCTGAAACACTTGGCAAGTGAGAGTCAACTTCCTTTCACTGCAACAGACTTTGTTAGCTGTGGTCAGTGACTTAACTGCTGAGGAGAGTTTTTAAATAATTTGGGGATGTGCTGTGTGGTGAATCCTGATAGGACAGAGAGAGTGGATTTGTGTGTGGTTGGGAATAAATTATTAATGAAGTGATTACAGAAACAATGTCTTCATTCTGCTTTGTGCCTCATGAAAACTATTAGCTTCTTTGTGCAAGGAGGGAAAGGAAAGGGATGTTTTCATTAGGTGGTGTAAACAGTAGCTGCTAACTCTGCAAAGTGCTCCTTTGGTATTGCAGCTAGAACCTATGTGTTGCAAAAGATATAAGGGGTGGAAAAGGTCAAACAAGTCTGGTCTATGCCTTTCTAGGTATCATCACAATACAGTATAAATAAATCAGAGTAGTATCATCTGTCCACCATACATGTGAACTGTTGCATAAACTCTTTGAAGAGAAAAAGCACAACTTTCTACATCTGGGTCCATTTTGAATATGAAAGCACCTTTTTTCCCTAGGCATTGATACAGTAAATACAAGGAGACAATAACCCACGTGAACATTTGTGGTGGAGGGTTGCACAGGCCCCAAACGACTGTGTTTACAAATCTATTCATGCCTGGACATGTTGTCCCCACAAAGGGTCTTACCCTGCCTAAGCTTGGGGAAAACAAATCAAGGGGGACAAAGGAGCACAATAGCATTTGGTGCCTTCGAGTCTGGGTTGCCTGCTTGAAGGTTGAACTAAACACGTTATGTAAGCTCATGCGCCTAGGGTGGGGATCCGCCTGACCCCTCTCCATATTCGGGGGTACCGGACCCGTGGACTTCACCTCATTTGGTATGTTTTGGCCTGCTGCCAAAACCCTATTGGACAGAATCGTGGCTACGGATCATCATAATCCCTGAGCTGAACTATTCAAACCCACGAGGGTTAACAATGTGGCTTTGCCGCACATATTTGGGACCATTGAAACTGACTCCTGCCAGTAAGTAACTGAGCAAACTCCATTTAAGCCAGCATAGACTTTCAGTAATTTACCAGTGGCACTTTCGTGCCACAGAACTCTCTACCTAAATCCTTTCAAAGCTCTGCTAAATTCCCAATTTTGCTGTATATAGACATTCTGTAATATAATTTCAGAACCGCATACAAAGAACGTGGGGGGGGGTAGCTGTAAATAAGTTTGGGGAAAGGGGGCTTCCTCGTGTATATAATATTAAATTATTTAAACCCTTTTAAATTGGCCTCATATTTCATTCCCCCAAAACCCAGACCAACCCCTTCATAACAACATTTGAACAATTTTGAATATGGTACTGGGAGCACTTCTGGTACGCAAACTTAACTTCTGTGTCCATAAACACAACACTACAACAGTCTGATCTCAGTCTGAGTTAATGGGAAATGACAAACTGCATGAAAATTTCAGCTACACATGCCATCAGGTGCAGTGCCAGAGGTAGTTTTATTCCCTGTCTGGTTCTGGAAGACTGGACGTGAATGATCAGATTAACAGACTAAGGATTGGATACGGGTAACCATTGATAAGGAAGAGAGGATTTAATAGTTTTCAAGACCAGTAGTAAGACCACTCATAGAATACTAACCAGGCAGTGTGTGTAACATTCAAGATTTCCTCCTTTCCTGTAGCACTAGCAGGTCCCAGTGCAGCCCCTTTCCCTCCAGGCTAGACTGTAAAAGTCACTGATTTTAAACTTTTATCTTCTGCTTTGTGGTTACTGATGGTCAAATGACAGGCTGATAAAAACAGTCCTGGGAGCTTCCTCCAAATGGGATGAGAAAATGATGTTTCACAGATTTCTGATGGATTCTGCTGGACAGAGTTATGAAATGACAAGTGTTGCATAGTGGTTGCTTCTTTTCTTTCCCTGTTTCTGAAGGAATAGAGTAAGTTGCATAAGCAGTATATCTCTTCTGCCACTGCAAAAATACAGACTGATGAACACTGATGTCAGGAGTTTCTAACCAACCCAGAATATATGTATTAATCCATTCTTTTTTCTCTTCCTTTGTGGAATCATAGTCACTTGTGACTCTAAAGCTTTGTAAATTTAGGTATCGTGGCTTGTTTTCTCACAAATTTAAGGCATGGCCAAACTGACCAAAACATGGTATTTGTAGAGCAGAAGGAAAGGAGTATGATTTTTTCAACACCTGTTATCAGGTATATTTTTCTTTTTCTCAGATTTGGTACCATCTTTTCAAAGCTTTTCATTGAAAGGATCCATGAGCAGTGGAAATAATTATTTGTTGCAGGCCACACTGCCTGCTATCTCTGCTTGCTGCGGGCCACGGTAAACAAGCCCATAGACCAGTATGGTGTTGGGCCAGCCGTGATGGAGTCTTCAGACGATTCAATATGAATTATTCAGAAGCCCCTTTTATTGATGAAAGCAGCCCAAATTTATACACAGCCAGTAGAGCACACACTTACATATTAGCATAATTAGTCAGGGACAACCCACCACATCTGCATACATACACGCCTTGTTATTCTTGTTAGAGAAGGTTCATTATCTACCCCTTCTGAGATAAGGTGGCCAGCTGCATGTGAGAACCAAGATTTGTTGTTACAATGATCTGCCTGTTGTCACTTCTCTTCACTCCATTCCCACAGCTCTCCTGCACCTGCACCTCTTCTGCATTCTGCGTTCCCACACTTATTCAGCAATGGTATCTGCAGTAACATTATTACAGAGAATAGTTAATGAGCAGAATTGACATGTACTTTAAGGTACTGCAACGATGATTGTGACGGTTTGGGTGTTTCCCGCCCCCCCCCCCCCCCCCCCCCCTTAGAAATCACCCAGACTAGACTCAGCCAGCTCTGGAAATATAAATGAAGCTATTTATTTACAGCTAGCACAATATACAAGCAGATATTTACAGTATGTACAGTTACATACAGAAATATACAAGGTAAAAGTAATACAGAAACACAACTCCCCTCCCAGAAACATGAGTCCCAGGAGGGGCTCTCAAGCACCCCTTCACCTTCCCTCTACCCCTCTCAACCTTACTTCAGTCCCAAGGAAGAATGGAGGCTTGGCCAGAGGTTAAGAAAGCAAAGTGGGTTAGCCCAAATGGAGGGTGAGGTTAGAGAGTAAGATGTTGCTCAGCCAGCAGCCCAAGCAAGAGTGAGAGAAAAATGGTGAGAATGTTATCTGATGTTTTTCTTTCTTGTTCCCATACATCTCACTGAGACTGTGAGTGAAGTAGAAGTAGACATCACCATTTTCTTTTTACAGCCTGTAATCTACTTCTCACCAAAACATTCTAGCCTGTTTCAAACTATCACAATCATGAATATGCTTGTTTCCATTTTAGCCTCATAAGAGAGGTGCTCCAGCCCTTTATTGTCTTCATGGCTCCTATAAAAATTAACATATATTTTCATTTAAGTTTTTCAAAAGAGCCAGACAGCTTTATGCCAAAGTGTCTTACATTTTTGTAGGCTTGGATTATATGAATGGCCAGATTTGCCATTTTAGCTGTGATGGTTAGTAATGGGTGCTGCTTAATTAAGTCCAAAATTACAGAGGAGACAGACTGCTATTATGAAAAACATTATGGCCCAAATTCAGGCTCATACAAGTAGAGGTAAAGTGACAGTACAATGTCTCATAAGAGTTGAGAGTGTTCAGCATTCAGTTTCAAACTTGTTACATTCCATAGCTCTCCAAAAGTATTCTGTATAAGGTATTGCCTCGATAGAATATGACCAAACCACCCTCCCAGGGATGTATATGAGTTGTGAAACTTTCAAGTTGGGAAATCTGGAAAGATAGCTAATGTAACGTGAAACTGTCCAGTTTAGCTGTATGTTTTTGAATAAGCAGAGCTTGAAATTTACCTCGGTTTGGCTTTTCTGCTTTAAAGGAAAATGCTGATGTACAGCCTCAATTGACACATAATAGAACATTACTAATTTTGTCCACAATTTGTTGCATTGTGCTCTGCCTATAGAATGACTGATCCAGCACACAGCATCAGTTAGCACTGTATCTGGACAAGCTGCACTTCAAAGTCCTTTCTGATCAATTTCAATTGATCTAAATGTTGTCAAATACTGCTCCTCTATATAATCTGTTGACTCATCATATTATCTTAAATATTCCCTGTGTAACCAAACTGTTTAATAGAAGTATAATTAAGTATTATTGTATACATTAACCACAGTATGTCTGATTTGCACTGCCACTAAAATATGTAACACCAGGTTCAGGAAGACATTAGGAAGCACAAGAGCATAGCAAAAATATCTTCTAATCGCAAAAGATCTCTGAGAAGAGGTGGGCAAATATACCTATAGATTTGGGAAAGACACTAACAGTTATTCATTCTGTGCAGATCTTCATTTCAGTATGATGACCCTGCCAAATGTAATGATTTTTGTTTATACTTTTGTGTGAAAGATGGGCCTGGATATAATATTGTGTAAAGCAAAAGCCTGCATTAGCTCTGAGGCGGTGGCATATTCTCTATGGAATTTGCATCTCATTTAAACTTCTCTCTCTATGATGCCATACTGCATCTTAATCATGTTACATTGTATTTAGACTTCCAAGTTAGCTACAAGGAAGAGGTTAAAGTCTGAAAGATGATGAGGAAAAAAAGAAATCATTACATTTTAATGAAAAGAACATGCTGAGTCAAAGGGTGGTGTAGGACTCCAGTATAAGGCGGAGTGAATTCTACTTCCCACGCAACACTTTCTTCCTAAAGGTAGTTTAACTTTGCAATTAAAGGAAAGCTAGGCTAGATAGAAATCAATTTCCATACTGGTTTTAACAACTAATTTTCCTGTTCTTTTAGGAACTTAATGTATCAGTCATAGAATTTCTTTCTCTTGTTAACTTAGAGGCAAATGTGGTTTATTCCTTAGACTTTACGGCGCATCTGTGATGTGCAGTTTATGTTGCAAGAGGAGGCAGGGGAAAACTGATGCTCTGTGTTTTATGTTGTTCAGTTATTTTACATGATACACATAATACTTTGTAAGCATTGCATTACTTAGACATTGTTTTGCTGGTGTATATTTTTTACTACATCTTATTTATCTTAAAAAAAATGGAGGTATTAAAATTGTTTATTTTCTTACTATAACTTATTTTCTTGAATTTCTTATATTTAAAATGCTGAACAGACTTTTGAAATCAGTTGTGAAGAATCTGTGTTATTGGAAATGGCTCACGCTGTGTCTTCTGCCATAAAGTACGTTCATAATTGCAAACAATTTTTTTTTTTCCCCTAGAAATAATTGCTAATGTGGAAGTAGTATGTATGTTATGAAACCAGAAAATATGGATTCATCTGGTGCTGATTATTTTGTAACCACATGTTAATTATGCCTGCAAAGATTTTGTTCTTTTCTGTTATATGTTTGTGGAGCACCTAGTTAGTTCAGCCTCATTTCAGCAAACTGGGCTGATGCCAGAGAGCTATTATTAGTAGCTGCATTGTCATAATTTATACCAAATGAATTTACCATTATCAGGATGAAATATAACACCCAAAAAGGAAATTCTTGGGAAAACATGTTTACATTTCATTTTCTTTGTAGTTATGCCACATTCATGACAGCTACAGTTTCACAGTAGCTGTTGATGTTATTGGGTATTTCCAGTATTTAAAAAATACACTTATAATGTGCAGCTTCTGTCTTGGAAACAGGCTCATTATAAATAATAAGTACCTGAGGAAAACACAAATAACGCATCTCCATCTGATTTCTGATTCAGCTGTATTTTCCTGGGGTAAATCTGCCCAATCAAGAGGGCTTTCTGTCCTCATGGTAGCTTTGCTGCAGTCACTTTGTGTTTGTTGCTTTTTAAAGGAACAATTGTATTTCAGCACCACCTAAAGGTACATGAAGGATATATATTTAGATCTGTGACTGGGATGAGCTAATGGATCCCATACTCATGGAAAATGAAATTAGGACAATTGCATAGCTGCTGGTGCTACAAATATTTTGAATTTTCAGTCTTGGGTCAAAAATCTGTTTTAATAGCCTCTGGTTTATTGAAGTTATGTTTAGCGTGAGATAGAGTGATTAGAGAGCGTGACAAAAACACTGATGAGACACCATTTTCAAAAACAGTGTTAAGCTTTGCAAAATTGTACCTCTGTTTGTGTAAGTAACAGGCCAGGAGACAAATAGAAGGTGTTTCATGTTGTAAAATTCCCTCCTCAGTCATCAATAGTTATTCTATACTTCAGGAATACTCTGCACTGGTGAGGCTGCGTCAGGAATACTGTGTTCAGGTCTGGGCCCCCCAGTTCAAGAGGGACATAGAACTGCTTGAGTGAGTTCAGCACAGAGTCACAAAGATGAAGGGAATGGAACATCTCTCTTATGAGGAGAGACTGAGGGAGCTGGGGTTCTTTACCTTGGTGGATACTGAGAGGTGACCTCATCAATGTTAATAAATATGTAAAGGGTGACTGCCAGGAGGATGGAGCCAGGCTCTGGTCAGTGATGCCTGATGACAGGACAAAGGGCATTGGATGGAAGTTGAGGCATGGGTGGTTTCATGTAAACATGAGGAAGGGTGAGGGTGACAGAAGACTGGAAGAGGCTGCCCAGGGGGGTTGTGGAGTCTTTCTCTCTGGAGATAATCAAAACCCACCTGGACGCATTCCTGTGTGATCTGGTATAGCTGATCCTGCTCTGGCAGTGGGGTTGCACTGGATGAGCTTTTGAGGTCCCTTCTCAGCCCCTGACATGCTGTGATCCTGTGAAGTGTGGGGGTTTTTTTATTATTATTTTTATTAAGGATGATTCTGTGTTTTTAAACTTACAAAAACAAAGTCAGAAGTTCTGAGCATCTTAGACAATTTTGATTCAGCCTCATATAGAATATTGCCATTGGGCAGAAGTGGTACAATTACAGGATCACAGGATAATAGGGGTTGGAAGAGGCCCAAAGTTATCATTGAGTCTAACCTCTCTGTCAGAGCAGGACCACACAATATAGCACAGGTCACAGAGGAATGCATCCAGACAGGCCTTGAAAATCTCCAGAGGAGACTCCACAATTTCTCTGAGGAGCCTGTTCCAGTGCTCTGTGACCCTTTGTGAAGGATGATGCAACATTAATAATCTGTATTAATTTTTTTCTCCAGGCGATGACTGTTAATGACTATGAAAACTGTTAAAACTCACCAGAAACTTATTCACAGGTTCAAAACAATGCACAGGTGGGGAATTTATACACGCAGGGCACAGGCAAAACTAGATCATTTATTTCTTAAAGTGGCAAACATGAATATTATACTGGAAGAGGCTTTTAAGTATTTACTCACAAAATTGTAAATCAGGCAGTACACAAAGCAGGTGGAAGTCTGTCTGATTGGCTGCTGAGACTTGATTTCTCCCAGGCTTCTGGAAAGGAGGCTGACAATCCCTGACCTCGTCCCCAGCTCCTCTGGATGATCTGTGTATCTACAGGACTTGCAGTCTTAGCAGGAAGACTTTCAGGGGCAGGCAGGATGTCTTGAGGTGTGCACAGTCTCTGCACAATGTCACGCTGAGGGCTATGCAAGTTGACCACCTGCAGGCATTTGGAGCCTGTTCCTGGTAATCTCTCCAGGCAAATTCAGGATGAAAAAGGAGGTGGAAGCAGCCTCGTGCTACCTCCTCATCCCTTTTAGCAATATCCAGCCTGAGACTAGTGGGGCATTGGACATCAATTAGCCAGTTGGAATGACACTTTGCCAGGCCTTACCATATTGGGCAAAGCCAGGGCTGTCGCCCTGCCCTCCCAAGGTTGCTTCCCCAGCACAGAAGGAGGGGGGGCAGTCAAACATGTCTGAGCATGGATAAGCCCTTGTTTGCCCCATTGGGCCTACCACCACACTCTTGCAGTAAAGTTTGTGTTGAGATGGAACCTCTTGTGCTGCAGCTTATACCCATTGCTCCTCGTCCTGTCACAGCAAGTGAGCAGAGCCTGGCCCACAACTCCTGACCAGCCCTCAGATATTTATAAACATTTCTTGGATCCGTTCTCAGCCTTCTCTTCTGTAGACTAAAAAGTCCCAGGTCCCTCAGCCTCTCCTCATAAGGCATACCCTCCAGTCCCCTAATCATCCTTGTAGCCCTCACTGGACCCTTTCCAGCAGATCCCTGTCCCTCTTAAACTGGGAAGCCCAAAACTGAATGCAGTATTCAAGGTGAGGTCTCACCAGGGCAGAGTAGAGGGGAAGGAGAACCTCCCTTGATCTGCTGGACACACTCTCCTTAATACACCTCATGATCCCATTGGCCTTCTTGGCCACCAGGGCACATTGCTGTCTCATGGATAACTTGTTATCCACCAGTACTCCCAGGTCCCTCTCCACAGGGCTGCTCTCCAGCAGATCACCTCCCAGCCTGTACTAGTGCAGTTTATTATTCCTCCCCAGGAATAATAGTTTATTATTCCTCTCCAGCTGGAACTGGCACAATTGATCACCACCCTCTGAACTCTATCTTGAAACCAGTTCCTAACCCACCTCACTGTCTGCTCTTCCATCCCACACTTCCTGAGCTTGCTCACTAGAATATCATGGGAGACAGTGTCAAAGGCCTTGCTAAGGTCAAGGTAGACTACATCCACTGGTCTCCCTGAATCCATCCATTCAGTTATGGCATCACAGAATGCTATCAGGTTAGTTAAGCATGACTTCCCCTTGGTAAATCCATGCTGACTACTCCTGACAACCACCTTCTTTTCCAAGTGCCTTGAGATGCCCTCCAGCAGGAGCCATTCCATCATTTTTCCAGGGATGGAGGTGAGGATGACTGGTCTCTAGTTCCCTGGAACCTCTTTCTTGCCCTTTTTGAAGACTGGAGTGACATTGGCTCTCCTCCAGTCCTCAGACACCTCTCCTGTCTGCAAGTTTGGCAAAGATGATGGAGAGTGGCAGAGCAATAACCTCAGCCAGTTCTCTCAGCACCCTTGGGTGCATCCCATCAGGGCCCATGGACTTGTGAATGTTCAATTTGTGTAACTGATCCCTAACCCAGTCTTCACTGACCAGTGGGGAGCATTCCCTCCTCCAGGCTTCCTCTCCTTCATCCAGGGTCTGGAGTACATAGGAGAGTTCAGCCTTAGGTGTAAAGACAGAAGCAAAGAAGGCATTCAGCAACTCTGCCTTCTCTGCACCCTCAGTTCTCAGGGCTGCCTCCTTGTTCAGCAGTGGCCCCACACCTTCCCTGTGCTGCCTTTTCCTACTGATAGATTTGAAGAAGCCTTTCTTGTTCTCTTTTACCTCCTTTGCCAGCTTCAGTTCCAAGAGGGCTTTGGCTTTCCTTGTTGCCTTCCTACAAGCTCTGACTACTTCTCTACAGTCCTCTCAAGTGACCAATCCCTTCTTCCATGAATTGTAAATTTCTTTCTTCCCTGAGATTTCCTTCAGCAGCTCCTTGCTCAGCCATGCAGGTCTCCTAGCACATCTACCTGGTTGTTTACTCAGGGGAACACCTAGCTTGGGCTTGGAGGAAGTGGTCTTTAAAAATTAACCAATTTTCTTGGGCTCTTTTCCCCTCCAGAGCCTTAACCCATGGGATTTCTGCAAGCATGTCCCTGAAGAGCACAAAGTTAGCTCTGCAGAAGTCCAGGGCTGCAATTCTACTTGTTGCTCTGATTCTACCCTGCAGAATATTAAACTCCACCATGTCATGATCACTGTCCCCAAGGCTGTTCCCCACCTTAATGTCCTCAACCAGTCACTCTTTACTAGTTAATGCAAGGTCCAGCAATGTACCTCTCCTTATTGGCTCCTCCACTACCTGCATCAAGAAATTATCATTGATGCACTGTAAGAGCCTCCTGGCCTGGCTGTGCCTGGCTGTGTGATCTTCCCAGCAAACATCAGGGTGATAGAAGTCACTCATGAGTACCAAGGAATTAGCTCTAGAGGCTACCTCCAGTTGTCTGCAGAAGGCCTCATCAACATCTTCCTCCTGGTTTGGTGGTCTATAGTAGATGCCCACAACAATTTCATCTCCTTCCCCACATCCCTTAATTCTTACCCACAGCTTTTAACCTGTTCTGTCTCCCACCTTGAATAGAGCTCAGCACATTTCAGTTGTTCTCGCACATAGAGAGCAGCTCCCCCACCTCATCTTGCTGCTCTGTCCTTCCTGAACAGTACACAGCCATCCATGACAGCATTCCAGTGGTGGGAGCCATCCCACCATGTCTCAGTGATGGCAATTACATTATGGTTATTCAGCCTAATGCAGATCTCCAGATCCTCCTGCTTATTCCCCATGCTCTGTGCATTGGTATATAAGCATTCCAGGGAGGGAGTTAATCTATTGGCTTTCACTCTTGCAGTCTGCTCATTCCCAGCCCCTTCCATGGCCACCAATCTAGCAGTAAGCTCTGTGTGTGCTGATTCCTCATCACTTGATTCCCGTGGTCCATCTCTGTAAGACATAAAGAGTTCTTGTGTGTCCCCATCATACTGCAAGGTAACAGGCTGAAGGCTCTTGTTAGCCTCCCACCCTGATGTGCCATCTCTTGCATTCTCTCCAGCACACAACTCATTGTTGTCTACCTCCCCGGAGATAGCAGTGGAGCTGACACTTTGTCCCACAACTGTCTCAGGCTTGCTTATAGTAAGCCTGTCTTTCATCCTCCTCTCCTTCCAACCTAGTTTAAAACATGATTAATGAACCCAGCTAACCCCTGTGATATACATCTTCTTCCATTTGGAGAGAGGTGCATCCCAGCTGCTGCCAGCAGACCTGGCATCATGTGAGAAGACCCATGGTCAAAAAGGCCAAAATCCTGCTGGAGGCACCAGTCTCGAAGCCGAGAGCTGAGCAGGGGAATCCTCCTCATTGTTTCTGGGTTAGAGTCTTCAACTGGGAGGATAGAAGAGAATATTACCTGTGCACCCACTCCCTTGACCACTTGACCCAAGACCCTGAAGTCTCTATAGCCTTTAATTTTCTTCTTCCAAGGTCATCATAGCCTATCTGGAAGGTTAACAATAGGTAGTAATCTGTGGGCTGTACAGGGAGGGAAGCCTTCTTACCACATCCTTGACCTGGGCCCACAGTAGATAGCAAACCTCCCTTTGGAGTGGGTCAGGTCTGCATACTGGGCCTTCTGTTCCCTTCAAAAGGGAGTCTTCTAGAACAATAACTGTTCTCCTTTTTTGATGTAAGATGTTTGTATGATGGGCTTAGGCTGCCTTAATTTTGGGAATTCCTCCAAGACAGATGATTCACCTTCCTCGCTGGCCAGTTGTACCTGTAGGACATGAAACCTGCTCTGCAAGGGCACCTGGGGGGCATTGTTACTAACTGAAGCAACACTCCTACCACATCATGTGGGGACTTGTTGCCACAACCCTTCATTGAGGGGGTAGGGGGAGTTTGGGGACTGGGAGGTGGACAAGGCAGGAGTATGTTTACTGCCTTGACTATGAACTTGCCTCAACTCCCTCCTTTCCTTTAAGTTACTGGCCTCTATCTGACAGGGGGTGGATACAGAGGATACTTTTATATTTTAATGGATAATCCTGCCTCTCCACTGGGGATGCTAGAGCCTGGCACCACCTGTCTATCTCATATTCTGCTTCCCTGTTTCTTCTAAACCTGTGAACTTCATCCTTTAATCTTCCAACCTCATCTTCCAGCTGTGCTGCTCTTTTGAGTAGAGAATCTACCTGCTCACAGCACATACAATTCTTTGGTGCCAAAGAGAGACTGAGGCATTCACTGCAGCCTGTGGTCTGCGTTATAGCCTGCTTCATTTCATCCTCTGCCTGTGTTCCCATCTCCATCTCGGCTGGCACCAGGAGTTTGCCCTTCTTCTGCCAGGTGGAGACCATAATGCCTACCTGTATGGTAATCTGGTTTATAGGTGAATAGGTTAGGGTTTGGGTTTTGGGTTGTGGTGGGCTTTTTTGGGGTTTGTTGGGTTTTTTGAATTTGGTTTTTTTTCTCCCCCACCCCTCATGGGCTACTTGCCACATTCCAGTGAGAAGCTAGCCAATTACTGCCCTCTTAAATGAGCAAGATGTGAGGTTTCACATATCTTCCAGAGAAAGTATCTCAAAAGTAACAAATGCTGCACGAGTTCTTTGAACAGGGAATGTACTAATACAGCAGTGGCAACAGAAATTCATTTTAATATTTTGTGCAGTACCTGGAATTCACTTATAATTGAACCAGAGTTTCTTGTTCAGTTTTCTGTTTGTTTGTTTTAATCATAAGTCAGACTGGCTCAGATAAGCCATACAAAATGTATACCAAAATCTAAAGCTTTAAAATACATTATTAATTCCAAGGTAATCACTATTCAATTGGATTGACTTTTGTGTTGTCCTGGAATAGAGAACGTATGATTGATGGGGATAGGAGACACTATCTCGTGCTTTGCTCAAGCGAATTTTTACAAACTGCTCTGTGCCACAGATGAAATATTGCTACAGCAATTCATAGTATATGCTATACTGCCTGGCTCTTCAGAGTCACTGTCACTCTAAACTGAGCCTAGCATTGGACTTACCTCAGGGAAATAGACCTTGTTGAGGGGTCATAGATGGCTGCCAGAGTTTTCCAGGCTATAAATAGTAGTAGTGGATCTGCGTCATTCAGTAATCATTGTTGCACTACCACAGTCCAAATACACTTTAAATATGTGAGGTGCAAACTATATATCAAATACAGCTCAGTAATACCTCTTGCATGTCATTCAGAAAACCTGTATTCCAGCCCAGTGAAGACAATTCCTTCTGTACCCTGTTCTCTCCATAGAATTAATGCTGCTGCACAGCATATGGTGGAAAGATGCTGTCAGTCTGTGGACATTAGGCCAAAGAAAGTGGGCTTTTTTTTTTTTTTTTTTTTTTTTTTGCTTTATTTGGTCAACAGGGCAAGGGAATATAAATAAAGAACAAGTAGTTCTGCCTGAATGGTAAGAATAGTTATTGTATGGGCTGTCATTTTATCTTTTATTTTACACAGCAGAAGTTTCTTCCTGTGCCTGTACTGTTTCTCTCTGGCTGGCTGGCAGCAGTTCCATATGCAATCTAGTTTATAAAGTGGAGACCTGTGCATTTTGATTTATTGACAAATAAAGCAAGGGTAGCCTTTGACTGTCCTTTGGCCTTTCTAGCTTGTATTTCTGAATGTGAAATGAGTATTGACCAAATTTTTGCACAGATCTGCAGTGAATATAAGATGAGCCATCTCTTTGTCATCCCTTAATCTCTTCTATGAGTTCATTGCCTGTTCAACCACACACAAATGATCATGCAGAGTGGTTTTTTTTCCCCTCTCTGGACAGACGTTATTAGTAGCATAGTGTTGTGGAGGGCCTGTAGTCCCGAAAGCAGGCTTATGTATGCCTTGCACTGCCTGGACATGTCTCTCTGCCTGCACCAGAGGTAAACATATTAAGCAAGCACAAAGAGGCACAACAGACCTGGTGCCATAAAGTCAGTTGCCTAGGACACCTTATTGTGTAAGCCCACACACGCCCAGCTTGTGCCTGCCTAGTGCTAGGCCCACGTGATTCCCGTATTTGGAGTCCAGGCCTGTGGCTTTTGCCTAGTATGGTAGGGTTTGGCTGACTGCCAACCTGATTGGTCATTCCAGTGGCCAAAGAGGCCATAACTCTCTATCCACATTTAATAAATAGGGGTACACAGGCTCGTGTGCAGTCTTCCCCCCATTGCTTGCCTGCCTGCATACTTCCTTGCAGAGCTCACTTATGGCTGCCTTTATATGATTACCTGGTGTGCGCCATTGGCACAAGTTGCCAGGAGCAGACCCACTTGTCTGCACTCGATCGGCCTGAGTAGTCGGCGTTAGACCCGTGCTCAGACTGCACGGAATCCTGCCTCTGTACCTGGAGATCCTGCTTCTGAATTCCCTGGACAGAGCATCCAGAAGGCTCCAGCAGCATAAGGTCAGAGACTGTCATTTCCCCTGAAACCGGAGGATTCCAGCCCCAAAGTCCACAGGCAGAGACCCTGGAGAATTGGACATTCGTATAGGCTGTAATGTAGCCCCGGAGGGTGGTTGTTGATTAATCAGAATTGTGAGTAAATACTTGAATGCCTCTGTAGTTTCTATTACCTCTGCCATAAAGCAGAAAACAGCTTTCAGCCCACCCTAGCTGGGCAAATAGTATATGACCCCAAGCAGCATTAAGCCGCAGGGAAAACTCCTCTCTCTGTTAATAATTTGAATGTTTGCTAGTTGTTATAATAGTTAATGTTTGATATATTCCCATAATGTCTTCATAACCATGTAGAACGAATATTAATATTAAAGTTCAGTGGTTGGGGGTGGCGAGAGTTGAAAAAATAAATATATATTTTTATAAATATCCTCTTGCATTAATTAATTTCTCCCCTCTGCCACAACTGGCATAGGTGGCAGAATACCCCTCCATGACACATAGGTCACCCACCCTTAACAAAAAGAACCCCAAAACCAAACCGAACTCTGAGAACAAACTCAGAAGAACAAACTCAGAAGAACAACCAGCTGCCTGCATGCGATGCTTCTTATGAAAGTGCTCTGACAATTAAGTCACTATTTTTATCCTTACGAAATAATGGCATAAATATCTGTATTACTGGGTTTAAAAGCTAAACACAGACACACTAAAAAAATACTGAAGTGGACCATTTAAACAGAACAACACTAGGAATGTTTGTGGGAATAATAGGAGATTTCTGACACACTAAATATTGGAATCCTACCATCTTCACCTGAACTTTGCTATCTCAACTCTTTCAGCTAAGAATTTAATTGTAGTTTGTATTCCAGTCTCATTAGAGAAATTTTAATATAAAACTGTGTTTAATAATTCTCCCTTTTACATACTGACATCAAAATTCATTGTAGGCAAAACACAGCAGGGATTGGATGAAGGGACAGGAAAGGAAATGGAGAATTAATTCCTTTGTCATGTAATCTTGAGTCTATGCTGAGATCTTTCCAAAGGCCATGGTTTTGGCATTTTCAGTTGCTGTTGTAGTCTAGGATGGTGGATGCTGAAAGAGCAACTTGTCATAATCTTTACAGAAGACATGAGCTGTAGCTGATGAAGCTTAACTGCTCTGAGTCTCTAAAACACACAGGTAGTTAGATTTGACTTGTCTTTAGTTGATAACCACATCTTACACTTCCTAGTCCTGTTCTACACATTCTGCAGCTTCAGGTTTTTTTCCTGCAAGCATGGTATCCATGGAGCATGCCTCTGCACCAATTTCTACATGAACAAGAAAATGTATCTTATTCACTCACTTCAAAAACTCAACAGATGATAGCTGTAGTACCACATGATTAAAGCAGAGTTACGTATTCAATCATTTGTAAGCTTCCCACATATTCTAGCATTCCTTGCTGTTTAACATGTGCCTTGATAATATTTCATTACGTAATTTGTAAAAATCTTTTTAGTTGTGATTGAGTGGTGCATCTCAAACAAGAAAATGAAGAGATAAAATAATTTATCTTCTCCTTTATGATGATATTAATTTTTTAAACTGAGTGTAACAGTGAGTTTCATCAAAGGAAATTAAGCCTTTTCTCTTTTGTTTAATTTTGCTTCATTTTGTTTTTTCCTCTTTAAAATTTACTACTAAAAAAAAAGCTTCAGCCTAGAAAAAGCCAGGAGGTTTCTAGACTCTAGCAATGTGTTCCTCTTTCCACTCAAAAAAACTCACTGTAGAAAGCTGTGATTTATATGAGTATTCCAACTAAGCAGTGATTGGAACTCAAGGTAGTAGATGATGTACCTCGAGTGAAACAATGACATTGCATTTCCTAAAGGAATCCAGTTAAAATAGAACGTACAAAAGCAGAGGGTTTTATGAGGGTTGATGGGATAAGGGATTAATTACCATTATTCTGGGTGATCACACTTAGATATACATTTTATATCATATGCTGTTCTATAAGCTGGTTATTTTCTTGCCTTGTGGCGTGCCAGTCAAGGACACCAGTCAGTGTATAAACAGAAAAAAGAGTTGTTGGATCCTTGGTAGATTTTAATTTTGGTCTTTAGTAGAAAGGCAAAATTTAATTTTATTTTATTTATGTTGGAAAAAACTTTATGGAAAAGACACTCCAGGGTAATATGTGTCATTGCCAGCTACTACAAATATGAGCCAATTTACACAGGTAAACAAACGCAGCATTCCTCATCTCCATCTCTTCAAAGGAATCAACCTTCATTACTTCATGCAGCCTGCAGCTCATTTGTCTATCCAAAAAATAAGCAAAAAGATCATATATGGCTTTTGCATTAACACATATAAATACCTCCATGAAATCTGGCAGTCAGTTTGCCTTTCTCTTTTTGTTTGTGCCAGGCAAATAACTGGTTTGAAGTCATCTATTTTCCTGTGGAGCAGGGTTTAGCATAAATGTAACAGCTTCCAAAACAAAACAAGGCTTTGGGTAGCTTTCATACACCAGCATTTCTCTTGCGATCAACTGAAATACCTGACAGCATCACAAACTAAGCAATGTCAAGCTGCAGAGGTTTGTTCCCGTGCTACATAGTTCCAAGTTGTGCTGAAAAGTTTCTAAATTCAGATACTTCCTTTGTCTCAGTATTTCATGGGTGCTCAGGAATTGGTTTCTTAGTCTGCCACGCTCTCTGAAGAGAGCAACTGGAGTGCGAGAGTGATGTTCTCAGAAAGAGGGAAGATGGCAAAGGAATTTAGAGGAATAGGAAAGGATGTTTTTCAGTAGCATTCTTCGAGGAGATGGAGATGGAATAGATCTCCTTTATGCTTGCATTGGTTTCCTTTCTGCAGTATATGAATGATTAAATTCTCCTTCAGCTGCATGAAGCAGAGAAGAAAAAGGCAGAAATGAATAAAACAACTTTTGTACTAGAGTAAATTGCCAGAGAGATTCTGTTAGTGCAAGGTTTTTCTCTCGTAACTGTTCAAAGGCTTTTCATATTATGAACAGGCAACTTCAATTTCCATGGTAAAACATCGATGTTGTGTTTCAGTAAAATTCCTGATTACCATCTGCCCTTTGGCTTTGACCCACATTGAGCTGTGCACTGGCCACTGGTCTCACACAAAAGCTCATGGGTTTTGTCTCCAGGGAGACAGCCAGATGAGACAATTTGCTAAAAACCAAATAGATTTCTTATTAAAGGGTAGGAGAAAGATAAGAATCCAGTTCTGTCAATGAGCAGTTTTGAATGATTATCTTCATATATTTTGCTCATACTGTAGGTGTTACTGATTTCTGATAATCTCTATTACTTCCACTTAAGAAAGCCAAGTTTCAATAGGTTGCCTCTTTATTTATGAATTGCAGTGTTGTATTACAGCTGATATTTTTTTAACATGTTTTGTGCTTTGAAAATACCAATTATGCAGTCTAAAATCTGATGAGCATTCCAGCTTTTTTTCTTGCTTTGCTAAAACAGATTTACTGAGGAGCCTAAAATGTTGCTTAAATCTCCAAGAAATAACAGGTGATAAAGCTCAATCTAAATATAAATGGATCTAAACAGTATCAGGCAATACCATCAGCAGTAATTCTCCAGGGCTGCTCTGTGAAGCTGTGGGCTTTGTGTGCAAATAAGGAAGAAGAAAACTTGGAGACAAAAAAATCACAGTGACAGGTTGTTTTAAGAATATTTTGAGTCTTTTCTTCTCTTATTTTGATAATAAAATTATGTTGAATCATAATGATAGATTGTAATGATAGAAGAATGAGATGAAATTAATGAAAACAGAGTGCAAACAGTATGAATATATTGGCTTGAATGCAATGCCCAGTTCACTTCCAGTCAGTCAGACAAGACACAAGAGCAATCAATAAGATTAAACAAGGAACGATTTCCTTAAAAGAAGAGATCAGAAAGATAAAATCATTCAGATAGAAGAGCGGTAACAAAGACCAGAGCAAAAGCATATGAAGTGAGGATTTTCCTGTTGGAGAATGATTTAAATTCAACCTCAGAGATGAAAGGATAACAAACAAATTTTGTTTGAAAGTAAAACAAGGTCATAAAAGTCATCAAAGTTACTAAGAACAATCCTTTCTTTATTAATTTCACAGAGGCAAAGAAGTATAATAGCCACGATTCATTGTATCAGGTGAAGGTATTTTGTAGTGTTGTCCCATTTTAGGCAGAGATACTGGTGAAGAGGTAGCAATTTTGGTTGTTTTGGCCTACATGTGTATCAGAAACATGAGATCTGTAACACATCTGTCTACAAACTCAGCAGAACCTCTAACAACAAGGTTGGCTTTAGAAATGTTCCAACTACTGCTTTATCCAGCAGGAGAAACTCAGACCACATAAAGGTTGTGAGAGTTGCGCTAAAAGATACAAGTTATGCAAATGTAGTACATGATGGCAGAAACTGCCAGCTTGAGCTGAAATGTAGGAAATTGATGCCACAATTCCTCAGGTTGCATAAGGCAGGCATTACCTTCTTTATGGTTTTGTGTCCCCATTCCATGTTCATCTTAAGTCAGCTGTATTCCCAGTTACAATGGTTGTCTATCCCAGATGCTTGCTGAAAGGGGACACAGCTTTCCTGTCTTGCAAAAGGCAACCTGAATTTCTCTTCTGATAATTTCTAAATCTGTCCATCACCTGTTTCCTGAAATGTAAATGTAACAAAAATAAATGCTGATGTTGTCTCACACAGCTTTAGTGATATCGTCATAGAAGCTCTGTGTTGGAAGGGACTTCCAAAGGTCATCTAGGTCAGCCCCCTCTGTTCAACTAGATAAGGTTACCCAGAGCCCTGTTGAGCCTCACCTTGAATATGTCCAGGGATGGGACTCCAACCACCTCCCTAGGCAACCTATTCCAGTGTTCTGCTACTATCATGGTAAAGAACCTGTTCCTAGCATCTAATTTAAATCTGCTCTTCAGAGAATCACAGAATTGTCAAGGTTGGAAGGTACCTCAAGTATCATCTAGTTCTAGTCCTTCTAGCAGGGACACTTTCCACTAGATCAGGTTGCCCAGAGCTACATCCAGCCTGGACTTAACCTCCAGGGATGGGGCTTCTACTGCCTCCCTGGGCAACCTGTTCCAGTGTCTCACCCCCCTTGCAGTAAAGAACTTCTTCCTAACATCCAATCTGATCTACCCACTTCTGTTTTTCCTCCATTCCCCTTGGTCTTATCACTACTTAATACCTTGAAAAGACCCTCACTAGCTTGCTTGTAGGCCCCTTCAGATACTGGAAGGCCAAAATAGGACTCCTCAGAGCCTTCTCTTTTCCAAGCTGAACAACCCCAACTCTCTTAGCCTGTCCTCATATGAGAGGGGGTCCAGCACTCTGATCATTTTCATGGCCCGTCTCTGGACACGTTCATGTAACACAAAAGAAAGAAAGATAAGACCTTTCAGTACTCTTTCCTATTTCAGCTTAATGTAACAAGCCTGGTGTATACCAGAGAGCAATCATTTTCTGATGCTGTAGACAAACGATCATTTGAAATAATGAATTGCCTGGCTGGAAGAGCAGAGCTGTGGATAAGTTACAATTTTTTGGAGACAAAGGATAAGCTCTTAAGAAGGTTTGCAAGCATAAAGGAATTATCTATGTTTTGTTAGGAGCAACAGTTTGTATATGTTTATCTAATTACTTAGTGAGTTTCCTATTTCATGATCTTATTTTTTTGTGTGTTTAGTTTTTAAAAGAGTTTCAGAATTTTATTCTGCTGTGACAAGTGAAGCTCAGACCTCTCATGTTGCTGCTGCTGTTATATTTCTGAGTTGCAAAATAAAAAGGGCAAGATGAAAAGCAGACTGGTGGTGAAGGGCCCTTGTCATTTTCTGGTTTCAAATAAGGCCCTAGTTACTAAGGTATTGGCACATCTGGCATCTATTTTCATTTTCTGGCTTTCTGCATAGATTTCACTGTATCATTCTACTGTTATAGTCCCAAGGAAAGGTTAAATTTTAATGGATTGGCATTTTCTGGTTGAAAGCTGTTTCACGATAAATCATTTTTATTTGTAGAGCATATTCACATCTAAAGGATATTTTTTTTCCCAAATCCATACCTGACATTTCAGGTGGTTGTTAAATCATAGACATGATTTAAAAGACTTGCAGTTTAGGTTAGCAAGAGATTCCTTTTTTAAAAAGAACATTAATAAGATTACAGTGCAGAACAGCTGTACAAAGCTTTCATCCTGATGTACAAAGATTGCAAAAGTCTCTCTTTCACATTTATTCTTCTAAGTTCTTTTAAGGATTTTATTTCCTTCTTTAGGTAAGCCTTTTAACTCTATTTTTGTTAAGATGTACTGCAATAGCTGAAATCAAAGAAAGAATGTTTACAGAACACGATATTGGTATTTCATAAAGTAGCAGGCTTACACCTTCAGATTTGTCCTGGGAAAACAGTAATCACTGTGGCACTTTAATTATTACTGCTTTCCTATTCTGCCGTTCTAGGAAATCTGCACACAAGTGAAAGTTGAGAAGGCTGTTAATATATTTCTGTCTTCCTTTTCCACAATTGCCTAATAACTCTTCAACAATAGTGTCATAAAGTGATTGAGGTTGATCTTCTAATTCCAGTACTGTGCCAGAGGCAGGGACTCCTACTAGACTAGATCAAGGCACTCAAGGCCCCATTAAACCTGGCTTTGTACAATGCCATGCTTAAAGCCTCTGGGCCATTTGTTCCAGCGTCTCACCACCCTCATAGGGAAGAATTTCTTCCTAATATTTAGTCTAAATTGAACTCCCCAATTCAAGAGAGACAGGATCTGCTGGAGAGGGTCCAATGGAGAGCTACAAGGCTGATCAAGGGACTGGAATATCTCCCCTATGGAGAAAGACTGAGGCTGTCTAGTCTTGAGAAGAGAAGGCTAAGAGGAGATCTTATCAATATCTATAAATACATGAGGGATTGGTTTCAAGATGAAGGTGCCAGGCTCCTTCTGCTGGTACCAAGTGATAGGACAAAAAACAAGCTAGAGCACAGGAGCTTCCACCTCAACATGACAAGACACTTCTTTACTGTGAGGGTGGATGGATTGCTGAAACAGGCTGCCCAAAAAGGTTGTGGACTCTCCTTCTCTGGAGACTTTCAAAACCTGACTGGATGTATTCCTGTGCAAACTGCCCTAGGTGATCCTGCTTTGGCAGGGGGGGTTGGACTTGATGAACTCTGGAGGTCCCTTCCAACTTCTAACATTCTGTAATACTGTGATTCTTCCAGTTTGAAGCCATTACCCCCTGTCCTGACACTGTATGCCTTTGCAAGAAGTCCCTCTCCAGTTCTTCTGCAGGCTCCCTTAAAATAGAAGGCAGTTGCTATAACGTTTCTCTTGAGAGTTCTCTTCTCCAGGCTGAACAATCCCAGTCTCTCAGCCTTTCTTCATAGGAGAGCTGCTCAGCCCTTTGATCACCTTCATGGCCATCTCTGGACCTGCTCTAACTGTGCCATTTCCTTCTTGTCTTGACTCATAATGTTTTATTCTGATCCAGGTAAAACTCCTGTCAGTAATTTAGTGAGTCAATTTTATTGTGTGGGACATCAGCTGCATCTTGCAAGTTAATAGCAAGAGAAAATTCACTCAAACATATAGCAGCTGTTTAGTGGATGTTATTTGGGACTGTACTGAATTGGTCCAAAATCCATAGTTCAAGCTTTACTAATATGAGCAATTGAATTCAGAGGGATTTTTACTTTAGCTTGTATAGAAATGGCAGAAAAAAACAACCTAGTTACAAAGTTATTTTGTAGCTATTTGTCTGCCTCTGCTGTATTTATCATAGATGGATTAAAAAATTGATTACATTTTTGGTAGTGCCACTCACAATGCTCCTGATAACTTTAATTATTATCTGCTCATTAGTTGGAGAGGAAGTAAGTCGATAGAGATGAGCAGTAAAATAATTTGTATTTCAATAACAATCAAAATTAAGTTGTCTTTGTCTACTTACAAGAGCTTGGGAAGAAATTTCTGGTAGCTGACTTCATAACAAGGCTGCGTTAGAGCTAAGATGCATGTCATGAGGATAATCAGCCACCAGCTACATTTGTGAAAGTACCTTGGACAATTTTTGTAATTTTAAGTCTTTAGATGGAGAGTAGGTATGTATTTTAAAATGTCGTACAGCCAGCGACTGGATTTAGTAAAACACTAACAAAATTCTGTTGTCAGAATTACACAAAAGGGCAAATGAGATGCTGAAAAGGTTTCAGGTGGTTTTTTTTCTGGATTTATAATTTTTCAGATGGTGAAGCAACTTTAGTAGTTTCTCCTTGGCAAATGGAAAAGAAAATAAAAGCTGTAGCACATGTTGCACTTGTAAAGCAAGGCATGTGTGCTCTTCAACAGTTAAGCATGTCAGGGATTTTGAATATGCAACAGAACAGAAGAATCCCTAAAATCATCTTACTGTGACTCCTTGGTTTAAAGCCCAGAACTAAGTTTAACCTGTGAAAGGTGAACTTCACTGGAGTATTAGAGGTCAGTCTTGCTTTCATTTCAGTGGTTGGGTAAAATCTGACCAGGCTTCTTGGTGTAAAGCCTGATTTTCAGCCCTATCACTCAGGAGCTGATGTGATTGTTCTAGATGGACATAACTGCTTGTGACTGTGGAAGCCTAGTCTCTCAGCTCAAATTACTCATGTGGTTCTGTGATGGCTTTTCAACCCTATATTTTGGTTATGTTCTTATACTGGAAGCCTGAAGACAAACAATACAGCAATATTACATAATGAGGTATGTACACATTTTCCTCCAGCAAATCATTAAGTGGCCTCAGCAAGGACAAAATTCTTTTAGTGAAAGTGGAAGGTTTTAAGTATGAATTTTTCACATATTTTCCATAAAAAGGAAGCATAAAATCCACATCTTTATATAATTTTTTTCCCCAGTATCTCAATATTTTTAGTGATGACAGTTCATATTGATATTGCAAGGGCTTGCTGTGATAGGTTGAAAGGGAATGGATTTAAGCTTGAGGAGGGCAGATTTAGACTGGAGATGAGGAAGAAATTCTTTATAGTGAGGACAGTGAGACACTAGAAAAGGTTGCCCAGGGAGGTGATGGATGCCCCCTTCCTGCAGCTGTTCAAGGTCAGGTTGGTTAAGGCCTTGAACAACCTGGTCTAGTGGAAGGTGTCCCTGCAGAAGATTGGAATTAGATGATCTTTAAGGTCCCTTCCAACCCTAACCTTTCAATGAATCTGTTGATCCATAGATCCTTGCTTTATAAAACTTTTTGTCTTCTTCAGCATTTTTTGAATAGCAGCTGTGCTCAGTGTTCTGAGTCTTTCACTTTCTCTGCTGGTACTGCTGAATTGCTAATGTGGAAAAGGATGATTTGAAGGAGAAGCCACAGAGTGGTACAACTTATAATACATGAGAAGAAAATACAGAAAGTCAGTGTGAATCCGGTGCTATTATTTCTATTCCATTCCTTTTTCCTATTATCTGCATTGGAAATCACTTCCTCAGGGTTTATTCTTTCAGCCTATGGTAGTGAGTTTTGCTCAGTAATTTAAGAATTCTTAGAAAAGTGGCAGTCTGCTTTAATTTCAAACCTTCATTGCTTTTGCTGTCACCGGCTTACAGGACTACTTTTTTTTTCTTCTAGGCTGTGAGCGGTGGGTGAGGTGCAAAACATTTTCTGTGGATAATGAGCATCTCAAAGGGAGCTACTGGTCTCAGGGGTTAAAATTCTGGCTTTTACTGTCAAAATTAAAAGAGGTTTTCTTTTTGACACGTCACTTTACATTATTGTCACATTATGTGAGATATTTGAATAATGTAGGATCTTCCTGCTAATTTTTCTGAGCAAAAGTCAACTTACAAAATAATTTCTAATGAAATAACTTCTAAATATTTCTTCTTTCTTTTGCCTTTTTTCTTTTTAACTGAAGAAATAGTGTATACATTGAAATAGCGTCTAATACACTATTGTTAAGGAGGGGTTTGAATCTGGATTAAGAGTGAATTGTAATGAGGCTGATGTAAAAAATTATTAAATAGTTTATTAGTTATACAAAGAATACTTCCCCAAACTTATTTACAATTAACACACACAGATTATATGATGCTGCTGGTAAAACTGTTTTGCAGAATGTATACAGAGAGAGTCAAATGATTTGGGAAAGATCTTTAGAAACGTTTATAACTAGAGAGCCTTGCAGCACAAACTGCCGCTGAAAGGTTAAGCACAAACCTTTACAAAGCTGAGTAAAGAGAGTTAGGGTACTCACTGCTCAGAAGTCTCAATATATGCGCTCCAAAGGCATAAGCAGGAAAATATATATAGCGAAAGCCACGTGGTGGACTTCACGTGGTAAGGATGTGATGTGGCTTTGCTGCCTGTTCAGTCGAAATTGAGCACGCCATCTGAGAAGCCCCACGGACACGGGAGAAGTCTTCCGTGGCTCTCAGGAAGTCATTGGGTGGTCAGCAGCCACCTGGGCAGAGCAGATCCCAGGTTTGCGGGCTGGAGCAGTCCGGTTGAGCGTTGTGTATAGCAAGCAGTCGGCCCTTGGGCTGGCGCAACGGGCTGGAGCGGCAGCACGGCAAGTCCCAATGTCGACACTCATTGCTAGGTCATTGCTGGGTTGTTACCTATATTGGGGCTCAATCGGGCAGGGTCAGGCTGCCAGTCGTAGGCACTTATGCACGATGTATAGTGTCGTGGCACACAGAGGCAGTGAGGCAAACAGGTATTGAACAAAACAAAAGCAGCAGCAGCAAACAAGCAAGTTTGCCAGGGTTTGAAGCATTTTGGCGAGTGTCTTTGACCAACAGCAGCAGGTAAAACCACCCCTAGAACCAATGCTGAATTATTTCTCCAGAAAAGGAAGACGCACAGGCCTAGGATTGTGACCTGTGTTTATCACAAAACAAAGCAAGCTGAGAAACAAGGCCAAATATGGAGTCTGTGACAGACTGAGAGGCGCCAAAGCTTTTATTTGCTTTCCTGCTTCTTCCACCTGGGAAGAAGAAGCAGGAAGGGGGGGGCAAAATGGGTATTTGGGCAGGTGTTTAGGGCATGTGATGGATATGTGTTCTAGGCATAATTTTGATCTTCCACCACACTATACATTATTTAGATGGTACATGGTATTCCTGTCCAAGCTTATAGTAGCTTTGAATTCAAATAATTCTCAGAACTCAAAGGCATAGTCTGTAACACTATCTATATCATAGTTATGACTCATGTGAAGGTGCACATCCCGTTGAAATTATGTAACAACTTTGTGCTGGTTTTAGGCTAACTGGAATATTTTAATGAGAAAATTTTGATTATAGGCTGTGAAGAGTCAACAATGGTGATGTCTACTTCACTCACAGGTTTGCCAACGTGTTTAAAAGCAAAGACACAAATGTAGATAAGACAGTTCTGTCTGTCAGAGTCTGTCGGTGTCTGTGTTTTTTCCCTAGGCTTCTGCGTTCTGCTTGGATGTGTGCAACCCAACTAATCATTCTGCTTCTAACTGTGGCAGAGGAGGTTCTCAGTGCCTACGCCTGTTTGGTGGAGGAAATTAATTTGAGGTGGTATTAATTTTTTATAAAAATATAATTTATTAAAATTAGTATTTACAAACTCTTGCCTCCCCCAACCACTGTGTGTTAATATTTAGTTCTGTGCAAGTTTATGAAAACAATTTAGTCCATAATATATACAGGGATCTGGTTATAACTAGTAAAACACTTAACTATGGATAGAGAGATTTCCCTTTGGCTTAATGCCGCTTGGGAGCTATGCTACTTGCCCAGCATGGTGGGCTGAAGTTCTGTCTGCTCTAAGGCAGAGGCAACTTATATTACAGAGGAATTGAATCTTTACTTGTAAGTGTTGCTCTTAATTATTAATCACCCTCCCGGGGCTGTGTCTCAGCCTGTGCCCAGTGTCCGGACTTCCAGGGGCTCTGCCTGTGGACTCTGTGGGGCTGGAATCTCCCTGGCTTGAGAGGGAAATCCTAGTCTCTAGGGTAAACAGGTTTCTCTAACCTTTTGTTCTCCTGGTGTGGGATGGTCTCTACCTCGATGCTGTGTCTGGATACTGTGAGTCCAGGGATAATCAGCTGGCAGGATTCCAGGAACAGGAGGCGAATGTCCGTGCAGTTTCTGGCATGGTCCTCTACACAGGTTCAGGCCATGTGTGTGGGTGCAGACAGTCCAAAGGTCTGCAGTCCTGGTTCTCTTAGCTGCTATGGCTTTCACCAGGCAAAAAGCTGGGAGTTTGAGCTCTGTAGATCAATGCAAGATTGCTCGCAGATATGCACAGCTGGTCTTAGGTTAGGAGACTATCGGCTCCATATATATATATATAAAGGTGTGCAGGCTTGAATGTGCTCTGCTTCTAAGGTACACAGTCGGGTTAGCTGCAAGTTGAATCTGTGTGTGAGGTCTGAGCCTCAGTGAGCTGCATGTGAGGGGCAGACTCTGTGTCTGGGCCTTGCAGGTGAGTCAGGGCTGCAGGCAGGGTCAGAGAGATGGCCTGAACAGCTGAATCTGAACTGAGCTGAGCTGAATCTGAATCTGAACACGTGGTGCTCCTTTGCACTCTTCTTTATAGACTGTGGGCAGAGATTAATGGCCCTTTGGCCACATCAGAGTGACCAATCAGGTTGGCAGTAAGCCAAACCTTACCATAATAGGCAGGAGGCTGTTTGCCTGGACTCTCCAAATATGGGGATCACATGGGCAGACCCCAGGGATACACGGGTTGTGTGTGTGTGTGTGTGTGTTACATAACTTGTTTACTACCAGGGGTCCTGGCAGAAAAATAGGCATGTAGGGGCATAGAGAAGCCTCTGTTTGGGCCGACAGGCCCTCCACAACACTAACCCCCTTCGACAATCCTCCCAACTAACCTTGCATGTGGGGCAGATTCTGGGATAAGAGAGGGGCGGATGGAAAGAAGGTGGAAGGGTGGTTAGGAGCCCCTTCTGGGGACTCTGATTTCTGGGAGGGGTGTTGTGTTTCTGTATTACTTTTAACTTGTATACTTCTGTATATAGATGTAAATATTTGTAGTATATTGTAAATATCTGCTTGCATATTGTGCTAAGCTGTGAATGTAAAGCTTCGTTCCTTAACTTCCATCTGACTGAGTCTAGTCTGGGTGAATTCACTGGGGGGGGGAGAGGGGAGGTGAGTAACTCCCAAACCATCACAAACTTTGGTGTTGGTAAGATAGAAGACAGACTTGTGCAAATGTGCTTTTCAAAATATGTTGGTAGCATTTGATCTCCATTTTAATCATTGGCTGGTTTTCTGGAGTTAATGGCCTTTCCCCCACATTGAGATGCCATTTAGGACTGAGACTGAAATTAAAGTTACTTATTACTGATTTTCAATTTACTTCAGCACTATCTTCAGTACATACAGTGGCTGCTTAAATACTGAAGTACAGAAACACATAGGGGCATGCATTAAGTCTTTCTTTAAAATTACAGCTTTCATTCTTGACCTTGTAATTTCTTTTATCAGAAATCAGCATTAGTACAATAATTTCCAGTGTAATGGAGGTAAATCAAATGCTGAAAGTACTTGAAGTGATCAATGAGCTGTAGCCAAAAAAAGCCATTAAAAATAAAAGGGACCAATTATCCAATAGTTTATTGCTTCTCCAAGTACCAAGGGGTTTTATAAGTAATTCAGGCTTCGCATTTTGCTCTGGAGTTTACTTCAGAGTCCAGTGACAGTGTAGGTAAACCTGAAGTCAGGGTTGCATTTTAATAAGAAAATTACCTTTCCGACACACAAACTGGAGCAGGTTAAAACTCTGCAAGCTGGAAGTTTCCAGGTGAATTCTTAATAATAGAAGACAAGCTTCCAAAACAGTTCATTCCATGGATGTGAGCTGGAAGAAATTTTCTTTGTTTCTGACATGCTCTGTATCTCCTGAAGAACTACTTTGATTCTAGTTCCACATGTTGCAGATTTAATTATAAGCTTTTTGTTGTCTGTGAGTCTTACAAACTATCTGTTTGCTCAGGCTTTTGTGTTTTAATTGCAGTGACTTCTTGGCAGTTTAAAGAAGAATTATTGACTCAATAGTTAGCATTATTACGGTCAAATGTAAAATTAATATAGAACTCATCTCAACGAGAGTCCAGCTACTAGTGCCCAAGTGCTTTCTTATCCCATTGGCTTACACTTCACTTTTAAACAGTAGCTAAGGGATGCTGTTGCTACTAGCTTGTTATTGCATCTTATGAAGTGTTGATGGGAGTTGTTGCTGGGCAATAGTTAAACCAGCTAAACGTGGGTTTATCTATTCTAAAATTACTCCTATAACAAGGATTGGATTTCTGCTAGAACCAGTTCAAGTATATGACATGGTTGAGTGTATTACGCATTTTATCAGAAATTGTGGGGAAGATAAACTATAGCAAACTTTTTCCATCTCTGTATCTTTAATGGCAACAAAGAAAGGGAAAGAAGGATTTGTTCTTCCTAGTCCAGTTAGCAAGGGAAAGTGTCAAAACTGTAGGAGGAATTGTCCCACTTAGTGTAATGAGCAAGACTGATGCCAGATGACATGATTAAACATCACTGCAGAACTTAACATGTTTTGTACTAAGTGATATTTAGTTACAATAACTGTTCCTGCGGCATTACACACAATGATATGCTTTGTTGCTTCGGACATTTTCTATGCTTCTGTCATTGCATTCTTCTGTATTTTTTACTTTGGACAAAAGTTTCTGCTGTGAATGTCACCATCTGATCTTCTGTCAGAAAAAGACAGGTTTGGAAAGACAATGAAGAGACAGGAAGACACCTACAGATATGTAAGCTGTCTACTTATGCTATTAAAAACTCAAAGAAACATTAGTGGCCTGGGTGTTTTGTGGCTTTAACAGATGAATAGAAATATCTTGACACAGCTGAAATGTTAGCCAAGGACACAGTGCAATGGGGAGTAAAACGGACCCTCCAACACTAAGAGTAATAAAGGTTATTCACCAGCAGAAATCTATGAGGCTTTTTCAACTGAAACCAGAAGTAATAATTTTCCTCAAACTCCCTACTTAATACCTACTTAAAAACAGATGTTGTTGAGGATGGAGTAAGAAAGGTCCCTCTGAGAACCCTGTGCACAATCATCTGATTTACAACCTATGTTATAAACCTTGTACCATAGTCCAAGACTGAAAAATTGGGATTTTGGAGTCTTGGCCAAAAAGTAGTCTCTTCTGCTCCTGCTCTGATATCTCAGCCTTAATGAGACTTGAAAAAATGGTAGTTGTAGAACTCATCATGGTTTTTATCCTTCTAGGAGCCAATATTTAAGATACCACACTCTCCATGAGCTTTAACAGTATCAGCAGGATGATACTTATGTATCTTTCCCTTTCTTAGGCCATAGCACACACTATTGTTTCTTTATTTGTTGTTTGATAATCACTGGGACTTGGTACGTATAATTAAATGCCTACCAATTAAAACCTACTTCTCTCTGATCATTGAAATGTATAAGTGGGTTCCTGGCCAACAGAGCTCCTACAACAGATTCAGGGAAACTGATGTTCATAGCATCCTCTGCTGAAATTGTGTAAAGGATCCAGCAAAGAGTTAAAGAAAATTACCTTTTAGCTTGGTTGTGCATCAAGAATGTGGTTGTTGATAACAAGCCATCAATATGAGCACATTGTAAAAATAACAGGTTTAGGGAATGTGGTCCTAGTTCATTGCCCTGCATTGCTGGACTAGAGTGTGCATTTTTACAGCCTTGTGGAGTTTGTGGAAAGGAACAACCTAGTATTCCAATGAATTAGAATATTTCTTACAGCTCTGCTGCAGTTGTCCACGACTATCATTATGAGCCCACTTTTTATGCTTAAGAATGGCTTTATAGGGTTAACACTCCAGGGGGAGTAACCCTGAACCTGACCCTAGGTGGCCTTGACCACTCCCTAGGGGTGGGTCTGAACACCACCAGGTGATGGTTAGCCCACTCCCCCTTCCTGTCCTATAAAAGCAGGGGGACTGCCTGTTTCACTCTCTCTCTGCACTCTCTGCCTTGGTTATACCACCATTAGCATCTGTTCCTGGTTTCTCTTTGTTACACCATGTGGCCATCACCCACGAGGCAGACCAAGCCATCACAATCAGGTTGTATTTATACCATTTTGTATTTGCTGTTTTCCCTTCCCTAACCTTTGTAACTTCCCTACCTCAGATACCTTTTTAAGTTATTGTTATTCTCTTTTAACTTCCAAATTTAGTGAGATTTCATTTATTTGGATGCGCTTACTTCTCTCTCTCTCTAATCCCTTTCTTTGGGGAAAAAGGGGGAAGAGGGAAGGGCACTTTACAAAATTGTTATTGGTTCCATCAAATTTATCTGAGTCTCTGGAAATTTAAATTAGAACCAAGACAATGGCATGACACAGAATTTACTTCATTCTTGGGCCCTCAAATTGGTCTTTCTCATTAAGCATGTGGAAAGCAGCGCACAGGCTCACGGTCTGCACAGTGACAGAATTTACTTGATTTGCTAGGAAAAAAAAAGAGCTTCATGTACATCACATTTTGTCTATGAATAAAATTGCTTATCAAGGACTTCAATTTACATATGATGTGCTGATTGAAATCCTGCAATACCACTACTACTTTTAAATCCTGTTCATGCATAGCAGGCTTATTCTGTATGTTCACAGCATCAGATAATGCTGAAGGGTTAACTTCTAATTTTCTCAGTGCTTATACTTGCCCTACTATCAATGTTTATTTTGTTTTCCAATTTTCATTCTCTAATTTATTTTGTCTTAGAAATCTTAATGTTGTATTACCAGCTAGGATAGCTTGTCCTGCAGCTTGTTAAATAACTTTATCACAGTATTATTAGGATTGAAAGAGACCTCACAGATCATCAAGTCCAACCCTTTACCACAGAGCTCAAGGCCAGACCATGGCACCAAGTCCCACGTCCAACCTTGCCTTGAACAGCCCCAGGGACGGCGACTCCACCACCTCCCTGGGCAGACCATTCCAGTGTCCAATGACTCTCTCAGTGAAGAACTTTCTCCTCACCTCCAGCCTAAATTTCCCCTGGTGCAGCTTGAGGCCGTGTCCTCTCGTTCTGTTGCTGGCCACCTGAGAGAAGAGAGCAACCTCCTCCTGGCCACAACCACCCCTCAGGTAGTTGTAGACAGCAATAAGGTCACCCCTGAGCCTCCTCTTCTCCAGGCTAACCAATCCCAGCTCCCTCAGCCTCCCCTCATAGGGGTGTGCTCAAGGCCTCTCACCAGCCTCATCGCCCTCCTCTGGACACGCTCAAGCATCTCAGTGTCCTTCCTAAACTGGGGGGCCCAGAACTGGACACAGTACTCAAGGTGTGGTCTAACCAGTGCAGAGTACAGGGGCAGAATGACCTCTCTGCTCCTGCTGACCACACCATTCCTGATGCAGGCCAGGATGCCATTGGCTCTCTTGGCCACCTGGGCACACTGCTGGCTCATGTTTAGGCAGGTATCAATCAGCATCCCCAGATCCCTCTCTGTTTGGCTGCTCTCCAGCCACTCCGACCCCAGCCTGTATCTCTGCATGGGGTTGTTGTGGCTAAAGTGGAGCACCCTGCACTTGGAGCTATTGAACGCCATCCCCTTGGACTCTGCCCATCTGTCCAGGCAGTCAAGGTCCCACTGCAGAGCCCTTCTGCCCTCCAACTCAGTCACATCTGCCCCCAGCTTGGTGTCATCTGCAAACTTGCTGATGACTGACTCCATGCCCTCATCCAGGTCATCTATGAAGTTGTTAAAGAGGATGGGGCCCAGCACTGATCCCTGAGGGACACCACTAGTGACTGGCCACCAGCACCATTCACCGCCACTCTCTAGGTCCGGCCCTCCAGCCAGTTCCTAACCCAGCACAGAGTGTTGCCTTCCAAGCTGCGGGCTGACAGCTTAGCCAGCAGTTTGCTGTGGGGGACAGTGTCAAAGGCCTTGCTGAAGTCCAGATAGACCACATCCACAGGCCTCTCCACATCCACCAAGCGGGTCACCTGATCATAGAAGGAGATCAGGTTAGAAAGGCAGGATCTGCCTTTCATAAATCCATGCTGTCTGGACCTGAGCTCTTTGCCATCCCTCAGGTGTGCTCTTATCACCCCCAAGATAACCTGCTCCACCAGTTACCCTGGCACTGAGGTCAGGCTGACAGGTCTGTAGTTCCCAGGTTCCTCCATCCGACCCTTCTTGTGGATGGGGACCACGTTGGCCATTTTCCAGTCTCCTGGGACCTCTCCGGTGAGCCAGGACTGCTGGAAAATGATGGAGAGCGGCTTGGCCAGCTCAGCTGCCAGCTCTCTCAGCACTCTGGGATGGATCCCATCTGGTCCCATGGACTTGTGGGTGTCCAGATGGCTCAGCAGGTCCTGAACTAATTCTTCATGTATTTCCAGGGCAACACACCGCTCCCTGACCCCATCCCCCAGTTCAAGAGGCCACTTGCCTCCTCCTCCCTCCTTGCTGTTGAAAACTGAGGCGAAGAAGGCATTCAGGACCTCAGCCTTTTCTTCGTCATCTTGCTGTGTGTCCAAAGAAGGGTACCAAAGCCAGTGAATGATCTGGAGCATTAATCTTCTGAGGTGTCACGAAGAGAATTGGGGTTGTTTAGCCTGGGGAAAAAGAGCCCTGAAGAGAGACGTCCTCGCTCTCTGTGGCTACCTGAAAGGAGGCAGTAGTGAGGTGGGGCTCAGTCTCTTTTCCCAAGGAAGAAGCAACAGGAAAGGGGAAATGGCCTTAGGTTGCATGAAGGGAGGTTTAGGTCAGACATCAGGAAATTGTCTTCCCTGAAAAGGTTGTCAAGCTCTAGAAACAAGCTGCCCAGGAATGTGGTGGAGTCCCCATCCCTGGTGGGATTTAGAAGACACGTAGATGTGGTGCTGAAGGACACTTTGCACAATTGCACACATGCAGAAAGTAACTTGTGTCAGAAGAGCTAATGGATGTTAGATATGTGGCATTTTTGTTCCTTCCAGAGCCATGAATTATAACTTGGGGTGAGTTTATAGTCATGGTATCCTGTGTGTTTCCTATGGCAGGTTCCAAAGATGAAGTATATGTTGTCAGAAGCATTTGTTAATATTAGAGACTGCTCTGTGTAGAAAGTATTAACTCTGTTGCAAAGACTTTATGTAGAGGCAAATTTAAGAGTATGGGAGATTAATTTTTTGTAATTTTGTGGTGATAGTATCCAAATGAGTAGCTGTTTTATTTCTAAAATGATACTGCAATTGCTCTAGAAGGCTGTTTAAAGTAGTTCGTATATTTCTGAGTGCTCTAAAATTCTAAGTAGAGCATTCTTTGAGTGTAGAACAAATCTGTGAGGGATTTGATACTGAAATCTGCAGAGGTATCAAGTCACCGGGTTTTAATTTTAGGGGGGGTTGCTTTGAAAAGCTTAAATCTCATATTAATGACAGTAATTTCAACACAGTTCCTTACCAGGTTATATTATTTGTGACATTTCAGGGGGGAAAAGGGCTATACTGTAAACACTGGTTAGAGATTTTGCATACCTTGTGATTAACAGGAGCCCCCATGCCTGCACAGAACTTGTACCTTACAGTGCTGCGCTCCAGTTTACTGAAACACTGCAATAATTTGATTAATATGTTTAATTCCAAGATAGTGTAGGATATCCAGGTGAAAAATGTTGAAATATTAAGCAAATTCTACTCAACTCTGATGTTAATGATTTACATAAAATACTGACCAGGCACTGGCACAGCCCAGCCCTTGGTAATTCCTTCCCACTCTCTGGTGGTTGAGCTGCTTTTCTGAGTAGTGCACTTTGAAATTTTCCAGAGCTGACCACCTGCAGAGATTTGCCAGAAGATATTAAAGTATCTCCATACTTCTGAGGTGGTAAATATTCAGCATTCCATTTCATTAAAGCTCTGCTTATTTTGGAGGGAGAGATGTGCTCTCACAAGTACTCACTGTAACATGAGAGTACTAGGATGGTTCTTCCATATTATGTAGGCTTGATAAAATTATACTTGGTTAAGTCATTCTTTTAGCCACAGTCACTGCTTAGTACCAGACGTAGAGAATATTTGCTGTGTCACTTACAGGTGTGGAAAAAAATAGTTTCAGAGTATTTTTCTTTTGGGATATTTTTGAAAATCAAAGGACGTAAACAGATAATCTGCATACATCAGTGAGCAAAATCACAAACGCTGTTCTCATCCAGTAATCTGTTTCACTGTTTAACCTTAGATGTGTATGTTCTAGTAGAGCAGAGTTGGGATTTTTTTTTTCCTAATGATGAAACTGCACTGTTTTCAAGTCCATTTTGAAATAAAAGATAAGTCTAGTCTTTCTTGGACCTTTGCAGGCATTAGCATAAAGCATAAAGGTCTATCTGCAGTCTAAGAGGAAAGCTTCAGGCTTCTTGTATCCTGCATAACCATTCTTATTATTACAGAGCTGCAGTTCCCTTCTTTGATTTCAAAGGCACAAAGAGTAGATTGGTGTGCAATAATGGAATTAAAAAATAACCATTTCCCCCCTTTAATGGTGGTAAGAGCTATCACTTCAGTCACAAGTGATTCTGCAAAACCATTAGCAAGTAATCAAATTAAATATTGTGAAGTTTCATTCATTTTACCAAAGAGCTGTAATGAAAGCACTGAGAAACTTCTAATGTATTCCTTTAATCCCATAAGCAGGAAAAACTGGTAGCCCATTATTCGCATAGATATTTAGTGTGATAATTTTTCTGCTGTCTATTGTGAACAAAGGATTGATAGCTGAGAATGAGATTTGATAAGAAAAGTGAATATTCTATGTAAAACTCAAAGGGCTTTGTTTGAGCAATGTGCATCAGCTATGTTTAGCAAAAAGCAATTCAGTTTCAGGAAAAAAAAAAGCTGCTTACCGAAGGAGGACCTAAGTAAGCATGAATATTTGTATTTCCAAAAATACTTATAAAACTTCCCTAGGGATTCATCTTTAAATAAATGTGTCTCTTGCTTTGAGCAATTGTAACTTTCTGGTTTTTTTTTTGTTTTGCCTTCTGCTTTCCAGCTGGCCTGTCCACCTGCTTACAGTTTGTATCCAAAAAGCACAGTTCAAAAACCAGTAAGATTTTTTTAATGACTGTTTTGTTCCATTTAAAACAGAATAATGCCTCTTTTCAGTATTTCTGAAACTTTGACATAATCTAAAAATGTCCCGTCCTGATCAATAGCAGTAATTGAACTAAAAGTCTGTATGCTAAAAAAGAAAAAAATATGTGTAGGCTGAAAATGGTTAATTATTATATGTTCTTGTGCATTATGGTTTCAAAGTGTTTCTTCTCATGAACAACTGATTACAGAACAGTGTGATTTTTCTTATTAAACTTGACTGCACTCTCCCTTCCCTGTACCACACTAACAGAAACAAAGAAGAACCTTGCATTTTAGAAAATGCTTTTGCCTGTATACACACCATTTAAATCTCTTGAACAAGCCCTGAAAAAAAAAAAAAAGTTCTCCTTACATTTTAGAGCCTGAACAATTCTAACCCTGTTCTGTGTAAAACTATTCGAACCTCTTTTATATAGAAAGCACACACACTTCTATTATTATCAGTTCAGTAGAAAGGAAACAAAAGTAAGAGAGAAGTTTGTCATGCGTCAGACATCCAAGTAAATGATCAGTTGCAGTTTGAGGAGAGCAGTGCCATTACAAGCTTTCTGCACTTACATGCAGATGGAGATCACTCATTTTCCTTCTGCAGGATGTAAGAGAAGCATTTATTTCTTTATATTGTAACTGAAATATTTGTACTGATTTAGTCTGCAAAACTAACCTAAAAACCTTCCAGAAATGATTCACCCATAAAATCTCAGGTTATTCTGTCCTGATCAAGTAGGAAATATGCAGCTTGCTACTGTAGCTCAATCCTTACAATGCTTTGCTGCTCTATATATTAATTTGTGATAGACAAAATAACAGTGACAGAAAAATAGGTAAACACAATAGCCAAAGCTGTTTATTGCTATAGCAGCAGTCTTCTTATATGCTGTTCTACAAATTGTGGTAATTCTACAAGCTATGGAATGCAGTGATTGGGTAAAATATTATTTTTAACATTCTTATTGGATAACAGACAGATAACAGTGAGGTGTTGCCTATCTTGGCACAGACTACTTTCAGTTCTTTGTTCTAAATTTACTATGCTTCTATACAAGGTGAGAATACCAGCTTACTATGTTTCTAACCTCAGTCTTACTGCATCAAAGGTACACAGGGATGCGCTCCGGAGAGACATCATTTATCACGTTTAGCTGACTCCCTTTTTTGGTTCCCACAATGCTTCATGTGCTACAGAACTGTAATGTGTTTCTAACTACAATGCTGCCATTTCCCATGTCCCAGAGGAGACTGTGCTGAATGCTTCATTGTGTTCCATGTCTTGCAACAATGCTCTTCCCAGTACTAACCTGGCAGCTTTATTCTATACAAGAAACGAGCAGCACAGAACTGCATGGACTGAAGTAGGTGTTTAACAAGAGAAGATAGTAAAAAAAAGTTATTCAGACTTGAAAGGATACCTGTTTTCTGTTTGATGTGCCTTTTAAATTTTTTAAATTTTTATTAACCCAGACATACTTACATGCAGATATTTGTGTTTGGTACAATGAGGGTGGTGAAACGCTGCCACAGGTTGTCCAGAGAGGCAGTAGGAGCCCCATCCCTGGAAACATTCCAGGTCAGGTTGGAGGCTCTGAACAGCCCAATACAGTTGAAGATGTGTCTGCTTACTTCAAGGGGATTGGACTTTAAAGGTCTCTTCCAACCCAAAGCATAATATGATTCTGTATACTAGCTGAGTGCAATATTTCTGCACAGCGAATCAAGGTTGCATCTTGGGTCATAAAGACAGTAAAATATAGCCAACATCTCATGTTGGAGGTGGTAACTGTTAATTTGCAGCAAGAAGTGGTGCCAATTACCTTCCAATTTCACATTTATTTTGATGCATTCATCAATTGAGATGCTCAACTATCTGTTATGCTTCTTCAGTTGGTGTTTCCTTTGTTGAATTGATCTCCTCAGGCAAGTGCCAGTATTGCAAACTCAAATGGTGTGCCCCATGGATTTGAATTTTACTAGCATGAGTTTGTGTTATAAATGTTGGCTAAGAAAGACTGTTTTGAGGGATTGTGCTTTGAAGATCACACAGACTGGCTGCTTGTTTTACTACTGGAGTTTAGATTCACAATGGCCAGGATTTTATTTCACAGCTAGCTTTTGTATAATGAAACTGGAAGAAAAACCAGAATGAGCAGAGCCTTCTCAAAGGAATCTGGTATTTAAAATCTGTTTCCTTGCAGATACAGCTTTTCTCTTAATTTTCATCCCTTGGCTGAAATCTCAGTGTCTGTATATTCCAGAATTTCAGCACAGAAGAAAGGCAGGGAAGTTGATAATAAAATCTTCACTTTCAAAAAGATTGGAAATTGAAAATGAACCAAGCAGTCTAATAGTAACATACTTTCTTTCCCATGTAGCTTCCAAGTAAGTTGCTTATAGTCCTTGATTGAAGTATGTTTGTGTAAGTGACTTTGTTTGGTTTATTTTTATGTGACTACACAATATTTGAAGGGGAAAAATAATTTGGTCAAAATTTGTGTGAATATGTCTAGATATGATGAAAAACCACCCTGAATTGGTATCTTGCATCTATATGTCAGCTTTTTCTTCTACAAGGCTCAAAATTAAATGGTAGTATTGGAGGGGAAAAAATCTGGGGGAAATGTTTAAATATATTAATTATATATAGTCTTACTGGTCTGGTGACTGTAAGAAACTTTTCTTCAGATGACATTTAGTTACTGAACCTTTTTCCAGTGTTACAGTTACTGCAAACAGTTTGTATTAAGAGCTTCATTGCAACTTGTTTAAGTGAGGGTTATTCTGTGAAAGAAATTTATATGCTTTGACTATAATAGTTATTCAGGGGGTGTGTGTTATAGTGGCTCTGGGCAGGTTATGAGGTTTTGTTACCCTGTAGTGGAAGGGGGAAAAAATATCACTCCTGCTATCCCATATGCTGCAAAGAAATCAAATAAGCTGTCAGACTTCTGCCAGAATCTAGAGGAGATTTGTATGGTGCTGGAAAGAGATTGCAGAGAATCAAAGGAAAATACAGAGCAGTTCTTAATCTTCTTGTACCAACAGGATACAAGCTTTGAGAAATCCTGCTTCTCCAGGTGTTTTCTTATTAAAATGGGCTAATTCAGGGAAGGAGAGAGACCTCGACCCTCAATCAGGTTCACACTTCTGTTTGATGAGGAAGATGCATTTATAAAAAGCCTCGCAAAATCAGCATCAGAAGGAAATCTCATTTGTGAAAAAAAGGACCTCCTGTAGGTTTGCTTCAGGGAAGCATCCAAAGATGTGATGGTGGGGCTTGATTTCACATTGTCTTTCACAGCGATTATGAAAAAGGTGTTTATATGATCAGAATATTGCTGGGGGAGATTTAAAAAAAAACACCACTCAGCAAGCTAGGATTTTACAGAATTTAATTTACAGAAATTAACTTTGGATTTTTTCATAGAAGCCATACATTGTAAATGCAAATTTTGCAAGCATTCTGAACAGCTGTGTTGAACTGTACTGTCCTGGGGATGCACTTAGGCCCCATGAAGCACCCATGAACACTGTTTTTTCTAATGAATGAAACAAGATCATTACATTGCTGTCAGTCTTCAATAAACTACACTCTCAATTTCCGATCTAACTTCTCTCTGGCACTACTATTGGTAAAGGCTTTCAAGTGAACTGTTAATTTCAACTGAATTTCTATTAAAGAATCATTGTGGATACAGTTTCTGTTGGTTCATTCAGTTGCTGACCACATCAAAATGTCTGAACTTGCTAGATGAGAGAAGAATGAAGCATCAAGTACAGTTTGCTGTAGCAACTTATTGTGTGTTTTTCCCCTTTTAAAATGACTTCCTTGTCCCAGTGTTATTATTTATGTCTTCGGGGTTAGGCATCTTGGCTGGTCAGCATCCCAGATGTTTACTCTTTATTTTGAAATGACCAAGCCAAAATCAGAAAACTTCTATGAGAGGCATTACGTTCTTTCCTCTCTCCCGAGACAAGCAATCTTGTGAGGCACCTGTTTTGGACTCTTGTTGCGTTGTGAGGCATCTGTTTTGGGCTCTTGTTGCGTTGTAGGTGTGCCATGAAACTGTTGCACATGAGATGTTTTGAATCCAGCACATTAGCTGAGGTCATGAAAGGAACAATTGGTATTACCAATGAGTAGTTTGACACAGAGCAGTTATCTAAGGTGATAATGCACTTAGCCTTCCACCTAGAGCAGTCTCACAGGATCTGTGGTACACAGCTTGCTAGTATCGTATCACAAGTTTCAGTATTAGAGTGTACAAAACGTTCCATGTTTAGCACAGTCTCTTCTTGACTTGGAAACAGTGTGATACTGGACTTCGAACATGCTTTGTTTCTTGCAATTTCAATCCAGTACATGTCCCTCTAATGACTTCTCATGGGAACACTTAAACACTTGTTGAGCTTAAGGATACTGGATAACAGCTGAAGATAGTCAAAGCTTATGTGACATTTCCCAAACCACTTTTAGCCTCTCTGTATCTCCTAGAAAAGCTTTTTCCTCTGAAAATCTGGCAGAGTGCAAGACAGTGAATTGGTGAGGAAGCAGCCAGCCCCAGGAAGTGCAGCCTTTGTCTCAGTAGCTGTTCATAATGCTTTGTGGGTTATTTTAGCAGCCCAGTAGGACTGGAAAATGAGTTTCCTGATTATGTGAATGGATTGCCTTCCTATGTCTGGTGTAGACATTTGGAGTCAGCAGGTGACAGAAATTAAATGAAAACTGGGACAAGGATACTGAGAGCTACTCCTGGCAAGATGGTATGGCATAGTATTGAGTTGTGGTGAACAGAAGGAAGCAGGTCTGGCATGGCAGCAGCTCAGGACTGGATGCAGGTTTGGCACATCCACTAATAAATGCTTCATTACTAGTTGCTCAGACTTGGCAGAACTGGCAGCAGACAGTGGTGTCCTCAGTTGGCATCTCCACTCACTTGTACCCTCAAAATACTTTTCTGAAAGCATATTGTGAAACTCCTGCTGTTGGTCCTTATGTCATGGTTGTAGTACCTCTTGTACCTTCCTTACTCTCTGGCCATACCCGGAGGAATATTTAACCTGTGAGAAGCTGGCATATAAAGAACCCCAAAATGGCACAGAAGGCAACCAGGTTTTGTTCACAAGTATGTCTATAACTGGTGTCTCCCAGACAGGTTCACTGTCAAGACAGTAACCTCCAATTTGTTATTTGCTAGGACAAAGGAAGTACAGACATACAGCTTTCTGAGCAAGCAGTACAAAAGCTCAATTAATAGGAAATTCAGCTTATGTTGTGCTTAGCTCTCTAAACTTGGGTTCCATTTAGTCTCATTTTGTTTCACTGAAACAGTTCAAAACAGTGAATAATATCATGGTAGTCTATTTCTAATTGGTGTCTGTAGTGCTGTTGTAGTACATCTTAAGGAGTTTTGAAGAAATCCTTATAAAAAGTGAGACTGTGAGCTTCTTACACACATGCTTAAATTATTCAAAGTGGCAAATATGTAGATTGACATTTCTCTTGCTGTTCAGCTTTCCCTCAGGTTCTAAAGGCCAAGGGTAGGTGCTTTATTTTTGCAATAGTTAATGATTTAAATTATTACTTAGAGGAACCTACCAGGAAAACAATTTGAGACAATTTTTCAGTCTCTTCTGTTGATGTAATATGTGCATACAAATACAGAAATATGCATATAACTCTGGTCCTGGTGTGTATACATATATATATGTAGAACCAGCACTCTGTATACTGTGTGTACATGGAAAAAATATTTTCAGAAGTAAAGCTCTGATCACAGCAGCAGAAACAAAGAAGTAAAAGGATATAGTTTAAAATTAAACTAGAAACAGTTTTAAACCTTAAATGAAAAGCCACTGACAGCATAGCCTCCCCTGAAAGCATAAATTTCCCTCAGGCCTGAACATTTCTAAATATTCAGGCTGTAATGAACGTTGCATTGGCTCAACCTCAGCAGGAATGTACCTCTGACAATAAAGAACAGAATAAGTTTGCTTTCCTTCTAAATCCTTAGTGCTGCAACAGTGACACCCAGTGACTCAGACAGTAAGTTCCACACTCGATCTGCATTTGAAATGGCTGCTTAATCACACAGTATCATCAGGGTTGGAAGAGACCTCACAGATCATCAAGTCCAACCCTTTACCACAGAGCTCAAGGCTAGACCATGACACCAAGTGCCACATCCAATCCTGCCTTGAACAGCTCCAGGGACGGCGACTCCACCACCTCCCCGGGCAGCCCATTCCAGTGTCCAATGACTCTCTCAGTGAAGAACTTTCTCCTCACCTCCAGCCTAAATTTCCCCTGGCACAGCCTGAGGCTGTGTCCTCTTGTTCTGTTGCTGGCCACCTGAGAGAAGAGAGCAACCTCCCCCTGGCCACAACCTCCCCTCAGGTAGTTGTAGACAGCAATGAGGTCACCCCTGAGCCTCCTCTTCTCCAGGCTAAACAATCCCAGCTCCCTCAGCCTCTCCTCATAGGGCTTGTGCTCGAGGCCTCTCACCAGCCTCGTCACCCTTCTCTGGACACGCTCAAGCATCTCAATGTCCCTCCTAAACTGGGGGGCCCAGAACTGAACACAGTACTCAAGGTGTGGTCTAACCAGTGCAGAGTACAGGGGCAGAATGACCTCCCTGCTCCTGCTGACCACACTATTCCTGATGCAGGCCAGGATGCCACTGGCTCTCTTGGCCACCTGGGCACACTGCTGGCTCATGTTTAGGCAGGTATCAGTCAGCATCCCCAGATCCTTTTCTGTCTGACTGCTCTCCAGCCACTCCGACTCCAGCCTGTATCTCTGCATGGGGTTGTTGTGGCTAAAGTGGAGCACCCTGCACTTGGAGCTATTGAACGCTAATAGCGTTCAATAGACGTGAGTGAAAAGGGAGGATTAATTGCTAAGATCTTTGGTGAAGCACTGGACTCAGCTGCCATGTGAGAATGCAGAATGTGATCAATAACTAACAGTGGAAAACTACATAAATGTTTAACCCATAACTGTTTCAGAATTAGACATTTGCTGAGGCAAGTGAGGAATTAATTGTTTTTAAAACAAGAGCTTCATTGAGTGAATTTTTGTTTAACCAGACTTTGAAGTATTCCATAACCTTTTTTTTTTTTAATTAATAATAACAACAGAATTCAGTAGGTAATGCTTTTATATTTGCTTCAGCTATGATCTACCTCAGATCTATATAAAATTATAGAATCATAGAATCAACCACGTTGGAAGAGACCTCCAAGATCATCCAGTCCAACCTATCCCCCAGCCCTAGCCAGTCAACTAGACTATGGCACTAAGTGCCTCAGCCAGGCTTTTCCTGAACACCTCCAGGGACAGTGACTCCATCACCTCCCTGGGCAGCTCATTCCAATGGAAAATTTTTGATCGACATCCTGAAAGGAAGGTTTTGGCAAGTCATCTTCATTAGAGCTTGCTGAAAACCCACTAGAAACAACTCATTTACAAAGGAACTTTGTGGCTTGACCGCATGGTAGCATTGTTCTGGAAGCTCCTTAGCTGGTTTCTCATACTCTGGCTGCAGCTTGTGGCAGCTGCAATGACCATGCATGGTGTGTTGTCCTATTTCTAAAGTTTGACTGTATATCCCACCTGTGCCTCAAAATTCATAGTCCAACAAACTTGTGAAATTTTATGCTTAGTTGTGTGTTCTTGAATTTGTTTAGTTTCTAATCATAGCTACAGATAGGATAGAAGGCAGATAGCTAAAAGTCACTCTAGATATATAGCAAGAAAACAAATGGTGTAAACACGCTAAGAATTTTGCACATTCCATAGCAAATTGTGCTAGTTTGAAGCAAGCTGGAATGTTTTGGTAAAAGAACTAGATAACAGGCAGTGAAATTAAAACAATTGATGTCAACTTCTCTCACAGTTACGCTGAGAACTCTGGGAAGAAGAAGAAAGACTTTTTCTCCATTTTGTCTCTCACTCTTGCTTTTGCCTTAGACCTGGTCACATCTCAGTAACCTTGCTCCCACTAACCCTGCTCCCTAACCTCTTGGCTGCACCTCTTTTCTTCCTGAGAACTGGGGTAAGGTTGAGAGGGCCAGGGGAGGTGTTGGGGTGGTTTGAGAGCCCCTCCTGGGGACTCAGGTTTCTGGGAGGGGAGTTGTGCTTTTGTATTGTTTATCCTTTGTATATTTCTGTATATAATTGTATATAACTGTATATATTGTAAATAGCTGCTTGTAAATTCTGCTAGCTGTAAATAAATTGCTTCATCTATATTCCCAGGGTCCGTCTGAGTTAGCTGGGGCAAATACGAAGTGTGGGAGGGGCGGGGTAACCCCCAAACCATCACACAAATCTTTGCTAATAACAACATATTGCAAGGTAAATCAGCTAGGTTATAGTTCAATGGAACAAGAATTCAAAGACCTGGAATGCAGTAGAGAATATGAGCGGGTATTTTTCTGGAATGCCTTCTTTGCATCATACTTTCTTCCCATGCCAGCGCCCTGAAGTTGTCTCAGTTTCCCACCTTGTCATCTGGATTGTTGTTGCTCAAAGCCCCATCCAGCCTGGCCTTGAATCCTTGCATGGAGGGCACATCCACAGCCTTTCTGGCCAACCTATTCCAGTGTCTAACCATTCTTGCTGAAGAATTTAGTCTTTAAATCTAATCTAAATCTGTCTTCTTTTAGTTTCAAGACAGTACTCCCTGTCCTATCACTACAAACTCTTCTAAAAATCTACCTCTAGCTTTATTGTAATCTCCCTTTAGCTACTTAGGCTGCTATAAGGTCTCCTTGGAGCCTTCTCCTCTCCAAACTAAACAAGCCCAAGTCTCTCAGCCCGTCTTCTTAGGGGAAGTGCTTCATCCCTCTGCTCATCTTCATACACCTCCTTAGAATTCGCTCCAACAAGTCCATATCCTTCTTATGTTGGGGGCCGCAGAATTGAGTGCGGTATTTCAGATGAGGTTTCATGAGAGCAGAGTAGAGGGGGATGAGAGCAGAGTAGAGCAGCAGTATGATGGAGTTCTTTCATTCATTGTCAAACTAATGAAATAAAAAGACCAAAAGGAATAAAGAAACCTTCCTTGTGCAGAGAAAATAACAATGTTTACCACCTTTTCATGTAAGAAGTCCCATATTCTGTATTGGTTGTGTGCAATTTCTGATGAAATTCAAACCTCACAGAGCTTCTGTGTCTAGAAATTAGTGGTATCTGGTACTGACTTGACCCCCTACTGCTTCCTCAGTTACTGTAATGGAGGGGTAATTAATTAATGCAAGATGATATTTTCAACATTAATTTTATTAATGTTGATATTCAGCACTCTCACCATCCCCAACCACTAATTTTTAATAATAATGAGTTCTTCACACAGTCATGGAAACTTTATACAGATAATAACATAGGATATAGAAATTACTTGCAAAAATATATAAACATTAACTGAACTGGAAGAGCATGTTCTTGCAGCCAACATACTGCTTACCCGCTAGATGGACTCAAGGAGCTCCTTTCTGATTATGGTGGATTACAAGAGTCTTTAAGTATTTACTCCCAAAATATTATTTCCCAACTCATGGGGCTAGCTACAGCTTCAGACAGTACCCAGATGCTTTCAGGGAGTTCTGTTACTTGTCAGCCACTGAGGCTTTGGATTCATCCCAGGCTTCATGGAGTGCTGGGAAAGGAGGCAGACCATCTCTGAACTGGTCCTCTGGATGATCTTTTTATCTCCAGGACTTCCCATCTTGGCAGGAGACTTTCAGGTATAGGCAGGATGTCTTGTGATGTGCAGTCTTAATATGATGTCATGCTGGCTATGCAGGCCTGTTCCTGGTAAACTCAAGCCAGGCAGTTTCCAGGCAATTCAGGATGCACTGAGGCAGTGAGCAATAGCAGCAGGCAACAGCAGGCATGGGTGTCGTGGAGGGCCTGTAGGCCCGAAAAGAGGCTTCCTTATGCCTTGCGTTGCCTGGACATGTTTTTCTGCCAGGACCCCTGGTTGTAAACAGGTTATGTAAGCCCACACACACCCAGCTCGTGTCTCCCTGGGGCAAATCCATGTGATCTCCGTATCTGGGAAAGTCCAGGCAAGTAGCTTCTGCGTATTATGGTAATGTTTGGCTCACTGCCAACCTGATTGGTCATTCTAGTGGCCAAAGAGGCCATTAATCTTGGCCCACAGTCAATAAATAGGGGTGCACAGGGAAACAGTGTGCTCTGATCCTACCCACAGCTCAGCTCAGACCTCATTGCAGTGCCCTGCTGCTCTGACTCACTTGGACAGGCTCAGACACAGCTCTGACTCTCACTTGTAGCACTGAGCCACTCAGACCCCCATGCTTGGATGCCATTGCATACCTCCAATGCTCAGAGGCTCAGACCTCGTGCTTTAACTCATTCACAGCTCACCTGCCTGCATACCTTAGATGCAGAGCTCGTTTAAGCCGGCACATAGTATATATATAAGGAGCCTATAGCCTCCTAAGCCAGCTGTGCACACCTGCACACTGTCATGCTACCAGGACCAGATCCTGCACTGCATTTACCTACAGAGTTCAGACTCCCAGCAGCCGTGCAGACTTTGCCTGTCCGCTGCTTATCATTGCCTGCTAAGCGCCATTGCCGCTGAGATAAACAAGAAGCAGACTTTGGATTGTCTGCACACACACACATACACGGCCTGCTAGCTGTGAAGAACCGGGCCAGAGATAGCACCGATATTCTTCCTCTACTCCTGAAATCCTGCCAGCTGATAAGCCCTGGACACAGCATCCAGAAGGAGCCAGCAGCACCAAGGCAGAGATCATCCCTCGCCAGGAGAACAAAGGTCAGAAATATTTCCCCAGAAACTGGGAAGATTCATCTTCTCCCTTCAAGTCAGGAAGATTCCAGCCCCCCAAGTCCACAGGCAAAGATCCTGAAGAATTGGACATTAGGCACAAGCTGTGGCACAGCGCCGGAGGGTGATTAATAACTGATAAGAGCTGTGAGTAAAAGCTTTGATACCTCTGTAATATAAGTTGCCTCTGCCACAGACCAGAAAGAGCTTCAGCCTGCTCTGCTGGGCAAATAGCATAAAGATCCCAAGCGGCATTAAGCCGCAGGGAAAACTCCTCTCTCTGTTTATAGTTTGAATGTTTGCTAGTTAAATAACAAATTCCCTGCACGTATTTTATCCTAAATTGTTTTCATAACCGTGTACTGAATATTTACTATTAATATACAGTGGTTGGGGGTGGCAAGAGTTCAAATATTGAATTTAATCAATCAATATTTTTATATAAAATGTATATCACCCCAATTAATTTCTCTCCTCCGCCAAATAGGCGTAGGTGCTGAGAGCCCCCTCTGTGACAATGGGTACAATGGCAGAGCATACTGCATTCCAACATGGTTGATTCTATGATTACACTTTTATCAATACAGACCGAGACTAATGGGCCTTTGGACACAGAATAGCCAATTAGAATTGCAGTTATCCAAGTTTAACCATATTAGGTGAAACCATAGGCTTGCTTTACCCAAATTTGGGAAAAGCATAGGTCTTGCACAAGGTGGGTACAAGCTAAGCATGTGTAACTTGTTTACCACAGGATGTAAACAAGTCTGGGTAGGCCAGAGTCCTTAGACTCAGTGGCTCCAGGTTCTTTGTCCTCTTTCCTGCAGTTGCTGCTCCCCACAGCAGAAGCAGGGGGAGAGCAGAAAAAAACATGCCTGGGTAAGTCAGTACATGTATAAGCCTATTTGGGGCCTATCAGGCCTAGCACGACAGTTATCCAAAAGGTTTTTGAATGGAAGAGAGTCTTGAAATCTCTGTGTTATTCAATACATCACATGGCATCTTCTGCACCTTCTGATTTTTTTATGCAGAAGTAGCTTATCTCTGGTGTTTTTAAAAATGTAGAAATATAAACTCATTTGTTAGGATTTCTACTTCAAAATATGCTCCAAGTTTCCCATTTTTTTACTGTTAAAAAGTTGGTGAAAAAATATTGTAGGAGTTATGCAAACTCATAAGCAAAAAGAAATGCACAGAAAAAAATAACCCAAAAGGAAAAATTACTCAGATGAAAACAAGCAACATGAAAGTTTGTCACATCTGTGCTTTGGCAAGAGGCAATGGTTTGGCTGCTGCTATCAGCAAAAGAAATAGGAATTAAGCCTTAGTCACAGCTGCATTGCTGTTCCCTGCTTGTTTTAAGCAATTTTCAAATTACTGAAAATACTGTGTATTTAACCCCCCTTCATCTGACATGCACACAGTAACTCAGTTGGTATGCCAGTACTGGGTTTCTGTAGGATAGATGAAAACAAGCACTGTTTAGCTTCAAGAAAATAATAATTGTTTTTTTTTTTTTTAAACGAGGTGTCACTTTTAGAACTGGATTTGATGGAAGGATAACTTAAGAAGACAAAGTTTTTCCAGGAGCAAGCACAGTGGCATCAGCTGACTGCAGGAACAGTGTGCTTTTGCTGAACAAAGCAGAAGGTTAATTTCAGGAGAATCAGTTGCTTAATATAGGACAGCTGTGCTTGGAATGAGAAAGGGAGATGCTGAATGTATTCCTGGTGTCTTTCCAAATATGATGGATAGTTCAGTTGGAAAACTTCACAAATCAGTAAGAAATCGATCTGACAATCCAATCTGTGAGCTAACATTCCTTTTCCTTTTATCAGCCCTATAAAAAGAAGGCTAATCCACTTAACTAGTTTACCTGTCACCCTTGCTACCTGTTTAACTTTCAAAGCAAAAACCACCAAGATATATATGACAAAATAAAATTGGGTGAGGAACTTGAAGATTCTCTCCCCTTTCAAAATCAATTTCCTTTCCAATGATCATCTGCAGTAGTATTGTTACTGGATTATTTCCATTATTACTATCTTTGAAGTGAGGACAGAAACAAAGCCTGTATTTCCTCATTGTACTATCTCAGTAGTCTGCTATCAGCAACAACAGTTAACCTCTCTGCTCATTCCAATTTCAGTCTTTAGAAAACACTTGAGGTAGCCATGAATTTTATATCAGAACAGGAAATTACAGGAAAGAAGGAGGAAAAGAGTAGTGTAACAACAGGCTTTCAAGAGCCAGATGCTGAGTTCTGATCTTCCTTTGACTCAAGAAGATCTTTTGTTTCCACTTACTCTCATGTATTTTTAGGTGACTTTTAAATATTAAAAAACACAATAAAAACAATAAAGCAGATATAAAACAGTAATAGAATCATTTACAAAATTCTTATTAAAAGGAACTTTTAGGTTTCTCTTTTAGAAGCTGTGTGGGTTTTTTTAACTACGGTGTCAACATGTAGTTGCCCTCACTTGGAAAAGCAGGCACATGTTTCAATTGTAAGGTAAAGTAACACCTAACTACAAAATTGACTGCGAGTAGTGTAAATGTGGAGTCCATGGTAAGTAGCTGACTGCTGCTCCTGTGTTTGCTGTGACATGCTTATTGTATGTGAGAAACAGCAGCTTTCAGTGCTTTCAGAAATTCTTCAACGGCCTTGCAGTGCGTAAGGTGATTAGTGTCTGCACGAAGTGTCATGGAAGGGAGCAGAGCTCTTGCAAAGGCCCCATTTGTACACAGGGTCGTGGCTCACATGGGTACCTTCTATCGAAAAAGTCAAAACAATATTTCTATCTGCTTGCACTGACGCAGCTGCTGTACCAGCAGACATGCAGTCCCTGGGAGAATCTCTCCCTCAGAGGAGCAAAAGACATAAACATGGCTATGTTTTGAAATAAAGGCCTTGGTTCTCACGCCCACCAAACATCTGCTGGGGGGCTGACCCCTGGGTGGTCCCATAAGTTGTTTTTGGTAAGAATTATCCAATTGTGTGAGTTGATTATAACTTTGTACCAATCTGTAAAGCTAACGCAAGTCTGCCTGAGTTGGCTGAACACACCTCTTCTAAAACACTATAAAAAATGCTGCATTTGCCTTAACTGAGCCCCTTGCCCCTCGCCCTTGCTCTTTACCCTGTTCTACTTGCACTCCTCTTTTGCTCGTTACCCTGATCACTGATTACACACACACACACACACACACACACACACACGTGCGGCATTCGCATCGCAATAACCACCTTGAGACGGCACCAAACTTGGCAGCGCCCGATTCTTGCCAGCCTTTGGGAGCCAACGTGCTGCTTGACCGGACCCGCGGAGCCTCGGACAACGCGCCTTAAAATTTGTAATACTTTGAGACTTCTCTGAACTGCATTTGGACAGTGAGTAACTGATAAACTTTATTTAGAGTCTGAATAATCTCTGAAGACTTCAATGACCTCTCTTAAAATCATGGACTCTCTTCATTTTAACCATTCTGTATTTTAATTCACAACTACGAACCAAGAATCTACATGGGATATCTACAAATAAGTGTGGGGAAGGGGATTTCTAGTGCTTATAGTAATAAATAGTTTAAACCTTTATAAAATCGGCCTCACATATCATTCCCCAAACTCCCCCAAACAAACTTTCCCATCCGTGACACTAAGGAAAAGGGCCTAGAGAGCTTTTGCTCTATATAGTGACAGTGACTGCTGCATCTTGGCTCTGATTTAAAGCTGACTGGGGCAAGCCAACTATACTGGTGGTATTTTTCCTGCAAGCTTGCTACCTGTTTCTGTCAGAGTGTTCAGAAATGCTCATTATTTTGTCATCTAATTCCAGCATCAGGTAGAAGTAGTAAATTATGACTTTGTTGAAAACAGAAGACAGGAAACTCTTGCTGCTGTGAAAAGCTTGAAAGAACTGAGCAGTGGAAAAATTAAGTGGCATCACTAGGGGGCCACAAAACATCACAGACATCTATATTGTTAAAGACCAAACAATGTCACACCATCACTGAGAGGCATTTGTGTTACTACCTGAAGAAGTTTGTGTAAGCAGATGTTATTGTGTTTTCTCTGACTGTCTTATATACTACACCTTTTATTCAGGGATGATGTAACTCAAAAAAACCCCAAATATCTGTACATACACAAAACTTCTCATATAGCTTTGTGCTGTTTTATCTCTGTTCTGGTGCAGTAAACAAGATTGGACATTTGTGCATCATTTTCATTTCTGAACACCATGCACTATGGTTGAGTATAATGTATTCTGCTAAAGCCCATCACTTTGTACAAGTAAAGCTGCATCATACAGGAGAATCTAAATTTGAAATTTACTGCCTTTCCCTCTAATGGGCTTGATATCAATATGATTTCTAGTCTAAATTCAGGACAGACATTCCACATGTGATGTTGCTCCAGTCCTCTAAAGCTATTAGGTTAGGTATTTGCTCTTTATTCCTTTTTCCTGCAGTCTTGCTGGCACTAACAATTCTCCCAGTGTAAACCCAGTAATAGCTTGCCACATTGCAGTAGGAACGTATGCTGTGGTAGTACCATGGCTGATGATGCAGCAGGGAGTGCGGAGTTTCTGGTGCAAAGTCATTGGTGTGACTTGAGAAAGAGAGACACTTATGGCCTGTGTGTTGTAGGCATTTTTTGCCTAAGATTTTTCCTATTAGAGTTGTTATCTTAGCCAACCTTCTGCAGACCAGTAGACAAGGCAAAGCTCCAGGCTAAGACATATTCTGGAATGGCACATTGTGTACTGCTTTTGCTGCTGGAAAAACTGGAGCTATCACCAGAAAGATCTCTAGGACAGAATCTACAGCTGAAGGATTTCACTTGTGGTCAGGAAGTAGCTAGCCTGCTTTTCAAGCTGTGTCTGTTCATTCATCAGGTTTATAATGATGCTGACCTTTCACATAAAGCTTCTCCCACTTTGTTTTCTTTTCTTTCTTTCTTTTTTTTGTTGTTTGTTTTGTTGTTGTTGTTTCTGTTGATTTGTTTTGGTTTTTTTTTTATTCCCTGCTCTCCTGATTTGTGGGTATGAGTTCTATGCATTATGAGAAAGTTAAAAGCTAATCATCTCAACTTTGAACTCTGCAGAATCAAACTACCTTTGAGTATTCCAAGAATTTGTACATAGACTTTTTTTAATGGCATCTCTGGTTTAGTTTACTTAAGCTGTTCTTTTGCATGCATCTATTTGTTGATGCATAGTGAGGTATGCAGGTCATGAAAACTGCTGCTTCGTGCCAGTGTGATCTGGCAAAAACCAAGTGGAATTTGTTAGATAGCTTTTTGGTATCTGTACTGGAAACAGTCTTTTCTTACACTGATTCATGAGTGTGTATAGTTAGGTCCTACCCCTGCATAACTGGCCACAGCACAACTGTGGATTGCCTTCCAAAGTCATGTAAAATGGTGGTCTTCTGGATTGCAATCTTTGTATTGGTATTTCAGTCACATAGTACATGCTGTAAATAAATATGGAGAGAGAACATAATGATAATGACACATAGTCAAAGGTTAAAAACTTCCCTGAGAAAGAATTCTTGGTGTCTCAGAAGAGCACCAAAGCTTAGACAATCACTTATAAGGAAGTAATGTCAGTGAGTTTCATGATTTGGAAGTTATACTTTTTGAGAAATTTCTAGACTCCAATATAACCTTTTCAGTGACTAGCTTTAGAACTCACAAATTTCATCTTGCCTGTCTTGAAAGCTTCTTCCAAGATGGAAAAAAAATACATTTAGAATCGCAGGAACTTTTTCCACTGTGGACCTTTAGCTATTGACAACTGTCTTAAACTATCAGCAGGTTTCAGAGCAATCCAGAGGTCAGTGTGATTGTCTAGGCAGGTCACAGCTGACTGGAGTTCTTTGATCCCACTAAAAGTTCAAAACGTTTTGTTTCCATCTTCAAAGTTTGATTGCAGTTCCAACTGAAGCCTTTACGTTACAGTTACAATGCAAAAAAGTCTGAAGAATCTCCTGACAACTAAATTAGGAAGACTGCATGTAAGAACTGGAGCAACATTAACAGAATAGAAAGAGAGAATATTGCTCTGATAAATGATGCAAAATGAAGTAGTTTGTAATTTCTTTGAAATCTCATTGGATTTGTTTCCATTGTACATAGATAGCCTGAGACTTCTTTAAATTGTGGTGTCATTTTAGTACAGCTCTTACTACAGCTGTAGTAAGCTTCTGTAGTGTAGTAAGCTTACTACATTTTCTGAACTTCAAAGGGATTTATGAACAGCACTGGTTGATACTGATTCTTAACACATGGGCTCCTAAAATGTGTTTTTCAGAGGCATCATGTCACACAAATGACTGACCATTTCCACTTTACCAATTCTCCTAAGTTGTGTTGCTCCTTACTTTATCTGAGCCAGGAGTTGGTAATTAGTAACTGTATGATAGAACCCCACCCCCATAATTTAAACTGCCTCTCTGCTTTGTGAGTGCTTTAGTCTGTTTCAGGGGGGTTAATACATGTGATTATTGACCCAGTTAGTAGTCAGTATACTCAGCTGACTACTGACTTCACCTTCAGAATTGTTACAGACATTCTTATAATCAGGAACAGCAGATAGGAGATCTAAGAAGCTGCCAGGAGCACTTGTGTCTGGGTCAGAGGCAATTAACCTGTTAACTAACTGAGACACTTCCAATCTGTTGCAGAGTAGTGATGAACAGATAAATATTACTCTTCAATGAAAGTGATTTAACCTACCTGTTTGTCTTTGCCCACAAATAATTACAGTTAGTTGCAGCTACTGTGTTTAATTACTCTTCTTCAGCTGTTACGTCTGTCTCTTGCTGTTTAATTCATCATTGAGGAATTTCTTGTTCTTTGTGTAAAGGGCTAGGGTTCTAGTCGTGTTGCTCTACATCCACAAGTTACAAGGTTTTACTATTCACACTGGAGTCCCCATCTCTGTTTTTCACTTCTTCTTTTAAAGATGGTTTAAACTTTAGTTTCAGCACGTACTAGTGTGGTTAGTAAATGTTGGTATGTTCTAGCTGAAGGCAGAATAGCTTTTGTAGCACAGCTCTAGGTACTGTGATGAATGCAGCCCAGATCTGCAGTGGGTATTATGGAATCATAAAATGGTTTAAATTGGAAGAGATCTCAAAGATCATCCAGTTCCAACACCCCACCATAGGCAGGGACAGCTCCCACTAGAACAGGTTGCTCAAGGCCTCATCCAACCTGGCCTTGAACACCTGCAGAGAGGGATTATCCACAACCCCCCTGGGCAACCTGTGCCAGTGTCTCACCACCCTCACTGGAAAGAACCCTTTCCTAAAATCTAGTTTGAATCTCCTCTATTTCAGTTTAAACCCATTACCCTTTGTTCTGTCATTGCAAGACCTTGCAAATAGTCTCTCCCCAGCCTTCCTGTACGTCTCCTTCAGATACTGAGAGGCTACTATAAGATCTCCTTGAAGCCTTCTCTTATCCAGGCTGAAGAGCCCCAACTCTCTTAACCTGTCCTCATAGCAGAGCTGTTGCAGCCCTCTGATCGTATTTGTGGCCCTCCTCTGGACTCACTCTAACAGTTTGATGTCCTTCTTGTCCTGAGGACTCCAGAACTGTACACAGTACTCCAGCTGGGGGCTCAGAAAAGCAGAGTAAAGGGGAAGAATCTCCTCCCTTGCCCTGCTGGCCACGCTGCTCTTGCTATAGCCCAGCACACTGTTGCTATCTGGGCTGCACTTGCACACTACTGGCTTATGTTGAGCTTTTCATCAACCCTGACTCCCAGGTCCTTGTCATCAGGACTGCTCTCAGCCATTCACCACCTAGCCTGGATTTGTATTTAGGATTGAGCTGACGAGGACCTTACACTTGGCCTTGTTGAATGTCATGAGGTTGGCCTGGGCCCATCTCTCCAGCCTGTCCAGGTCCCTCTGGATGGGACTCTAGCAAGTCAACTGTACCATACAGCTTGGTGTCATCTGCAAACTTGCTGAGGGTACACTTGATTCCTCTGTCCATGTCGCTGACAAAGATGTTAAACAGCACTGGTCCCAGCACTGACCCTTGAGGTCACTGGTCTCCATGTGGACATTGTGCTGTTGGTCACCACTCTCTGTGTGTGACTATCCAGCCAAATCCTTATCCAGCAGTGCTCTGCCCATTAAATCCATTTTTTTCCAGTTTGGTGACTAGGATGTCATGTGGGACAGTCAAATGCCTTACTAAGGTCCAGGCAGATGATGTCAGTTGCCCTTCCCTTGTTCACTGTTACTGTGACTTCATCATACAACCCACTAAATTTGCCAGGCATGATTTGCCCTTGGTGAAGCCATGCTGGTTACCACCAGTCACCTCTGCTTTGTTTTCCATGTGCCTTAGCAGAGCCTTCAGGAGGATCTGCTCCATGATCTTGGTCTGTAGTTCCTGAGGTTATCCTTTTTTCCCTTCCTGAAGCTGGGCATTATGTTTGCCGTTTTCCAATCAGCAGGAAGTTCACCAGTCTGCCACGACCTTTCAAATGTTTAAAGCCAGGCAGGCAAACCAAACTCACAGTCCACGACGTATCTACTTAATATGGCATCACCGTGAGCCTGCAGGATACAATGTGGAGAAAATCCTGCTGCCTGCCTCTCATTCTTCCAAGGTGCATTTCATTTTAGCAGTGGTGGTGAGAAGAGAGCAGCTGCTTTGAGGTGCCGGCAGACAGAGAAGTTGCAAGCGGAAGCGCGCCTGCCGCTGCCGCCCGGCGAGCCCGCACGCCCCACAGAGAGCAGCGCAGCGAGCAGCTGATTCATCCGCAGGCAGCAGCCTGCTTTGAGAAGATCAGGCTGCAGTTCTGCCTCTGTAGCTTTACCGCAGCACCCTTTCGACGGGAGTTAGTAGGAGAGATTCGTATCCCCCACTGATTCAGGAATTCCTTACTTCTTCAGCAACTGTTGCTAGGAGTTTGGTGAGTACTTTGTAACAGACTTTCAGTTTAGCAGGAGAGATTTTTTTTTTCTTCTTTATCTAGCAGAAAGGAGCATCTACTGGTATGTTTTCTTTAGGATGTGGTGCATGTTTCGATTCGAAGTCCAGCGATGAGTGCTGCAAAAAGGGAGACTTTTCTTCTGTAAATTTAAAACAGCAGGACAATGAATATACTTCTGTGGCTCCTAACGCAACGTATCTTGCTTTGTCAGAATCTCGGGCTAAGGTATTCTGAGCATTAAGAGGCTTCTTTGAAGGCCATCCTAAAGGTGAATGTGTTAACTGTGATCAATAGCTAGAGTTTGATAAAAAGCTTTTGTTTTTTTAAAACACTTCTCCACTACAGTAGCTCCAAAGAAAGTGTGGTCTGCTAGGCTAGTTCAAATTCATATTTTGAGCAGTACGAGAATATTTTAGGAGAATCAAATTAACCTGATGCTACTATCAGCTAATTTCACTCACTGTGTATATTGAAATTCTCAAGAAAATAAAATAGAGGGTAGTGAACAAGGCTTACAGTGGTGTCAACATAACAAACACCACTCTCGCCCTGAATATTAGTGATATTTGTAGTATTTTACTTGAAATAACCATATTTTAGAAAAATCTGCCTACAACTTTGTGCCTTTAACAAAAGGCATGGGAAAAGTGGAGTAGGGAGAACAATACCAATGTTGAGGGTATGTGAAAGGGCAGTGTGACTCAGTACTCTAAAAATTAGTCATCCAAGTGGAAAACATGTAAAGATATAACCCTTCCTTCCTGAATGTCTTATGGACAGACGCAAAGGCAGGAAGTCCATCTGTCAGTACTGATAGGAACAGCAAAGGCATGCTGTAGGAATTGCTAGGCACCTACTTGGGGAAAATTGACAGCCTTTGCCCTTTGTAATCCTCTTCCCACTATTTAATTCTACTAGGAAAGTTCGTGTTTGTGAGGACATCAGGTGTCTACATCCACAGTAAATGTATCTAGATTGTTGTTCAAACTGAATTTCAGAGTTGTGATCTAGTTTACCTTGTGTGAAATAAACACAGAGCAATGCTGAGGAGATAAAGATGATTAAAACATATGCTACTCTGGCCTTTCCTCCTGTGTTTATTTAAAAGCAGTCACGTGGGCAATTGCTTAATAAATCAAGTTCTTAGACATTTTTATAACTTTAATGCTGGAGAATCTCCAAGTGTGTGTTAAATTGCCTCTCAGTAATCTTTATGTTTATCCTTATTTTGCACATTGCAGAGTTTGTAATTTGGAGACTAAATGCAATTCAGCTGCTGTAGTTCTATGACCTTTACAGAGCATTTAGTGCCCATATTTGCTAATATTGTTGATGAAAACTCAGTTGTTACTCATCTAGCTAAATGCATAGTGGCTGCAAGTTAAACTTTCAGGATCTGACTTGGGACAGACAAAACAGGTAATGACATTGAATTTATCTCTCCTCAGGGTCATCAGAGAGTTAGTTTTGAAAGTCTAGTGGTAAAAAATAATAAATTGTTTGAATCCATTCTAAAGTTTAGTGTCAGATCTAAAGGGCAACAAGGGAGAGTGTACAAAAAGGAGACAGAGTTTCTCTCACAGAGGAAATTAAGAGATTAGGGAGAAAGTGCTCCAGGATATAGCATCTAGGAAACAAAACAATGGTGTAAAAGAGCAAACTTCCCAATAGGCTTTCAGAGAACATGTCCAGAGCCTTTAGCAAGTTTGAAATCTCATCTCTATCTAGACCAGACTCACAATTAGAGAAGGTGAGTTCCTGGATTCCAAATCTAACTTGTATGTTTCACTAGCAACCATTCCCAGTTAGATGCATAAACAGGAGCAGATACCAACATTGATTGTCTCTTCCCCCGTACAGCAGCACTGCCTTTCTGCTATTCTTCTGATTCTGTGGATCTTGAACAAACGTAATTGAAGTAAAGGGCAATGAGCAGAGACTACTCTCTTGGATGTATCAATGGCATTGGGATTGTTTCTGAAAACACAAATATTAAATCTCGGGGCGGGGGAGGCCGGAAAGAGACATTGACACACTCTTTCACAGGCTGGCAAACTGTTTTAGCCTCCAAATTTATTTAAACAGATGATTCTGGCAGTAACTCTCTTCTGCATGTAAAAATAAAGTGCTAGCAGCTTGAAGTGCTTTGTAAATGTCATGGTTTTGTTGGTGTGCATTCAGCAAGTTCAGAGAATACCAGAGGGAGTCAGAAAGGGAGAAAAGAAAACAGTAGAGCTTCAGAGCCTCAGAAATTGCATGGTTCACATCTCGCAGTTTTGAAGTAAAATTAACATTAACCTAATTCCAGTACTTAGTATTCTTCTTTGTTTAGACTACATCCCAGAATCTTACTTTTTTACTAAGAACAAGGAGGAGCTGATGAGGTCTTCATACCCAAAGATCTGCTTCACATTGAAACCAAGGGGAATTGTCTTGAAAACCAGGGACCAATTGCCTACTTCTGTGTGTGTTTCTCTTTTGAAACTCTTTTTACTTTGCAATAGGCACAGAGTGTCCCTGGGGACAGAATGAATCAAAACCATATGGAGAGTTGTATAATTGCTTTCTTCTCATAGTTATTTCACAGCAAAAGACTTATTTTTAGTCTTTTTAAATTTTCTTTCATAGCTCCTTTGTGTGGGTTCCCTAATTATTTCCTGTTGCCATTAATACAGCTATTCATTTTCCATCCTCTCTATTGTTGCTATCTTCCGTGATGTGTGCTGTTCATCACTGAAGTTAACTTAGGTAAATTTGATTTGCTGTTTAGTGAAAAAAATTAGATTGAGTGTTTGAACCCAAGATATGATTTGTACACAAGAAAATTCAGACTTCTTCCAGAAAATAGAACATTCCAAAGAGCTGATTTTAAATTAATTATGTTGGAAATAGCACTTGCAGGAAGTAAATTAGACATGCAAGTGCTACATAAAGGTAATACTTATCCAGCATAGCTTTTGTCACCTTCACAGAAAGATCTGCAGGAGTATATTAGCATCCTCTGTAAACATTTTCTGCTTTGGTTGAGAAGCAATCTTTTCTCTTCATATTTACACAGTCTTTACCATGATAAGGCTCTGGACACTGATTTATGCTTTGACCAGTCATAGAAATGTAGTGTAGAAAGATAAGCCTGATGTTTTCTGTGTTCTGAGACTGATGAGTGTCCTGGGTCCACAGAACTGCCACCCAAACAAGCAGCATTAGCTATACTGTAGTGGGAGACAAAGGAAATTTGACCCTTGCAGTGTTATTTTATGTTGAGCCTAAGTATTTGCATGATGATAATCTGAGGTGATCTGCATCTGAGAATGTTCCCACTGATGGCACTTAAAACATTTCTGAGCTATGTGATGTTTTAAAGCTTGTACATCCAATGCAGTAAAAATTTTTTTAGTGTCTCCATCTGGGAAGTTAGGGTGAGCTAAACTTGCTTTACAAAACAAAGAAACCAGCATTTTGATCTTTGGTATGTGTGTAAAATGTCACCTATGTGGTGATGAGATTACAAAAGGTTAATGGTTAGTAATAGTCAGAATCAGTGATGAGGTATCAGCAAGTCAGGGTGCTTCCTTCTGTGTTACTTTCAGTAACACAGCTTCACTTCAGGGAACACAAGCAGTTCTGTTTCTGGAGGATGCACAACGTGAACTTAGGCACAACTGAGTTGATAACAAATACACAAGACTCAAATGACTCCGTTAGGAAAGATTGTGGTAAGTCAGCTGACCTCTAAATACTTCACTATCTATCAGTAAGTACATCTGAGATTTGAAAACATATGCTGTACTTTTCCAGCCCAAAATGCTGGGAAAAAATACAAGCAGAGGCCAATGGGATGAGATTTAACAAGGCCAAGTGCAGTGTTCTGCACTTTGGCCGCAACAACCCCAAGCAGCACTACAGGCTGGGGACTGAGTGGCTGGAGAGCAGCCAGGAGAAAAGAGACCTGGGGGTACTGATAGATAGTAGGCTGAAGATGAGCCAGCAGTGTGCCCAGGTGGCCAAGAGAGCCAATGGCATCCTGGCCTGCATCAGGAACAGTGTGGTCAGTAGGACAAGGGAGGTTATTCTTCCCCTGTACTCAGCACTGGTCAGGCCACACCTTGAGTACTGTGTCCAGTTCTGGGGTCCTCAATTCAAGAAGGATGTTGAGGTGCTGGAACATGTCCAGAGAAGGGCAACAAAGCTGGTGAGGGGCCTGGAGCACAAATCCTATGAGGAGAGGTTGAGGGAGCTGGGCCTGTTTATCCTGGAGAAGAGGAGGCTCAGGGGTGATCTTATTACTGTCTACAACTACCTGAAGGGGCATTGTAGCCAGGTGGGGGGTGGCCTCTTCTCCCAGGCAACCAGCAATAGAACAAGGGGACACAGTCTCAAGTTCTGCCAGGGTAGGTATAGGCTGGATATTAGGAAGAAGTTCTTCACAGAGAGAGTGATTTCCCATTGGAATGGGCTGCCCAGGGAGGTGGTGGAGGCACCGTCCCTGGGGGTCTTCAAGAAAAGACTGGATGAGGCACTTAGTGCCATGGTCTAGTTGACTGGCTAGGGCTGGGGGATAGGTTGGACTGGATGATCTTGGAGGTCTCTTCCAACCTGGTTGATTCTATGATTCTATGATTCTATAATGCTCATGTTGGGACTGCCGTGCTATGTTCCTGAAACTATATCTAATATTGCTGCTTGTCTGTTTTGCTAGTGGCTTCTGTGAACTGAGAGTTGCTATGATGCTGAAGGCATTCTCTCTTTGAAAACAGGATCACAATACCTATGTTTTTGCTGCACACAGGTAGCTTCTACCCAGGTAGCACAGGTTCAACTGTGGTGGGTTTGGGATTTTGATTTTCAGGATTTATGAAATTATGCAAAGTAGTAATTTGGTTTTGTCCACATTAAAAAAATATTCTTGTAGGCACAAAATAACATTTCCTTTCCCTGTTGAAAGCTGCAAAAGCAAGCTGTACAGAGATTTAACTTAGGTTAAGATGTGGCCTGTCAGATACAGTTGTCACATCTAAATAAATAACTTATTTCTTTATTTGAATCAGATCTCTTTGGGGGTGGAAACTGAAATTCAGATAGTGATGTCAGTATATCCTTCATGATAAACACATAATGTTCTATCCTGTGGCATGTGTTTTACTTTGTGAGGCTAATAGAAGTTTTACTTTGTAGCTAGTAGAAATAGATACAAAATCATTAGTTCTTTTCCACAAAGATATCAGTAGTACTTATTTAATGGAAGCAAATTCAGTGGTCCTGTAAAAAATTGTGGCTATATGAAAAGATCACTCTTAACTTAAGAGTTTTTAATTCACTCGGGCTGTCCATCAGGTGCCCAGCACTGCGTGAGCAGTGAATGAAGAATATCACTTACAGGCTAGCGCAAAGACATAATCTCCCTGTCTCTCTGCCTCCCAGAATATATACAGTTCTCAGCTCCAGGGTAATGGATAGCATGGATACGAGGCCCCAACTCAGACAGGTAATAGAAACAACTCAGTTGAGGAAGAAATAAAGGTCCTGGAGCTGTGTCTCAAGAGAAGATGATTTGAGACAGGATGACAAAAATTCCCTGTACCAGGAGTGAGCTGATTAGAAGGGACTAAATAGGTCCTGGAGCTGAGAAGATGGAAGCCAGTTTTAAAGCACAAGTGAAAGGAACTGACAAAGGAAAGTGAAAAGACAGGAGAGGTTATATGAAAAAACAGAAGGGTGTTCTTATGGTAGGCATATTAATTGTGGTGGATGTTTCTTCATTTCGATTTTATAACAAAGTTTTAATTTATTAATTCTTGTATCTGTTGTTTTGCAAAACAACATTTACAACCTTAGTAAAAACAGCACCAAACTGAGACTTTAAATCTGAAACAGTGATGTCAGGCCATACAAGTTTTCAGCATAAAAGCCAATGAAGACCTTTGATTTCTCACTACTTCCCAGTTTTCACCCAGGAATTTAAGAGATGGAAATATTGCAGAGGCAAGAAAACCTTTATGTTAAAGGATAAAAGGTAGATAACCAACTGAAATTCTCTTTCATAATAAGAAGGGATTTTGAAGTTCTTGAAGAAATCTGACAGTCTGTGATCTCAGGACTGATACAGACTACCAGGATAAGTTGAGGGCAAGGAGGGGGAGAGGGGTAGTTTTGATAGCCGTAGTTTGAATCATTTATGTTTGTATGCTGAAGACCTAGAGTAGACTGCCTCCCTTTTCATTGTTACAGAGACACTGCAAAGCTTTGCTGTGGGAGAAGTCAGTTTTGAATGACAGACCAACCCTGACTCTTGTATTTAACAAAGCTTAAGGTGTCATCATTCTTTGTCCAGTTTACATCAGAGGAAGGGTGACATAATTCGTATTTTGCTCTTTATGCTTCCTCTAGAGCAAATCAGAAAACATGACCCTTCAAACAGCTGTAAAATAGCCCATGCAATAAAGTACTTTTGAAGGGAACTCACTGACTTTGCCAGCTGGGAGACAATGCTACAGGTACATCTAATTAGAGCAATCATCAAGTCCTAGTGGGGAATAAAAGAAAGCAGGGGGTCATACTATAAGGCCTTGGGTGCTATAATCCTGTCTAATTAAACTGTTTTATCTTTAATTTTAGGCTGTGCTAAATTTGGCATCTGACTATGCACATCCTATCTCCTGCTATTCATTACTCTATTTACTTACATCCTTTGCCTTTTTGTGTGTGTGTGTGTCTGTGTGTATATGTGTGTGCATTTCCATCCCTTGGGCTGTCCGTATGAATGAGGCACATTTGCAGTCATTACAATGTCACTTTATGCTATTTTGCTAGAGCTGCTTTAATTTTGGCTACTACTGGAAATGCTGTCTTTCCTTTGGCTTTTTCCAGTTAGCTACTTGGAGATAAACACTATGCTGAGAAATGTTTACTTCTAAACATTCTGCTAACTACAGAAATTGGTGTTGAAGAGACTGCTAAGTAGAAAAAAAATCTATATACAGATAAAGATCTGGCCTAAAGACTGCAAGCCTCATGGAGAACACACTAAGTTTTACAATGTCTTTAGCAAAATAAAGTCTTGATAGCTTTCTTGTATTTCTGTGTTTAGGTGACAGGATGAAATCAGCCTTGTTATAAGATTAAGTGATAAGGTTCTGTTATTGGGAATTTCCTTGTCTGCTTGTTGTCTGCTTTGTCTACTTATATGCCAGCTTGAGGGAAGCTAATGACATTATTCACAGATGAAATTAAATTTCATTAAACCAGTAAATAAATCAGTGCCAATTATTACTCATTGTCATGGAGGCAGGAAATTAATGTGGCTGAGTCAGGAATTATAAAAATAGAATATATTTTATTTTCCTGAAAACCCCACCCCAAACTATATACAGAATTAGTTTAGTTTTATTTACAGGCTCCGTTTGATTGGGAATTCTTCAAAGGATGTTATGGGCAAATTTAGAGATTTAGGAAGTCAGGAAATGGAAAAGGCTAAGCTACAAATAGAGTTTTACCCCACTGTCAATCAGGCTGAGCAGAGAATCTGAGGGAACAACAGGCTTTACTCATGGAGGTGGGATTAGAAATTGGAGATGATCTACTGGATTCCTCTGCATCTCGGCTGCCTTCTGACACTGAAAGCAATATGCAACAGTGGATCCACATGGCAGAAGTCCAAGGTGGGTGGAAAAGCCTCCAAACTCAGAAGTGTCTCAAGACAGGGCTTCCGCAAGGCAGGGATTCGTGGAAGCGATGCTGCCTCAGAGGTGGCAGGGGAGAGCCAAACTGCTAGGGTCTCCCCATCTCGTAATGGCAGCCAGGATATTGGCTGCCATATAGTCCAAGAGTAGCCGGGTCTGGATGCCACCAGCAGCTCTCTCAAATGGATCCCAGGACTTGCCAAGCTTGCAAATTTCCACAGAATGGTGCAAAAGTGGGGCAAACTGTCCAAAAGCAGGAACAGTGCAAAAACCAAGGGCCACGTAAAAGTTGGAGCAGTACAAAAGCAGGGATGGTCCAAAATGGAACCCTGTCACAGCAGAAGCTCTATCAAGATGGGGAACTGTCCTATTAAGAGCTCTTTCAAGGCAGGAACATCATGTCTTTTTCCCTTACTCTACTTATGCTTTTCTAGACAGTGTCCATTTGCCATTTTATACTGGGTGTGAAAACTCAGCCAACCACCAGCCCAATTCCCAGTGCAAGCTTCCACATGGGTCAGTACACATGTGGAAAAGGTGTCTTTTGTTGTTCCCTATTCAAACCTGGGGGGTGGGGGGAGGCACAAGGAAGGAATTTGTGCTTCAGAACACTCATAGACCTTTGATCCCCTTTGTCAAGTAACTGAAATGTTACAGGTATACAAATGTTTCATTCCAAAAGTCGTTATCTGGAAGCAGTAAAGTGCCAGGAAATCTCTTAGAATTTTATGACATTTGCATTTATGGCATTTTGATGTAGAGAAAAGCTGGTGTAGATGCTGGACTGATTCCTGACTGTCCTAAATTAGAACCCTTCTTGACTAAGAGGATATATTTGCTTCCATGATCTTCAAAATTTACTCCAAATTATCAGACCCTTTAGCATGAATTGCTTAAACTCAAAACATTTCCTATCTTTCCCATAACAAGCTGTCCTTCACTAACGTTTGTGATATTTTACTGAGCCAAATGTCATAGCTGAAGTATTTTGACTGGTGCTCTCCATATAAATACAATAAAAATAAACAAAGTTCCTTAAAAAGGAATTAAAATCAATAATTAAAGAGGCTTATAGCTTGACAATTATGTTACCAGGAAGCTGGACATTAAATCAGAAAACTTCAACTTTTCTAGAAGATTTGCATTTTTTAATTGAAAAAGCTGTGCCAAGTTCACTTTGACCTTGGATTTCACTCTTCATTGAAGACCTAATGAAGACATAATTAAGAAATAATTAAACTACAGAAGGATTTAAGCATTTTAGTATTAAACCCTTCATCCCACCTCCACCTATACCTGACACAATGTTGTGGGAACATGTAACCTTGGAGGAGGATAAAGAAGATAAAGGAGATTGTGTGTGGTCAGTAGACTTTGCAGTAAGGCAGATAGGTAGTTACAAAGTCTGAAATTTAACTCTTGGGAAACTTGCCAAGCATCAAGAAGCCCTGCTTTTGAGAGGACGTTCTTGTAAGGGAAGGTAGGAGTTGAGTGAAAGACTAGAAATACTGTACTCCAGTAAGAATTTTGTTGTCTGCACAAATGTGATAATTTATCCTCATAATAATATAGTGACACATATTTGCTAGCTCACAATATGCAAAATTCTTTCTATTTTCAAATGAAAAGAAGAAAGTTATTAAGGATTTCCATTTCTGGCTGATTGTTTCCTATATTTCCCTTCTAATTTGGAACAAGCTTTTGGGAGTAGTGGATGGTTGGATGCTGTTCCAGGAACAGTTATTACATCTGTAGGACAAAGTACCACTTTCTGAATTTGTTCATAGAAATAAAAGGAGGCTTTGAGGAAAGGTTGTTTAAAAATTATGACTAAATCACAAAATGAGGTCTGAATTATTTGTACCAGACATCTTGCCAAACTTTATATGGATAAAGGACTTTATTTGTCAACCTAGAAACTGAGCTTAGAAGGAATGAAAGACAGATGCAGTCTTCTGTTTATTTTGGCAGGAATGCAGTATGATGAAAAAGTTAATGCTGTTGTATTTTTTGGTCAAAACAGAAATTCCTTTGATCCCAAAATCTGGTTCCATCACAAAACAAAAGAATGAAAATATCTGTGAGTGGTTTTGACTGCACTATATGCTGAAGCCTTCTAAATGGAATTGTTAATTTTAAAAAATTCACCAAATAATTAGTGCTATTCACACTCTGGTCTGTAATTTCACCAAAATGTATTTTTAGGAATGTGTTTAATTTTCAGTACATGACCTATGAGTTAGGAAAACAGTGCATTTGCTGGAGGGAATAACTGGGAAGTTGTCAAGAGAAAAATTCGAGTTCTGGCTTGGATTTGGTGCTGAAGATACAACTGCACCTTCTGGCTTTGGAACAGTTTTACTATGGTTTATTTCTAACTTAGCAGACAAAGATATATCACTCAGAGTAAAGTTTAATCTGTTAAAGATGACTTCACAGAATCACAGAACACTGGGGGTTGGAAGGGACCTCGGAAGATCATCTAATCTAATTCCCCTGCCCCAAGCAGGATCACCTAGAGTAGGTCACACAAGAAATGTCTAGGTGGGCCCCAGCTCCCTCAGCTTTTCCTCAGAATGGAAATGTTCCACTGCCTTCAGTGCCTTTGTGGCTCTGTGATGGACTCTTTCAAGCAGTTCCCTGCCACTTCAGCATCATCTCTTTAGCCTTGCTGCTATAAAGCTGTCCCAAGTTCAGTGACAGCTCATTTTATCTCCTCTCATAGCCTCTCTTTCACCCACTGTTTGAGGTGATGCAGAGGTGGAATCTTTGTATGTATGTTAATAAAAACACTGAAGGCAAAAGTGTCTGAAGGTCAGGAACTTCCTAGTCCATAGATCTTCAATTTCTAGTAAGTTAATACTAATTAACTTAGCCAAGGTTAAGCATCATATTTTAAGAAAAGAGGATGTCTGGGAATGTATTTGGTGATAAGTAAAGGAGATGCCGAGCCTATTCTCTAATCGGAATTCAGAGGTCCTTGAGGAACTTGTAGTTAGTTGGAAGCTATGTACTTGTAACACCGTTAAAGCTAAAGTTTTCCAGAGGCACTCACATGTGCATGTATTACATCATCTTTGGCAGCTTGGACGTGCCAGCTGCCAGGGAACAAATGTTTTCGTTTTGTAAGACACAAAATACTTCTTAAAAGATTAAAGCCCATGTAAAAAGTTCGCTCCTGTGAAATGCAACTTACACAAAAGGCCAAGAACTTGATAAGTATACATTGATGAAATATTTGTTAAAACCAGAATCTTACATTACTGGGATGAATCTAGGGATCTGATGGAGTTCTCTGAGAGGTGATTTCAATTGTACTGAGGTGGGATGGGAGACCTGCAATCAGCTGGGCACAATTATAAATCTTGCCTTGATTTTCATTGTGCTGACACTATAATTACACTAATGTGACTCACAGTATTCCCAGAGTTCCTGGTTTGTGTATCTACCTGTATAGCCATGTGCTCCCCTGCTAGTGAATTTTGCAGAGCACTCAAGGCATTTGACTCAAGTGTGTATTGTCATTTCTGTGTTATACAGGAAAGATGAAGGGAAGGAAGAAGAAATGGTCCTTACCTTTAACCTTTATCTTGCTGTTCATCTGTATCACTGAGAGTGTAACTACTGACCTAGATGACAGTGAAGAAGAGGATGCTTTAGGTAAGAGGTTACAAAAATAACACACAAAAACTTTTTATTTCAAACAACAACGCACACTATGCACTATAAATGTAATTCTTCCCTGGGAAACTTTAGAAAGTGAAACTAAGTGAAAATACACTGGATTCTAACAGGAAGATGCTCAGAGTCTGGCAATCACATAATTACAGTTGGAAAAGACCCTCAGGATCACCACGCCCAAACTATGACCCTACTCTACAGGATTCATCTTAAACTGTATACCTAAGCACCATATCCAAACAACTCTTAAACACATCCAGGGTGGGTGACTCCACCTCCCTGGGCAGCTCATTCCAGTCCCTGACCACTCTCTCCATGAAAAACTTTTACCTAATGTCCAATCTAAACCTACCCAGTCTCAGCTTGAGGCCATCCCTCCTTGTTCTATCTCCAATTACCTGTGAGAAGAGACCAGCAGCAACCTCTCCACAATGTCCCTTCAGGTAGCTGCAGACAGCAATGAGGTCTCCCATTAGCCTCCTCTTCTTCACACTAACCAGCCCCAGCTCCCTTAGTCTCTTCTCATAAGATTTATTCTCCAGCCCTTCCCAAGCTTCATTGCCCTCCTCTGAACCTACTCCAGCACCTCCACATCTCTCTTGTATTGTGGTGCTCAAAACTGAACACAACAGTCGAGGTGTGACCTCACCAGAGCCTTATCACAAGGGGACAATCACTGCCCTACTCCTGCTGGCCATGGCATTTTTAATCCAAGCCAGGATGCCATTGGCTTTCTTGGCTGCCTGGGCACACTGCTGGCTCATATTCAGCACCTCTCTATTACAATCCCCAGATCCTTTTCTCTCCAGCCGCACTGCCCCAAGCCTGTAGCATTGCTTGGAGTTGTTGTGACCCACGTGTAGGATCTGGCATCTGGCCTCGTTGAAACTCATCCTATTAATGTTGACTTATTGGTCCAGCCTATCCAAGTCTGTCTGAAGAGCCTCTCTACCTTCATTCAAATCAACACTGCCACTTAACTTGGTGTCATCTGCAAACTTAGTGGTGATACTCTCTATGCCTGAATCAAGGTTGTCAATAAAGATGTTAAAAAGAAGTGGTCCCAACACAGATCCCTGTGGAACACCACTAGTGTCTGGACACCAACTGGGTTTAACTCCAGTGACCCCCACTCTCTGAGCCCTCCTGTCCAGCCAGTGCTTTATCCAGGAGACAGTGTGCTCAGCCAAGCCATGAGTAGCCAATTTGTCTACAAGAATTTTGTTGGGAACGGCAACAAAGACTGTTGGAAAGTCCAGAAATACATCGACAGCTTTTCCTTTATCCAGTAGCTGGGACCTGCCCCTCGTGAATCCATGGTGTCTTGGCCTGATCCCCGGTTGTTGTCTATATGTCTTATGATGGCATTTGAGATGACCTGCTCCATGACCTTCCCTGGTACCAAGGTCAGACTGACAGGTCTATAGTTTCCTAGATCTTCCTTTCTGCCCCCCCTTGTAGATAGGCGTTACATTTGTACCCTCCAGTCCATTGGCATCTCTCCAGTTAGCCAGGACTTCTGGTAAATGGAAAGTGGCTTGGGAAGCATGTCTGCCAACTCCTTCAGCACCCTTCAGTGCAGCACATCCAGCCTCACTGACTTGTGTACATCTAAGTGGCGCAGCAGGTCAGTGACCCCTTTCTCAGTTTTTGTGATGTCCTTGTTCTGATGCCCCACCCTGACTCCTACGTCATGAGGGTGGGTGCCCAGGGCACTGATGGATCCAGTGCTAAAGACTGAAGCAAAGCAGTCATTGAGCACCTCCACCTTCTTGTCCTTAATCACTAGGTTTGCCTCTGAACTCAATAGGGGCTGGAGATTTTCTCTAGTCCTCCATTTGCTGTTAATGATTTTATAGAAACATTTCTTTTAATCTTGAACAGCTTGTAGCTAGGTTAAGCTCTAGCTGTGCTTTGGCTCTCCTGATTTTTCTCCCTGCATAGTTTTGCTATGTCTTTATAGTCCTCACAAGAGACATATCCCCTCTTCCAAGGCCACAGATTCTCCTTTTGTTCCTGAGGTCCAGCCAGAGGTCCATATTTAGTCAGACTGGATGCCTTCCCCCCTGAGTCCAACCCTGCTGGACTCCTAAAATCTTTGGGATAGCTTCCTAAGGGACTTCATCCATCAGCCTCCTAAACAGGCCAAAGTTTGCCCTCCAGAAGTCCAAGGTGGCTGTTTTACTAAGCCCTCTCCTTGTTACCACAAGGATAAAGAACTGAATCATCTCATGATCACTGAGCCCCACATGTTCTCCAACATTTACTTCCCCTACTAGTTCATCTCTGTTCACAATAAGCAGATCCTAGAGAGCACCTTCCCTGGTTGGTGCTCTCACCAGTTGTGTCAGGAAGTTATCCTCCATACCCTCCAGGAATCTCCAGGACTGTTCTCTCACTACTGGATTGCATTTCCAGCAGACATCATGGAAGTTAAAGTCTCCCACAAGAACAAGGGGTAGCAATTGTGAGACTTCTCTCAAGTGCTTATAAAAAATTGCACCTACTTCTTCATGCTGATTGGGTGGTCTGTAGCATATTCCCATCACAGTATCACACTTGCTGATTCTCACTCACAACAACTCAACCCTATCATCACTTTCATTAATTTGTGTGGTTTCATTTGGTTCCTTAATATAGATGGCCTCTCCTCCACCTCTTCTACCTTGCTTATCCCTTCTGAAGAGTTGGTACCCTTTGATTTCAGCTCTCCAATTGTGGGAGTCATCCCACCAGGTTGCTGCTATGTCATAGTTACTCTGTAGTATGATGGCCTCCAGCTCCTCTTTATTGCCCATGCATCATGCATTGGTGTATAAACATTCCAGGGAGGGAGTTGAGTACATAGGTTTAATCCTTGAGGGGGAGAAGTGCTTCTGGTTGTGTAAGATACCAACACACCAGTCCATGAGTGATGGACTACCACTCCCAGGTTTCTCAGCAAGGCCAGCTACATCCCTGTCCCTCTCTGAAACTAGTTTTTAAAGCCCTGTCAATGAGGCCAGCCAACTCATGTGCAAGGATTCTTGTTCTCTTATGGGACAGATGAACTCCATCTGTTGCCAGTACATCTGGTGCCAAGAACACTTCCCCATGGTCAGAAAACCCAAAGCTTTGTTGATGGCACCATCTTCTGAGCCACGTATTAATCACCTGTATTTTCCTTTTCTCTTCAATATCACTTGCTGTAACTGCAGGGATTGAGGACATCACCACCTGTGCTCCCAAACCCTCAAGTAATCTTTCCCAAGAACCTGAAGTACTTTCTGGTTGCTTTTGAACTCCTGTATATTGTTTCATCACTCCCAATCTGCATAACCAGCAGCAGGTAATACTCAGTTGGTTGTATGAGATTGAGGAGCCTCTTAGAAATATCCTTAACCTGCGCCCCATGCAGGCACAGACATCCTTGTGGGATGGATCAGGCCTGCAAACAGGGCCCTCAGTTCCCCATAGAAGGGAATCCTCTACTATTATCTCCTTGCCACCTTTTCCTGCCTCACCAGAGAGGGACCTATCTCCATCCTTCCATATATTTTCTAATAGGCACCTGAATCTCTTCCTACTTCTTCAGTCACTCCCCTCTACTAGTGGGGTCTGCAGAGCCTGGTACCACATGTCCAACTCCTTTTCATATTCCTTAATAGATCTTAAGTCTTTCCACGTCATCCCTCAGCTCATCCACCAGGAAAAGCAGATCTTCAGTTTGCTCACACCTAGCACAGGTGTTGCCTCCATTGCTCTATTCCAAGTGCCATCTGGCAACACTCATTGCAGCCTGTTGCCTGGACACCTCTATGCTTGTGTATGGCCTCCATTTGGGTGCACACCTGTTTGCATGTGACTTCTGTTTCAGTATCCACAGCTTTTCTGACCACCTTTGGCCAAGTTGTAACTATGGTGTGACTTGGTGTTTGTTTGGTTATTTTGTGGTTTGGTGTTGTTTTAGTTTGCTGTTGTTTTTTGGGAGTTGTTTTGTTTGTCTCTCTGTTTGAATCCTGTCTATAAAGACTTCACACTATTCTGAATTTCTACTCCTAATCCAGCGTTGTGTTATTGTCCTGGAGGGTCTGTAGGCCCAAAAATAGGCTTGTTTATGCCTTGCCCTGTCTGGACATGCTTTTCTGCCTAAACCAGGGGTAAACACATAATGAGCACAAAGGGACAAAACAGACCTGGTGCCACAGAGTCTGGCCTGCTCAGGGTCTATGTTGTATAAGGTGGTTGTAAATATGTTGTGTAAGCCCCCACACACCTAGCTCGTGCTTCCCTGGCATAAGGCCCATGTGATTCCCATATCTGGGGAAAGTCCAGGCAAGTGGCATTTGCCTATTATGGTATGGTTTGGCTGACTGCCAACCTGATTGGTCATTCTAGTGGCCAATGGGCCATTAATCTCGGCCCACATTCAATAAATAGGGGTACACAGGTAAAGAACGTGCTTGGACACCCCTGCCCACGCTCACTTGTAGCTCAGACTCCCTGCATAGCTCAGACTCTCCCCGGATAGCTCACCAGAAGCCTGGAGGTTTCCATCCTCAAAGTCCATGGGCAAAGCTCCCCTGAAGTTTGGACACTAGGCATAGGCTGTGACAGAGCCCCAGAGGGTGACTGATAATTAATAAGAATTTTAAGTAAATGCTTTAACGCCTCTGTAATAATCTGTTCTCTCTGCCATAGAGCAGAAACAGTTTCCAGCCCGCTCTGCTGGGCAAATAGCATGTAGACCCCAAACAGTGTTTGCCACAGGGAAAAATCCTCTCTCTGTTTATAGTTTGCATGTTTGCTAGCTATTAGTAAGTTATACTGTAGATATTTATCCTAGAATGGTTTCATAACCGTGTAGAATCCTTTTAACATACAGTGGTTGAGGGTGGCGAGAGTTCAGAATACTGAGTTTAATAAATATATATTTTTATAGAATATTATCTCTCACCAATTAATTTCTCCCCTTTGCCAAAGTCGGCATAGGCGGCAGAATACCCCTCTGTGACAGTTAGATACCAAGTGGTTGAGGGTGGCGAGAGTTCAGAATACTGAGTTTAATAAATATATATTTTTATAGAATATTATCTCTCACCAATTAATTTCTCCCCTTTGCCAAAGTCGGCATAGGCGGCAGAATACCCCTCCGTGACAGTTAGATACCAAGGTTATTCCCTTAAAGCTCTGCTTGAGGACCCAAGGAAAAGTTCAGTGACTGGGGAAATGAACACAGAGCTACTAAAGCCAGGCTTTAACTCTCTGTGCAAATGGGGGAGAGAAACAAATAACATTGTAGGGTGATATTTCCCTGCCTCATGTAGAGCTTCTTCAGTCACAGTTAACTGGCAGAGTTTTGCCTAAAGACGATGCAGTTACTGCCTTAGTTGCTTGTCTGGGCTTTGAAGAAACACTTCATATATCCCCAAGTGATTTGCTGTTGCAATAATAAAATAATAAATAAAAACTCATCAGCTAGAGATATTTATTAAAAATAATGTCGCAAGTGTGACTATTAGAACTTAGGATATTCTCTGTTTCTTACCATTGTAACTTCATTGAAATTAAGTAAGGTAGGTCAAGCTTTGATACTGGGTTTCATTGTGAAAGATATTTTAATTTCATCCCAAATAATTTTGAGAGAGCAGATGATGGAAAAACACAGATTTTGGGCCATACCTGAATATTATGCTTTCCTTGGAGAAAATTAAATTGTAATCTCTTTCTTAAGCTGCAGAGAACTATGCAGTGGATGCTGTTCCCATTTGACACATCTGATTTTGCAGCCTAACTGGGAATGCAGCTAAGGGAAACCTTTTTTCACTATGTAGGCACCCAATTTAATCTGCCCATGCCTTCTCCAATTTTCATCCAGATTATTTCCCTATATCAGACTTTTTTTGTAGCAGTGTCCCTTGAGACAAAAATATCAATTGTGCACCCTTATGGCTATACTACAAACTAAACTTCTGTATTCAGAGCAGGTCACTGTTAGTCACTACAGTGTAAGATAGGTGCTGTTCCGTATTGAGCATGCTCTTGGCATGTTTGTGCCTTCAAGACTTTTTCATACAGAATAAATTTGTTTCTCTTTAACCCCAAAGTATGTGAATTACCTTCTTTGAAGACACTTATGTTACATTTCTCTTTACTCTGCTCTGCAGGTCTCAGTTTCATAAAAATCCTTAACCTAAGTTTTTGGTTCATGAAGATCAAATTGTCTTGCTTATTAAAATCATAAAATCAAGCAGGTTGGAAGAGACCTCCAAGATCATCCAGTACAGCCTATCACCCAGACCTATCCAGTCATCTAGAACATGACACTAAATGCCTCATCCAGTCTTTTCTTGAACACCTTCAAGGACGGTGACTCCACCACCTCCCTGGGCAGCCCATTCCAATGCCAATCACTCTCTCTATGAAGAACTTCCTCCTAACATCCAGCCTAGACCTCCGCCAGCACAACTTGAGGCTGTGTCCCCTTGTTCTATTGCTGGTTACCTGGGAGAAGAGACCAACCTCCACCAGGCTATAACTTCGCTTCAGTTAGTGGTAGACAGCAATGAGGTCACCCCTGAGCCTCCTCTTCTCCAGGTTAAACAAACCCAGCTCCCTCAGCCTTCATCACCAGAACAGGGAATCTGCTGGGTTAATTTTTTTCCCCTCAATTTAACTTGTTTGTAAAAGACAATAATAAAATAATCTCAGGGAAATCAAAAAGTATTTTTATTGGCATTATTTTATCACTGCTTATTTTACAACCAGTCATTTAAGATTATACAACCAGTAAGTGCTATAGTATGAAGAACAATTTTGAAATGCTGGACTTGTATTCCAAAGTAAAAAACAATCAAGCGTGATGTTTAGAAATTAAACTAGGGCCCAGGTTTTGTGATTACTGAAGATTTAGTTGCACTGTTTAAATTTTTGCAGTACTTTTTTTTAATTGAATGCTAATAAATAATGCTAATTATAATTATATTTACATATCATGTAACAATATAAATATAGTATAATTATATGAATGTAATATAATAATGAAAATAATGGTAATTATAATTACAGTTAAATATAATAGCATAAATAGAGTGATATAAATGTAATATAATAATGTGGAAAATGCTAATTATAATTATATTTGCTAATTATTATTATATTTGTGGCTCCTTAAGAGTGGTCATAGTGAACTCTAGATACTTTAAAGGCTGCAATTTCACAGATAGCATTTATTTTCAGTAAGGTACTTGTAAAATGTTGACATGTTTTACCATAGAATTCGATACTTTTCAGGCATTACAGGATAAGTGGTGTAAATCCACTTTTGCATTGTACTTTGTATCACAAGGAAGGGTACAAGTCAAGTCCAATTGGATAGAAAAGGGTTTTTTTAGGCAAAAGCTATCATATTTCTACCGATAAATACAGGGAAAACCAAATCCAAAATATACAATAATAACTATTTTATGTATATTGTTCAGAAATACCTTTAGTGTTTGGGGAGCATTTAGTTGATGTTCCAAAGCCTGATGAAAATGACTCAGAAGATGAGTGTGCTTTTTGTTCGTATGTGAAAGTTTATCAAGAATAAATGCGACTGCATAAAGAAAGGGTAGGAAACACATGGGTAGGAAAAGCAGTGAACAGTGTGCGGGTGGGAAGCTGTCAAACTGACAAAGATGGAGGGAGAAGAACCAGCTATTCACTAGTGACAAGGTGCTTAGTATTGATATCACTTATCAAAGACAGACATTCACAGGAAAGCCTGGAAAGATGACAGCATATCTTTATAATGAAGGATAACCACAGAAACTCTTATAAGGTTGAGAAGCCATAGCCTTAAGCAAATAAAACCAGAAAGTATTTTACATGAAAATTCAGACATATTCCTGAACAAGTTTTATTTCCTCTATTTAGTTTATATAGTTCTGTTCTGAAAAACAACTCTGCAATAATAATAATGTTGCCTTTCTTATTTATTGTGCTGCAGGAATAACACAGGAATCAGTTCACTTTCTAATTAAAATCATGTGTTTTAATAGCCAGCCTTGAAAATTATACTTAATATTCTGAAAGTCAAGCTGGAGTCTTTTTTCATGCCAGGGCATGGAGTACTGTTTTCACTTGTATTAGCCTAAGAGGATTAGAGACATAATTCACCACTTCTGGTTTTGAAATATTATACTGCTTACTAGCAAAGTGATAACAGTGCTGTATATTGATCATATAAGTTCATGTGCTCAGGGCTATAGCATGACTAACTGTGGATGTATTAGAGGTCTCACAACAAAACTACTGTTAGTTAATACTAGCTGTTCATGCATTAAACAGCCATGCCTTGAGTTACAGAAGTTGCCCCATGAATGGCAATAAATGTGTGAGTGGCTGTGCTGTGTAGGAGCAGTCTTGGCCCATGTCCTGTTTCTGACAATTGCCAAAGAATGAAGGAATGGAGGAAGGCAGCTATTCCTGCACTAACCTAGTGCTCCTTGTGAGCCATTTCTTCAGCATTAGTTTGTGCTGTCCACAACCTCCATGGAGTGGAAAGACTGTTAAGATAGAGTGGTGCCTTATGTTATAAAAACCTATATAGCTGGTGTAATGAAGTCATTAAAAATTTGAGGAGGATGGAAGAAGAGGAGAGGAAGTTTTGCTCTGCTTTATTTTGCTTTCAGCATGGAGAGTAATTACTTCTGTGTGGCAATATGTGTCAGCTGTAACCATTACTTAAAGTGTTTCTAGTAAAACAAATGCAGGTTTCTTAGTCTAGGCTAGTACAGTCTTTCAATTCTGTAGAGTTTTCTAAGTTTATTTGGACAAGATGCTTAAATTGGATATGTAATAAATATCCAACAGAGTCAGATCCAATTTTCTTTTTAAAATGACAAATGCAACATCCTGTACTGAAGGAGGAGAATCAATGCATGTATAAATACAAGGTGGAAAATAGCTGCTGAAGCACTTGCATGAGATTATATTTGCTGGAAAATAAGTGGAAGTTGCAGACTATAACTAAAACAATGCAATGTAAAAAAGGGACAAGTAATTCTGTGTTGCATTAAGAAGAAAAACAAAGGATAATTATTCCACTTGGTTTGGCATCAGTAATGCCTCGTATGGAGGATTATGTTCAGCTCTGGGCAGCAGACTTTAACAGTAATCCAAACCAGTAAAGGAAAGAGTCAAAAGGAGATTTGTTCTGGGGTTATAAAGCAAGGCCAATAGAAATATTGGAAGAAAGGAGTTTATTTAGTATAAAGATAATTAAGAGGAGACTTAAGTCTTTTGAAAGAAAGTAAGGAAGAAAGGAAAGAGATCAGAGGTGGGCTGCTGAAGTGATGCAGCAAGTGCAACAGGGCTTCAAGTAGCCTGGGAAGGAGCTGAACCTGGAGAACCCAAAGTAAAGGTCGAGAGTACAGGAAGCTGTTTCTCTATTGCAGCATCCTTGAATTGCAAGACATGAATTTATATATGGTTTTAAATTATTCTGTCTATGCACTGAAGGAAGAACAAAAATATTCAGCATGTAATTATGGATGTTCAGCCTGTGTATTACAAAAAAGGCCAATCTTACAAGAAGCATAGTGAAATCCTGGAACTGGCTGCTTCAGGATCCTGAGACCTTCACTGGAGTACTTTACAAACTGCTTAGACAAGGTATTTATTTATCCCATAGAAATATGCCAAAACTTCAGTGAAAAACTTCATTGAAACTCTTTCTAGTTCTAAATTCCAATGTTGGTGTTGAAGAAAGTTCACTGACCTTCCTGACAGATGTCCTCCCTAAATATCATCTCTAGTGCTCTTCACAGAGGACCTAAAATGTAGTAAGAACAATTTGTTCTAGTGTTCAAGAATAAAGGATACCTCATATGAAGAATTAGTTTTCTTAAGATATATTCCACATGTGAACTGAATAGAGGTAGATTTGTATCCCATATGCAGATCTACTGGCCAAACACACTTGCCTGCTCATCTGCTGCTCTAATCTGAGAAGGAAAGCTAGTTTTATATCATCTGTGTGAGTTAAGTGTTCCCAGGTGTAAAATAATGGGGAACAATTCTTTCACTGTTCCCAGACACAAGAATGATTCAGTTCCTGTGAATCCCCTTGAGACTTCAGAGTCACTTGGTTGTCATTTGAAGTTGGAAGGTTTGATCCCTGGGAGTTTCACAGGGTACAGTCCAAACTGTGGTAACTGGAGTATTCCTAAGAAAATTTAAGTCTAATTGTCGAAAAGTGTGACACAGATAGTCATTATGTCTGCAGCAGATGTCACCACATCTGACAGTGGTGGCAGTGTCACTCTGAAGAGGAAAGGCCTCAGGAGGTAAGCAAACAGTAATTTAGTTCTATGCGTTTGATGGGAAATAGGCTAGGGGTTGAGACTTAAGTTCCTAAGATGAACTCTACTAAGCCATTTGTTCATCGTCTTTGTGCCGTTTTGCAATTATGCTCACACACTGCTTCTGTTTTGATAGCCCACACCACTGGCATGGCGTAACGTGGCAAGCAAAACAAACTGATGTAACTCTGAAATTCCAGCTGTTAGGAAATCTACCCAGTTTTCACAGCCTTCTCTGTGGATGAAAACTGTGTCACTGACACAGATCATGTAGGAGATCTCATTTCTTGTGTGCCAAGAAATTAACATGTTTATAAACCAGCTGCCAGTCCTCACCCCAACCACATTTAAGTTGGATGAGTTTCATTAGAGCTCTAAATGTTTGATTCAGGAGTTATTCCAAAAGTTACTGAAAACTTCATTATTGTGAAGGCAATTTTACCCTATTATTGAGTGGAAGAATTCCAGCATTTCATTTTGCAATGCAGTATCCTCTCAACTTTTCATGTTGAGCCTTTTAAAATCTCTTCCAAAGGACTCCTAAACCTATTGGAGAACTTTAGACTTTGAGGTCAAACTTGTGATTTTTAAATCCTAATTCTTTGTGGATTCAGGAAGACCCAGATAAGGAAACTGGCAAGAAACAAAATTCAGAAATCTGTTTGGCAATCTGAGTTCTGTGGGAAGTTCACCAAATCTAACATTTCTGAAAATATATAATTGGTCATCTTAATATGTATTTTACCACCAAACTGCCCATTTTTGGAAATCTAATTTTCACATCAATGGTAATTGTGTAATAAAGGTTGTTAATTTTTGGGGATTGTTGTGGGTTTTTAAAAAGAGACAGCAGAGATTAAACTCTCAAGTCAAATTGGAGAGAAAATACAGAATTATATTTAAAGAGAGAAATACAGCGATAATTACAAAGCAATTACCATGGCAAACCCCCTTGAAGTTTTTCCCCATCCCAAAAAAGCTAAATCTACATTCCCCAGAGCTCCAATCCTCCCCCCCCCCAACACCTCTGCCATCCAAGAGGCCTACTGCTTACATGTTCCCAATAAATTGGCTCCTGCCACACACTCAGGGCAGGAGGAGGAGGAAAGGAGAGCGAACTGACCTTGTGGTGAGTCTATAGAGAGATAGCAGAATTAGGGGATTGGATAACAATCTTCTAGTCCCCAGAAAATTTTTTAACCCTGCAGCCTCAACCTGGAATAGGGATTTTAAATGCTAGGAGTTAAAAATATTTTAGTGCTGCAAATTTGCCTTTCCTCTAGCTTTAATAGCTAGCAGTGGGTCAATCAGAATAAAATTAGTAAAATTCCACTGACCTCAGTATTTAGGAGGATTTATCTCAGCTGTGTATTTTATTTAAACGTTATATAATAGATCTCCATAGAGCAGGTAGGTACTAACTATAGCAATTTTCTTTTACCCTGCCATAAAGCCTGACTTTTGTGAATTCTTTTAATTAAAACTGGAAACTTCATCTAATTAGTAGTAGAAATCTGTGTGATGATTGTGTAAACTCTTTTCCTCAGTTTTCTTTTTCTTCCCTGGCACACAGCAAAGTGCAATGATAGCTACTTTTACATACACACATTAGGAGACATCAAGGTTCTGACAATGTCTGGGAGAAGTAATGGCAACTTTTAGGTCTGTGCTTCTGGTTGCTATTGCAAACACACAAAGTCTTTTAGGGTAAAATAGTTCTTTGAGAAAGCACACCAAGACAAGATGTCAAAGGATATTGATAAAGGAAGAATGTCACAGACTGGGTCATCAACCAGAACATCCTTGTGGACACTGAGAAGGCAGAACTTTGCCTTAGTGTTCTTCACAGTATATATTTTTACAAAACTTTCTCTGACCTAATAAAGTTTTTTGAAACAGATAGAAATGCCACAATTTGAAAATACAGCTTCTTTTCACTTTTACTCTCTAGTTGTGTGCTTCTTATCATTGATTTAGGGGATCAGATCCAGCCAGCACAGATTTAGGAGGGGCAGGTCCTGCTTGACCGACCTCATATCTTTTTATGACAAGGTGACCACCTGGTGGACATGGGGAATGCTGTGGATGTAGTCTACCTGGACTTAAGCAAGGCCTTTGACAGCATCTGCCATAACAAACTCCTGGCCTTGCTGGCAGCCCTTGGCTTGCAGAGGGGCACTCTGTGCTGGGTTAAGAACTGGATGAATGGCCAAGCTCAGAGCGTGGTGGTGAATGGAGCCACATCCAGTTGGCAGCTGTCACTAGTGGTGGCCCCCAGGCATGAGTGCTGGGCCCAGCCTTGTTTAACATCTTCCCTAATGATCTGGATGAGGAAATTGAGTCAACATCAGTAATTTTGCAGGCAACACCAAGTTGGGAGCATGTGTGCATCTGTTAGAGGGCAAAAGGGCTCTGCAGAGGTACCTGGGCAGGTGTGCTAGTTTGAAGCAGGCTAGAATGTTTTGGTGAAAAGAACTAGAAGATAGGCTATGAAAGGAAAACAATTGTGATGTCTCCTTCCCTCAGAGCCTTGCTGAAGAAGAATGTAAACATTAGATAACACTTTCGCCATTTTGCCTTCACTTTCGGGCTGGGCTTTGGCTGAGCTGCATCTCCTTAACCTCTTGGCTGAACCTCTATTCTTCCTTAGGACTGGGGTAAGGTTGAGAGGGGCAGGGGGAAGGTTCAGGGGTGGTTGAGAGCCCCTCCTGGGGACTCAGGTTTCTGGGAGGGGAGTTGTGTTTCTGTATTACATTTTAGCTTGTATATTTTTGTATATTGCTGTATATACTGTAAATAGCTGCTTGTATATTGTGCTAGCTGTAAATAAATAGCTTCATTTATATTCTCAGAGCCCGTCTGAGTCTAGTCTGGGTATTACTAAAGTGTGGGGGGTCAGGTAGCACCTAAACCACCACAAGAGGCTGGACAGATGGGCACAGTCCAATGCCAGGAGTTTTAACAAGGCCAAGTGCCAGGTTCTGCACTTTGGCCACAACAACTCCATGCAGCACTACAGGCTGGGAACAGAGTGGCTGGAGAGCAGCCAAGCAGAGAGGGACCTGAGGGTACTGGTTGACAGGCAACCGAATATGAAACAGCAACGTGCCCAGGTGGCCAAGAACACCAATGGCATCCTGGCCTGTATCAGGAATAGTGTGACCAACAGGACCAGCAAAGTCCTTCTGTCCTGTACTCAGCACTGGTTAGGCCACACTTTGAGTACTGTATCTGGTTCTGGGCCCCTCTATTTAAGAAAAATGTTGAGGTGCTTGAATATGTCCAGAGAAGAGCACCAAGGCTGGTGAGGGGGCTGGGGGTGTTCAGCTTGGAGAAGCAGAGGCTCAGGGGAGACCTCATTGCTCTCTACAGCTACCTGAAAGGATATTATAGCCAGGTGGGGATTAGTCTCTTCTTCCAGGCAACTGGTGACAGAACAAGAGGACACAGCCTCAAACTGTGTTGGGGCAGGTTTAGGTTGGGTATTAGGAAGTTCTTCACAGCAAGAGTGATTGGCATTGGAATGGGCTGCCCAGGGAGGTGGTAGAGTCACTATCCCTGGAGATGTTTAAGAGGAGGCTGGATGAGGCACTTGGTGCTATGATTTAGTTAACTAGAAGGGTTAGGTGATAGGTTTGACTTGATGATCTCAGAGGTCTTTTCCAACCTGGTTAATTCTGTGATTCAAAGCTTGGTGAAACTATGCACGATGACCTTTCCCTGGTACCAGCTGGGTTTATGTACCAGTAAAGAGTAATCCTACAGGGTAATGGTGCCCTCTTCTGGGTTGCCTTGCTTAGTTCATTCCACACTGCCATGAGGTGTCTGAGCTGTGTTCACTAGTAGAAGTGCACGGAAGAGAGCACAAGGAGGACTCTTTTGCGTGTTCCCCCACCACTTTTTTTTCTTTTTTTTTTTTTTAGGCAGGGATAGTCACTGTGTCTTTGGCAGCTACTAAGATTTTCTCAACATATCTGTTCAGAATCACTTACTAATTCCTGTCACTATTTAGAGATTTATGATGATGAGTTAGAGTTTATAGTATGAACTGCTTTGGTTAAAAGTTGGAACCACACTGCTCATTTGATCAAGTGGAATTTGTTTTCCAATGCAGGTGATAATTTTATTTACTTTAGATCTATGTTTAGCGTGTTTAGAACTTTATAGATAGATGCTATGCAGTACCTCTAGCATAAGATGCAAACAGTCCCATTTTGAAGTTCTGCTGTACAGTAAAGCAAACTTACTCCATAACACTTACCCTACTTCTCTGTATTACAGGTGCTGTTTTGCCACCACTGAAACTAGGGCATTCAGTCTGTGCCATGAAAGCGGATGAAGGTCCATGCAAAGCAATCCACATGCGCTATTATTTCAATATTCACAGCCGTGAGTGTGAAATATTTGAATATGGTGGATGCCATGGCAATGAGAACAACTTTCTTACACTGGAAGAATGTCAGAAGAAGTGTGTAGTAACAGGCCAGTACCTATTCTCTTATCTTTTTAATAGTTCTTTGTCTACATTGATTGATTTTCATCCCTAATGTGAATTTTGGAAGTAGAGACCATCTTCAGTTGCTATTAATACAGTGATGTGATATCTCTAATTATTTCCCAAGTATATTCCTAAGTTTCTGCTATGTTGTATTTATCTGAATTATTTTACATTGTGCAAACATTCAGGACTTGTGGCTTTTTAGTGGATGTGTGGAATGTGTGGATGTGTGGAAACAAAGCTTCTTTTCTAGCTAGAGCCCTGTTTCGAATGCATTCTTACAACTAAATGGATTTTGAGGCTGGCCTAAGCTGCTGTACAGAACAGATGTTTTTTATTGTCCAATTTTTGATCCCAGGTTTCTCCTTCACTTGAGAAGCTGATAGAAACTGTTCAAAATCTTGGGGTTTGAGTATTAATTAATGCTGCTTATTCTTTATGGTCATTAAGAAGATGTTTATCTCTCAAAGCTGAATATTTCTATGAGTGTCAAGACAGATTAATATAGTTTAAAGAAGTTAAAAAGTATTAAAACTGTGGTGTTCATATTTCACATAGTACCTTTTGACAAATGGTCTTTCTAGATTCTAATTTCTTTGTCATATAACATCTGAGAGTCATAAATCTTTATTGTGGATTTAACTGATTTTTTTTCCTCTTTCCACACTTATTAAAATTGCAGCAGAGAAATAAATGAAACTTGCTGCTGAACTCCACAGAAGCAATATAAATGTAAAAATTAATGTGGAATTTCATTCCAAGATAACTTTTCTTAAAAGACTTTTTTCCCCCTTCTACAGTGTTTTGTTTAGAAAATTGTGATTAATCTGTTTCTAGTTATGGCTTCACAAAGCTTAATGAATGCAATCTTTCAAGAGGAAAAAATATGGACATTTATTTTTCTTAAGCAGCGTTTCAGTAGCATGTAAGAAAGACCTGGGGTCTAGGATGTGAAGATAGCTTTTCTTTTTCTGTCGCCACACTGGCTTTTGGTATCTGGTTTTGGATTTCAGCTGGACCCACGGCACATTTGCCATGCTTGTAGCAGGGTTATTTTCAGGACTGCAGCTGCCAGAATCTCATCCAAAACATGTGACTTCCTGGTAATTTAGAGTGTTTGTCTTAAATAGCAGTTTAAAGGCTAAACCAGAAGTCTAAACTGAAAAAGGCAGCGGTGATGGATAAAGAATTCCAAATTAAAGGTGTCCAAAAGATGTGGTCAAGTGCCATAAATGAAGATCTATAATGTTCTTCAACTATTTCAACTAATATTGTGGGTTTAATTCCAACAGATATGTTAAAACCAATATCTAGAGAAGACATTCTGGACCAAGTCCTGTACTTGCATATAAGTGGCAGAATAAAACAATGTTATTTAAAATGAGTAGCATCCATGATTTAGTGTCTGCATTTTGATTCTCAGCCCGAATAGAGTATTTCATATAAGCAATCATTGAATCTGCTATGAGGAACTGCTATGGAGCAATAAAGGCTCATTATTTCTGTATTCTCTGAATAGCAGCAGATAAAATGGTTTGCTGGCAGACACAGTATACTGTCAGCCATCAGGCATAAACTAAACTAATAACTTAACCTGCTTTTGTCAACATAATTTGGTTAAAAAAAAAAAAGAATAAATACAACTCAGTAGGTTCTATTTGTTGAATCTGGCTCACTCTGTGCACTCTTGTAGTGTATGGTTGCGTTTATCTTAATAATGTTTCCAATATTTATGACTGGAGGAAAATCACTATTTAATACCTGTAGAAATCAGACTGAAAAGGCAGTATGAGTGATAGGAAAGTCTTTAAAATAAAGAATTATCAGATAATTACCACTGTGAAAAATGTGAAGGTCAAGATTGATAAAAATAAGGTAAAGGGAAGTTTTGCAATACCTATTCAAATTCAGAAGAAATAATGCTACCAGTCAGAGTATTTGATACTAAGTACAAACACAGGAACAAATGAGCCAGCATGAGTGAATTGCCAGGCTTCTTCTATCAGAGCAACTTCTTAACATTTTTGAATGCAAAGACAAAAAAATGAGCAATTCATGGAACTGACTGAAGTCATTACAGGAGCGTTCAGGGAGCCCAACTACAGGCTATCCACTCCGAGAGACTCTAAGACTGTTCAGATTCTAGATGCCTAGTTCTGACACAAGTTCTCCTAGAAATTAGATGCATTTGTTTTCTCATGTACCCAGTAGTCATTATTTCAGAGAAGAAAAAACTACTTTTAAGAGGAATTCCCTGTATTCTCCATTGCTTACTGGATGTGAGCAGAATCACAAGTGTCTTTGCTAGTGCAAAGTTCCTAATTTTCAAGGCAGTAGATACACATCTTGGGCTACTCGGGCTACTGCGCCATGAGGACAGACTGAAAGAGTTGGAGCTGTTCAGTCTGGCGAAGAGAAGGCTCCAAGGTGACCTTATTGTGGCCCTTCAGTATCTGAAGAGGGCCTACAAAAAAGCTGGGGAGGGACTTTTCAGGATATCAGGGAGTGACAGGACTAGGGGGAGTGAAGCAAAGCTGGAGATGGGTAGGTTCAGACTGGACATAAGGAGAAAGCTCTTCACCATGAGAGTAGTGAGACCCTGGAATGGGTTGAGGCCCTGTCCCTGGAGGTGTTTAAGGCCAGGCTGGATGGGGCTTTGGCCAGCCTGATCTAGGGTAGGGTGTCCTTGCCCATGGCAGGGGGGTTGGAGCTAGATGATTCTTGTGATCCCTTCCAACCCTGACCGATTCTATGATTCCACTTAAGTTTCTAGCATGGGAAAATACCTGCTGATAAAAGATTCTGGACATGACAGCAATTCTAATGGCCACTATTTACACAACAGCTTACTCAGAAATACAGTTTGTTTCCAAAGAAGAAATTAACTCAGCTGTGGATTTGGTGTTTTTACTGAAACCAGAAGCAAAAAGACACTGTTGACATTGTAGTAAGATTAAAACATCCTAAGCCTGTATCCCCTCACATTAAATTCTTCCTGTTCTGTGCCAGGAGAGCAGCTATCATATGCACAGCTGCTGATTTTGGCCTAGGGGAACAGCTGAGTGAAATTATTTCACTCAGTGAAAGGGCCTGATGTCCATGCTTTAGGTCATGGGTTTGGGTTTAAATGCTGCAGGCACAGCCTCCAACTAATAGGAAGCACTGGAACTACATTCAAACAACTGACATGCCACTCTGAAGTGCACGTCCAATCTTTAAAGGATACTTTTTTAAGGATGTCAGCTACACTGTCCTAGAGATGAAAGGAGGATGTAACACAACAGAATTTCTACTTGACAGATTAGCTTTGAAAATACAACACGGGTGGGTTCCAGAAGAAAATAAACAAATAGAGAATCCCACAAAAAAACCTGGGTGGGATTACAGCACACCAGGGCAGTACAGCTATTGCTAAAATCTTTTTAGACAGCAGCAGCACCTCTTAAAACAGAGGCCACGGAAGGTATATCACTATGTAAAGTGTTTCTGACCAATGTTAGAAACACTTGCTCTGGAATATGAGTGGAGAATAAACTGTTAAAACTCCTTTCCATTTTGTCCTGTGAAGCGATTGTTACTAAGGGGGAGAGGACAGGACCTTATTAAAATTACAATTTACAGACAAAGTGAGGCTACAAATGTCTTTCTGTTATTGGTTCCATAACAAGGAAGGGCACAGCAGCAGCTCTGCTGTCCGGCACAAGTTGTTTACAGTCTGAGGTCTTGCTAGTAGGTACTTCGAAGCTGGGATAGGGCACAGCATGACTATACCCCACTCTTATCAGCTGGACAGAGCAAGTGCATCTCACCCAGTCACAGAGGCTGTAACCATGTCATTCAGGTGTATGGCTTAGAAGCTTTTTGTAAATAAGGTGTGGTAGACTAATGCACATTATTTAAATCTAGCACTTCCCCTTGAAATTCCTCTCATTTCATGTTTCAGAGAAAGCTAGGCCATGGGTTTCACTGAGGTCTTACAGGCAGGTCTTCCAAAGATGAACCCACTGAAGCAGAGCCATCAGCAGCAGAAAGCAGTTGTATTACACTTCTACTACTGAACTACTACTCTTGGTATCTTTTTAAGGGTAGCTATGATAGCTGAGAGAGATGGCCAGGGTCAGACAAATGTATTGCTTCATTATAATATTTCTTTAATTACATTTGCCTTCCAGCAGACAGTTTCAAGCAAAGCATTACCTGTACCACTCTATTCCTTCTCTCATATGCAATAGATCAGTAGGCAAAGGAGGGTTTTAGAGAAACCAGCACTTTTTAATGCCATTAAGAAAAGCATGAGTACAAAATACAAATTATGGAGCAATGCAATTCAGATGACTTAGGTGAGGTCTAGAAGCTGATATTTTGTGTGCCTTGTGAAATACATCTGTAATAGACAATGTGTAAGCTAACTTTAGCCACTTCTTTCTCTATCAGCTGCTGAAAACTTTTCAGCTTTTTTTTCACATTGGCTCAGCCAGGGACCCTTTGGACTCATTTGTAGTTTTATGATTAGGCAGTCTCCTAGAAGGGAAGAAGGTTTGCTTTCAGTTACTAAGAAGGAATGTGGGGTCAAATTGAGTTATCTAGCTTCTTAAGCAAGTATGACAAACCTCAGGCTTCTCCATGAAAAATGGCAATAGAAACTTCATCACTGCTGATTGCTCACAGAACAGTACAAATGAGTTTGTTGCCTGTACTACCCTAAAGATACATGAAGAACAGCAGTATCAGCAGCTACCACAGCTGGGTTAAGTTAGTCTGCTAATTACCTGTCTTTTGCCCAGCAAGATTGCATAGTGCAGGATCCTGGTTCCATTCAATTCATAGTGACCTACTATGGCACAGTCTATATCCTCAGATTTCCAATATAACAGATTCTTTGTAATTCTCAAGTAACGAGAAGAGAGAAGATGAACAGATGCTATGATCTTCCTCTTCAGTGGTCACTGTCATTGCTAAGCACCAGTATCACAAGAGGAGGCTTACTCTGTTTGCTTCTGCTAAATTCTTTTTGTTTGTATTGCAGAATTGCCTCAGAAGATGATGACAGCAAAGATTAAGAAAGGTAATTATGTTTACATAGCAATCTAAGACTCTTACACAACAATAAGGAATTTATCTTGTTTTGGTAACTTGGAACAATACATAAAGAACTTCACTCCTAACAAAACCAGCAATGTCAGACAAAACTGAATTCTGACTCCTAATCTTGTTCTTCTGTAGACTTCAAAGACTTTGAGGACAGTTGTGGTCACTGAAGATGATAGCTGAAACCTCTTCTCCCCAAAATAAATACATTGTGACACTTTTTTCCTTCTATTTCTTCAGTAAAGAGAGAAGCAACCTGCAGAGATTCAAGCACTGTGTTATTAGATGTGATGCAGAACTCTTATTGTGTGTTTTGAGAGCAGTCTAAATGTTTCCTCCAGTAGAACTAGCAAGTTTCCCACCCCTAAAGGGACACATCGTCTACAGAAATTTAAATGCCTGATATTCAGCCTTTCTCATTAGGCCCTGCTTAAGCATCAAGAATCACTTGCCTGTTGGTTTGTTGAGGTAATCTATGTTCTAACAAGGATATTTAGGTTTGACACCTAGAATTGAGCATACTCTGTTAAATCAAACTCAAGGCTATCATCAACACCATCACATGTTTACTGCTGTTTCTAGTGATGTGATCTTGAGTATTGAGTCTCTGGAGAACGACATGGGATGTAGAAGTATAATACTAGTTTGTATGGTTAGGATTATATTGCCTCCATGACCTCTCTCTTCAACATTGTCTGTAAATGTTTGCTGTGAGCTCAATTTTTTTTATTCATTTCCTTTTTCTGCAAGGACTATTTCAATGTAAGATTTAATGGAGAGCAGCTAGTTTTAAGAATTAGTCGTAGTCTTCCATTCTGCTTTACATACTCATTATCTACCTTCAGTTAATATCTATCTAATGATATTTTTCTCTCATTTCACAGTACTATGCAGTGTTTAATGAAAGAATTATTTCTGTAGCTGCTACTGCCTAATAGGTGGTGTATGGAATACAGTTCCTAGATTACAAGAATTACATGATTTGGAAGGGACCTTAAAAATCATCTAGTTCCAAACCCCTTGCAATTTATAGGGACACCTCCTACTAGACCAGGTTGCTCAAAACTTCATCCAGCCTGGACTTTGAACACTTCCAGGGGTGAAGCATCCACATCTTTGTGATCATTTGTCCCTATTTGACAAGGTATAGAATCATAGAATGGTCCAAGTTGGGAGGGACCACTGAAGGTCATCTAGTTGAACTCCCTCTGCAGTATGCAGGTGCATCCCCAACTAGATCAGGTTGCTGTGATTGACAGGCTACTGAAAAAGAGGGGAGAAAAAGCAATAAAAATATTCCTATAATGCATCAGGATATTACTGCGAAGTTATATATCAAACAAAAATGCCACAATAAAGCAGCAGTTATTTTGCTGCTGCTTTGGTCTTTAGTCCAAAGTTACAGGTGTATTGTTCTATTTTACAGTGTGTCCAGTTCTATTGTTATGTTGGAATGTATGTTGATTTTTTTCTGCCCCCACTCTGTTCATCATTTGCCATTGTTTGTAGAAAAGCCCAGCTTCTGCTTTCATGAGAAAGACCCTGGAGTCTGCCGAGGCTATTTTTCCAGGTATTTCTATAACAAAGAAACCAAATCATGTGAAGTATTCAAGTATGGTGGCTGCTTTGGAAACCAGAACAACTTCAAGAGCTTGGAAGAATGCCAGACTACATGCCAAAACAACTGTAAGTTGCTATCCTTGTTATTCTTAGCCTTATAGAAAAAGTGTCATCTTTTCAAGGTATCTTGCTGTGATAATTTGGGTGCTACCTGCCACCCCCCACTTTAGAAATCACCCAGCCTAGACTCAGCCAGCTCTGGAAATGGAATGAAGCATTTATATTTACAGCTTAGCACAATATGCAAGCAGATATTTACAATATATACAGCTACATACAGAAATATACAAGTTAAAAGGTAATATAGAAACACAACACCCCTCCCACAAACCTGAGTCCCCAGGAGGGGCTCCAAACTGCCCTTCCACCTTTTCCCACTCCTCTCTACCTTACCCCAGACATTGCCTTGTGCCCAAGGAAGAATGGAGGGTCAGCCAGGGGAGTTAGGGAGCAGGTGGATTAATCAGATTAGGTTAGAGAGAGGGAAATGCAGCTCAAAGCCTGGACAGAGAGCAACTGCTTTACCTATGTTTGGATTCTTGCTCTTATACCTCTCAACAAGCCTATAAGTACAGCAGACATCACCATTGTTTCCCTTTCACAGCCTGTAATCTAGTTCTTCTCACCAAAACATTCTAGCTAGCTTCAAACTAGCACACTTGCATGGCGAAAAAGGCAACTCAGGATATTCTGAGGTGTCATTATTTTTTATCTGATATTTGCCTTAATTTTATACATATTATATATATTTAAAAAATTATAGGTGTGGAGATATATAGTATATACATACATGTGTGATTTGGTTGTGCAGCTGCAAAACAGCCATTCTGATCGTTCATCCACTTCCTCATCCCACTAGCTCCTGTTAATTGTTCTGTGTCAGAGTACAGTAACCTTCATAACATCTCTCCCCTTCACAAAGTGCTTCATTTTATTCACGGGGTGGACGCGTTTTCCCACCCAATGCTTTTTGTATTATTTGTCTCTAGTGAGCCTCTTTCCAGGCCTGTTTCCTAATCTGTCATTTTGGCAAGAGGAACTTGAGCTTATTCCCATTTAGGAGAGGAAAGAGCCCATTGTGATTCTTTTTTAAATTATATATAGAGAGAGCCATGTACATTTCCCCTGCAATCGCTGAACCATTTCTTTCTGGGCTCTGATTCCACTTTTACTTTGCAGATTAAAAGTTGCAGAATGCAGGGTTTTTTCCCACATAATTTTAATTTGAAATAACACCTCCATGTAAATTTGTATGAATACCCAAGAAGAAAGAGAGGAATAAGGGACATTGTTTTTAATGTCTTTTTTTCTGGTTGTTTTCCTTCCACGTTTGTTTCACTAAATTTATTGCCAGTTGTTCCAGCTGAAGAGCATCCTAATGGTGTCAACAGTAGTTCCCCAGTGGAAGAACCCAACCAGTCCCCTGGGATTTCTGGTAAGAATTTGCTGCTTATAGTTACCCTTTCTTAGTGCAGACACTTCTTGCCTTATCCACTTGTATTCTCATTTATTTGAAGATGTATGTTAGCTGAAATATGTAAGCACAGTGAGGTCAGTACTACCAAAATTGGCTTCAAAGCCAATTTTTTGTCAGTAAGACATTGTTATGAAGGGGATTTCTGTATTCCTCCCTTATTAGGGGGAGGTGAGAAATTAATTTGAGGCAGTATAAATTTTTTATAAAATATATTTATTAAAATTAATATTTACAAACTTAGCCACCCCCAACCACTGATTCATTCTAGTGCAAGGTTATGAAAACAATTAGGATATGATATAGAGAGATCTGGTTAATAACTGGAAATATCAACTATAGACAGAGAGAAAGATTCCCTTAGGCTTAGTGTTGCCTTGGGACTATGCTGTTTGCCCAGCAGGGGCTGAAACTGTGTCTGCTCTAAGGCAGAGGCAACTTATATTACAAAGGAATCAAAGCTTACTTAGAAGTCTTGCTATTATTAATAATCACCCTCCCAGGGTTGTGTCACAGCCTGTACCCTGCGTCAGGGTCTCTGTGAGGCTGGAATCTTCCCAGCTTGCGAGGAAATTATAAGTCTTCCCAGTTTCTGGGTAAACAGGTTTTCTCTAACCTTTTCTCCTGGTGTGAGGTGGTCTCTGCCTCGATGCTGCTGGTTTTCTGGATGCTGCATGTCCAGGGATGATCAGCTGGCAGGATTCAAGGAACAGGAGAAGGATTTGTCTGCGCAGCTTCTGGCACGGTCCTTTCACAGCTAGCAGGCTGTGTTTGTGGGTTTGCAGGCAATCTAAAAGGTCTGCCGTCCTGGTCCTTCTTACCAGGACAAAGCTAGGAGCCTGTGCTCCGTAGATAAATGCTAGATAGGTGGCCAGTATGCACAGCTGGCTCTAGGCTTAGGGGGCTATCGGCTCCCCGTACGTATCAGGTGCAGGCTTGAATGTGCTCTGCTTCTAAAGGTATGCAGACAGGTTAACTGTGAGTTGAGATCAAAGTAAGAGGTCTAAGCCTCAGTGAGCATCAGAGCAGTGCTTTGGCTTCCGAGCATGTTAGTGTGAGCAGCTAAGCGCTTCAGCTGCAGGTCAGAGCTGCTATGTGGATCAGAGAGCTGAGCTGTGCTGCAGGCAGGGTTAGAGAGCTGAGTCTGAACAGCTAAGTCTGAACACTCTGAACACGTGGTGCACCTTTGCAACCCTCTTTATAGACTGTGGGCCGAGATTCGTGGCCCGTTTGGCCATCCAAAGTGACCAATCAGGTTGGCAGTAAGCCAAGCGTTACCAGGCAGGAGCTGTTTGCCTGGACCCTCCCAAATACAGAGATCACCTGGGCAGACCCCAGGGATACATGGACTGGGGGTGTGTGTGTTACACAACCTGTTTGCTACCATGGGTCCTGGCAGAAAAACATGTCCAGGCATGTAGAGGCACAGGGAGGCCTCTGTTTTGGGCTGCAGCCCCTCCACCACAGACATATTTTGAAAAAGGATTGCAATTGCAAAGGTTATAATGTCTGCTAGGAATATAAATATCATATTGGATTTAAATTTTATATCAGAAAAATTAAAGAGGAGTCCATCCCAAAGTTGCCTCAGTGGTTCAGTTTCCTATACCTTTCAGACATAGAGAAATTCTGACTTTTAGTGATACTAATTGTGCTAGTTTGAAGCTAGCTAGAATGTTTTGGTGAGAAGAACTAGATTACAGGCTGTGAAAGGGAAACAATGGTGATGTCTGCTGTACTTATAGGCTTGTTGAGAGGTATAAGAGCAAGAATCCAAACATAGATAAAGCAGTTGCTCTCTGTCCAGGCTTTGAGCTGCATTTCCCTCTCTCTAACCTAATCTGATTAATCCACCTGCTCCCTAACTCCCCTGGCTGACCCTCCATTCTTCCTTGGGCACAAGGCAATGTCTGGGGTAAGGTAGAGAGGAGTGGGAGAAGGTGGAAGGGCAGTTTGGAGCCCCTCCTGGGGACTCAGGTTTGTGGGAGGGGAGTTGTGTTCTGTGTTACCTTTTACCTTGCATATTTCTGTATATAACTGTATATATTGTAAATATCTGCTTGCATATTGTGCTAAGCTGTAAATATAAATGCTTCATTCCATTTCCAGAGCTGGCTGAGTCTAGTCTAGGTGATTTCTAAAGTGTGGGGGGGCGAGAAACACCCAAACCATCACATGGAGCAAGGTGAATGGATACCATTCATAACTTATTGTGTCTAGATAACCAAACACTTCCTGTTCCACTCTTTCTTCTGTCTTTCAGTAAATTTGTTGCCAACTGCTCCAAATGAGAAGTCTAACACTCCAAACAGCAGTTTCCCAAAGGCAGAGGGCAACCAGTTTCCTTTTTTTTTTGGTAAGAATTCACTTTGGCAATTCTTAGTTCACAGACTCCTAAATGCACTGTGAATTGCTTTGCTATTTTCACCCTTTTTCCTACACACCTGACACCAAAGAATGGGCTTCCCTCTATATCAATTGTTGTGTTAAGCAAAGAAAATCAAAACAAAGAAATATATGCTACTTACAGATCTCCCATAAACATCAGAAAGTAGAAAACTGATCATATCCTGTTCCCTTCTGAATGTGTGCACTTTCTGAAGGTCTGATAAATACAAAAATTTAAGGACAAAGATTCATAGTTCTTCTGATCAAAGTTAATATTATCATTCAGTTCTAATTGGCAATTGATTTAAAACTCCTTTTATCCACTTAAAAAGGATCATCTTTGGGTTTTGGAATATGGCACAATATATTTATAATAATTAATTTTTATTTTCACTGAGGCATTAAACTCAGATCTTGGTTTGAGCATAGTCAAAGTGATTGTAGATTAATTTTGTGTCTGTCTTAATGGATTTTTGCACTGTTTACTGGATGTTTACTGTAGAGGGCTAGTTCTAACAGTGCCCACTATAGATTGCTGGTACTTGCTCACACTGCAGAGGGTGATTGAATTTGAGGCCATGTCATTTTTGTGATCCACAGTTATGCAAGAGGAAACAAGGAACAGTTGGGGAAAGCCTGAGCATTCTTACCAAGTATTTCTGTTGTTTTTTTGCATTTACACTTGTACTTTTGGGGATTGAGTGGTGGCTTACAGATTCATTAAAGCTTTTGTTTTATATATCTGTAACATAGTGGGCATGTAGGATGGCATTCCTGTGTTATGGTATGACTAATAATGCTCAAATGCGTGTTGTATTCTGTTCTTCTCTGCTGTGATCCACACGTCCTGTTGGGTTGAGGTAATTTTCTGTGATAGTTGGATTGTTCATTTACCACATACAAAGCATCAATACACTCTGTTATTAAAATGACTGTGAATATGAAACCATAAAGCTTTTGCCAACTTCTTTTATTGAAAAATATTCAAATGATTTAAGGCCTGGTAATGAGTCTAGGTTCAAAAGAACCTACACATTCCCTGAAGGTTTTCTCTCATCACATTAATCCCCCAAACAACTAATCTCTACAAGCAAAAGGGCATGATTCACTATGCTTTCTTAGAGGAAATCGAAGGGTTCTTGGATGTGTCAGCACTGGTGAATTTTCCAGTATAGCATATTTGGGGATGGGGAGGTGAACATAAGAGAAATAGAAAAACTGAAGGTTGGTAGAAGAAAGGGTCAGGGAACAAGGGTGAGTGGAGTCAGTGTAGCTAGATCAGTCAGGCAAGAAATGTGATGTTGGAAGGGCCAGCATTTCAGTGGAAAGTCTGAAGACCTCATAAATTCTTCCTTACTAAATAATCTTTGTCTGTCTTGCCCTAGCCTGACCCATGCATCCGCTTGCTGTCATTCTGTTTATCAGCCCATACTTTTTTAGGGATGAGCTAAAACCTGTGTTTCTGTGCAGTCACACTACAGGGGAGGAAAGGGTAGGACAAAAAGTAACAACAGATTTCTCCGGAGATGTGGGTAACATAGCCTCTATCCTGCTATTCCAGGATGGGCTGTTTGGGACAAAAAGGTGGATGTCCATCTTCTCAAGTGCAGGCCAAGTAGCTGGTCTGCCACTGTAATATCTAGTTTGTGTGTATACTGGCCTAGCTCTAGATCTTCTGTTTTTAGACACTTGGCCACCAGTAAAAATAAAATTTGCAAGGAGCTATTTCTTATAGAATACTTTACCTCACAAATGAAATGCTATTTAGTCTTGATTCAATAAATATTAAATATTACTGGTGCTATACATAACTCTGTAATGATGCCAGATGAATACATTTGCAACAAAATTCTTGACCTTTGGAAAATAAAACTTCTGTGGCAGAACAAAGCAAAGCTGTTTTTTCCCCCCCTCTGTATATAAACATGAAACATCTAGCACTGCCTCTCAACAATGAGCTTTCTTTAGAGACTGAAGATTGTTCTGGTCTTATTCTGCTGCAAGATCTAAAATAACTACAGGTAAGGTATATCAAACCTTTCATTTTTAGATTATATCTAACAATTTATGTTAGGAAATTTAGAGTGCTGCACTTTACATTCCATTTTTGAGATCTAAGTGGGATGCAGGATCAAAAGTCCATTTTCAACTTGGCACATATGGGATGGCACAGAGAGCAGTTCCTGTTATAACTGCTCAAAGTCAGGGCCATATCTTTTACTGATATAAATTGACACAATCCGATTTGCTGTAATGGAGCCACATCAATTTATACCTATAGAGTACTGTCAACAGCAGATGACTCATTTTTCTAATAGCTTGTCTACTTGAAGATTCTTTTATTTTCTCTTTGCTTCAACCAGAAATGAGATATTGAGGTCTGCGTATACCAAAACCCCAAACTTTTGAGAGTGTTAAATGCCCATGTCTAGCAAAAGAGAGTGCAGCAAGCATTGTTCCCTATCCAGCTCACCAAGATCACTTCAGACATTTTGTGACCAAGTAGCATTTCATTGTCACACAATCCCAGCTGAGCCTGAGCGATAATGAGTATTGTTGCAATGCAAAGTTGGGATGATTTTTGATAAATATGAGTCTATATCTGAGTATGCTTGTCTGAGAGATTCTGAAGTACGATTATGACATCTGTTTACAACACAGAGCAGGCTGTCTGGGATTCAAGAAAATGGTCTATGAGAAGGATTAAATCTTAAACCATGCACATTCAAAGTTTGTTTAGGTAGTAGTGAAGGCTAAGATACAATACTTATAATGCTGAAGGAATTAAGATTAAAAAGAAAGTGTATCACCTTTGGAAACGAGAAGAGGTGTCTCAGGAAAAGTTCAAGGAAGTTGCTAGGTCTTGTAGAAAAAAAAAATAGAGAGTCAAAAGCCCATTTGGAGCTCAGGCTGGCCACAGCTGTCAAGGAAAATAAAAAATGTTTCTATAAATATCTGAATGGCAAGAGAAGGGCCAAGGACAACCTCCAGTCCTTATTAGCAGGTTGTCTCCAGGACAGATGAACTCCTGAAGTGACAGATGGAGTCAGGGACCAGTATAGTCCCCTTCTAATCCATGAGGAAGAAGTAAGAGACCTGCTGAGACATTTGGATCCTCACAAGTCCATGGGACCAGATGGGATCCATCCTAGGATGCTGAGAGAGCTGGCAGCTGAGCTGGCCAAGCCACTCTCCATCATTTTTCAGCAGTGCTGGCTCACTGGAGAGGTTCCTGAAGACTGGAAGCTGCCAATGTGATACCCATCCACAAGAAGGGTCGTAAGGAGCCAGAAAACTACAGACCTGTCAGCCTGACCTCAGTGTCAGGCAAGGTCATGGAACAGGTCATCTTGAGTGCCATCACACAGCACCTACAGGATGGCCAAGGGATCAGGCCCAGCCGGTATGGGTTTAGGAAGGGCAGGACCTGCCTCACCAACCTGATCTCCTTTTATGATCAGGTTACCTGCCTGGTGAATGTGGGGAAGGCTGTGGATGTAGTCTGCCTTGACTTCAGCAAAGCCTTTGACACCATCTGCCACAAGAAGCTCCTGGCAAAGCTGGCAGCTCGTGTCTTGGACAGATTCACTCTGATATGGGTCAAGAACTGGCTGGATGGCAGAGACCAGAGAGTGGTGGTGAATGGTGCCACATCCAGTTGGCAGCCAGTCACTAGTGGTGTTCCCCAAGGATCAGTGCTGGGCCCAGTCCTGTTCAACATCTTTATTGATGATCTGGACGAGGGGATTGAGTCCAGCATCAGTAAGTTTGCAGATGACACCAAGCTAGGAGCAGGTGTTGATCTGTTGGAGGGTAGGAGAGCCCTGCAGAGGGATCTGGACAGGCTGGATAGGTGGGCAGAGGCCAATGGGGTGAGACTTAACAAGGCCAAGTGCAGGGTTCTACACTTTGGCCACAACAACCCCAAGCAGCACTACAGGCTGGGGACTGAGCGCTGGAGAGCAGCCAGGAGGAAAGGGACCTGGGGGTACTGATAGATAGTAGGCTGAAGATGAGCCAGCAGTGTGCCCAGGTGGCCAAGAGAGCCAATGTCATCCTGGCCTGCATCAGGAACAGTGTGGTCAGTAGGACAAGAGAGGTTATTCTTCCCCTGTACTCAGCATTGGTCAGGCCACACCTTGAGTACTGTGTCCAGTTCTGGGCCCCTCAATTCAAGAGAGATGTTGAGGTGTTGGAATGTGTCCAGAGAAGGGCAACAAAGCTGGTGAGGGGCCTGGAGCACAAACCCTATGAGGAGAGGTTGAGGGAGCTGGGGTTGTTTAGCCTGGAGAAGAGGAGGCTCAGGGGTGATCTTATTACTGTCTACAACTACCTGAAGGGACATTGTAGCCAGGTGAGAGTTGGCCTCTTCTCCCAGGCAACCAGCAATAGAACAAGGGGACACAGTCTCAAATTGTGCCGGGGAAAGTATAGGCTGGATGTTAGGAGGAAGTTCTTCCTAGAGGGAGTGATTGGCATTGGAATGGGCTGCCCAGGGAGGTGGTGGAGGCACCTTGCCTGGAGGTGTTCAAGAAAAGCCTGGATGAGGCACTTAGTGCTGTGGTCTAGTTGACTGGCTAGGGCTGGGGGATAGGTTGGACTGGATGATCTTGGTGGTCTCTTCCAATCTGGTTGATTCTATGATTCTATATCTATACTTTGTATAGGTTGGAACAATGGCCTTTTTATCTACTACTTGTTTCTCATCATTAGTTTCCCTATTTTTTTTCTAGAAACAAAATATCAAGTATTGAAGTTTTGGGTTTTATTCTCTCACCAAAATGAGTCCAAACATCTGCACCATGAAGAAAAAGAATTAAGAGAAATGTAACAGAATGTTATCCTGTATTTTGGTCACTGTAAAGCATAAAGCCCATTTGAGACGATCTGGCAAATCTAGTGGTGGGGTAGTTCCAGTTCCCAAGCTCCAGCTGAAATTGGTTACAAGGTGATTTAGTTGGGGCAATTAATGAAGCAGGGATTATAAAATGTAGTTATTTCTGGAAAGCCCTGCTCACAACTATATACAAATTAGTTAAATATGAGTTCCAATTCAGTTGGAAAAATCTTCACAAGGATGCTTAGGAGCAATTCATTCATTTAGGAGAATCAGAAAAATTGGAAAAGTTTAGCCATAAAAAGGCTTTGCCACACTTACAAATAGGTAGCCTAGAGCCCTAGGGAAAGTCTGTTCTACTCACTGCAGGGGAGTAGAAATTTTAAGGTAGTTTCTGGTTCCTTTGTGGCAGTGTTGGAACTGCTCAGCCATTGAGGGGCTTCTAGATCTTCCCATAGTGCTGGGAAAGAGGCAGACAATCTCTGCCTTGATCATGGTTCCTCTTGGCATGGAGGTTTGTAGAGGTGCAGGCAGGATCTCTTGCAGATGTGCACAGAGCACAGTATCAGTGGCACGGCATGAGGCACTTAAATGTCTTCTCCTGGGAAACTGACTTTGAAAAAGAACAACAACATTTTTAGAAGGAGTACAAGAGTGATTCTGAATAGCATGTGGATGATGCTCTGTCAGTTGGATCATACATGCATAGATAGTTCTTATTCAGCAGTAACCACATCACTGGCTTCACGTCTACCCTAAAGCTTACAGTTGTGAAAACTCCTTCCTGAGGTGACTGTGGAGCCTCTCTGAAAATTCTACACACAAGATAAGTAACTTACCTTATGAAGCCTATATTTAAATTCTGTTATGTAATTAGCTTCTGCTCTTTGGCCCTTTTATCTCTGGTAAGCCTTTCTGCTTTATTCTTTTTAGGTTCAGAAACTGTCAGGTTAGCAGAGCTAAACATTTTGGTTTAATGATGCTGAACATATGCTTTGAAAGCTATCATTCTCTACAGAGAGACAGATAAAATTCCATGCACAGGAGTCCTCACTTTGTGATATCAAAAGCATTGCATTAGTTCATTTGACAGCCACCTTCGTCGTAAATAAAACTGTGGATTTAATAGGAATTGAGAAGTCTTTCTCTGGATCCAGAGTGAGTTTTGCTCTTACAATTGTGCCACAGTAATACTTATTTTATAACCTTCAAGTAATTTACTCCTTCTCTAAAAAAAAAAAAAAAAAAAGAAAACCAAACAAAAAGGCCAAACCCCACCAACTCATGCACTTCTGAATTCTTTTTTGTACAATGTTGCTAATACAGTTTCAAGTGTATTATTTTAATTTTACTGTCTTAGCTTTCCATGGATCAGATCAGTTTTTGTTTCTTTCATGGCAATTCTTCATGCTTTCTCACCATGCCAGTTCAGCTGTTATATTTGGCATATGAACCTTTTTTGGCAGGTGCAATGTGTAAGACACGCAAGATGCAGCACATTCTTTTGGGGTATTTCCTTGTCATCCATTTGAAACGCCTAAGTTAATTTATAATTTCTTGCTTTCAGCAACTCATCTGTTCCTGCTTTTGTGACAGAAGGACGCCTTCAGCTCTATTGCAACCCACATTCTTCCTAAAATGTTTACTTGCTTTTTTAATCTGAAACACTTATACCTGACTTTGTAAAGAAGGCCATCTGAACAGCCTTACATTCCACTTCTGTGTGTTCAGACCTCAACTGTCTCAATCCTTCCTTTTAAAAGGAAAAATATAAAACAAGGTATTAGGTTTCATATTAGAAGCACCTGCCACTTATGACTGAAAAGTTAGCAGGATATTTTGAAGCTCTTCCCTATCTGCTTTGAAGCAAAATGGCACTCCTTTGGCTCCCTCATAACTGATGATATAATGGCTCTCCTTCAGTTTCTTGCATCTTGTGCAGCAATTGTATCAGTTCTAATTTTGTATATGAGTCACTCCAGACTGATAGATAAGAAAGTTTCTCCAAGGTTGGGAATTCTGTCATGGATTTGCTTCTTGAACTTGTTCCAGTGCCCTACAGGTTCATCTTCCAGTGTTTCAGTTCTCATACTGTCACTTGCAGCGACACTGAAGAAACAAACCATCAGCCTACTCCTTGGAATGGTAAAAACCTCACAGCATCACTGAAGCACTAGCATCTCAGTCGCTTTGTGCACTTATCTTCACGTGCAATCCTTTGTTATTCTAGGAGTTACAAGCTATTGTTTGAAAATTGCTCAGTGTTTTCTAACAGACTGACTTCTGTCTCTTTAGTCAAGCTTTCTGTATTCATACAACAAACTCAGTATTAAGGTATTGAGTCTTACATGGGAAATGCTGGGTTACCTTCTGCTTGACTTCACAATGTCTAGCAAGAATTAGGAAAATTCACTTCATTAATGAGTATTAATATTTACCATCTTTTGAAAGATGACCAATTTAAATTATTTCACTTTCTACAAGTACTTCACTTAAACTTCTCTAATCAAATTTGAACACTATCTCCTGTCACAGAAATAACTACATATTTGTCACAGAAATAACTACACATTTATCACTAAAAATGTAGGAAACCTTTCTTTCTGGAAAGTTTTTGCCGGCTTTTGGAATTCAAAGTCAATAACATTTGCTGTGGTACTTTTTGTAATCGTAAAAAGACAGCTGTTTCTGTAAAGCAGCCTGTATTTTCAGGAGAGCAAAGTTACATTTGCAAGAAAAATTTCTATAAATATCAATGTAATAACATCAAGAAAACAGAAAACTGGTGAACTGCAGTGCTATCTCTAACCTTGGTTTTCTTGCTGTTTCTAGAACCATCCCCTATCCCATCTTTGTGCATGACTGGTATGGACAGAGGACTTTGTAGAGCCAAAGAATTAAGATTTTTCTACAACTACACAACTGGAAGATGTCGCCCATTTAGCTACAGTGGTTGCGGTGGGAATGAAAATAATTTCACCTCCAGAAAGTCATGTTTGAGGATCTGCAAGAAAGGTATGGGAAGTGATACTGCCAGAGACAATCATGAGAGGTAAATATTATGAAGGCTGAAACACTCTTGCAACTTCCGGTAGTAAGTATTGCCTGATAGTAGTTGAAAGTCATAGAAAAGTGAAAATGAAAATCAGAAGAGACATGGAGCTAGAGTGAGAAAATAGGACAGTAAAATATAGCGTACAAGAACAGAAATGAGACAACTTGGCACTGGTCAGGCATATGACAACTTTTAGGTAAGACAACGTTCTTTTTAAAAGAGTATTTCTTGAAAACAAGGCTCACATCTTCTTTCCAATAATCTCAAATGCATTAGTCAGCATCCAACCCTGTTTTCTTCATTTCACCTGTAGGATTCAACAAGAAAAAAGGTGAAAGAAGATCAATAAAAATCAAGAAGAAAAGAAAGAAAGAGTCAGTAAAATACTGGGATGGGGAGATCAGCCCTGGAAGAACACAACTGTGATTTTACAGAAAAGTGAAGTAAACAACTACTTACCACTGAATGACAGCCTTTAGTGTACACTACTTAAATGTATTTACTGTACCAATTATTTTGATTACATATTATTAAACTGCTTATATTTTTATTATGTATTCCTTATCCGTGTTAATAAACACTACCTTTTACTTTGATACAGGCTCTTAAATTGTAGTTTGATTGCATGTAATGACTGAAACAGGACAGAACAGACTGTGTGGGTGTATAGCTCATAATGACTAAAAAGAAGACAAGATTCAAGTTTACTTTATTATGCAATTATTCTTTTTTTAAATCTGTTTTTGCACTAAAGAAAGCATAATGCTTGTCAAAGAGTAATCACTTGTCAAGTGTGATTGTTTCAGTCGTGGATTAAAAGATAGGTCTATTGCTATAAAGAGAAAGTAGACACTGGGTTTGTTTAATCAGAATTATTTTAGGTTATGCAAGCTAACTTAACTCCATTGAAGTTACTCACAATACTGTGAAATGAATGTGGGGTCAGAATTAGCCCATAAAGTGTTAAAGTATTAAATGACTGAAGCATTATTTCAGATACTTGCAAAAATTTAAACATGTATTTGCTGAGAACGTTGATTTTTATTCTTGTTACTGAATTTGACTTATGACTAGCAAGGCAAAAACTTCCAGCAATATGTGTGGAATTTTTACAAAAGCCAGAACAAATTCCTGTTATAGAAATAAATTCAGTTGCTTTAGACATAATTGTGCTTATTCTTCAGTTTGCTTTGAGGGTTTTTTTGGCTGGAACATTTTGAAGATTGACATGAAACAGTGGTAGAGTTCCTGCCCTTCTCCAAGGCACCTCTCTGATCTTGAGTAAATCTATAATGAGACATTTTTAAAAGGAAAAACATGGTATTAGGTTTGTATTAGAAGCTGCTTATGACTGAAAAGTTATCATGATATTTTGAAACTCTTCCCTATCTTCTTTGATGTTGTTATATTTTAATGTATTGCATTTCTATTAATGGTTAAAACTGGTAAGGGTAGTTACTCTGCTATTTGCAAGAGGTGGAGCACAAGTAAGTAGGTGAAATAGTTGTGAAGGGCTCAGATACTACAGCAAGGAGCAAGAACAATGACAGAGTAATGAATGATCTGTTGGACTCAGCTGCTTTTGCTTACACACTATGAATCACTTGTGTGATTTCAGAAAACCTATGTTTTATTGCCTGACTAGCTCTACAGAGGGGCTAAGCTTTAATGTTGAAAATGAAAGCATTTATGCTTTGTAAATGTCTAAGTGACAGGGTAAGTGTGATGGTTTGGGTCACAGATTCTGAAACAAAATTCTATCCAAATCTCTCTTCTGGTGCCTAAATCCTTCCCTGACTCCTTCAATCTAGGAGCGTTAAATCTGAGTTTGAAAACTGCTCATGGGACTGAAACACACATTGCAAAATATTTATGTAGAGTCTTGTCATATAAAATACATAAGCACCACAAACCTCCAATGCAGTATATAGATCAAACAAGTGCAGTTGTGACAGGAAACCTGTAAACTCCATAGACTGCTGAGAACCAGTAATATCAGCCTTCCACACAGAAGTAATATGGTGTGTCACTACCTGCCAGTTTCAGTTCCAGTTTGATATCTTCCTGTTCTAACTAATAGTTTTTATTGACTTTACTCTCTAGGTATTGTCTGTACTCCATGCACCAGCAGTCCTGCCTGTAGATGTGAGTTGCACTATGCAAGAGCAGAGCAAGTAGGTTAAACACTTGGACCTTTTGGAATTTGTCATTGCAGACAAGTGTGCAAAGAGCACAGGGTTTAAACAGCTCCCAGTTCTTTCCACCTGTAGCACTGCAGATGCTTTAGCACAGCTGTGTAAGTGGTCTCCAAACACAGGTTCTGTTTTTAGGTCCCAGTCGTTATGGGAGACGCAGGATGTAGCAGTGGGCTGAACACCCCATTAACGGAAGTTACCCTGCTTCTACGTTGACACTTTCCTGTGTCTGCCTGGCTAGTAACACAGGTGAACATGCAAACATCTGCTCCTTTTCTTGAATAAATGTCATAATAAAGGCAGTAAAAATATTTAATTTTTCATTCTTAGGTATATCAATTTCCCATGGGCTGCTCACATTAAAACTCGGGTAGCTGCTAGAATTGTGTGATGTACTTTGGAGCAGCAAGTAAGCTGAGATAGGCTTGGCTTGGCTAGGCTTGCAGCTTGGCTCCTCCAATAGCCCAAGGACTCAGCAAGAACATTGCATCTGTTGTTTCAGAGTAAAGCAAAAAAGTGTCAAGCACTGGGTAAATAACACACTTATAACACTCACCTTCTGTCACTGCTTGTCTTTTCTTTCCAATTTATTTAGGCCAGCATCTCTCCTTCCAATCCATCTACCATTTCAAAGACTTGTTTACATTTTGAGAAAGACTTCACCTTTCTAGATTGTACCTTTCAAATATATTAAAGCAGACATAAGGATTATGGAATCATGGAATGATGCAGATTGGAAGGAATCATTAAAGATCCAACCGCCTTGTACTGAGCAGACGTATCTTCACCTAAATCAGTCTGCTCAAAGCCCCATCCAACCTGACCTGGAATGTTCCTAGAGGTGATGCTTCCATCACCTCTCTGGGCAGCCTGGGCCACTGTCTTCCCACCCTCAGAGCAAAACGTTTATTCCTTAGATCTGGTCTGAATCTCCACTTTTTTAAGTTGAAAAACATCAGCCCTTGTCCTGTTGGCTGTTTTTCATTCACTTTAGAGGTTAGTTATGTTTCAGAACTTATTGCTTGCAGTGGCATCATCACTTGAGCTTAGAACCAGCTTGCAGTAAAGTGGCAGATACGTTTGTGGTTTCTGTGTAAACTTGAGCTCTCGGTAGTTCATTCATAGGCAGCACGGGTGAGCAGGGCCCTTGGCTTTGCCTCTGCAATCTCCTACCATGTTGCAAATAATTTGTCCAGGTTTTTTTGCACATGAATCTTTTACCACCGCCCGTGCATGTGCTGGCTACGCTGGCAGCCGGGGACCATGACGTACGGATAAGCCATTGGCCGCGCTCCCGGGGCGCGGTGATCGCACACTACAGCGGCACTCGGACCGCACCCGGCGGGAGACTGCGGGACGCAGGCGGGCGCATGCCGAGCCATGCGCACCAGGGGGCAGCACGGCACCGGCTGCCGCCACGGGGCGCGCAGGTGTGAGGCGGCTGAGAGACAAGGCGACGGAGCTGCGGGCACCGCCGGACAGAGCTCTGCAGCGAACGGCGCCGCGAAGCACAGCGCCTCGGCTGCCCCGGGCATGGCGGAGGGCCGGCGCTGCTTTGTTGCGCTGTCCGTTCAGGAGGAGAATTTTGTGGGAAAACAGTCCCTTTACGGCCAGGGAAGAGACGTTTGTCACAGCGGCTGTGCTAGAGCCCCTCACGAGTGGTCACCGATTTGCAAAACCGTATCTGTCCTTGATGTTCTCAGATCAAAATTCAGGTTAAGTGGTGAAATTAGCTTGCCTTCCCCCCCCCCCCCACCCCCCCACCCCGCTCCCCCCCTCCTTTCCTTGGTTTTGAGCCGCCTTCGGATAAAGCGCAGTTAGTTGTGCTCAGTTAGATCCCTTCTGAACTGCTCACGCCCACGCGGCGTACAATCAAGGCAGCCTGTATTGGTGTAATTTACGTGCCTTTCAGCCAGAAGGGGTAGCTGAAGTAGTGTGGGGGCCTCTGCGCCTTTGAAGTGCAAATTAAACCGGCTGAGAAGTCTCAAATACCTGTAGAGTAGGAGTAAGGAAGTTTCAACCACAGCTAAATAAGTAGAATATAAGAGTTTCAAATGGAAATAAAACCCCACCAAACTCCATACAACTTCTATGGATTTGACATACCAGATCAAACATGTAATAAATATCTCCAGCTAATTCAGGTGCCTGCCCTGGAACATGTGCCTGTCTGGAATACATGGATTATTTTCTAGGTTACAGTGTGTAACATTCCATCATGTTATAGTTCATGGAAGTGGTCTAAAATAGAACTGATGTAAAATAATGCAACCAGACTCACTTCTGATAGAATGCCACTACCTGAGGTGGCACCCACCATTTATTTCAGGGAAGTTAATTTTCATCACTGTTCAGAATCAAAGCTAATCCCAGGTTTATATCTGTTTATGTTGCTTAGAAGTTTAGAGTGCCTGTCCTTAGTTCATCACTTACTATGAAACTCAAACATTCTCCTGTTGATGTAAGATCCTACAAGCACCAACACTCATGTGTGCCAAATGAGTATTAAAGTCATAGGCCTGCTCTTTTAGTGACCCTAGAGTATGATTTCACAATTCATACTATCCACTGGCTGTATGAATTTAAAGTATTCCTGTCCCTCTTTTCCCTCATCCAATTTTCCCTGACTCTGGCTTGGGGATGGGGGTCTGGGGTTGTGGGTTTTTTTGCTTAGTTTTGGAATTTTTTTTTTTTTTTTCATTTTTGAAGAAAAGATTTTCAATGGCTATATGAGTTTCCTCATCCCGTTCACAGTATGTTCTACAAACATTTCTGCTGGTGAAAAGAGTGGATGAACAATAGGTAGAGAGAAGGAAGCAAAACATTTTTATTTTGTTTCATGAGCAAATTCAGTGGTTACAATTTTGATGAGCACTTATAAGATCACAGTCTTTGTGAGGTCCTTATGTCCTTCCATGAGGAGTACTGGTCTTACAGGTGCTAGTTTGATGCTCCATGAACTCCTCTTTTGTTCAGCATAGTATTGCCACATGCACACAGCAACCGTCTCTTGATGTGGAGAGCCCAGGTTCTTCTGCCTACAGGACAGATATTAGTTGTAAAAAGAACAAGTAATAACTGCTCTCAAAGAAAAGTTTTTGGGTCCTGATACAAAATTCTGTAGGGATAGTTAGAAGAGCTTCCATTAATTTTTATTTGTCTTTAGTAGTGGCAATTTTCAAACCGGATGGGCAACGCTTGTGCTTTAAGTCACTGACATTTAAACAAAGGCAGCCTCGAGTCGCATGCAGCAGTAGCAATGTTCTTTCTACCCTCGCTATTTCAATGACTTATTTAAATACAGATTCTTCCCCCCCCCCCCCCCCCCCCCCCCTTTTGTAAAAAACGAAGCAGGTCTTTAAAGTATGCTCTTGTTTGAATTTGAAGATGTGATTCTGACCTTTAAGGTAGTTTTATATTTGAATAGAAGTGTTTCTCCGTGGAGCTCTTCAGCATTCACAGAACGGGACACAGCGCTCCCCCTGAGCCCCGGCCACAGGTGGGTCGAGCCCATTAGGTTAGGGAGGGCCGCCGCTGTGGTAAATGGTCTCTGAGTAACGGTCCAAACGCTCTCTGCCTCTATCTGGAGGAGAAGGAATCTCAGTGGCTCGATAGGTGACAAGAGAGGTACCACGGTCTCCTTCGTTTCCCAGTACAGAATTTCCCGACTGGTTTCAGAGCACTGGCCGTTACTGGTGGCGGAGGAACTGCCGCCGGCCTGGGGCAAGAGGCGGGCAGGAGCAATGCTGTCGGAGAGCCGATGGCAAGCGGCAGTAGGGGTGCAGCTCCCAGCTGCTGCCTAGCAATGTCTGAGGCACCCAACGCACTGGGACATGCCGTTCGGGAGAGAAAAGTGAGGGCAGGCTGGCCGCGGGCGGGTCCGGGTGATGTCACAGGAAGCTCTGATGTTGCGCTGCTGCCGCCGCTTCGCGTCTACAATCGGACCCGTTCCCGGCGCTGGTGGCAGCCCCGGGGCCAGCTTCTCTGCCCTGCAGCTGCCCGCAACCTCGGGCAGCTCCTCTGCCCTGCAGTCGCACAACTGGATTATTCCCGCCGAGAGGATCACGCTCTCCTGGGGCTCTCCTTTGGCTGGGGAGGGAGCGAAACATCTCCTGTCTCCTTGACTGAAAAGGGAATTCAAACTCATTGATCTACCTGAAACCGTGTTCCTGCAAACTCCGTGTGGTGAGTACTGATCAAACCAGCCCCATTGTTTTACTTAAGAACGATATTTCTGTGCCATCGGAATGCAGCCAGTTACCATGTGTGCATGCTTCTGCCTTAGCCTCGGCGTGTGAGAAGGAATTTGCAGGGAGAAAGGGGTGAGGAAATCTTCGTTTATTTTTAGGGAGCGAAATACTGGGTTTGATCTTAGAACTGGTGCTGTTCTGATATATCCTCGAGGAAGTAATAGATCATAAACAGGTAGAAAAGAAGGTAAAAATATCTTAATCAGTACTTAAAGGATACTGCCTAAAACCTCTGGTATTAACTGACCAAATTTCGCTTTTTGCAGCTGGAGAGAATTAGAATCTCATTGGTTTGCAAAGGGTTCTTAAGACTAATTGAATACCTCTGGAGCTCTTTTGAGAGAGGCTGATTCAGGTGATGAAGTGGTGTAGATTTTCTTACTGAATATTCCTGTAACATCTCTGATGTTATTGTACCGGAAAGAGTCATATTGGAGTGATTTCATAATTAGGTTTTGTGTTGTAATTATACAACTAAAAAGGTAAAGCTTCTGTTTTGTTTGGACTTTTCCGCTTGCTTGAAAGAAAGTTAGCTTGACTTTGAAGCTTGTACACATGCTGGGGTGTTATCAGGTTGAGAGTCTTCACACACACACTGAACTGATTTATTGGAAAGTACTTGTCCACTCCTCCATTTACTTGAGAAACTATTGAACAGCAAGTGTGTGATTCTGCCTCTCGACTGGTACTGGAAGGCACGGTTAAGAGTCTTGCCGCTTCAGCTTTCCAAAGCAGATGAGGTATCCTCTGTTTTCACAAATAGTCACATTACCAAGATTGCCACATCTAGTCAGTCGCTCGTGTGTGTAAGCAAGTGATCTGTCCAATCGGTTCCTGAAGGATCGACAAGAAAGAGTGCAGGCTATAAATTGCATTTGACCTACACGATTCATTTAGCTATCCATATGTTTTATAGGGGCCAGGATTGTAAGTATATATATTTTGCTCTCTACCTTAATGTCTTGTGCCAGATACCTTGGGGTGAGACTTGCTCTTACAGTTGTGCTAGTGCAGAATCTTTCCAGTCACATTGTGCATACTGCAGATCTTGGCATTTATTTACAGTAATAAGGCATGTAATAATTAAAACCCATTAAGTGTTGTGCTCAAAGCATGATTGTTGGGCACTAAACCTGAGGTCTTTTCAGTGGATTGAAAGGAGATATGCTAGATAGGGATAAATAGGAATAAGACTGGATCTGAACCTGTGTGTTTTCTTTCAAAATAGACATGCTGCCATAGTGTCTGAAATTCTCAATTAAAACTAAATTATCTGTATTCTCACAGTATTTACTTTGGTAGTCTGCTCGAAGTGTCATTGACTTCAAATATAAGAGCAATTCCAAGGTCTTTATCCAACTAGAGTCTTCATCACAAAAGTCTATTTGAGACATTAAGGAAGATGACACTTCTAATAAAAAAAAAGCATTGATGTTGTTCCTATTGCATTTATCATTAAAACAAGTGTCTCCAGAAGTGTTTCAGCTGAACAATTTAGATTCATATTTTAACACTCTTCTCAAGTAACTGATTCAGGTTGCGATGGAACTGCCCGCATGGCTAGTGTCAGGCTTCTATGCGTTTGTGGGTTTAATATCAGAACCTACGTTAGTTGCAGTTCAAGCAAAAGCAGTGCCAGAGTAGCAGTGTAGAACAGTCTGTGCTTTCTAGTGGACCTGCATATATAGCATGCATTGCAAGTTCAAAAGTTACACTTCATCTGTGTTCTGGTAACTTCAAATGTTTCAATTCCTGACTCGAGTCTTAACACTGCACTAAGAAATGTGGTGTTTGTCGCTTTGCATAGACTTTTCCTGATACAGCACAACTGTTGAAATCCTGGGCTATTGAAAGCCAGTAGGAATTTTTCTATTGACTGTCAAAGGGCAAAATATTCTTTAATGTGGGTAATTTTCTTTTGAAGGAATTGTACATGTGTCAGCCGTCCAACCACTTCAGCTACGTGTTGGTAACTTGAGTGGTCTTTAATGCTCGCGTTGAAAATTAAGAAATCTCTTTGTCTCATTCTTGGTGACTTATGTCTTACCTGGCTTATAAAGGGGCCTGCAGCCCTGTCCTGTGGGCTGTCTAGATACTGCCATTCAGACTTAGGCTAGGATGGCATTACAACAAAGCTGAAGGAAGAAAGCAACAGTAATACATTATTCTGTGCATTCAAGTTAACCAGCTGCTTTCAAAAGCACTCCTAGCATGTGCATGAGCTGGTTAGGACTGGTCCCCTGAGAGTCCAGGAAATCATACAGATGAAAGATTAAAACCAGTCCATGGTCCTTTGGAAGGAGCCATTGCTATCAGTGTGTTTTCAATAATATGTACCCAGAGATATTTTTTAAGTATATATCTAGTCACTTCTATAGCAAATACTGAACGTAAGCTATTTATGAAGGCAACTGAAGGCATTTCTCCAGTGAGAAGGTGCAAATCTACAGTCAGGCAAACAGAACAGAACTTCTCTTTAAGAGGCTGTTCCCAGTGTGCTTATCTTGATCTGCAAAATTCCTTCTGTGCCTGTGATCATCTGTCATTCCTATAGAGTGCATGCATAATATTGTTATTACCTCAGTGCTACACTCACCTCTGTTCTGAAAGCATGTGTAGCTATGTCACTGGGTCTCACATCTAGTAGTTTTACACCTAGTGAGAATAGTCTCCTGGTTGCTGTAGCTGTCCCATGTAACTATTCTGTCCGAGGAGTATTTTGGTGTAGCAAATTGGCAGAGCTGTGCAATTAATGTAGCCTTGATACCACTGTTGAGGAAGGAATGAATACTTCTCTTTAAACAGATGTGAGTTGACAAAATTTTAAACAGTAAAATTAACCTGGAAGTACGATTATATATGTGTTTGTGTTTCAGATAAATAACAATAATAATAAATACATTATTTCTATGTGCAGTAGATGTGAGTCTATATCGTGCTTACCTTATTCCTAATGTATTAACTGGAAAGAGACTATGTGCGTTTTTAAAGAGACTTTCAAAGTGAATTAGTCCTAAACCTAATCCTTTGTTTAGTAAAATGAGTCATGAATGTTAATATTTTAAATTGAATACATTTGAATGTTGTTTACTTTTCATAGTTGAAAAGGAAAAAGCTTTCCATGGGTGTTCACAACCTCTGTTTTTCTCTTTTTCGCGCTCAACTTGGCAATTCTGATGTTTCCAGTTTAATTACGCTTGCACAAAGAGCAGCAGAAATTAACTTACTGCTTACCTGTTACCTTAACGAAGACTTCCACAGCTAGCGCAGTATAATATAAGGTCATCTTAGCAGATTTGCTTCCATTAGTTTTAGCAATGATTTTTTCTTTTTGTCCTATTTTAGAAGCTGGGCAAAACTGGGAGGCTAAACTTGCGCATTTTCGAAGTTTGGTTTTTCACAGCTATCTCTCATGCGTATCTGCTTTGGGCTCCTAGGCTTGTTTATACTGTTTACATTTTCCCAGCAAAGTTACTCTTTTTCTGCCCTAGTTCTGTGCAAACACTTTCAATCATTGCTGTGATATATACTGTCCAAAAACTTAAAGTGATTTATTTAGAGTTGCTTTTCCTTGGAAAAAAATGTGTTTGAAATGGACTTAACTGAGTATAATGCATTTAAGAAAGACTTCCCACAAGAGAAGCACTTCACAATCTGGTGGTTTTCTTTTCATGTGAACTGGTACAAATTTGCACGTGTCTCTGAAGTTGTTACTTTTGATTACAGCATAGATGTCACTCAAGACTTTTCTAAGCAGTTTTGGCCACTATTAAGCTGTGGCTGACCATTAAGATACAAAATGAAACAAAAGCAATGTTGTGTTTCTGGATTTATGCCCAGATCCTGCAGACCTTACTTTAAAAATATCTCAAAGAAAAATAGAGAGTTTGTTTAATGAAGCCCGGACCAGTCTGGCTTCCCATATAATATCAAGTAAAACACTGTGATTAATGATTTATTTTTATTTCAATTATTACTATGTTCAAAGCAGCTGCCTCACATACTGTGGTAGAGCATCAGTTGTGTTTATACCAAGTAGTAGTTCCTTACAACTCTAATGTTTTCCATGTGCTCTTTGAAATTTCTGAGCTTGAAAACTGCACAGCCTTGGTGCTTGTATGGGCATAAAGCATCAGTCTTTATATTACCATTTTGAATTTCCATCACTTTTTGTCTCTCATGTTGCAGTGGTAAAGTCTTGGCAATCAATTTTAATAAATTTGGTATTATTCTGGTACTGGCAGTACTGTTAGAGTTTCATTAAAACAGATGTACTGAGAACATGTTTGTTACACCACAACTCATTTGGTTTGTGCTTCAGTAGTATTTTTCATATAAATATCACCAGCAATTAATATTTTTGTCTTCCACTCTTGTGCTCTAGTTAGAAATTTAAATATAAATATTTCAGAAATTAGTAAGGCAATGTAAATTTTTCTCTCTGTAGTTGCATCTATGTATTCGTTTACTGCTCTAAATAGAATAAAATTACATTGTGTAACCTTTGATTACCAAAAGGGCACTTTTTTGCCATGCTGATCCTGCGAATTTCTGTATGATGACATTCAAGCCCTTTTGTTTCTGTCAGCGAAATCCAGCAGGTGTCACTCTGGGGATTAAAGAGGGAATATTACACTTCCAGATATATTGGTTTGGGAGACGAGATGTGAAATATAGAAGTATTTATTCTAATATATTTTTCCAGGATAACTTTTTGACCACACATGCATTTTTAATTTGTAAATTTCTTTTAATTACATGATTTAGTGGGCATATTCATCTCTCTGTATATCCTTTTGATACAGTAGGTAGTACTGGACTATGTAATGAGGAGTTTTACTCATAAGTGTTGGTTTGGAAACATAGGGAGCTGGGAATCATTTGAATATTGCCTCTATGACATAAGAAGGGCTTTTGTCATATTCTCTGGGAACCAAAATTACTCTTTTTGTAAATGGAAATCCCAGTTCAACATGTGGTTTCAGTCATGAATCTAAGGAGGGGCTCTACACTAGGCTGCTGCAAGTGAATGTGTTTTTCAGAGTGTCTGCATATTGTTTTCCATTTGAATTAGTTAAAATTGCCATGATATGTGGATACATGGAGAAGAGAAAGCTCTTTCTGTTGCACTGAGATGCTCATATAAGGATGTACAAGTGATATTTCATGGGAAAGAATAGAAGAAACTCTTGTTTAATCACAGAGTGTTTCTTTAGGGAGTGGTATAACTGTGTGTTTGTTGCATTCTGGTGATTTTTTACATGCGTGTGTAACTGCATATCCTGTGGATTCCATGTTGCTTGGAATAGGAGATAGTTGTTAAAGACTTGTCAGTTTCTAGAGGGGATTCTTATTTATTTCCTGTACTGTTTTAATATCACTTCATACTGAAGCAAATAGCAGGCAGCTTTGGAAGGCAATCCATGAACATAAATCTCTTTTCAAATAGAAGTAAGTTGCTTGCATACATATATGTGTTTTATATATCCATAAATATGCCTATTTTTTTTTCATGTGTACACACATATACACACATTTTTAAATTGTCTTCTTATAGAACTTGTAACCTCAGGCCACTTTAAACAATCCAATTTCCTTTCTCTCACTTTTTTTCCCTCCTGTTTAAGCCCCCATCCTGTTCCGTTTTTTATTCTCTTCAACTTCCTTTCCAGTGATGACTCTGAGTGAGTCACTTTGCCAGGCATTAAGAATGTGGGTTGACAGTATTTCCAAAAGCTTATCCTACACTGGCTCAGGGAGATGAAATTAACCTCTACCTTATCCTTCCTCTCAAAGAGAAATGTCTGTCTTTGCATGTCTAGTTTCTTGGAAGGGAGAGGTGGAGGTGAGAACCCTTTCCATAAATGCCTGTGTATTTAAATCCATAGTTCTCTTCCTTGAACTGTAACAGAGTACCAAGATCTGTAATAGGTTTTGGGGTTTTTTTTTAGTTGATTTACTGTTTGGTCGGGGAAAAAAGTTAGTTTAAGCAAGTTCAGGAAAGCCAAAATAAAGGCTCTTTCCTGAATGCTATTTAGCTACTCTCTGCATGCATGGCAACCATTCTGCAGTACTAATTTTTTATTAAATGTGTTGCTTATTGCATCATAGCACACTGAAAAGCCCACCAAGACTGCTTTTTTTTGCTATGTGGCTAGCAGCAATTGGAAAAGCACATGCTTAGCACCAAGTGGGCACTTTAAACACTAAACCAAATTGTAGCCTTTCTTGTGGTTATCTGCATGCCAGTGTGGTGTGGGGTTGGGTTTTTTTGGCTATGCTTTTTCTTTTTTTCTCTTTCTCTGTTTTGGAAGGAATGGGTAGAGAGTTGTTGGGGTTTTTTTTGTTTGTTTGGTTGGTTGGTTTTTTGTTTTTGTTTTTTTCTTTAATTTATTTTTTATTTTACTGTTTCTAATCTTTGTGTGCATCAGAAAATAAAATCCTTTCTGCTGAGATCTAAGAGAGAAAACTGTAGTTCTAGAGAGGACATACCAATGAGAGTAAGTAAGTTAAACGCTGCTACTGCAGTGTTCTGCTTACCTCGCAGAGCTGGGGAATATCTTTCCCCAGTAGATTTCACTAATGGAGATCTGAAAGATTAATATCCCTTTCATCATTTTCTATGTGTTATGTCATAAGTGTAATTAATGTAGACACAATTTACACACCAGTGAGTAGAGTAGAAATAGAAAACTTGTTCCTTTCTCCTTGCTATCACAGTATAGATTATATGAAAAACAAGACTCATGGGTGTCATTGTAAGATGAAACCATTCTTTGGGGACCACATCACTGTGTAGTTATTTATATTCACGTATGTTTAATTTCTCATTCTGGAAATACTTAATTTTTGACTCAAAGAGATGATTTCAGGAGTCTTCAAATCTTGCCAATGTCATTCTTGAGCTGATTATGGAAGTCACAGCATAATCTTAGAAGAACTTTATGTCTTCTCCGACCCTACATATGGGATGTGCTGTCTCAGCATTTTCAGGAAGCTAGGCAGAAAAAAGTTATTCATGACCCCCGAGGGAAGCTGCTGGGCCCAGGTCTTTTTCCTTTGTTGTTGGTTTGTTTTGGGTTTGGGTTTTTTTTTTTTTTTCCCTCCCCTAATTACCTCAGTGGAGTTCCTTCTCTAGAGATGATCACTCTTCTAAAAACTATGTGTGCAACCCAAGAGTAGAATTCAGCTAATGTAGTTTAACTGGACACTTTTTATTTAGCACTACAGAGATAAAATAGTCTGCTGACAGGCTAAGCTTTTCCTAGAGTCACATTACAGCCCAGTGAAGGACATGGCAGTAATTCAGGGTTTGTTGGAAGGATGGCAAAATGCTTGGGCTGTCTTTGCAGGGGCACTGGGGCACCAGAGCCTGGCAATTTTAGACTTAGAGGAGATTTGATAAATGTTTATAAGTATCTGAAGACTGGCCAGGAGTGGGGGGGGGGATGGGATGGGCTCTTCTCACTTGCTCCCTGTGATAGGACGAGGAGCAATGGGTGCAAATTGCAGCAAAAGAGTTTCTGCCTCAACACAAGGGGGAACTTCTTGACTGTAAGGGTCACAGAGCACTGGAATAGGCTTCCCAGAGAGGTTGTGGGTTTCTCTATGATCTGTGTTAAGATAGTATTGCCCTGGTCTGGCGGGGGTATTGGACTCGATGATCTCCTTGGGTCCCTTCCAACCCCTAGCATCCTTTGATCCTGTAATCTGCAAGACTAAGTGTGTGCAGTTTGAATGAAGCCAGCACCAAAAAAGCCCAGATTCCAAGCAGATTGCTGAGACCTATGGCAATAAGCTTTGTAAGTCAGATTAGAAAAGGGGAAAAAAGATACTGTTGAAATCTGTTTTGTTCACTGAAGACAGACTGTCATGACGGACAGTAACTCAGCCTCTTCAGGGAATGCACGTTTGCCAAACCAAAGCATTAAAAAATAGCACTATACCATGCAGGAACGTGGGGACTTCTTAAGCCAGAGGTTTGCTTTATTTTATTTTTGCAATTTCTGTAGCCCTTGCGTGCCCTAGATTTCCAAGATGTTATGTTTTCAAGTATTTTCAGCTTTTAAACAGGTCCAACTCCTCCTTTCTTGAGCAGTGACAGATGAAGTCTGGTAGCACAAAAGAAAGAAAGATGAAGTGATGTATGAAATGACAAATGCGCACAAAAAATGAATGCATGGTGAACCTCTGTAGGCAGTTCCCATAGGAAAGTAAACTGAACAAATGAGTAAATGGAATGATGCTGCCTTTAGCGTGACATTCTAACTGCAGAGACAAAGCTGACTCAGGTGTCCTGGGGTCAGTCAAAAGCTATTTCTTTATGTACAGAGACACTTGGGTAAGCTGAAAGATTCCTTTAGATGGTGAGAAATCTGTATTTGGAGTTGTGTATGAAATTAATTCACAGTAGGGTTGCTAAATTAATTAATCATTTGGTATTTTAATTTGACAGCAAAAGCAGATGCTGGGTTTCAGTGCATGCTCTAGGTAAGGTGCCAGTAGCTGCAGTGATGAGTTAACTCATCCTTTGTCATACAGAGTGAAGGTGAAACATTCAATGGTCACACATGGGAGATGCTTATTACCACATCTCCTCATCTGTGCAAGGGAAGGGTTCTTCCCATTTCTGCTACCGTGCTAGCTGTAAGCCTACTGACTAGAATACTCCATAGCCTCTTTGACTTTAAACTTGTGGTTTTTCTTTCTTGTTCCCATTCTTGTTGTTCTTTGTTGACAAGATAAATGCCTTTGTCTCATGGAGATTATGCAAAGATGTGAAGTTGTTTTGTAAGGCTTCGCATCCAGGTAACAGCCCAATCAAAACTTCTATGCATGTGCTAGGGTCTTTTCCTCACTTCTGGTCTGTGTCACTGTTGGTGCATGTGCAGTCCCATGTTACATTGGTTCCTTTGCTGCCACACATCCGCTATTTAAAAAAAAATTGCTGAATGAGAGTAATAGAGAGGAACAATGGATATCACAGGATGTTCAACACAGGGTCATTACAGTCTATTTTCTTGTGCAATCTTGTTATGAATAAGCTTCGCATTTACCAGCTTGCTTGGTTTGTCAGCACGCTGTTAGTAGTGTTGTAAGGCTACAAACTGCCTGTTTTCTGACAAAAGTTCAATTTGATGAAATGTCTAAGTAACTCTGTGGAAAGCTGCTTTTCAATATTTATAATAAACACATGTATTTTTGTAAATATTCACTAATTTCTCATCATTGGTAATGAGAGGATGAGCCAGGAAATTTTTTGCTATCAGACTGCAAATGAGCTCTAAGTGTACTTAGCAAAATGAAATCACTGGGCTGTCAGATCTAAAACTCTAGGTAGATCAGTTAAAATAAAAGTATTTTGCTTCTGAAGTTTGAAAAGAAAATAGGTTAATCGCAGTGATGCTTTTTTTTACCGGTGTGGTGTTTTTTCTGTAATGTGAAATAAGGAGTTCAAGCAATAGGATTCAGTCAAATTTGGAAAGATGTGAATCTGAGATTGGGCACCAGGGATTAGTAGAACAGACTAGAAACCAATCCACAGGGATTTGGGATGCTGATGAAAACTACACATGTTTTCAGCATTGTATGAAAATGTCTCAATCTTTAATCAAGACACATAATTTTCTTAGATATTAAAATGGTCTTGTTTGTGTTCTTGGAATAAACACAGCCTGATTTGGAATATTGGGCTATATTTGTGTAATAGAGTCTAGCAAATGGAAAACTGAGGGTACTGTAGGTCAGTACTGTGGTTAGCAGAACTGTGAAGGGGAAGTCTGGCAGCTAGATATTCTACAGCCTGTCTCAGTGCTGCCTTCTTTTGCATGCAAGGATAGGGACAGTGGAGGAATAAGCCACTAGAGGAGTGCATGTATGAGTCTGCAGAATGAGAAACATATCAACTGACATGAAGTGATAGTGGATGAGATTTTAATTGATGCTGCTCACCAAAAGCTTCTCCAAACTGTGCTGCTGTTGTCCAGTTTGACAGACGACTCACTGAAAGTGATAGAGAGCAACAGTTTTTCTGTAGCTCTCTGTCTTCACTTGGAGATTGAGTCTTTAATGCTATGAAACCCTTGACGTCACAAATAGGACACTTAGGCGGTTCCACATAGTGAGGCTGTGTGGATAATGTGCAGAACACAAACCAAGGCCAAGGGTTTACACAACCAAAGGCAATTTAGACAGTGACAAATGAGGAAAAAACAAAACAAAACACTGACAACTAACAAAATATTTGAGAGAAGTACAGGTTGGAGGAAGTGTCTTTTGTTCACTGGGTCCACACCACTGCTCTCTTTGACAGGTGAGACATAGAGGGTGTTTTGCAATTATTTACCATACCCGATGTTACTTACATCTCTTTAATGAAGAATATTAATACTTCACTTGGCATTTGGAGTATGGACTTCCTCGTGTAAAAATAAAGCATTTCATAGAATGGTTTAGGTTGGAAGGGACCTCAAAGATCATCTAGTTCTAGCTCCCTGCCTTAGGCAGGGACACCTTCCACTAGAACAGCTCACTCGAGGCCTCGTCCAACCTGGCCTTGAACATCTCCAGAGAGGGAGCAGCCACAACTTCCCTGGGCAACCTGTTCCAGTCTTTCACCACCCTCACTGGAAATAACTTCTTTCTAACATGTTATGATCTCCCCTCTGCCAGTTTAAACCCAATGCTCCTTGTCCTGTCATTACAAGAACTTGTAAATAGTCCCTCTCTAAGTCTACTGGAAGCCTTCTCTTCTCCAGGCTGAAGAGCCCCAACTCTCACATCCTGCCCAACTCTCACATCCTGTCCTCACAGGAGAGGTGCTCCAGCATCTTTGTGGCTGTCCTCTGGACTCGCTCCAACTCAGATGCCAAGCAACATTTCAGTCTAACTACAGCACAGTATTTAATGTGTTCCTCCTGAAACACCACATGATTTTATGTGCATCTGTGTGTGCAGGTTTTTGAGTGGAAAAAGCTCCCAGAGATGCACATGGATTTCCAGGATCCATTTGTAACTTTTTAGAGTAAGCATGTAAATGCTTAGAGCACTGAACATGCCACAGTGTGATGTGGTTTGTTTGCTTATTTGTTTGGTGGTGGTGCTTTTTATATAAATTCACCTGAGTTTTCTTAGAGGGTTAACCATTTGAAAGAGCACTACATTTCTTCAGTGGGACTACATGGGTCAAAATATATTTCTGTCAAGTTTCCAAAGAAGTATCTACAGCTGATGTCTGAAAATCTCTTTTCTTGACTCTTGATCAAGATTGTAACTGTATTAGAGTAGAAAATAAAATTATTTGCAGCCCCATAGAGGGGGATGGTCTCTGCTTGTCACAGACAGACATTTCCTGACACTGGCACTTGGTTAACAGCTTCCAGTGTTTGAAGATGTCATGGGCCATATGGATTCTGTGTGTTTGTGGCCCTTTGGGTTTAACGGGAAGGTCACTAAGCTATCGAGCAGCTTCTGTCTGTTTGAAGAGATTCAGCTGCCTTTCCTCCCCCACTGCTGCAGAACTTCTGTTTTCAAAGAGAAAACAGTACTGCTCCTGTGAATTTTCCAGTATCTAGACATTGTTGTCTATCTAAAAATAAAAAAAAAAAAAGACTGAAATGTAATTATTTTCTTTCTCACTTCCTTTGTGTTCCATGTGGTCCTACTGACTCTTTTTACAATAGCATACTCTCTCTGCAGCAACCACTCTCCATTTCTTTTTCTGTGATCTGAGAGTGTGTGACTGCTGCCTTTCTGAGGCTCTCTGTAGCCTTCTGGAAGAACTTGCTGTGCTTTCTAACATATAGTGCATGTTGTAATTAAAGCATAGAATAATCCTTGCTTTGCAGACTGATATAGATAATGCAAAGGGCGGTTGAGCCAGAAACCTTCCCCCAGCAGTCCTTTTGATTTACTTCATCCTGATTGCTTGAGAGCACTGTTACTAGACCCATTTGTAAGTTGAATCTCTTCCAAACAAGTGCAGGACTTAGCTGTGGGAATCTAGTTATGTGATGATTTGCAGCAAGATATTTTTGTAGGCAGTGTTAAGTAATGCAAAATCAGAGGTCTTTGTTTTGGTGTTTGCTTGTTTGTGGTTTTTTTTTCCTTCTAAAATGTAGCAAATGTGTTATTGTGGTTACTGATAGAAGATCCCTTTTCACAGTCTTCCACTGAAGTAACTGTGTTCCTAGTTTTGTGTAAGGAAGATAACCTTTGGAACATCCGGTTTCATTTACCAGCCCCTATCTGTGAGCTGCAGGGATCCTGTGCGCAAAGTCGCAACACAGTGCTCAAGGAAGACAGAAATCTCTGATTTTATTAGAAAACCATTTGGTGTCAAAACTGAGTAAAAGTGCGACTCCTCTCACATGTTTGTTTTAAATAGCACCAACTAATACTTTCTTCAAAGCAAGAAAGGGGTGATGGGATTCAAATAAAATCAGAATTCTCTTGTGTCTTTCCCAAAATTCAGACTCTACCATATTGCACATTGGTGAGAAATGTGTAGTTTGGGTACTGATTGCTCTCTCTTCAAATTTCAAACACCTCTGCAAGTTCCTGTTCTTTTCCTGGAATTAGGATCAAAGTACCAAACTATTACATAAAAAAGCTACTCCTTTATTGCTAGCAGGTTTATAACCTGGGAGTATGTAAACCATCATCAAAAAGCCTGCTCTCGTGAGAATCCTGTCCAGATTTCCAGACAATCAATTCCAGAACATAATCCAAAGAAATGTAGATACTTACAGAATTACAGCAGAGCTTGTGGATGGGTGTTTTGGTGGTGTGTTTTGTTGTTGGGTTTATTTGGTTGGTTGGTTTGGGGTTGGGTGTTTTTTTTTTAATATGATATAAGTAAGTATGTGTAAAAATGATTATATAATATATATTTTTTATTCTTCACTCTTCTCAGCTGTGTAAGATTTTCCTTTGTCGTCTTCCTTCATTAATGGTGTTTTATTCAGGTTAGTAGTTCTTCATTCTCTTAGAAATGTTTCATTTGTATGAACAGCAGCCTGCTAAAGTGGAGGGTCATGAGAATTTTCAGAATGAACTACTCCCCTTCTAGCTGTATCACCACTGAAGATTAACTTAAGCTAGAAGCTGGATATTATTTAAGCCAGTGCATAGTTTCAGGTAGATTAATAATGAATTTGCATGCTGTTACCAAGTTCTCCTCATTAACAAATCTTTGCTAAATCTATATGGGTCATAGTTTTAGGTTCAGTTGACTACTTTATTCAGATAATACTGTCCAAATACAGCACATGTAAAAATAACTCTGGAAAAGCTCTGTATTAAAACAGTGGCCATCATGAGCTTCAGCTTGTTTACTAGACCCTTTAGGTGATGCAGTTGTCAGTACTAGTGCTGTCTTAAATATTTAACAGTAATTAATTCTATTGCTTGAATAAGAGCACTTGGAGACCATGTTATCATTCTGTCAGTCCTGCCAAGCAGCTGGTGCTGCTTCTTGTTTTCATTTATTTGGTTGTCGTTTGGTTTTGTTGTTTTTTTTTGTTTGTTTTGTTTTGGGGAGTATTGTTTGTTTTGTTGTTTTTTTTTTTCTCAAGGAAATAGGATTGCTCTCACTGGAAAATTCTCTCCTTTCACTGATATAAATCAATAAACGTAATCATTCCAAGCAAATCACATTTGACATACATTACCTGTATGGACAAATACATATTATGCAGTGGTGATGCCTATTTATGATTCCTTGCTTCTATAATAGGTAAGATAATGAGATTATGTGGAGGTTACATTTTATTTATTTTATTAGCATCCATGTTCTCTTAAAATACAGTTTGATGATCACATAAGCTTAAATTAATTAGATTTCAGGAGGAAAAACTTTTTATCTGTGACAAATGTAGGGGAAAAATAGTTGGTCGGCACAGCTTGTGACTACAGAATTTGCTCTTTTATAGTTTAGCATTATTTAGCTGCATGTGTTTGCCTGGGAAGAATGGGCTTCTCTAGCAGCTATTTACTGTGGCAACTGCTCTGAGGAAATATTTACCTATAGGAATGATGGTCATAAGATCTTTCATCAGGTGAGAGGTGTATGAAAATATATTCACTGTGAATAAGGAGTGGAAAATCCATCTCTTGGTAGACTGTTGGTGCTTTTTGCTCTGAGCAGACTTATGCTAGCATCTTTGTATCTCTTTCAGTTCAGCAAACATTGATGAGTTTAGTTTGAAGAAGTTATTATGCCTCTGTACCATTTTAATGATAGGGAGGACTTGACTCATGCTTGGATGAATTTTTAAGTATACAGAAGGCTACCTGTCTTATCCACCTATGCTGCTGCTTACTTGGTGAACTGAATTTGTTCATCAATTCCTGATCCTTGGGCTTTGGCTGTAGCACCCTCTCACCCCACCTAACATAAATTTGTGCAGATTTTTTTATGTGCAGATCTGCTGCAGTAAAAACAGCATAAAAGAAACCATGTGCATCTAAAATAAGTCAGATCAGACAGGACTTGCTACTGAAAGTCCATTCTCAAGTTTGAGATGGTTTAAGCATGTGCTTATATTTGCTGGTAAACTTAATTTTACTTTACTTTTAATTTGTGAATTGGCTCCTTGTTGTTGCACTTAAGTTGTTTAGTTAATACAAACTATAAGAGATGACTGGATCATTCTTATAACACAAGGGTCAGAAATTTTCCAGCCTAAGCAGTTTCAAGGTGCTACTGGTCAATATATAAACATACCATATATTCTATACCTTGCAACTGTGGCTGTGGCTTGAGGACTGTTCTAGAACTGACAAACTGTCTGCTGTAAGCTAAAGAAAATTAGTAAGTCTCTATGCTGGCTGGGACCAGCCTTTTTTTTTTCTCACTGGCACAGTCTCTCCATTCTTGATGACTTTTCTTCTTCTTAAACTTTTAAGTTTGGCTCCATAACAAATTGCTCATAAGACTAATTAATGTTGCGGAAACAGATGGTTTTGATTTGTTGGCAGTGACATACTGTTTTCAGGGATCAGAACATCACAAGGATGTTATATTTTTGTAATGCAATTCATGCTTTTGGTTTACTTTAGAATACTTCATGCTATTTCACAGGTATAAGTGAACTGGAACATTCACATTCAACATGGAAGCTTTCCTATTTTGAATCTGATCAAGGCCAGTGAACTTTAGTATCCTTCTTTTGTCTTCTGCCTAGAGCCCGTGCAGTGTTTCCTGAAGTGAAAAAGGCAAACATATCACCTTAAGAAATTGAGTTTATTTGTGAAGTGCTTCACATAAAGAAAAAAAGAATGTTTCCTTGCTGGTCTTGGGATCTACTTACTACTCTGAAACTCATCTATCTATCTAATTACAAATTTAGCTAACAAGGAGAGTGTAATACCATCCAGACTTGTAAAAACTCTAGTGACTGAAAGCAGTTGCCTGAAAGATCTTAAGTGTTGTACAAGCTATATGCTGGGCTATATAAAGTAACACAGTATTTTTATGATTATCAGCCATTAATTGTGTTTACTTCCTCCTCCTCCTAGATTTAGCTCAGAAAGGAAGACATGATGTGTTTTGTTTAAAAACTTGATCAACAACAACTCCCTAACTTTCTGAAGTTCACTTGCTCATGAGGAGTGCTTGTCAGAAAAATGGTGTTTGCCAGCTAGGCAAACAGTTCTCCAAAAAGAATAATGGAACATGTGCAAAGACCATTTACATATCTAGCAGCATTGAGCACAGGATCAGTACTCACTAGCTACTCTAATCTTACTTCTCCTTATGTCAACATGAGAAAAGAATTGGATTACTAATATGAGGGTGAAGCATTCTGCGTTAAATAATTTCTGATGCCCTCAACCTAGTAGTTTCAGTGGCTGTTTTCACTGATGATGGGTCAATGGAGCATGCAGAAGAGTGAAAGAGATATAATCATGGTTACTGTAATGAAAAAGGCATTCATAGAGTTGCAGAATGGTGGACATTGGAAGGGACCTCTGGATATCATTTGTCCAACATGCCTGCCTGAGCAGGTTCACTCAGAGCAGGCTGCCCAGGAGCACATCCAGGCAGGGTGTGAAAGTCTCCAGAGCTTCTCTGGGCAGACTCTTCTAGGGCTTCATTGTACCTTCACGGGAAAGAAGTTTATCCTCATGTTTAGGTGAAACTTCCTGTGTTCCAGTTTGTGTCTGACGCCCCGTTCTGTTGCTGGGCACCACTGAAAAGAGTCTTGCCTTAGCCTCTTTAGCTTTGCCCTTTAGATATTGATCAGCATTGATAAAATTCTCACTCAGTCTTCTGCAGACTAAACAGCCCCAGGTCTGTCAGTCTCTCCTCCAGGGAGAGATGCTCTGGCATCTTTGCAGCCTGTGCTGGACTCTTTCCCACAGGTCCCTGTCTCTCTTGAGCTGAAGAACTCAAACTGGTATGAGTCCTCCAGATGTGGCCTAACTAGGACAGAGTAGAGGGGGAGTTTTCAGGGAAAAGTCATGATCACACCCAGGCTCCTCCTGGGCTAAGAGAGGTGATGAACCACAGAAGCATTAAGGGGACTAACACTGAAAAAACAACATTGAGCAGTTGATCTGCAGTGTCCAACCAAGCTGCAAGGGCAGAAGTAGCCCAGGAAGAATGAAGGCTCACATTTGCAGTTGCCTCAACAAGTCTGTCTGCAGTTAAATGAAAAGACCCCAATCCAAATTAACTGTTAGAGATACCAAAAAATGGCAGGACTTACAGACTTTCACAGTTCTAAGCAGCTCATATCTCCTTAACAGGCTGCATGGGAGATAAATTGTTAAGAGTGTTAAGACACGCTGTTAGAAGCTGCACCTTTTTCTAACTTAAGCAGTTCTGCTTGCTTTCTTTTGTGGTTTTTAGTACTCAAGACAAACAATGTTGTGCTAGTTTGAGCCTAGCTAGAATATTTGGGTGAGAAGAATTAGATTACAGGCTGTGAAAAGGAAACAGTGGTGATGTCTCCTTCACTCATAGGCTTGCTGAGATAGATAAGAACAAGAACGTAGATAAAGATGACAGAGTCGCTCTCTGGGCTTTGTGGGCTGCATTTTTCTCTCTAACCTAACCTGCTGTCTGTGCAACTAATCCATCTGCTTCTTAACCCCCCTGGCCAACCCTCCAGGCTACTTTGAGCATAAGGCAAAGTCTTGGGTAAGGTAGAGGGGTGGGGGGAAGGTGGAAGGGTGGTTGAGAAGCTCCTCCTGGGGACTCAGGTTTCTGGGAGGGCTGTTGTGTTTCTGTATTAGTTTTTAACTTTTATATTTCTGTATATATTGTAAATACCTGCTTGTATATTGTGCTAAGCTGCAAATATAAAGCTTCATTCAATTTCCAGAGCCAGCTGAGCCTAGTCTGGGTGATTTTCAAAGGGGGGGGGGAGGGCAGGAAACCCCCAAACCATCACAAATATGCAAATAACTCTGAAAGTTATTGAAGCATTGTATCCCTTGGACATAAATGCAACTAATGCCACTGAAGTACACCTCTGAAGAATGAAATTCTGAAATCCCTAGCTCAGATAATAGCTTTCTGCAGTAATTTTTTAGTTATCCCTGTGGGATATGGTAGATGCAGCTAGGACAGGGAATGCTAACAAACCTTAGGATGTAGCAGCAAGTACGTCATAACAGTGTTTGCCAGTAAACTAATCCAGTCCCACAGTGATCAGCTCCACCTATGTCACAGTCCTGTAGGAGAGAAAGGGTGTTGCTTAGAGCTATTTTATAGTAGAAATGTGTGGAAGTACAGAGAGTTTTCCCATTAGAATTTAATAGAAACCAAGTATGTTTGGTTGTTGGGGTATTTTTGTTTTACTTTTGGATTTGTTTTGTTTCTGTCCTGAAGCCTAAAACAGGCTCTTCTAAAGAAGATTCTGTATTATGCTGCTCAAATGTGAAATACAAATTAAATTAAAGTGAAGAAGGGAACAAACTTTCACAGCCAGAATTTTTGTTCCCAAGAATTACATTATTATTACAGTGTAGCTTTCTGAGCTGGCCACCTGAATGTATTGAGAAATAAAAAGCCATTCAAAATGATGGCTTGATGGGTTTTTTTATAGAGTAGGAATCTGTTGCTTACAGTGTAGCACCTTACATAAAACACTTTTAGTAGTTAAAATGCAATTATATGAAGGCTCTGCAAGCACCCAGTGCAATAATGAGTGATGTGCATGACAGAGTTTGCACAGTTCTGGCTGTTGGAGGTTGTATTGTTAGGCTGCTGGCTGGGAGTCAGGTTATCACTTACTGTTTTCAAATAAATCTCTTGGGCCTTTTATTTCCAGCTGAACAGTCACCAAAGGTCCATGGAAGAGACCTTGAGCAAAACTTAGGCCTAATAATGCAATGTGGGTGCACTTTTTTTAAAGATCAGTTTGGTATTCCCAGCCCTTGTTTATGGGTGCAAATACTTTATTTTGAGAACTTACATATTGTTCAAGGCATGTCTAGATTTACAGTCTGATCTTATTTCAGCCGAGTAGGGCAGTTGTGTGAATATGTCTTCACCCCTTTGAATTGTCTCTTCAAAGACATATTTCTTCTGAGCACACTTGGTAAGCTGAGAAGGGTGCTGGTGTACTTCCTTTACAATCTTATACCTTCAGAACTGCCATTTGTTTGACAGAGGTTAGAAGTGCCAATTCTGAGCCCTCACACCAATAGACGTGCATCTGAAAATGTGTATGTTCAGCTTGTGAAGACAACTTTTTCTTCCACTCAGTCAGACCTAAAATTCAGCCTTGTTTCAGTTCATCATACAGGCAGATCAACATTCTTCCAAGGGAAAAGCAAAGGAAAAGTGGACAAAAATCTATAACATCTGAGGATATGATCCTATTTTCTGTCATTTCAATTGTCTGGTCAAGTGACAGCACCTGCAGTCTCTCTTACTTACATCAGATTGTCTTCCCTCACCATTGGAGATCTTGACAACTGTTTACAGTTTTGGTCCCTGCTATACCAGAAGGATGCAGACAGGCTGGAAAGGGTCCAGAGCAGGGCCATGAGCATGATCAGAGGACTGGAAGATCTGCCATATGAGGAAAGGCTGAGAGAACTCAGTTTGTTCAGCCTTGAGAAGAGAAGGCTTATTAGAGGAGACCTCATAACCGTGTACAAATATGTAAAGGGAGGCTATCACAAGAAGAGAGACTCTCTTTTCACAAAGAGTCCTGTGCTAAATACAAGGGGCAATGGGGACAAGTTGCTGATGGGGAGATAATGGGCTGGGTGCCAGGAAAATTTTTTTTCACCATTTGAGCTATTAGACATTGGAATAAACTCCCAAGGGAGGTAAGTGGTAGATTCTCCTACATTGGACAGTTTCAAGGCCTGGCTGGGCCACCTCATTTTGACTATATTTTTACCCTGAAAGGTTGCACTCAGTGATCCTTGAGGTCCCTTCCAACCTCATGTAGCATGAATCTATGAAAGCATCTAAGCTCAGCAGATAATGATAAGTGAAAGTTAGTCTTTGTTGTGAAGGGATGCCACTCTTTCCTCCAGTGTCTCTGTACTTGGAGGTCATTTGACTCTTGGTCACTTAAACTCTGGGAGGAGCTACTTCCCACAAAAACGACTCCTGTTTCTGCATTTTTCCATGTGTCTGGTAGACATTGTCTGAAGTCCTGTGTAAACAGAACAAATTAAACACAGCCTACACTGTGCATCTGCCCTAGTGACTGTAGTGGATTACAGTTGCTGGAAATCTGCATAATTTGTATTTACAGTGTTCCTCCAGCTGTCTTCTGGGTTCTGACAACCATCCCCTGGTGATCTTTCAGCTCTGTTGGGATCTCACCCAAAATTTGCATAGTGCTGTCCTGGCTCCTTTTGGGGTTTCTCTGAATTTTTTACTTGCCAGTTTGTCCTTTCTTTGCAGGCTTTGGAGGTGGTCCAGTCTTTGAGTGTGACCCCCTTTTTACACGACCTTTCTTTTCTGTTTCTACTCTGGGCATGTCATTGCTTAGTGACTTAAGTGCAACTGCTAGGAAACCCAAAACATAAATATGCTCTGTATTTTTTTTATTAATCAGATTTTCATTCTTTTTTTTTTTTTTTTGGTTGGTTTTTTTTGTTTGTTTGTTTGTTTTTGTGTTTTTTTTTTTTTTTTTTGGTTGTTGTTGTTTGTTTGTTTTAAGTGAGGGTTTGGGTTTTTCTCTCTGCTCCTTCAGCCAAGCTGTTTATACAGAAGTTAATAGGGAAAGGATTTTGTAGTGGTACATGTTTGGGGTTGGATGTGATTGCCCAGTGCACAGGCATCTCCTGCTGCCTGGGGAGCCAACCAGGCCTGGCTGCCTCTGTACAAGATGTTCCAGAGACACTGGGGCCAGGTTTGGCAAATGTCTCATACGCTCAGGGCATCAGGAAGGAAAAATAAACTGCACCAGTACAGGCTGGGAGGTGATCTGCTGGAAAGTAGCCCTGTGGAGAAGAATCTGGGAGTCCTGGTGGGCGACAAGCTATCCATGACATAGCAATGTGCCTTTGTGGCCAAGGCAGCTAATGGCATCCTGGGGTGCAACAAGAGGAGTGTGGGCCCCAGATCAAGGGAGATTCTCCTTCCCCTCTGCTCTGCCCTGGTGAGACCTCACTTTGGAATATTGTGTTCAGTTTTGGTCTCCCCAGTTCAGGAGGGACAGGGATCTTCTCAAGAGTCTAATGAAGAACTACAGCTACAAAGATGATGAAAGGGCTGGAGCACTGCCCTGTGAGGAAAGGCTGAGGGACCTGGGGCTTTTAGGTCTGGTGAGAGAAGACTGAGAGGGGATCTAATCAGTGTTTATAAATATGTGAGGGCTGGGGGTCAAGGGGGAAGAGACAAACTCTTCTCAGTTGCGTGTGCCCTGTGATAGGTCAAGGGGTAATAGGTGTAAACTACAGCACAGATCTTTACTGTCAGGGTCATGTAGCACTGGAACAGGCTCCCCAGAGAGGTTATGGAGTCTCTTTCTCTGGAGACTTTCTAGCCCTGTCTGGAGGCATTCCTGTGCAACCTGCATTAGAGATTCTATGGTCCTGCTTTGGCAGGAGGCTTAGATTTGATGACCTGTGGAGGTCCCTTCCATCTCAAAGGATGTGAGGAAGTGAACCTGGCCTTTGGCCTTCATCTCTCTCATTACCTATACATGTGAGGAGTAGCACTGGCAAGATGCAGGATGTGTGTAGCTACATCTGTGTGTTTGCAGATTGCAACCACACAGCTCCTGTCCCTGGAGATATTTGGGGTGAGGCTCAATGGGGCTCTGGGTGACCTAATCTAGTTGAGGATGCCCTTACTCACTGCTGGGGGTTGGACTAGATGACCCTTGGAGGTCCCTTCCAACCCAAGTGATTCTATGATGTACATGGAGTTAATGCTAGGGAGCAGTGATGCTACCAGCAGTCTGAAGAAAAAAACAAACTAGAAATGGTTGTTGTGTCTCTAATATTTTTGCCCCTTCTGCATTGTTTGTCTATACTCTTCACCCTTTACTCTTGTTAAAGATCAATGAAAAATGAAAAGACATGGTGGTTAGCTAGGCAAATCCACCACCTCCCTGGGCAGCCCATTCCAATGCCAATCACTCTCTCTGTGAAGAACTTCCTCCTAACATCCAGCCTATACTTTCCCGGGCACAACTTGAGACTGTGTCCCCTTGTTCTGTTGCTGGTTGCCTGGGAGAAGAGGCCACCCCCCACCTGGCTACAGTGTCCCTTCAGGTAGTTGTAGACAGGAATCAGGTCACCCCTGAGCCTCCTCTTCTCCAGGCTAAACAACCCCAGCTCCCTCAGCCTCTCCTCATAGGGTTTGTGCTCCAGGCCCCTCACCAGCTTTGTTGCCCTTCTCTGGACACGTTCCAGCACCTCAACATCTCTCTTGAATTGAGGGGCCCAGAACTGGACACAGTACTCAAGGTGTGGCCTGGCCAGTGCCGAGTACAGGGGAAGAATAACCTCCCTTGTCCTCCTGGCCACACTGTTCCTGATGCAGGCCAGGATGCCATTGGCTCTACTGTTTTTTTGAGAAATCCTTAGTGTATTGGGACAGCTCAGAATAGATTTCCCCAGCTAAAAGAACTGTTGTTCAAAATCGTTTAGTCTGAGTCTAAATAAAGACTTGAACCTTATGTCTGCAGCTGTCTAGAAAACTGGTATTAAGTAATTATCAGATAGTAGGTTTTAAATCTTCTGTAATATAACATGTAAATTTACCTCTTGCATACTATTACTGTTTTAATGTGAGCTGTATTCCATTTTACATTGCAGTGTTTTTCACATTTTGAATTTAGGAATACTGTATTTTTTTAAGTAATACTATTTTTCTTATGGTTCCTGCCCTTTCTTAACATTCTTGTCCTTGGGCACATGTTGAAATAAGTCAGAGTACTTATTCACCGCAGTTCATTCTGGCACTGTAACTGTATCACTCATAATAATAATACAGTAAGTTTGGCTGCTGTCACTGGGATCACTTGAAAAATGAAGAAGTATTTCAAACCTAGTATATTTTAGGTTCTTTTATTTTGTCTGTGGTGCTGTAGAAGTGCGTTCAACGGTCACAGCTCCTTTTCGATTGTCTAGCAATGGATTTCTAATTCCTTTCAGGGCTTTAGGGGGACTGGACTAGACAATCTTTTCAGTTCCCTTCCAGCCCCTGACATTCTGTGATTCTGACATTTTGAGATTCATGGGAGTAATGAAGGAATCATGGCAGTTACTGTGACTGATTGTCAGACTGTTAAAATGGAGCATTTTAAGCCACTTTTATTAATGCCTGCAGGTAGCTGCTGTAGCAGTAGTGTTTAATTAGACTGTTACCTACAAAGTAGGTAGTCTTGAGTTAGCAGTTGCAAATTGCAAGAAATACACAAAGCAAAGGTTCTTTGGGCACATCCTGCGCGTCCTTATGAAGAGAGCCTGGGGGAGCTGGGGCTCTTTAGCTTAGAGGAGACTGAGAGGTAACATCATCTATGTTTATAAATATGTAAAGGGTGAGTGCCAGGAGGATGGAGCCAGGCTCTGCTTGGTGATGCCCAATGACAGGACAATGGGCAGTGGGTGGAAGTTGAGGCACAGAAAGCTCCATGGAAACATGAGGGGGAACTGTTTCCCTGTGAGTGTAACAGAAGCCTGGAAGAGGCTGCCCAGGGGGGTTGTGGAGTCTCCCTCTCTGCAGGTATTCAGGACCTGCCTGGATGTGGTCCTGTATGATAGGTGATACTGCTCTGCATGGGGTTGGACTGGATGAGCTTTTAAGGTGTCGTGGAAGGGTTTCTCTTATTCCTCCTCTGTTAGGGGGAGGTGAGAAATTAATTTGAGGCAGTATTGATTTTTTATAAATTTTTTTATTAAAATTAATATTTACAAATTTGTACCACCCCCAACCACTATGTAATTTAGGTTCGTATTGCAAGGTTATGAAAACAGCTTGGGATATATTTACAGGGATTGATTATTAAATGGAAATATCAAATTATCAACAACTATAGACAGAGAGAAAGATTCCCTTAGGCTTAATGCCTCTTAACAACTATACTGTTTGCCCAGCAAGGGCTGAAACTGTGTGTGTTCTTCAGACAGAGGTAACTTATATTACAAAGGAGATAAAGCTTGCCTAGGTGTGTTGCTCTCAAGTATTAATTATTACTCACCCTCCCGGGATCGTCACAGGGCGTGCCCCATATTTGGGGTCTTGGTAAAGGCTGGAATCTGTCCTGGCTTGCAGGGGAATGAGTGTTTCCAGTCTCTGGGGTAAATAGGGTTTTCTCTAACCTTCTCTCCTGATGAGGTCTCTGCCTTGGTGCTGCAGCTTCTGGATGCTGTGCGAGTCCAGGGATGATCAGCTGGCAGGTTTTCCTGATGCAGGAGAGGGATCTGTCTATGCAGCTTCTAACACAGTCTCACAGCTAGCAGGCTGTGTTTGCAGGTTTGCAGACTATCTGAAGGTCTGCTGGCTCTGGATCTTTCCAGACTTACAGAACAGCTGATAAGCAGTATATGCCGTGCTTCAGGGAGATTTAAGCTCCGTAGATAAATCAAGATAGCAAGCCAGTATGTACAGCTGCTCTTAAGCTTAAGCAGGGGTCTCTCAGCTCCCCATATATGTATGAAGTGTAGGCGTGCATGCGCTCTGCTTCTCAAAGGGTACACAGACATCTTAACTGTGCCTTGAGATCAATGCAAGAGGTCTGTGCCTCAGTAATGCTTGCAAGTGAGTAAGGCCTGATCCTGTATCTAGGCCATGCAAGCAGGTCAGGGCAGCAGGGTGCTGCTGTGGATGAGGGCTGAGCCTGAACGCTCTAAATGCTCTGACCTTCTGAACAATCTGACCATGTGGTGCTGCTATGCACCCCTCTTTATAGGCTCTGAGCTGAGATTCATGGCTCATTTGGACATCTAAAGTGACCAATCAGGCTGGCAGTAAGCCAAACCTTACCTTAATAGGCAGTAGCTGTTTGCCTGGACCCTCCCAATAGGGGATTACCTGGGCGGACCCCAGGGGCACACGGGCTGGGCGTGTGTGTGTTACACGACCTGTTTACTGCCTCGTGGGTCCTGGCAGAAAGACATGTCCAGGCATGTAGAGGCCTCAGTTTTGGGGCTGCTGCCCCTCCACCGCATAAGGTCCCTTCCAGCCTCTAACTTTCTGTGAGTCTGTGATTCTGTGGTTATTAAAGTGGCTGAGAAAAATGATGTCCACAGTGCTACTATGTGACGTTCAGTCTGTAGTGTGAGTGCTTGGAATAAAGATTAGAAAGAAATCCTGCTGGGTGCAGGAAGTCACTTCAGGTAATGATAACACTTTCACTTCACTGTACAGGAAGAGGCTACTTCATGTATCTTAGGTGCAAAGGACCAGACGTTGCTTAAAAATTCTTTCACAAAACCCTTACTGAAGATGACAACTGACTCTTAACTAATTGATTCAGGATCAGTATTTTTAATTATCTTACATCTTCCCTTAATGTTCTTTCTTCATGCTTCTCATTGACTTTAAAGGAAAAACTACATTGGAGGATTTTTTTTCAGTTGTCTCTTAATTTTAGATGCAAACTCATTTTCTTTGCACTGTAGTTATTCGGCATTTGGTAGCACTATATAACTTCAGTAACTAATTTGGCTCCATTACTTGAATTAGTGTGAATTTCCCATCAGTTTGATAGTCTGATTTTAAACAGCTGGTTTAGAGTAATTCTGCCTGTAGTGCCTGACCCTCAGATGATAAGCCAAGTGGAGCTGAGGTGATAGCCACCTCAGATTTCAAGTTCTGTATTCCTTAAAAACACTCAGAAATAGTTTGTTTTTCTTCTCTGCAGCCTTATAAAGAAGTGTAATGAGGCAGCCTGATTGATAAGGACTTCACAGTTAGAAGTTATCTGATAGCAATAGCATGGAAATAGATCTACTCTAGTTTGGTTGTTGCAAGTGATGTGTGTGAGATGATAACAACACGTCAACGTGTTGCTGAATTCATACCTGGAAGACAACAGCTAAAGTTGTCAGTGTCCTCCTTTTCCAGTGTCTATATCTAATCCATTTTATATTTTGCTTAGACAAAGCAAAAAGTACTTTAGTTTATAAAATGTTATATGTTATCCTAATTATTATTAGTACCCTCATTACATTGCCACTGGTTTTGGAATGATGTCAGTTTAAAAGTAAAGATTTGGGATGTTGGAAAAGAAAGTGAAGAATAAAGATGGGGTTTGTTTTTATTTGTGTACTCATCATTGAGCAGTTGTATGCTGTTGTTGTTTTCTAATACTCTTCTGATAAAGGAGAATATTCGCTGGAGCAGGGAGGAAACCTACCAAGGTTTATTCCTGTAATTTTGTTTTGAGAAACCCGGAGATGTTAGGGCAATGAGAAGTTAGCTTGTGAAGTCACCTATTCTGTGGCTGGTACAGACCTGTAGTAATAGCCAAACATTTTTGCTTCTATAAAATTATTTACAGCTTCATCAAGACACAAACCTGTTGTGGAATTAATTTGCTGCCAAGGCTTGCATCCAGTTAAGGATTAGTAGGTATTTTATATCTTCTCTTGGCCCATTTGTTTGTCTCACCAGCAAATCACTTGGTAGTTCCCTTGGGAAAAAACATTACAATAGCTGTTCTTAGAGCTTCAGGAGAGAACAGAATTCTCTTTCCACCATAGAAGCTGATTAATTCAGAATATCACATTCATTACCTGCTATGTTTCAGCAAATATCCTGCTCTGTCAACAGCAGGAGGAAGTCAGTGTGGGAGAAACCTGGATTTCACCAAAGGAAGCTTGGCATAAGTTAGCTTGGTAGAAATAAATGCAGGAGGTTTTTTGTTTGCTTGTTTGTTTCTGCATGGTTCCCTCACATGGAATCAGTTGGGTGATGTTGTTTCCGCTGGCTCCAGCAATGTCAAGGCTATTGATGATGAAAGTTTTATATTGTTTTTCCCATTGCTTGGAAAATTTTCTCTCTCCCTGCCAACCAAATCCCTGCCAAGCAAACAGCTATGAACAAAATTTCTCAGCAAGATGAATCTGAAGTTTTGCACACACAAATACAGCTTTGAGAGTATAACACTTGAGGGATGCAAGTCCAGACTGTGAACAAAATGCATGTACATGAAATGGAGGAGCCTTATAAGGTGTCTTAGTAAGTTATAAGTGGCAGGAAAGGATAAAAAAATGCATGTGAAGGGTATTTTTTATAGTGACTATCAATACGTCAGTCTGAGGCTAATTCCTGATAGTTTGGCAGCCAAGCTTAGCTATTAAAGTCAGCTAGCAAAGCTAGTGAGTTAGGAGTACTACAGCCTGCTTCTTTCTAGAACTGCCAACTCAATAGAATGTATTTTAACTTAATTTTGGTAGACATTATTCCAATGAAAACTTCCCATCAAATTCCATGCATTTTAGATTCATAAAGGGTATTTCAATGTGTGAAATCAGTTTGAAAATTCTATGCTTTGTTGATGGTTGTTTTTTGTTTGGTTGTTTTTGTTGAGTTTAGGTTTGGATGTTTGGTTTGGTTTGGTTTTGTGTTTGTTATTTTTTTCTCGGGGGGTGGGGAGGGGATTGGTTTGATGGTGGTGGCTTTGTTTTGGTGGCTTTTTGGGAGGGAAGTGGTTAGAGGCTTTTTCCTCCAGGAAAGTAAATGCAGGATGTGAGTGTGCAGAAAATATGAACACCTATAGTAAAGCCACCTAATACTTTCCATGCTTACAGTGGAAATTTTCAGTTGCTTGAAATTTTGATGAGCTCTAACTGAGATTTTTCCATCACATCTTTCTGCCTTTCTACTATTTTTACATTTGGGGGAGTTTGGCGGGGGAAGATAACATCCTTACATGAGTAAATGAAATATCAAAACCATTTATATGTAATTTATGGCATGAATAGCTATACTTGATTCTCACGCCTTTTGATGTAGCTGCAATGCTTGTAATGTTTTATTGCATTTGGTATGTAATACTTCATCTTCATGAAGTATCTTGTCCAAGTGAGACTTGAGTTTATCAAGGCAGTGATTTTTGCATCCAATTTATGTAATGTTTTTAATATTCATAGTGAATACTTTAATGTTCATCATTAATATTTAATTTTGGTTTACATTCAGGTAAGTCAGGGTGGAATACTGCAAAAGGATATGGAAAAGTCTGTTTGTAATTAAAGGAGCACTAATTGGACTTTGGGGACCGTGTGTAAGATACACTAGTCTTTCCCACGGCCACACCCTGAGCGTATGATCTTTAACTGAATTCATGGAAATATTCACACTGCTTCCTACAAATTGCAGATGGTTGTGTCTATAAAATCTATGCCTCACAAAGGAGACGATTTTATGTGATAATGTACAACAATACATTTCACTTTACTGTAGTGTTCTCTAGAGCTCTGTGAAACAGATGGGATGCGTTGTGAAATGACTGTCAGACGCAATGCAGTTATGCAAGAAGTCCAGAATCCCAGTAGTGGTCATCCTTGGAGCTCTCCTTCAGATGATATGAAATAGTGTGGTGCTTGACCATTAAATGTGTATGTGGCTTGCAGACTGCACGCCAGCTGAATTGTTAGATAACCCACCAACAGCTTTCGATATTTCAAACTTGTAACGTTTTTTCCTAGCAGCATAAGCTCTCAGGGTCAGAGAGTCACTTTTTTGTTGACAGTATGAAAATGTAATAGGACATCGACCAAAACTTAGGGTCAGGTAGACCTGGCCATGTCCACTCATTAGCTGTTGCTGATCTCTGGTGCTTCCAAAAAAGAATTCACACTTTGCAGGAGACTGTTGATGGATAAATTTGCAAAGTTTCTTACGTTCAGGTAAGCACTGGTGTATACAATTTCAGGTGAAAGAAGTTTTACCAAAATGGTCAAAGGGTTACAAATGAATTCCTTCTGTTAGTGCCCAGTGGCTCTGGGCAGCCTGATCTAGTTCAAGGTGTCCCTGCCCATGACAGGGTGTTTGGAACTGGATGATTCTTGAAGTGCCTTCCAGCCCTGACAATTCTGTGATGCTGTGTAAAGATTTCCTCTTAGATACTCTTCATAGTCAGAGTTAAGGATTGTCCTAATGAAAAAAAAGAGATTATTCTTTGAAAAGAAAATGCAGATTGTCAAAGATATGTGGTAAAGATTACCACATAAATAAATTCTAGCTGATTGAATATGGCTTTAGCTGTTCAGTCATCAGTGCTGCCTGGAGGTATGTACACAGGAAAAGTTTGAGACTTACATTTGTACTGGTGCCACTTGTTCTGTGTTCTCCGTGTATGCTCTCAAATCAGAGTAATGCACAAGGAAATACCTGAGAGGTTAGCGTGGTCACTTGGTAGCAGTTTGCTTCCTGTTCAAATGCTCTCACTCCTTATTTTGTTAAGCTAATTAATTAATTGCCATTGTCCTGTAATTAATTTTTAACCTGGCAGCACCTCTAGCAAAACAAATGTTTCTTCACTCCTTTGCTCTGTGTCACAGTTCTGCTGATGTCGATATTCTCGTGGGTGTGGTAGGACATGAATGAAACTGAAGGGAATTCCCATTTAGAAGACTTCAATACATTGATGCGTGATACTTTCCTTAACTTGTCAACATAAATGTTAGGGTGGCAGAAAATGAAGTTAATGTAAGATAATATTGACTGTAGCAGTATTTTGCTGTATCTCTTCACTACAAGGAGATGTAGGTAGAAGACAGAAAAAACATTTGTCACCCTGCCTGCTTTATGGCTGCCTGCCTTAAGATGATTTCTGCAGCTAGTCTGTAAAGAGGAGAGCTGTGTAAAGACTCTGGTTATATATGTAAAAACAAAACCTTTGACATTGTTTGATTTTAATCTTTCCTTTGAGTATGTGCAGTCATTCTTTTCTGCCATTAGAAGTCATTCACAAGCCTTTGCTGCTCTTCACTCTACTTACTATAGACCCTTGGAAGTAAAGACCTGTGTCTGTACTGGTCTCAAGGAGATGTGTGTGTGTGTGTGTGTATTTATATATGGTAACTTCATTCTGTCCTGTTGATACTAATTTTAACTACTCCTGTTTTTTAACTGTATGGAGTCTCACGAACTCCTTTATGGTTAGCATGCTCTGAGTGAGCCCAAGTTTAAACATTTGCTGCTAAAATGCCATTTTAGTAAAGAAACAGATGAAAAAAAAAAAAAAAACAATTGTAAAGATGGGAAGTATCTGTGGCTAATTAAAAACAAAGGAGACAAGCTTCATAGCCCTAGAATTCAAAAGATTGGTTTTGGCTGCTGCTTATTCTTGGCTTTTGCTACAGGACAGATTAGTAGGTTTCATAATTTAGTACAGTATAAAATGTATTGTCTAATATTCCAAGGGTGAAATATTCCAGATCTTGCACTTTTGACTTCTGGCATGTGAAAGTTTATATTTAAGAGGAAATATTCTGAACTGTGGTGACTTAGGTTGACCTGGTAAAGGCTTTGAAATGTCTAGTGGTTTATTTTGTTTTGAAAATATAGAGCCATGCTATTTTTTCCTAAAGCTGCCTTAAATCTACCTGAATGTTTTTGAAATAGTAAATGCATCAGAGTCATCCTGTGAGAGAAAAAGTTGATATTTGGCATCAACTTCCCATCTGAAGTTTCATTTTCACCCAGACTGAAATCATTGCCAGTGAAAAGAAAAACGCTTTGGGGATACTTTAGTTCTTTGCATTAGGGCTGAAAAAAAATGAGGAGAAAATCTGGAGACCACAGTGCTGCTGACATTTCCATAGAGAGTTTGTATTTGGTTCATCAGTTTTACTCAAGTCATTGACCAATAGTGAACCCAGAGTTAGGACACAAGTTCTGATGCAGTGGCTGCAGCAGCACTGTGTTTATGCTGGCAGAAACAGCTCCCTTTCCTGGCCACCTGGTCCTATCCCATCCTGCTTGGAGCTGCTGGTGTGGCACAATCACCTGAAAATGAATTATTTCATATTTTTAAAATCACATTTTGAAGCTTGACAAAAATTTATTCATAACTGAATGAGAGCATATTTATGTTTGAACATTCCCATTTCTAAAAGTGGATGTAAAACCTGTGAGTTTCATAGAATATACTCAACTGCCAGACTCTGTTGGGGCCAGTAGAAGAATGCTTGAGTGGTAAGCTCTGAAAAAACAAGTCCCAATGCATTTTGGTTAACCCATTCTCCCATTCCCATTGCCATGTTCTGACCTTGAGAAAAGTCTGAACTGTGGAAATGCTGTTCTTTGTAAAATTAGCATGTGTCAGTGAAGGAATAACAAAAAAAACTTTTAAAACCCAGCCAGTTGAGAAAATTACTTCACGCTGTAAACATTTTCACAAAGAAACCTTTGGATCTCTTTTGGGCCATTACTTGGTAAACAGGATCAAACAGAGTAATTCAAATAAAAACACTGACTGGAAGGGATACAGAGCAGCACTTCTATGCAGCCTTCAAACAGCAGTGTCTGGGATAAAAAAAAAAAGCCTAAAGACATCTGAGCAAGTGATTTATACAACAGTTAAGGTCTATTTGATACATTCATAAATTCATACTGCCATTGGTGTAGTTCAGAATTGTTATAATTTTGTTTAAAGATTAAGAGATCCTTCTTTGAAAGAATACAACATATTTTTTTCACATACATCAAAGAATATCTCAGGCTGAAATGATCTCATAAGGATCACCAAAGCCAACTTTAAGCTCCTCACAGGACTATCTACAGCTAAACCATATGACTAAAAGTGTCATCCATTAATGGCTATGTCTAGATAACTATACTTGTGTTGGGTTGTGTTTTCATAGGTTACGTAGGTTTCTATAGGTGCATGCTGAGGAAGGCAGGATGGAAAACATTTTTGTTTAACTAGGGTCTTCTGTTCTTTCCCAGTCATAGCAGAGTCAATATCTGCACTCAGTTAAGGACTGCCCCTACACCCTTCAGTGGTTTTAGCTTCTCCTAAAACCTTTAAGACATTCACTGGTTTTAATATACATCTGGAATGAAGCAACAGAATTTGGGCTCAGGCAGAAAGATTGGATAGTTCCAGTGATATCCTTGCAATGCCTTGCTATACTGTGTAATTGGGTTTGAGGTCACATCAGTTACACATCCCTATGAATTTGGGGGGGGTTGGCTTATGAAGGCTTGTTGCATATGTCTGTGGATATCATGCTTCAGTTCTAGTTATGGGGTTGTGTTGTTGTTGAACAGGAAGAATAGGGATTGGCAAAGGGTAATGAAGGTTTAAAGTATACGTAATAAGAATGTGGGAGCTCTCCAACTTTTTCCTAGCATGAAATCTGTGGGAACGAGAGAATGTCACGAGCAATCTCCTTGTGTTTAAAATAATATATTAACTGGAACATCCTTATCACAGCATAGAAGTTGCTTTGGAGGAAGAGAAATTTCAGAAAAATTTCCTGAGCATTTTGACATTACTATAGCAGGAAACGAATATAGTAGAAAAGAGAGAAGTACCAATGCTAAACAATCTTAATCAGCATTTGGAAATTAGTATTTCATTATCCTGCTCTCATCTTAATTTCTGTTACTGATAATTTCTATTATGTTTACTAGTGGCCCTTCTAGCATTTTTATGGATGGCTTTGTTCAGTAGAGCAGCTTTCCTTCACAGTTTCTTTGTAATTGAATGAGTGCTACAGAATTTAAATACCCTGGCTTGCAGAACACTGACCTGAACTTGGTGAGTTGTACCTAATAACATATGTAGCTATCTTGATGGATTTTAGACGTCAAGGAAGAGTTTAGATTAAGACTCTGAAGTAAAGAGTCACAAGTGTTTATGTAATGATAGTCAAATAGCACTCGTTGAAAAATCTAAAGGCATTAATAACTACAAACTGTTAGAAATGAGAGTAAGTCATGTCAGCTTGTGGCAAAGATTTGCTTTGCCAGAATCTCAGCTGCCTTCATTTAACAACTAGTTCCTCCAGAGAAGCTTTCAGGGTGTCCATATTGCTTTTTAAGAGCGTGTAAAAAACCAACCAACCAAACAAACCTAGTCATTTAAAAAATATAATGACTGGGGGAAATATTATCCTGAGCTTTTTGTGTGGGAACTGATTCCAGCAGTAAAGGTTGTATGTAAGCTGCCAGCTCTTGCTCCATCATGGCAGGTTAAAACTAAGGAAGTCACACTATATTACCCTATCAGGCTCCAACAGAGGTTTCTATTTAGAAGATAAAATAACCAGGTTTTGAGTCACAAAATACCCAGGAAAACACCAGGAAATTACTTTGGAAATATTTAGTATTGCATCTCTAATTTACCTAAAAAAATCTACTTCCATTTGATGCTTTCAGCATTCATATGATGCGTTTATTTAGTAAAGTTAGATAATCCTACTGGATTACACTTTGAGTCCTTGCCTATCTTCCTTGTGCAATTGTACTGTTACTGCTGGTTTCATGTGGTTTTGAGGCAACAGAAAGTTCATAATATTGGAGAAGGAGGAGTAGAGGTTTCGTAAGTTAGAGGAGAGGCATTGAAAGGACAGAGGCCAACAGCAGACCAGTCTGTGTAAAAGCAAGGAGGAAATACTCTTACCTTTTTTATCAGTGGAAGTCCTGTTTTAAAGAGCCAGCATTGATGTGATGGACAAAGACATAACACTATCTTAGGTCTGCAGTCTGCTGTAGAATCATAGAATCAACCAGGTTGGAAGAGACCTCCAAGATCATCCAGTCCAACCTATCACCCAGCCCTATCCAGTCAACTAGACCATGGCACCAAGTGCCTCATCCTATCTTTTCTTGAAGACCTCCAGGGACGGTGCCTCCACCACCTCCCTGGGCAGCCCATTCCAATGGGAAATCACTCTCTCTGTGAAGAACTTCTTCCTAATATCCAGCCTGTACCCACCCTGGCACAACTTGAGACTGTGTCCCTTTGTTCTATTGCTGGTTGCCTGGGAGAAGAGGCCACCCCCCACCTGGCTACAATGTCCCTTCAGGTAGTTGTAGACAGTAATAAGATAACCCCTGAGCCTCCTCTTCTCCAGGCTAAACAGCAAAAAGAAAGACACTTCTATCCTTCTTAGGTTCATTGTCTGTGTGGAGAAGAATAATGTTGCCAAGGGTAAAAACTGCTGATTATTCCAGGGGACCAACTTTGTGGATGTTTCCTCCTCTAAACCTTCATGTGGAGGCTTTTGTTGTAGTGTCGTGGTCTGGTTGACTGGATAGGGCTGGGTGATAGGTTGGACTGGATGATCTTGGAGGTCTCTTCCAACCTGGTTGATTCTATGTTTCTATGATTCTCCTATAGTAAGTTTCTTCTGGTTGTTGGTTTGTTTTTTAACTGTGTGTTTCTTTTCTGAATACTTCACAATGTCATAGAAACCTGTGAACTGGACAGAAGTGTTACAAAATAGGGTTTCTTCCTCCCCAGAAAAAAACAGCATCACCAACCCTCTGTGACAAATTCTTAGGATTTTAGGTATTGTTAGAACTGGACAGGAATGTGGTCAGTTACTGTTGTGGAGGGGGATTTCTATTCCTTCCTTATTAGGGGAAGGTGAGAAATTAATTTGAGGCAGTATTAATTTTTTTATAAAAAGTATTTATTAAAATTAATATTTACAAATTTGTACCACCCCCAACCACTATGTAATCAAGTTCTATTGCATGGTTATGAAAACAGTTGGGATATGATATATTTACAGGGATTGGATTGTTAATTATCAAATTATCAACTGTAGACAGAGAGAAAGATTCCCTTAGGCTTAATGCCTCTTAACAACTATGCTGTCTGCCCAGTAGGGGCTGAAATTGTGTGTGCTCTTAAGACAGAGGTAACTTATATTGCAAAGGAATTAAAGCTTACTTAGATATGTTGCTCTTAAGTATTAATCAGTAATCACCCTCCTGGGATTGTGTCACCGTGTGCCCAGTGTTCGGGTCTTGGTGAGGCTGGAATCTGTCGCAGCTTGCAGGTGAATGATAAGTGTTCCCAGTCTCTGGGGTAAACAGGATTTCTCTGACCTTCTCTCCTGGAGTGAAAGTGGTCTCTGCCTCGGTGCTGCTGCTTCTTCTGGATGCTGCATGTCCAGGGATGATCAGCTGGCAGGATTTCCAGGTGCAGGAGTAGGATTTGTCTGTGCAGCTTCTGGCACGGTCTTCTCACAGCTTGCAGGCTGTGTTCGTGGGTTTGCAGAAAATCTGGAAGGTCTGCCGATCCTGATTCCTCAGGCTACAGAGCAGCGGGCATGCAGGGTGGGCCGGCCTGCAGGGAGACTTGAGCTCCCTAGATAAATGCAAGATAGCTCTAAGCTTAGGCAGGGGGCTCTCGGCTTCCCATATATGTATCAATTGCAGGTGTGCATGTGCTCTGCTTCCGAAGGTTGCTCAGACAGCTTAACTGCGCCTTGAGATCAATTCAAGAGGGCTGAGCCTCAGTGAGTATGCAAGTGAGGGCCTGATCCTATGTCTAGGTCTTGCAAGCAGGTCAGGGCTGCTATGTGGATCAGAGAGCTGGGCTTGAACAGCTAAGTCTGGACCTCTGAAGACTCTGAACATGTGGTGCTCCTTTGTAACCCTCTTTATAGACTCTGAGCCGAGATTTGTGGCTTGTTTGGCCATCTAAAGTGACCAATCAGGTTGGCAGTAAGCCAAACCTTACCTAAATGGGCAGGAGCTGTTTGCCTGGACCCTTCCAAATAGGCTATCACAGTATCACCAAGGTTGGAAGAGACCTCATAGATCATCAAGTCCAACCCTTTACCACAGAGCTCAAGGCTAGACCATGGCACCAAGTGCTACGTCCAATCTTGCCTTGAACAGCTCCAGGGACAGCGACTCCACCACCTCCCTGGGCAGCCCATTCCAGTGTCCAATGACTCTCTCAGTGAAGAACTTTCTCCTCACCTCCAGCCTAAATTTCCCCTGGCGCAGCTTGAGGCTGTGTCCTCTCGTTCTGGTGCTGGCCACCTGAGAGAAGAGAGCAACCTCTTCCTGGCTACAGCCTCCCCTCAGGTAGTTGTAGACAGCAATAAGGTCACCCCTGAGCCTCCTCTTCTCCAGGCTAAACAATCCCAGCTCCCTCAGCCTCTCCTCGTAGGGCTGTGCTCGAGGCCTCTCACCAGCCTCGTCGCCCTTCTCTGGACACGCTCAAGCATCTCAATGTCCCTCCTAAACTGGGGGGCCCAGAACTGAACACAGTACTCAAGGTGTGGTCTAACCAGTGCAGAGTACAGGGGCAGAATGACCTCCCTGCTCCTGCTGACCACACCATTCCTGATGCAGGCCAGGATGCCACTGGCTCTCTTGGCCACCTGGGCACACTGCTGGCTCATGTTCAGGCGGGTATCAATCAGCACCCCCAGATCCCTCTCTGTCTGGCTGCTCTCCAGCCACTCTGACCCCAGCCTGTATCTCTGCATGGGGTTGCTGTGGCCAAAGTGCAGCACCCTGCACTTGAAGCTATTGAACGCCATCCCATTGGACTCTGCCCATCTGTCCAGGCAGTCAAGGTCCCACTGCAGAGCCCTTCTGCCCTCCAACCCAGTCACATCTGCCCCCAGCTTAGTGTCATCTGCAAACTTGTTGATGACTGACTCCATGCCCTCATCCAGATCATCTATGAAGATGTTAAAGAGGATGGGGCCCAGCACTGATCCCTGAGGGACACCACTAGTGACTGGCTGCCAGCTGGATGTGGCACCATTCACCACCACTCTCTGGGTCCGGCCCTCCAGCCAGTTCCTAACCCAGCACAGAGTGTTACCATCCAAGCCATGGGCTGACAGCTTAGCCAGCAGTTTGCTGTGGGGGACAGTGTCAAAGGCCTTGCTGAAGTCCAGATAGACCACATCCACAGGCCTCCCCACATCCACCAAGCGGGTCACCTGATCATAGAAGGAGATCAGGTTGGAGAGGCAGGATCTGCCCTTCCTAAACCCATGCTGGCTGGACCTGAGCTGTTTGCCATCCCTCAGGTGCGCTCTTATCACCCCCAAGATAACCTGCTCCATCAGTTTCCCTGGCACTGAGGTCAGGCTGACAGGTCTGTAGTTCCCAGGTTCCTCCATCTGACCCTTCTTGTGGATGGGGACCACGTTGGCCATTTTCCAGTCTCCTGGGACCTCTCCGGTGAGCCAGGACTGCTGGAAAATGATGGAGAGTGGCTTGGCCAGCTCAGCTGCCAGCTCTCTCAGCACCCTGGGATGGATCCCATCTGGTCCCATGGACTTGTGGGTGTCCAGATGGCTCAGCAGGTCCTGAACTAATTCCTCATGAATTTCCAGGGCAACACACTGCTCCCTGACCCCATCCCCCAGTTCAAGAGGCCACTTGCCTTGAACTCCTCCCTCCTTGCTGTTGAAAATTGAGGCAAAGAAGGCATTCAGGACCTCAGCCTTTTCTTCGTCATCAGTTATAGTGTTCCCCTCCTGGTCCAGTAAGCAGTGGAGGCTTTTCTTGCCCTTCTTTTTAGAATTTATAAATTTATAAAAGTGCTTTTTATTATCTTTCACGGAAGTGGCCAGCCTAAGTTCTAGCTGGGCCTTAGCCTCTCTAATTTTTCTCCTGCATAATCTGGCTACCTCCTTAAACACATCAGGAGAAGCCTTCCCCTCCTTCCAGAGGTGATACACCCTCTTTTTTATCCCCATTTCCTTCAGGAGCTGTTTGCTCGTCCTGGCTGGTCGCCTTCCCCACCAGCTCATCTTTCAGCACATGGGAACTGCCAGTTCCTGTGCCTTCAAAAGCTCCTGTTTAAAGTAGGTCCAACCATCCTGGACTCCTTTGTTCCCAAGGACTGCTGCCCAGGGGACTTTGTAAATAAGTTTCTTAAGCAAATTGAAGTTTGCCCTCCGAAAGTCCAAGGTGTGGGTTTTGTTATAGTGCCTCCCTATCTCCCTGCATATTGAAAACTCCACTATCTCGTGATCACTACACCCCAGGTAGCCTCCCACTGCCACATCTCCTACCAGCCCTTCTCTGTTGGAGAGCAGCAGGTCAAGCTGAGCTTGACCCCTAGTAGGATCACTTAACAGCTGGGTCATGAAGCTGTCCTCCATGCACTCTAGAAATCTCCTGGACTACCTCCTCTCTGCTGAATTAAGTTCCCAGCAGATATCTGGCAGGTTAAAGTCACCCACAAGGACAAGATCTGATGATCTTGAGACAGCCTCCAACTGTTTGTAAAATATCTCATCTGTTTCCTCATCCTGGTTGGGTGGTCTAGAACAGACTCCAACCAGGATGTCAGATTTGTTAGTCCTCCCTCTGATTTTAACCCACAAGCTCTCAACCCCTTCGTCCCTCACCTCAAGCTCAGTGGCAAGGAGTGACTCCCTAATATACAGGGCCACCCCTCCTCCTCTTCTCCCTTGCCTATCTCTCCTGAAGAGGCTGTATCCCCCCAGTATAGCACTCCAATCGTGCCTGTCATCCCACCAAGTTTCTGAAATGGCAACTATATCATAGTCACCCTGGTGGACCAGGACTTCCAGTTTCTCCTGCTTGTTACTCAAGCTCCGTGCATTGGTGTAGATGCACTTCAGCTGGGCTCTCGATTCCTCAATTGTCCCTAGTTTCCTTCCCACTCTCTCCTTCTCAGAGAGAGTAATTGCCTCACCCACCCCCTTCATATCTAGTTTAAAGCCCACCTAATGAGCCCTGCCAACTCCAGTGCCAGGACTCTCCTGCCCCTCCTAGACAACTGCACCCCATCAGGATCACGCAGGTCTGGCTCAGTAAAAGTTCCCCCAATGTCAAAGAACCCAAAGTGCCGCCGCTGGCACCATCCCTTGAGCCAGTTGTTGATGTCATAGGTTCTGCTGTTCCTCTCTGTGAACTCCCTTGCCACAGAGGGAACTGAGCAGAACACCACCTGTGTTCCTGCCCCATCTATCAATTTTCCCAGGGCCTTGAATTCCTTTTTAATTGCCCTGGTGCCCTTCTTCTCAATTTCATCCCTGCCAGCCTGTGTTACCAACAAGGTGTAATAATCAGAGGGCTGGATTAGGTTAGGGAGTCTCCTGGTGATGTCCCTAACCCGGGCACCAGGAAGGGAGCAGACCTCCCTGTGAGATGGGTTGGGATGACAAATGGGTCCCTCTGTCCCACTCAAGACGGAGTCCCCAACAACTATGACCCTTCTCTTTTTCTTGTTTTTTGGGCAGCTAGTCACCACAGTTGGTGGGGACTGCTCCACCCTCGGCAATGTCACAGTTGGATGCTCCTCAGTGCTCTCATCCTCTGTGTCCTCTGCATGCAGGGCCTCATACTTGTTGTGCAAGGGCAGAGGAAGAGGAGGAGAGGGCTGGGGTGGATTTCCCTTGCTGCCTCTGACAGGGATCCGTACCCATCCCTCCCTGTTTCCAGGGGCAGTTTCCTTAGCAGGGGGGATCTGCAGTGCCTGCTCCCACAGATCCAGCTCCCTTTCGTTCTCCCTTATTGACCTGAGCCTGGATACTTCATCCTTCAGCTCAGCCACTTCATCTTTCAGTTCAGCCACTTCATCTTTCAGTTCTGCCACCAAGGTGAGAAGGAAGTTCACCTGCTCACACCTGGTGCAATTGTTCTCCCCTTCCCCTTCTACAGCAAGTGAGAGGCTCCAGCACTCCCTGCAGCCAGTAGCCTGGACTCCTGTGTGTTCCTGGGTCGAGTCAGTCTGCGTGCACACGCTTTTCCTGCCCTTCGTAGTGCGAGTGACAGGCATAGTGCACAGTGATACTGACAGTCAGAAACAGCATCTGTAAATATTAGGAGGATGGAGTAAATCCCACATACACAGCTATGAGCTGCTATGTGATACCATCAAAGCAATTTGGTTCAAATTGTTACAAAAGTGGTTCCTCAGATATAAGGATGTTGATTAGGGAGATTTCCAGATTGTCCTGCATTGCTCATGAGATAAGTGTGGCAATTTTGTAGTCTTACTTTTGGCACTATTGGAAGATAATAGGCTGAACATGAGCTAGCAGTGTGCCCAGGTGGCCAAGAAAGCCAATGGCATCCTAGCCTGGATCAGGAATAGTGTGGCCAGTAGGACAAGGGAGGTTATTTCTTCTCCAGTACTCAACACTGCTCAGGTCACACCTTGAGTACTGTGTCCAGTTCTGGGCTCCTCAATTCAAGAGGGATGTTGAGGTAGTGGAACATGTCCAGAGAAGGGTGACAGAGCTGTTGAGAGACCTGGAACACAGCCTTGTGAGGAGAGGCTGAGGGAGGTGGGATTGTTTAGCCTGGAGAAGAGGAGGCTCAGGGGTGACCTCATTGCTGTCTAGAACCACCTGAAGGGAGGCTGTAGCCAGGTGAGGGTTGGTCTCTTCTGCCAGGTAAACAGTAACAGAACGGTGGGACACAGTCTCAAGTTGTGCCAGGGTAGGTATGGGTTGGATGTTAGGAGGAACTTCTTGCCAGAGAGAGTGGTTGGCATTGGAATGGGATGCCCAGGGAGGTGGTGGACTCACCGTCCCTGGAGATGGGGCTGGGTGATAGGTTGGACTGGATGATCTTGGAGGTATCTTCCAAACTGGTTGATTCTATGACTAAACAAGTCTGGTGTATGTTAATGTTTGGATAGTATCACTCACTTGCAAAGCCATTTCAGTTGAAGAGGTTCCTCTTCTTTGTGGGCAGAGTATTTCCCAGAAAGTTCATGTGACAATGTAAATCAAAACACTGTAGTTCCATTTGAGACTGGGGTTGTTTATTTCTCTGTACTACAGCAGTGTAAATTTGGGACACGTGGAAAAGGGTTGGGCATTTTCTAGTCTTGGACTGAAAAAAACGAACATTGCCTGGGGTTTTTAATACTTTGAGTTGTATGCCTCCCTCTAAAAAGAAACAGAGTTAACGAAAGAGCATGTATGCCTATGTCTGAGACAGATGGAAGCAAAACCAAAATGGGGAGTGCAAGAGATGGCTTGTGGTGATGATCATGAAAATCCTCTGATCCCCATTTTCAGTCAGAGAGGAAGGCTAGATATCTGTGCTTGGATGTGTTCACCTTCATTGCAAGATTATAGCACACTGCAAGAGTCGTAATTTACAGTGGAATGGGTTGCCCAGGGAGATTGTGGATGCCCCATCTCTATAGGCTTTCAAGGCAAGGTTGGATTGGACCTTGAGCAGCCTGGTCTGGTAGGAGTTGTCCCTGCTCGTGACAGGAGGTTGGAACTTAGATGACCTTTAAAGTCCTTTTCAACCCAAACCTTTCTATGATCCTATACTGAGTTCAAGTCAGATTTAAGGGGCACCTGCTTAAGGTAGAAGCTGCCTGAGTTTTTTCTTCTGTACTAAATGTGTTCAGGTGATTTAAATTCTAAAAATACTTTTCCTTGCTGAATACTTTTTAACCCTTTTTGCTGTGTTTTTCAAATGGCAAGTGTTTGGACCACAGCAAAGATAGAATTTATTCCTGAGAGAGTGGGAAAAGGTTAAAAGTAGAAACAAATGAGGCAGGATGGCTGGATAGAGAAAGCAGGAGGAAGAGAAATGTGAACATCTGTTAAGGCTGTGCCAGCAAGAGTTTTGACTCAGTTCAGTGTGCATTTCCTTCTGAATTCCTCCTCCCTCAGTGGATGTCACTGCTATCAGAGGCAAACACAATACAGGCCTTTGGAGTATCAATTTTTACTTAGTTATCACAGTTTTAGAGAGAGCATGCATTAAAAACAAAAATGAGATTTTGAAGATCTGATTTGCCATTGTAATTCCCTGTTCTCTTCCCACTAGTGTTTTCTTTTACTAGGAAAATATTTGAGCCAGAGTACTACCAGTGTTGAGTTCACTGGCTTAGTTCCATTCAGTATTTATCAGCTAAATCATAGTGCTGCTGGCCATCCTTCAGATCCCCACTGTCACAGAGTCGAGTCTAAGGATACTGTTGTGTGGAAAATAATAATTGGTTATTCATTATTAATATTTCTATACGAATATAAATTTTTATTTTAAAATTTGGGAAAATTCCCTGGAATTCTTTGGATTTTTGGTTGACAGGACTTAGTTGCCCAAATGGTATTTATAAACATGAAATTAAACAGTTTAAACAATCAGAACTTGGAAAAATAGGAACATGAAAACAGGAAAAATTCTAACTATGCTTATGAAGTCTCAGCATTAACTCAGGCATATGTACTCATGGTGCTTTGGTCCCTGAATAAGTTTCCTGTACAAAGACACTTCCAAAACCAACAGCAGTGATCCTGGGGTAAATACAAAGTATTTCAGGCAGGGGGAAGGAGAGAAGAACTGAGTTGCTGGTGCGAGCCGCAAACACGTGGCCACTGTGATTCCCCATTAAGGAGATGCGAATGGAGTGCTGCTGCAGGTGGAGGGTCAGTGCAGAAAGCCGAAGTTTCTAAATCGCTCCCCAAGAAAGACATCATTTTGAAAATGAAACTTGCCAATAGGCACTAGCATCATTGTTCTACCAATGAATTCAAAGCCCCATGCCTCGTGTGACCATGCAGGCACGTTGAGGGGCAGCACCAGAAACCTGACACGTGGTGCTAAGCCCCTAGCCCTCAAGGCTTTGCTGGGGCCAAATCCTCCATTGTTTGCTCATCTACTCTTGGACCTGCAACAGGAGGAGGAGAACGAGGCTTAAACCAGCCTGGCAGGATTTATGCCCTACCAGAACAGCTGTCTGAGCTTCCACTGTCTTTTCCTTCAAGCTAGCATTTAATGCATTGAAATTCATCTTAATCCAGGGCTGTTATCCCCTGTTCCTCACAGTAAAATTGTCAAACCTATTTAATAGCAGAAGTGTTATTATTTAGCAAAACAGAAGAATGGGGCCCTTTATTTATTTATTTTTTTCCCTTGTGCATCTAACACTTCCCAGCTCTGAGAGGGAGAGAACCTTCTGAGGATTATATTTGTTCTGCATCTCGTCAGAACAGATGTTTAATAAAAGCAGCCTGACTTTCTTGGCAGTACTGGCTTCCTACCTCAGTCAGTGGACTCTGTTGCTGTGAAAGTTCTTGTCCAAACTAACTGGAATAAATGTGGAGTGAACAAATTCATGTAGTGATGCAAGAAATGCTTTCATGAAGGCCAAACAAACATCTGAGTGACCTTCATCCTGCATTTTGTAATTTAAATCTGAAACTAGTCATCTTTAGAAAAAGGATTTTTTTATCTAAGGTTTTTTTATGCAATTAGCAAATGTGAGTAGTGAGCGTAAAGCATAGAGTGGATTATGGACTTAATCTTGTATCTCGTGGCAAGAGTTAATAATTTAGCTTACTGGAATCATAGATTGGAAATGTCTGTAAAACCACTAGATAAGAAAGATCCGGACCATTATAGAAACCAAGCTAGGGAGTGGATTTTGATACTGCAAAATGGAAACAATCATGGACTGTGGATCAAAGCAGATAAATTCTGATGTTGTTTGCATGATAATGCATTTTTTAGGTAAATCAGAATAAGCACTATGAAGTGAGGGCAATATTGGAACATTTTAAATTTGCCATCCAACATTTACCATCAGGAATTTTAGAACCTGTTTTGAACTCTTGCACACATACGTAGAAAACTTACAGTAATTGTGGTTTCTGTGTCCTGCTTCACCAATCTCTTTTCTTGGCATACTTTGGAGAGAGGAGGTTACTCAAGCAGTAAATTTCAAGTTCCTTAGAAGGCCAGTGTATTTTTTTTCCCATTCTAGGTAAACAAACACAACTGTAAGTGACGGAAACTTGTGAGAGGTTTGAACTCATCTCCATTGCCTCCAGCTATCCTGCAGAAGCGAAACCATATTGCCTCTTTAGTAGTATAGGTATCTACTTTGGTTTTCAGTCACCACACACTGTCACCTATGTTCTCCTTTAGTTAACAGACAATGGGGTTTACATTTCTGTTCACCACAGTTCTCTTCAGACATAGATTTTCCAGAGTAGTAGCTCAATCTGATAGTGTCCTAAGAGCCTTCAGAACAATGTATTAGAATTTTAGTGTTGTGCTGAATTACCTGTGCCGTTTTCAGCAATCAGTGATAGAGGATTCAGTGCCAGTGATAAAAATATAGAGTGAAGATTACCAATACAGCTTTAGCTTTTTAGGGAGGCTGTAGCCGGGTGGAGGTTGGTCTCTTCTCCCAGGCAACCAGCAATAGAACAAGGGGACACAGTCTCAAGTTGTGCCGGGGCAGGTATAGTCTGGATGTTAGAAGGAAGTTCTTGCTGGAGAGAGTGATTGGCATTGGAATGGGCTGCCCAGGGAGGTGGTGGAGTTGCCATCCCTGGAGGTGTTCAGTAAAAGACTGGATGAGGCATTTAGTGCCATGATCTAGTTGACTGGATAGAGCTGGGTGATAGGGTGGCCTGGATGATCTTGGAGGTCTCTTCCAACCTGGTTGATTCTGTGATTCTGTGAAAGGGCTTTGAAGGGACTACAATCTCAGCCTGGGTTCAACGGGCACAACAGGCACCTATTTTACATCACAGTTACTCTGTTTTCATTGAGCTGTACAGTAAACAGCAGTGACCTCATATTTTGTAGTCAATATATTCTACAAAATGCTGCTTATTGTATTACAATTTTATGAAGAGTATGAGCTTGTTGTAAAATTCCTCCTGCTGACCAGTGTAGTGTCAGTTTTTTATCATTCATCAGCCTTTCATAGGATGTGACTTATGAATAAGAAACTCTTCCAGTGGTAAGAGCAAGCCTGATCTGAGGGAGAATGTGACTTGAGTCAAGAAGCAAGTTTGTTTAGGTACTCAGCTCCCAACAGCCATCTTCATTATATAGCAGTGAGATCTCTGAGCTAGTTGTATGAGGGATCATAGAGGTACAGGAGTTTTATATCTTAAATAGCAATGTGTTGTTTTTGGTGAATTAAACTGTGCAAAGGACCTAAGCTCACTCAGATGTGGACCTCTTTGATTTGGCTAATAATAGCTTTGTTAATACGAGTGACAGAGGGATACTCAGATTTTGAAAGGTGGTTTAGTTGTAATAACTTTATCTAAATTGTGTGCATGAAGAGAAGCTCTTTTCTCAGTTCCAGGCACAGCTTTGTGATCTCAGGATACTTAAGGACACAATGAAGTATCACATGAGAGATCCCTTAAATTCACTTCACTTTCTTTTGAGTGAGTTGTCACAGCATGGTTATGCTTCATAGATGGTCCTATTATATTATATGGTTTAGATGCATTTTACACTTTGGGAATCAATTCCAAGAATAGTCTGTACTGTAAGCTGTTTTGTATAGGCCTGTTCTTCCCTAAACCACAGGCAACAGCAACTAGTTTATAGCTACTGCAAATAAACAGCCCACAGTGCTTGGATTGCCTTTGTTATCCTTGCAAAGTTGTAACCTCAAGATAAAGTGGCTACTCCTTAAGTCAGCTGTTCCAGAAACGGCAAAGTCAGAACTCAGCTAGTATGAAGAAAAGAGGAAATATTTGTGTGTGCATGCGTGTGAAAGTCTAAGTCTGCTATAGAGGAACCTCTGCTGTTTGTTGTGGATGCCCAGAGGCAGAGACTTCATGGAGTCAACAGTTATTGCAAGGCTAATTGCAAGAGAAGAGCTGATAGCAGCTATCTAAGGAGCCAAACCCTCTGGAGAATCGCTGTTAAGTAAGGCAGTGGAGGAAGCAGCGCAAGAAGAGCCCTGCTGCTGGATTTCTCTGTTGCTGGATTGAAAGCATTTTTTTTCACAAGGCATCACTATGCATGAATGAAATTGAGAGGACCTACACTGATTTGTTTTCATTCAGGAAGAAAATTTGAAAACTTCTATCACGTTTAGCTTTCACAAATTACTAAATTTCTTCTTTTTTCCATTACAGCTTGAGTTCATTCAACTACAATATAAAATTCACTGCCCCAGATAGAAAAATGACAGAGCACTGGATCACATTTTTGCTGTTCTTATCAGATACTTTGGTGAGTCTTAATCAATTTTGTAAATCACTTCTAATTTTACTAATTGTGCACATAACACCATAGAAAATTACTAATACAGAAGTGCAGATACCACTAATCTTGTGTTCAAAAGTAGTTTCTGCACATCAGGATCTTTTTCTACCTTCTGTTCTCCTTTTAATTCCCGTGGTAAAGAGACAGAAATAATACTTACCTCTGCCAAACATACCATATTCTTCTTGAGCAGAGAACTTGACAGTAAGAGCTGACAAGATACATGAGCTGTGCTCTGCAGACCCCAGAAAGAGTGGAGGAGACATCCAGCTCAGATTCAGAAGACATCCTGAGAACTTTTAATTTCATCCCTTGTATGAAAGTGTTATATGATTTCAATCTGCAGCTGTGTTTTGTCACAAAGTTTAGAAGCTTCCCATAAAATACTTTTCAAAATGCATGCAAAAGGCTGAGGTTTTGATCATTTTTTTTTTTTTCCAGTGGTGGTTTTATCATTTTTAATAACTGTAAAAGTGGATGTCATGTCTTTTCAATACCTTTTGTGTTCTGAGGGTTGGCTTTGTCTCACAAGATTATAGAGAAACCAGATAACTCTGCAAAAGCCAAAAGCTTCAATGCATACAGTATATGGAAAGCTTTTTGTTCATAAAGGATCATTTTGAGCCTGATTGAAATGCCTCCTGGACTAATGTGACTTAGCTACATTTTACTGGATTTTGCCAAAGCCGTTTCTATACCTGTGACTGTCTCAGTGCTTCACAGGCCCCTTTTCATTGTTATTTTACAGATTGTTACTCTCCCTGGCTCAGTCAGGAGATTAGTTCTCAAGATTCATAAATAAGAATTGCTAAATCAACCAGAAAAAGCACACAATTGTATTATCAACAATAAGATCTGAAGATCGTTTTCCTTCATTTAAAACAGTATTTAAAGTATCATATTTGAAAGCTTTGATGTTTAAGGAGTTTATATTGGAGTTTGTATATGGCTTGCTAAGAAGAAGCCTTCTTTTCTCTTAGTTGTTTTCCACAGCTATACCATCAGAAGGGCATCAGAATATGACAGAGGACTTTGCTCAGCTGAGTGTTACACGGAATAAAATCATGACAGCACAGTACGAATGCTACCAGAAAATTATGCAAGATCCTATTCACAGGAAAGAAGGTAAAGATTTATTTTTTTAACAGATTTTACAAGTCAAATGGCCAACAGATATAATTGGTAATTTAGGATCCATTGTTTACATTAAGTTCCTGTCTTGGGCTGTGACTCTATCTGTGGGATTTTTTAGAAGCATCACTTGGGGATTCATGAAGATAAAGTGGTGCATTCTGTTACCTGTGCATAGCACCACACCTGATGTAACACAAAGCTTTTCTTTCTGATAAGAAAGTGTTTGATAAGAAAGTGTTAGTCTAAATAGATACCCTGGTTAAGAACTGTATTTCTATACATGCTTTTATAAAGCCTTTTTCTGCCTGCTCGCATCAGAAGTATCTTGGTACACATAATTTCCCTGCCCTGGAGGTTGTATTTGTGTCATCGGTGCTTTTTCTGATCATTCATTCAGAGTAGCTCTACCTGTCCTTGTATCCACTCTTTCTGACTTTTAATTTCTGGTGACACTGAAATTCTCTTGAGGCAAGAAGAGGTAATTTCATTCCTTTACAGTGAGGTTTTTCTCTTTGGAAACAAGAAATTTAAACAACTGGAGAGTCTTGCAGCATGAACTGCTGCTTGAAGTTTAAACATAAGCATGAATTTTCATAAACTTTGGAAAAGAGAGTGTAATTTGCTCACTGTCCAGAGTCTTAATGCTGACAATCCAAATTCAGTGCAGATGCATAAATGAGGAAAGATATAGTCCCAGCCACGTGGTGGCTTTCCGCACGGTGATGGTGTGGGGGGAGGTTTTTGCTGCTTGCGTAGCTCAAATTGAGCAGGTTGTCTGAGAAAATTCACAGACACGAGGCAAATCTTTCATGGCTCTCAGGAAGTCATCAGAGCAGTCAGCCACCTGGGTGTATAGGGTTAACACTCCTGGGGGAGTAACCCTGAACCTGACCCTAGGGGTCTTGGCCCCTCCTCAGGGGTGGGCCACACTCTAGGTGATGGTTAGCCCACTCCCCCCACTTCCTGTCCTATAAAAGGCAGAGGAGCTTCCTTGCTCGCTCTCTTTTCTTCGCTCCCTCTGGACACACACACACACACACTGCATACCAGCACACCACGTGGCAGCCACGAGTCAGGGACACCATCACATCGCTCGGGTTGTATTCACCCCTTTTTGTATTTTGCTGTTTTCCCTTCCCTATCCTTTGTAAACTCCCCTACCTCCAATACCTTCTTATAAATTGTCTTGGGTTCAAATGCAGGTTTCCAGAGACTCTAATAAATTTAATAGACCCAATGACAATTTATAGAATTTATAGAGTGCCCTCCCCTCTTCCCCCTCCTTTCCCAGAGATAAGGAATTAGATATAAATATATAGAGAGAGAGAGGTAAGCACACTCAAATAAATCAATCTCACTCGATTTGGAAGTTAAAAAGGAAAAGTTTAACAATAACTTAGAAAAAGGTATTGGAGGTAGGGGAGTTTACAAAGGATAGGGAAGGGAAAACAGCAAAATACAAAAAGGGGTGAATACAACCCGAGCGATGTGATGGTGTCCCTGCCTCGTGGCTGCCACGTGGTGTGCTGGTATGCAGTGTGTGTCTGTGTGTGTCGAGAGGGAGCGAAGAAAAGAGAGCGAGCAAGGAAGCTCCTCTGTCTTTTATAGGACAGGAAGTGGGGGGAGTGGGCTAACCATCACCTGGAGTGTGGCCCACCCCTGGGGAGGGGCCAAGACCCCTAGGGTCAGAGTTATGCCCCCCTGGAGTGTTAACCCTATACACTGGGCAAAGCAGGATCCAGGTTTACAGGCTGGAGCAGATTGATCAGGTGCTGTATAGCAGAGGAGTCGGCCCTAGCTGGAGCAGGCAGGCAGGTCATAATTTGTTGCTAGGCTGTTATTAGACTCATCCACAGTCAAACCAAATCGGGCTTGCCTGAGCTCAGGCGGGTAGTTGCTTCCAGGAATGTTGCAAGCAGTTTCAGTGCTTAGGCTCAGTTCAGGAGGTGGACATTCCTGGAAGAAACAAGATGGGCAGCAAGCAGCAAAGGCATCAGCAGCAAACAAACAAGTTGGCCAAATTTTAAGCATTTTGGTGAATGTCTTTGACCAATTAACAGCAGATAAAACTTTGACCAGTTAACAGCAGATAAAACCCACCCCTAGAATCAATCCTAGGTTATTTCACCAAAAAAGGGAGATGCACATGACTAGCATCCCTGAGCTGTGTTTACCAAAACCAAAGCGGAGTGCAAAACAAGACCAAATATGGTGTCTCTGTGGCAGACTGAGAAGCAACAAGGCTTTTTGTCTGCTCTTCCTGCTTCTTCCAACTCGGGAAAGAGAGAGGGGAGCAAGATGAGTGTGTAGGTAGGTGTTTAGGACATGCAGAGGCTTGACTTGGATATGTATTTTAGGTGTAATTTAGACCTTCCACCGCAGAGTGTTACAGTGTAAGCTTATGTCCAGCCTGAGGCATCACAGCTTCAGAATGATCTGGACAAATTGGAAAATTCCCAGATAAGAAGAAGAAAAAATATGTGGGTTTTGAGAAATGAAGCCTTTGAGATGGGACATTATTAACTTTCAAAAGGAAAACTGAAGGAGCATACTGAAAACACCTTGAAATCTGTAGAGAGGGTCTCAATCATTCTGTGTGCCTTTTGGGAAAAGATTTGTTTATGAAACCCCAGCTCATTCTCAAGAGAGATTTATTTTAGATGGTAAAGTTTGTGTGAGTGCAGTGAGGCACTGAAACAGGCTCTTGAAGGGACACTTTGGATTCCCTCTCCCAGGAGCACTTAGAGAAGTGTCTGTCCAGGACGCAGCAGACTCAGTTCTGCCTGGGGCAGAGGAGGTGCGGCTGCCGCCCAGCCAAAGCTTTCTGATGCTTCTAGCAGCCCAGTGTGTTTTCAGTCACCTAGTAAGCATATACATAGGCTTGGTATGCATTCAAAACATAATCAATTGAGTGAAATGGTCTTTGCAAGCTTAAGACTCATTTTTAATCTGCGTTTTCATTCATTGCTGCAAGTGAGAAACTTTTCTCTTCTGCAGTCTTAGACCATACCTTTGAGAGACTGCTACCAGAAAAGGGTGGTTGTTTTCTTACCGAGTCTCTACTTGTTTGCAGGGCCTTACTGTAACAGGACGTGGGATGGATGGCTGTGCTGGAGTGATGTTGCTGCTGGAACTGTGTCAGTACAGCGTTGTCCTGACTACTTTCAGGATTTCAATCCATCAGGTAGGTGTGCTAGGCTTCTACATCAACATATTTCTTAATAAAATGAGATTTTAAGTGCTTTACGCCCCACTTAAGACACTGATGCTCCAGAATTTCAGTGATTCCAAACCCATTCTTTGCATTTTCCCTTTGTCACATAGAAAATGACAAGTTAGTTCTTTTTTTCTATGAAATACCTCCTTGAGAGATTCTGTAGACCAGAAAATAGAAATTGCAGTTAGACCACAGTTGTTTTCCTCTTAGAGATGAGCATTTCTCTAGGGCAGACAAGCAGAAGTATGTTTTTTAACTTTTTATCTCAGTTTAGCAGTTGAAGTCATCAAGAGTTTCTCCCACAAGTGAATATTCTGTTTCTGTAGGATAAACTTTGCATCTGTGAGCAGTGGGAAATGTCACAGACTTCCACTTATGTCTCCTCTGTGGCATTTGCATTTCCCAGGGTCCATTCATGCCTCTTTACATTTGACAGTAGAACTATGTGGTCCTAGAAATTTTCCAGTTTGGTCCTTGAGCAGTTTCTCTGTGGATGTTTTCCTGCCTATTCCATCCTAATTTGCAGTGGTAGGATGTCTGACTTCAGTTTAGAGTAGGTTAAACAAGCCACTATGTATTCTTGTCACTTCATCTGGTAGTTCTCTAACAGTTAGCTGGATAGATTTTGTTGCTTACTAGATTGGAGGAGGGAAACCTATTTGTTTTCTTAAGAAAACTACATCATCAGTTGCCCTTGCCAAGCAAAAGCAGTGGCCTCTAGTTTCTCAGAATTCATAGTAACAAGCAATGTCTCTCTGGTCATATTAATAAAGCTGTCAGTTGTTTGCCAATCTTTCTTTATTGAATACTAGACATCAGAAAATAGAGCTTCAGTGCTGACTGTTGTGTTTTTATTTTGTTTGTTGGGGTTTTGTTTGTTTGTTTGTTTTGTTCTCCTTTCCATCTAATTTGACTGTAGAAAAAGTTACAAAGATCTGCGATCCCAGTGGGAATTGGTTTAGACACCCAGAAAGCAACCGGACGTGGACAAATTATACCCAGTGTAATATCTATACACACGAAAAAGTGAAGGTAAGAAAGGGGTGATGCATGCTGCAGTGTCAAGGAACTAATCTGAAAAGCTTCACAGAGTGGCAGCAAAGCTGATGCAACATCACACTACAATAAGAAAAGCACATTGAATGAAAAGGATGAATTGTGTTAGACAGGCTCAAAACCCCCAATTCACCTGCTGGGATTATGGTTTTCTTTATGAGTAGGCTTATGGCTCATCCAGAGTCATCTACTGGCAAGCAAAGTGTATGCCTTGTAAGAGCAGGCCTTTATGTTTTGCTGTGTGGTTTTGAAGTGGGCTCCAAGTTGAGCAGAACTGCAGGAGGTTTGCACATCTCCAGAAGGCTTGCCGAGTGCAGGGGCTTGGCCAGTTAACTCATCGTGACTGATCTGCAGCAGCTGCACAACCAAGGTTTTACTTGGGATTAATACATCTCTAAGGCAGCTTTATGTAAGAGTTTAGATGTTTGGGGGTTTATTTTGTTGTTTTTTTTTTCCCTGTGTGAAAAGTAGCTAATACTTTTGTTTTGCAAGCATGTAGGCAAGCTGCAGTTGAGTGGATTCACTATGGCATCTTTGGGGACCAAAGGAAAGTAAATGTTGCAAAGTCTTAGACTGTATTTGGTTTTCCTTGTGGTCATTGTCCTGCTTATGGGTTGTGTCCAGGCTATCAAGTGCCCTTTTTTTCAGTTTCTGAGATGCTAAGTTGCTCACATGACTGAAAAATACTTATTTCCAGTTTATTTAAGTGATATTTCGCAGACATCCAAAATTATTACAGGTCAGGTGGCAAAATACTTTTGAGAGATGTGTTTTCTGTATATCAAAGGTACAATCTATGCACACACAGACCCCTGTGGAGATAGTCAAGGTGAGGCTCCACAGGGCTTTGGGCAACCTCATGTAGTTGAGGATGCCCCTGCTCACTGCAGAGGGAGTTGGACTAGATGACCTTTGGAGGTCCCTTCCAACCCAGACCATTATATGGTTCTATGATATGTATAGATGATGGGTTTTATAGACTTAGCTTATCCTGAAGATGATAATCCACTGACATGTTTAGAAAAAGAAATGTTTAAAAATCTGCTAACCCTCCAAAGTCCTTCTTTCTGAAATCCTCTGTGATATGTGAGGATGTAATAGATAAAGCTGTGTATTTGCCACCTCTTCACCTAATATTCTTTATGAAGCATTTGGATGTGGAAAGAAGTAGCAAGTTGAAACTTAATGCCAAAGAATTAGGAATATAAAACACAGGTCAGGATAAATTACTTTGGAGCTCATGGAAAAGAGATCAATAATAGGAGATTGAGCCAAGAATACTGATATCTCTTAGGAATCCTAACTGCCTGTATTGGTGCTGCAAGGGTGCTTTAGGGTATTTACCTAGAAACCAGACTGAGCAAAGGAGGTGATAGGTGATAGTGAGGCACTTTGATATTGCTTTTTCTCAAATCCTGAGACATTGGATATGTTAATGACAGAGATGTTACAATTCCTTGATTGTTGTTAATATTTTGCTGGAATCTGAGAGAATGGTATTCAGACAGCAGCAGATCCATGCAGGTTCTTTATGAATACTGATGAGCTAGTTTCTCTCAGGCTTTTTTGCCAGCACATTGCAACTCTTGTGCACCAGAAGCTATTGTTTAAATGGGTTAATAGCTCTGAAGAAAGCCTTGCTGCTGTTCTGTGTGGTGTTCTGTTAAGCAGCATTATCTTTTCAGTTTGCTTTGCAGGGGTTAGGTAATGCAGAGTAAATGTAAGCGTTGCCTATTGCTGAGTGCATAATAAGCAACCTTTGCTGTACCACTGTCCTGTGCCAGCTCTAAATTGTATGGAATCCTTCCAAATCTTTAACAGGCACTTTTGCCTAAACTGGTCACTGAGTGGGGTGGTGATTCAGAGTGGTCGTGGAAAGGTTGCCATTACAAAGATGGAGTTTTAGCACTTCAAGGGTAACTGCTATTGTTTAGCAATTCTAAAGTTTCAGTTTAAACCTGATTCGTTGCCTTTTAATTGTTTTTTTAAGTTAGCTCATTTTTAAAACAGCGATAAATTGGAAAACTTTCAGCGCATAGGAAGAAGTGCTTTGTCTTACCTTACAGCCTTCCGAAAGCTTTCACCTGGGGTCTTTTGATATTATTTCAAAAGTCAGTAGTTGCAGCAGGCTTCAGTTAGTCTCTTAATTTGGAATAATAAATTCAGAGGATTCATACAGTTTGGGTGCATGAGCATTTCTGTTCCATTCTCATGTAGCATCCAGATGGTTCTGCTTTGTTGTCATTCTACAAGATTCAACCTGGAAATCTTCATTTCCTTATGTGCAAAATAACAATCTAACATTTAGAGGAACGAGAAATTCTGTGAGGCAGATTCCATGACTGAAAGCAGGGGGCTTGTTACTACTAGAATATAATGTGTTTATTAATTCAAAGGTCTAAAGAAAACCTGTTGTATATCTGAACCTACTAATTCCTCAATTTTACTTTTTGTATCTACCAAACTTTTTCATAATTCTGGAATTAGGCTGCAGGCCTATTTAACAAGACAGTTTAGTTTTCACTAGATTTTAATCCATTTCTTTTCCAGATTCTTCTTTAAATTCCAAATGAAAACTAAATTTCCAATATCAGTGTCACAGCTTGGTTTTGAAGGCAGTATCTTTAAATAATTAAAGAAGATCTATGGAGGAAAATCATATAGGAAGCACATGTTTTGCTTAAGAGTTGTGTTAATAGGTGAATCAAGCATCAGACAAGAAGGCTTCCAGCACAGTAGCATAAGTAGCCAGATTTAATTTGGATAACAAGTTAATTATGGCACAGCAATGTGCTCTTGTGGCCAAGGCCAATGGGATCCTGGGGTGTATTAGGAAGAGTGTGTCCAGCAGATCAAGGGAGGTTCTCCTCCCCCTCTGCTTTGCCCTGGTGAGACCTCATCTTGAGTACTGTGTTCAGTTTTGGGCTCTGCAGTTTGAGGGACAGGGATCTCCTGGAGAGGGTCCCCTGGAGGGCTGTGAGGATGATTAGGGGGCTGGAGGGCATGGATCATGAGGAGAGGCTGAGGGACCTGGAACTTTTTCGTCTGGAGAAAAGAAGACTTAGAGGGGAATTGATTAATGTTTATAAGTATCTGAAGGCTGGCCAGGACGGGAGGGACAGGCTCTTCCCACTTGCTGCCTGTGATAGGACAAGGAGCAGTGGGTGTTAGTTGCAGCAAAAGAGGTTCTGCCTCAACACAAGGGGAAGCTTCTTTACTGTAAGGGTCACAGAGTTCTGGAATAGGCATTCCAGAGAGGTCATGGAGTCTCCTTCTCTGGAGACTTTCAAGGTCTGCTGGATGAGTTCCTCTGTGATCTGTGCTAGATAGTATTGTCCTGCTCTGGCAGGAGTATTGAACTCGATGATCTCCTTGGGTCCCTTCCAACCTCTAATATCCTGTGATCCTGTGATTTATATCAATACCCAGAAAAAGCAGCAGTATATATTAGAAAGCTCATGTTTTAACTGATAAGAAGTATGTTCTAGTGATGGTTTCAATGAAACCTGTGTCCTACAAGGAAACATTTTAGTGAGACAATGATTTGCAGGATTCTAGACTTGATTCATTGCTGTCTGTTTAGTTTTTATTTTTTTTAATCCTTTGAGTCATTTCATGTGTAGAAGAGATGTACGAGTCTGTGTTTTGTCACCGATAGCTATGTGCGTCACTGGTGCTTGGTTTCCTTCTTCTTTTGCAGACTGCTCTGAATTTGTATTACCTGGCCATCATCGGACATGGCCTTTCAATTGCATCACTTCTGATTTCTCTTGGCATATTCTTTTATTTCAAGTAAGTGTATTTAAAATATTTTACCAAATATCGGTGGTTGGAGCACTCCTAATTTCAGTATGTTGGTACATCAAGACTGTCTTAGTGTATAAAATCATTTGGTTTGCTACTGAACATTAAGATTGCAATAAAATTGTAGGTATCTTATCTCAAAGAATCCCAAAGTTCCAAATCTGCAAATCAGAAACTGTAGAATGTATTTAAACTAGGAGCTGGATAAATGTTTGTTAGTTTTGGGTTTATGTTTGAGGGAGCGGAGTTGTTACCTCTGCACAGTGCGGGCTTCCCTTGTTACCTGGCACTGGTTTGTTTCTGCAGTGTTTTCCGTTGGCCACTGTAAACCTGCTTTATGGTCTTGCCTATTTCTTACCACTATACCCTACTGTCTCACTCCATCTCTTATTTCTCCCTACACTTAAATATGAGTAGTGCACACACCAGCTAGCTCGGATTTTGCTTTTCTCATACTCGGGACTCTGGTTAGGTAAGGCTAGTGGACATCCAACAGAAATTACTCTTCTTAGTCACATCTGGCTTATTATAGTATTTCCAATTTAGTTGTGCCTTATTTCCCCTGGTTCTGGGACATTTCCACAAATCCCCAACAGATTCAGTGTTGTGGCTGCTCTTTACAAGATCTAACATTCAACATGACTTTAAAGCTTGCTTTTTTTTTTAAATTTCTTTTCATCAGGACAAACCAAAACATTTGTGGGTGTTAATCAACTGTAAAATCAATGCTGTCTGTTTCCAAATTCCCTTTCCCTCTAAATCAATGTGTAAAATGTCTCTCAGTTCTTTATAAGCAGCTTCATTTTGCATTAAAAGAAAAAAAAAAAGGGCTGTACACTATTGCAGTTAAATGTCACACAGTTTAAGAGACTAAATAATGTGACAGGCAAAATGCTTTGACATTGACTTCTTAGGAGAAAACAAAAAGCTGTGGAATCCAATATGATTTTAAATCTTCAGAGACAGAAATCAGGATTCTTCTGTACTAGAATATGAAAAGCAATCAATGTCACTGGGGCTTGGGGCACTTTACTGCAAAAGCAGATGAGCTGCCTGACAGCCATTGGAACTGTCACATTTGTCTAACCTTCCATGGATATTTTTTTTTCTCCTTCTGGTAGAAGGATCATCTCTCCTCAGAGCACCACATGGAATTAATCCAGACCCACAAACCACATTTTCTAGACTGCGGTGGTGTTGGGAGATTATAAAAGTTAATGGCAGCTAAAGAAAGTTCTCTACAAGCTGTTCTCCTGGGATGTACAGTTCCTCTAAAGTATTTTTGGGTACTAGAAGGTATTTAAGGACCTAGATTAGTATTAGGATGTATTACATATCAGCTGAAGCTGTAAAATTATTCATAGCTTTAACAGGTGGTTTGGGTTGGGTTTTTTTTTTGGGGGGGGGAGTTCTGTGGTTTTTTTTGTTCTATTGTGTGCAGATGCCTTTGAATTTGTCACGTTTCTAAAAAAAATTCTCTTGTTAGTTGACTGATAGTTTGCAGAGGACATTTGCTGGATTTTGGATCCTTAGAGTATCTTTAGCTTTGATTATAAAGGATGCTTTTCTCCAGAAGAAAAACATCTTTTCAGATGTCTTCATCATTTCAAATGCCAGCTAGCTGGGGTTAAATTAACTAGTTGAGGTTTAAGATTAAAATATTTTTGCATGTTTTATTTTTTCATTTGACATTCTGGGCTTTCTTCTTCAGAAAATTGTCCCACTGGAAATACTAGTCCAGTTCATGACTTGTCTTCCCTGGGTGGATTGGAGTTCATGGTTTAACAGCATAAACATGGACTATAAAGTTGGAACTCTGATCTTCCTCTCTGTAAATTCATCTGTGACACCCAGAATTAACTTCTTGCATGACCCTGCTTTCTTGTTCTGTATGCCTGTAGATGATACATGTTTTTCTTTCTTTATGAAAACCACACAACTACTGTAACAGAAGATCTATAATAAACACAAGGCAAGAGAAACTTTAAAGAAACAGTGAATTTAGAGAAACAGGGGCTGTCACTTGAAAGCTCCCCAACCCAAACAAAAAGCCAAACCAAGCAACCAAAAAAACCCTACCTGAAATAAGAGTCACATCCCATGACGACAGTCACAGAGGACACCAGCACTCATCACAATGCCTAAAGAGGAGATTGAGGGAGAGAGAGAGTAGGTTCCTAGATCACTTCCAGCTAATGGATGATTCCCTCTAGGTGATCTTTCTGAGTTTTGCAGTATTTGAATACCTTAAAAAGTTGTATCTCAAAACATATCTGAGGGCTTTTGAAATGTAACTTCTTTTACTTTGGAGAAATATTAAAGAAATTAGGTCTTTTGCTAATTTAGCCCAAGACATACAGGAGTCAAACTAGGAAGGGAAATAGGTAATTTAGCACGAGGTCTGTTTTTATTTTACTGCATATGGTTGAGTCCAGGGGTAGGTCATTCAAATGTTCTTAGATCATAATGATGAGAATTAAGTGATTAAAGGATATTACGTCATTAAGGAAAACAGTCAGAAAAAGGAATATAGGAAGGGTACCAGAAGAGGGAGGGTGGGGAGGCTTAGGAAAAAATCCTTTTATGACCAAAAGCAGTCTTCATTTTTTTAAATGTCAGCAGTCTTCTTTCTTGGTTCTTGTTTGGTGATCCTTTCAGTCCTTTTATGCCTGGGTGGAGGTGGGTGTGGATGGGTGTGTTTGAATATTCAACAGGAACAGCTGCTGGATGACCCCAAGAGATGGCCCCATTAGCTGTACGTGCTTTTTCTTGCCTCTGCATTGAATCTTAACAATAAGCAGACGGAATTCCAGAGTTCTTCAGCACTTGTTTACACAAAGCCCTTAGCTGGAATCTAGCCTTGCCTCTCTTTTCCTATAGAAATCGTATAGGAAATAGCCTAAGGCCCTCTAAAAATAAATTTGCAAAGAACATAAAGCCCTGCTTGTTATAATAATCAAACCAATCCATTTTGTACAGTAAAAAAAACCCCAACAATTAACAAGTCTGATGGAATACACTTCATTAATTATGCCAAATCCAAGCTTGTGTTCTCTATTTTGGACACTTGTTTGTTTTCTGCAGTCAGTTACTCTTGTCAGAGGAGGTTTGTATAGGGCAGTTCCTTGTGCTGCACAGCAAGCAGCACTAGAGTGGTTTTCTTCCCCCGTGTTTAGTGACGTGAGGTTCAGAATGTTGCAGGGCCTGACTGGAAGAAACTCTGCCTGATTCTTCCTGTGGCACCTTGCATAGCTGAACCGCTTCACTTGCTGCCTGTGTCAGTGAGATGCTTCATATTTCATTAAAACATGAGGAGCAATTTTTTTCCCTGTGAGGGTGACAGAAGACTGGAACAGGCTGCCATGGGGGGTTGTTGAGTATCCCTCTCTGGAGACACTCAAAATCTGCCTGGCCATGTGTGATCTGGCATAGGTGATCCTGCTCTGGCAGGGGATTTGGACTGCATGGTGCTTTCTAGCTCCTGACATTCTGTGATTCTGTGGCAGTTACAGAGAATGCAACCAAGAAGATCAGTCTCCTCCTCTGTAGCCAGTTTTCTTGTTCAGTGGGGCCATTCTGGTTCATCCTGTTTCATCTGTCATTTTCTCAGCAGTTTTCAGTATGCTCCTCCAGCTTCTGTGGCTCTTCCATGTTTGTGTTTCTCTGTTAAAAAATACAAGTTTGTCTCACTGCTGGTCTTCAAATTAAAAATTAATCACCAGGGTTGGTACCTCATCTTTTCCTTCAAGCACATGGTCTGAGAAGGTTAGAAAACTTAATTTGCTTTCCTGTGTGGTAATTTGGGATCCTTCCCTGCTGACGCCATCCAAAAGAAGAGCCAGAAGGAGGAGCAAGGAAATTCCAGACCTGTCAGCCTGACCTCAGTGCCAGGCAAGGTGATGGAACAGGTCATCTTGAGTGCCATCACACAGCACCTACAGGATGGCCAAGGGATCAGGCCCAGCTAGCATGGGTTTAGGAAAGGCAGGTCCTGCCTCACCAACCTGATCTCCTTTTATGATCAGGTTACCTGCCTGGTGAATGTGGGGAAGGCTGTGGATGTAGTCTACCTGGACTTCAGCAAAGCCTTTAACACCGTCTGCTGCAACAAGCTCCTGGCAAAGCTGTCAGTTCGTGGCTTGGACAGATTCACTCTGATATGGGTCAAGAACTGGCTGGATGGCAGAGCCCAGAGAGTGGTGGTGAATGGTGCCACATCCAGTTGGCAGCCAGTCACTAGTGGTGTTCCCCAAGGATCAGTGCTGGGCCCAGTCCTGTTCAATATCTTTATTGATGATCTAGACGAGGGGATTGAGTCCAGCATCAGTAAGTTTGCAGATGACACCAAGCTAGGAGCAGGTGTTGATCTGTTGGAAGGTAGGAGAGCCCTGCAGAGGGACCTAGACAGGCTGGGTGGGTGGGCAGAGACCAAGTGGATGAGACTTAACAAGGCCAAGTGCAGGGTTCTACACTTTGGCCACAACAACCCCAAGCAGCACTACAAGCTGGGGACAGAGTGTCTGGAAAGCAGCAAGGCAGAGAGGGACCTGGGGGCACTGGTAGATAGTAGCTGAAGATGAGGCAGCAGTGTGCCCAGGTGGCCAGAAGAGAGCCAATGGCATCCTGGCTTCTATGAGAAGCAGTGTGGCCAGTAGGACAAGAGAAGTTATTCCCTTGTACTCAGCCTTGGTCAGGCCACACCTTGAGTCCTGTGTCCAGTTCTGGGCTCCTCAATTCAAGAGAGATGTTGAGATACTGGAACATGTCCAGAGAAGTGCAACAAAGCTGGTGAGGGGCCTGGAACACAGCCCTGTGAGGAGAGGCTGAGGGAGCTGGGGTTGTTTATCCTGGAGAAGAGGGGGCTCAGGGATGACCTCATTGCTGTCTGCAACTACCTGAAGGGACACTAGCCAGGTGGGGGTTGGCCTCTTCTGCCGTGCAACCAGCAATAGAACAAGGGGGCAGAGTGTCAAGTTGTGCCAGGGGAGGTATAGGCTGGATGTTAGGAGGACATTTTTCACAAAGAGAGTGATTGGCATTGGAATGTGCTGCCCAGGGGAGGTGGTGGAGTTGCCATCCCTGAAGGTGTTCAAGACTGGATGAGGCACTTAGTGCCATGGTCTAGCTGATTGGACAGGGCTGGTTGATAGGTCTCTTCCAACCTGATTGATTCTATGACCTTGTGAATGTATTTTTGATGTCTCTAACAGTGAAGAGCATTTGCATGTGTAAGTGACAGTTTTCTGTTCTCCAGTCATTTCATTTTGTCAATCACCTGCACTCCATGTATATGGCTATTAACTGGAGGCAAGCGTTTGTGGTTGTAAAGCACAGACTCTTTGCAGCAGAAGCTTCAATAAATTCTTTCTCCAAAGTAACCAAAGAACATTTCCTGAGAGTGATCACAATAGCACAACCTTTATCACCTCTCTTCACTTGTGGAAGAGGTTTCTCTGGCCAGTGCATACCCTACAGAGCTAGACTGTGTTCCTGTCTGCTCATGTTGATGTCCTGTCTGACTCTGATAGAGTTTAGTCACACGTGCTGTGCACCCTCAATCTTCAACCTAGCAGGATCAATTTTACCCTTACCCAGCTTTGTAAACTGACCATCTGCTTTCAGAACAAAGTGGATGTTACTTGCTTTTTTGGGGATTTTGGAGAGTGAAGGTTTAATTGTTTATATATATGTACATAATTTTCCTGTCTCTTTTGTGTTGGTAAAGTTGAATTTCTTTGGAAAAACTTGAATGAGGAGCACTCCTGCTTCTTGGAATGGCACAAAATTAACCCTGTTTTCTCTGGAATGGCAGATAAACAGAAATTGGCTGCCACTATGTTCAGTTTCTTGCATTGCTTAATATTATTAGACCTCTGTTTTAAAAAAGAAAACTCTCACAAATATATTTTTCTCTTTTATATTACTGCAAGATTGAAAGCAGACATTAAAAATGAACACAATTAAATGCAGTTATACAATGCATTTTATAATTGTATCTGTATACTGATTATAACTTAGCTGTACATAAATGTCAAGGTAAGATTTGCCTTTTTTTTCTCTAGCTGTAAGATTGAGGAATAATATGACAAGAATGTGAGTAAAAGAGACTTGTCCTCAGAACTTATTAGTGGGTTTGGGTAAATAGAAATATAATGTAGGGCAACTTCTTCAAGCTCTGGTAAGAGAGTTAATAGGCAAGTTCTTCAGGTGCTAACAGAAAAAGGGTATAAACCTTCTGAACCAAGTCTGTTATTGCCATTCAAGTGTTTGAAGCTAGCTGCTACAAAGCAGAATGTATTGTGATTGTTGGTTGGTGCTTATGGAAGGTGTTACCTTTCACATCATTCTATTAACTTTGGACTGCAGCTGAAGAAAGGGTTGTTGTAAGACTTCATAAAATAAAGAGCTCTCCTATTTCAACATTTCAGAGCTGTCCCCAAGTACACACAGTTGTCCCCCTGTGTATTAATTTGTTCTTGTTTCTCTCTTCTAGGAGCTTGAGTTGCCAAAGGATTACCCTGCATAAAAATCTCTTTTTCTCTTTTGTTTGCAACTCTGTTGTAACAATAATTTCACTGACTGCAGTTGCCAACAATCAGGAGTTAGTTGCAACTAATCCAGTAAGTGAAAGTATACTTGGCAGCCTCATTGATTTGTATGTGAAAACCTTCAGCAATGCAGAAGAGACACAAATAGTTGATAAACTGTTGTATGTGGCGAGGTGAAAAGGTCCAGTGAGGATGTGTCTATGTGACGCAGCACAACAGATGGCTGAGAGTGACTTGGGCATTTGACATCTGAGGTTTCGAAACACTACAAACACTCTAGGAGACGTAGCACACTGCTGCTCTTGAGTTCTGCAAATCACTTTCACACTGAAACAACTGCAAGAAAGTAGCTTAAATTGGGATGATGTCACAGAGGTTATGACAGTTGAACTCACCAAGGAAAGACAGTAAAAAAACCCCTTTGCCATGTGTTTTGGGTCTGTGAGCTGCTTTCCTGCAGCTTTCATTTTGATATCTTCAATTGAAATGCAAAGAATCAATTTTTGTGAGAGGAGATAAAAAGGCAGGGCCCTTGTGTTCCAAAAGTGACAAGGAAGATAAAATCAGTTCCTTCAGAGCTGAGATTTTTCTCCTTCTCATTTCTTGATGGTACTGGAATAAGTGTGAATCAGTAGCCTCTCCCAAAAGGCCCGGAGCTGTAGCAAGGGAAGAGCCTTGAAGTGACCTTATTTTTACTTAGACCTGGAAGATCAATTTAAATTCTGTGAAAGTTAGGGCAGAACTCCAGAAGCTGAGTCAAGGGGAAAGATAAATTCTCTTTCTCCTGTAAAAGCTTGTCAAAGTGCTAGAAAACAGGCGTGAGCTAGCTGCTAATAACGATCCTCCAGTGAGTTAGAGAACAAAACATGGTAATACAGTATTGATTTTTGGGTTGTCTTAAGCTAAGTTCCAGAAGTAGATCAATCGAGTGCACAATAATTTCAGCTGTGGGGGAAAAAATGGCATCTACTGTGTCCATATTTGCAAGTTATTAATTATTGTTCCTTTCTCATGACCTCACATTTTAATCTTTGTGATGAGTTACACCACTTCAGATGAAGAATATCTTTTGAACTAAACCAAATGCAAATATATGCCAACAAGAGGGCTTCTTCCAGAGCCTGCTATGCCAGGTCTCAGCTGGCCCTGAGTGCAGTTATGGCAAGTACTTGTAGCCATTGGATAAAGGAATATTTACATCTCATGACTGATAGAATTTAGATGGGATTACCCTCAGGACATTTTCTTGTGTGGTCACTATCAGGTAGTTTAAGGCTTCTCTACTAGAATGGTAAATTTGGCAGTGTTTGCAAAATGTCATTAGAGCTCTCTGCCATCATACCTGAGGCATACGCTGGAGGTCCTCATGTTTGACTGATACAAATGCAGATTCAGTTACCAACTTCATTGTCACTGTGAAGTATGGAAGTACAATTCCATAAAAAACTCTTCTAAAAAAATAATTGCTGTGTGAAGTGAATTGAATGTTAACATCTGAGTCAAAATGCATATTTTTCCATTTTGCAAATATAGCTCTGAGATTTTTCCAGCTGCAGTGGATATTATTCTCTGTTTTGTTTTTGTTGGTTTTTTTTTTTTTCCTCCAGGTTAGTTGCAAAGTGTCACAGTTCATCTACCTGTACCTGATGGGCTGCAACTACTTCTGGATGCTTTGCGAAGGCATTTACCTGCACACCCTCATCGTGGTGGCTGTTTTTGCTGAGAAGCAACACTTGATGTGGTATTACCTTCTTGGCTGGGGTACGTAGTTTCACCCTTTGGTATTTTCAGGGCAATGCAACCTCTTCCTCCTTCGGAGGAGAATTCAAACAGCTTGTCTGAGCTGGTTGCTTTGAACACCCTTCTGCTTTGTCTGTACTGTTTTAACAGGCTTAGAAATATTAATTTAGGAAGTTGTACATGCCTCTATCTTTGCCGAAAGGGAGATTATGTGTTTCTGGAGTCAGGAAACGACTCCTCCTTTGTCCAGAGAAAAGAATCTCCTATTTTAAAAGAAGACATTAAGAAGTAATTATTCATTGTTCCTCAGCTCAAAGATGTTTATTCAGGAATTAATGTTTGTTTTCAGAGAAGTCTCGCCTTGTCTAGGGTGGAGGGTCAGAATTGAGTTAGAGATGGCCACATATCTATTTTTCCAGCAGTTCCATTTGACCTGTATTGTTCACTATGCAAATACCAAATGGCTATAGCTGAAGGTCCTCAAGTTGTACCAGTATCAAAACCAACAAGCCAGATCTGATAATTCCAGGTAATGGACAATGGCTGTTCACAAAGGGCGAGTAAGGGCTTGTCTCCTCAGCATCAGTGTCCTGGCACATTCATCTGACTTGGTGCCTGGGTTGCTAGCTGTGCCACTACAGACACATCTGGCTTGAGGTTCAAATGTGCTCAGCAGTGTCTGAAAATCAAGTACCACCAGAGTGTCGGGGGCTCCAGATAACTCATTTGTTTGTTCTTTCTAGATTTTTAATTCAATTTCCAGGGTCTGTATTCAGATTTGTTAATGAGGATTGATTGTCGCATTCTACAAAGTTCCCATTTGATTTACCTTTTCCTCTGTGTATTGGTGTGAATTTCCTGGCATGACAGCAGGAAGACAGTTTCATAAATGCCTTGGAATGAGAAAACAGAGATGGAATTGGTCCCTGTCATTTAATTTTCTCTATGGGTATATAGTGTGGATAAGGTGAAAATTCAGAAGGTTCCTGCAAGAGATGCAAGTTTGTTTAGTTATTAGCCAGGTTTATATATCAAGCAAGGATTGTTTTCTCTTCACAGGTTTTCCACTGATCCCTGCCTGCATACACGCCGTTGCCAGAAGCTTATATTATAATGACAAGTGAGTACCACCTCAACTTGCTGTACAAAACCCTTGCACTTTCTTTAAGGGAAAACCTAGAATACATCAGGTAATAAAATGCCAATTTTAATTGTTTTTCTTTTCCTCTCTGTTTTCTCTAGCTGTTGGATCAGCTCTGATACTCACCTGCTCTACATCATCCATGGCCCTATTTGTGCTGCTCTGTTGGTAGGTATTTTTCAGATAATACTTTTTTTTTCTTCATGGTCTTATGAAGTTGCATAGAGTCTAAAGCTAACATCTAGAGGTCATTGTCACTTGCAGGACTCTCACAGAACCCATGAGGTGCTTTAGACACACCAGATACATGAATCTTGGCTGTGTTAAGGAGCTGTACCACTGATCCTGTGAGAAACTGGGGGTTTGCAAGGTTGATTATCATTCCACTGAAATCACAGGATGTTAGGGGTTGGAAGGGACCTCTGGACATCGAGTCCACCACCCTGTGCCACAGCAGGGCCATGATCTAGTGCAGGTTACACAGGAACACATCCAGACAGGGACTGAAAGTCTCCAGAGAAGGAGACTCCACAGCCTCTCTGGGGAGCCTGTTCCAGTGCTCCATGACCCCTACAGTAAAGAAGTTCCTCTTCATGTTTGTATCCATTGCCCTGTCTTTTTTATGCCCCTTGTTAGCGACAAGGAATGACTAAATACGGCCTGGAGTACTGGAAGGCAACGTTCAAATCCTTCCTTTAGCTGAAGATGCTGTCTCACTGCCTGGGCCATTTGCCAAGTTGACCTTACTAAGAGCATCATAATACCACTGTGCTAATGTGGCCAAAGAGCTACCAGAGCAGATCACTTCGAGGTTCAGAAATGTCAGGACTGGCTATGGATGGGAAAATGGAATGGAGAGAAACTAGAGCAGGCCCCTGGGAAAGAAGTATCTGTGACCGCCCTGTCCTGATACTAATCTGGCAGTGTCTGCTTTGGCTGCTGGAGTACTGCAACTCCTCTGCCTCATTAGTCCTTATGAAGTCCTGATGCTCAGCATTCTGACTTACACTCTGAGTTAATGCCAGCTCTGTTAAGCAAAAGTTTCCTACTAATGACATTAAATTCTAGGTAACCCACTCAAAACTTCACTGTATAAAACTTGATGCTGTACGTCAGTTATTCTGAGAGTGAACGTAACCAGTGAAATTCAGTCAGTAGATTATTGCTAAATAGAAATAGGTGGGTACTAAAGGAAAGTACTAGTATGCACCTGCTTACACAGCTGTCTACAGAGGTTACCCTCTATGGAAGCGTTATACAGTAGCATTCCATGAGAGAAGCATTATATAGGTGACTGGAATTAGCTGCTGACTTATATTACAATCATCTCTTTTACTGCAACGAGCCTCAAACTGATGTGGCAAAGGTGTTGTGTATATATATGTCTGCTGATTTTTCCTTAGAGCTTTTCAGCTTATGCAAGGAAATTCATTAAGGATGAAAACCTGAAGTCAGTTTTTAGAAATAATTTGTTTCTCATCTCTGTGAACTTCCTCATCTGTTAAATTGCTAATGAGTATTTGCAGAGGGTGTTCTGGGCTTAGAGAGTTCTCTCCAAAGACTACTGCATAAATCCCATGGTTCTTGTGGCTCCCATGTTCATTCACAGTGATATTAGATGGTGAATTTACATTTTGAAGGCACTTTAACTAGGAGACTATTCTGTAAACGTAAAAACAGTTCTAAATCCTGACGGTTTTTTCTTCTCTAAGTTACACAGAGGGCAAGATCCTGTTTGTCACAGAAAGGCATAGGGTTTTTTGCTCCCTACAATGGTGCTGTATTTCACCCAGCATATGTATGCCATTCTTCATTGCCTCATGGGTTGTCATTTGCTTTGTCCAAGCATCTCTTCACAGATACATCACTTAAGTAAAGCTCATTAAAGCTGAGATATAATTTGCACTAGTCAGAGCTTGCTTAAATAATGGAAATACTTATATGAAAGTTATGAAACTATACCATCTTCCTTGAAGTGACCTCATTTTAGCTTGCAAGATTGTTTTCTCCTTCCCAGCAGAAAGGGGAAAAGGGAAGACCCAGGAGACTTCTCCACTGAAAACAGTGGCAAGACTCTTAATTTCAAATGTGCTGGATCAGTCCCAAGCTGTCAAATCTTCTTTCCACTCACAGCGTCACTAAGAATGTGCTTTCATTCCACTGGAGGCTTAGTAATTGCCTCTGTGTGGTTGGTTTGGGCAGAATCTGTGCATTCTGCATTTTACAAGTGTGCACCTTCCATATGCTTGCATGTTTGATGAGCTGACTGAAGGTCTTCCTCTTGCATTTTGTTGCCTCAGCACAACCAGGAAATTCATTTGTAAGTCGTGTAAGAATAACAAAGATTAAACACAACTACACATGCTGCTTATGATGTGAAAATACCTTAAAGGAGTCCCTTTCCTTTCTGGTAACTGAAGAGCACCATGCAACTACAGAGTTTTCAATACATGGTGAAACCAGGAAGGGCAATGTCTCAGTTTTAATTTAAATTTCCCAGAGACTCAAATTTAGTTGATAGAACCAATAACAATTTATGGAATGCCCTTCCCTCTTCCCTTTTCTTTCCCAAAGGAAAAGGAATTAGATGTAGAGAGAGGAGAGGTATGCAGACCCAGACAAATAATCTCACTGTGATTTGGAAGTTAAAAAACAGGAAAGTTTAACAATAAAATAAAAGATATATGAGGTAGGGAAGTTACAAAGATATAGAGAAGGGGAAACACGATACAAAGCACGTAAATATACAACAAGATTTTGGTGGCAGTGGGTTTTATCCACCTCGGGGGCGATGACGATGTGGTAAGACAAGGGGAAGCAGGAATGGTGGTGCTGACAGGCAGGGAGAGAGCGCGAGCAAACAGGAAGTCTCCCTGCTTTCATGGATCTTAGGCAGGAAAGGGGACTGGGCTAACCACCACCACCTGGTAGTGTTCAGACCCACCCCTGGGGAGGGGTCAAGACCACCTGGGGTCAGGTTCAAGATCACTCCCCCCAGGATGCTTAACCCTGTACAGGCAGCAACAAAAGCGCCACACTGGAGTGCCAAAGGACAGACTTTGGCTTATTTAAGGAACTAACTCAGAAAGTTCCTTGGGAAACAGCCCTTAAAAACAGAGGGGTCCAGGAAGGTTGGACCAAGTTCATGACGGAACTCTTGAAGGCACAGGAGCAGGCTGTCCATTGTCCCAGAAGATAAGCTGATGAGGGAGGCAGCCAGACTGGATGAGCTAAGGGAGGCAAAACCCATTTAGAACTTAGACTGCCGCTGCTGTTAAGCAGAATAGAAAATGTTTCTATAAGTATATTAATGGCAAAAGAAGGGGCAAGAACAATCTCCACTCCTTACTAGATGGAGAGGGGAATATAGTAACAAAGGATGAGGAAAAAGCGGATGTACTTAACACCTTCTTTGCCTCAATCTTCACTAGTGGGACAGGTTGTCTCCAGGACAACTGGCCTCCTGAGTTGGCAGATGGAGTCAGGGACCAGTATACTCCCCCTGTAATCAAGGAGAAAGCAATAAGGGACCTGCTGAGCTACTTGGATCCTCATGAGTCCATATGACCAGGTGGGATCCCTCCTAAGGTGCTGAGAGAGCTGGCAGATGAGCTGACCAAGCCCCTCTCCATTATTTGTCAACAGTCCTGGCTCACTGGAGAGGTCCCCAGAGACTGGAAGCTGCCAATGTGATGCCCATCCATAGGAAGGGCCAGAATGAGGAAACAGGAAATTCCAGACCTGTCAGCCTGACCTCAGTGCCAGGCAAGGTGATGGAACAGGTCATCTTGAATGCCATCACAAAGCACCTACAGGATGGCCAAGGGATCAGGCCCAGCCAGCATGGGTTTAGGGAAGATGGCACCAGCCTGACCAACCTGATCTCCTTTTATGATAAGGTTCTTGCCTGGTGAATGTGGGGCAGGCTGTGGATATAGTCTACCTGGACTTCAGCAAAGCCTTTGACACCGTCAAAGGGCAACAAAGCTGGTGAAGGGCCTGGAACACAGCCCTGTGAGGAGTGGCTGAGGGGTGTGCAGCCTGGAGAAGAGGAGGCTCAGTGGTGATCTCATTGCTACCTGAAGGGAGGCTGTAACCAGGTGGGGGTCAGTCTTTACTCCCAGGCAACCAGCGACAGAACAATGGGACACAGTCTCAAGTTGTGCCAGGGGAGGTCTAGGCTGGATGTTAGGAGGAAGTTCTTCACAGAGAGAGTGATTTGCCATTGGAATGGGCTGCCGAGGGAGGTGGTGGAGTTGTCATCCCTGCAGGTGTTCAAGAAAAGACTGGATGAGGCACTTAGCGCCATGGTCTAGCTGATTGGACAGGGCTGGGTGCTAGGTTGGACTGGATGATCTTGGAGGTCTCTTCCAACCTGGTTGATTCTATGATTCAATGTCAATTGAGAAAGGACAAGCTGAGGTTAAAGATGTTAGATGAAATGCATGTGTTTAGGCTTTGTGAACAGAATCCTCATTTGCTTAAGCAGCTTGCTTGCCAGATACAATTTTCACACTTTACTAAGCATGACCTGCTTTAGAAGACGTTTAAGCAGCACTATTAAATTGCAGATTAGATAACAAGGGAGAAGACAGTGTTTCTACTTGCGGGAGCAATATCTCAAAGAACATAAAGGGGGCTGTCAGGTGGGTGCCAGGGAGAATTGGCAGAAGCCAGTGGGAATTGAACTCTTGTACATCACTGAAAGTCCAACAGTTACATAAACCTAACAATAATGCTGCTTTTATTGCCTTTGTTCTTATGTAATTGCCAGAGATCTCTGCCAAAAACACTGGAAACGGGAGCAAACGTAGGTTACATTTTGAATGGAGTTGTCTTCAGTTGGCCACTTAATTACAACTATTTGCCTAAGCAGCCACAGTTAAACAATGAAACAGTAGAGGGTGGTGTGAGTTTCTGCACTAGGAAAACGTTGGTCAAATGGAGGTGAGGAACAAAAGCAATGGGACCAAGTTGTGGTGAAAGCAGTAGTACTGTCAGTGTTGATTTCAGATGCGGCGGTGCCAGGGTGATTTTGTTTACACTGGCACACCTGACAGTAGAGTTTGGTTTAGTTATGCCATTGTTTATATAAATAATGTTACAGGGATGTTTATTGTGCCTTATAATAATGTTATGTGTTAGTGTCTTAGACTTTGAAACCCTGTAAAAGATACAAACTCTTTTAGCAGAAGTGTACTCAGTGAGCATATACTAGAAAGAAGTGCAGGAGCTCCTGGCTTTGGCATAGACAATGTCATAATCACTTCAAGCTGGAGTCAGTAGTTGTGAGTTTAGAAGCTGAAGGCTTAGTGTTTACGTGCCTAACTTTGGAAATGCCCACAGGCCAGGTATAAAACTTTACTTGATGAGCACACAGAGGAACTCAGCCCAAGCAATCCCGGCTCAAGCTGGCTAAGATCTGATGCTGCATGACTACATTAAACCCTATGCAATGACTGCCAGGCAGTGTCTAAGAGTATCCATATTCTGTGAGCTAAGAATGGTTTGTTTTGTCATCCTCAGCAAAAATTCAACTACATAGAATTATAGGATCATAGAATGGGTTGGGTTGAAAGGGACTTCCAAAGGTCCTCTAGTCCAAGACCCTCTGCAGGGACATCCTCAACTAGATCAGGTTGCCCAGAGGCCTGTTGAGCCTGACTTTGAATATTTCCAGGGATGGGACCCCAACCATGCCTCCCTGGGTAACCTGTTCCCTTGTGCCACTACCTTCAGAGAAAAGAACTTGTTCCTAACATCCAATCTTCTCTAGTTTAAAGCCATCACTCCTATCACTACTTTGGAAATAGTCTCTCTCCATCCCTCTTGCAAGCTCCCTTCAGGTACTGGAAAGTTGTTACCAGGTCCCCCTGGAGCCTTCTCTTCTCTAGGCTAAACAACCCTGGAGAAGAGAATGGTAGTAAGCATTACCATACTGCTTATCACAAAGTCAACATGCAGAGATGTAGAACTGTCAAGGATCTGAGAGATGAATCCAGAAACTGCAGCAACTACTGATGTAAAAGCTCAGCTAAGCTCACAGCCACTCTGAAGGCAGAACCTAAATTCTCCATAGGTCCCAGTGTTGGTACTAACAGTTCTTTTTCTTTGGGAATGCGTTCTCTGCCTTTGTTTCTGTCTCTGGTCTTTTGCTGAGTTCATTTGTCAGGTCACTGTGGAGCTGCCAGCATTTTACTCTGTGTGTTCACGCTGCAGCTAGCACGAAGGACGACTCTGGGGCTTCACAAACCAGCACAGGCAGTCTGATGCTAATGCATATGCAAGTAGTTCCACTGACCTACTTCTGCCTAAATGTGAAACAAACTTGCTACCTGCCTGAAATCTGTTTTCATCATTTTAAGAACCTTCTGGTTATAAAATACAGTTTGACCTGTATTTGTGACAGAAGAGATAGACACATCCCCAACTGGGGCAACAAGCTTTTACTGACGCGCAGGCTTGTTCTTCTCTGTCCTCTGATTGGCCTTGTTCATCTTTTCTGTTTGTTTGTTCTGATGGGCAAGTAGAACCTTTAGTAACATTCTGTGTGTTTCAGCATGTTGTAAATAAAATAGTTTGCTGGGTGGTATTTTAGTCCTGCAGTGCATCTCTTATTTTCACTTAGCATGCAAGGATGGTGCTGTTGGCCAAAACATGAGAGGGATGAAAATGCTGTATTTGAGACATGCTGATGTTCAGTAAGTAGATATAAGAAGGATTAAATTTAGAAATGGAGGAAGGAATTATTGTCTGTATGTACTATAGGAAGTTGGATGAGGATCATGGGCTGCATAAAATCTACATAAATCCCTTGAGAAAGAATCAGAAGACCTTGGTTGCTTAAACAAAGCTTAGAGGTAGTTGGAGACTTCCAGGAGAAATTCATGCAGTAGTTTCCTGTGTAAAACAATTTCCTGCTAAAATGATTTAAATAGCATGTAAGTGAAATATAAATAACATCACATATCTGTCAGGGCCCTTGTTGCTATAACAATGCACAGCTGTTTATCGTGAAAGCCTTCACCGACATGAAAGAATTCTGCCAGTGTTGTGGAGGACATGGTGACAGGCATGGTCTGAAATGGCTTCCTGGCTTGCATTTGTCCTGCACGGAGACAGAGGCCTCCCTCCCAGACCACCAATTCCTAGGCCTTTTAGAAGGGAGCTGTCCGTCTCCATCCGATGGCTTCTTCCCCTGTCTGTAACTTTTGTCTCTAGATGTTGACAATAATGGAATATGGAAGCAGAGCTAGGACCATGCTCTAGGTCTGCCAGCCACAGTGGGTCCTAAACAGTACCTATCTTGCCACAGTGCCCTTGGGCAAGGTAATAGGACTGGCTGAGCTCCCTAGGTCTCTTCTAGCTTTAGTTTCTGTAAGGGGCTGCCATTATTGTAGGATCACAGGATGTCAGGGGTTGGAAGGAACCCAAAGAGATCATCAAGTCTAACTCCTCTGCCAAAGTAGGACCTCGCTCATGTCATAGAAGAATGCATCCAGACAGGCCTTGAAAGCCTCCAGAGAAGGAGACTCCACAACCTCTCTGAGCAGCCTGTTCCAGTGCTCTGTGACCCTTACAGTAAAGAAGTTCCCCCTTGTGTTGAGCTGGAACCTCTTGTGCTGCAGCTTACATCCATTGCTCCTTGTCCTACCCTAGAGAGCAAGTGAGCATAGCCTGTCCCCCTCATCCTGACCCCCAGCCCTCAGATATTTATAAACATTTATTAAATCCTCTCTCAGTCTTCTCTTCTCCAGACTAAAAGCCCCAAGTCCCTCAGCTGTCGTCATCAGGCAGTGTTCCAGTCCCCTAGACGTCCTCATAGCCCTCCAGTGCACCTTCTCCAGCAGATCCCTGCCCCTCTTAAACTGGGGAACCCAAAACTGAATGCAGTACTCAAGATAGGGTCTCACCAGGGCAGAGTAGAGGCAGAGGAGAACCTCCCTTGGTTCTGGCACTTCCTTGGAGTGGCTGGACACACTCCTCTTAATATACCCCAGGATTCCATTGGCCTTCTTGGCCACAAGGGCACATTGCTGTTCCATGCACAACTTATTATCCACCAGCACTCCCAGGTCCCTCTCTACGGGGCTGCTCTCTAGCAGATCACCTCCCAACCTGTACTGGTGCAGTTTATTAATCCTACCCTGGGTGTGCATAGGGTGTAGTCATCTCTAACACTGCTTTTGTTTGTTTGTCTTAGGCTGTGGGATAACTGTGTGTAGTAGTTTTGTGGTTGCTTGCAGTGAGTGCTCACAGCTTGAAAGATCCAGTCTGCATAGCTTTGATTTCAGTTAGGGTGACACTGAATGAACAAGAAAAGCCTTTGTCGCTAGAGAAACCAAGTTCTGCAGCACATGAGCATGATACGAAGCACTTGCTCAGCATTTGCAGCGCTGCTGAATGACCCAGAAATCACCCATTGGCCACTGTATGAATGTTCTACCTGCTGTTTGTTTACGAGAGCCTACAGCTCCTGGAAGCAGCATTTTAACTGCAGTGAGATTTGGTTTTTTTTCTATTTTTAAAACTTCTGAGTCTTTTCTATAAATTTGCCACACTCATATTTGAAACATTGAAAGAAAGGGAGCTTTTTGAAGAACCATATTTCAGTGCAAAAAAGGAAGAATCTCATCCTCTTGCTTGACCAACCTGGAAGAGTGTCATTATTTGAAAAACCTGATCACTGACCTATGATGGCAGAAAGTAAAGGGTGTAGGCTGCTAATGCTGAAGATGATCTGGATGGACACCTGCTTAGCAAGACAGAGGAATGGATGTGGATAGCCTAGTTTCAGGTATGGAAAGATGTTTTCAAAGAGTTTGGACCCATGTTTGTTGTATAATCACAACGCTATTCATCTAGTGTGAGTTTTGATGAGTTTCTGGGTTGTCTCACAAAACCACATGGGATGATTTTTCAGGCTGTCTTCAATTTTGTTTTCTTTTCCAACAGGTGAATCTTTTCTTCCTGCTAAACATCGTTCGTGTGCTCATAACCAAGCTGAAAGACACCCATAAGGCAGAATCCAACCTGTACATGAAAGCAGTGAGAGCTACCCTGATTCTTGTGCCGCTCCTTGGTATTGAATTTGTCCTGTTTCCGTGGCGACCAGAGGGACGGATTGCTGAGGAAGTTTATGACTATGTGATGCACATCCTCATGCACTACCAGGTAGGAAGCATTAAACAGGTTTTTGCTCATTTGAGCTAGATAGTGGGTGGCATGTGATGCAAATGAGGAGAATTGGTGGTGGTGGTTTAATTTGGAAAGACCTTTATGGAACATTCTTATCACTTTTTTCAATGATGCTGAATTTCCATGTCTTAAAGGAAAAAAACACCATGGTAGATCACTGGCCCAGTACTTCTAAGTCATCTCTTTATAGAGCTTTTTCACCACAGTTAGATTCATACCACATTTTCTGTAGCTGAATTCTGTCAGAAATCTCTCCTTATCTCATTGGACCTGGGACAAATTCCTATGCATCTGAAATAAAGCCAAATATTTCTTTTTATTTTACAGGGCCTGCTGGTGGCTACAATTTTCTGCTTCTTTAATGGAGAGGTAGAGTAACAGTTTTTAATACTTCTGTGCTCCTTTCTCTGTTTTGTGTCAGCAAATGGATAGATGTAAAACAAATTCTAAATCCAAATTTGTCAGGTAAAAATAATTAAAATAATAATAATGATCTGGCTGCCAAGAGCAGAGTTTGGTAAAAACTATGCCACTCTTAGTGGCATCATGAAAGCACTTCCAGACTGCCTCTTGTGCTGAGCAATATGCTTGTGTCTTGTTTATAGAAGAATTTGAAGGCACTTGTTACTTGGATATCAATTCTCAGTGAATAACATATAAGAGTACAACGTAACTCAATATCCAAAAGGTACATTTGTGTCTCTTAGAACCTGTATAGCATCTGCTATGCTGGTGAGTCACTGCGCTTGGTCTTTCTGCAGCAGGAATAGAGCATATTGCAAGTATTTTGCTGTGCTGGGGTACTGTTGTCTGATGACAGTTCCTTGGGAGACTTCTAGGCTGAAATTTGCAAAAACATTTTTTAGCTCTGCTGAAAATTATCATTCCAAAAATCAGAACTTTAAAGCTTATGGGCTTGAATAAGAAGTGCATTTTCAAGGAACCATTATCAATCAACTCTAGGAAGAAACTCCCTTATTGTTACGTGAGAGGATTGTGTTATATTTCAGTGGTGTGTGGTACTGATCCTGTAGATGAGAACTAGCTGTGCTGTTACTTTGGATAGATCTTGGTCCTGTGACCTTCATCTAGAAACTCTGTCCCCCAAGCTGTAGTGAGCACATTTAGAGGGCCTTACAGTGTCAGAAAAGCCAAAAAATAGACCTACAAATCAGTAATCTGGCTCTTGCTTACAAAAACCCAACCCCAAAGCAAACAAAAACACCCCACCAAAAACCAAATGGATACTTTTGCAACACTTTTGGCAGAAGGACAGTTGCAGTGCTACACATCTGTTTGTTCTACATCCAGTGCAGTTGCAGTGTGTGGCTGTAAGCAGATGTGTGGGAGTAGCCAGATGTTTTCAAGTGACTGAGCCCTTAGTTGCTTTCAGCAGATGTTATGAAGCTGTATCAGTGTGCTTATGTAATGGTACTGCACAGTCACTTTGACTTACAGGTAAAGAGCTGTCTAATACCAGGGTCCATTCATCCAGGTCCTTCTTCCTCCTCTTTCTAAGTCTGAAGCTGACTGAATTGCAGTGAAACTACTGGGGGGGTTCAAGGTTTATCCCCTTCCCTAAATGTTTAAGTTTTGGTGATTTGAAGTTTTTCTGCTAAGGAGGTGAAAAAGATGAGGAGAGGCTTTGTCACTGTTTTGTGGGCATTGAACAATGCTTTGGATCCCTGCTTATATATTTGATTCAAAGCAGAACACACTGTTAAGAGCTCTGGCTCTGATCTAATCACTTGCTCGCATCCAGCAGTGATACTTCACACACTTTCCCTTCCAATTTTGTAGTTTGGACTAAATCAAACAAAGCATTTGTGCTGCTCCAGTGCAAAAAAAACCAACCAGTCGGGGGGAACCCTTGAAATCTCTGCAATTTCTATGAAACAACATTGTCCACTTCTCAGCTCTGTCTTTTCATCCTTGTGGAACTTCTGAGACCTCTTTATAATATAAAGTCAAACCCCTAATTGTAAAAATGTGGTAGAATTGGTAAGAATTGTGTCTTAATATTCCATTGTTACAAAGTTTCCTTTTTTTTAACATGTTCTCTGCTGTTGTGTGAGAAAAGCAAACCTGAGTCATCCTCAGTTTCCTCAGTCTATCATGGTCCGATCAGGGCTAAAAGATGAGCTCTTCCACAGCTCTAAAAATGGTAACAGATTAATCACTTCTTGAATATCTGCCAGCAGGATGCTGCTAAAAAGGAGTTTTAGCCATTTAAGCATTGGTTAATTCAGACATTTCATTTTTAGGACCTATGCCTTGACTTTGGCAAACATACTTGTTTGTATTTGTTCTCTATAGATTGGAAATTCCTGCTTTTTAAACCAGTTTTGGGTTTAGTGCTTCGATGCCAACAGCAGCCTTCCAGTACCTGAAAGGAGCCTGCAAGAAGGATGGAGAGAGACTGTTTACGATAGCCTTCAGTGATAGGACAAGAGGCAATGATTTGAAATTGGAGAAGAGTAGATGTAGACTGGACATTAGGAACAAGTTCTGCACTGTGAGGATAGTGGAAAACTGGAACAGGTTGCCCAGGGAGGTTGTTGGGGCCCCATCCCTGGAGATATTCAAGGTGAAGCTTGACAGAGCTCTGTTTAACCTGATCTAGTTGAGGATGTCCTTGCTGATTGCAGATGGGTTTCGACTAAATGACCTTTGGAGGTCTCTTGCAATCCAAACCATATGATTCTATTCACTTTGTTGTTTTTTTTTTTAGACCTTATTCAAGGAGGGACTTCTTGAGCTTCATAGAGCTCTATGAACAGCTGCATCAGCAAGGAAATCCATGGGGAGAATGGCAGTCTAGTTAGGAAGAATGTCTGCACAGCAGCAAACGTGTTTCCTTTGTCCCCTATGAGATTCTGCTCCTGGCATGCCAGCCTGCAGGCACGTGGGTGTTCTCTTGCCGTTACAGACTCTTGCTGTCATGCCAGTGCCTGAAGAAAGCCTGCAGCTGTGGCTTAGCGCTATGAACAAGGTGCTGCTGTCTCATCACCTGTTCCAGCAATGCCTCCTTGGAGACTGAGCAAGGGGAGAGGCAGCAGAGAGGCATTAATATTTATCTGCAGCAGGTCTATGCTGAATATTGATGCTGGAATCAGCACTGACAGTGGGGCAAGGAGTTTTCCAGTGGGACATTGACAATTAAGCATACTAAAAGCTAGCTGTTAGCACTTCCCAACTGCTGCTTCCTGTTAATGTTTTCTCTACCAGAAGCCAAGCCCTGCTCAAGTGTAGTGGCTTGCAGGACATTTCTAGCAAAAAAAAAAAAAAAACAGGAATAGAAGTAGTCTGCTAGCAGAGAGCTCTGGAGAACAGGAACCAGGAAATGTAAGAAAAATAGCTGGTATGTCCTGCTGCCTGTAGCTGAGGGTCATCTCCAGATAGCTTGATCAGTGCAGCCAGAGAATGTCTGTCAAATCCAGTTCTAGCAGGGACTGTGGCTGTCTGCCCCAAACTCCCAACAGACAAGGGCATCTTAACCTTTATCTCCTGTGGCAGGGCTTCCCTAAGGACGCTGGGTGACAGGCTGCAGCCAGAGGTAAAGCTTGTCCTAGCTCTCTGGTAAATCAGTGGAAAGATTTCTGGTGATCTGTTAACAACAGGTGCTAATAAATGACCCATGTTATCCATGTAGTGTTTGGGTTTTTCCTTTCCTTCCACTGGCCTATAGCAACCTTTCAGTACAGATTGTGGCCTCAAGTCTGCAGGATTCTACAATCCCTTTTTCAGCAGGAGAGGTCGGTGGTGGCATGGGGTGTTGTGTTCTTGTTGGTTGCTGAGCTGCTGAATTTGTGCTACTGTTGAGCATCGATCTCTAGCATGTTAAAGAGCTGATGAGAAGGAGCCCTTAATGAAAACTCATCAAAGAGAGACATTATCAGATAAAAAGGTGAGAAAGCAAGAAGCTCCCAGCTGCAACTGTCATCTCTATTGCTGACTGAGAAATACACCTCGAGCTGTTACTTTACTTTGTGCCGTTAAATGTGTTGGTTTTTACCCTTTCTGATAACAAAATACTACCTCTCCTGATCTAAAACAGCTCCATGCAACGTCTCAAAGCTGGGGAAAGTTCTGTTTTTACTTCAAGGGTAGAGGTGCCTATGATTAAAGAGAGGATAATTACTAGCCAGTCTTCTGTGAATGATTGATTGGATGGCTTAGAGGAGGCTGAAAGACAGTAATAATAAAGGAAAGGCTGTGACACCCTGCAAGAAAAGAGCTGTGGGGCCAGAGGTGAGATACTGAGTCAGCAGTAATGGAGAGGCTGTGGGAAAGATGCCAGAAACACTTGGCTTGGTTCGAAGTGCTCCAGGGGAGCAGGATGGGCGCTGGAGCGGGCACAGAGGAAGTGGTGTTTACCCGTACAGGAAACATTGTAGCAAGCTGTCTCTGGCCAGAGAGGAAGTGAAAAAGAGGTTGATTTCTCCCTAGAAGCGGCTTGTAGGGGTACTGATGGCTGTCTTCAGCAATGGGTACTGACATCCCCTCCACATCTGGTTTACAAATAGCATCACCACTGGAAGTAAGACAAACTGAGAAGTATTACTGAGGCAGGTAGGAGGAGTGTGGGACAGGACCTGGGTGTGAGGCTTTTTTGCAACTTGGCAAGTCTAGTTTAATCCCAAACCCTGCCAATAGACTCCTTTAACCTTGGAGAAGCCATTGAGTTGCAGTTGCAGTCAACCCAACTCAAGTGCATCTTGTCTAAAGTGAGAATCACTCATTTGTTGTTTTTTTTTTCGTGTGTGTATATCTGCAGCAGACCACTAAGCTTAGAGAGGGAGTTGACTATGGAGAGAGAGAACTGGTGCTGGTCTCTTCTCACAGGCAAGCAGTGATAGAACAAGAGGGAATGGCCTCAAATCTTGACTGGGTAGGTTTAGACTGGACACTAGGAAACATTTTTTGACAGCAAGAGTGGTCAGGCATTGGAATGAGCTGCCCAGGGAAGTGGTGGAGTCACCAACCCTGGATGTGTTTAAAAGTCGTTTGGATGTGGTGCTTGGGGATGTGGTCTAGGGTGAACCTTGTAGAGTAGGGTTCTGGAGTCAACTTGGCGATCCTGTGGGGTCTTTTCCAACCGGAATGCTTCTGTGTGATTCTGGGAATAAATATTACATGGCTTAGTGATGTGCATGGATCAATCTCTATGCTTTAAAGATAAATTCCAAGCTTCCTTCTTGGAAAATACGGAATTGTGATAATGCCTCCTCTTGTGGCTTTGAGGCATGACCAGAAATGTGTTCACGTCATGAACAGCTTCAAGGCTATAGATTGCTATGCCATGCAGATTAATTCACCACAACCTTCCTGTGATGAAACAAGAACTCTCCATTTAGTCTGGGCAGAAATACAGAATGTGGGTATGGAGAACACTAAGATCAGGTACTCAGAAGTATTTAAGACACCTGATTAGTCCAGTGGTTGTAGATTTGCGTTTAGATGTTTGGAGTGGATTGGCATGGTTTCATGAGCAGTCAACAAGCATCTCCTTTGGCCAGGAACTCTAATTGCTTGTGTTACTCATTTGACACTGATTACCTTATCCTTTTATATTTTTTAAAGGATTTTGAGAAGTATAAAGTTCTCCTTTAAGCAAAGGCTTCTGATACCAGACTGCAGGAAGTCTAAAACCTACATCCCTTTTCTATTTATTTTTACTTTTCATAATTTAAACCAAAGTAAAAATAGACAAAAGAAGTGCTTGTGTTAGGGAAATATAAAGCAAACACAAAAGAAACCTTGAAGATATATGGAAAATCCTAAAAATATTTATTCACTCTATCACTGTTTAACTGGGGGAAACACTGGTCCCTGGTTAGTTCTTGTACGTAATAAAGTCTGCAGTTCAAGAAAGATATTGAGGGGCTGGAGCGATTCCAGAGAAGAGACTGGACTGGAGGGGAAGGCTGATGAGGAGAGAGGCTGAGAGAGCCAGGATTGGTTAGTGTGGAGAAGAGGACACTCAGAGGGGACCTAATCACACTCTACAACTACCTGAAGGGAAGTTGTAGTAAAGTGGGGGTCAGGCTCTTCTCCCGGGCAACTTGTGACAAGATGATAGGGCATGGCCTGAAGCTGTGCCAGGGGAGGTCTAGGTTGGATGTTAGGCAGCACTTCCTCATTGGTCACTGAAATGGACTGCCCAGGGAAGTGGTGGAGTCACTGTTCCTGCAGGTGCTTAAGGAGCAATTGGATATGGGCCTTAGCGACATGGTCTGGTCAATGTGGTGGCATTAAGTCTGGACTTGATGATCTCGGAGGTCTATTCCAGCCTCAATGATTCTGTGAAATGATGCTCATGCTTGTGAATGAGGCCTGTAGTTAGGGCACGGTGCTGGGTAAATGTCTGTGTACCCCCCAGTGCTTGTGGAAGGTCAGTGCCTTGCCAGTATGTGCAGGGACAGTTTGTGTGCAGAGTCTGGCTGAAGAGGATTTTTTTTTTAACGTTAAAAATAAATCTGAAAGCACAACGAGAGTCACTGCTACCATTCTTAGCATTCCTCACTTGGCATCGTCTCTGAAATACTCATTCCATTTGAATTTCATGAATGTGACACTTCATCAACCCAGTATGCACAGGTGTTTAACCATATTGTAGGAGAGGAAGGCTGCCATAAACGTAACATCCTTTCAGAGGGGACATGTAAACCAGCTGGGGCCTGTGGCTATTTTATCAGCTGTATTTTTAACCCTGGTAGAAACAGAGTTCAGGGAAAGTGGTCTTGTACTCACTTGATTAAGGTACAGTCAGAAACTGGGAAAGGCTTACTTGTGTGCCAGAACAATGGCAAATATAGTTTCTTGAGAGTAAAAGAAGCTGCTGATATGACCTTTGGAAAAATCAGGGTGAAGAGAAATGACCTTTTTTCACCTGTAAATCTTGATCTGTCCACTCAGGACTTCAGTCCACAGAGGAGAACGCAGAGAATTCTGCTGCTGCTCCTGTAAACTCTGCTTCTCTTGAGCAGCTGGTACACTGGAGGAGTTGTACAGGGTCATTATTTCACACCAAAGTGGCCAAAGAACAGCACCTCCTGGAACTGTAAAACTTTCAGAACACCTGTGTTATAGGTCAACTGTGGCCACCTCCGTTTTCCAGGATTACTGAGCCTTGCTTCTTAATGAGCTCCGCCATGTTTGGCATGTGCCATGTCACTCTCACTTCAAATAACAACCCTCACAGGTGGTTCATGTGCACATCTTTGTGTTTTCTGGCACAGGTCCAAGCTGTTTTGAGAAGACACTGGAATCAGTACAAAATCCAGTTTGAGCACAGCTTCAGCCACTCGGACGCCATGCGCACGGCTTCCTACACTGTGTCAACGATCAGCGACGTCCAAGGATACAGCTACAACCACGACTGCACCAGTGAACATTTAAATGGGAAGGGCTACCACGACATGGAGAGCGTTGTGCTAAAGCCAGAAAAGCTATATGGGTGACCACCTAAGGCTCAGCACACCTGGCAGGCTTGGCCCCCTAAGCTCCAAGTTTGAGTGAGTGACTTCATGGCCAGAAGATTTTGCCTAACTTGGGATATGTTATTCTCCTGAATGATGCAAACTAAACCAACTCCTTTCTTACATGTATGTATGTATTTGCATATATACATATGTTTATTTCTATGCATCTCTGTAGTATGGACATCTGTACATATATATCTATATATGTATGTGCATTTTGTATGAGGATACAAACTTTGCCTCTTCAGTTTCTACTGTGTAGACAAAGTTGGCAATTTTTTTGTACAAAAGGGAATCAATGAAGGATTTCATACTTTGAAGGATTTCTTGCTTTCTTTGAAGGATTTCTTATTTTCTTGGCAGTTTATACGACTGTTGTGTTGAAGCCACTTCGTTTGCCTGTAGAGTGTAAATAGCACACTGTGTTGTCTTAATTCAACCTAAACCAGAATGAAGTAGTTAAAGTAGGTGCAATAATAACAATAGATTGTGCAGATTAATTTTCTGCTCAGCATTTCACTGCTGAAAAAGCCCAACAGGTAGTCTGAGATAGCAGACAGATGGTTTTGATCTGGCCAGTTTGTTTTATGCACTATTTGAAACCAAGCATAGGGACAGCAGTGCAAGTCTGAGACTTTCCTCACTTCCATACTGCACTGTAATACTTTACAGAAGCCTTTAAGCAAGTTTATTTAAATTATATATATATATATATATATATATATATATATGTGTATATATATAGAGAGAGAGTGTCTTCTTCTCAGGCATGGGGAAGTTTCTCACTGGCTCTACCACAGAAACGATGGCTGAGGCCTGACACTAGAAGGAGTAGTAATAACTTGGGTAACAGTAGATCCTTCCAGACACTAACTCATAACTGAAGCTGATGGAATTTAGCTGTCTGCTTTAGGAATTTATTCAGCTGGGAATAGATCACATACAGAATTTGTTGTAGCCATGTTGTTGTTCTGGTATATTTTTGTTACCCTGGCCCTATGCTTGATAATTTATTCCTTCATTCTTGGGACAAAGTTTTGATTAATGTTGTGACTTTTATTTTTGTCTGAGACAAGGATGCAGGACTGAATTAAGTGCCCTCAAAACCAGTCTGTCAGATTCAGACTAATCAAGCAAACTGATGCTAATAATTTCTGTCATTGCAAAATACAGTATAAACATTGTATGATAAAGGTTCAGAACTTTATGGCTTGAGAATTTCAGTATTATTTTGCAGTCCTTGATTCTGAATCTCCATCTCAGTTACTTAGCTTAGAACAATACTTTATCAGTTGTTTCTTTGGTCCTGCTGGTGAATCAAGGTCTCGCTGACAATGAGAAGGCTGTCAGGATGGTGTTGAGAAAATGTCTGTTACAGCAATATGGGATTTTGTACCTCTTTCTAAAGTGGAATGGCAGAAATACTCAAGAATGCAGGTGTGATGATATGAGGTGAGTTCAGAAAAATCTTATCTGCAAAATAAACAACTTTTATGATTTTTAGTAAGATTTTTCTGACAAGTCTGCTCCAAACATGGAAAAAAACACAAAGCACAAGACAAGTAGATGCTGGAGTGGACAGATCGTGATGATAATTAATGTACTTCTGATGCATGTAAGGTGAAAAGTAAAAGAAGGACAATTCTGATACTGCTTCAGTTTTAGCTCCTAGCATTTTTATATGAACAACTTGATTTTAACATGTAAATGTTTTTATTAATAGCCTTTTTGTAAGCTTTATGAGCAGGAGGTTAATTTGCTGTCGCAGCCATTATTGGTTTGGCTTTATAAGGCTTTAAATGCTTTGTACTTGCAAATGGTGTGAACTTACCATATTCTACCTTTCCATAGTTCTTTAGAGTGCTTTTGTCTAGAGTTTGAATGTAGAAAGTGTTATAATAATCATTAATTCCACTATCTAGACTCTCAGCTAGGATGCACAACTCAGGATCTCAGTTCTTCTCTAAGGCTGGCAGGTTGATTGACAGAAATGATCTGAAAATCAGTTGGATTCTGTACTTCAGGTAGTGTGAAATCTGGCAATCAGACCTCATGGGCTCTTAAGCTGCAGGAATACAGTAATAGTGTTGGCTACAACGTGCTTAGGAAGGAAGTTCCAACTCTGCCTTCTGATCTGTGTAGTGTTAAAACTTGTGCAATATTCTGAAAACAGGAGTGGTGCAGGTAAAACCAGCTCTTGTGGAGCACCTCTACACCTGGGGGAACAGACCATCAACTGGCATAGATCTGTCTTGAGTTCCATTTTCAGAATCGGTGGGTACTGGCTCCAAATCAAAGACCAGGCCGGGCCTTGTCCAGATAAAAATGCTCTGAAGTCCCTTATTATCAGACAGTTATTTCAATGGTACCTGGTGAGCAGTCATCACTAAAACTCGTGATGGTTTAGAGTGTGATACAACGTTAGATGGGAATTAAGCTTCCTTCTCATGCAGGCAGTTCAGAGTTAACATGCTATGAATTTTTATCATTTAATGCAAAGTACTGCTTGCTAGTTGCTTCCTGTCCTCTCTTAGGGAAACTTGTCATGGTAATTTAGGAAGGAAAGCTGTTTTTCCATAGAAATCATCATTCTTGTAGGCGAGCAGTCAGGGCGTACTTCTCTGCACAAGTTTGTACTATGGAAAGGAAACACACATCCAGCTGGATGTGCAGGGAATGTTTGTGGCTGTGATATAGGAGAGCTACATTTTCCCACCCTCATGAGGTTAACTAACCTATTCTTGTCTTGCATTGGAAAACAAACTCCATCTTTTGTCTTGCTACCTCACCTTTCTTAGTTCCTACTCAACAAAGAGAAGGGTCTGCTTCTTAAACTAGATTGCTGCCAAAATAAGTTAAAGTCAAATCCTTATGCTGATATGTCACAGTTTATTTCCTGCCTCAGCGGATTTTGTAGTCCTTATCTGTATTCGCTGAGATGGAAGTAAATTCTATTTTGGTGGGGCTGTGAGATGCCTTTGAACATGCAGTTATCTATTATTACCTGCTCTTTATTGGTTTGTTAGTGAGGACTTACTGTATGAACTTGCAGGGACTACAGAAATACTTGTCCTGTATTTGGTCTCTATAATACCAGCACATTAGTATTGTAGGAGAGGGAATAGCTCTTTTTAATGCTACTGTTTCAATTGATGAAACATTTCATGGCAGGGTCCCCTCCCTTGTTTGTTGTTTGGGTTTTTTGGTTGCATTTATGCTATGTATTATTCCATTGTGATGATCTGCTACAGTATTTGGCTTTAGAAATGCTGCAACATGTACTCCTTGTCATGATATGAAGCATTTGGGCTGGACACCAGACAACATTCAATTATTATACTATGTAAATAAGATTAATAGAAGCTATAGCACTGTATTTATTGCTTACACTAGGAATGAAATGGAACAAATGTGAAGTTGTTTTTTGATTGTGCTTTATTTTCCTTTTGTTTATATGACTCTTCAAGCATTTTAATTGCTGAAAGAAGTATTATATTTGTGATCAATAAACTGTTACTCTATTATGAAGTAACAAAGATGACCTAAACTAGCTTTTCACACATCCTGCTCATGTGTTAATTAAATGTGAACCCAGGGAGAAAATCATTACATAGAGTTACTAACCATTTCTCAGTTTTTCAGTGTTTGTCTATTTAATATTTAGTTTTTCAATGCATAGTGAAGTATTCCACAGTAATATAAAAAGGCAGCATGCACTTAAAATTATTTACTCGAGTTTTATTTCTTGTCTCCAGGATCTGACTTTTGATAACAACTTATTAGTACTTACATTAAGAAGCTAAATTTTCTGTTCCATTGTGAGCTGGCAGCAGAGACAAGATGAAATGAGATTCATCTGTCTTCTTAGTTCCATCAGTGTAGGTGGAGCCCCTCCCAGCATGGTGTTCAACCAAATCTCAACTGAAGAGACCTACAGAACAAAACAGGTTCTGCACAGATAACTACAAGAAGCAAATAGATCTCTATTTTAGGTTTACAAACAGATGTGGTTTGTGGCTATTAACCAGCTCATAACCATGAAAGCAGCCCAGTACTGCACTTAGCTTGAATTCCCTCGTTTCAGAGGTTTGGGTTACAAATGAACACATTCCTTTCTGTCTTGTATCACAAGTTAGCACAGAAATCTTCAATCAAGGGTGAAAAAACTCCAAACTAACACTTGGTAATTTATTTGCTATACCTTGAGTTGCCATCACCCTACGCTCTTAATTCCACATGGGAATTAACCTGGGACAGACAGAAATAGATCTGGAAATCTCACCTTAGCTGATGATAACTGAATTTTCATTCTGTTGAGTTGTGATACAGTAGTTAAACTGCAACAAGCTGGACTGACCAGTTCACTTATTTTTTTATATACTTCTGATTTTCAGAAATCACATGAGTATATATTAGTACATACTATATACCAAACCACACCTCAGTGTCCATGTGGAAAAGCTGAAATACAGATTAGGTGCTTAATTACTGATGCAGCTTCTGTCCAAGGGATGGATAAAAGTTGTGCTTAGGACACAGAGTAATGGAGAACTGCAGTGAGTTGGCAGCTCTGGAAGAAAAAAATTACAAAAAGACCCCAGCAGCTACTTTTTCCCTTGACAATAAAAGCGTGAATGTGATTAAGTGCTCACAAGAATAAGTAAAGGGCTTGTTATTATTACCCTGTTTAAAAAACAGTTAAAGACTATGGAGAATAAAGACTATTTTGAAAATATTCCATGTGTTCTGCTAGTCTGCTACAGAGTCCAGTCACAATCAAAGCAGTTCTAATACAAAGTTTTACCTTTTTATAGTTATCAGATTCTAAAAACATGCAAAGAAAATACAAAATTCGCTTTCAACTATTGGACAAAATACATAACAATGTGAATAATTCCCATTGCTAACACTGAGCCTGCAGGCTGCTCTGCAGCATGGTGGAGATCAAGTAACAGCATTAAAAGGAACAGAATTTAAATTAAAGCCCTAGTGACCATGAGTAAGCTTCTTTGTAGCTGTGTTGGACTGGAGTGTGGACTGCAGTCACCGAGAGTCATCATTAACCTTTAGAGACAGGACAAGCTGAGACTAACTGCAAAACTCTGCATCATATCACGTTCTCTTTAGGGGAACAGTTTGCCTTCAAACCCGTGCTTGACACTAGACTCAGCAAGCGGTACTGAGGGGATTGGGAGCAGGTGGCTGTGCTGACATTCCACAGCTTCAGGCATGTGCCTGCTGAGGGCTGCTACGAGGGGCAAGCTACAGCAGTGGTTACCACAACAGGCCAGATGCAATAAGTATAGAATTCAGGAACAGCAGCATAATTCTTGCTTACACTGGAATAAAAATAGCACACAAAATGCCTTTAAACACAAGAGAGACTTCTGGCCACAGCAAGCTGAGGGAAAAAGGAATTTTTTCAAATCTCACAAAAAAGCCTAAGCAAGGTCTATTCATACATGGCTCCTCCTGTAAATACTAATCAATGAACAAAACAGAAGGGTTTTTTCCTGTCACTTCACCCTTGTGCACTGCACACCTCTGAACCAAGAGCAAGAGCTCTGACTGGAGATCCAGAGCCGACAGCCCCCAGTTCAGAATTAGATTTATTATCTACCATTGTACAGATGGATACTTTTGATCACTTTCAAAGCATAGTGCCTGGGTTAAGAATTACAGTTCATTACAGAGTTGGTGCATCATTTGAGACAAATGCCATGCAGGGGTGCTTGTCAAATCAAACTCATCCCTATCATTACTCAAAGATACACACACTACATTGTAAAAGATCTTTGCAACTACAATTCCTAATGATTATTGTCAAGTTTTCTTCCCTTCAAGAGAACTCACCTCTTTCTAAACAGAGATCGCTTCTGCCAGTGCTCACAGAAAGCTCACCAGATTGTCTTCAGCTGAATTCACATAAAGCAAACACAGAAAAGTCAAAGCCTTGAAAGCTTTCACATTTCCTGAAAACGTCCTTACACATGACTGCTTGGTAATTCCTGCATTTCACATGATCAAGTTTTTCTGGAAATTCAGCTTTTACACTCAGTGACAAAAAAATGCCACAAAGGCGAGAAGTGAAGAGGGGTGCTGAGCTTCCTGGTGCTGCCTGTTTACAGCAAGTCTCGATGGTGAGTGCATCATCTGGGATACAGGCAATCCAAATGAGCTTTTTGCTCTTCAGGAGCTAGAGCTGCCCAAGAACATGACCTTCTGGCTTTTTCATGCTCTGCCCTAGAACATCCTAATTTATGTAGAGAAATCGTTTGAAGATGCCAGAGGGCCACTGACCAGAGTTTGGGGCCAAGTCTAAGAGTGTATCCTAAAGTTCTGCAGCTAATATATGCATAATGACTGCACAGATTATTAAAGTAGAAAACCAGGCAGAATACTGGTATGTATTTGCTTGCTTCCTTACCTTCATATTTGTACATGAATCATGATAAGGTGTGCCTGTAGCAGAGAAAGTGCTTCTGAAGGTCTTCTGTGTATTAGGTAGGGGTTGAATTTAAACTGGCAGTGTCCTTGACACAATGCAGTCTGTTGCTTCTGAAGAAGGGTAGTCACAGGCTGCTGTTCCATGTCGCAACAATCCATCGTACATGCAACATCTTTGCATTTAAATATACAAGAAAAAATATTAGATTGGTAGTGAACAACCATCTTTTGATGTTAAAGAGTTAATAGCACTGAACAGAAACATCTATCAAAGAGTTTTCTTAGTTTAAACAGAATGATAGGCACAATGATCACTGCTAGGGATATTGGATTTAAAGTAAGGAGGGGGAAAAAAAGTAGAATCAACTGGTTTATGCCTATTTTTATAAATGTGCTGCAGAAAGTTTTTTACCTTTCATAGTAAGTGCTTGTAAGACTGAGACATTGATAATGGCTTTGTCCCCTAAGTTCCACTAGATTTAAGACCTTAAACATCAACAACGATCTAGCGATAAAAAACAACCACATTTTATTTAGCTAACCTTGAATGGGAGCCAAATACGTGCATTTAACAGAGAAGTCAACAGCACATTTGGCTGGCTTTCCCGGAAGGATCTCTGGCCATGTATTCCACAGAAGAATGTCCATAGCCCAATCCTTTTCTGTTACTCACAAGGGGCTCCTGTCTTGTGATTCATGGTGGGCTTCAGGAGCTATCTTCAAGCACTGGCTTCTTCCGTCGCATCTGGGGCAGACGATGACAGTAGGGATTTCCTCGTTCAAGGGTCTCTCTCGGTATGCTGCCAGCAGAGAGTCACCATGGAGACTTTAGAATCTGCCACAAGAACAAAATTCTCCACACGAGCTCTCGGATGATTTGAAAACACTTAATGAAGTTGTATTGCCATTCTGTGCTTTGTAGCAAAACGGCGCCGCTGCCTTGTTCTTCGTTTAAAGCTAATCACCTTGGGGATTCTTGTTTTTCCCCACAGGGACTTGTTTCTGACAGTCAGGAGTGCTGGAAATAGCCTGCAAGCTGTAATTAAAAAGCTGATTGGAATGATCTGTAATTGAAATATAAGAAATTCTTGATGAAGAGACTTGGATCAGGAAGCTTTCAAAAAGAGGAGAGAAATACTGGAAGCAAAAATGGAAACATGTTAACGTCAGAATTCTGACAGGCAATAACAGCACTAGGTACAATTATGTTATTTCATTATATACTGAGGAAAGATAACCTTTTTAGGTTGTATCATTCGAGGTTTTTTAGAAATAAGAGCACTTGAAGACATAAAACACACTTTTTATGTACATTCCAGCAACATATTCTGAGCTTTAACCCTCAGTCTCTTTCTCCCCCCCTCAGAGCCCAGTGCTGCACCAGCATCAGCATGGATAGGTTTTTTTAACTCTTCCAAACAAAATCATGGAATCATAGAATGGTTTAGGTTGGAATGGACCTCAAAGCAGGCCTTGTTGAATGTCATGGGCTTGGCCTGGGCACACCTCTCCAGCCTGTCCAGGTCCCTCTGGATGGATCCCTGCCCTCTAGTAAGTCAACTGTGCCACACAGCTTGGTGTCATCTGCAAACTTGCTGAAGGTGCACGCAATTCCTATCACCATGGCGCTGACAAAGGTGTTGAACAGCACTGGTGCCAGCACAGATGTCAATTTTGTCACTGGTCTCCAGGTGGACACTGTGCCATTGGTCACCACTCTCTGCATGTGACCATCCAGACAATTCCAAATCCTCCTTTCATTTCACAGTTATCACTAAGTGAGTATCCACATTCTATGGCCATCAGGTCAAGGGAGGTGATGCTGTCCCTCTGCTCTGCTCAGGTGAGATCCCACCTATATCCAACTCTGAAGCCCTCAGCACAATAAGGAGATAGACCTGTTGGAGCAGGTCCAGAGGAGGCACAACAATGATCCAAGAGGAATAGTTAAGAAAGGCTGAGAGAGTTTGGGTTGTTCAGCCTGGAGAAGAGAAAGCTTTGGGGGCACCTTACTATAACTTTTCAATATGTAAAGGGGGCTGAAAGAAAGATGGGGGCAGACTTTTTAAAGGGCTGTCATGGAGGGGTATTCTGCCAACCTACACCAATTTGGCGGAGGGGAGAAATTAATTGGGGCAAGATAATATTCTATAAAAATATATATTTGTTAAACTCAATGTTCTGGGCTCTCGCCACCCCCAACCATTGTATATTAATATTCGTTCTACATGGTTATGAAAACATTCTAGGATAAAATATGTACAGTGACTTATTAATAGCTAGCAAACATTCAAACTATAAACAGAGAGAGGAGTTTTCCCCGTGGCAGATACCGTTTGGGGTCTATATGCTATTCGTCCAGCAGGGTGGGCTGGAAACTGATTCTGCCCTATAACAGAAGCAACTTATATTACAGAGGTATTTAAGCATTTACTCACAACTCTTATTAACTGTCAATCACCCTCCGGCGCTATGTCACAGACTATGCCAGTGTCCAAACTTCAGGGAATCTCTGCCCGTGGACTTTGAGGCTGGAATCTTCCCGGCTTGTGGGGAAAGGATGAATATTCCTGGCCTGTGGGGAAATGACTGGTCTCTGACCTGTTTCTCCTGGTGAGGGATGCAGTCTCTGCCTTGGTGCTGCTGGCTTCTTCTGGATGCTTTGTCCAGGGATACGTAGCTGGCAGGATCTCAGGTGCCAGAGGAGAATATCGTGCTGTGTCTGGCACGGTTCTCATGTGGCTAGCAGGCTGTGTGTGTGCGCAGACAATCCGGAGTCTGCTTCCTGGTTATCTCAGCGGCAGTGGCGCTTACCAGGCAATGGTAGGCAGCAGGCATGCAAAGTGCACGGCTGCTGGGAGTCTGAGCTCCGTAGGTAAAGACAGGCAATACAGGATCTGGTCCTGATAACTCAGTGGAGTGCAGATATGGACAGCTGGCTTAAGAGACTATAGGCTCCATATATATATATATATATATATATATATATATATATATATATAGGCAGGCTTGAGCAAGCTCTGCAAGGTACACAGGCAGGGAGCTGCAAGTGGGTCAGAGCATGAGAGTCTGGGCCTCCGGGAATCAGAGCTATGCAATGGAGTCCAAGTGTGGGGGTCTGAACTATGCAGGGTCAGAGCACGTTGTTTACCTGTGCACCCCTATTTATTGAATGTGGGCTGAGATTAATGGTTCCTTTGGCCACTAGAATGACCAATCAGGTTGCCAGTCAGCCAAACCTTACCACAATAGGCAAATGCCTCTTGCCTGGACTTCCCAAATATGGGAATTACATGGGCTTCCACCAGGGAGACATGAGCTGGGTGTGTGGGGGCTTACACAACCTGTTTACAACCAGAGGTCCTGGCAGAAAAACATGTCCAGGTGAGGCAAGGTGTAAATAAGCCAATATTCGGGCCTATAGGCCCTCCACGAGAAGGGCCTGATGTGACTGGACAACAGTTTTAATCTAAAAGAGGGGAAATTCAGACTAGATATGAGGAAGAAATGTTTTACATTGAGGGTGGTGAGACACTGCCCCAGGTTGCCCAGAGATGTGGTAGGTGCTCCATCCCTGGAACCATTCCAGGTGAAGTTGTTTGGGTCTCTGAGCACCCTGCTCTAGTCAAAGATATCCCTGCTCACTCTGGGGTGGTTGGACTAGCTGACCTTGAAAGGTCCCTTCCAACCCAAACCATTCTATATGATCCCTGCAAGATACTTCCCCTTCCATCAGCTATCTCCCAAGGCCTGGGGGACTGGAGTTAACACTGTTCCACTCTAGCATCTATTTCCCAATCCTACCAGCTGTGCCAGGACCACAGGAGGAGTGCAGCCAGCCAGTCACTAGCACTCACTGACTCTCCATCACAGTTGAGGTACACTTGGCACAGGAAGTGAAGCAGTGAAGCCTCAGAGAGCCTTTAACTCACACCCATTTCCTCAGTAAAGTTGTTCTGGCACTGAGGAGCAACTGGCATTGTGCCTTCCTGCAAGGAAGAATGCACTGAGCTGGTTTTCTGGCTGTAGTCTCCTTGCTGCGTTGTGGAATCTCTGGCCTTCTCCTCAATCAGTCCTTGTTTATGCCTTTTTAATGCTGTTGAAACAACTGAAGGGAGAAGGAATCCCCATCAGTTTCAACATGCAGCAGGAGCTGCAAGTTGAAAGCCAGACAAATGTAAGAATCCATCATATTCCTAATCCAGCAGAAGCACAAAATAAATAAAGCCTGGACTTACTAAACATACACAGACAAGCCCAACACCCTTCGAGCCACTGACAGCACTGTGCACACACAGACACACCAGCAGCCTGTGAAGCCTGCAGAGCAGCGTTACCGCAGCAAAAAGAGATGCTTGTGCAGACGTGGACTGTTGGTGAACTCAAAAAAGTGTCTCTTTTTCTATTGCTGCAGAAGAATTATTAGAATAAAGAAACACTGCACATCCCTCTATTTACAGATGTTCTCCACGTGCTTTGCAGGCACATGTGCTGCCAATGAGAGGAAAAGTTAAAAGGGAGTCTGAAGCGTCTGTCAACATCAGTGGGCATGACCCATATGCTTAAGAGAAAGGGGTACAATATCTCTTCTTCCTCAACTCCCTCGACCCCTTCTTTTACTGCCAAGATAGTATCACAGAGTCACAGAACTTTAGATGCTGGAAGGGACCTCCAGAGATCGCCCAGTCCAACTTCCCTGCCAAGGCAGGATCCCTTAGAGTAGTTTGCACACAAATCCATCCATGCAGATTTTGAAAGTCTCCAGAGAAAGACACTCCACAACCTCTCTGGGCAGCCTGTTCCAGGGCTCTGTCATCCTTACTGTAAAGAAGTTTCTCCTCATGTTGAGGTGAAATCTGTGTTTTAATTTGCTGCTCTTGCTTCTTGCCTTATTACTGCTGGCCAGCAAAAAGAGGTTGGCCTCATCCACTTGACAACCACTACTCGGGTATTTGTATACACTAATCAGATCTCCTCTCAGTCTTCTCCAGACTGCCTTTAAGAGCAGTGATGCTACACAAAATCCTCAACCACCCAGCCTAGCTCCCTACAAGATAAAGAAATAATTGCTATTTCTGTTAGAGTAATCTTTACTGTTGAGTTATTTACTGCAGAGTTTAAACTCTATCTCATGTTTCTTGAGAAGAGAAAAAAAGTTCCCACAGACTTAAGCAAACAGTTTGAAAACGATGTCTGAACCAACCTGCCTAGAAGCAAGCATGATCTTTTTAAAGGCTGAAAATGCATTGAGGGTTTTCTGTTGTTATTTTTGGGGTGGTTTGGTTTGGTTTTAGTTGTTTTGTTATTTTTTTCCCAAGAGTTTTGCTTGGTTTTGATAATATCTCCTTTGGTTCACCTGAAAACAACAATATATGAATATGATGAGAATAACCAATGCTCAGAGGGCTGGAGCACCTCTGCTATGAGGGCAGGCTATGAGAGTTTGGGCTCTGCAGCCTGGAGAAGAGAAGGCTTCAAGGAGACCTTGCAGTAGCTTTCCAGTATCTGAAAGGGGCTTGCAGGAGGGCTGGGGAAGGACTATTGACATGGTCTTGTAATGACAGGATGAGGAGTAATGGGTTTGAACTGGCAGAGGAGAGATTTATACTAGATGTTAGGAAGTTCTTTGCAGTGAGGGTGGTAAGACACTGGCACAGGTTGCCCAGGGAGGTTGTTGCTGCTCCCTCCTTGGAGGTGTTCAAGGCCAGGTTAGATGAGGCCTTGAGTGACCTGTTCTAGTAGGAAGTGTCCCTGCCTAACGCAGGGGGCAGGGATTGGCACTGGATGATATTTGAGGTCCCTTCCAACCTAAACCATTCTATGATGTTATGACTAGTTTACTCTGAGCTCAAATTACATTGTACAGAGCTAGCAGATTTGGATTCAGTACATGAGGATGTGCATCATTACATAGATAAGGAAAGCCAAGCTTGCCCGGCTTGCCTCCACCTAACTTTCGAATTAGTGTTGCTGCCACAGTCACAAATGAGCAGCGCCTTGTATAGAATGACCATGGAACATCTTTTTTTGCCAGGCTCCATTCATCAGCATCTTAACAACCACTCTAAGACCAGTTTTCAGCTACTACTCTCGATTGCGTTTCAACAGCTGACCCTGCAGCCTCTGTGCTTGTTGTTTCCTATAGAATCATAGGATGGTCTGGGCTGGAAGGGACCTCCAAAAGTCATCTAGTCCAACACACCCCCACCCCAAAGTCATCAGGGACATCCCCAACTAGACCAGGCTGTGCTATTTTTGTTTGAAGTCCTATACATTCCTTCCAAAGTATTTATTTGTAGTCTCTGAAACCTGATTATCACCTACACACAGGAAAGGCATCAGATTTTAAAGCCGACAGCAGGAGTGTGTCCTCTGCTCAAGGGCATGCCAGTGTCTGTGCATGCTGATGGACAGGCTGGGTGGCTAGCAAGATACACTTAAAGAAACACAGCTGCAAATAACTGACATTTGCACGAGCATGGGAGTTACCACAAAGGGAGATAATATTGCTCTGAAGTATATTTAAATACACAATGAAAAGCCAATCAAATTAACAGTGCTTCCAGAAAACCTGGAAGCCCAAATCACTGTGATTCCCACAATGAAGGGAAAAGTCATAGAATTAACCAGGTTGGAAAAGACCTTTGAGATCATCAAATCTAACACATCTGTATTCATCCCTGCCACTAAGGGAACTGAGCAAAACATACCTGTGTTCCCTGCCCCACCAATGAGTCAACCCAGAGCCTTGAATTCCTTTATAATTACCCCAGTACCCTTCTTATCAACCTCTTCAGAGGTGTGACATATTAAAACCATCACACTTACCTTTGCCATCAGAGTGCAGCTGGAAACAGGCAACCTGGCAAAAATGGGTTCCATTGTTGCTAAAATTAGAGGAATTTTATCACTGTTCCTTCACTGCAGTCATCATCAGGAAACTGTTGTGAATCTCCTTTTCTGGATCCAATCTGACTTTGAGAAGTCCAGATAATTCTCTACTGCTTTATAATTATGTGTCCAGAATTACACTTGACCGAACAAGAGTAATGAGTACATTTAAAGGCTGATTCTGGCAGATACTACTCTATCATCATCACCATCATCTTCATCTTTTGTTTATCAAACAATGCAGCTCAAGGGCCATATTAGAGATACCTGAGATATGATCCAGTGTGTTCTTTGGAATGCAGAGACAGACCAGCCACCTTTTCCTGATGAGCACTATTACCTTTCAGAATGAATAGCTGTTCAAAATGGAGAGCACCAGATCCCCCCACTAACAAATAGATGGTGTGAGCAGTGTATTCTCATTTCAGTGATGACAGAAAGCACAACTCAGCAAAAAAAACCCTTGCTTTTCCCCACTTGCTCTGAACTTGTCGTTTTCTTTTTGCAAGCTTCCCTCATCATCTGTAAATACTTAGCCTGGCTGTGTGATAGGGAATTACAATGTTATTTCCCCTCCAAGTATGTGTCATTAAAATTACTTCACTTTGCTTTGAGATTTAAAGTCAATTCAGTCACAAATTAGTTTAACTGCCTCTGACATCTGCAACCACGAGAAGATGCTAGCCTCAGACCTATGAAGCCTGCAACAGGAATGCAAGCTTCTCAAGACTTCCACCTCTCATGAATTTGAACAGAGCCAAACATATTCTGGTCCTCTTTTGTTTAAATATTTAGTTTATTTCGTTTTTTGGCCCTCTCCTATGAGCCAAGATGTTCTCTTTAACATCTGATGTCTTCTTTAAAAAAGTTTATTTTTCTTTTTAATAAAGCCACTACAGTGCCCATCAGCGAGTCCTTCACACACTGGCAGCTCCTCACAATATCTATTCCAGGCTCCAGAACTCCCCTTGTGTATGCTGTTCCTCCAGAATAAAAGGGAGTTGTGTGGCTTTATTCACAATTTGCTTCATTTATATTGGAACAGCACATTTTAACCATAAATAATTTCACTGAGATATCTACTCTGACAAATTTCCAAGCACAGCTGACCCCTCAGTAGCTGAGAAGGAAGCAAAGCATAAAGCTTTCCAAGATCTTTGGGCATGTTTTGGGTCTATAAACCAGCATCTCATCTATCAAGTCCTCTAAGAATCTTCATTTGATGATTTTGTGCTAAAACTTATTGTTCTTGTACAGTTGCCACACGACTCCATCACCAGTACAGCAAGCACTCATGCTAGTACAAATATGTTGCACTAACTTATCGTTTTTCTAGACATAAAAGTGAGGCTATCTGGGTTAGCTAAAAGACAATGAAAAAGAGGTTGCAGAAAGCTTGTATTTAAGCCTTCAGGAACTGTGTTGCTACCAGTCCTGTGTGGGTGTCTGCATATTTTACAGATACACAAAAGCACAGAAATTGCAACCAGTGTTTGCAAGATCATGGAAGAAGGCTGCATGCTCAAGCCAGTTCCCCAGTAACCTTGGCTTCATTCCCATGTAACTCTTCTGAACTCAGTAGACTCCAGCAAATCTGTCTTCAGAATCTTCACCCAAGAGGCAATCTATTTGGGGACAACTAAACAAGCCCTTTCTTTTCACAATTTAGGTCATGCTCACTCAACATGGTGTTCTTTTACACCAGCTGAATGTGTTGATCAATGAGCTTTCAATCAGCAAAAAGCTCAAAGCAATCAAATATGTTGAAATTTAAGACTGCCTTACCTGTGCAAGCCCCTGTTATGTGATACTTTGGTGTTTGCCAGGATACACCAATGAGGGGAGTATGTCTTAAGAAGTCTGATGGGCATATGACCTTTAGTGGAGATCAGTGCCCTTTGTATGGACCAGGATACAGAACTGCTGCTGTTTGTTTATTGTCCTGTTGGGATCTCTATCAGAGGTGGCTTGTTAGTATGTAAAGGGTCAAGTTCTAAATCAAATGAGAATAAAACAAATGTTATAGGCTAAATTCCATTTCCACTTCCAGATATAAAGTCCTGCATCTGGGTTGGGCCAATGCCAAGGCACAAATCTAGGCTGGATGCAGAGTGAGTTGAGAGTGGATCTGAAGAAAGAGATTTGTGGGGTTGACAAAAAGCTGGCGGTGCCCTCACGAGGTCCAGAAGGCAGGCATATCTTGGACTGCATCAAGTGGCCAGCAGGTCAAGAAAGGTGATTCTACCCCTTTGCTCTGCTCTGCTATTGTGAGACCTCACTTTGAACACTGCATCCAGTTCTGGCGTCCTCAGCATAAGAAGGACACAGAGCCAGTGAGGCAAGTCCAGAGCAGGGTCACAAAGATGATCCAAGGGCTGGAGCACATCTGCTATGAGAATAGGCTGAGGGAGCCAAGATTGTTCAGCCTGGAAAAGACAAGACTCTGGAGAGACCTTAGAGCTGCCTTCCAATACCTACAGGGAACCTACAAGAAGGCTGGAGAGGAACTTTCCATAAAGGTGTAAAGTGGCAGGATGAGGGAGAATGGTTTTAAGCTGAAGGACAGCAGGTTTAGACTGGATCTTAGGAAGAAGTTATTCAGTATGAGGGTGATGGGAGTCTGGAATAGGCTGACCAGGAAGGTTGTGGATGCCTCCTCCCAGGGAGTGATCAAGGCCAGGCTGGATGAGGCCTCAGCAGCCAAGTCCAGTTGAGAGGCATCCCTGTCCATGGCAAGGAGGCTGGAGTAAATGATCTCTGAGGTCCCTTGCAACCTGATCCATTCTGTGATTCTATGACTCCATCATTCCAGAAGAAATGCAATAACTAAACTTGCTTCTAAACATGTAATGCATTTAAACGTTTTTTTCCAGTTATTTACTGCATGGCAGTTTCCAAATAGGAAATAGTGAAGAATTGTTTATTTTGAGAACAAATTGAAGGTATTCACTAACAAATTACCATGCTGTGAGAGAAGGTCATTATTTTTGGGAGGCTATGGCAAAATATGGAACATAAAATCCAAATATATAACACATCAAAAGTTAGGGAACGCAAATGCAAAATCCTGAAGTACTATAATTTCCCATTTTCCTTTCTCTCTGATATTTTGTCACCAGAGGATGGGGCTAGTCTATTGCCTCCCTGGAGCCCGGGTCAGGGATGTTACCAGGAGGCTGCCTACTGTAGTGCAGCCCTCTGATTACTATCCCTTGTTAGTTAGGCAGGGAATGATGAGATTTATAATAGAGGGCTAAAAGCTATCAAAAGAGACTTTAAGACACTGGGGAAAACAGTTGATGGAGCAGGGGCACAAGTAGTCTTCTCATCTATACCCTTAGTCACAGGCTGGAATACAGAGAGGAATAGGAAAGCGTATTTGATGAACAAGTGGCCCAGGGGCTGGTGCCTCCAACATAACTTTGGATTCTTTGATCTTGGGGAACTTCATCTTGCCACAGGTCTGCAAGCAGCAGATGGGATACAACTGACACAGAGGGGGAGAAGGACCCTGGCACATGAGCTAGCTGGGCTTGTTGAGAGGGCTTTAAACTAGAGTGGAAGGAGGAGAGGGTTAAACATGACAGCACTAGAGATAAATCAAAGGAAATTGAGGATGGTAGGCTAGAGATAGGGGTAAAAGCAGCAGCCCAGCTGAAGTGCATGTACACGAATGCACACAGTATGGGTAACAAACAAGAGGAGCTGGAAGCTCTGGTGCTGGAGAAAAACTATGATCTTGTCGCCATCAGTGAAATGTGGTGGGATGGCTCACATGATTGGTGTGCTGTAATCAATGGCTACAGACTCTTCAGGAGAGACAGGCAAGGGAGAAGAGGTGGAGGAGTGGCTCTGTATATTAGGGATGCTCTGGATGTCATGGAGGTAGAAATCAAAGATGATCAAGTTGAGTCATTATGGGTGAGACTTAAGGGGAAGGCCAACAAGACCGATATCCTGGTTGGAGTCTGTTATAGACCACCCAACCAGGAAGAAGAGGTTCATTTATTACTCTTTAAACAACTGGAGGCTGCCTCAAGATCACCTGTCTTTGTTCTGGTGGGTGACTTTAACCTACCAGACATCTGCTGGGACTTAAACACTGCAGAGAAGAGGCAGTCTAGAAGGTTTCTAGAATGTGTGGAAGACAACTTCCTATCCCAGCTGTTACATGAGCCTAGCAGGGGGACAGCACTGCTTGACCTGCTGCTCACAAATAGAGAGGGGCTGGTAGGGGATGTGGTGGTTGGAGGCTGCCTGGGGTCCAGTGACCATGAAATTATAGAGTTTTCAATCCATGGAGAAACCAGGAGGGGCATAAGCAGAACCTCCACACTGGACTTCCGAAGGGCAGACTTCAGCCTATCTAAGGAACTAACTCAGAAAGTTCCTTGGGAAAAAGCCCTTGAAAACAAAGGGGTCCAGGAAGGTTGGACCTACTTCAAGAAAGAACTCCTGAAGGCACAGGAGCAGCTGTGCCACTGAGCTGGAAGAGGAGCTGACGAGGGAGGCAGCCAGGCTGGATGGGCAGGGAGCTGCTGAAGGAATTAAAGATTAAAAAGAGAGTGTATCACCTTTGGAAAAGAGGGGAGGTGTCCCAGGAAAAGTTCAAGGAAGTTGCTAGGTCTTGTAGAGGAAAAATTAGAGAGGCAAAAGCCCACTTGGAGCTCAGGCTGGCCATGGCTGTCAAGGAAAATAAAAAATGTTTCTTTAAATATCTGAATGGCAAGAGAAGGGCCAAGGACAACCTCCAGTCCTTATTAGATGGAGAGGGGAATATAGTGACAAAGGATGAGGAAAAGGCAGAGGTGCTTAACACCTTCTTTGCCTCAATCTTCAATAGTGGGACAGGTTGTCTCCAGGACAGCTGGACTCCTGAAGTGGTGGATGGAGTCAGGGACCACTATAGTCCCTCTGTAATCCATGAGGAAGAAGTAAGAGACCTGCTGAGACATTTGGATCCTCACAAGTCCATGGGACCAGATGGGATCCATCCTAGGATGCTGAGAGAGCTGGCAGATGAGCTGGCCAAGCCACTCTCCATCATTTTTCAGCAGTGCTGGCTCACTGGAGAGGTTCCTGAAGACTGGAAGCTGCCAATGTGATACCCATCCACAAGAAGGGTCATAAGCTGGAGCCAGAAAACTACAGACCTGTGAGCCTGACCTCAGTGCCAGGCAAGGTCATGGAACAGGTCATCTTGGGTGCCATCACAAAGCACCTACAGGATGGTCAAGGGATCAGGCCCAGCCAGCATGGCTTTAGGAAGGGCAGGTCCTGCCTGACCAACCTGATCTCCTTTTATGACCAGGTTACCTGCCTGGTGAATGTGGGGAAGGCTGTGGATGTAGTCTACCTGGACTTCAGCAAAGACTTTGACACTGTCTGCCACAACAAGCTCCTGGCAAAGCTGGCAGCTTGTGGCTTGGACAGATTCACTCTGATATGGGCTGGATGGCAGAGCCCAGAGAGTGGTGGTGAATGGTGCCACATCCAGTTGGCAGCCAGTCACTAGTGGTGTTCCCCAGGGATCAGTGCTGGGCTCAGTCCTGTTCAATATCTTTATTGATGATCTGGACGAGGGGATTGAGTCCAGCATCAGTAAGTTTGCAGATGACACCAAGCTGGGAGCAGGTGTTGATCTGTTGGAAGGTAGGAGAGCACTGCAGAGGGACCCGGACAGGCTGGATGGGTGGGCAGAGGCCAATGGGATGAGATTTAACAAGGCCAAGTGCAGGGTTCTGCACTTTGGCCACAACAACCCCAAGCAGCACTACAGGCTGGGGACTGAGTGGCTGGAGAGCAGCCAGGAGGAAAGGGACCTGGGGACACTGATAGATAGTAGGCTGCAGATGAGCCAGCAGTGTGCCCAGGTGGTCAAGAGAGCCAATGTCATCCTGGCCTGCATCAGGAACAGTGTGGCCAGTAGGACAAGGGAGGTTATTCTTCCCCTGTACTCAGCCTTGGTCAGGCCACACCTTGAGTACTGTGTCCAGTTCTGGGCCCCTCAATTCAACAAAGATGTTGAGGTGCTGGAACATGTCCAGAGAAGGGCAACAAAGCTGGTGAGGGGCCTGGGATAGAAACTCTATGAGGACAGGCTGAGGGAGCTGGGGGTGTTTATCCTGGAGAAGAGGGGGCTCAGGGGTGATCTTATTACTGTCTACAACTACCTGAAGGGACATTGTAGCCAGGTGGGGGTTGGCCTCTTCTCCCAGGCAACCAGCAATAGAACAAGGGGACACAGTCTCAAGTTACACCGGGGTAGGTATAGGCTGGATGTTAGGAGGAAGTTCTTCCCAGAGGGAGTGATTGGCATTGGAATGGGCTGCCCAGGGAGGTGGTGGAGGCACCGTCCCTGGAGGTGTTCAAGCAAAGCCTGGATGAGGCACTTAGTGCCATGGTCTAGTTGACTGGGTAGGGCTGGGTGCTAGGTTGGACTGGATGACCTTGGAGGTCTCTTCCAACCTGGTTGATTCTATGATTCTATGATTCTAGCCAACGTACCTTGGGTTTATTTTCCCCTGACATTTTCCTTTTGTCAACATGCAATTTGTTTCAGACTCACTATATTAAATCTGTTCTAATCACAGATGCTTTAATTACTGGTGCAGATCCCTGTCTTGAAATCCCTCATTGCAATGTAAGCCTATTTGATACATAACACAACACCTATGTACCATTCAGATCTGCTCTGAATGCAAACTCCTATTTGCCTACCAGCTGCCTACCAGCTTCAAGCTAGATTTGGCAGTAATCTCTGGCTGGATTTATTTTTCTTAACTCCCATCAAACACACTACTTCAGTTTTACAGGGAGTCCATAACAGTGCTCTTGAATGAACTCTAAAAAATTGTGCCTCAGTAGTTTCTGTTACTGCCCACAGCTCCAGCCCCAGCTGCCCTCACAAAGTCCTCCCACAACCACTGTCCTCTCAGCAGCAAAACCACATTGTCAGTGTTTCTGTACTACTTTGCTTACAACTTGGATACAACCAGGCAGATTTACTATGACAGTTAATCCCTTCTACTGGATATTTTACCCCATTTCAGCTGACCATCAACTAATACTTACTTCATTTTTTTTTCTCATTATGCAGTACACAGCCTTAAAAATGAGTAGTTTATTTAATTTCTGGTGCTAAGGAAGACAAATCTCCCCCAGTTTCTATAGTGCTTTTATTACAGAATTGCAGGATCACAGGATGTCAGGGGTTGGGAATGACCCAAGGAGATCATTGAGTCCAACTTCCCTGCCAGAGCAGGACCATACTATCTAGCTCAGCTCACACAGGAACACATCCAGAAAGTCTCCAGAGAAAGAGACTCCACAACCTCTCCGGGGAGCATGTTCCAGTGCTCTGTGACCCTTACAGTAAAGACATTCGCCTTTGTGTCGAGGTGGAACCTCCTGTGCTGCAGCTTACATCAATTGCTCCTTGTCCTATCACAGGGAGCAAGTGAGTAGAGCCTGTCCCCAACCCTTCCGGACTCCCAGCCCTCAGATATTTATAAACATTTATTAAATCCCCTCTCAGTCTTCTCTTTTCCATATTAAAAAGCCCCAGGTTCCTCAGCCTGTCCTCATCAGGCAGTGTTCCAGTCCCCTAATCATTCTTCTAGCCCTCTGCCTGACCTTCTCCAATAGATTACTGTTCCTCTTAAACTGGGGAGCCCAAAATTGAACACAGTGCTCAAGATGAGGTCTCAACAGGGCAGAGTAGAGCTGGAGGAGACCCTCCCTTGATTTACTGGACACACTCTTCTTAATGCACCCCAGGATCCCATTGGCCTTCTTGGCCACAAGGGTACTTTGCATTCCACTTGTTATCTGCCAGGATTCCCAGGTCCCTCTCCTCAGGGCTGCTCTTCAGCAGATCACCTCCCAATCTGTACTTGTATACTTTATTATTCCTCCCCAGGTGCAGGACTCTGCACTTGTCCTTGTTGAACATCTTCTGATTCCTCTGTGCCCAGCTCTCCAGACTCTCCAGGTCTCACTGGATGGCCACACAGCCTTTAGCTATATCAGCCTGAGCAATCTTAGCAGCTTGGTCTGCCTTCTGGTTATGTTGATGTTCCTCAGTGGCTCTGCTCTTAGGCATGTGTGCATCTACGTGCCGCACCTTCACTGGAGTTCTCTTCAGCCGTGCATCAATGTCCTGCCATAGATCAGCACACCAAATAGGCTTTCCTTTCCTCTGCCAACCATTCTTCTTCCAGTCCTTCAGCCAACCCCATAGAGCATTGGCTACCATCCACGAGTCGGTGTAGAGGTAAAGGATAGGCCAATTCTCACGTTCAGCCACATCAAGAGCAAGTTGAACAGCTTTTACCTCAGCGAACTGACTGGATTCTCCTTCTCCATCTTTCGTTTCGGTAACTCTCCTGGTTGGACTCCAAACCGCTGACTTCCATCTTTGCTTGTTCCCAACAAGACGACAGGAACCATCTGTGAACAAAGCATAGTTCTTTTCCTGATCAGAGAGATCACCATAGGGAGGAGCTTCCTCAGCACGAGTTATTTTCTCCTCCAGAGGTTTGGAACAGTCTGTGCCTTCCGGCCAGTTGGTGATCACCTCCACCAGACCAGGTCGGTCAAGATTACCCATTCGTGCTCGTTGGGTTATCAAAGCCATCCGTTTAGACCAGGTTGCATCTGTGGCATGATGTGGTGATGAACCTTTGCCTTTGAACATCCACTTTAGAACTGGCAGTCTAGGAGCTAAAAGCAATTGTGACTCAGTTCCAATCACTTCAGAAGCTGCTTTCACTCCCTCATAGGCTGCTAGAATCTCTTTCTCAGTTGCAGTGTAATTTGTCTCTGAACCTCTGTAACAACGTCCCCAGAAACCAAGTGGACGACCACGTGTCTCATTTGGAGCTCTCTGCCAAAGACTCCAAGTTGGACCATTGTCACTGGCAGCCGTGTACAGAATGTTCTTAATGTCTGGACCAGATCTCACAGGTCCCAAGCCCACTGCATGGACTACTTCTCGCTTGATCTGATCAAAGGCTGCTTGTTGTTCAGGTCCCCACTTGAAATTGTTTCTCTTACGAGTCACATCATGCAGAGGTTTGACAATGTGACTGAAACCAGGAATGTGTAGTCTCCAAAATCCCACCACACCAAGAAAAGAAAGTGTGTCCTTCTTACTGGTGGGAACTGCCATGGTAGAGACTTTGTTGATCACATCCTGAGGAATGTAACGGCGACCATCCTGCCACCGCACTCCCAGAAACTGAATTTCTTCGGCAGGTCCTTTGACCTTGTCTCTCTTAATGGCAAAACCTGCTTGCAACAGAATGTCAATGATTTTGTTACCTTTCTCGAAGACTTCCTTAGCAGTTTTACCCCACACAATGATGTCGTCGATGTAGTGGATGTGCTCTGGAGCTTTACCTTTCTCCAGTGCATTGTGGATGACTGAGTGACAGATGGTTGAGCTGTGTTTCCACCCCTGAGGCAAACGATTGAACTGATACTGGATTCCTCTCCAGGTGAATGCAAACTGAGGCCTGCACTCCGTTGCTATGGGAATAGAGAAGAAAGCATTAGCAATGTCTATGGTTGCATACCATTTAGCCTCCTTCGATTCCAGCTCGTACTGGAGTTCCAGCATGTCCGGCACAGCTGCACTCATGGGCGGCGTCACCTCGTTGAGGGCACGAAAGTCAACTGTCAGTCTCCAGTCGCCCGTAGGTTTACGCACAGGCCAGATGGGACTGTTGAAAGGTGAATGAGCTTTCTCGATGACAGCCTGACTCTCCAGTTGACGAATCAGCTGATGAATGGGCAACAAAGAGTCACGGTTAGTTCTGTACTGTCTATGATGAACAGTTTGAGTTGCAATTGGCACTTCCAGGTCCTCTATGTCATGATGTCCCACAACTGCAGATTCATCAGAAAGTTCAGGTCTAATGGACAATTTCAATTTATCATCCTCAATCTCTACAGATGCTATTCCAAAAGCCCATTTATGACCCTTAGGATCTTTGAAACAACCTTGTCTCAAAAAGTCAATTCCCAAAATGCAAGGCGCATCAGGACCAGTTACAATAGTATGTGTCTTCCACTCTTTACCAGTTAAACTGATCTCAGCCTGTACCTTAGTTAACTCTTGAGATCCACCAGTGATTCCAAAGATAGAAATGGACTCTGTCCCTTTGCAATTTGATGGCAATAAAGTACACTGAGCACCTGTGTCAACTAAAGCCCTGTATTTCCGAACTCTTGAACTGCCAGGCCACCTAATGAATACATTCCAATAGATTCGGTTCTCTCCACTATCCCTTTCCTCCTCCTGGCTGGAGGCAGGGCACCCCTAATGCTGAACATGGCATGTAGGGTGTACACAATGATTGGTGGTGTTGTGAGAGAAATTGCAACTGTTGGAACAATTGCAGTTGCTCTCGGGAGCTGAAGAAGTGACAGCTACTTTCCTGGCATTACCGCCTCTGTTTCTGCCACTCTGCAGTTCCCTGACTCTCTTTGAAAGAGCTGAAGTAGGTTTACCATCCCATTTGTTCATGTTCTCCCCGTATGTGTCACGCAGAAGTATCCACAGTGACGCACGTGATTGCTGCTGTCTGGGTGGAATTTGTCTCCTCCTGGGCTGGAATTGCCTTGCAGGAGGTAGGCGTCTGTTCCTGACTGCAGAAACATGCACCCATTCAGATGATGCAGGAATGGTATCCTTTACCAGATTAGTAATGTTTTTGAGATCCTCCTTCAGTTCTTTCATACTCTCTTTGATGCCATCCCTTATCTCTGTACCTAGAGTTTTTATGGCAGAGACTAAACCAGAATGTGACAAACTGTCCTCAATCTGCCTGAGCTGGTCAGTGAATTCACCAACAGTGAAAGATCTTCCATTATCACTCCTTGCTAGAAACTTACTGGCCAAGATGTTAGCATAGGATGAAGGAGCAAGCTTAATCAGCTTCTTCATGAGACCTGTTCCCAAAGAAATATCGTCAGGCTCATGAGTGCCATGATCTCCATAAAGCACTTCCTTCACAGCAAACTCCTTCAGAAGCTTAATTCCCTGCTCAACGGTGTTCCACTTCTTGGCAGCCCATGGCAAATCATCTCGGGAAGGATATCTCATAGCCACAGCCAACAAAAGGCGTGTCCACAAGCTAACCCTACCAAGAGGACTTGCTAGGTGTTTGTCCACTCCACTCTCCTTAGTGAGTGGTCCCAGCTGCTTGGCAGACTTGTCTCCTACCTGCAGAGCATTAGCACCAATGCCATGGCATCTCACTAGCCAGCTTAGGATTGGCTCACCTGATTCCCTTGTGTATTCCTTCCTAACTTCCCTGACCTCTCTCAGTGGATCCTTGGAGCCTTGGATGTCCTCTTCCTGTTGTTGATCTGGTGGTACTGGGCCTAACAGAACCTTCCTCATAGCATTCCTAAACTCATTGGAACCATCCTCTCTCTTGGCAGCTAACCTCACAGCACTCCTCTCACTTGAGTATTGTTGTCTCAGCACATCTACAAGGTCTCGCAGACTAACTGCCTCCTCTTCCTCTTCTCCTTGCTGCTGATCACCAGAGGTCCCCTGTCTTACATCCTCCTGCGAACCACTCTTTGTCTTAGCTTTTGCCTTAGCAGGTGCCAGAAGGGCCTGAGCAGCAACAGACTTGGATGTGTCTGCTGGAGGATTTGAATCTTTAGGAGTCTGACTTGGAGGGTTTGAATCATTAGGCGTCTGACTTGGAGGATTTGAATTATTAGGGGTCTGACTTGGAGCTTGTGAGTTCAAATCTGCCTTGCTTTTAACAGGAGGATTTTGGTTCTGGTCTGCTGGCTGGGGGTTCGAATTGGCTGAGCTGGTGTCATTAGGGTTTGGACTGACTGGGCTAGTGTTACCAGCACTAGTAGTATTATTAACATTAGTGGGATTATTTGCCTGTCCTCCTGGGATGCCTGCCAACCCTGACGTGTTTTGATTGTTGCTAGGAACATTCTGATTTTGGGTACCTGCCTGTCCTCCTAGGGCTCCTGCTGAACTCTGCCCGTTATTGTTTTTGTTTTTGTTATCATTGTTTAAGTTAGTGGCGGGAACACTGGCCGTGTTCCCAGCACTTGGAGAAGGAGGGGCAGAGGCTGGCAAGGGGGAAGCCGATAACTGTGTTCCCTTGTTTTGCTGTGAAAGAGACTGCTTCTGAGACACAGAATTTTTCCTAGTTCTTACAGAAGCTGGTTTTGAATTTTTCACCAATAATGCCAAAATTAATATGAAATTTAAAACTACAAGAGCCAGTATAATGCCCAGCAACCCTGCCATGCTCTGTTTCGAGTAGAAATCCTTGCAGGGATTTGGCATTTCAGTTTGGGGCTGGATGACCCTCATGAGAGCAGTAGATAAAGCAGACTCTCGATTGATTGTAACATTATTGACAAAAACTCTTGTAATATCACTAGTAATATTCTCAGTGACACTAAAACCAGCATAACAAAGAATAAAATCACCCCAGTTCCAGAACATGCTTGAAACCTTAGCTTTGACCTTATTGTAAGCCGGATCAATGAAATAAGCAACAATTTGACCTTTTAACCAACTAAATGCCAAGAAAACAAAACCAGACCAGAGCAATGCACCAACCAAATACAATAGCTGCTTGATTAGCTTCATCTTAATTCCCAGAGCTAATTTTCCAATCACTCAAAAATCTCTAGCCCCACGTTGGGAAAGCCAATAAAAAAAATGTGATGGTTTGGGGGTTACCCCGCCCCCCCACACTTTTGTATTTGCCCCAGCTAACTCAGACGGACCCTGGGATTATAGATGAAGCAATTTATTTACAGCTAGCAGAATATACAAGCAGCTATTTACAATATATACAGTTATATACAGTTATATACAGAAAAATACAAAAGGATAAACAATACAAAAAGCACAACTCCCCTCCCAGAAACTTGAGTCCCCAGGAGGGGCTCTCAAACCACCCCAACACCTCCCCCCGGCCCTCTCAACCTTACCCCAGTTCTCAGGAAGAAAAGAGGTGCAGCCAAGAGGTTAGGGAGCAAGGTTAGTAGGAGCAGGGTTAATGAGATGTGACCAGGTCTAAGGCAAAAGCAAGAGTGAGAGACAAAATGGAGAAAAAGTCTTTCTTCTTCCCAGAGCTCTCAGCGAGACTGTGAGAGAAGTTGACATCAATTGTTTTCATTTCACTGCCCGTTATCTAGTTCTGTTACCAAAACATTCTAGCTTACTTCAAACTAGCACACAGCCAAGCCTCCCAGTTTGGTGTCATCAGCAAACTTGCTGAGCAGACTCTGTCTGTCTGTCTGTCTGTCCCCTCATCAATGTCATTGATGAAGATGTTGAAAAGGACTGGACTCAGTACTGATCCCTGGGGGACTCCACTGGTTACAGCTCTCCATCTGGACCTGGCACCACTGATCATCACTCTTTGAACTCTGTCTTGTAACCAGTTCCTAACCCACCTCACTGTCTTCTCTTCCATCCCACACTTCCTCAGCTTGCTCACTAGGATGTCATGGGAGACAATTCTGAGAACAGTTAATATATAAAAAATGGTATGAGCGTGGCACCCTTCAGTAGGGATAATAGCAAACTGTCTTAACACCATGAATAACATTTTGGAGTTTCTCTCACCTTAAGCAATAATTTGATATTTTAATCAAAAAGTCTTGAACAGAGCATTCGTATGTCAGGCAAAATAAGGCAACTGTGGGTTTGTCTCATGTTTTCCTTTGGTATCAGTCAAAGGAAACAGATGCTTTGGGTTTTGTCCTTTTAGCCTGTGCACACAAATCTTGAAGTCACTTCAGGTTTGTATTCAATTTGCAAATCATGTCTTCGAATTTAAACCGCTCATCTGCTTACTCTTGGCAAGGAAAGGAATTTACCAGGATGATTTTTGCAGTGAATATTTTTTCCTTTCAAACAATGTGGCCCTTCCATGACTCCAGACTTCTTTTTCCCAGCCCAACCCAATTAGATGACAAATATTTTTCTTTATTTGATCACAACAGCACTAAGATTGGTTAGTGTCTGGGATGCACAAGCTGCAAAACTCCAGTTTTCTGATAGCAAGCCTGTGTCAGTGTCCTTCTTGGAAGGGTCTCCAAACAGCTGAAGTTTATGCCTGTTGTCCCAGTAACATAGCTGCTCAGACTAGTCATGCAGATCTTTGTCCAGCAGTGTCAGACTGCTGATTCATACAGCTGGGTTAGGCAAAAAAATGTCTCCATATGGCCACCCGTCCAAAGGATGGAAACACTGGCAGCTGAGGCAGGCAGGATGCTTACTGCCACCTACTTTCCACATTTTTGCCCATTCACCTCTGTGCTGACATTATTATATCCATTCATTACATTATCATTTAGCTACAGGCTGGCATTCCTGTTCTTCCCAGGGTTGTTCTGAGCCTCTCTTAGGTTCTTACCAAATCCTTACCTACACCATTACATTAGTGTCATGGTTTAGTTAGAAGGGTTAGGTGATAGGTTGGACAGGATGATCCTGGAAGTCTTTTCCAGCTTGGATAATTCTGTGATTCTGTGATTATTTTAAACCAGAAAAAGGATGTTTCCAGCTTCATCTCAGGCTCCATACCAAATGCAACAAGTTCTGAACTAGAGGCAGGGGGCACTGGATATGGAAGATCTCCACTACTGGCCCTAGATTCAGGTTGTTCCTAGCTGGATGAGTCCCAGTGTTTGCAATCATGGCCTGCTGGGGTTGAGAATCATATCATGAGCATGACTGGATGCTGCAAAACAATCAAGCGTATTTCAGAAAGCACAAGATACTGAACAAAATTACTGACAGATTTAATGGATGAGTCTCTGTGGGAAGATATCTCCTACCCAACCAGATTCAAAAGTGGCAATGATTCCACTGTGCATGAAACAGTGTGGCATTGCCAGGTAAGTTTTTTTACATCCCATTTCATGACAGTGCATGTGAACAGCCTGCATTAATGGCAGTCAAGATATACAGGGAATCCTCAAACATCAAAAAAGGTTATATTCTACAACTAAGTTCATTCCACAAAACAGTGGAGCACTTAACCACACAGCAAAGTGTATTCTTAAACACACTAAAATCTCACCTACATTTCAGACCATATTAAAGCATTTTCACAACTCGATGAATTTCATTGCTTTAGGCTGCAAAGTAGATTTAAAGAGGTTAAAAGGTGTACAGTCTTCGTTTTAAAATTTTAGTGATTTTTCATTTCATCTGAAAGTGGGGTCTGAATTCCTGTCCATAGAATGGGCATCTATGGCATCATCGAATTTTCATGGAGAGAGTGGTCAGGCACTGGAATGAGCTGCCCAGGGAGGTAGTGGACTCCCTGACCCTGGATGTGTTTAAGGGTAGTTTGGATGTGGTGCTTAGGGATGTGGTTTAAGATGAATCTTGTAGAGTAGGGTTCTAGGTTGGACTTGGTGATCCTGAGGGGCTTTTCCAACCTGGACATTTAATTCCAGTGAGGGTAGTGAGACACTGCAGCAGAATGCCCAGGGATGTGGTGGATGTCCCCACCCTGGAGGTGTTCAAGGCCAGGTTGAATGGGGCCTTGAGCAACCTGCTCTAGCGGGAAGTGTCCCTGCCCATGACAGGAGCTAGATGATATTTAAGTTCCTTCCAATCCAACCCATTCCATCAAACTATGAACTACACAAACATCCAGTGGCAATTTTCAAAATGACACCAAGCTGCTGTATCTAATTTGCTCTGAGACTATTTCTATAGATTTGTCACAAGCATGTGCCCAAATGGAGCAATAACTGCAAGGCAGTACTGTTCAATAAGATATAATGACTATTTATTCTGTTTTCCCCCTGCTCTTTTCCTTTACTCTCTTGCTTCCTAGGGCAAAAGTTCACAAACACAGGACTGTCTCATCTGTTTGCAAGATGACTATTACCACTGAGGCTTCCCAGCAACTTCAGTTTACAAATATTTGGCTGCAATATGAGATGATGTGCCTTGCATTGTTTGGAGTTTTTTTCACCCAGAATGAACTCTCACACAAAACTGTTATTAACCTCAGCTTCATAGTGATAATTGGTACTCAAATGATTAGAATTATCATTACCATTTTTTTTTGTTGTGTAATACTCAAAACTCCATAAAGGAGTTTTGATTTCTTCAGTTCTTTAACTTTCACAGCAGCAGCAAAATAGCACTTTGGATAAGTTGTGTATATCCCAGGAGACTTCTCCTCAGAGAAGAAAAACAAAGAGGAGAGGGAGAAAAGGAGGAAAAAAGTAAGAAATAAAATAAAAAATAAAACAAAAATCAATAAAAGATAAAGGAAATAAAAAAGAGAGTTAGGGGAGAGATAGTGAGGGGGGAAAGGGGAGAGAGAGGGGGGAAAGGGGAGAGAGAGGGGGGAAAGGGGAGAGAGAGGGGGGAAAGGGGAGAGAGAGGGGGGAAAGGGGAGAGAGAGGACAGAGAGAGGGAAGGGAGAAAGGGGGGGAGAGAGAAGGGGGGTGGGGGAAGGGAGAAAAGAAAAAGGAGTCAGTCAGAGGGACTTCCTTCTGCTTGTGTTAGGCTAGTATATAAACGATCACAGAATGTCAGGGGTTGGAAGGGACCCAGAGACATCATCGAGTCCAACCCCCTGCCAGAGCAGGACCATACAATCTAGCTTAGGTCACACAGAAACACATCCAGATGGGCCTTGAAAGTCTAAAAAGAAGGAGACTCCACAACCTCTCTGGGGAGCCTGTTCCAGTGTTCTGTGACCCTTACAGTAAAGAAGTCCCCCCTTGTATTGAGGTGGAACTTCTTGTATTGCAACTTACATCCACCACTCCTTGTCCCATCACAGGGAGCAAGTGAGCAGAGCCTGTCCCCCGCCCCCCCCCCCCCCCCCCCCCCCCCCCCCCGACACCCAGTCTTCAGATATTTATAAACATAGGAGGTAAATATAAGTGGGAACAACAAACATGAGCCCTGAGGCTTTGGTCACCACTGTCATACACAGAATACTTAAAGAAATGAATGCAGAATCCATGAGGTCCCTTATTACTACTTCAGAAACTTGAAAGAACAGTAGAAATAATTGACCTGCTTTGATTATTTTTAATGGCATTGGCAGTAATTGCAAGTATAATTTTGATGTTTCTAATATGGTCTAATTTCTACACAGTCTGCAAGCATGAGGGAGGGTTCCTAACTCACTGGTTAATGCCATTAAGAAGATGACAGGGAGTTGTTTGCCAAATAGTCTTTACATCTGTTCTTTAAAAAAGCTTTATCAATTCTGTCTTCACCCTCCTCTTAGTTAATTGAGAACCTTGTTGCATATCTGTTTTTTCAGTTGGGCTTTGTGGTGGTTTAGGTGTTATCCGCCACCACACACTTTAAGAAATACCCAGACTAGACTCAGACGGGCTCTGGGAATATAAATGAAGCTATTTATTTACAGCTAGCACAATATACTAGCAGCTATTTACAGTATATACAGTTATATACAGAAATATACAAGGTAAAAACAATACAGAAGCACAACTCCCCTCCCAGAAACCTGAGTCCCCAGGAGGGGCTCTCAACCACCCCTGCCCCCAGTCCTAAGGAAAAATAGAGGTTCAGCCAAGAGGTTAAGCAGCAAGGTTAGTGGCAGGCGAGGTTAAGGAGATGCAGCTCAGCCAGAGCCCAGCCCGAAAGTGAAGGCAAAAATGGTGAAAGTGTTATCTAATGTTTACATTCTTCTTCAGCAAGGCTCTGAGGGAAGGAGACATCACCTTTTTTTTTTTTTTTTTTTTTCACAGCCTATGGTCTAGTTCCTCTCACCAAAACATTCTAGCCTGCTTCAAACTAGCACAGTCCACCCCTGTCTACTTCACTCAGAGTATTGCTAAGAACTACCTGATGTAATCTAAACCAATATTTACACTAAAACAATATTTACAAGTTCAGTTCACATTTCATTCTGACTATCTCAGATGTAGGTGATTCAAAAGCTCAGAACAGTTTGTCTTCTCACAGATGAGACAAGAACAGGGACTCCCAGGTGACGTTGGGTTCGTGCTCATGTACTGTAGATTCTCTTGTAGATTCTTTCAGTGTTGGACACCGATGGTACTTAGAACAGAAAACTCCTAACAGCTTGTATTATACACTCTGAATTTAAACTCTCTCAGCTAAGGTTAGATTTCTCTGTGGAATGGATTTCACCATTCTCCTGCATTACCCAGTAGGTGTGACCAGGACCTTCAGCAGACACCACCCCTCGGACAGGTTTCCCTTCACCTGACGGTGAAAATACCCAAACAGTTTTCCCTAACAGATTCTTTTCACGTACAACAGGAACTTTATCACCGTCTACTGTTTGGACCAAGTCTGATTGTGCAGGTCCTGCTCTGTTTACTGAACCTCTACTATTTACCAACCAGGTAGCTTCTGCTAAATGTTTGTCCCAGTTTTTCAGAGTTCCACCCCCCATGGCTTTTAGGGTGGTTTTCAGCAAACCATTGTAGCGCTCAATCTTCCCTGAAGCTGGAGCATGGAATGGTATGTGGTAGATCCACTCAATACCATGCTCTTTGGCCCAGTTTTTCACAAGATTGTTCTTGAAATGAGTACCATTGTCTGACTCGATTCTCTCTGGAGTTCCATGTCTCCACATGATCTGTCTCTCCAAGCCAAGAATGGTGTTGTGTGCAGTAGCATGTGGCACTGGATAGGTTTCCAGCCATCCGGTGCTGGCCTCTACCATCGTTAGCACATACTGCTTGCCAGAACGAGATCGAGGTAAAGTGATGTAGTCAATCTGCCAGGCTTCACCATACTTGTACTTTGACCATCTCTCACCATACCATAAGGGCTTGATTCGCTTAGCCTGCTTAATAGCAGCACAAATGTCACAGTCATGGATGACTTGGGTGATAGCATCCATGGACAAGTCAATTGACCTATCGTGTGCCCATCAGCATGTTCCATCTCTGCCTTGATGTCCAGATGAGTCATGGGCCCACCGACCTAAAAACAATTCACCTTGGTGTTTCCAATCAAGGTCAAGATCAGAGTTGGTATCAACTTGAGCAATCTTAACAGCTTGGTCTGCCTGCTGGTTGTGTTGATGTTCCTCAGTAGCTCTGCTCTTAGGCATGTGTGCATCTACGTGCCGCACCTTCACTGGAGTTCTCTTCAGCCGTGCATCAATGTCCTGCCATAGATCAGCACACCAAATAGGCTTTCCTTTCCTCTGCCAACCATTCTTCTTCCAGTCCTTTAGCCAACCCCATAGAGCATTGGCTACCATCCATGAGTCGGTGTAGAGGTAAAGGATAGGCCAATTCTCATGTTCAGCCACATCAAGAGCAAGTTGAACAGCTTTTACCTCAGCGAACTGACTGGATTCTCCTTCTCCATCTTTCGTTTCGGTAACTCTCCTGGTTGGACTCCAAACCGCTGACTTCCATCTTTGCTTGTTCCCAACAAGATGACAGGAACCATCTGTGAACAAAGCATAGTTCTTTTCCTGATCAGAGAGATCACCATAGGGAGGAGCTTCCTCAGCACAAGTTATTTTCTCCTCCAGAGGTTTGGAACAGTCTGTGCCTTCCGGCCAGTTGGTGATCACCTCCACCAGACCAGGTCGGTCAAGATTACCCATTCGTGCTCGTTGGGTTATCAAAGCCATCCATTTAGACCAGGTTGCATCTGTGGCATGATGCGGTGATGAACCTTTGCCTTTGAACATCCAGTTTAGAACTGGCAAGCTAGGAGCTAACGGCAATTGTGACTCAGTTTGAATCACTTCAGAAGCTGCTTTATTAGCTTCATTCTGATTCCCAGAGTTAATTAACAGTCACTCAAATGAATTAGCCCCACGTTGGGGAAGCCAAATTAAAAAATATGTGGTGGTTTAGGTGTTACCCACCCCCCCCCCCCCCACTTTAAGAAATCACCCAGACTAGACTCAGACGGGCTCTGGGAATATAAATGAATCTATTTATTTACAGCTAGCACAATATACTAGCAGCTATTTACAGTATATACAGAAATATACAAGATAAAAACAATACAGAAGCACAAGTCCCCTCCCAGAAACCTGAGCCCCCAGGAGGGGCTCTCAACCACCCCTGAACCTTCCCCCTGCCCCTCTCAACCTTACCCCAGTCCTAAGGAAGAATAGAAGTTCAGCCAAGAGGTTAAGCAGCAAGGTTAGTGGCAGGCGAGGTTAAGGAGATGCAGCTCAGTCAAAGCCCAGCCCAAAAGTGAAGGCAAAATGGCGAAAGTGTTATCTAATGTTTACATTCTTCTTCAGCAAGACTCTGAGGGGAGTAGACATCAGCGGGTTTTTTTCTTTTTTTTTCACAGCCTGTGGTCTAGTTCCTCTCACCAAAACATTCTAGCCTGCTTCAAATCAGCACAGTCTTACAACTAACTTTCCAACTTAACACTGAGTGAAACTTCTCTTGTTATAGGATGATCACAGAATGGTAGGGGTTGGAAGGCACATCGGGAGATCATCTAGTCCAAGGCCTTCTCTAAAGTGGGTTTGCCTAGATTAGACAGGAACATGTCTAGGTGTGTTTTGAAATCCTCCACAGCTTCTCTGGGCAGCTTTGTTCATCCTCACAGGATTAAGTGAAAGCCATTACCCCCTTGTCCTATCAATAGAGCTAGGCCCATTCTCTTGATGTCCACCCTTTAGACATTGATGATCATTGAGAAGATTCCATCTCAGTCTTCTCATCCACAGGCAAACAGCCCCAGGTCTCCCAGCCTGTCCTCATAAAAGAGATGTCCCAGTCCCCTTGCTATCTTCATGACTCTGCATTGGACTCTCTCCAGTAGTTCCCCGTTTCTCTTTAACTGGGAAGCCCAGAAATGGACACAGTACTCTAGGTGCAGTCTCATCAGGGCAGAGTAGAGGAGGAGAAGAACCTTACCTGACTTTCTGGCAATGTTCTTCCTAATGCACCCCAGAACACAGTTGGTGAACTCTCCTCTCTCAATTCCAATCAACGTAACAGGGGACAGGTAGAAGTATGTTTTAAATAAGCTGATTTTTTCCATTGCAGTAACATTAAATAACACTTAAAAATGTCTCTCCATTATCACAACGACGTGAGTGATTAATATTTCAAATTAATTTATAACATTCAAAGTGTTCTCAACTTTGCACATGCAATTATGATGTTCAGCTGGCAGTGCCTGACTGAGGACAGCTGCTGACTCAGATTCCTGAGAGAAAACAGAAGATTCAAAACCAATTTTAGGTGTAGTTGGCAGTGAAAAGGATTTCCTTACATAGCCTAGCATGTTGAAAAATCAGTTTACTACTCATAATGCTTAGATGCTATGTTAAAGTCTGAGCTGAGCTGTTCAAAGTTGCTTGTTTTGATTTGAGACTTTTTTCATAAAGACACAGGAGCTATGCAATTCAGAATGCAGTTCCAAAAATATTGCTATCAAAGACTAAATTATTTTTATTACTCAATTATGATCATATAAAGCCTGTCTACAAACTAGTTTTGCTGAAATTCAGTTATTTTACACCAAGGAAACTACAAACTCAACTTTTTTTGTTCTGTCTTATTACAAGAACAGACTACAAAGGTTTGATTCGTTTTTGAAGCTGAGAAATTTCAGGTTTCTTTTTATTTTGAACATACAACATTCCAAAATTATGAACGTAATGCTTTATATACAAGACTGACTTAAGTGCCATAAAACTGAAAGCAGGTAAGTTCAGCTCCTGTATTGGTAGAAATTCTACATCTAAAAGTTTTTACATGATAATGGAGATAACCTATTTCAACAGAAGATGCTTTGCAATGCTATTTGCTCAGACACAACCGTTAAAATGAGAATCTCTGCCTTGGTGAGACCACACCTGGAATACTGTGTCCAGTTACAGGCTGCCCAGTTCAAGAGAGACAGGGATTTGCTGGAGAGAGTCTAAAAGAGAGCCATGAGGATGAGTAGGGAACTTGAGCATCTCCCCTGTGAAGAGAGGCTGAGAGCCCTGGGGCTGTTTAGTCTGGAGAAGAGAAGGCTGAGAGGGGATCTGATCAACATCGAAAAATATCTGAGGGGTGGGTGTCAAATGGAGGAAGGCAACCTCTTTTTGGTGGTGAGCAGTAATAAGACAGGGAACAATGGACACGAACTTGAACATAGAAGGTTTCACCTCAACATGAGGAGAAACTGTTACAATGAGGGTGCTGGAGTCCTGGAGCAGGCTGCCCAGAAAGGTTGTGGAGTCTCCTCTGGAGATTTTAAAAATCCTTCTGGATGTGTTCCTGTGTGAGCTACCCTGGGTGATCCTGTCTTGGCAGGAAGGTTGGACTCAATGATCTCTGGAGGTCCTTTCCAACCCCTAACATTCCATGATTCCATGGATCAGAAGCAAATGAAAGCAACCTTAGGGATAAGCCCAGGAAAAACTATCCAAACGAGTGAGAAGAGAAGTAACTCTGCACAAGGCTTATTTTCGGTGACAGGTTTAGGTTCCCTTTAGGCCAGACATTTGGAAGGAGTTCTTCACATAAAGAGTGATTGGCCATTGGAATGGGCTGCCCAGAGAGGTGGTGGTGTCCCCTTCCCTGGAAGCATTTGAAAACAGACTGGACGTGGCACCTGGTGCCATGACTTAGTTGATTAGATTATGCTGGGCAACAGGTTGGGCTTCATGATGTCAAAGGTCTTTTCCAACCTGATTGTGTTTCTGACAACAAATAGAGAAAAGGCCTGAACTCAGCATTAGCAGAAAGAAGGATTTTTCTCTTTTGATAAAATGTCCTTGAAAGGATACATCAGTTTTATGCATCTTCTCTGCCAAGTGCTCTTCACAGGGGATTACTATTACCTTACCTTTTATTGCCACAACACTCCAGAATTTTGTTACGCTCCATGCTGTGCAAACACAAAACAAAAGGAGAGCTCCTGCCACAAAAGGCTTCATTGTCATGCAGAGAGAGTCTCTGCTGACAATCAGTAGGGGTTAGGAAAAGAAATTTGCAATCCTTCAAATCCAGGGTAATTTTTCCTCCTTTTAAAGAGCCATGAGGATTTCCCTTCCCATGGTACACCCACCAAAGACCCTCTCACAGTATTAAAGCAATAACTTTCCATCAAAGATGAGCAGTTATTGCTGTTAAATTTATGTCTGAAATTTCATCTCTCTGTCTTGATTTTAACAATTTATAGCTCTATTAAGTCATGTGAAATAACCATAAGAACTACTTCTAAATTAAGGACTTCTTCAATTATCTTATTCTATCTGAATGTCAGTCACATTTAAATTAATGAGCACAGCCTAAAGCCATGTCTGGGAATATGTAGTGTGCAAACTCCAACTTTTAATTGTAGTTATCATACTAGGTAAAGAAGGTCTCACTTAAGTTCCTCTCTACATAGCTTACAGATCACCTACATATATACTTTATGTGGAATTAGGCAACGATTCTCTTCTAGGAGTTCCACTACATTCTACATACTGGTTTGTTTAATTTTTGACTTTAGGTGATGGTTTTATTTCTTTGGACATACCTTCCTTCAGGTCAGTTGAAAGTGACAGCATGCTAGGCAGGTTTTCCCATGGTTAATATCTCTTAGCTTAAAATCCACCCAATTCAGCCCTCAGCAGGTTTGGATTTATTCTACTTCATACCTGGAAAATGTATTTTATGGAGGTAAATTGTGAGAACATTTCCTATATCACTACAGCTGGATTTAAAGAATGAGTTCTCTGCAGTACACACTAGCTCCAAAAAAAAAAAAAAAAAAAAAAAAAAAAAAAGAGAAAAAAAAATACTTTGGCATCTGTATTCTGAACCATATTAGAGATAACAGATCTACTTTCCCTCCTTCAAACTCAGCCCATGTGTTTCAGGAACAAATGTTAACAAGGCCTGCATGGGAAATAACATCCTGTGGAGCATTCTCTGTTACTTTTCCCTTGAAAAATAAGCGTGACAGAGATTAGGAATCATAGAATTAACCAGGTTGGAAGAGACCTCCAAGATCATCCAGTCCAACCTAGCACCCCACTCCATCCAGTCAACTAGACCATGGCACTAAGTGCCTCATCCAGGCTTTTCTTGAACACCTCCAGGCAAGGTGCCTCCACCACCTCCCTGGGCAGCCCATTCCAATGCCAATCACTCTCTCTGTGAAGAACTTCCTCCTAACATCCAGCCTATACTTTCCCCAGCACAACTTGAGACTGTGTCCCCTTGTTCTATTGCTGGTTGCCTGGGAGAAGAGACCAACCCCCACCTGGCTACAATGTCCCTTCAAGGGGAAGAACTATCATTCCATCAGCGATACACTGAGCACGTAACGTAAATAACTGATCACTGATGAGCTACAAAGTCACTTAAAAAAAAAAAAAAAGCCCCCCCCCCTGTTATTATAAACCTTCAGGTAGTTGTAGACAGTGATCTTATTACTGTCTACAACTACCTGAAGGGACATTGTAGCCAGGTGGGGGGTGGCCTCTTCTCCCAGGTAACCAGCAATAGAAAAAGAGGACACAGTCTCAAGTTGTGCCAGGGTAGGTATAGGCTGGATGTTAGGAAGAAGTTCTTCACAGAGAGAGTGATTTCCCATTGGAATGGGCTGCTCAGGGAGGTGGTGGAGGCACCGTCCCTGGGGGTCTTCAAGAAAAGCCTGGATGAGGCACTTAGTGCCATGGTCTAGTTGATTGGATAGGGCTGGGTGATAGGTTGGACTAGATGATCTTGGAGGTCTCTTCCAACCTGGTTGATTCTATGATTCTAATTCATTACCCAAAACATACAGTGTATATTTCATCAAATCCAGGCCATTAAACACGTAGCCCTCAGTTAGTGCTCGTGGAGCAGAGAAGGGCAATCTGTTTCTATGCCCTGCCTGGGAGTCAGGCAGTCTGGATTCTATTCCTAGCTCAGACCTAAACCATTAGGCCAGTCACTTCATTGTTCTGTTCTTCATTCTATGTTCTTAAATGAGATAATAGCATTTATCTTATTATTTGGTCCCTCCAAAATAGAAATTCTTCATGTCAGATGCATTTTCTTACTGTATACATCTAGCTCCCTGGTGCTTCTGGATTTTGGGGGAGTTTTGGCAATGACTGCTGAATTTACTAATAAGAATGGAAATATTCATCACAGGGTTAATTTTTTAAGGCTAAAGCCTAAAATACATTCCTAAATCCCTTTTGAAGTGCTCAAACAGGGAAGAAAGAGCGATTCAGTTAAGAGGTAAGCAAAGAAGACAAGTCAAAATTAAAGAAAGATGACATCAAGCCGTTGGAGTAAGTCCAGAGGAAGCCACAAAGATGATCAGAGGGCTGGAGCAGCTCTCCTGTGAGGACAGGCTACAAGAGTTGGGGCTCTTCAACCTGGAGAAGAGAAGGCTTCGAGAAGAATTTGTAGTAGCCTTCCAGGATCTGAAGAGGGCCAACGTGAGTCCCTGGGGAGGGACTATTTAAAAGGTCTTGTAATGACAGGATGAGGAGTAATGAGTTTAAACTGGAAAAGAGGAGATTTAAGCTAGATGTTAGGAAAAAGTTCTTTCCAGTGAGGATGGTGAGACACTGGAACAGGTTGCCTGGGGAGGTTGTGGATGCTACCCCTCAGAGCTGTTCAAGGCCAGGTTGGATGAGGCCTTGAGTGACCTGTTTTAGTGGGAGGTTTCCCTGCCTACGGTGGGGGGTTGGCACTAGATGATCTTTGAGGTCACTTCCAACCTAGGCCAATCTATGATTCTATAATCCACACATAAAAATATATCACTGCCAGTTGCAGCTTGGTTAGAAGAATCAAAGTAGAGGAGAGTAAATAAGTGTAAAATATATTCTGGTTCTTCAGAAAAATAAGGAAATAGATTAATTTTTACATTTCCATTATTAAATTTTAAGATGTTTAAATAAACTTAATTTTCTTATTTTCCCAAGTTCTGCACCTGCTCACCCTTTGTTTGTTTTAGTTCTTTAGTTGTGTTTTCCTATCTGGCAGTGAGTTTTGCTCTTCTTAACAATGGCTCTCATTCAGACACTGCCTTTCATCCTGTCGTGTTTACAGATAATGCAAACAGAGTCAGATTCACTTCAGAACACATTCTCAGCATTGTCTTCACTATATGGTTTTCTTCAGAGCTTGTCTACTTTTGCTCCGTGTCATCCCTTGACAAGACCTTCCAACCTGCACGGATAACTTGTAAAGGCTTATGGATTCCTCAGATATGTTGTGGATACATAGGAATTCTGCTTGCTGATAGAATATTTCCACAGAAGTTAATGAAAGTTCCAATATCTTCCATTTAAATCCCTGCTTAGGGAATTAATAGAGATGTAAACCACAGCTTTGCATACAATTAACATAATATTTGCAGCAAAATCTGAGGCAGTAAAATGGTGTCTAATATTTTCTCTGGGACAGATATCGCCAACCAAGGACTGGCCTTGCAGGGGTTCGGCATGAAGCCATTTCTACCTTCAAAGTTCTGTGGCTTTCAAGCAGGAAACATTGCTCACGTTGATCGCTCTGTGTTTACAGAATATTGACTTTATTATCTTAGGCTACAGAAACATGAAGACAAGAGTTTTTCTCTTGTGCTGAGACAGAGCCAAAGAAAACAGGGTCAATCCTCATTCACAACAGGGATCCTCAGATTGTATTTAGCATGACCTTTGCATACAGCTAGTTGTTTGCTCTGCTCTCCCACCAATTCAGCTGCTTTCCCATCTGCACCTCTGTGACTGCACAAAGTTCCTGCAACACAGGGCAGAAGCTTCCCATCTTCTCAACAAACTACATCTTGGAGTAGGGAACAATTGACTTATGCTTTCCTCTGCAAATTTAAGTACTGTCACTGAGACTTCATTGCCATGAATAAAAGATTGAATATCAATCAATGTGAGATCAGAACCTAAAATGCAAGATACAGCCCAAATCAGGAGCAAGTCAGCTGTGTTCCTGTGGCTAGGAACTGGTTTTAAATCTGTGTACAACAAGCATTCTCTGACAAATACTGATCTAGGAGATTTTTTTTTCCTACCTACAAAGCAGTATTTCCTAACAGGATGCTGTGTCCATCCTACACTGCACTCCTGCCTTTCCGTAAGATTCGTGGTTATAGCTTGCTGCAGAGTCACAAAGGTTGGAAGATACCTCAAAGATCATCCAGTCCACCCTTCAACCCAGCAGAGAAGGCTCCACTTTAAGCTATGTCCCTCAGCACCAGGTCCACACACTGCTTAAACACTTCCAGGTATGGTGACCCCACCACTGCCCTGGGCTCACTATTCCAATGTCTGATAACCCTTTCACTGAAGATATATTTCCTAACATCCAGCCTAAACCACTTCCTCTAGTCCTGTTGCTCGATACCATGGAGAACTCCCATCAGGTAGCTGTAGAGAGCAATGAAGTCTCCCCTCAGCCTCCTCTTCTCTAGACTGAATAATCTGAGCTTCCTCAGAAGCTCCTTATAGGCCATGTGCTCCAGATCCTTCACTAGCCTTGTTCCCCTTCTTTGAACACACTCCAGCGTCTCTATGTCCCTCTTGTAATAAGTGACACAGAGCTGAACACATGAACACAATACTCAAGATATGGCCTCACCAGTGCTGAGTAAAGGGAGACGATCACCTCCCTGCTCCCGCTGGCCACCCTGTTTCTAATCCAAGTCAGGATGCCATCAGCTTTTTTGGCCACCTGAGCACACTGCTGACTCACATTTAGTCGATTGTCAACCAATTCTCCCAGGTCCCTCCCACTGTGAAAACTGACAAAAGATAAAATGACAAATGCTAAGACCAGCCACACTGAAATCAAGCACAATTGCTGCATAGAAGTTGTTGCAGTTTGTTTTCTGGAGCAATAAACCCAGTAGTTCCGCTTCCAAACTTTTGAAAAGAAATACAGAGACACAAAAATCTAAAGCCAGCAACACAAACACTACAGCAGGAAGAGATTTTTTGTCTGGGAAAATGATCAAGACAACCTAAAAAAGTGTTATTTCTTCCTAGAGCAAGGAAGAATTTGGAATTGGTGCATTTTCTAATGAAAGAACATAGCTCAGGGTATCTTGGGTAAACTCTAGTAGAGATTCCAAATTTACATGTCATTTTCAGCCACCCTTAGTCTGATCTAGCACATCTTTCAAACGAGAGTCATACACAGATGGAACTGTAGCCCAGCAGATTAGTTTCTGTGTCTGCAATTAGAAAGATAATTCATCTCTTTCTGCAACTTCTGGACTGCCATTTCATCTGTCCCACAATTAGAAATATGAAGGGGAAAGAAAGCCATTGTAGCAAAAATGGACACAGTATGAAAGAAAGAAAAGTGAAGTTAGTAATGAAACATGTTTTGTTCCACTTAGGAACTTTCAGGTGATATTTAAAGACAGGTTTAGTGCACAGAATCTGTCACTTTGGACAATTCACATCACTGATGTTTCCCTGCAGTTCCAATTGGAAAGGATAAATTCATATCATCATAGGAAAAAATGCAGCTCTACTTCCCACCTCCCCCTTCTTTTGTACAATACTATTTAAATTTCTACCTAGATTAGTGTCTTGGTTCTAGTTTGAATTTCTCAAAGACTCAAAATATATATAGCTAACAGAACCAATACAATTATAGGATGCCTTCCCCTCTCGCCTGTTTTGGAAAGAAATTAATTGGATGTAGAGAGGAAAAGGTAAAACACACCCAAATAAATAGTCTTACATCAATTTGGAAGCTAAAAGAGAAAACTTCAACAATAAATATAAAGCACTTGAGGTAAGTGAGTTAGAAAGAGGTATAGGGAAGGAAAAAATAAGATACAAAAAATATCTATATACAACCAGATTGATGGCAATGGATTTGTCCACCTCGTGGAAGGATGGGCACGTGGTAAAACAAAGAGCAGCAGGAACAAAAGGGTGGTGCTGGCAGGCAGGGAGACAGGGCAGGAGAGATGGAAACAAGAAGTTCCTCTGTTTTTATAGGGGGCTAGATGGGAAGTGGGAATGGGCTAACCACTACACCTGGGGCCAGGTTCATACCCACCCCTGGGGAGAAGGCAGGAGGACCTAAGGTCAGGTTCAAGACCACTCCCCCAGGAGGGTTAACCCTTTACAATTAGGAATTCTAATGTATTCTCTCAGCCTTCCTAACAAAAGGAAAGTTATTATTTTTTGTCTTTTTATGATGCTTTAATAGAAAAATTACAGCATTTTATTATGAAACATTATTTCTAAGACTGTAGGACAAGTTAAACACATTTAAATCACTGACAGTAAACCACTATAAGATCTGAACAAAACAGATTTCCCATTGTTTTGGCCACAAGTCAGACTAACCTTGCTTCACAGGATTACAGGTTATTAGGGGTTGGAAAGGACCCAAAGAGATCATCATGTCCAACCTCTCTGCCAAAGCAGGACCATACTATCTAGCTCAAGTCTAATAGGAACACATCCAGATAGGCTTTGAAAATCTCCAGAGAAGGAGACTCCACAACCTCTCTGGGGAGCCTGTTCCAGTGCTCTGGGAACCTTACAGCAAAGAAGTTCCCCCTTGTGTTGAGGTGGAACCTCCTGTGCTGAAGCTTACATCCAATTGCTCCTTGTCCTATCACAGGAAACAAGTGAACAGAGCACTCTTGATCCTCAGCCCTCAGATATTTACAAACATTTATTAAACCCCCTCTCAGTCTCCTCTTCCCCAGACTAAAAAGCCCCAGGTTCCTCAGCCTCTCCTCATCAGGCAGTGCTCCAGTCCACTAATCATCATTGTAATTATTTTGAGTAAGTTCATTCGTATCAGGAGATTTCACTCAAATGCTATTTTCACAACAAACAAACAAAGAAAAAAGTCCAAAATCGCTATATTTTTACATATTTTCTGCTGTATACATTCTTGGTTAGCCATATTTTCTCATAACCTGTAATAATCACCAATGCCTTTGACATCAAAGTGACAGAACAACCAAAATGAAGTTGTAATAATCCTATGAAATATCTGTTTTGCTAATATGTAACTTCTAACAAAGGACAAAGGAGATTTGCTGAGCCAAGAGCTCAACATAATCTTCTGTAGGTCAACAGAGTTTCACAAGGGAAAATATATCTTGCTTTGTTTTTAGCACAAGTTCTATTCCTGCTTTGAGCAATCTCAAAAACTATTTTTTGATAATCATTTGTTTCCAAGTACCAGTAGTATGGAAAACTCTGACGCTTTTTTCTGTGACATTACAAAAAGCATGTTAAGAAGTCATATATGGGGAAGGAGAAAGAAAGAGCACAGAGAAGCTTGCAAAAGAACCTCACTTAAGGCACTACATGAAAAATAAGTGTTTGACTAGATGAACTCAGTGTGTCCTTAGTAGATATCTACCTTTATATATGTCGTGCATGTCTTGAATCAAAAGCAATTGAGCTTAAATAACAAATACTAGAAATAGAGGAATACAAAATCCCAGTGAGTGAACATGAACAATACTCTTGGTGTGCAATCCAGTAAGCACATGGAATTGTTAATATCACTGAAAGAGCACTGGACAACTGAAATTGCAGGAAAGGAACTGGCACAAGAGGAAAATAAATCAAAGGCTAAACAAAACCTTTATATAGAAGAAAAAAAGAAATTAATCTAGAAGCTGTCAAGGAACTTGGAAGATGTAATGTATTGAATGAGGCAATGCCACAAGGAAACAAATGTGGAGAGAGATAAGAAAAGTGTTGAGAATGCAGTAGGAAAAGCGTCAAAGAATGACATAACTGATGAAGCAAAAAAAGAAAACATGGGCAATAGGATGAGACTCATGTCACTTGTGAGATCACCAGTGAAAGCTGTAGATCTCTTATGTATCAATGAGGAACCTGCCAAAACAAAAGCCTGCATCTTTCTAATAAAAAGCAAAGAACATTTCCATTCCTTCCCAGAAACAAAATTATGAAAAGAAATATGAGGCAAAATCTGGTGCTAAAGTGAGATACAGTAGCTCAAACATCATATTTGCTTCACATTAGAGTACCCTGGATATACACCACACACACTGGTCATCTACAGATGAAACCAAGGAAAAGTCACCACAGGGAGCAGGGTTTAATTTCTCATGTGTGTGTAACATCTTTATTTTGCAAAGGTCTACAATGATAAAGGCACAATGAGTAAATCTGAAGGATTGAGATGTCAACTTAAGGTTTTTTAATGTATGATTTCTCTTAGTCTGTGATCTTCCAAGCACGTGGCAGGATGGCTTAGTGTTAAATCACCAGAGGATGTCATCTTACAAAGTGCCACTGAGGATCATTGGACATTAAGGACCTGAGGGCACCAGCTGATGAAAAACTCAACATGAGCTGGCAATGGTCATTTGCAGTCTCATTTTGATACTCAGCTGCATCAGAAGTAGTGTGATCAGCAGGACAAGGGAGGTGATTCCTTCCTTCTACTCTGCTCTTATGAGAACCCAACTGGAGGACTATATCTGGTTCTGCCATGGTCTAGCCTTGAGCTCTGTGGTAAAGGGTTGGACTTGATAATCTATGAGGTCTCTTCCAACCTTGGTGATACTGTGATACTGTGATACTGTGGTGCCCCAGCATAAGAAGGACATGGAGCAGCTGGAGTGGATACGGAGGAGGGCCATGAAGATGATTAGAGGGCTGCAGAACCTTCCCTATGGTGACAAACCAAGAGCTTGGGCTGCTCAGCTTGGGGAAGAAAAGGCTCTAGGGAGACTTTACAGACTTCCAATATCTGAAGGGGGCCTACAAGAAAACCATGAAGGGACTTTTTACAAGGGCTTGTAGTGATAGGGCAAGAGTGAATGAATTGAAGCTTGAGGAGAGCAGATTTAGACTGGAGATTGGGAAGAAAGTCTTCACAGTGAACATGATGAACATGTTCACTGGGACAGGATGCCCAGAGAGATCATGGATTTCCTCTCCCTGGAGGTGTTCAAGGCCAGGTTGGATGAGGCCTCGAGCAAGCTGGTCTACTGGAAGGTGTACCTGCCCATGGCAGGGGGGTTGGAATTAGATATCTTTAAAATCCCTTCCAACCCAATCTATTCTATGAATCTATGTATTAAAGCACTAGTCTAAAAGTTACTCTCATAACAAGATCTTTATTCAAAAGGCATACTTCAAAATGTGTGACTTTTGACTAGAACGTGTCTCTCCCATTGGTTAGAAGTATTTTGCTACATTTATCGTAATATCATAAATTACGCTAAAGAATACATAAACATCACCCAAGGGAAGATGCGATACTGGTGAAGAGAACAACTGAGTTAAACCTGAAGCTTCTTAGTAAAGAACTTTAGGAAAGTTATTTTTAAAAAAGGCTTGAAAGTTTAACATCCACAAACTAATTTAAATGTCAAAGTAACTTGCTGAAAGTTAAACATACAATTTAATGTACAAAATCAATATGACAGGAAAGTGACTGCACAAGAATACATAAAAGGTGAAAGTAATATTCTCCTATTCACTCCTACATACTTTAATACCTTCTTGAACTGAAATAATGTGAAAAACATTTTGCATTTGCAAACTGACTCAGATGTAACCTTAACTGTATTAGAATGGGTACAATAAATAACCTATATATTATCTAATGTCCCACTAAGGTTCAGTATGCAACAATGAAATAAAATGCTAAGGTGACTAAAGGAATCTGTTAGAAATTGAATTCCAAGGTCTCTGTTAGCAATTAGAGAACTTTTTCCTATTGCTCATCTCAGCAAGAACTATTATTCTCCTAAGAGTACTTCTAATCAATATAAGAAAGCTTTGAATCATATCTTTCTGGATGCCACTTCTACCCTTAATGTCTCACAGGGTTCAAAATGTTAAACTATAGCCAGGTACACCACTGTCAAAACTTCCAGTGCTCCACTTTTTTGTGTGAAACAATCATCTGGCAGAGCAGCTATGTCAGGGGCTTACAAAACAGACATCTTATCTATCTACTCACAGAAACTTATCAGGAGGTTAGATGACAACTACAAAAAGAGCATCTTATTCCCTGAACAAATTTAGTCCTATTTCCTTAAAATCTTCACCAAACCACTGAAATTATCCTTAAGGACACCAGTAGAGCATCTGGCTACTGTAATACTAAGGATAGTATCCTTTTCGACACTGCATAGATGCAATAAAACACAATAGAACCAAATAATCAGGGGACAACACCCTATTCTGACTAGATGCAAAGCACCTTTGAATATCACAAGATTAAGAAAACCCAACTTACTCCCTACGACAAACTAGAAGGACATCTTTTTCTGTAATGCATACCATAATACCAATAATTTGCCTGTAGGTCAAGTTTAAACAATACTTTTTGATCTCCAGTGAACTCTCCCTGCATTTTCTAGGAAAGATAACTGTGTTGGTAGAAAGAGATCACATTTAAATATCTGGTTAATTTTCATCATTAAGAAGGAATCAGAATGAGTATCACAACACCTGATTTTCTAAGTGTGGCTGCCATTAACAAATGGGTTACCCAGAAACAGTATTATTAATCCCTTTGGCGACTCTAAGGTTTAGGACAGGGTCAGAGTATCAGTAGCTCTGAGTTTTAGGGCATATAATGCTAGTTTATTCAAAGGAAACTCAAGCAGGTCCAGAGGAGGCCACAAAGATGAGGAGAGGGCTGGAGCAGTTCTGCTTTGAGTACAGGCTACAAGAGCTGGGGGTCTGCAGCCTGGAGAAGAGAAGGCTTCGAGGAGACCTTGGAGTGGCCTTGCAGTATCTAAAGGGGGCCTACAAGAAGACTGGGGAGGGACTGTCTTGTAAAGACAGGATGAGGAGGTTTGAACTGACAGAGGGAGATTTAAACTGGATGTTAGGAAGAAGTTCTTTCCAGTGAGGGTGGTGAGACACTGGCACAGGTTGCCCAGGGAGGTTGTGGCTGCTCCCTCCCTGGAGGTGTTCAAGGCCAGGTTGGATGAGGCCTTGAGTGACCTGTTCTAGTGGGCAGTGTCCTGGCCTATGGCAGGGGGGGTGGAACTGGATGATCTTTGAGGTCCCTCCCAACATAAACCATTCTATGATTCTATGAAATACGTCTGAATCTCCTAAATGGAATCTGGCTGCAAACAAAATCTGCATTTTCATCTTCCTTAACAAGTTAAGCAGACTATAACATTTGTTAGGTATGTTCTGCTGGGCAGAGAGCAATGCAATACATTCCTTTCTTAGCCTTAAGTTTACATCTGAAAGAATTAAACTGTTCTTGACTTCATTGTCCCATTGTATCTCTCCTACATCAGATAAGATGGGTGTGCTCTTGCTCTCTTTGAAGTTGTATCACTCACTCCAGTGAGAGTGGGATTTGACCTGCATATTTAAACAACATCTAAACAAAGAGCTTGAAAGACATTGTGTGTAGTTTATACAGCAATATCCACCCTTCATTTCTGAGTACAAGATATCTTGTTCTGTTATGGAAGTACTTGAATTATTAGAATGATCACTGAAAAGCTCCCAACCAGAAGATCTTTACCATTCGGCCACATTGTTTCTTATCAGTAATTTTTTTCCTGTCCCATGGAAGCACTCTTTTAATTTAAACAACTAACCATTGAATCAGAGCAGTATTCTTTGTTTAGTTAAGATATGAGCCCTGAGACACAGCAGCCTGGCAAAACAAACCTGAGTTATTTGATTAAAGAAAAAGCAAGGTTCCAGTGGCTCAATGAGTTATCTATTCCTGGTATCAACTGAAAGGTTCTTCAAAATATATAACACAATTCTCATCAAAAATAATGTGTGGGAACTCACTCATTTTGTAAATATAGGGAAATGAAGTATTTTGCTCTACACTTTCTATAGTTTCCCCTTTCTTTCTCCAACTTATTTGTGCCTCCATCTCTTGCACTACCACCTAAAATAACTTTCTTACCTCTCCACATACTTTCTGTCCAAAGTCCAACTGGAAAAATTGTAGGGCTCAAGCACCAGGTGCTAATGCTGTCAGGACAAGTTACAGAATGTTGCCTGGCCAGGTGAAGAACAGTTCCTTGATTGGGGCAGATTCAGTGTTCTGCCAATTCTACTTCTAAACAGTATGAACAGTCTTGCTGTATACACTAAGTGATCTCACAAAATCCTCAAATCTCACAAGATTATGCTCCTGGGTTTCTTGTATTTAAGATGAGTTTGTACATACTAATGAGAAGTTTAAAAAATAGAACTGGCAAAATTATCAGCATAACTGCATATATACTCTCTCCTCTGATCGAATGTATGAGGGGATAATTATGTTTCTTCTCTTTATTAATCTCTTACCATTGTAGCTTGAAGGAGGTGTGGGCTTCCAAGCCCTTTGAAATGATGAACTTTGTGTAGGTGTAAGTACATTCCAAACATAACTGTATTGCTGGTGGAGGAGGGAATAAGAAAGTGCCTCTGAAAGTTACAACATAAACCAGTAAAATCCACTGAAAAAAACAGTAAATGATAACCTACTTTGGAAAGCTAAGGTAGCCACCAAAACCAGAAGAAAAATGATCTTGAAGCAGCCTGTCCATATCCATTGCTATTCACCTGTCATTTTTGTCACCAGAAGAACAGTAACATGCATTACAATGAAACTCAGAGTAGCTCTCCCATGGACAGGGACACTCTACCCTAGAGCAGGCTGGCCAGAGCCCCATCCAGCCTGGCCTTAAATACCTCCAGGGACAGGGCCTCAACCACCTCCCTGGGCAATCCCTTGCAGGGTCTCACCACTCTCATGATGAAGAACTTCCTCTCCACGTCCAGACTGAACCTGCCCCTGTACTCAGCACTGGTTAGGCCACACCTTGAGTGCTGTGTCCAGTTCAGGGCCCTTCAATTTAAGAAAGATGCTGTAGTGCTTGAACGTGTCCAGAGAAGGGCACCAAGGCTGGTAGGGGGACTGGAGCACAGCCTTACAATGAGCTGCTGAGGGAGCTGGGGATGTTCAGTGTAGAGAAGAGGAGGCTCAGGGCAGACCTCATTGCTGTTTACAACTACCTGAAAGGAGGCTGTAGCCAGGTGGGAGTTGGTCTCTTCTCCCAGACACCCAGTGGCAGAACAAGAGGACACAGATTCAAACTGCACCAGGGCAGGTTTAGGCTAGATGTTAGAAAGAAATTCTTCACAGCAAGAGTGATTTGCATTAGAAAAGGCTATCTGGGGAAGTGGTGGATTTACCATCCCTGGAGGTGTTTAAAAGGAGGCTGGATGAGGCACTTAGTGTCATGGTTCAATTAGAAAGGTTAGGTGATAGGTTGGACTCGATGATCCTGGAGGTCTCTTACATCCTGGTTAATTCTATGATTTTGTGATTTGAAGTCATAATAAGTAAAACCAGTCTCAAATACAAACATAAACTGTAATCTCTAAAGAACATGGGTTAGAAGACAGTCTTCAGGAGATGTTTTCAGTGTTTCCTTGCACACTAGAAAACAGCACTCCATTGCAAACATGCATCTTGGTTACACCCGCTGTAGTCCTAAACTTAAAGGCACCTTAACATTCTTCATGCCTCGAAGCTGTGCTTGTGACCAGGACATCTGTGCTGGCCTATTTGTGTCACTGCATAGCTGCAGTGAATGCAGAGTTTGCTGTCCACAGCAGCTTTATACAATTCACATTTTAAAAATTATTTTGATTTCTTTTCTCCCTTCACATTTTCACAGGGAATAAAAGCATAATGACCCCACTCCACCCCAGATGGGTATTTCCTGGTAATTAATTAATGGCAGTTAAGGGATTTTAGATTTGCTGCTGGCACTCCATGCAATGAATTGTCAGCCATCAGGAAATACCCTCCCTACCTCTCATATCTGCCAAATTACTAATTAAACATCCAATACTGAAAAGCAAACATGTTTATCTTGCTATTGGTTTCTGCTTAAATGAAATTAGAGTTCAAATGAAATTAATCAATTAAATCTTTTACTGTCAAAAATCTGAGCAATAGGATTTGTACCAGTGACCACCTTTATTGGTGGAAAAAAGACCATAAAGAAAATTTTAAATGAAGTTGCAAAAGATATAGGCAACTCTGTCTGAAGCCCTATCCTTATTAAATCAATGTAACTATTGGGTATGGGCACACACAATATACTTTTAATTGTTGCTTAGATCCAGCTTCTCATGATAATTTTATGACTGAGTAGAAATGGTTAGAAGCCAAAAAAATCACTGAAAATGTCCATGTATTTGATCTGTGTTTGCTAAATAGGAAGACATGAAGAGAGAGACAACGAAGGAGAAAGGGGTGAGGGAGAGGAGAAGAGTAGGGGCATGGGGGAAAGTGTTCAAAATGGGTCTCATTTTGAGGGAATAAATTCATAAAAGCAGTTTAAATAAATGAAGGCAAAGTGGTGTTGTTCACCTTTGACTGTATAATTCAGGGCTCAAATGGCACAGCCAGGATATTTGGGAGCTAGGGTCAACACCTCTCTGTACGTGAGTCAGAAAAAATATTTCAATCAAACAGGTTTCTTGATTCCTTCGTCTCCTATAGGAGATTCTTATGCCCCCTACAATACCTATAAAAAAGTAATTCTTCCTGCAGAAGTTTTTCTATTTTTGATAGAAGGAAGGAAGGAAAGTATGAGTAGTAATGCAAATAGTGAATTTGACATGCCCCAAACCATCCCATCAACTGCTTGTTGACAGTGTTATAGACAAAAGGAAATGTCCCTCCATAGCTAGCTTTGAGCAGCTTCATAATTTTCAATACCATTGGCTGAAACTGGTGTGTATCTATCTATATATATATAGATATGTAAAGTTGAATTAAACATTAAGATTTATCCAGAAATGGATTTACCTCTTTTGATGAATATTAAAATAAATTATTTTCAAATTGACTCTTAAGAAAAGAAATCAGTCTGTGTTCGAGCTGAATAAATAAATCATACTAATGCAGTCCACTGACTTAAAGGAAATTGCTCTCAGGTCTCACTGCTGTAAATGCCCAGCCCACTCTTTATATTTCTGTCTTCTGCAGAGATCAAACACAGTTGTAATTGTTAACAGGGATTACACAGGAGATGTGCTCAACTACGCTCAGGCACTGGGTAAATAACTCTAAATTTCTTTTGATTTTCTTATTATCTTTCAGTCTGTTGCACAAGTGTAGGACTCTTGGAAACGTTTAGCATGACAAGTGTCAGTGTCCATTATTACCTAACATCATCAGAAACAGCCAGAACAAGAACAGGGGGAGCGGTTTCCAGGAATGATGAGGAAGGCTTTGTTTGGATTATCCCTTGCTACAGTGATTACCACTGATCAGCACCATGAGTGGTAGGTAATTACTCATTTTTTAGCCTCTTCTATGATGTCATTTCAAGAAACAAAGCTTTCATCTCTTTAAATGTTATCTCTTGCTTTGGCATACACTTCACTTGGACCAAATCGCATGTTCTAAGAGAAGTTAGGAAAAGAGCTACACTTTCCACATTTGCAAAATGTGGAGATATGTTTTTTTGCAAAAATTGGAAAGCCTTAGGATTTATCAAACATATCTGTCTTCCCTTTGTCACCTAGCATCTTGAAAAGTAAGATCTCCTGCTAGAATAACTGCACTTTTTCATTAGACTGCTGTAATTAATTATTATAAAAATACTTTCAGAGTACAAATCATGTGTTCTTCACATGCTTAATTAGTAGGAGCCTGCATCAGTGCCTAATGGAGTCAGTGAAAGACCTTGAACTGATGGCAGTTAATGAATCAAATTTTTTGTTGCTAGTCAGGTTTAATAGGCTTTTCAAAGGAAGCAGTGAAGGGCTGATAGAACATCTGACTCCATTCCTTTTAAATAATTTTCTTTTCATCTTTTTCAGAGAGATGTTCAGAAGCTGTTGACAAGAGACTTGCTGTATTTCAGCTGAAACAGAAGACAAACTTCCCCTTTACTTCAGTAGCAACATATTTTTATTTGCCCTAAGCTCTTCTCAAAGGTCTTCCTGTAATTTTAGATATGTGCTTTACCTACAAGACAACAGATTGTTTTGCAGGACCATAACAAAACCTCTGAGTCAGTGGAATTGGATCTTTTGGGGCCAGCAGGTACTTAAGGCATGTACTGTAATAAGGCACGATATTATGTTAAGAAACACAGTTGATCTATACCATACACAAATGTTTAAACATTTGGCAGCATAGAGGCTGACAGGCAAAAATGTTAGTTCTGACTGCAGCTGGTTAACTTGTTAGAGTCACTCCTCTGAGAAATTTAAAACACTTATTACTTGTCGGGGTACAGAGGCTGGCGAGAGGCGAGATCGGGGTACTGACGACTCGAGACAGCAGCTTCTAGGCATCAGTACATCAGTACGATTTATTAAGGCAATGCAATGGTTTATATAGCCCCCAGAGAGGGTGTGCACAACCAGCCTGGGGCTGGCCGAAGTGGACAGTACAGATTGGCCCCAAGTTATGTGTAAGGCAGAGATAGGTTACCAGTGGTAAACAACCTGTGAGTACCACCCAGGGGGGCTGGCCAGGATCAGCCCCCTGGGGCTGTGTCCACCCCAGGGGCCTTCAATTACTAGGGTCAAGAGCTTGCATCCTTTATTTCATCTTTTTATTCTTTTTAAAACAAAGAGAAAAAACGTGTCCCTGTAGAAAAGAAGCATCACCTTTTCAATCACCACATGAAAGTACAGCTACAGTTAACAGAAGCAGTATTTTAAAAGGTGGTGGAGCTCTACGTACTTCTAAATGAAAGTTCTGCCTTTCTAATACACTTGAATTCACTTGGGGGAAAAATATCTCTACCTTTACTGAGCAGCAAGGCTTTATTCAAAGGAAATTTATGGTTAGGTGTTCTACTATTCATGTTACTATGATTCAGGGTATTAAAAAGTGGACCTGCAGAGAGTAAAACAAATGTTTGCATCCTTGTATCTCCTAACAGCTACCCTAACTTCAGTGCCAAGGCTGTTCTGAATTAGGGCAGCAGCCACAGAATCACAGAATGTTAGAGATTGGAAGGGACACTGAAAGATTATCTAGTCCAGCCCCCCCTGCCAGAGCAGGATCACCTAGATTAGGTCACACAGAAACGTGTCCAGGCAGGTTTTGGATATCTTCAGAGAAGGAGACTCCAAAGAACTGAAACTGCACAGAGAGGGCCTGAAACAATCTGGCACTCTCCCTTTGCAGCTGAGCCAGGCAAGCAAGAGGAGATGTGGAAAGGAACTACCCACCAAACTGGGTGAAGTGGTTGCCACACCAAAACACTGTCCTGCCATTCAGCAAGACTTGGACAGACTAGAGGGCTGGGCAGGAAGAAATGTCAAGTGTAGAGTCATGCACATGGGAAAGAACAACCCCAGGGATCAGTATAGGTTGGAGGCTGACATGTTGGAAGGCAGCGAAAGGGAAAAGGATCTGGGGGTCCTAGTTAATGGGGGGCTGACCATGAGCCAACAGTGTACTCTGGTGGCCAGGAGGACCAACGTCATTTTGGGGTGTATTAGAAGGGCTGCTGTTAGTAAGTCAAGAAAGGTTCTCCTGCCCCTCTACTCTGTCCTGATGAGGTTGCATCTGGAGTACTGTGTCTAGTTCTGGACCCCCCAGTTCAAGAGGGACATAGAACTGCTTGAGAAAATCCAGCAAAGAGCCACAAGGATGGTTTCAGGGAATGCAAAGAGCCTGAGGGAGCTGGGGCTCTTTAGCTTGGAGAAAAAGAGACTGAGCAGTGACCTCATTGGTGTTTATAAATATGTAAAGAGTGAATGTCAGGAGGATGGAGCCAGGCTCTGCATGGTGATGCCCAGTGACAGGACAAGGAGTAATATGTGGAAGCTGAAGCATAGGAGGTTTCATTTAAACATGAGGAGGATTTTTTTTCCCTGTAAGGGTGATAGAAGACTGGAACAGGCTGCCCAGAGGAACTGTGGAGTCTCCCTCTCTGGAGATATTCAAAACCCATCTGGATGAGTTCCTTTGTGATCTGTTATAGGTGACCCTCCTCTGGCAGGGAGTTGGACTGGATGAGCTTTCAAGGACCCTTCCAGCTCCTGACATTCTGTGATTCTGTGAAGTACAAAGAAGTATAATCTGCCTCTGAGATATGGATATCAAATAAAGAGGAGATGCAACTCCAAGAATCTTCCAATTTACATCAAGGTTGCATCTGCCCCTGGACCTAGTACAGAGCTTTATAATAAGATATACCAATTCTGGACTGACAGATCTAAATACCTATGGTAAGGCAACTTAGGTCCAAAAGTAACCACCTGAATGAATCCAGGCTTTCTATCTTCCAAAATTCTTTCATCTCTTCCACCTTCAGGAAGAGCTGTAAGAAACCAATGTATCCAAGCACCAGATACCCAAAGACAACACTCTTACAAGGCTTGTTCTGTGTACACACAGAATGCTTACACCTCAGCCCTCAGTCCCATTCAGGGAGCATTAAGTGTCTGTTGACATGACTGCATATGGACTGCATCCACTCCACCCATCTACCCAGGTCTGAGACAGCTCCCATCCGGAAGCCATGCAGCAGCACTAACTGGATGCTGAGAGGCAAGGTATGATAACTCAGGCTCTGTGCCACACAGATTAGGTTACACAACTGCTGGCCAGAAATGCCTCACATCCGGCCCACTTAGATTACAGGGAGAACAGATTCATAACAATATGTTCTTGTACTCTCACACAGGTAGACATACTTCATATTTTCTCAAAACATAACAGTACAATTCCCACACCTTCCTTTATTGGCAGATGGTTTCAGAGGGGAAGGAAGTAGTTTTACTGTACTCAGTAACTATAATCCATTTCCTCGTCGAAAAAGGATAGCAACACCTTTTTGAACTACTCAAGTATCAACTGAAATTTTGCAGAGGAACTTGTGAATAAAACATTAAACGAGTTCAATAAGCAAAGAAAAATATCTAAGGGTATCTAAATGTGGCAGAGCACATCGAAAAGTATATAGGCATACTTCTAATTCAGTTTGTCTATAGCAGAAGTTCAACACATGATCTGATTTGTGTATGCACTGGAGAGGTGTTAGCTCAAAGCCACTACAACTGCAGGACTTACAGACAGGCAGAAACACATTAAGTCAGTATAGGAACAAGCAGCAAAGCAATGGGACTGAAAACCTGTAAAATAAAGATAGATATTAACAGAATATTTATCGATTAATAAATGGCCATACATGTACCTGATATAAAACAAGAATCCTGCAACAACAGAATTGCTAATAGGCTGCAAAAAAAAACCCCATCCTACTAAGCCAAATGTTGTGATAAAAAGTAAAAGCTATGCATAACAAACAAACTTCTCTGCTGAAGAATGTCCTCTTGTCTCCAGCCTTCTCAGAAGGTAACTTAAAAACACAGTGCCCGGTCCTTCGGATTGGCCTGTAGGACTCCAAGGTCACAGAAACAAGCTGTAATTAAAAAGGGTGTAATGAGGAAAGGTCATGAAAAATGAATAGGAACATGACCCGACACTACACAGCAGAGAAGTACAAAAACAAGCGGGGTGGGAAGGCGCCAGCCAGAATGCTTTCCTATCTAATCAGCTGTGTCTCTGATAAAGGAGGAAGTAAGTTAAGGGAGGGAGTCTCCATCACTTTAAACAATCCCCAGGACTCCATTTCTGCGAGGCTAATGTAGTGTTTTTAGGATTGGGGCCAAGAGAATACTAAAAGGAAGCTTAGCAGTCACTATTTGTCAGCTTCATATTTGCTGGAGAACAATAATGATCTGTTCGAACTAGGACAGCAAACACTTTTCCTAAGCCACTTATCAGTGTGAACGCAATGGTGCCTACTTCACTCCATGAAGCCTCACAAAACAAAGCCTGATCGACATCTCTGCCATGGCAAAGTTCTTCGTTCACATTGCAAATACCCAGTCCCCCACTGACTTTCACAGTTCACTTCTTCTTAGCTATCTCAACATTTCAAACACACTGTTCTGATCCCTCTTTTTTTGTAGCAGGCAACAGAGGTATACAAGAATCAGCTCTACTATAGTTTAAGGACTTGAGCACTCAAGGAGAAATGATCAGTAAATGTATTTGCAGGGTTGTCTACCATGTAACTATAGTTTTTGTAATAAGCAAAAGTTAATTCTTCCAGGAGAGAGGGAAAATAAACAAACAAAAAACTCAAACCAAATTAACAAACCTCTCCCCCCATCCCAGTCTTGAATTGAATAGACATAAGAATGGGGAGAACATTACTTATATCATAAGCTATTTTCTTGCTTTTTAATGTCCACAATTTGCTTTTAATTTCTCTATTAACTTTTCCCTTGTCAGGTAGCAGATGATGAGGTTTGCTACACTTTTCTCCATTACTTTATAAAGTTCTTACCCTTCAGTACTCCAGACAGTCCATGAAGTTACTTGCATACTGTAACCCAGGATATTGATTTTTGGTTTTATTGTGCATAAATTATATTCAAAGGGTGGCAAATATCTAAAATATATTTATTCTATTACCTATACCATTCATATTTAGCTGAATAATTTCTTATTGCAACTATAATGTTGTAAATAGCACAAGCTAGATCAACCTGCCTATGTGCAGCTGGCAAGCAGTGCTTAGAAAGCACTTCAATTTCAGAAGAAAAGAGCCCTCATGGTAGAATGAGGCAGATTATTTCAAAGACTGAATACTCATTGTATTTTTTTCTGTATAAGACTCATTTTAGCACTAATTATCTCTTGGAATATTGCTTATAAATCTGACAATTTCTGAACTCACTGCATGCTTTGCTGTATGTTAGCTGTTGAACTAGCTCTGTGCTTTGTTAGTGGCCTATTTCTGCTGGCAGGGAGTACGTTGCTTTATTTCTTGTATGGAGAAGTATTTATTTTTGTAGCAATTAAAAGCTAACAGAGAATTAAAAAAAATACACAGAAACTTGAGCTGGAAATCTGAAATAAGGAGAGCAGTCAACTTAAGATATGTATTTTCTAGAGTCCAATGGCTATTATGTGAAGCACCAATATCAATCATATAATTTTTAGGGTTGGAAGGGACCTCAAGGATCATTTAGTTTCAACCTCCCTGCCATGGGCAGGGACACCTCACACTAGATCAGGTTGCTCAGATCCACATCCAGCCTGGCCTCAAAAACTTCCAGGGATGAGGCCACCACCTACTCCAGCGTCTCACCACCCTCATGGTGAAGAACTTCTTTCTAACATCCAATTTGAATCTATCCACTTCTAGTTTTGCTCCATTCCCCCTAGTCCTATCGCCACCTGACACCTTAAAAAGTCCCTCACCAAACTAGTCAAACTGATCCATCTATCAAATTGATATCCATCCTCACACTAATGCTCTCTGTCAAAGCTATCTGAATTTAACACCTAAGGTCATTTTACCCGAACTGTGGTAGTTTACTCTGCATCCCATCTAACAGGCAGAATCATCAAATGGAACAGGCAGCAGGAAACTTCTCTAGTGTAATGGACCATGAGGATCTCTGCCTTGAGCAACTGAAGGTGACCACCAAATGAATACTGTCCAAATTGTCCGATGCCCATAGGAATTCTCCAGGAAGGCTCCACATTTTGAGAGTTCATTCATAAATATGTTCCAGCTCTTTGCTGCACTGGTTCCAGACAGCACTCCAAAACAGAACTGCACCATGTTTGAAATTATTGCTTTGGCTTTGATTCAATAATTACTTTAATGAGAAAAGTGAGTTGTTTATATTAAGATCTCTTACTTACAGAAGACAAGCTGCTAGAATTCATTAGTTATTATTAATGCAGGTATACAGAACATTGCAGGCTTCAGCTCCCTGGGATTGGGTAATTGTAAAAGGCTTTAAAGCGAAGTAGCTTCTTCATTTGCATGAAGGCCAAACAGCATCAAAGATTTTAAAAAGACTAACTGATCTGCATGTACCTTTTTACCATCTAAAAGCAAAAGCCATGGAACAAAAGATTTGAATATCTCACACAATATTCCACTAAATTCCAGAGCATGTTCAGATCCCTGTAAAAGTCTCCATTTGTACTCTGGATAAAAACATTGAGATGAGTTCTCCAGTTTGCCCTGTTCCATGTGACCCCTCATCACCACCATTTTAGAGTCAAGGGTTAAACATCTGTTTCCAAAACCAACCAATCTAATAATTTTCCATGCTTAAATCATTTCAAAGATGCTGAAACTACTTCTCCCCCAGTCCCATACTCAAACAATAACAAAGCCTTCAAAAGCTACAATGTGATACATTACAAAGTTGGAAACAAAGCTACATAAATTATTTTATTAAGACATTTCAATACCTTCTCAAGTTTCCTGAGCCTGAATTCTGAATTTTGAAGTTTGACCTAAAGTAAGTATTAAGGCAATATTCAGACACCATTAGGCTGCATTTGTGGCTGTGCTAGTTTGAAGCAAGCTAGAATGTTTTGGTGAGAAGAACTAGATTATAGGCTGTGAAAGGAAAACAATGGTGATGTCTGCTTCCCTCAGAGTCTTGCTGAAGAAGAAACAAAAGCATTAGATAACACTCTCACCATTTTGTCTCTCTTGTTTGGGCTGCTGACTGAGCTGCATCTCTCTAACACCCTCCACTCACCTTTGCTGCTTAACCTCTTGGCTGAACCTCTATTTTTCCTTAGGACTGGGGTAAGGTGGAGAGCGGCAAGGGGGAAGGTGCAGGGGTGGTTGAGAGCCCCTCCTGGGGACTCAGGTTTCTGGGAGGGGAGTTGTGTTTCTGTATTACCTTTTACCTTGTACATGTCTGTATATAACTGTATATACTGTAAATATCTGCTTGTATATTGTGCTAGCTGTAAAAAAATAGCTTCATTCATATTTCCAGAGCTGACTGAGCCTAGTCTGAGTGATTTCTAAAGTGTGGGGGGGCAGGGAACACCCAAATCATCACATATTTTTATTTGGTGCCCAACGTGGGGCAAATTCATTTTGAGTGACTGTTAATTAGCTCTGGGAATCAGAATGAAGCCAATGAAGCAGCTATTTTACTTAGTGGGGGCTATTGTGTGGCCTGTTTTCTGTTTTCTTGTGTATAATTGGATCAAAGTCCAAACTGGTTATTTTTTGCTTAATATAGTTTTTAAGAAGGTCAAAGCTAAACTTGCAACCCTTTTCTGGAGATGGGGGGATCTCATTCTTGGGTATGCTGCTTTTAATGTCACTGAAAATTTTACTAGTAATATTATAGGGGTATTTACCAATGAAAGTATTTCTGCATTATCTACCACACTGATGAGAGTGATCCAGCCCAAAACTGAGATGTCAGACCTTTGTTCAGGATTTTGTTCATGTCAGACTATGGCGTTTCTGTCAGGTGTGAATTTATGTCTTGTAATTTTGATTTTCATATTAATTCTGGCATTGTGTAAGAAAAATTCAAATGCAATGCCTGTAAGAACTAGGAAGGTCTATGTGTCCAAAACGAAAGGGACAGTGTCACAAAAACAAAGCAATTCAAACCAAAACAAAGATAATTCAGGGGCAGAGCAAAGGACAGCCACACCACCTCCCTTTCCAGATTCTGGGAAAGCTGCCAATAGTCCTAGTGGGAAAGATAACACGGCAGGATTGGCAGGCATCCCAGGAGTACAGGCAAATAATCAAAGCCAAGATGTTCCCTCAATTAATAGCACTAGTAACACTAACTCAGCCAGTTTGAATCCTCAGCCAGCAGACAACCAGAACCCTGTTAGCTCTAAGGCAGATCTGAACTCACAGATCTCAGGTCAGACCCCCAGTGATTCAAACCCTCCAGTAGACACATCAAAGTCTGTGGCAGCTCAGGCCACATTGGTGCCAGCCAAAGCCCGAGCAAAAACACCTTTGACAAAGTGTGATTCAAAAGAGGATATAAGAGAGGGTACCTCTGGTGAGGAAGAGGAGACATATAGTCTTTGGGACCTGGTGAACATGCTCAGATCCCAGTACTCTGATGAGAGGAGCGCTGTGAGGTTGGCTGCCAAGAAAGAGTATAGTTCAAATGAGTTTAAGAATGCTCTTAGAAAAGTTCTGTTTCTAGGCCAGGGACATCCAGATCAACAAGAGGAAGAGGAGAAGGATGACATCCAAGAATCCAACAATCCCCTCAGAGAGGTCAAGGAACTTAGAAAAGAATACTCAAGGGAATCAGGAGAGTCAATCCTAAGCTGGCTAGTGAGATGCCGTAGCATTGGTGCCAATGCCCTGCAGGTAGAAGACAAGTCTGCCAAGCAGCTAGGACCACTCACCAAGGAGAGTGGAGTGGACAAATACCTAGCAAGTACTCTTGGTAAGGTTAGCTTGTGGACATGCCTTCTATTGGCTGTGGCTAGGAGATATTCTTCCTGAGATGATCTGCCAAGGGCTGCCAAGAAGTGGAACACCATTGAGCAGGGAATTAAGCTTCTGAAGGAGTTTGCTGTGAAGGAAGTGCTTTATGGAGATCATGGCACACATGAGCCTGATGACATTCCTTTGGGAACAGGTCTCATGAAGAAGCTTATTAAGCTTGCTCCTTCATCCAATCTTGGACAGCAAGTTTCTATCAAGGAGTGATAATAGAAGGTCTATCACTGTTGGTGAATTCACTGACCAGCTCAGGCAGATAGAGGACAGCTTGTCACATTCTGGTTTAGTCTCTGCCATACAAACAATGACTAAAGAAATAAAGGGGATGAAAGATGGTATTGAGAATAGCATGAAAGAACTGAAGAAGGACCTTAAAACCTCAATTTCCAACCTGGCAAGAGATATCATCCCTGCATCATCTGAATGGGTGCATGTTTCTGTTGCGGAGGGCAGTAAAAATTCGTGGCCGAGAAGAAAATTTATCAAAAATAGATATTTTTTATTTTTACAAAACCCGCCCCCACAACTATATATACAAAGATTAATTTCGTTTGATAAACAGGTTCAGTTGCATGAGAATTCTACGAGGATACCATTAATAATCTGACTATATATATTTGGAAGTCAGTTTTTGGAAAAGGCTTTAGCTATTAATTAATAGCGGTTTTCTTACTAAATTAAGCTAAGCCAAATAACTCACTCAGGCTGGCTCGTGCAGTCGGTCTTCCTCCTCCAGCGGCTACAGGAGTCGTTAAGGGTCGTTAAGGGTCGTTAGGCAGACAAAGGTGTGCCTAACACCAAAGCAAGTCCTTTATCTCTCTGCAGTCCAGGCACAGGAGAGTGAGCGAACTCGTCCAGGCACAGGCAAAATCCAAAAGCGGGAACCCCAAAGGCGGGAAGACCCCCAATATTTATACCCTTCGCTAGACAAAGGGCAGAGTTACCACACTTTAGGCGCGAAAGCGCACGGCCAATCCCAGCCTGGCTCCAGCGCGGGAACTCACGGGGCAGTCGCCGCCCCCTTCTCGGCTGCAGGGCAGGCGAGGGGGGGGGGAAACCAGGCGGCTTTTCCCCTTTCCCCCCGAAGTCCGGGCAGGAGAGGAAATTAGGGGTACAGGACTCCAGGACATCCCACCCCGGTGGTAATGAGCATCTTTGTCTAGAACTTGAGTGAGAAGTGATCCCCCTTCAATTTAGGAACCTATTAATATATATATATGGCTTAGCCTTTTCCAACATTAACAATAGGTAATATATTAATCGCCCCAACAATATTTAACAATACTTAACAAGGCTTAACAATAGCCCAAACAGTATTAATAAAGCTACACAGTCAATTTGAAGATTGCTCTGTTCCTGGTAGAGCAACCAAGTTCATGGCAGAGCCTTAGATGCTCTGAGTCCATGGCTGGAGGTCACAGTCCGTGGGTCCTGATGCCATCATCCACTGGCCACCCCGGTGATATGACTCCATCTCTCGTGTAGCTGGTTCTCCTTTTCCCAGGTGCTGGTCAGGTGGTCAGGAACTGGTCCTCTGCCTCGACCTTAACCTGTAAGGAGACAAAAATCTGCCTCGGCCTATAAAGGCCAGGCTTAGCAATTAATAGTTGGGGACGATCCACCGTGCACTGATCCGGTGGCCTTTTGTACTGGGGCAGGTGGTCAGTGACCACGTGGCTCACCTAGGCAGCAGGTCTTTATTCTGGGGGCTTCTGTAGCTCTCCCCGTGACTGCTGACCATTAAAAGCTGCCGAGCCACTATTACACTAATTCAGTGTTTTGCCTCCCGTGTGGGAGACGAGAAAGGGTTAACCTTTCTGTCTGGGGACGAGCTGCAGTTCCCAGCGGGGGGGCTGCCGCTTCTGGGCGAGCCGCTCTGGGAGCCACCGCTGGGCGTGCCGCTGTCGCTGGCCCTGAGTTTCTCTCGGCTGCCTCTGGATTTTGCAGCCGATTTCTGAAGGCACCGCACTAGATCCTTCAGCTGCCAGTCTGCCAGCTGCCTTAAAACAGTTTTTGGTACCCCTAAAGTCAGGGCTTGTCTATACCAGCTGTTCTTTTCTCTGGGTCTCCAGTCACTCTGTTGGTCTCTGCCCCTTCCCCTCGGGGAGAAGCCTGAAGGACCCGTCCCCCTGGGGGGGCAGTCCTGCACTGGCCGGACCTGCCTGCGCAGAGTCCTGGGATTTTCTGGGGGAGAAGCACGAGACTGTCTCTCCCCAGCCCCTTTTCCTTCAGGAGACCCAAACCCAAACTGCAGCCCGTGGGCATTCAAGTCAGTTAACAGTTCAGCCCAAGTCATTACGTGCTCTTTAGCACCATCGTTCTCTGCATTTTCTCCAAGCACACGTTCAATTTTCTCAACGTTCCTCATTAGTTGGATTTGCAGAGTTGCTGGCAAACCCTTCATAATAGGGTGCAGTCTCTCCGGGTCCACAGGGGCATAAAATGGGCAATCATAATGTCCCTTATCATAGATAGCCTGGACACAGGCAAGTCTGCGGAGAGCAGTGATGAGCTCAGAGGAGCTGGTGACCTTTAGTTCCGTCGGCTCCCCCCGGTAGGCTGGGCGGACACTGCTTGCCCAGTAGGCTATCCGGGCGGTGAGGCTGTGTGTCCCCTCGGGTTCACGTGTCAGGAATACATCGTCCCCCCAGTCTCCAGCAGCTTCCTGCGAGTCTAGAAGGACCCGGTCCCCACCGGCTCGGGACACTCGATACACATAGTCAGCGACTGAGTCCCCAGGATCTCTCGCATATTTGACTTGTAAGTCACTGAGCTGTGCATCTGTAAACTGTTTTTTGATCACGGTGGTCCCTGCACCGCCTTTCCTGCCCTTCACGGACTCAATTCTTATCACAGGCAACACGTGCCTCTGCACCGCGGCGCCCTCCTCACCGGAGCTCTCTTCACCGCTAGCTACGGGAGAGTCCGGTCGGGACCTGCGCTTTCTGCGTGGCTTTGAGGCTTTCTGCCGCGCAGAGGCATGTGCAGAGGAATTCTCTGAGTCTCTGGCAGAGTCTTTTGTGCCTGGTTGCGGGGAACTCCTCTCCCCCGAAGAGCCCCTCGGGGCATTCTCTGCCTTTCTCCCCGATTCCCGCGAATCACTCCATTCAAATTCAGACACGGAGACCGAAGAGGTGGTGTCTGCAGGCGTTACAAGCCTTTCTTTCATCCGGGCAGTCAGTGCCGCGGTCAGGCTCTTTGTCTGCGCCAGCATGCTTTCCCAGATACTTTGGCATTTAGCTTTTTCGGCTAATAAATCCTTTTCCAAGGCCTGAATTCTTTTTTCATAATTTTCAAATTCGGCCAGAGTCTGGGTCACGACTGACCCCAGAACAACAGAGAAATGCTCCATTGGAGACTCAGTAATCACAGGGTCTGAGCGCTCAGCTAATTTCTCCAGGATTTTCTCCGGATTTTTACAATTTTTCTGAGCCCAAATTAAATCAAGACCTGTGATTAGGCATCCCTTTTCTTGTAGAAATTCTATGATTGAACTACCCTGCATACACTGCGCCATAAGGTTGCGGAGGGCAGTAATAATTCGTGGCCGAGAAGAAAATTTATCAAAAATAGATATTTTTTATTTTTACAAAACCCGCCCCCACAACTATATATACAAAGATTAATTTCGTTTGATAAACAGGTTCAGTTGCATGAGAATTCTACGAGGATACCATTAATAATCTGACTATATATATTTGGAAGTCAGTTTTTGGAAAAGGCTTTAGCTATTAATTAATAGCGGTTTTCTTACTAAATTAAGCTAAGCCAAATAACTCACTCAGGCTGGCTCGTGCAGTCGGTCTTCCTCCTCCAGCGGCTACAGGAGTCGTTAAGGGTCGTTAAGGGTCGTTAGGCAGACAAAGGTGTGCCTAACACCAAAGCAAGTCCTTTATCTCTCTGCAGTCCAGGCACAGGAGAGTGAGCGAACTCGTCCAGGCACAGGCAAAATCCAAAAGCGGGAACCCCAAAGGCGGGAAGACCCCCAATATTTATACCCTTCGCTAGACAAAGGGCAGAGTTACCACACTTTAGGCGCGAAAGCGCACGGCCAATCCCAGCCTGGCTCCAGCGCGGGAACTCACGGGGCAGTCGCCGCCCCCTTCTCGGCTGCAGGGCAGGCGAGGGGGGGGGGGAAACCAGGCGGCTTTTCCCCTTTCCCCCCGAAGTCCGGGCAGGAGAGGAAATTAGGGGTACAGGACTCCAGGACAGTTTCTGCAGTCAGGAACAGACACCCACCACCTGCAAGGCAATTCCAGCCCAGAAGGAGACAAATTCCACCTAGACATTAGCAATCACGTGCGTCACTGTGGATAATTCTGCGTGACCAGTACGGTGAGAACATGAACAAATGGAATGGTCAACCTACTTCAGCTCTTTCAAAGAGAGTCAGGGAACTGCAGAGGGGCAGAAACAGAGGCAGCAATGCCAGAAAAGTAGCTGTCACTTCTTCAGCTGCCCAGAGCAATTGCAATTATTCCAACAACACCAATCACTGTGTATACCCTACATGCCATATTCAGCATTAAGGGTGCCCTGCCTCCAGCCAGGAGGAGGAAAGAGATAGTGGAGAGAACCGAATCTATTGGAATGTATTCATTAGGTGGCCTGGCAGTTCAAAAGTTCGGAAATACAGGGCTTTAGTTGACACAGGTGCTCAGTGTACTTTGTTGCCATCCAACTCCAAAGGGACAGAGTCCATATCCATTTTTGGAATCACTGGTGGATCTCAAGAGTCAACTAAGTTACAGGCTGAGATCAGTTTAACTGGTAAAGAGTGGAAGACACATACTATTGTAACTGGTCCTGATGCGCCTTGCATTCTGGGAATTTGACTTTTTGAGACAAGGTTGTTTCAAAGATCCTAAGGGTCACAAATGGGCTTTTGGAATAGCATCTGTAGAGATTGAGGATGGTAAATTGAAATTGTCCATCTGACCTGAACTTTCAGATGAATCTACAGTTGTGCGACATCATGACATAGAGGACCTGGAAGTGCCAACTGCTACTCAAACTGTTCACCACAGGCAGTACAGAACTAACTGTGACTCTTTGTTGCCCATTCATCAGCTGATTCATCAACTGGAGAGTCAGGCTGTCATTGAGAAAGCTCATTTACCTTTCAACAGTCCCATCTGGCCTGTGCGTAAGCTTAATGGAGACTGGAGACTGACAGTTGATTTTCGTGCCCTCAACGAGGCGACCACCCATGAGCGCAGCTGTGCTGGAACTCCAGTACGAGCTGGAATCAAAGGAGGCTAAATGGTATGCAACCATAGACATTGCTAATGCTTTCTTCTCTATTCCCATAGCAAAGGAGTGCAGGCCTCAGTTTGCATTCACCTGGAGAGGAATCCAGTACCAGTTCAATTGTTTGCCTCAGGGGTGGAAACACAGCTCAACCATCTGTCACTCAGTCATCCACAATGCACTGGAGAAAGGTAAAGCTCCAGAGCACATCCACTACATCGACGACATCATTGTGTGGGGCCAAACTGCTGAGGAAGTCTTCGAGAAAGGTAACAAAATCATTGACATTCTGTTGCAAGCAGGTTTTGCCATTGAGAGAGACAAGGTCAAAGGACCTGCCAAAGAAATTCAGTTTCTGGGAGTGCGGTGGCAGGATGGTCGCCGTTACATTCCTCAGGATGTGATCAACAAAGTCTCCACCAGGGCAGTACCTACCAATAAAAAGGACACACTTTCTTTCTTGGGTGCAGTGGGATTTTGGAGACTACACATTCCTGGTTTCAGTCAGATTGTCAAACCTCTGCACGATGTGACTCGTAAGAGAAACAATTTTGAGTGGGGACTTGAACAACAAGCAGCCTTTGATCAGATCAAGCGAGTAGTCCATGCAGTGGGCTTGGGACCTGTGCAATCTGGTCTGGACATTAAAAACATTCTGTACACGGCTGCCAGTGACAATGGTCCAACTTGGAGTCTTTGGCGGAGAGCTGCAAGTGAGACATGTGGTCGTCCACTTGGTTTCTGGGGTCATAGCTACAGAGGTTCAGAGGCAAATTACACTGCAAGAGAGAAAGAGATACTAGCAGCCTATGAAGGAGTGAAAGCAGCTTCTGAAGTGATTGGAACTGAGTCACAATTGCTGTTAGCTCCTAGCTTGCCAATTCTAAACTGGATGTTCAAAGGCAAAGGTTCATCACCGCATCATGTCACAGATGCAACCTGGTGGCTGAACGTGAGAATTGGCCTATCCTTTACCTCTACACCGACTCATGGATGGTAGCCAATGCTCTATGGGGTTGGCTAAAGGACTGGAAGAATGGTTGGCAGAGGAAAGGAAAGCCTGTTTGGTATGCTGATCTATGGCAGGACATTGATGCACGGCTGGAGAGAACTCCAGTGAAGGTGTGGCACGTAGATGCACACATGCCTAAGAGCAGAGCCACTGAGGAACACCAACATAACCAGCAGGCAGACCAAGCTGCTAAGATTTCTCAAGTTGATACCAACTCTGATCTTGACCTTGATTGGAAACACCAAGGTGAACTGTTCTTAGCTCGGTGGGCTCATGACTCGTCTGGACATCAAGGCAGAGATGGAACATACCGATGGGCTCGTGATAGGTCAATTGACTTGTCCATGGACGCTATCACCCAAGTCATCCATGACTGTGACATTTGTGCTGCTATTAAGCAGGCTAAGAGAATCAAGCCCTTATGGCATGGTGAGAGATGGTCTAAGTACAAGTATGGTGAAGCCTGGCAGATTGACTACATCACTTTGCCTCGATCTCGTTCTGGCAAGCAGTATGTGCTAACGATGGTGGAGGCCAGCACTGGATGGCTGGAAACCTATCCAGTTCCACATGCTACTGCACATAACACCATTCTTGGGTTGGAGAGACAGAACATGTGGAGACATGGAACTCCAGAGAGAATCGAGTCAGACAATGGTACTCATTTCAAGAACAATCTTGTGAAAAATTGAGCCAAAGAGCATGGTATTGAGTGGATCTATCACATACCATTCCATGCTCCAGCTTCAGGGAAGATTGAGCACTACAGCGGTTTGCTGAAAACCACCCTAAAAGCCATGGGGGTTGGAACTCTGAAAAACTGGGACAAACATTTAGCAGAAGCTACCTGGTTGGTAAATAGTAGAGGTTCAGTAAACAGAGCAGGACCTGCACAATCAGACTTGGTCCAAACAGTAGACGGTGATAAAGTTCCTGTTGTACGTGAAAAGAATCTGTTAGGGAAAACTGTTTGGGTATTTTCTCCTTCGGGCGAAGGGAAACCTGTCTGAGGGGTGGTGTCTGCTGAAGGTCCTGGTCACACCTACTGGGTAATGCAGGAGAATGGTGAAATCCATTCCACAGAGAAATCTAACCTTAGCTGAGAGAGTTTAAATTCAGAGTGTATAATAGAAGCTGTTAGGAGTTTTCTGTTCTAAGTACCATCGGTGTCCAACACTGAAAGAATCTACAAGAGAATCTACAGTACATGAGCACAAACCCAATGTCACCTGGGAGTCCCTGTTCTTGTCTCATCTGTGAGGAGACAAACTGTTCTGAACTTTTGAATCACCTACATTTGAGACAGCCAGAATGAAGTGTGAACTGAACTTGTAATATTCATTAGTGTAAATATTGGTTTAGATTAGTTTACATCAGATCTCAGCAATACTCTGAGTGAAGTAGATGGGGGTGGATTGTGCTAGTTTGAAGCAAGCTAGAATGTTTTGGTGAGAAGAACTAGATTATAGGCTGTGATAGGAAAACAATGGTGATGTCAACTTCCCTCAGAGTCTTGCTGAAGAAGAAACAAAAACATTAAATAACACTGTCGCCATTTTGTGTTTCTTGCTTGGGCTACTGACTGAGCTGCATGTCTCTAACACACCCTTCACACTTATTAGCTTGAGTGGAGTTTTAATGCTTGCAATCAATGCATAACTATGCAGCATTCCCAAGGATATGCAATTATATGCAGTTTTTGGGGAAGAAACAAAATCCACTGTCACTTGAGTTAGTGCTTCCTCTGATAACCCTTTGCCTACGTAATTAATCATCACTCGTGAAACGTTACTACAAGTTCCAAATATAATTCTACACTGCTCCAAGTGTACAAGTCACTTTTTCTGACAGTAATTTGTTTCTTGATATCATGGTTTTGAGTTTTGCTGAATTAAGATAAAGAAAAAACAAGAGGCACTTGACCTGTTACCCAAGATACCATGAAATTCTTGATTAAGGGGCAAAAATAGAGGCAATCACTTTTTATATTTTCAGGACAAACTAAGTTAAACAATTCATTAAAGGACACTTCTGTGAGCCTTTTCTACATTATTTTTTTCATGTGTTCCTTATGTATGAATCTAAAAGAAAATTCCCCTCCTCCCCCCCCCAAGACTGTACATGCTCCAGGGGCTTATGTTTCAGTTAAAGTAACATCCCACTATAAGTAATATCACACCTAATTAACAGGGAAATTAAACTGTTTTGACAAATATGTTTTAATAAGGAGAATAAGTATTCTCTAGAATTCTTTATAAACAGACAATACTTGTGCTCAACATAAACATTAAAAAACAAGCAAACAATCAAAAACAAAGGTAGTTTAAACAGAATACCTAATTTTGATGTACCTGTTTAGTATTAGTTACTCTACATCTGACTTGCATTCGTCAGAGATGGTATCATTCAGGTGATTTATACCCTTCAGAAGACATCCCAACTTTATGTGTAAGTGGATTTTTAAAGTTTCTAAAAGGCTGCAACAGTTTTTCACACACTTAACAGTATCATAGAATTGGTTTGGTTGGAAAAGACTCCTAGGGTATAGAGCCCGACTGTCAGCCAAACACCACCATAGCCATTAAACAACATCCTCAAATGCCATATCCACACATTTCTTGAACACCTCTAGGGGACAATGACTCCACCACCTCTCTGGGTGACCTATTCCAATGCCTGACTACTCTTTCAGTAATATTTTTTTCCCTAATGTCCAAACTGAACCTCCCCTGATGCAACTAGAGGCCGTTTCCTCTGGTCCTATCTCCTGACACAGAGAAAAAAGACTGACACCACCCCCACCCCCCCCTTATTACAACCTTCTTTCAGAAGGTTGTAGAGAGCAATGAGGTCTCCCCACAGCCTCCTCTTCTCCAGATCACACTGCCCTGGTTTCTCTAGACCCTTTGCAGCTTTGTTGCCCTTCTCTGAACATGCTTCAGCACCTCAATGTCTTTCTTGTAGTGAGAGGCACAAACCTGAATTTAGTATTTGTGGCGAGGTTGAGTACAAGGAACATAATCACTTCCCTATTCCTGCTGGCCACACTTCCTGATCCAGGCTAAGATGTTGTTGGCCTTCATGGCCACCTGAGCACACTGCTGGCTCATGTCAACTAGCACCCTAAGGTTCTTTTTCAGGCAGGCCCCTTCCTCCCCACCAGCTTGCCTTTCAGCACATGGGGATGGCCTGTTCCTGTGCCTTTAAGAGTTCCCTCTTGGACAGTGTCCAGTCTTCCCAGACTCCCTAGGCCCTCAGGACTGCCTCCCAAGGGACTCTGTTCACCAGTCTCTGAAACAGGCAAAAATCTGTGCATGAGAAGTCACAGGTGGCAGTTTTACAGACCCTCCAACTTTTCCAACAACTGCATTTCATGATCACTGTGGCCAAGACAGCCTCCAACCACTATACTGACCATAAGCCCTTCTGTGTTCACAAACAGCAGGTCCAGCAGGGCACCTTCCCTAGTTGGCTTCATCACCAACTGTGTCAGAAAGTTATCTACAAACTCTAAGGAGTTTTGGGACTGCTCCCTCTTTGCTGTGTCATAGTTGCAGCAGACATCAGGGAAGTTGAAGTTCCCCCCAGGAACAAAGGCCAGCTATCATGAGACTTTTACCAGATGCTAAAGACTATTTTAGGTGTCTCTTCCTCCTGGCTGGGTGGTCTATAACATGCTCCAACTCAGATATCTGCTTTGTTGGCCTTGCCCTGATTCTTAGTCACAAACATCACCATCAGCAACCTCAATGCAATCAAAACACTCCCTAACATACAGGGCCACACCACCACCTCTCCTTTTTTGCCTATCTCCTCTGAAGAGTTCATAGACATCAGTTGTAGCACTCCACTGGTGTGAGACATCCCACAATGTTTCTGTGATGGATACTGTATCATATTTTTTCTGATAGGCAATGGCTTCCAGCAATTCTTGCTTGTTTCTCACACTGAGTGCATTAGTGCAGATGCACTTCAGCTGGTCTAAAGGGTCTTGCCACCTTTTTGTGCTGAGAAATCCCAGTTTCTACCTGGCTGCTTTCAGGTGCTCCTATGCTGCCCTCAGGCTTATTTCTAGCCAACCAGTTTTGTGCCTTTCCATCTCCAAATCTAATTTAAAGCTCTTTTAATGAGCCCTGCTGGCTCCTGGGCTTCCCCTCTTAGACAGGTGTATCCTGTCTTTTGCCAGGAGGCCTGGTGTCCTGTAAATCAACCCATGATTAAAGAACTCAAAGTCATGTTGGAGACACTAGGCTTGGAGCCAGGCATTGACCTCCCAGCTCTTCCTGTTTGTCCCTTCATCACACCCCATGACTGTGGGGAAAGAAGAGAACACAACTTGCACTTGCAATCCCTTGACTAGTCATTCTAAGGCCCTGAAGCCTCTCTTAATTGCCCTTGGACTTCATCACTGCTTGCCTGAAAGCAGCAGATAGTAGACTGAAGACCACACCTGGAAAGGTAACTTCTCACTTCATTAGCCTAGGCCCCTGGGAGAGAGCAGACTTCTCAAAGATATGAGTCTGGCCTTCATATCAGACCTTCCACTCCCTTCAGAAGCCCATTATGAAGACCAAACCTTGGCAACTCCTCCAGTTTGGCTAGTCCATCCCCCATGTCACTGTTCTAATTCTCTTTGCAGAGCCATAATTAGTGTGCAAATAATTAGTATATTCCAAAAATTAGAGGGTTACCTACATATAGCAAATTAAACTGAAATATGAAGAGGGCACAGCTTTTAAGTCCAACACCTGGACTATCAGATGAGTTTTAAAAATTTGGATGATAACAACACTACGAACAAGAAGATGCAGACCTTTTTTACCCTCTTTTCTTCATTTTTGTAATTTCCACTAAATAAATTAGATTTGGATTTTGAACACCGAGAGGTAAGTACTGAAAGGACTTATTTGAAGAAAATTGACAACACGTAGAAAAAGCTCTCCTAATTATACACAAACCTAAGCATCATTTTTCAGGTTGAATTAATAACACCAGTGGAGCGCCTGGGTAAAATGACTCTTTGTTCACCAATATGATTAGATGGTCATAGTCCACTTTATTTCTGTGATGCAGAGACTTATATGCTTTCCTGCAAGAGGCGTGCTCCACCAAGATTGGTTACATATAGAGGGTACAGAGTTACATGTGTGGCATGGATAGGTCAATATACCATAACAATCTGAGGATCAGCCTCTGGGACTGGCTAACTGTGCAGCTGGCACTCCACCCCCTGCAACTGCATGTGAGGAGTTGCTACCCAGTGCCTGGTATCAAACTCCCAATATGGATTCAAGGATGCTCCCAGCACGGGTTGCTCATGTTTATCATTTTGTGTCCTCTGCTAGCAAGAATCTCTCCAACATTGAATGAGCAAATATCCATGATTTTATGTTATTGATCAAGTTAGAAACAGTCAATTATTCTACTGGGACCATTCTTAGGGCATTAAACAGTGTGATGATCTATAATTAAAAAACTACAGTTCTAAGGCTCAAATTTTGATGGGATGTTCTGGAACATCACAACAGGAGGTCATCCAGACTTCTCAGTCCTGAGATTCTAGTCTATCCCTTCTTCCTAGCCACCAGTCCTTTTACCCTTTTATATTCATTATATACAGTATGTGTTGCAGGCTGGCATCGTGTACCACCATGTAATGGGCCTTGCCGGCTAATACCATGAAAAGATTTTCCTCACAGTAAGGTAAATCCAGATTGTTTACATATGAGGCTTCTGGATTTTTGCACTGCCTGAAGGTAGGTACAAACAGACGAAAAATCCAATCTTGGCTCTGTACCCTTATCAATATGTTTGCAGCCACAAAATAGGACAGGTGTTTTCCACTGTGCCAGAAGTCACCCACAAAGCCAATAGTCAGCCTGTCTACCATCTGGAGCTCAGAAGCACTTGCACTCCATCATCTCCCATTTCAGTGTGACTAATTTATTTTACAGGTGCCTTGTTGCAGTCCATTTACACTGAAAAAAAAAAAAAAACCAAACAAAAAAAACAACCAATCCAACCAACCAACAAACCTTCTTGGGCACTGGCTTCAGTGTTTGCAAACCTGATCTCATAGTGGCATAATTACAACATTTGTTTTGTGACTCATTCAGTGATTACGTGCCAACTGCTAACTGGCCACTCCTTGTCACTCACTATTTGTCAGCACAATGTTTATCCAAACCAGAATGTGCTGACCAAAAAGAGAATGCTGTTAAAAATGCACTTAAATTAAATCACAAAGTTGCTCCTCTTCTTTTTTTTTTTTTTTAAACCTCCCTGTGTAATTTTTGTCATGCACGACACAATCACTGAAGATGTGTATCCTATACATTGAAAAATCATAGCAGTTTTTGGTGTAGTTTCAATTCTTCTCTGTTACATTTTAAACAGATTTAACAACAAAGCCTTAAAAAGACTTTTAGTGCCTTCAGATGTGCATTGACTTTAGATTAAGAATATGCTCCTAAGCCCATCCCTGATGTTTTCTACCACAGAACAAGGGCAAGTTGCTTGCTAAAACTCATATGAGTCTCTACACACTTGCCCAGGTAATGCTGGAGGAGAAAGCGGAATGGAGAGCAGATAGGGACAGTGATAGCCTGGCTTACCCAAAGGCCTTCAAAGGTATCTGAGAAAAGGTTTCTTTACATTTCAGACTCCACAAATTCTGCTAGCACATACAATTTACACAATTAATCACTGTCATCTGAGATGAATAATACAACGTTCTACTATACCAAGCTGAAAGTATTACACGTTAAAGAAGCCAGTACACAGCAATTTTGGTGATTCTTGCAGTATGACTGTGCAATCTCAAGATATATGAAAAATTTGGTTAATGACATATAATGTTCAAATAAACATCAGTTGGCTGCTTTTAGAAATTAAATTTGACTTTCTGTTAAACCAAGGCCAAGATGGAGAGAGAAACAACATTTCAAGATGCTAGAAATACCATTCAAATTATACTTGAAATGCTGAACCTTATAACCACCATGCAGATAGGCCAAATAACTGCTTTTAAGACTTGAACTGATCTACTGGTTGCACATACACACAGTTTGATATACACAGTAGTGTACAGCTGTCAAACCAACACAGTCTTGCAAATATAAGCTGACAGGTACAGAACTGTAAATTTTTTTTCAAAAGTTACCAAAGTGGTAGACAAAACTCCAGTATTTCATTTACTGGAAAAGACCTTGTAGTAGCCTTCCAATATCTGAAGAGGGCCTATAGGAAGGCTAGGGGGGGGCTATTTCCAAGGTCTTGTAATGACAGGATGAAAAGTAATGGGTTAAACTGGCAGAGGGGAGATTTAAACTAGATGTTAGGAAGAAGTTCTTTCCAGTGAGGGTGGTGAAACACTGGCTCAGATTACCCAGGGAGATTGCAGATGCTCCCTTTCTGTAGGTGTTCAAGGCCAGGTTGGATGAGGCCTGGAGTGACCTGTTCTAAAGGGACATGTCCCTGCCTATAGGGGGGGCAGGTAGGAACTGGATGATCTCTGAGGTCCCTTCTAACATAAACCATTCTATGATTCCATGATTTAAATTTAATTCCTTCTACTCAGCCACTGTAAGGATGGCCCTGGACAACCTGCTTTAGATGATGCTGTTTTGAGTAAAAGCATTTAGCAAGACAAAGTCAACAGGTTCCCTGCACAGAATCACAGAAACATTCAGGTTGGAAAAGACCCTCAGGATCACCATGTCCAACCTATAACCCCTCTGTAGTTCTAAAAGAAGAGCTCTATGAAATGAAATCAAAAGGACAATGGAAACTATCAGTGTTCTGCTGAGTTCTAAAGCTGATGTCAAAGAAATAACATATTTTAATTTATTTATTATTTTTTAGTTCCCATTTGGTTCTTCTAGAACTAAGAGAAGTCTCAGGGGTGACCTCATTGCTGTCTACAACTACCTGAAGGGAGGCTGTAGCCAGGTGGGGATTGGTCTCTTCTCCCATACAGCCATCAACAGAACAAGGGGACACAGTCTCAAGTTGTGCCAGGGGAAGTATAGGCTGATATTAGGAGGAAGTTCTTGCCAGACACAGTGATTTCCCATTGCAATGGGCTGCCCAGGGTGGTGGTGGAGTTGCCATCCCTGGAGGTCTTCAAGAAAAGCCTGGATGAGGCACTTAGTGTCATGGTCTAATTGACTGGCCAGGTCTGGGTGATCTTAGACATCTCTCCCAACCTGGTTGATTCTATGAATAGCTAAAGCTACCCTTGTGATTATACTCTGGATTATATCTATGTAAAAAATGCCTTGGAAAGGAATTATTAACCTACAGTAAACACATGCCATGGTGTTGTGGAGGGCCTGTAGGCCCGCAAAGAGGCTTGTTTATGCCTTACCTCGCCTGGACATGTCTTTCTGCCAGGACCCCTGGTTGTAAACAGGTTGTGTAAGCCACACACACCCAGCTTGTGTCTCCCTGGGGCAAATCCATGTGATCCCCATATTTGGGAAAGTCCAGGCAAGTAGCTTCTGCCTATTATGGTAAGGTTGGCTTACTGCCAACCTGATTGGTCACTCTAGTGGCCAAAGAGGCCATTAATCTTGGCCCACAGTCAATAAATAGGGGTGAACAGGTAAGCAACGTCCTCTGACCCTACCTGCAGCTCAGCTTGGACCCTATTGCAGTGCCCTGCTGCTCTGACTCACCTGCATGGCACAGACTCTGCACGGCTCAGACTCTGCACGGCTCAGACACAGCTCTGACTCACTTGCAGCGCTCAGCCACTCAGGCCCCCATGCTCGGATGCCATTGTATAGCTCCAATGCTCAGAGGCTCAGACCTCATGCTTTGATTTATTCACAGCTCACCTGCCTGCGTACCTTAGATGCAGAGCTCATTTAAGCCTGCACATAATATATATATATGAGGAGCCTATAGCCTCCTAAGTCAGATGTGCACATCTACACACTATATTGCTACCAGGACCAGATCCTGCATTGCATTTACCTACGGAGCTCGGACTCCTAGCAGACACACACGCAGCCTGAAACCGTGAAGAACCGTGTCAGACAGCACGATATTCTTCTCCTGCTTCTGAAATCCTGCCAAGCTGATAATCCCTGGACAAAGCATCCAGAAGGAGCCAGCAACACCAAGGCAGAGATCGTCATTTGCCAGGAGAACAAAGGTTAGAGAAAAACCAATATTTCCCTACAAATTGGGAAGATTCATCTTCTCCCCTCAAGCCGGGAAGATTCCAGCCTCAAAGAGTCCACAGGCAGAGACCCTTGAGAATTGGACACTAGGCACAGGCTGTGACACAGCCCTGGAGGGTGATTAATAATTAACAACACTTGTGAGTAAAAGCTTTGATACATCTGTAATATAAGTTGCCACTACCATAGAGCAGAAAGAGTTTCAGCCCGCCCTGCTGGGCAAAGAGCATAAAGATCCCAAGCGGCATTAAGACGCAGGGAAAATTCCTCTCTCTGTTTATAGTTTGAATGTTTGCTAGTTAAATAACAAACCCCTGTACATATTTTATCCTAAATTGTTTTCATAACCGTGTGCTGAACATTAACACAGTGGTTGAGGGTGGCAAGAGTTCAGAATATTGAATTTAATAAATCTATATTTTTATATTAAAAAATTATCACCCCAATTAATTTCTCACCTCTGCCAAATAGGTGTAGGCACTGAGAGCCCCCTCCACAACACATGGAAGTGCACTAAATGGATGGACTGACTGTCACTCCTGCAGAAGTATTTCACAGCATACCTAAGTTCTCATTTTTGTCTTTGGTAGATGTCAAACAGATAATGAAATCTCTACAGTAAGGTTCTTGCTCTTTCCTGTGATGAAGGAGCAAACATATAATTGTGGTTTAAGATTATTTATTACTCAAGAAAATCAGAGCAAAGGAAAATGTTCCCTGTGATATAGCATGCAGAGTAAAGTGGTTGTCTGTAGATACTGCCAAATTCCCAGTGTCTTTCCAATGATATTATTCATTTCTCCATTTCAGCCTATAGCTGGGCTGAAGAGTAATGAAGAGTAAGAAACTTCTGTCTTACTCTTCAGCTGAGCTACAGGCATTTCTCAGCTTCATAAGTATTATATACAGGATAAGTACTTAAAGGTTTAAAAAATAGAAACACCTTGATTCTGCCTCATTGTAAATGCTATCCACATGTCATTTAGCCTTAAAAGTCATTAGCTTGTGATTTGATTTAGAAGTATTTCTTAAGAGCAACAAGAAAGACCTATTGCCCAGCCCCGTTCACCAACAACCAAAGATCATGGTACTAAAGAGCAGCTACTCATGCAAAAGTCACAAGTGCTTCCAAGTAGTTAAAGTAGCAAGAATCACTTCAGTGTTCTCTCAAGATACTTTAAACTCAAGTGCCTGGACTGCAATGTTCCTCGTGGATCTGTGATTCAAAACTCAGTTTAGTCTACTTTAGTAACATGACCCTAACCTTTCTGACATGCTTATAGGGAATGTCCTACAGCTTTCTGCCTCTGGTTTTGTGTGTGTGCCTCAGATATCTGTAGAGATTTAAGTATGGTTCTTACTAAGGCCAATTTTGCAAACAGAAAATCTGCGAAGCATCTTGAAGTCCTCAAACCAGGAAACTAATACATACAACTAAGTATAGATTATCACTAGTCTTTATGGAAAAGCACTTTTGGAAGTTACTTCTTCAGTCACTGTCATTGTCCAGTAAGCCATTTTGTACTCTCAAATGAGCACAGTCTGAGTCATGTGTTCTATTACAAAGGAAACTAATGAGGAAATAAAACTACTCCATTAATGGAGGCTGTCTGCAGGAAGCTTATTCATGTGCATTAAGAACAAAACACATCTGATACTATCAGATAGGATACTAGGATAATACAATGCCATATATTGGATGTCTCTCCAGGGATATTTACTTTCATTTGGACAGCTTGTATGGAAACAGAAAGTGGAAAGTTTGGGATTATTTATAAAACCACCTGGTTGAATTTATGAGACTCAGGTTGTCACACAGGTAGGAAGAATCATGACACAATATCAAGAAATCATCCATGCCTCTCCAACTCTGCTCAAAACTCTTGTATGCTCCCTAACAGGCAACTGAGGGATAGAAGAAACATCCACAATGAACAGCCTTCATGAATTCTGACATTAACGAGACAAAGCAGCTCCCCAGGCCACATAATTGAATATCCAGACCACAAGAGCACCTACATCTTAAGATTTTGCTGAAATTCAAGATCAGAAGTTATTAAAAAATGAGTTCTGGAAGCAATGGTATAAGATTTTACCACCAGCTTAAGTGGCAATGAATTTGCACACAAGAAATAATAATGATTTGTTATTAATTTTCAACAAAATATGGAGCTTAAACCACTTAGATATTGTTAACAAATGTTGTGGTACAAGGTTATGTTAGGTCTACACAACTAAAAGATGCAGAGAAATCTAATAAAAATAAATGTTTTCCAGACTATACCTGCCCCCGGCACAACTTGAGACTGTGTCCCCTTGTTCTATTGCTGGTTGCCTGGGAGAAGAGGCCACCCCCACCTGGCTACAACCTCCCTTCAGGCTCATCTTCAGCCTACTATCTATCAGTACCCCCAGGTCCCTTTCTTCCTGGCTGCTTTCCAGCCACTCTGTCCCCAGCCTGTAGCGCTGCTTGGGGTTGTTGTGGCCAAAGTGCAGAACCCTGCACTTGGCCTTGTTAAATCTCATCCCGTTGGCCTCTGCCCACCTATCCAGCCTGTCCAGATCCCTCTGCAGGGCTTTCCTACCTTCCAACAGATCAACACCTGCTCCTAGCTTGGTGTCATCTGCAAAATTACTGATGCTGGACTCAATGCCCTCGTCCAGATCATCAATAAAGATATTGAACAGGACTGAGCCCAGCACTGATCCTTGGGGAACACCACTAGTGACTGGCTGCCAACTGGATGTGGCACCATTCACCACCACTCTCTGGGTTCTTGATCCATATCAGAGTGAATCTGTCCAAGCCACGAGCTGCCAGCTTGACCAGGAGATTCTTGTGGCAGACAGTGTTGAAGGCTTTGCTGAAGTCCAGGTAGACTACATCCACAGCCTGCCCCACATTCACCAGGCAAGTAACCTGGTCGTAAAAGGAGATCAGGTTGACGAGACAGGACCTGCCCTTCCTAAACCCATGCTGGCTGGGCCTCATCCCTTGGCCATCCTGTAGGTGCTTTGTGATGGCACCCAAGATGACCTGTTCCATGACCTTGCCTGGCACTGAGGTCAGGCTGACAGGTCTGTAGTTTTCTGGCTCCTCCTTACGACCCTTCTGGCGGATGAGCATCACATTGGCAGCTTCCAGTCTTCAGGAACCTCTCCAGTGAGCCAGCACTGCTGATAAACGATGAAGAGTGGCTTGGCCAGCTCATCTGCCAGCTCTCTCAGCACCCTAGGATGGATCCCATCCGGTCCCATGGACTTGTGAGAATCCAAATGTCTCAGCAGGTCCCTTACTTCTTCCTCATGGATTAGAGGAGGACTGTACTGGTCCCTGACTCCATCCACCACTTCAGGAGTGGAGCTGTCCTGGAGACAACCTGTCCCACTATTGAAGATTGAGGCAAAGAAGGTGTTAAGCACCTCTGCCTTTCCCTCATCTTTCGTCACTATATTCCCCTCTCTATCTAATAAGGACTGGAGGTTGTCCTTGGCCCTTCTCTTGCCATTCAGATATTTAAAGAAACATTTTTTATTTTCCTTGACAGCCACGGCCAGCCTGAGCTCCAAGTGGGCTTTTGCCTCTCTAATTTTTCCTCTACAAGACCTAGCAACTTCCTTGAACTTTTCCTGGAACACCTCCCCTCTTTCCCAAAGGTGATACACTCTCTTTTTAATCTTTAATTCCTTCAGTAGCTCCCTGCCCATCCAGTCTGGCTGCCTCCCTCGTCATCTCCTCTTCCGTCTCAATGGCACAGCTGCTCCTGTGCCTTCAGGAGTTCTTTCTTGAAGCAGGTCCAACCTTCCTGGACCCCTTTGTTTTCAAGGGCTTTTTCCCAAGGAACTTTCTGAGTTAGTTCCTTAAATAGGCTGAAGTCACACCAATTATGATAATTAATGTCTAGTGCTAGCATACTTGCTTTCCAAAACATTAGTGAAAGAAATATCCATTATTGAAGTTTCCATGTCCATTTCTATCAGCTCTCCTAATTAATCTGGTGTTTTTTTATCCAGTGATAACTCACTGATTATGCTGTCATTTTCAGGTAGTGCCATATGATGGCCTATATGATGGAGAAATTAAATACTTCAGTATCAACAGCTTGCATGTATACAGGTCAATACTCTAGGAGGAGGGCAGACCAAGGAATTCAGTTTCCACCTTACTGTCTGTTGCAAAGATTGCTGTTAAAACAATTAGAATCAGTCCAAGAAGATTTGCCTCTTTCCTCCACTCCATGAAGACTTCTGTTTTTATCTGATGCAGAAAAGAAAGACTGTAAGTAAATGTTTTTTGACAGAGATTTCTGACATTGCAAAGTGTTGCTGCAGGTCTAGCACAAAATGAGCAAATGTGACTCAGTTGAGTTTACAGAAGCAAGATTTCCTTTTGATTTATCCTAATGCTGGCTGTAAGAAAAGCTGCTTATCTTACTGGTGTACTTTGTACAACAGGGAACACCACAAATTTAGGAAGAAAATACTTCCAATTTCAGAAGAATTTTTTTAAAAATAATTTACAAATATATGTGCTTTCTTGGGAACCGTAATTTTCTCCTCTTCTCATCATGGAGTCTGCTTCATGGAGCCTGACTAAAAAGGCAGAGATTTCATCAGTAAGCCTCAGGATTATTCTGCCAGCAAGGCTCTACATCTGACATTCTATATTCTGACATTTTATTACTAGCTGTGATCTGACCCAATGGAATGGCATGGCATAATCAGATGACTTCAAGTCGGTGGAGGATTTGGAGAAAACAGCTTCTAGATGCACCATTGCATGTTCATGTTGATGTGAGAGGAGTTCACAGCAGGGACACAAAGAGTGTTTTTAAGCTACTCATTTTCAAACTAAAGTGAAGGAGTGGCAACGAATAATAAATTTTGAAGTGGATTTCAATTATGTCTCTTCAGAAGTCTCCTATGTGCTTTCACTACACATTTCATTTTTGCCTAGGAGGCCAATGAGGAATTGAGAATTCGCAGAGGCTGCAGAAACATGTAGGATTTCTTTTTTAAATCTTTTTGCTATCCCCATTTGTCTTCCAAAATGGTCAGTGATTAAATAAGTTACCATGGCATTAAAAGCTGTGCTTTTAATGTCAAAGCATTTATGCTCAACAAAAGGAGGAAGAAGAGCAATGCTTTTCTTGTTACATGCTTGTACGCAGTGCCTACCACAAAAGGGTTTGGGCACATCATAACAAACTTCCATCTCATGATCTGATTGTAAAAAAAATTTTGCATACCACGACATCACACACTTGAAGTGATATTTTGGTTTGAAAAGGATTACAAACACTCTCGAGCCCACTGGATAGAATCACTTCACTCGCTGTCATACTTTTCCACCACCTGCTCTTAGCTACCTTCAGAGAAAGGCACCACATCAGACCTTTGATCTTACATTTACAACATTTTGTATATTTATACTGAGAGTATCTTAAGATCTATATTAATCTGAGGTAAATGTTGTCAGATACATGTAAAGCTTATTCCCCTCATACACTCAGTTTATGGAGGGCCCACAGGTTATGATTTTATTTTTCTTAGTTTTATGTGACATACTCCTTTAGAAAATAGTGCCTGTGAAAATGGGGCACAATTGGCAGTGTTGTTTTGCCCTGTGAAAACGGCCTTCTTGAGAAACACTGTATAATTGAACTGCTTAGTACATGGAACCACAGGGAACAGTCAGATCCTGAAATTACCATCAGGAACAGAGTTCAACTATTTGAAGCTCTTTGAGTTCTATTCGAATAGCTTGAATCTGTTTGCTTCTTTTGGGTAATTTCTTTCTCTCAAAGAATCTACAAATACATCATGAAAATGCTTCAGTTTATGAAGTCACAGGATGAGCACATTCTTCTCTTTAGAAAACAATTTGTCTTATTGTGCTACTATATAATCCCTGAATGCACTATGGAAACAGACTGGGGATAGTTGGACTTCAATGGGAATTGCTGTTATCTCAATGGAAACAGGATACAACCCTAAGGAAATTGTACTCATCAGTATAAATTGAAAAAGTAGGGTGGAATTAGTTTTCGTGAAGAGCTTTTTACACCCGTAAAGCTTTACTCTGAACTAAGCATGCTCCAAGACCTTTTGTCCTGTTGACTCAGCCTTTGAGGTGTTAGTGCTCAGTTGCATTGATTCCACAGTTTGTCCAACTGCAACCTAAACTCCACAGGTAAGTGGTCTGCTTTAAAAGCCAAATAAATAAAACACTCAAGAATATGGGTTATTTTGAAAGACTTTTTAAGAAAAGAGGATTTTAAGCTTTTTTAGAGCTTACTCTAACAATGACTTCCAAAGCATTTTCACTTGAGTATGCAGAACAGAGAGGACTATGACCTCCAACACAGAGGAAGGGAATAAAATGATCTGAGAATATCAGAAGATTATCTTCTGAACCGAACTTGCCTCAAAATAAAACCCCAAAAAACCAACAAAATTATCAGTGTGTGTCATAGCTACACTCTGTTACACCATATCTTTTAAACATTTGTTAAGCATGCACCATGCAACACAAACATATGGCTGGGAACAGAATTTTTCCAATTTAAAATGGTACCAGTGAGGATTTCCAGTGTCAATGGCATCTATAAATAATTGACAAAACCTCACTTTCAAATAGCTTTCTTACCTTCACCTCAAGAATTTCAGTTTAAAAAGTTACTATTCATATTCCATTACAGTAGCAGTGAAGACACAATATGATTTCAGATTATCTCAAAAGAAATACAACAAGACAAATATTTGGACTAACAGGAACCTATGCCCAGAAAAGATGATCAACTCTGAATAATCCTTTCGGATACAAGCAATTACTACAACTTCCTTCCAAAGCCAAATATTATCACAGAATCACAGAATGTTAAAGGTTGGAAGGGACCTCCAGAGATCATTGAGTCCAAACCCCTGCCAAAGCAGGATCACCCAGGGCAGTCTGCACAAGAATGCATCTGGGAGGGTTTTGAAAGTCTCCAGAAAAGGAGACAAATACATAGGAACAAATAACAAACTTCATTTGTGCAATAATAATCCCTGCCAAGAAAGCTTACTAGTTAGGATTTAGATACAGTGAGTAAACTAAAAAAGTCACCTAACAAAGAAAAAGGGAGATTTAAACTCAAAATATGGCAGCTGTATAACTTCATACTTAGGAGCTGTTTAAAAATAGACAGAAACAGTGGTAAGTGGTTGGTTTTGTTTTGTTTTTAATCTGAGTATTTTCTCACAAAATGAACTTGTTAAACTGCTCCAAGATCATTACTGAAACACTAGCAATTAAGGGATTTTGAGTATTTAATATTTCCTTTGAAACTCAAATATTACAGAAACTGGGTGGAAAGGAAGGGGGAAAAAAATATATCATTTGACTCCCAGAAAAACTAAAATCCTCAGAACACAGCTCTCACCATGCTTTCATAAACAGATTTGAGTTCAGCTATTGACTTACAAAAGAATTTGCCAGCTAAAGACAAAACCTCTAGCCAGTGATTTATGACAATGGTAGGAAATGCACTCAGAGCTGGGGCTGCTCCCAGAATTTTTGCAAGTAAAGCAGAAAAAAACCCTCTTTGAAACAATTTGCTTATATGAATGAGCACATGATAAACACAGCATGCTCTGGCTCCATGGAAAGAGAACAGAGTTGGTTTAATCAAACAGGAGTCATTGAAAAACTTCATAAAGTACTTCAAATATGAAAAATTACTTACAAAAGTAGCTAATCTTTCTTTCAGAAACAGAGAGATTCTGAAATGCCATCACTTTCTTCCAGGGATTCATCTCTTACATTATCATTTCCCTTCTGGTTTTCATTTTTCAGACTTGCCATGGTAAAAGTAAGTAGCTTGGCTAGCCTGTGACTGAAACGTCCACATCACCATGGCTATTTTTTGCAAATCCTGAAAGAAACCAATCCTATGAAGTTGGACGCTTTGAAAGGCAAGATTCAATCCACATGTGGATCCTACACTTAAATGTTGACCCCAAGATCACTGCAGCTAACATTTCTTAGGATCAGAGCCCTGGTGATTGCACAGGGACTGTAGCATACTTGTTATTATTGAAAATAAACATTTCAATATAAAATTAAATAGGATACCATAAGTACTGCATACTCAGCTTCCCCATAGGTTGAAGACCACTAGAAGAGGGGTAATTTTGGCACAGATGATGTCTAGGAAGAATTCTCAGGGAATAGAAGCTGTCCTACTACATCACTGATCATGCTATTGAAGGGAAGAGGTAGTACCCACTCAGAAATGTAATACTCACAAACATAGATGTGACTACAATAAAACAAAAGACAATTATCAACAATAGAATTTTAAGCAGATTCTTTTTGTAAGATTCTTTAGGAGAACTTATTGCAAAGGACCCTGCAGCAAACACGAAGAGTTTGTAAGATATTTAGGAATGTCCTCTTGAAAACAGAACACTTGTTCAGTTTTTGTTTGATATTAAGAATTTCTCCCGTGAGACTCACAGTGATATCATCACTTATCAGCCAAAAGATGCATCAGAACTGAACTAATGAAATTAACTTTCTCCAAGACAGAAGTTTACAACCAAAAGAGACAGCTACAACTCCCTTTCAGGAAAGAAGCAGCAGTAATAACATCTAATTAAAATTTGATATAAAGTTTTGTAAGACTTTTGTAATGTAATAATACAGAAGAAATCTAATCTTGGAACTAAGATAAGATCTATCACTTGACAGGTTATAAAAGATTTTAAAATAACTTAACAGAAATATGACATTATTATTTCTAATGAATGGTGCCAACATGAATCAAGTAAATAAGTGCAGATTGCACAGCCTATAAAAAAAACAATAAATTCTGTTAATGAAATTGTTGTATTCAAGAAATCCCCTGGCACGTTGATTGTTCTAAATCCAAAGTGATGTTTCAAAAGCAATTACAGTAGCCAGGTCTTCATTTTCCTGTCTCACAGTAAATCAAAGCAATGTGCTGAAAGTAAATCAGTTGCAATGCAATTTCTCAGTGATATTGTCAGTGGCCAAAAAGCAGCATGTGCTCCCCACTATAAACAGTTAAATTACTGACTCTTTAGCAGTGCTGAAGAGGAAAATTGTGAAAGCTTTTAATCTCAGAATGCATACTTTTAACAAAACACAGGTTCACCAATAGAAGATGGATGCTTAAACATAAAGACAAAAAATATTAACAGCATGCTGCTATTTGATTGTCAGGTCCTGCACTTGGGCCACAATAACCACAAGCTACAGGCTTGGGGCAGTGTGGCTGGAAAGCTGCCTGGCAGAAAGGGACCTGGGGTTTGTAATTGACAAGCAACTGAATATAAGCAAGCAATGTGCCCAGGTGGCAAAGAAAGCCAGTGGCATCCTGGCTGAGATTAGAAATGCTGCGTCCAGCAGGCGCAGGGAGGTGATTATGCCCTTGGACTCAGTTCTGGTGAGATCATACCTTGAGTATTGTGCTCAGTTTTGGGCACCTCAATACAATAATGATGTGGAGGTGCTGGAGGCAGTGCAGAGGAGGGCAACAAAACTGGGGAAGGACCTGGAGAATAAGTGTTATGAAGAGCAACTGAGAGAGCTGGGGATGGTTAGTTTGAGGAAGAGAAGGCTGAGGGGAGACCTCATTGGTTTCTACAGCTACCTGAAGGGATGTTGTGGAGAGACTGCTGCTGGTCTCTTCTCACAGGTAATTAGTGGTAGAACAAGAGGGAATGGCCTCAAGCTGCAACTAGGTAGATTTAGAGTGGACATTAGGAAACATTTTTTTTCCCAGCAGGAGTGGTTAGGCATTGGAATGAGCTGCCTAGTGAGGTGGTGGAGTCACCAATCCTGGATGTATTCAAAAGTTGTTTGAATGTGGTGCCTGCGGATTTGGTTTAAGGGTGAACTTCGTAGAGTAGGAATAATGATTTGACTTGGTAATCCTGGGGGTCTTTTCCACTTGGAATGTTTCTGTCATTCTGTGATTTATCAAGCATTGCCCAATAAGCTATACATAAAATTACATCTAGGGCTGGCTAAAAAAGCACAGGACAGCTTCCCTCCACAGGCATTGTGCAATGCCAAGCACTAATGTTTGGCCAGGAGGCTGCAATGCACCAACACATTTGTACAGCTTCATGCCTGTGCCTGTTTGGAAATAACCTAATACACAACAAACTGTACAAATTCCATGTCCCTGTGAAGCACTGAGGTATATAAAGTTCATACTGACAAGTCTAACTGCACAGAGTCTTGGTCATGGAAGACCACCATGTGAAACAAAGTAAAAGCAAGGAAGCAAGGAACCAAGCAAGCCCAATGCTTGGTCTCTGCAACATCTTATTTGCCAACTGAATGAAAATGATGCCTTATGCTTTCAAAACAGCTGCTTTGGCAGGCTAGAACAAAAATGAAAGGGAGGAAGACAAAAGACCAGTCAGAAGTTTTCCAGTTCTTTTTCAGTTATTCTGCAATTATTCCTTTCTTTCCAAGGAAAATCATTTGGTTCTGATTTTGATTAAGAGTTTTTAGCTGGGAACTTAGGTCAGGAAGGGATTTCTTGGAGGTGCTAGAGTCACAGGCTAATGGGACCTCCTTAGCATAAAATACTCATCAAGGGACTGGTCCCACTGTATACTTGTGTATCTACATGGAGAAGCAAGTCCTACTTGGGACAGATGCTTCTTTGACCCATATTCATAGTTCCATGGGCAAGGCAGCAATACTACTACTACTGCTATGACTACTGGGAGAAAAAAATTGCTAAAAGGGTTTCATACTTCCATAATAATATCTAACTGACAAAGATTATTTCCCTGAAAGTAAACAACAGAAGATCGAGGATTCATTATTCAGTGTTCACATCATCTTTTCAGCCAATGAATTACCTGAAAAGCTGCCAGCTTTTCCACAAAGTCAGAGCATACTGTGTCCATGCTGTTTGCCTTGAATATGCACTTGCTTTTTCCAGTAACAAATAGCTACCTCTCTGGCAATTTATGCTGAGCCCTTTGCTGCAACCTTAGCTGTAACTCTGGCAGACTTCCAAGACTATCTTTTCAGAGACTTTCAAAGCAATCCAAAATCAGCAGGCAACACGAAAAGTTCTCAGCCCCTCCTTGGGCTTGCACATTGGCCTCAAACAGTTATGCAAACGTAAACACAATAGCAGTTCTTTCCAGTGTGTTTCTGGAGCATGCTTTCCATTTTAATGTGGTTTGTTAGGCACTGCCTGCTCTGCAATGTGAGCCACTGCACAGAAAGTGTGAGCATCAGGGGGATTTGCTTCAAAACTACACTCCTAGAAGTGCACAACTAGGAGTGGCTTCTCCATGTAGATCCACGTGTACATAGTGGGACCAGTCCCTTGTCGAGTATTTTGCACTAAGCTCTGACTCTAGCACCTTCAAGCAATCACTTCCTGACCTAGTTCCCAGCTAAAAAAGACAAACTTTTAATCAAAATCAGAGTGGACTACAGCAAAAATCTAGTGAAGCTGTGTTGTCTTTGTATCGCATTACAGAGGTTTAAATACTTATACTGAGTTTTCGTGTTAGAGTCAAGGCTGGATTTTTACTTCTATGTTCAGTAAAAAGTGAAAACCACAAGAGATATGGGCTGCCACTTGGCCCACAGAGGAGGCAGCCAGTTTAAAGCTTATTCTGGGGAGAGCCCTTCAGAGAACCATGTATGTCAGGGATATCCTCACTGCAGAAAGGTGCAGAGCATAGCAGCAGACATGATTGATGACACAAAGCTGTCTGGAGTGGCTGACACACCAGGGAATTGTTCTGCCATTCAGCAACACTTAGGCTGGAAAATTGATTAGAGAGAAACTTAAAATCCAACAAGGGCAAGAGTAGAGTCTTGCACCTGAAATAGAACAACTCCAGGCATCAGTATAGGTTTGGGACTCACCTGCTGAAGGGCCATAAAGGGGAAAAGGACCTGGGAGTAGTGGATGGAAGGTTGACCACGAGTCAGCAATATGCCTTTGTGGCCGAGAAGGCCAATGTCATCCTGGGGTGTATTAGAAGAGCTGTGGTTAGTAGGTTGAGGGAGGTTCTCCTCCCCCTCTACTCTGCCCTGGTGAGGTGACATCTGGAGCATCATGTCCAATTCTGGACCACTCAGTTCAAGAAGGACCTCAGAGAATTGCTTGAGAGAGTCCAGTGCAGAGCCAGAAGGATATGTGACCTCATCAACGTTTATAAATATGTAAAGGGTGGGTGCCAAGAGAATGGATCCAGGCTCTGCTTGGTGATGCCCAATAACAGAACAAGGGACAATGGATGAAACTTGAGGCATAAGAAGTTCCATGTTAATGTGAGGAAAAAAAATTTCCCTGTGAGAGTGACAGAAAACTGAAACAGGCTGCCCAGGGAGGTTGTGGAGTTTCCCTCTCGGGAGAGATTCAAAACCCACCTGGATGCATTCCTTTGTGATCTGGTATAGGTGATCCTGCTCTGGCAGGGGGGTTGAACTGGATGAGCTTTCGAGGTCCCTTCCATTCTGTGATTTAAAAAAGCAGAGATACAGGCAAAGATAGGTAAACACCTACCTTTCCATAATAAACTTTTGCCTTACTATAACAGAAGTACAACATTTTCTCCTCTCTTATGAGCACAGCTTCATATTTCTAGCACTTGTGAAACTGCTGTCAACTGATCAAAACACAGAGATTCTATTTTCACAACATATGACAGAAGAAATAATGATCTCTTTTTTTATGGCACAGGCCAACCCAAGAAGCTGCAGAGCAGCAAAGCACATCTCTTTGAGGATTTCCAAGACCTGGTGATAATCATTCTCCATTTTGTGTGTGTTTGTCTGCCTAATTGCTAGTAATGAAACTACAAATACACACTTTACATTTAATGACACTTAGATATATCTTACACCAGGAAATGAGGATTCCACAGTTCAGCCTTTAATCTTAAAGCATGGCTAAACTGATAACAAATCTTATTTCTTAAAAAGGCAGCTTAAATAGACCTTGAAGATAATTCATAGAATGGTTTACCTTGGAAGGGACCTCAAAGATCATCCAGCTGCTCTTGCTACAGCCCAGTACACAGCTGTCTGAGCTGCACTCACACTGCCAGCTCATGTTGAATCTTTCAGCAGGGCTGCTCTCAGCCATTCCCCTCCCAGCCTGGATTTGTGCTTGGGATTGCACCAACCCAACCTTACATGTGGCTTTGTTGAATGTTGTGAGGTTGGCCTGAGCCCACCTCTCCAGCCTGCCCAGGTCCCTCTGGATGGCATCCCTGCCCTCTAGCAAGTCAATACTTAACTATATTAAGTTTTCACACATCAAATTCCTGTTAATTCTACCAAATTTCTAATTTACTAGCATTATATTTAGTATGGCCAGGGTAAAAATCCTTTACCAGTGGAAAATAAAACCATCTGCCACCTAGGAAAATAAGCATTAAAAAGTTAAGATCTCCAAAACACAAATCAGATCCTACCATCCCCTCCAACAGCACTGTGTTTTCATGACTTGGGAAAGTCTCCTCTGATTCTCTCAGCATATACCAACAGTTTGTTGGTTTGTGATTGGTTGTTTGGGGTTTTTGGTTGTTTGTGTTTTGGTTTTTTTTTTTTTTGTGGTTGTTCCCCCCCCCCCCCTTTTTTTTTTTTTCCTGCAGTGAAATCTTTGTATTTTTTCTCTTCTACACAATGAAACTCTTCTTTTGTTTCTTGGATATTTAAAGGTAAGGAGGTTCTATGTAATCTTAAGGAATAGATAACCAATGTGTTTTAAAATGAAGCCTGTTCACATCTGTTTCTAACAACCATTAGAGTTTTAGCTAATTTTATAGCTAATGTAACAAATGAAAGCTTAGTAAGAGAAAGGTTGTATCCTGTCTGAAGAGACTTCTTGGATTATTTTGACTATAATCAGTTTTCTCAAAGGCTTTGCATTATGTATCTCATGTGCTGAAACTTTTTTTTTCCTTCTTTACCTTTTTCCTTCCTTACATTTGATCAAAAAATCTCAATTCAGAAAAGACTGTAGCCAGTGTTGCAAGACTGAGACACACAAAAAAGGACTCTTGAACAGAGCAGGTCATATTAAGTAGGACTTCTGATTTTGCACTTGTCTCCAGGCCCATATACACATTTAACTAACAGATGCTGGATTGCCTAACCATCTTTTCTGCAAGAACAAACACAGATTGATATTAATTTCTGCAGATGCAATACTTCAAGTTTCAGCCAAATGAAAATTCAGAGTTTGTTATTTTCAACACAAAAGAGGGTTCTTCTAATAATGTTATACCTATCATCAACTCAAAAAAAGTTAATATTTCTTGGTGCTTTCTGTAATAATGTTTCTTTACTACTGTGTCCTTTAAATATTATAGACTGAAAATTTCTTGTGCTTTGCAAAAGTCTTAATTTCCTCAAAACTTCAGCTTCTGTTCTTAAAATTAACCCAGTACAATCTAAGTTGTTTTACTTTCTATTCCAAATATACTGTTTTTTCCTTTAAAAGGAGAATCTAAATGCAGTGTATATTTAATCTCAACACAAAAATCAGCACTGCAGTGCAAATATTTCACATGGAAAAGCTAACCAGAGTAATCCAGGTTTTATCTCAATACTTAAATATCACTTATCTTAGAAGTCTTTTTTTTTTTATTTTTTAGGCTTTAAAAAGCTTAGAACTTTGTGAGAAACTCCCTTTTCTTTTTAAATGACAGAAACACCTATTTTTCAGAACAATAATTCACAATAGCTGAGTTTCTGGAACTCAAGAGACACTTTTAAAAGTGCTGTCCAAGCTTTATTTTACTACAAACCACAGCAAATGAAAGAGAAATACTTGGAGAACAAGCGCACCACATACACACGCAAGAACTGATGTCAGAACTAGTTAAGGAAGTTTCTAATGAAAGAGTTAAAAACAACAACAAAGATGATGATGACAGATTTTTTTTTCTCTTTTTCTTTTTTAAATAATGAAAACGAGAAAGAGTCTTGATTCTTTCTCGTTGCTACAAGTGACACTCCCCTTCTCAGATTGTGTAATAAGTGAGCAACCATTATGAAAATTTCACCCATGTCAGGCTTCAAACCTGAGGTCATACCAATATACTGACTCCACGGATTTCCCTTTCAAATGGGATGCAAACAATGAGGACATGCTGTTCGTTAGCAAGTTACTCCCTTCACACAGCAGAGCTAATGCATTGAGGTGAGTAGTTTGTGACCTTCGATATTTACTGAAAACCAGCAGAACTTTCCTATGAATCACAGTCACATGAAGAGAGCTTTAAGAAAAGCACCGTTTCTGGCACGCGCACACAGCCTCCCAAACAACAACAGCTCTGCTTTTGGCTTTTCTTATTCACAAGATTCTCACAGCAATGCTGCATTAAGCAGGCCAACCAAGAGAGTGACACTAAGCTGTAAAAAAGAAGCGTTTCATGTCTGTTTGCATCTGCGGTGGAAAACAAGACTTGTCTGGATTCTGTGGCCAATAGAGAACATTGGCAAAATAGCCTGAAGTTTTCCTAGCTATAAGGCAGCACACTAGAAAACCTAACAGTTTAACAAAGAAGCTCAGCATTTTCTCCCATCGTTTCACTTTTTTTTTTTTTTTTAGTATTGCTGATTTGTTTTCTCCTGCTGAGGCAAAACAGTCTCTTTCTCTTTTATGTTTGCCTGAAATGAACTGCAATAACTAAATAAAAACATTCATTCTAAACTATGTTGCTCCCCACAGACATCCATAGAATGGTTTAGGTTTGAAAGAGACCTCAAAGATCATCCAGCTGCAACCCTCCGCCAGAGGCAGAGACACCTCCCACCAGACCAGGTCACTCAAGGTCTCATCCAACCTAGCTTTGAACACCTCCAGGGAGGGTGCATCCACAACCTCCCTGGGCAGCCTGTGCCAGTGTCTCACCACCCTCACTGAAAAGAACTTCTTCCTAATATCTAGTTTAACTCTCCCATCTTCCAGTTCAAACCCATTACCCCTTGTCCCATCATTACAAGACTGTGCAAATAGTCCCTCCCCAGTCCCACTGCAGGCCGCCCTCAGACACTGGAAGGCCACCTCAAGGTCTCCTCAAAGCCTTCCCCTCTTCAGATTGAAGAGCCCAAACCCTCGCAGCCTTTCCTCATAGGAAACCTGCTCCAACTCTCTGATCATCTCTATGGTCCGCCCTCTTGACTTGCTCCAGCAGTTCCACGTCTTTCTTGTGCTGGGAGCTCCATCAAACAAAGATCTCTCTGTGCTTTACTCTTAATCTGCCATGGGATCAGTAACCACTGTTTGTGAGACACATGGGACAATAAATAATGTTCCTGGATACCTTTCTAGTATCAGGTATTTGGAAGAATTCTGGCACAGAAGAGAAGACAATGCTGACACAGTTCATGAGGCTTCCCTGAGGAGGCTGCATTAATTCACAGCAATTGTGGGTTTGCTCTCTCAAAGAATCCACAGTGCCTCCAATTCCTCAAATCATGCAACATTCCCTAGCCCTTCTTACCCCCTCACAGCAGGTTTTGAGGAAATTGCCTGAGCTGCTGGAGCTACAAATCTGAACCCACTAAAAACAAGACAAGATGAGAACAACCTCCCCAATAAATAATATTCATATTAAAATTTGTATAATTTCTGTATCTAAACCCAATCACTTTTTTTTTTACACTTCAGTTTTCCTAGACAATAAATTCCATGGTAAAAATTACTTTGATGGGATAATAATTGTGAAGCTAACTCTAGATATATTCATCATGATTAAAAAGGGGGGGTAAAGCTCTTGACTGTGGAGAAGAAGTGGCAATTCGTGGAGCATGATCAATTTTAGAAATAATTTTGTTCTTTCCATACATTGTGCAGTCACCAGTGGAAAAATCCTATTATTTCCAAAGTTAAAAGGTTATAAATCAAACAAAATAGGAAACAACTCCTCAAGCCCTCTGCAAATAGAGCACAGCTGCAATAACAGTTCAGTGGAACAAGAGTTTGGGTATATTCATTCTGCAAACACCTTAAATCATCAATAGCCTTCATTCTAATTGTGTTTTATTGTGCAATAATAAATTCTTGTTCTATTTGGCAGCTCCAAAGTTTAAGCTGAAAAATTATTTATTATATTTTAGCACTGTTTACATTTAATCTTAGACTAGCTAAGATTGGTTGTGTGACCCTAGTCCCAGGTCAAATAACAGACCTTTTACCATGTTATGTGATTTAAGGCAAAGTACCATCTGAGCTAAAATAAGGAAGCTGTAAAGGAAAGAGGAAGCGGGTCCAGGCACTCTCTAACACAACTGATTGTAATAAATCAGCTGGACAGTGAAGTGGGGGGGGGAAATTTTCATAAGATACAGGCAGGATGTTTGTCACGTTTTACAAAACGATGCTCAGTTAATGCATAAGCAGCTTTTCCCTTGTGCAGTTGAATTCTTATTTTTAACAGGTTTATACTTAGAAAACCAGCTGATGATTACATCTTTTCCATCAGTGCTTGAAACTGGAGATCAAAGAGCAAGTTAGAGGCTTTTGTCATTTGAAACTTATCCCAGCAATCATCAGCGCTCAGCTGCCACACAAGCAGAACAAAATGCCATCCCAAAGCCAAACTATGATTTCTGAGTGGTTTAATTGGGGAAAGAATGAACACTTAGTTCCACAGAGATTTCACCTAGAATGAGGAATAAACAAATGAGAGAAGAGAGAGGAGAGACATGCATCAGCTACAGTATAACCCTCATGGTCAAGACTTTAAGGATCTTCCCGTATCCTTTAGCTCATAGAGTATGCTACTGGGGGGGTTTCTGTCACTGAACACTTCTCTATGCCAATGAAGGTTCTTTCCACACACAATGACCAAAGCTGTAAAACCTAAAATCAGGACTTAGATTCCAAATCTTCTAATTCTTTTTTTTCCTCACAATTAGATACACAACTTTGCTGCAGCCCATTCTTGAACATCAGGCTGTCACAATATTCTCCCGTTTTCATAAAACTCCTGAAACCTACCATGGGAGTATTAAAAAGATGAGAGCTTTTCAACATGACATACAATTCAAAACTGAACAAAATCAGCCAACTCTATTCTGAGACAACCTAGTAAGAGCCAAGCTGCCAAGCTCTTTGTGCTGTGAAGTGTGTCAATTCATTTGCATCTTCTTTTTTTCACACTGTAATGACCATTCACCTCTACATCTATGACTCCAGCAACACTATTTGCATTCCTTTTATTAATAATGACACACCTCATAGGAGACAATATGGATAAAACCATAGTAAAAAAAAAAAAAAAAAAAAAAAAAAAAAGGATACTTCAGAAATTACTGAATCCAAAACACATAAACACATGCAAGTAAAATATATTGGCAGACACATATTGCTTCATAGCACATTTTTTTACTACAGGTCTCCAGACAATTGCAACACTCTAAAATGTAGGTATCTTTTGTAAGTTACTCTCTAGGAACCAGCTGCCAGATGGGTGGTGTGTATATCTAAACATTCATCTTTCACATCACAGCCATCTATGATTGTATAAATGCTGTGTAGCTCTACAAAATAGGTGCAGGTTTTTTTATCCTCAGAAGATTTCCACCTGCAGGCTAGACATCCGAAATAAATTCATGTGGAAAACTGTTGGAGATGTCAGTCCAGGAAGGCTAATGCATATGTGCTGGTGCTTAATGGCTCAAAGTCAAAGAAGTAGATGGTCACAGGTGGAGTTCCTCGTTATTAGGGTCTGGAAGTACTCAATACAGAATCATAGAACTCTTTAGGTTGGAAGGGACCTCCAAGATCATCCAGTTCAAACTCCTCGCCATAGGCAGGGACATCTCCCACTAGAACATGTCACTCAAGGCCACATCCAACCTGGCATTGAACACCTTCAGGGAAGGAGCATCCATGACCTCCCTGGGCAACCTGTGCCAGTGTTTCATCACCCTCACTAGAAAGAACTTCTTCCTAATATCTAGTTTCAATCTCCCCTCTGCCAGCTATCTTTATAACTGATTGCGATGATGAAACAGATGCACACTTACTAAGTCTGAGGATGACACCAAGGTGAAAGGAGAGGTGGATACAGCAGAGACAAGAGCTACCTTAGGAAGAGAGTGTATCAGGCTAGCAGAGAGGACTGAAAAAACAAACATGTGAGGTTTAAGAAAGATAAATGCAAAGTCTTGCATGTGGGATGGAGTAAACCCAAGCAGAAACACAGGCTGGGACTTCACTAGCTAGTGTGTGGCTCCGGAGGTATGGGATACAGCAGTCATCATGGAGGTTAGCCATATCCTGGGCTACATTAGTAAAAGTATAGACAGCAGATCAGGGGTTGTCATGACTTAGCTTTTCCAAATCTGGAGTGCCACATCACATTTAAGTTCTCCCATTTCACCAGAGACACAGACAAACAAAAAAGGCCCATAGAGAGCCACCAAGATGATAAGACAGTTGGAGAATGTGAGGCATGAAGAAAGGACCAAGGAGATGGGTTTGCTCAGCCAAAAGAAGAGTAAGTTTGAGGGAACTATTCAGCCTTGAAATACTTACCAGGCAGCTACAAAGAAAATAGCAATACTGTCTTCAGAGGGGTAAATAGTGACACGATGAGAGGAAATGGGCACAAGTACCTTCAAGAGGAAGTCCATGTAGTAAGGTGAAAAATTCTTCAGCATGAAAAGATTTTTGAAATTGCAAGAGATTACACAGAACAGTGGGAAAATGCCTACCACTCAAGCTGTACCCTATAGAAATCCTCTCTCTTATTCCAGTTCTCACTCTTACCAAAATTCTAAATGGTTTTAAAAATAAAATAAAAAACAAACAAAAAAAAACACACCAACACCAGAACAGGTAATTTCTGAATATTATTTTACAATATAGTGCGGCCACCTTGAAGGGGAATGTTAATTCTGCAATTATGTGTTTAAAATGCAGCCTCATTCTCCATGGAATTAACAGAACAGATCAAAATTTCAATTGAAATTCAACCTTAAAAGTATTTCACCGGTAAATTTTCCCAAATGGATTCTACAAGCAACAATCACAGGAAATTCACTCAACAAACAATTCAAACTCTAAGCTGAACTAATTTTCCCCAAAATAATATATCCCTAGGCTTTTAGGTGTTTGAAAGCTATCTGTGAGGAGAATTTTGTCAATGAGAAGTTATGTGCTGGAAATAAGCAGTCAGGCTCATAAATTAAACTGCATGTCATGAAGTCCATCTCTTTATATCAGCATCCATTAAAGTAACATTTATTTCAATCATATAGTAGCAGCTTAACAAGATTAAATAAATTAATGACAAGAAAAGAGATTAACTCTGCTGGAAGCATTTCAAATACACTGTTTGGACACACATTAAGGGTTTGACGGGTAGACTACTGGCTTGATGGTCACACCCAAAGAGTGGCTGTCAACGGGTTCATGTCCAAGTGGAGGCCAGTGACAAGCAGAGTCCCTCAGGGGTAGGTCTTGGTACCAGTCTTGTTCAACATCTTTGGCAGTGACATGGACAGAGGCACTGAGTGCACTCTCAGCAAGTTTGCTGATGACACCAAGCTGTGTGGTGCAGCAGACATGCTGGAGAGAAGGGATCCATCCAGAGGAACCTTGACAGGTTGCAGAGGTGGGCACAAGCCAACCTCATGAGGTTCAACAAAACCAAGTGCAGGGTCCTGCATCTAGGTTGAGGCAATCCCAAGCACAAATCCAGGCTGGGCAATGACTGTCTGGAGAGCAGCCCTGAGGCGAGGAATCTGGGGGTGCTGCTGGACGAGAAGCTCAACATGAGCCGGAAGTGTGCACTTGAAGCATCAGAAGTGTGGCCAACAGGTCGAGGGAGGTGATTTCCCCCCTCTACTCAGCTCTGCTGAGACTCCACCTGGAGTACTGTGTGCAGTTCTGGAGCCCCCATTACAAGAAGGATGTGAACTTGCTGGAACATGTCCAGAGAAGGGCCATTGGGATGATCAGAGGGCTGGAACACCTCTCCTATGAGGACAGACTGAGGGAGTTGGGGGTGTTCAGTCTGGAGGAGGCTCCAAGGTGACCTTATTGTGGCCTTTCAGTATCTGAAGGGGGCCTACAAAAAAGCTGGGGAAGGACTATTTAGGATATCAGAGAGTGACAGGACTAGGGAGAATGGAGCAAAGCTGGAGATGGGTAGGTTCAGACTGGATACGAGGAGTGAAAGCCTGGAATGGGTTGCCCAGGAAGGTGGTTGAGGCTCCATCCCTGGAGGCGTTTAAGGCCAGGGTGGGTGGGGCTCTGGGCAGCCTGCTCTAGGGTAGGGTGTCCCTGCCCATAGCAGGGGGGTTGGAACTAGATGATCCTTGTGGTCCTTTCCAACCTGACTGATTCTATGATTCTATAAAGAGTGCCCTCTGTGTTGAGTGCTGGGGAAATACATTACTAAGATGACTTCCACAAGACTGGCCTGACCTACAGCCTACTTAAATCCTTTTATTGACAGCTTACGCTTCTGATTAGTGCCATATACACTTCTGTTTATTTTGTCAAACACTCTAGGTCCCCCCTACCTCACCAGGCATCTGGTAGTTACTCAAGGAAGTTACATTCAAATGTAAAGAAATACTCTGCTTTAACATTTTTCAGGACAGTCACTTATCCAACTTGAACAAGGCTTTGCTTTCTTATATATCCAGACCTTTAGTGTGATATTTTATAAAACAATAACTTAAACTTTTAAGAAAAATGAGTAAATAATCACCTAGGGAAAACTTTTATATTGTTCTAATTAGTATTATAGTAGTTGACCATGAGCCAGCAATGTGCTCTGGTGGCCCGGAGGGCCAATGCCACTCTGGCATGGATTAGAAGGACTGTGCCTAGTAGGTCATGAGAGGTTCTCCTGCCCCTCTACTCTGCCCTAGTGAGGCCACATCTGGAGTACTGTGTCAAGTTCTGGGTGCCTCAGTTCAAGAGGGACATAGAACTGCTTGAAAGAGTCCAGCACAGAGCCACAAAGATGATTCAGGGAATGGAACATCTCTGTTACAAGGAAAGCCTGAGGGAGCTGGGGCTGTGCTGCTTGGAGAAGAGGAGAGGTGACCTCAACAGTGTTTATAAATATGTAAAGGGTGAGTGCCAGGAGGATGGAGCCAGGCTCTGCTTGGTGATGCCCAATGATAGGACAAGAGGCAATGTGTGGAAGCTGAGGCATAGGAAGTTTTACGTAAACATGAGGAATTTTTTCCCTGTGAGAGTGACAGAAAGCTGGAACAGGCTTCCCAGGGGGGTTGTGGAGTCTCCCTCTCTGGAGATATGCAAAACCTGCCTGGATGTGATCTTGTATAGGTGATCCTGCTCTGGCAGGATGGTTGGAATGGATGATCTTTAGAGGTCCCTTCCAGCCCCTGACATTCTGTGATTCTATGAAACATTTTCTTACTGTGTGTGGTGGAGGGGCTGCAGCCCCAAAACAGAGGCCTCTCTCTGCCTCTACATGCCTGGACATGTCTTTCTGCCAGGACCCAGGTAGTAAACAGGTTGTGTAACACACACACGCCCAGTCCATGTACCCCTGGGGTCCGCCCAGGTGATCCCCATATTTGGGAGAGTCCAGGCAAACAGCTTCTGCCTATTAAGGTAAGGTTTGGCTTGCTGCCAAGCTGATTGGTCACTTTAGATGACCAAAAGGGCCACGAATCTCGGCTTACAGTCTATAAAGAGGGGTGCAAAGGAGCAACACGTGTTCAGAGGTTCAGACTTAGCTGTTCAGACTCAGCTCTGATCCACATGCAGCCCTGACTTGCATGCAAGGCCTGGACACAGGATCTGGCCCTCACTTGCAAACCTTCAGAGGCTCAGACCTCTTGCATTGATCTTGACTCGCAGTTAAGCTGTCTGCGAATCTTTTGGAAGCAGAGCACATTCACACCTGCACTTGATACATATATGGGGAGCCGATAGCCCCTAAGCTGAGAGCCAGCTGAGCTTACTGGCCTGATATCTCGAATTATCCACAGAGATCAATCTCCCTGCAGCCTGGCACATATTGCATGCCCGCTGCTCTGACCTGAAGATTCAGGTCAGCAGACCTTCCAGATTGTCTGCAAACTCACAAACACAGCCTGCTAGCTGTGAGAAGACAGTGCCAGAAGCTGCATGGACAAATCCTCCTCCTGCACCTGGAAATCCTGCCAGCTGATCATCCCTGGACACGCAGCATCCAGAAGACCAGCAGCATCGAGGCAGAGACCACTTCACACCAGGAGAGAAGGTTAGAGAAACCCTGTTTACTCCAGAGACTGGGAACACTTATCATTCCTCTGCAAGCTGGGAAGATTCCAGCTTCACAAAGACACGGACACACTGGGCATGCTGTGACACAATCCCGGGAGGGTAATTAATAATTAAGGGCAACATATTTAAGCAAGCTTTAATTTCTTTGTAACAGAGCAGACAGCTTTCAGCCCCTGCTGGGCAAACAGCATAGCTCTTAAGCCTAAGGGAAATTTCTCTCTGTCTATAGTTATTGATAATTTGATATTTCCAGTTAATAATCAAATCCTTGTACATAAATATATCATATCCTAATTGTTTTCATAACCATGCACAAAAGAACTATTCAGTGGTTGGGGGTGGCACGAATTTGTAAATGTTAATTTTAATAAATAATTTTATAAAAAATTAATACCACCTCAAATTCATTTCTCACCTCCCCCTAATAAGGGAGGCATAGAGGAACCCCCTCTGCAACAAAGTATCACACTGCTTTCTTGACTCTGTCTCTAATGTCCATAACAGTGTCACTACTGGGGGATGAGATTATTCAAATTTCATTTCACTGGGCTCTGAACTCACAGTATCACAGTATCATCAGGGTTGGAAGAGACCTCACAGATCATCAAGTCCAACCCTTTACCACAGAGCTCAAGGCTAGACCATGGCACCAAGTGCCATGTCCAACCTTGCCTTGAACAGCCCCAGGGACGGCGACTCCACCACCTCCCCGGGCAGCCCATTCCAGTGTCCAATGACTCTCTCAGTGAAGAACTTTCTCCTCACCTCGAGCCGAAATTTCCCCTGGCACAGCCTGAGGCTGTGTCCTCTCGTTCTGGTGCTGGCCACCTGAGAGAAGAGAGCAACCTCCTCCTGGCCACAGCCACCCCTCAGGTAGTTGTAGACAGCAATAAGGTCACCCCTGAGCTTCCTCTTCTCCAGGCTAAACAATCCCAGCTCCCTCAGCCTCTCCTCATAGGGCTTGTGCTCAAGGCCTCTCACCAGCCTCGTCGCCCTTCTCTGGACACGCTCAAGCATCTCAATGTCCCTTTTAAACTGGGGGGCCCAGAACTGAACACAGTACTCAAGGTGTGGTCTAACCAGTGCAGAGTACAGGGGCAGAATGACCTCCCTGCTCCTGCTGACCACACCATTCCTGATGCAGGCCAGGATGCCACTGGCTCTCTTGGCCACCTGGGCACGCTGCTGGCTCATGTTCAGGTGGGTATCAATCAGCACCCCCAGATCCCTCTCTGTCTGGCTGCTCTCCAGCCACTCCGACCCCAGCCTGTATCTCTGCTCATTATGATACCAAGCTACATATTTCCTATTCTTCAGTTAGGTTTTCCAGAATCTAACTGTGACTGTCAGATTCATGCCATCTCCAAATTTAGTTTCTATTTGATACAAATAGGAAAGCCACAAGAGCAGAAATGCAGACTGAAAACAAAGCTGAAAAAAAAATCCATTTGCGGTGATTGGGCACCCGTCAATGTACACTATTGATTTCAATTATCATAGTTAGTCTAATATTAATATGAAAGATCAAAGTTAGAGCTTTTCATTTAGCAAGACAGGGAGGGAGACTATACAGAGATCCATCAGGTCACTGTGTCTTATCTTATGTGAACAATCATTCATATTTATTCCTATTCACTATGCTTTCATAGTCCATCTTAAAAGCAAGTTGTGAGGTTTTTCTCTCCACTATTTAGATACAGATAGAAAGCTTCTCATTTAGGGCCTAAATTTATTCATGCCTCATTTATACAGATATTTTACTTTGTACTGACATACAATTTAGCTTAGATAAAGCTACTCTCAATAGGTACATGCAGGGAGAAAGAGAAACCTCAGCATGCCTTTTTTCCTAGGTTTATATTTTGTTGGCCTCCCTTTGTACACTAAAAAATAGGAGAAGCCATAAAACAGAACCTTGAAATATTTGTCAAACCCATTAAAAAAATAGCACTGTTATCACATTTTGAAGCTGTGAAATAAATGACCTAAAAACTTGAGTAGCAGCCTAAAGGATGGGAAATACCAAAGTGTGTAAAAGCAAAATGCAACTAGTTGAGGCTGACTTCCTCTGATGAATACAGAGGACTAATTTCTCTGATTACCAAATGGAATATTCAGCCCAGACGTCTTGTATCTGCAAAATTCAAAGACTTATTTGCAGAAACAAGACCTCTGAGCCTTAGTTTACTGAGCTCTGTAATCCACAGTGAACCAACAGTCCAGGCTATCAGCTGGGAAATTTTGGATGAACGAGTGAGAAGGGTTAAGGTGGATTCTGCATTAAATTTATACTAAGTGTTCCCTTTAAGCAACATGCAAAATTCATCTGAATTGCTAAAGCTAAGTGAAATAATAACAAGAAAGCATACCTGATATATGAGAGACCCATATAATGACTTGAGCAAAACAGGGGTGCAGTATTGCTTTCAGTGCTTTCCAAATGGAAATGCCGAACAGCCACATCAGGTTTGAGTCTGAACCACTCTGAACTACTATTCCAGCAATTTTCAAGCAGAAACCATGTGTGACTTCTCATGCTAACAGTTATAACAGATTTAATGTCATTTTAAAGGGCCTTTATCCTGTCTCACATCTGTCACATTAAACAATGTTCCATTCATAAACATTTATCTTTCTTCATTCCCAGGTTTCAGATTTCTCCTATGCCTTGCTCCAAATACCCCTCTTCTCAAATCTTAACAATGAGAGTTCAAGTTATACTGTCTTCCCAGCAGAGTAGGATTCAATGTGCAAACAAATCAGCAACATCCTTTAAAAGTAACTGATGCTAAACAGCTTACTACTTCTGCTTGCCAAAATATCACTGCATATTAATTCCACAATGCCCCTGCCAAATACATATGTGCATTGTTAAAGACCATGCATGTGCCACCTTTACATTCTGAATACAGATAAGGACACAGGGCTGGCACTGAATAACGATTTGAACACTTACTTAGTCTGAGGTGTACAGCCACAATTCAGCAGCTTAATAATTCACCACCACACATTCCACCACAGAAGAATTGATCTAGTTGGGGATGCCTCTGCTTACTGTAGGGTGTTTGGACAAGATGACCTGTAAAGGTATTCTATGATTTTGACTGCAGAAATATAACAAACCAGTTAACTAGTCACTAAGCAAAGTTTAAAAGCTCCTCAACATTTGTATTCCTCCAGGAAACACTCCTTTTGCTTTCCTTCAAGGAGCTGTCAGACTATGAAGCTCATTATGTCTGTACACAATTGGAGAAGTACAGCACAGGCAGCTCTACCAGCTAAAATGAAGATTCATGTGCCACTCTTCTTCCAGAACCTCTCGGTTCTTTTTTGATAAAGCCACAAGAAACGAGGATCATTGGGATTTTTTTCTATTTTCACTTGTAGCTAAATAAAATGTAAAGGAACATGCTGATACGGTCTATCATCTAGGACACCAAATTATTATCTCTAGGAAAAACTGATACTAGGTTGCATCCACAAGAGCAGCAGCAGCATCAGAGATATCCCACTCTACTCAGCACCTGTCAAAGCACATCTGGAGCACTGTGTACAATTTTGGTCTTCACTGTACTCTGGAAAGTGTCCAGAGAAAGGCCATGAGAATGATCAGAGGACTGGCAGATCCGCCATGTGAGGAAAGGCTGAGAGAGCTGAGTTTCTTCATCCTTGAGAAGAGAAGGCTTAGGGGAGGTATTATCATGTTTCACTACATAAAGGGTGGCCAACAAGAGAATGGAGTCTCCCTTTTCATAGAGAGTCACATGGAAAAGAAGAGAGCTAATGGGTACAAAATTACTGTTGGGGAGATGCCCACTGGACTACAGATGAAACTTCTTCACTGTGAGAACAGCCAGATGTTGGAATTATCTCCCAAGAAAGCGTTAGAATACCCCACTTTGGTCAGTTTTACAACTCAGCTTGACCAGATGCTGGGCCAGCTCACTTAAACTCCACTGTCACCTAGAAAGGTTGGGCCAGATGATATTTGGGGTTCCTTCATACCTGGCATTCTGTGATTATGCCAAGTTTACCAGCACTTTGCAAACAGGTCTTAACTACAGAAAATAAATGTAACACCCCCAAATGTAGGGAACCATCAGAGAATACCAGAGCCCTATATTTCTATCTATTAACTTTCAGCAGCTATGTGACCTGCAGTAGATTTCTATTATATTTTTTCCTCTCAGTAAGCTCGGAATATCATCATTATTTCACACTTATTTAAACCACTGGAAATTAAAATCTGTTGGTTGTTTGGAGTTTTGGTGGTTTTTTTTTTTATAACATACCATAAAAGCACACTTTAATTTTCATCCTCTCAATTTAAGGGACTGGCATCATGCTCTAAAAACCCAGACAAATGCCTAAAAGATGAATGTCCTTTCCCTTGGGAACTACTGCCTTTTGTACATTTAAATGCAATTCCTGGCAACACAATGAACAGTGAATAAATCTTTCTTAAAATGGCAACTGCTGGTTTATTTTACTAAGTTTTTTTGGAGGGAGATCTGGCACTTCTCTCTGTTTAAATTACCTTTCAAGGCAGTAATAATGCATCTGTGTTTGGTAATAGGAATCTTAAATTCCTTCCTGCTATTGTATAATGTTTCTGTTATTTTTTTTTCTCTTCAGAAGCTCTGCTGAAATTTCAGAGGTCTTGGTGTTGTCTGGGGGCAAAAATCAGTCCAGAGATAAGCAGAGGCAGTTACATGAACTTATCAAGTCCCATTTGCATTTACACTATGAAATAAATTTATCAGACTCCTCCAGAGAATCCAGAGAGGATGTTGAGGTATGATTTTCTGCAGTACAACAAAATGATTCCACAGTGACATGGTCTGACTGCATACTCACAAACATGACATTTTCAGGCTGTAAACTATTTATCATAGAATCACAGAAATGTAGAATTGTCAGAGCTTGAAGGGACCTCAAGAATCATCTATTTCCAACCTCTCTACAGGGCAGGGACCCCTCACACTAGGTTCACATTGCTCAGAGCTACATCCGGCTTGGCCTTAAAAACCTCCAGGGATGGGGCTTCCACCACCTCCCTGGGCAAACTGTTCCAGTGTCTCACCACCCTCATTGTGAAGAATTTCTACCTAACATCTAGTCTGAATCTATCCACGTCTAGCTTTACTCCATTCCACACTCCCCCAAGTCCTATCACTACTTGACACCCTAAAAAGCCTCTCAGCAGCTTTCCTGTAGCCCACTTCAGATACTGAAAGGCCACAATAATGTCTCCTTGGAGCCTTCTCCTTTCCAGACTGAAAAGCCCCAACTCTCTCAGTCTGTCCCCACAGAAGAGGTGCTCCAGCCCTCGGATCACCCTCATGACCCTTCTTTGAACATGTTCCAGCATGTCCAGATCTTTCTTTGTCACACTGGCTCCAGAACTGGATGCAGCACTCTAGATGGAGTCTCACCAGAGTGGAGAAGAGTATGTAGTACAACATACATGATTTTCTTGTTGTTCCTTATACTAGGACTTCACATCCTTCTCACTCCAGCGATCCCTTTCCAGCCTACTTCTTCCTTTATTCTACAATTAGCACTTCACAATAGTCTCCCCCTGAAGTTACAAGGAGACCTATTTCTGCACTGTCAAGTCATAACCTTGTCCATTTGACCTACACAAAATCACTTGTCCAAATCCTTTAATACTTTCCATCTCAACAGCTCACTCAGCTCACTTGTCATCCATACTGCTTGCAAACATTTCCTGCCATATCTTAGCTCTTAAGAACCTCTTCATGCAGCTAATTGCCTCCACACATACTCCTTCGGACTTAGTCTGATAATGAAATTATCCAAACTCCCCATTATATCATCCTGTGAGTTCTGGATTCCTAATGTACTAGGTACCTGCTTTTACTCAAGCAATTGGGAAGAGTCTTTGGAATAAATTTAATCTATAGTTAAACCTATTGAGCTCTCATTTAACATAAGAAACATGTAAAGCAATTGCCAGCTTAGAAGAGTAATTTTTAAAATCAAATGACAGTTGTTGGTTGTTTGGCACAAACAAAACCATCTGTCAAAATGGTAAAACACCAAAGAGCTAAGAGGAAATAACATTATACCTAAATGTTTCAAGATTTAACTGCTGACAAAATGTATTCTTGTAAATCAAAGGACAAAGTCTTAGCTTTTATTTGAATCAAAACACAAACCATCAAGTTTGGCCATTGTTCACATGAAAAATTTGTTCTCTGTTTTGACACCTGGAGACTGATTCATGTGAAGAAGGTGCTGCCTATATTAGCTTATATTCCTAAGGATTACTTGACTTTGAAACAGCAGAAAAAACAGTATTTCACTTGCAAGATCCTGATCTAACAAGCAGTACTGAATGCAAAATAGAGCTATGTTTTGCTGCCGAAAAGTAGAGTCAACAGTCAGAAGACAGGAAGGTAATTAAAGGTTTGGCTTAAAACCAGGCCTAGAACAGTTGTCAGAGACTCAAGGCATTGTTTTCTTAAGTGTCCATTAAATTAAATTAAAGCTACAAACACCCAAGAACCTTCAAACCAAAACAAACCATTTACCAATCCTGCTGTATGACCTGACATCATAGTTCTCCTGCTTTTATGAAGCTAACATCCACACTTGGATGATGGTATCCAAGGAAAGAATCCACAGTTCCACTGTTTTTATCCATCTCCCTGGGAACAAGTTAAATTCATCTGCAAAGGTTTACTAAGGTATTCCCTCTGTGTTTATTCTGGAGTTGGAGAGGTTGTTCCACATACCAATTGTTCTGCACTGCAGCTGATCAAGTGAATATTCAGGAGAATACCTTGTCAGTACTTAACGTGGCCTGAAGCAGTGCTCATGTCTGCTGGACTCCTTATCTGTGATCTCACTTACTGCTTGTAACAAGGCAGGAAAAGGTAGACGTGGGAGCACAAAACAGCACCAGAAATTTTCCTTTCCTACAGAGTCTCAGAATTTGTCTCTGACTTCTCCTTTTTCCTCATTTTGCTGTCTGCCACCCCCTAGAGCAGGAAAAAATGAACAAAATTATTCCATCCTTGGGTGGAAGTTATCCATAATTTTCAGAAAGGCAAAAGAATTACCTTTGCTCCCTAGTGTTTCACAGATTGTACTGGGTTGGAAAGGACCCTTAAAGGTCAGCTTGTCCAAACCCCCTGCGTTGAACAAGGACACCTCCAACTAGATCAGGTTGCCTAGGGCCACATCAAGTCTGATCTTGAACGTCTCCAGGGATGGGGCCTCAGCTTCTTCATAGAAAGGACTAATCAAACAGTGATTAGGAAGTCGTCATGAAAATAAAACAAGAGAAGGTGCAGCACTGATTGCAGAGGTGGGGGCAGGGGAGGGCAGGGAATGAGTAAAGAAAAAAAATAATACCGACAAAGGAAAAGCAACAATACAAAAAGAAATGAGAAGTGAAAGACTAATATAGAAGAGCAATCAATAAAGTAAGTGTAAATGAAAGAAGCAAAAAGAAACAACACAGGAGGAGAGAAACATGGATGCAGGAGTACTAAACGAAGTGCCACAGGTCTAGAGAAGACAGAGTAAATCTGTGCTCACTGGTAAGGCCTGCTGAGTAAATACAAGCTAAATATGTACAATCTAAATATTTCAATTTGAACCCTATACTAGTAAAGATAATTTCATGTGCTTCAAAACCAACTGCTTTAATACAGAAAAGCATTTTTTTCCCATGCAAAACTGAATTAAAGGTTCTTTGGCTATGGCATTTTCCCCACCTGGATTTATCATACATTTTTTTCTGATGAAAATAAATAATCTCCAAATTTGTCAAAATGAAAAAGCTAATATGACCTAGTACTGAAAAAGATGTGGGAGATAAGTAAGCAAAGCGGGAGTGAGAATTTTTAATTATTGCTACCTAGAGTTCTTTTAAAGTGTCATTACTTACTAAAGTAATAAGTTAATGTAGCATTCTGGGGAGAGAAGGCTTTCTGTTGATATTGATGAAAGACTGCACCCAAACCAAGAAAATGAGGAAAATCAAATTCAATAAAAACATGAACTTATTTTCTTTGATAATTCTGCTTTCAAATGTATTTCCTATCCCTACCATCCTACTTGTACTGGGATAAAATCTATAAATAGGGAAACTTGCCTCAGATTTCACAGAAACTAACAGCAGCTGCTTCTCGATTACACTTCACTCATGAAGACATTTACACCTGTGAGTGACTATTTTAATCAAGGGATCCCATTAGGTTATCTGCATGCTGGATTTTATCAAACTGTACACTCTGTAGCTAGCATAATGAAATTAGCACTTCCACCAAAGAGCCAGGTAGGGAGTGAACTTACTAATAAAAGGTAATGTCATGCCAACTTTTCCAAACAGCTCTTTTGTTTTGACTCTCCATCTGTCCTCTGCCAATACGGAATCCACTCCTCATCATGGCCAATCTGTTTATGAAGATGTCTGTTTCCAAGCGGTCACAGCCTGACAGGGGGGGGAAAAAAAAGCGAGCTATGGTACAGCCAGAAAATACTGAGAGTATTAAAATTAATGCCAAGAAAGACACTGCTCCCTACTGACTCATCTAGATAAGAGCAGAGAGCATTTTCCCAGTAATAAATTTCCTCAGTAACAAATTACTTATCCACAGATAAAAGAGCTTAGAACTATCAAACAAACCTCTGTAAACCAGTAGCCAGATACTTATTTTTTAAACAGAATTTAGATTAAGCACACAAAATGCAGTGCTGCGAGGAAAATTAAACAAGGAAGATGCTCAATATCTCCAAAGTAATGCCTCTTCTTCTCCTCTAAGTCTTAGAAAGGGAAAATTACAAGAAAAACAAATCCCACACAAATAAACCAGATAATATTTATTAATGATTACTGTAGGAGGAAGGATATTGAAATTCTTAGCAATAGATGGAACTATTTTACTCATTTTTAATCTGGCAGCTTCAGCTATGTGCAGCATTTCACCACCCTTCCTAATTTCATCTGAGATCTGAAAGTGGAAAGCTGGAATGGTGCCACTGCATATTAGCACTGATTCAGTTGTGTTTTAGAGACATGGGACAGAGCAACACCAGTAACACTTTCATGGACTTGACAGTTTGCAAAAACCTACCAAGATCTGTACTTAGATTGTTTTGATGTGCTGGAATCACATATAAGGGCTCGTCTAGCCAAGGAAATGCAAAAGAAGCTGGAACATCAGTCTTAAGCCTGATTGCTGTTCTCTACTAACTTCCCACAAAGTCACTTCCTGAGAGGTAAATGGGGTACTTCGTGGGTTAGTTTAAACCATTTCCAAAGGCAACGGCATTCCACTATAGGAAAACGCTTGTATTTCATCACTGCTCAGAAGCTAGTGAGAAATATCAGCCTTTCACTAAGAACTTTGTGCTGTTTTCTTATGTAGACACTACATTGATTTAAATGCTGGGGAAGGGAAATCAGAACTTCTGAACATTTGTCCAAATTTATCCAGATTTTTCCATCTACACAGACAGACGGACACATTTCCCCCCTTCTGTTTCTGATCTGCTTCTGACTGTAAATAATCCAGCTTTTTGCAAAAGCTCTTGTTTTGTGAATGAACCCTGGGCTAAATTTTCACTGCTGTCCAGGAGCTGGGTTTGCCTCTTTGCTTTAAATTTACACTAGTAAATAACTCTAAGCCCTAAAAACATGCACTCTACTTTACACTAACAGTTTACCTGGCTGGGAATGCATTCTGCATAATAAGACAAACTGTTTGCTTGCTGCATCGAGTAGTAGGCTGTTGAAAGGATTTGTGTTTTATGCTGGGCAGTATGATAGCAGATATTTCTCTTACACTATGTTTTGAACATGCACACAGGCTGGTAGGCTGCATAACAGTGTTTTCAAGCTGCTAGGCAGAAATAGGATAAGGAATGGCAGGACACAGATATCCATCTTGACAAAGTGGCAGCTATGGCACATTTAAAATCTTGCCAGTGGTCATTAAACTACAAGGTACAGAAGAACTTTGCAGGAGATGGCAGTAGGATTCTGCTTTCTATGAATGGATAGATATGTTCAAATTCTCGTTGCTGTGTTGGTTGCCCAGTTTAATACGCTGCTGTAAAATTCCATTATCAATGAAGATGTCGCAGCTTGTCACATCCGCCCTCCTCTCTCCGGCAAGAAATCAGGAAACAAAGGCAATTAAGAGTTCCAAGAGCCTGCCTTTTCCCAGCTGTACCATATCTTCCTCAGTTTAAGGTAGAACAATTGCAGGAAATGGTGGAATTGTAGCTTTTTTTCCTAGAAGGGGACTTTGAAACTTAGAAAAGCAACGCCTATCAGTGCTCTACTTACACAACCATGAATTGGAGGAAACTGGGCACATCAAGTGAATTTAAGCTGACTGACATGACACAGGACTAGATTGTCACTTCCTAAAAGGGATGGGCAAATACACTCCCTGGATGCACCTTCCTCTAACATTTCCTGTGCTTTTCCCTATTAACCCACTCCCAATATTCCACAGAAAAGTTTGGTATGTGAACACTCAAAAAAGCATCAAAAGCTAGCAGCTCTGGCACTGAAATGTTGTAAATGCAGGAAGAACAGACTTTTAAGGCAGACAGCTAAGAGATCAATCATGAGCAGCAGCTGAACCGACAAGCTCACTGCCTGATGTTGCAAAAACACTGCTGAAAAGCCCAGTGTGGGCCCTAACATTTTGGAGTTAAAGTAGCCTCTTGACTTCACAAGTCATATATAAATGCAAGCTTATTAAGCACTAAAGACACAGTGGGGGGAAGTACTGTGTTTGAAGCCATTAGTTCCTATGGAAAATTCATTATTAACAGGATCTGAAGCCACAGCTGACATCTTAGCAAGAGATATTTCAGATAAGGAATAGAGATTGAAGCGCAAGGCATTTCCTGGGGATTAATGACTGGCTGGTGAAAGCTAATGGCACCTGGCTGAGCTTCAGGCTTTGAAACCCAGCTGATCTCCAGGTCCCAGGAAATACCTTGAACTTCAATCATTAATGTTACTGTAATATGTCAATTAAATATGTACATGTGCACACAGGTCTACAGTGTTTTAACAGGGGACTTGCTGTTTCCGTTGGCATTCTCCAGGACATTGCTGCAGAATTAGAGCTCTGTAAATTAGCCAGCTTGAATCATTTCTCAACATGCCATTCATCTTATAATAGATTACATATGGTATTGCCACTTGCCAGGCTACAGCACAGACATTTTGCATCTATTTCTTCACATCTTCCTGTTTTAAATGTCTGCTTGGAGAAATAAGATCTCTGGGTCAAAACTAGATTTCCTCCTTTAATCACATTCAGTCACATACCTGCTCTGAATTGAGCCTGGAAGTTTAGTTGCATGTGGTTTACCTCCCAAGTAGTAATTTTAAATAGATATGCATTTTTTTTTTTTTCTTTTTGGACACATACTGGTCCAGAATAAGATTTTACACTCCTAATCTCTCAATATTTTGCCTATCCAAACTAGACACTGGCACTGCTATGAAGACAACCTACCCACTCCCACAGTAAGCAATCAGAGACTATTTCTGATGTGCATCCTGAATGTGACTTAAGCACACACTGATCCAAACCTAGGAGGAACTGTTCCAGGCACAGTGCTATGCTGACTTGCTTTTGTGATATAAGCTGGTGTCGCAGCAGTGCTTTATACACGCCATGCAGGAGGCAATTGCAGCATTGCACAAGAGTGCTGTGTCCAGCTCTGGAGCCCTCAATGCAGGGAGGACACAAACCTGATTGAGTGGGTCCAGAGGAGGACCACAAAAATGATCAGGGGAACTGGAACACCTCTGCTACAATGACAGACTGAGGAAGCTGGAGTTGTTCCACCTGGAGAATGGAAGGCTCTGGGGAGACCTAATAACAACCTCCCAGTACCTGAAGGGGAGCTGCAAGAAGGCTGTTTATGAAGGCCTTCAGTGATAAGACGAGGGGCAATGGTTTGAAATTAGAGAAGCATAGATTTAGACTGGATGTTAGGAAAATGTTCTTCACAATGAGGGTAGCTGAGCACTGGAACAGGTTGCCCAGGGAGATAGTAGACGCCTCATTCATGGAGATATTCAAGGTCAGGTTTGATGGGGCTCTGGGCTAGTGGAGGATGCCCCTGCTCTCTGCAGGAGGGTTGATGAGATGACCTTTAGAGGTTCCTTTCAACTCAGGTGATACTATGGTCATATCAAACAGATGCCTCTGCATTCAAGCTCAGAAGCAGCCCTGAAGGACATGGGAGGACAATGGGATACAGCTCTCCAGTGTTGCCACTTTTAACTTGTTGAATGAAACAGAACAAAGTCACATCTTTAAATTTACACAGAAATATTCTTCATGGAACTGCAACAGATAACTTTGACTACTGCAGTTTTCTGTGCTGCAGGTAAATAACAGCTGAACTCACTTTAGTTATTAACATTGTGGGGGCTTTTTAAAAAAATCACAAAGGCATTGGCAAATTCGGGATATTTGTCACTGAAGTCACTTCATTTTAGCAGTACTTTTTCATTCCTGGCCCAGGATGCATGCTCATAGCCAGAATAGCTCAGAGAAAAATCAAAATTTTATGCTCATTCAACAGAATTTGAGACTGAGGTGAAGAGGTTAAGCCTCAGACAAGGCCACACAAAAGGTCAGCAGAAAAACTGAGAGCAGAGGTCAATAGTTCTGATTTCCAGTCCCCTTAGCCTAAACACACAGCTCCTTTCCAACAGTTAGTTCCACAGGAATTCTCTCAACCGCAACCAACCATAAACTCCCTTTAGAATAAGATTCACAATCTCCTGGTTCATTATTAGTCTGCAAACAACAGGCAATTGGAAACACAACAATTTTGCAAGCTTATGGTTCTGTTTAATAACAAAAGTGTTCCTCGTGTGTAGTTAATAGTAAATATCAGTAATCCAACATTTTTACTCCTTCTTGATTTTTCTCATCACAATAAACACACACAAAGGAACTCTATTGTAGAATTTCTAACATTTATGTTCCTGCAGAGAGAATAAGCATAAACTGCACATATTCCTCCCCATGGGTAGCACAATACTCTACAAGTCCATTAGCAGTGCCAGGGTACCAGCTACAGCTACATATCATTTCCCAAAATGCAGGCCACTTCTTTCCTCTATTGAACTGCTTTATTTTTTTTCCCCTCCTCTTAGCTGTAACTTCATAGCCATGCATAGCACAATATACTCTTGCACCAGGTGTGGTCCTGAATATTGAAAAAACAGCTGCAGACAAGATTTGTCTCCTTTTTATGCTATACGCAATGAAGTGCAATTTTGCCTTTTTGCTCTCATGAGGAGAGCTCTGGGACTAATTTAATTGCAGATTTTTCCTTTTTCTCCTGCCTAACACAGATCCTGTTCTAATCTAATGACTAATGCTAGGGCCAGGAAAGGAACAAGTTTATCCCAGCAGGAACAAAACCTCAGGATGAAATAAAGGAGCTATTTTGTCAGTCTAAATAACTGAGAATTCAACTTTTTAAAAAAATGGAAATCGTATTAACATCAGTTACTTCAGATACAGTAGAACTGTTCTCTTTCTGTGTTAGTTTTTCATGAGTAAAAAGAATCAGAGTGTAAATTCTATGTGAATTCTGGTTGCCAAGCTTTTGATCTGCTGGTATCTCATAAATTATAAACTACAGAAATTTTAAACCATGCTCTTCTTCCAAGAAATTTGAAGAAAATTATTAGACAGGAGAAAATTAATGAAGAAATGTGAAAACAGAAGGATTATCAGAAGCAAAATTTTATGGTGTTACAACATTTGTCTCATCTACATAGACAAGCAATCAAACCAAAGTGGTTAGAGATATTTAGGTCCCAATTTGACTTATCCCAGTAGGAAGTTCAAACTGGATCCAAACTAAAAAAGAAATTAAGAACCAGAGACAGAGTATTACTGTGGATGGATTTGTCCAACATGTTATCTCCCTCCCTTAGGTTTAAGAAACAGAAGTGGGACTATATTGCTGCCAAAACCAGCAACTAGCAGCCCAACAAGAATGATGAAGTGCATTTTAGAGAGGCAGTGATAGTTGTCACTTGTAGCATGCTCAGGCCCTGGATAATGCAAAACCAGATAGAGAGGCACCTCTGCAGCCTGAGTAGCAAAGGATGGTCAGAACTGCCTTGGAGAAGAGGTGGTTGGTATTAGAACACATATTTTCTGATCCATCATTAAAGTCTTTGCACAATTATTACTGCCTACAAATTCCTGGAATAAAGTTCTCAGCACCATAGCACTATGCTTTCTGTAAGCACCAGGAACAGCATGTCCAAATAGTCAAGGCAAAAGGAGCCACTAAACTGCTATTAAGTGGATAGTTTACCCAGAAACTTCACCAGATACAGCCCTTTGCCACCTGCTTGGTAATTACAGGAATCTACAAGTCAGCTATCAGCATGAAAATCTCCAAAACAACAATTGAAGGTAACTGTGTACACACTAGCATCCAAGAAGTTTCTGAGTCACCAGGATTTCTATTTAAGGATTTACTGAGTGTTACAAGGCCTTCCCAATTATTCTGTAAAAACAATAACGAACAAAGTGGGTTACTGTCTTGTGTGCATTTTAGATTGTAACCACATCCTCTGCCATTCCATAACAATGTTCCAAAGTCTGCTTCCATGTAGCTCTTGCAAAGTACCAGATATTACATTTTTCTTTGTCAGATAAAATCTCATTTCGGGTTTCAGTTGTTCAGTCTAGTTTTTACACTGGAGGAGAAAGTTAATCCACTTCACAGGACATGTAAGCAGCTGTTTAATGAAGCTGCCAACAACCACCTTTTACGAAAGGATATAAATAGACAGAGTGGATTCTATTTATGAGCCTCCAGTTCTGAGCCAATGTTCCTTTCAATCCCTCTGCCAGTCTCAGAAACAAGACACAAGAATTGAAGCAACAAGAGAGAAAAGCTGACCTTCAGCAGCTGGGAGAAGCTGTGATGCAGGTCTGAATCTGCATGCCAGAGTTTTGGGAAATTTTGTCAATTTTTTTTTTCTAAATCCGATTCACATCTTGTGACTTGTAATCACTTCTTGGAATGAGGAAGAACAGTAGCAGAGCTGTGGATTTTGTATAGTAACAGAGAACTCTGGATATGCCCTCACATTTATGCCAAAGGATGTTTCTGTGAATATACTTTATGTCCTTTTTTGAAATCCAACCTCAAGACATAACTTCTGCACAAAGTTGTGTCGGTTTCAGTGTTAACTGGGATATGAAGTCAATACAGAATGTTGCCTGAACCAGTTCTAACACTCATTTCTTAACTGTGCATTTTGAATACTATGAATTAAAAGCACCACTTTCATTTTCCCCATCAGCCCATTCTTCAGTGCAGTGAAGGAGCATCAAGCAAAACTGGAAACCAAACCTGACCTGGTGAAATCAACAACAGCCACAGACTGAGAGAATGGTTATATTTCTAAAACAAAGCCTGTAGTTACTGAAAATTAACCACACTCCCGATGAGATTTGGTACGAACATCTAAAAACAGAGGAAAAAATAACTAAGTATACAAATTATGGATGATACAACTGCTGAAAAAGCAGACAGGACTGGCCAAAAGAGGAAAAAACTGGCAAGACCCTGTCAGTCAATAAAAAAATTATACAAGAAATAGAAGCTATATGACTTTTTTTTTTTTTTTTTTAATTCTGTGACCAAAAGATAAAGGCAGGTCTAACCAGAAGCAGATAATATGACTTTTGTCACAAGCCTGAATATCTGAAGAGGCTAACTCTCTTGGTATTTTTTTTCCACTTATTATGAACTGCAGAGTTCTGAACAGCTGATGTTTTCTGGATCCAGCAGGCAAACACGTCAGCAGGAGATGAACTACAGTACACCCAGTTATGTCAGGATTCTGCATGGCTTTTAGCACTGGGCGTGAACGGTAACTTCCAGGCATGTGAAACCCAGAATCAGAGGCATTTCTCACACCATTGTGGTAATAAAAAATCCTCACATTTAAAAAGCAACTTGCAGAGGGGGAGCTTACTGGGGGTTGATTATTATTTTCTTTTAATGGTGCATAAAATCCACTATTACTGCAAGAGAATTCTTTTGATGCCTCCTTGCTAAAGCCTCACTATTATCGTGTTGCCTGTTGTGTGTTCAGGGAAATCGTGCATGATGAAAATCAACTTGAGTTTTTACCATTGCAGTTCTGAAGACATGCCTGAGGAGGTGGAGCAGTCACCATCCCAGGAAGTGTTTGAGGGGAGGCTGGATGAGGCACTTAGTGCCACGATTTAGTTAATTAGAAAGGTTAGGTGATAAGTTGGACTCGATCTCGGGGGTCTTTTCCAACCAGGTTCATTCTGTGATCCTGTGAGAAGGTATTTTTCCGTTTATGGATTTCTGCAGTTTTCTACAGTTTCCCTGGAAATATTGTGAATCCAAGATTGAACAACAGAAGCCCATGTTTTAAGATAATTAATATTTTCATCTTCACAAAATTTGCATGCAAGTGACATTTGTATTTTTGAGGCTCTGTAGTATACACACAGCGTAACTAGGATGTCCTTGCACAACCTTAGCTATTCTCGAGGATTTGAATTACAGACTCTGACAATGATTCCCAGATTTCTTTCCTCCTCACTCACTTCCCTTTTGTTCACACTTGTAATTCAAACTGCTTCTACAGAATCTTCTTCAGACATCCTTCTGCCAAATGAAAATCTCCTCCCAGGTCATGTCTCCCCTCCACCCCACACACACACACACACACACACACCCCACCCATTTTGCTGTAACTGTCAACAATTCCACCACTGTCTCTATCCCACAAATCCTTGAGTACTGGTATCATTTTCAGCTCTTCTCCACTTGCAAAGGTTCCATGCGCCCAAGCACATATTTAACGTTAATCCTACTGCCCTCCACATAATCCCTCTGCAGGAAAGTTTCAAAATAGACATCAAATAAACACAGACTGGTTGAATGAAAGGAGGATTTACCAGCCATGGAAGACCTTACATAAACCTGACAGGAAAAAAAAAATGAGCTCTTACTCCTGTGAAACAAGTTGTCCTTGGTTGCTCATGCCAATTATTAATCTTCTGGTATAGAGCAATAAGAATGGTACAGAACGATAAGAATGGCACAGAACGGAAAATAATCATTAGCAAGTCAACAATACTTTAGGCACTTACTGAAAAAACACCATCCACATTAAGCAAGACAGCCTGCTGTGAAAGCCTTATGTAATATCAGGTCCTATGCCTATTTCATAGTTTGGGGACAGCTACATCTTTGTTACAGAACATATAAATAAATCACCCATCATAACTGGACTTATTTAGTCACTTCCTCATCTTAATTCTATCATCCACACAGTCTTAATTCATCCACTGGCACAAGCTCTTTGATTGCTACCTTTAAGTCTGACCCTATGACATAATTGAATATCTCCAGGAATGAGAACTGAATATCTCCATGTCCCTGGGCAGCCTGTTCCAGTGTTCCACTACCCTCACTGTAAAGAACTTGCTCCTAACATCGAATCTAAATCTGCTCTTCCATGGTTTGAAGCCATTGCCCCTCATCCTGTCATTGCAGGCTTTTGTAAACAGTCTCCTCTCCATCCTTCTTGTACACCCCCTTCAGCTACTGGAAGGCCACTATTAGGTCTCCCCAGAACCTCCTCTTTCCTAGGCTGAAAGATGAAAAGCCTTTAAGCTATGATTTCAAGATTGTTTTGTCTTTTGAATGAAAGTGTTAAGAAAGGGGTTGAATCTGGGTTAGAAGCAAGTTGTAGTGAAGCTGATATAAAAAAAATATTAAATCACCTATCAAATATATAAAGAAATTTTCCCCAAACTTATTTACAATTAACACACAGGGATTCTATTATGTGGACAGTAAAATTATTTTTGCAGAATGTATATATACAGTCAGATAAAATTTAATAATTTAGGAAGGGGTTTAGAAAATGTTTACAACTGGAGAGTCTTGCAGCACAAACTGCTGCTTAAAGGTTAAACAAACTTTCACAAACTTCAGAAAAGAGAGTCAGTTTACTCACTGGTTAGAGTCTCAATATTTGTAAACCAAAAGTATACATAGAACCATAAATGAGAAAAAATATAGTCCCAGCCAGGTGGTGATGATGTGGTAGGCTGTGCAAGTTTGAAGCAGGCTAGAATGTTTTGGTGAGAAGAACTAGATTACAGGCTGTGGAAAGAAAACAATGGTGATGTCTGCTTCACTCACAGTCTTGCTGAGATGTATAGGAACAAGAAACAAAAACATTAGATAACCACTCTGACTGGGCATTCACTCTCGCTTGGGCTGCTGGCTGAGCTGCATCTCTCTAACACACCCTCCATTTTGGGCTAACCCACTTTGCTTCTTAACCTCTGGCCAAACCTCCATTCTTCCTTGGGACTGGGGTAAGGTTGAGAGGGGTGGGGGGAAAGTGCAGGGGTGATTGAGAGCCCCTCCTGAGGACTCAGGTTTCTGGGAGGGGGTAATGTTTCTGTATTACCTTTTACCTTGTATATTTCTGTATATAACTGTACCTACTGTAAATATCTGCTTGTATATTGTGCTAGCTGTAAATAAATAGCTTCATTCATATTCCCAGAGCCGGCTGAGTCTAGTCTGGGTGATTTCTAAAGTGTGGGGGGAGCAGGGAACACCCAAACCATCACGCAGGCCTTTGCTGCTTCTGTAGCTCAGATTGAGCACGTTGTCTGAGAAGATCCACAGATGCAAGGCAAACCCTCTGTGGCTCTCAGGAGGTCATCAGAGCAGTCAGCCACCTGGGCAAAGCAGGATCCAGGCCTGTGGGCTGAAGCAATCCACTTGGATGCTGTGCTGTGAGGGTTTGGGTATTACTCACTCCCCACTCTTATAATATCACCCAAACTAGACTCTGCCAGCTGGAAATTAAGGAATGAAGGTTTATATTTACAGCTTAGCACAATATACAAGCAGATATTTACAATATATACAGAAACATACAAGTTAGAAGTAAGAGAGAAAGACAATAACCCTTCAGACCTCAGAGTCCCCAAGAAGGGCTCCCAACCACCCTTCCACCTCCTTTCCATCTCCTCTATGTTATCCCGTACTTTGCCTTATGTGCAAGGTGAGTTTGGAGGACCAACCAGGTGGGTTAGAAAGCAGAAAGACTAGTGACACAGAAAGAAGGAAAGTTCAGGCAGCAGCTGCAACAGAGACCCACTGTTATCATCTATGTTTTGTGTTCTTGTTTTTATACATCTCAGCAAGCCTGTGAGTGAAGTAGACATCACCGCTGTTTCCTTTTCACAGCCTATAATCTAATTCTTCTCACCAAAATATTCCAGCCAGCTAGACAAAGCAGGCTGCAAAACAAGGCCAAATACAGTGTCTGTGATAGACTGAGAGGCACTAAGGCCCCTGTCTGCAATACTGTGCTTCTTCCCAGGGAAGAAAGGGGAGGGGGGGTGGCAACCACAAGGTGGGTATTTAGGGTATGTATTCTAGGTATAATTTGGATCTTCCACCACAGAAAGAAACCACAAAAAGGAACTTGAATAGGTTCTGCATTCCAGTTTGGAGCTCCCGGACTGCAGCAGCATCTCCTTGAAACAAACATTACCATAGACAAGAGTAACATGCACTAATGATGGAACATTGTAAGCTGAAACAGTTACAACACATACAGTATGAAAAATAAGGGATTCAAGCCTTTTTGTTTCCTTTAGTCTATCTTAATTCAACATAAAGTGAACAAAATGACCCATCATGTTCATTATTACCTGTTCTAGTGGGAGGTGTCTCTACCTATGGCAGGGGGTTGGAACTAGATGACTTTGAGTTCCCTTCCAACCTAAACTATTCTGATTCTATACCTCAGAAATTCCTCAGATCAAGCAAGTATAGTACATATTCTGCATTATCAAGCTGAAGTATTAAATTTGAAAGATAAACCTACTCTAACTTTCATGAATGTGCAGCATTTTCAATTATAAGTTAATCTTCCACATATATTTTCAAATATAATCAAATGTTGGCTTAAGGATTATAAGTTGCCTGAAATAAGATGAATGGGGCCTGATACTTAGCAGAATTTTCACTTTATAAAGTCAGAATTTGCTCTTCTTGTCTAACCTCTCTGCTGTTATTTTTTTCCAAGCTGTTGGACTGAATGAAGTGGTTCTATTCAAAACCATAGCATGAAGCAGAAATGGATTTTACAGAATTAGCAAAGAGAAAATATGAATCCGAGCCTACCAGATCAGGAAAGTGACAAAGACAAAGCAGAAGAGTCCCTGGTAATAGCTGCAGCTTACTGCCAAGCATTGCTCTGACAGACAGCTACAGCTTCTCTAGTTTCAGATAAGAACCATCAAGATGATGCTCTTTGCCAGAATTCTTAGATGTTTTTACATAGCCCTAAATATTATTCACTGGCTGACAAGAAGGTTTGGGTATGATACAGATATTTAGCATTTATCTCGTATAAATGGGCAAAACATTGCCTAACCTTGGTATTTCTCAATCAGTGAGTATCATAATTCCCTCAGCACTGACTACAAAAAATTTGTCCATGAAAATATTTTCAACTTAGAGGGTACTATCATTACTGACTAACCAATCTGACTTGTGAGTTTTGATTAAGAAAATAGTTTCCATAAGTACCCATGGAATATATTCCATGGAACACAGCACTTGCTTTTAAAGCAGGCGGGGGAGGAATCTCAAGAGATTAAGTCTTGTCTCCACTGTCTTTGAACTTATCTCTTCCTAGTTCATAGATGTTTTCAGTGTCATCTTTATAAGTACCATCTGAGTTTGTCATTGTGCATTCTGCTTTCCCATCCGTGACTCAGTGGTTTCTATCAGTTCAGCTCATAAACAGGACAAGCAAGCAAGCCCAGAGCCATATGGGAACATAAGTGCAACTAATTACTGATTTGTTTTAGTTTCAGCCAAACTTGGACTTGATCCTAGTACTTTCTTCACAGAAGCCATTTTTCACATGCTCAGGCAAAGCAAAGGAAAATTCAGTTGAGATTTAAGCAGTCAATGCATAGTTTGCAGAATGCCTATTTCTTAGAGCTTAGAAGGGCCTGTTAATGACTTAGCTGCCCATATCCACAGACTGGTATTAACACCCACATTTCCTACTAGGGAATACATTTAGATAAAGCTTAATTATTTTTGAGATGCAGAGGTGATGAGAGAGCCAATCCCAGCACAAGCCCATTCACAAGCTTAATTTTTCTGGAAACAGGCAATGGTTTGTAGTGAAATATACTCCATATCAGCATAGCCCTGGAGCATAGGTCAGGAAATAATCTTCTCTCAGAGAAAAGTCCTCCAGCAGCCACAATTGCTCAGTCAGCAGACCCCACATAGATACTGTAGCAGAGAATCACATAATCATAGAACGTTAGGGGTTGGAAGGGACCTCAAAAGATCATGTCAGAGCAGCATCACCTAGAGTAGGTCACACAGGAATGTATCTAGATGGATTTTGAATGTCTCCTGAGGAGACTCCACCACCTCTCTGGGCAGCCTGTCCCAGGGCTCTGTCACCCTCACAGCGGAAACATTTATCCTTATGCTCGCACGCACCAGCTTGCACCCATTGCCTTTTGTCCTGTCATTGAGCATCTCTGAGCAGAGCCTGGCTCTGTCCTTTTGACACTGCCCTTCCCATATCTATAAACTCAAATGAGGTCACCTCTCAGTCTCCTCCAAGCTAAAGAGACTCAGCTCCCTCAGAAGATACAACTGACAACATAGTAGCCCTTCCTACAGAGGGGATGTGCTATAAAACAATAACAGACATCCACCTGGAGGAAAAGTCTTACAACTACAGTTTTAAAACCCAATTTTACACTACTTCCTGGTGGTTCTTCAAGATTTAAAAATCTGGTTATTTAGTGGTTTTGTTGAGACATCTGTAGCATGGGTTGTTTTCCTGTTGGATTTGTTGGATTTTTTTTCCCCCCCAATAGTTAACTTTCTTTTGTTTTCCCTGCAGGAGTTTAACCCAAAAATTAAACAAAAACTTCCCAGAACGTTTGTGCATTTAAAGATCATTTAAAGAAAATACACACACAAGAAAACGACAAACCAAATGACAAAGCTGTGAAGGATATGAAAGCAGTGCACACACACACACAAAACCCCCAAACACCTTACAAAGCATCAGACAAGATGAAGAGAGAAGGAGCACCACCAAGAAACACAGAAACATTCAGGTTGAAAAAGACTCCCAGGATCACCAGGGCCAATCATTATCCCTGCTCTACAAAGTTCACCCCAGGCACCACATCTAAGTGACCTTTAAGCACAACCAGGTGACCCCACCACCTCTCCATTCCAATGCTTGACCACTCTTGCTGGGAAAAAGTGTTTCCTAATATTCGATCTAAACCTACCCAGTGGCAGCTTGAGGCCATTCCCTCTTGTTCTATCACTATTTACATGTGAGAAGAGACCAGCAGCAAAAGAAGATACGCAACTGGAAATTTCATAGTTGAGGAAACAAGATGAAGAGTCACATGGAGTAATTTTTCCTTTGATATTCTATTCCAGAGGAAAGAGAATTATGTTTTCTAAGTGAACCTCACTAACACTTGCTTCGAGATGCTGAAATTTTGCTGCTTCTGGATGACATTCATACATTGACAAGTTTTTAGAGCCTTGCATTTGGTATTCATCCAACTGAAATAATTTTCCTGTCATTTGAAAGCATTTTTTATTTATTGTGTTTTTACGCTTGATATCCTGACAAAACTAGCACCCACTGTTCAGAGGTCATAGAAATTTTTCCTAAACAATATATCAGCACATAATGTTCATAATAGATGGCTCCACTGAGGCACAGAAGCTGCAGTTTGAGGAATACAAGGACTAGAACAATTAGGAAAATTGTTCCTCTAAATTTCAGACTTGTATTCTTTCATTTCAAATCTCTTCAGAATCAGCACAAAGAAACAGCTCATCTTTCTCAACACAGCTCATCTGGACAAGCTTATGATTTCACTCAGAAAAAAAAAAATCAAAGCCCTTCAAACATTACAAAAACCAGTAAAATGAAGAGAATAGCATTTGTGCAGAAACAAACAATTGAACACAACATTTGGCTTTTATTCCCTTGCTTGATTCATTGAGAAGATGGAAGCCAAAATGCCTTTTCTTGTGTGTTTTTTGTTTTAATTTAATGCCAATATCAAGGAAAAAAACCATTTGGTTATTCTACACAATATTATAATTGAAATTGCCAGAGAACACAACATCTTTTGCACAGAGTACTGAATGTACCCTGCAACTTTCTCAGGTTTTATTTTCAAAATTAAAAGGGCTACTTGGTGCTTTCTTTAATGTCTTTCCATAGAGACAGAGCTCTTGTAAAGGATTCAGTCTCTAAGACACCTTCTCTTACCATCTACTTGGCAATACTAAAGATTCAGTTTTGTTTGAAGGATGTAAGTCCTGTTAATTTTTCTGGACTATAGTGAATCGTTTTAATATCTAGAGTGAGAAAGTCTGAGATCTGAGAGGTGTTTTTATGAGTGTTTTATTAATGGACTATTTAAACACAAAAATCACTGCACAAGGTAAAAAACATGGAAGGGAAAAATTCTAATTCTCCATCCAGATTCCCCTACAGATTATGCTCATTGCCAGGATTGTTCTGCTTTTTAAATGGCAATTGAAATCATCTGGAAGATAGTGCAAGACTTTTGTGCACCTCGATTTTTACAAGGTTTTATTGTAAGCTGTGAGAACTAACTGACAATCTCAGTTTTACTACACAATAAGGCTAAAATTCCATAAGTTTTTAAAAATCCCGTGTGTGATCAGGTTTTTCTTTTCATGGCTAAGCCAACGCCGACAGAACACAGATGCTCTAACATGGAATCTGCAGTGTGACCTTCAGAATTTGCATCAAAGAAGAGGAGAAAGACACAGATCTCCTGTTTTTTGCATCCATTTTTAAAACAACATACTGATTTCTTTTTTATGCTAAACAAGTTTTCTAAGTTTTTCTGACTCATTATCATCTTCCTCAGGATAAATTTAAAAAAAAAAAAGTAACATTGGCTTCAATATTTTGTAAATCTGGGTACAAACAATTTAACTCATGATCTCTGTTCCCCAGATGGCATGCATCACTATAATACTACTGATTACACTGGAGCTACGACATTAATATCTAACATGTCCTTGAACTAGGAAGATTTGTAACAAGGGAAAAAGCTTCCAGATTAACAAGCAGAGGACTGCAGTCAGTTAAGAAAAAGCTACACAAATGCTGTATTTATTTGCAATTTGGCAAAAAGTGTCCTGAAAATTTAAAAATAGCTGGAAGAATGAGATGGAAAAGGACAAATTTGCATTTCATAGGTACACCCACTGGATTTTATAAGAAGTTCTGCAATACGATAAGTGTAAGAAAAGTTTTCTGTCCTTGTAAGCTGTTGCTTCTTGGGAGCACACACTGAAAACATGCAAATATTCAGAAAAAAAAAAAAAAAAAAAAGTGAAACAGCAGCAAAGCAGACAATTACATAGTTAGAATAGCAGACAAGAAAATTCAAGTAGCTACTGTGTATAGCAAGCAGTTTGCAAGTAAGTGCCCATTAGCACACTATAAAAACTTGAGATCCCTCTGAAAGTAATGCCTGCTGACAAATCTTACAGTCATTCTGATACCTGTTCAGCTTGTGGCTGCGGCACAGCACAAGTGAAGCTTCCTTGCAAACAATCCTTTCCGTATTGCAATCTGACACTACAGGTGTTGGGCCATAAATACAAAAGCAAGTACATAAAAAAAGTTTATGTCTGTTATAAGTAGAACTTGTAGCTATTCTAGAGTAACAAAGGATCTAAAGTATCCTGATTACTGTTTTGTCCTAATAGCTTCTGAGTGTTAACATTTTTCTTCTGTAGTGACAATTGCATAAATCGGACAACTTTAAAATCAGGTAACAGACAATTTCAAGTGTTGCCTAAGTAGAAATGATAGTAAATAACAGAGAACAGGAAATACATTCACTAAGCAAACATGGATATGATCCTTGTTGGCTAGACCATTGCTCCACCTAAAATAGCAATAGAACAAGGGGAAAGACATAACTGTCCTCGGAGCAATCCTTATGGCTTGGCTGCCATCCCTCAGAGCCAGGAAAACAAACGAGTGGCCTCCACAAACACTGACAATCGAGGTGGCTGTTCCACTCAATTGCCAAGCTTCTTTTAGCTTTAAGTCACCTTTTCATCTCTTACCTTAGCTATATATTGTTCATATGACACCCACGTGAACATAAGACATGCTATAAATCAGTGATTCAACTAAAATGCCTGAATAAAAAATGATATAGGAAAGCTGCTTCCATCAGATGTTCTCTCCCTAATCAAACAGTTCTTACTTGCCTGAGGTTTGTTCCAAGTGTGACAGGATATTACACCTCCCATACCAGAATACATTTCTGCTTAACAAATTAATTCTAAAGGGTGTGGTGGTGGGGAGGAAGCAGCCCTCTAAAGCTACCCTCTGGCAGCCATATTCAACCTTAGTCAGATATACTTCAAGGAAGGCATACTTCAAATATTCTGTCTTTAGGGATTTTGATTCTTTGATTGTGTCTATGTACTGTCTCTTCTTACAAACATCAGAAACAAAGCTTAGTTGTACTGATCACACAGCAAGTGTGTAATCCATTAAACAGTAGCTTTAAGAACAGATACAATCATTTAAATCTGTAATTTGTCTATGTCTTACTTTGATGATCTCGGAGATCTCCTCCAACCTGGCTGATTCTGTGATTCTACACCAACATGACACTGAAATTGGGATTGGCAACTAGAAATTAAGGAGGACACTGGAATCAGCAACTCAAACAAGGCAGTGGCAGTCAAATAAGCATCAGGTGTCATTCAGGACAAGTATGAAAAATCAAGACAAAGTGCTTTATTTTGTGACTGCATAAAATCTTGCTGTACCCACATGCTGAGTGCTGAATGAAGCTCTGATCACACCTGAAAAGGATGCAATCAACACAGAAAAGGACCCTGAAGGGCAGTTGTAAATATCAAGTGGATGGAATAGCTGGCTCATAAGGAAAAATCAGCTGAAACTCTTCAATGGGAAAAGGGAAAACTGAAAGGGGACAATACAGAATCACAGAATATTAGAGGCTGGAAGGGACCACCAAAGATCAGAGTCCACCTTCTCTGCCAAAGCAGAATGGCTCAGGGTAGTCTGCACAGGAATGCAACCAGGTGGGTTTTGAAAGTCTCCAGAGAAGGAGATTCCACAACCTCTCTGGGCAGCCTGTTTCAGGTCTCCATCATCCTCATTGTAAAAAAATTTCTCCTCATGTTGAGGTGAAATCTTCTACATTCAAATTTGTACATATTGTTCATTGTCTCTTTGCTGCAGACCGCTGAAGAGAAAATATATATATTATAGCTAAGATTCATGTCACCAAGGTTCAGAGAAAGCTTAGAAATTGTAGAATCAACCAGGTTGAAAGAGACCTCCAAGATCACCCAGCTCTGTCCAATCAACTAGATCATGGCACTAAGTGCTTCATCCAGACAAATATTCTTTTGCAGAGTCACCATCAACTCCCCTGGCTGGTTCAGTTCTGGTGCATTGTGGAGTCAGGTGCGTCTAGCACAGGGCAACATGCATAGAGGTCTGCTACCAAACTTCTGCCAAATATGCCCCATACAGAGAGCAGGAACCATCCAGTTTCATTTTCTTCCTGAGTGGCTTCTCCTTGGCACTGCTGGAGGCACTGCTGTGCTAGACAATACCTCATGGTACTTTTCTCAGGAAAGGTTTGTTCCCTACATTAAAAACTGCTGGGCTTTGAGCAGTGTGGCATTTTTTCTTTGACTATGCTTTCAGCCAGGAATATTCAACTCCTCCGATTAAAAGTCAAATACCACTTGGATACACATATTTGCTCAGGGCTTTGATGAAATGAAGTGGATTTTGAAGAAACTTCAACACATATCCATGGATGTCTTACTTAAACGTTTATGCTTGCTGGGGAAATTAGCATTTCAAAATCCACAAGAAATGGCCATCCAGGTGAATGAGAAAAAATAGAATAGGAATATTCCTATCAAGTACTAAGCTTTAAACATCTTAATTACCATGTTCCTAAAAACAAATGTCAGTCTCCATTTTTGTAATCAGATTAGAGTTTCCACTGCATGCAACCTCTGTTTGCACTCAGATTAAATAAAAATAGATGTGTAAAACAGTTTAGCTCAAACCATCTTACTTATTTGTTATATCTTTTAACTAGCATAGTTTAATGGAGAGAGTTTTCCTTTTTTTTTTTTTCTGTTTTTATTTTCTAGTTGAATTTCTATTTTAAAATCAATGTGATTAAAGCTCCTCTAACCATAAATTTCCTGGAAATATTATTTCAGTGGCTTTCTTGTCTGAAAGAAAACTTGCAGCTGTTGTGTTTTGACAAATTTTGGCAGGGATGCATTTTTATGTTATGAATTATGTCACCATCTTGTGACAAACTACAGAATAATTTTGGCTGGGTCAGTTTTGGTCTAGACCTCAGTTATCTGCATTTAAACCTTTGATTAAAATGTATCTTTAAAAAATGTCCACAGATGTAGACAGCAAGGTAAAAGCAATTCCTTCTGTTTGCTTCAGAACAGTTAACTCATTGTACCAAACACCACCATGTATTTCTTCTCAATAGAAGCATTTAATGAACATGTGGTGTCAGAGTTACATGGAAGCTCAATATTCACCTTCATTGCCTGAGAAATACTTCCCCCAGCACAAGTTGTATCTGCAGTAATTGTTTTCTAGTAGAAGAATTTTGCTTTAAACAGGGCTGCTCCCATGCATCAATTTTAGCAGTCAGCAGTTGCCTAAGGCCTCAAAATGAGACAGCGAAAATCACCATTAAAGCAGAGGCTGTAGGAGAAGCTCAGGGGAAAAAGCCCATGCAGCTGTTGGGCATCCCTCCAAAAGGGCTGGGCACAGAGCAGGAGAGAAGTGGAAGCACACAGAAGAGGAGGCTGAAGATTGACCAGGCTGCCACCTCCACAGAATTGAGTTTTGCCATCCCCAGGCCTGAGGATTAAATAAGTTAATTCAATTTGTTTAATGAGGTGGAAAGCTTCTAACAAGCCCTGCTTTTAAATGTCTGGTCAGGAATACAGAAATCTCTCTAAAGCATTGAATCTACTACTTGCAGAGAAGAGGAAATGTTCCCTTGGGGTAACAATTAAGGATGGTGAGGGACAAAAGGATGCAGCCCTGTCAGGAACCTTAGCAAAGCAAAGCATTTTTCATTGGAGTGTATAGTCTTCCCAGAAACATTAATTACCTTTTCCATCTCCAAGGCACACTCTGCCCTATTTGGGAGCAATCCAGGTAGGAGGCTGGAAATCAGGTTTCCACTTAAAGGGTGTTTACAAATATTTTTCACATAGCTCTGATTTATTTTTCTGGAGGAGTAGATGAAGGTTCTGCCTTCAGATTATTTTCTTCCTGAAAGATAATCACAAAGAGGATGAAAAAAAATTAATTTGATATTATTGTGATGTACAAAATATCCCATAGTCCTACAATAAAAACTCATTTTTTTTCTACTTAAAAAGGCATTTGTGGAGCTTTACAAATCACTGAGGACACTGAAGGTATATGCTAAACAGAGACTACTAACAAAAGCCTGGTTCCAACTATATTCCAATTATTCTCTGAGCCTTGACAGGCAGCTTTTGAAAGCATATGGCATTGTAACAAAATGTTTTCAAATAAATTCACCTTGTCTTTTTTTTTCCTTCAGTGAGTGACATTTGGTCAGTGACTCTGACTCTCATGAATTTCAGCAAATTACAGTTCCCCAAATGGAATATTAGATTTCTGTCTAACAGATTATGATCCCCTCTGTGCATTATCTGTCATCTTCTAAAAAGACAAATATTCTTCAAGAACACATTTTTGGCCTTCAAAGATCCAATTTTATTTGTGCTGTGTGAACTCTTTCAACTTGGCACAATAACAGGGGAAATGTGGACTCTGCTATGCCATTAGAAATTAATTATACATAAAAAAGGAAAGCAGTAATAGAGAACGTATTTAGTAGTTCAACAAATACAAAACATCTCCGAATCCTTTTCCCAAGAGAGATAAAATTATTGGTATGGGTTCTGAGTCATGCAAGCTTCAACTACAATAAAGCTGAGACACTCTTTTCCTTCCCCTCCCCACCTAAAGAAACAATTCCATAAAGCAAGTCATGTGCTATAAACCAGCAGATACATTTCTTCTAATCATAATTCCATATGCCAAATGCCTTGGGGTTTTGCAATGAGGAATTCTCTCAACTGAAATCAAACAACCAAGAATCAGTTTTCTCCTTTTCAGCTTTTTCCTTTTAAAATATATAATTTCTGGTCTTCATGCACTTGAAAAGTGCAGGGAAAAACAACAAATCAAGGTCAAGAGGCTCTTAAGAAAGAACTCCAAATAGTGAGTTTCTAGGGTGTGAGGATTATGGAAAATAAGCTCAATAACAGTTTTCTAGCCAATTGATAAAACAGTTCTTTATATGTGTCAATTCCATGGTTTTATCACTAACCATAATCACAGAGTTTGATTTCCCCTTTTGCAGATGTACAATCCACATTCCAAACTGTCTGTTCTTCCTTCTCAACATTACTAAGCCTCTTCTCCTATGACACCTGAAGTGCTGTAATGGATGACAGAGTTGCTCTCAGGTCTTGTAAACAATGTACATGTGCTGGCAGTGTGCGTGTGCATCCCAGGCAGCCAGGTATGTCAGGCTGCAGCATGAGCAGTGTGGCCAGCAGAGCAAGGAAGGGAATTCTTCCCCTTTACTCTGCTCTCCTGAGATCCTGCCTGGAGTACTGTGTCCAGTTTGATCTCATCGTATTGAGGGCTCCAAAACTGTTGGAATGAGTCCAGAGGAGATGCTCGAAGAGATGGAGCACCTCTCCTACAAGGACAGGCTATGAGAGTTGGGGTTCTACAGCCTGCAGAAGAGAAGCTTGTAGAAGGCCTTCCAGTATCTGAAGGGGGCCTACAGAAAGACTGGAGAGGGGCTGTTTAGAAGATCTTGTAATGACAGGATGATGAGTAACGGGTTTAAAATGGAAGGGGAGAGATTTTGAGTGGATGTTAGAGAGAAGTTCTTTCCAGTGAGGATGATGAAATACCAGAACTGGTTGCCCAGGGAGGTTGTGGATGCTCCCCCCCTGGAGGTGTTCAAGGCCTCCCTGTTCTAATGGGAGATGTGTCCTGGAGTCCTGTACCCCTAAATTCCTCTCCTGCCCGGACTTCGGGAGGAAAGGGGAAAAGCCGCCTGGTTTCCCTCCCCCCTCGCCTGCCCTGCAGCCGTGAAGGGGGGGAGGACTGCCCCGTGAGTTCCTGCACTGGAGCCAGGCTGGGATTGGCCGTGCGCTTTCGCGCCTAAGGTGTGGTAACTCTGCCCTTTGTCTAGCCAAGGTTATAAATATTGGGGGTCTTCCCGCCTTTGGGGTTCCTGCTTTGGAGTTTGCCTATGCCTGGACGTATGTGTCTGCCTGAGCTCACACACTCCCCTGTGCCCGGACTGCAGAGAGACCTTCAAAGGATTTCGCTTTCCTATTGACACCTCTGTGTGCCTAACGACCCTTAACGATTCACCTGCAGCCGCTGGAAAGAAGAGGAAGACAGACCGCACGAGTCAGCCTGAGTGAGTTATTTGGCTTAGCTTAATTTAGTAAGAAACCGCTATTAATTAATAGCTGAGGCCTTTTCCAACTTCTGACTTCCAATATAGTCAGATTATTGACAGTATCCCTGTAGTTTAATTCTAATGTGACTGAATCTGCTTATTAAACTAAATTAATCTTTGTATATATAGTTGTGGGGGCAGGTTTTTGGGAAAACAAAAAATAACTATTTTTGATAAATTCCTGACTCGGCCACGTATTAATTCCTGCTCTCCCCAACAAGGTGTCCCTGCCTATAGTGGGGGGTCAGAACTAGATGATCTTTGAGGTGTCTTCCAACCTAAACCATTCTATAATTTGTTATAAGTCACTTTTCTTTTGACATTGTTTTCCTGGGCAACATACTACACCCAGGAACTGGAACACAGCAGGGGCTATAGTAGGACTCTGCCCAGGATTTTCCTGCTAATTCAAAGAAGGCCACTTGGCAAAACACTCGCATGCTTGTTAATATAGTGCAAAGTATGAGGGGGCCAACAATAAGCCAGTAAGAATACTACATAGAAGTACCTTCTATTAGGTACTATCTGGAAAGACGAGTAGCTAACCTCTGCTGAAAGGACAAGAAGAAAATGCTCTAACTCCTCATTAAAGTCCTGATACAACCCACTGAAATCACAGCAGCCCCTTTTTCCCAGACTCAAAAACAACCGTCTTCGTCTGGACACAGAATAAGGCTACCAAGTACTCATCCTGCCCAAATTTACCCAAGTTACAATAATAAAATTAGCTACAGCAGCAAAAGAAATAGGAAATAAAAACTAGAGTTCTAAAGCCTCCAACAGAAGGAGGACATAGAACTGTTGGAGTGAGTCCAGAGGAGGGTCACAAAGACACTCAAAGGGCTGGAGAAGCTCTGCTATGAGTACAGAGTTGGGGCTCTTCAGCCTGGAGAAGAGAAGGCTTGGAGGAGACCTTGTAGTGGCCTTCCAGTATCTGAAGGGGACCTACAGGACAACTGTGGAGGGACTATTTACGAGGTCTTTTAATGACAGGACAAGGAGTAATGCACTCAAACTGGAAGAAGGGACATTTACACTGGATGTTAGGAAGAAGTTATTTTCAGTGAGGGTCATGAGACAGTGGCACAGGTTGCCCAGGGAGGTTGTGGATGTTTTCTCCCTGGAGGTGTTCAAAGCTAGGTTGGATGAGGTCTTAAGTAACCTGTTCCAGTGGCAGGTTACTTAAGGCCATGTCCCTCTTGCACCAGACCTATAAATTCTTCTGAAAGTGTCACAGCTCCTGCCCTGGCAGAAGCAAAGCAAAACACAGATCTGAATTTTAGAATACCTCTAAGAGCACAGATGGATTTTGTTTTAAATTAAATGACTGGTAAGGCAAAACCTATACCATCCTCTGTGGACTAGCAAAGAAGTAGAACCCAAGGAGATGACTTAGGCAGATACTGTAATTTTACTGCTTTCAGTGGAGCTTTCCTGTGAATAAATTTAGAGAGAGATGTGCCCACAGATCAGCAGGTAAGTCTAGTAGAAACCCAGTTACATTATTAATCATTGTTACAGATAAAGCTAATGTAAGCCAGAGAGAGCTTTTGGAGCTGGACTCTTTCATGGAACACTTACAATTCCTTTCTTTCTGCCTGTTGAGTATGTTAGAAGCCTACAGTGGTAGGCCTGGTAGGACAAACATGGGCTTATCCATGCCTTGGTTTGCCCAGACATGTTCCCCTGCTCCCCTTCCTTCTGTGCTGGGGGAAGCAACCATGGAAGAGGAGGACAAAAGTCCTGGCTTCAGCCTAATATGGTGAGGCTTGGCAAAGTGCCAATCTGATTGGCTAATTTATGTCCAATGCCCCATTAGTCTCGCTCCAGATATTAATAAAAGGGATAGGCAGGTAGCACGGGGGCTGCTTCTGCCTCATTTGTGTCCTGAATTTGCCTGGAGAGCTACCAGGAACAGACTTTAAATGCCTGCACACGATCGGCCTGCACAGCCAGCACAACAGTGTGCCAAAGCTGCACACCACATTGCATCCTGCCTGTCCCTCTGCAAGTCTCTTGCCAAGATGGGAAGTCCTGAAGATACCCAGATCATCCAGAAGACCAGGTCAGACTTTCAGCTTCCTGAGAAAAGAGGCTGGGAAACTCGGACAGAAACCCTTCCATGTGCTTTGGGTACTGTCCGATTCATACTTTGTAAGTAAATATTTAAAAGCCTCTTCCAGTATAATATTTGCATTTGCCACTCTAAGAAATAAGTGATCTAGTTTTGCCTGTTCCCTGTACATATAAATTTCCAAACTCTGCATTTTTTTGAACCTTGTGAAAAAGTTTTCTGGCAAGTTTTAATGTTAAGAAATGGTTTTCATAGTTATTAACAATCATCACCTGGATATCAAAATTAATACAGATCACTAATTTTGCATAGTCTGTCACAAAGCCCTGGACAGATTAGCTGCTTAATTTATCCCCTTAAATTATATGCCTAGAAGAGGTGTGAACATCTCTGTCTGTGGTTTGCTATTGATACAAACTAACTTTACTTACTTCAGAGTACTTTGCAAAGTACCTTGACTCTGCTTCAAATCCACTCCAACAGCTATAATTAAAGCACAACTTCATTCCTTCATTCTCTCCTTCATGTCAAAATCGGTCCAACTTGCAAACTTCACCTATGACTCTAACCCAGTTTTCTTGCTCTGTCCCTTGAAGTACAGGTCTCTGAATACTTCAGTGTGTCTGCTTTAACTGAAGGCAGAACTGACCGCTTGCTGTTTGTCACAGTAATTAAACACCGTTTAACAACCACAACATTGAGTTCAGTCTGTTTCCTCAGATCTATACTGCAGTGCTAGTTTACCATAAAATTAATTTGCAAGTATTTCAAGGTACTTCACAAAGCTCGTTAAAGTGATAATTGCTCTGGATTTTGTTAATGTCTGCCTAGCTCACTGCAGAGGTCCAAGACTCTGTGCGTAGTGACCTTTGTTACGCCTCTGAAATTTTACTACTTTAAACCCAAAAGAACAGGCAAAAACCTCTACAGATCTGAATTGCTTTCCTATCATTCAAAAACCTAAGGTACTTCAGAAAAAAAGCTAAACAGGGAACATTACCCTCACAGCAGTTCCATGTGTTTGTTACATTGTTGTCATAGCACATTACAAATTTAGAACTCTTGCCAAATTAAGCCATTTACTACTGTATGTTCTCTTAAAATTATCATGTATTAATATTTTCTCCTAGAAGCACATAAGCGCCGACGGGTCAGACCTACTGCAAGGATCTCACACACCAATCTAGCTATTCATAAATTACAAGTGTCCCATGTATTTATTTTCTTTCTATTTATTTCTATCTATTTCCATTTCAGACAACAGTCTCTTTGCATTTTTATCATACTATGAGAACTGCAGCTTAGTTGTAGGCTTTTAGCTTTCCTGCTACATGGCAAGAATGAAATAGCAGAAAAAGAACAGCACAGATTCTCAGGAGAAATACCCTACTCCCAGCAGGTTGGAAGTAGAAATCAAGACAGAGATCTACCACCTAAACTGTCTCTTATCAAGAAGTCAGTTGCAGGAGAAATTTATCACCACAATCAGAACATTTCAGCATGGCTAGATAGTTAGACCTCCTCTGGCTACTACAAGAACTGTAGTAATCAAAGTTCAGTCCTGTTCACCACCTCCAATTCTTCCTCAAAATGCCATATGATGACTCTTGCTCCAGCATGAGCTCAGAGGTATGGAAAGGGTTTAACTTTACATCCAGTCAGCACTGCAGCTTTGTCCACAGATGATTCCTACAGCAATCTGCCCTTAAAATTAAAATCTTGTTGTACAGAAAATAGACCCTTAGCAAACTGATATCAATAAATCTAATGTAATCTGAATATGAAAATACAAAGAAGAAAAATGTAGCATGTATTTAATTTTTCCCTTCTTCATGCTCTGTTTCTTTGTCTTTTCACATGATGCTAAGCATTGCTATGAAATTTTACAAGGTTTGCTGTTTTCAAAGTTAGCAGCATTGATACTTTGCAATGCATTTCACCTTGTTTTCCTTTGGAGTACAATAATTTGCCAAATGCCTTAAGAAATCCAGAATAATGGTGCAACACCAGGACTTTGTCCAGCATTTCTTATTCTGATATAGAGCAAACAATGGCTAAAGCACAGAAACATAGAATGGTTAAGCTTGAAAGGGAGCTCGAAGATCATCTAGTTCCGACCCCCTCCACCATAGACAGAGACACCTCCCACGAGAACAAGTCACTCAAGGCCTCATCCAACCTAGCCTTGACCACTCCCAGGGTGGGAGCATCCACAACTGCATGCAGTTCTCAAACATGCAGAGGAGGGGAAGGAAGCTGGGGAAAGGCCTGGAGAGTAAGTCTTACGGAGAGCAACTGAGGGAGCTGGGGCTGGTTAATTTGAAGAGGAGGTGGCTGAGGGGAGATCTCATCACTGTCTACAGCTACCTGAAAGGACATTGTGGAGAGGCTGCTGCTGGTCTCTTCTCACAAGTAAATAGTGATCGAACAAGAGGGAATGGCCTTCATGCTGCCATTGGGTAAGTTTAGAATGGAGATTAGGAAAATTTTTTTCCCAGCAAGAGTGGCCAGGCATTAGAATAGGATGTTCAGGGAGGTGGTAGAGTCACTGGCCCTGGATATGTTTAAAAGTCATTTGGATGTGGTGCTGGGGGATATGGTTTAAGGGTGCACTTTGCAGAATAAGGATAACAGTTGGACTTGGTGATCCTGGGGGTCTTTTCCAAACAGAGTGTTTCTGTGATGATTTTTCACTTGAATTGCTTTACAGCAGTGTTTCCTATCAGTAAAACAGCATAAAATAAAAATATGTAACCAAAACAATTACTGCCACAGCTGTTATTTGTTTTTTTCTCCTGATTTTTCATCTTGTCCACTTAAATTAAGATTACTTTGAGATGAGGACTAATTTGTTACAAGAAGTTTTCTTTTTTGCAGGTGTTTCCATGATGCCCAGCAGCTTGCTCCAATTTTCTTACAGCAGGCAGCCTTTTGCTCATGAGGAAAGTTATGTTCACGGTGGTTACATGTCTAAAATGTCCTAGATTGCTACAGACAGCTTGTCTTTCAGCTGCATGAGAAAGCAGGTCATACAGGGGAGCAATGCCAAGAAAAGCAATTGCAGGTTGTGATGGTTTGGGTATTACCCACCCCCGCACACTTCAGAAATCACCCAGACTAGACTCAGCTGGCTCTGGAAATTGAATGAAGCTTTTATATTTACAGCTTAGAACAAGGGACAAGTAGATATTTACAGTATATACAGAAATGTACAAGTTAAAAGATAATACAGAAACACAACACCCCTCCCAGAAACCTGAGTCCCCAGGAGGGGCTCTCAACCACCCTTACACCTTCTCTCACATCTCTCTACCTTACCCCAGTCATTGCCTTGTGCCCAAGGAAGAATGGAGATTTGGCAAGAGGGGTTAAGAAGCAGGTTAGGTTAGAGAGAGAAATGCAGCTCAAAGCCTGGACAGAGAGCGACTACCTTGTCTATGTTTGGATTCTTGCTCTTACACCTCTCAGCAAGCCTATGACTGAAGCAGACATCACCACTGTTTACCTTTCACAGTCTGTAATCTAGTTCTTCTTACCAAAACATTCTAGCTAGCTTCAAACTAGCACAAGGTTCATGACTGAACACAAGTGAAACCCACAATGAAAACCAGTTCTCCTAAAATAAGTATCTATCCACTTAATCTCTTCCTGTGGGGACTTGCCTCTACGTTCTCTATATTTCTAACCACATGTTAGACTTTTGTTGTCAAAAAACCTCAGCAAACAAGAACAACAGAAAATCAACACCAAAAATTAACCTCCTCCTAAAGGGAGGTTATATCCAAGTGGGGAGGTCAGTCTCTTCTCCCAGGCAACCAACAATAGAACAAGGGAACACTGTCTCAAGTTCTGCCAGGGAAGGTACAGGCTGGATATTAGGAGGAAGTTCTTCACAGAGTGAGTGGCTTTGGAATGGGCTGCCCAGGGAGGTGATGGAGTTGCCATCCAAAAAGACTGGATGAGGCACTTAGTGCCATGGTCTAGTTGATTGGGTAGGACTGGGCATTAAGTTGGACTGGAAGATCTTGGAGGTCTCTTCCAAGCTGGTTGGTTGTATTCTATTCTGTTGCAAAAATCCTAAAGGAAGAAACCACACCACCAGAATCAACACAACATGCACAAGCAAATGACAATTACAAACATACAGAATACCAAACAAAAACAAAACTCAAACTAAATAAAAGCACACACAAAATACCTCCCACAATTGAGAAACCAGTAAGAATTTACCATTTGCCTCTAGTATGTTAGCCCAGATACACAACGATTCGGTAAGAATTATGGCTATTTTAATATGTTTGGTATACTGACATTTAGGTTAAAAGTTCTGGTGGGGTTTCTGATTGACTTCAAGAGAGGCAAAATATCCTGAAATAAATGTAATGATTGATAATAAAATTCATGAGGGGAAGAAGTTATTGCTTACTCACAGGACTAACAAGAACAGTTATTAGCCAAGCCTAAGTTGCACATGGCATAAGGAAAGTTCAAATATTACATAAGAATAAATGGGTTACTCTGAACAAACTATTGCCAAACCTTTGTGCTTGTGATGTCCACTGCTTACACCTTGAGCAGATAACAGATGTGACAGTTTGCAAAGGATTCCCCTTCATGTAGGGGAAAAAAAAAGTATTTTCAAAATCAGGTTAGAGTTTATCGTATAATGCCAGAAGTATACTATTAACACTGACAGAAATAAATCAGTTACAGGTCTTATTCTATAATGAACTACAAAATCTTCTGATGAAGCATACCACAGTGATGCAGAGCTGATAACCATGTAATGCTCTTTTACTAATTGTTGTACAGATTCACCGATTGCAGTGGGTAGAACCCTCAAAAGTCATTTTGTCCATCACCCCTGCAGTTAGCAGGCACACCTCCAACTAGGTCAAATCTTGATCTTGAATGTCTCATGGGATGGGGCTTCAACCACATCCCTGGGCAGCCCAGCCCCTTCCAGTATTTCACCTCCTAATGTCCAACCTAAATCTCCCCTGCTCCTGTTTCAAACCATTGCCTCCAGTCCTGTCACAGAATCACAGAAATTTGGAGGCTGGATTCACCAGAGATCATAGAGTCCAACCTTCCTGCTAAGCAGGATCCCCTAGGGTAGGTCACACACACACATCCAGACAGGTTTTGAAAGTTTCCAGAGAAGGAGACTCCACCTCTCTGGGCAGCCTGTTCCAGGGCTCTGTTACCCTTGCTGTAAAGAAATTTCTCCTCATGTTTAGGTAAAACCTTTGTAGCTTTTGCTCCTTGTCTTATTGCTGCTGACCAGTGAATAGAGATTGGACTCCTCCACTTGACACCCCCTCTTCAGATATTTGTATGCATTGATCAGATCTCCTGTTAGCCTTCTCTTCTCCAGACTAAATAGCCCCAGGTTTCTCAGTCTCTCTTCATAGGCGAGATGCTCAAGTCCCCAAAATCATCCTCACAGCTCTCCACTGGACTCTCTCCAGCACGTATCTGTCTCTCTTGACCTGGGGAGCCCAAAACTGGACACAATATTCCAAGTGTGGTCTCACCAGGGCAGAGTAGAGGGAGGAGACCCCTCCTAGACCTGCTGGCCACACTTTTACTGATGCATCCCAGGACGCCATTGTCTCCCTTGGCACATTGCTGTCCCATGCAGAAGTTGCTGCCCACCAGCACTCCAAAATCTTTCTCCATGGAACTGCTTTCCAGCAGGGCAGCCTTGAACCTGTCCTAGTGCCTGTTGTTATTCTTCCCCAGACAGAGGAGCCTATTCTCAAACTTCCAATGTGTAAGCGGGCTGGCTCACCGGCATGGAGCTGTGCCAGGGCAGTGTTATCCAGTAAAGCAAATGATTAGAGGTCTTGGGGCCAAAGCAATCTCAACCTGTCACTGCAAGACCTTTTAAACAATTCTTCCCCAGCCTTACTGTAGATTCCCTTCAGTAGGTATTGAAATGCAGCTTTAAGTTCTCCCAGGTGCCTTCTATTCTCCAGGCTGAACAGCCCAAATTCTTTCAGCCTGTCTTAATAGGAGAGGTGCTGCAGCCTTCTGATCATCTTTGTTCTACTGGCAATTCAACAAATACTAGTCTAGAATGCACCCATGTTCAACACAAGGTTAATGCTGTGAGTGTAACTAGGGACAGGCAAACTGTCATGGAAAAAAGATGACTCTAAATTCCCTCAGTTTTTCACCCTGTACTCATTCTCTTTCAAATCTTAGATGTTTTCAAATTTTACAGGGCATTGCTCCACTTTTTCCACACAAATGGCAAAATTTAGGGAGTTTTGGTTAGTTGTTTTTGTCTCACTTTTGCTAATTGCAATCAGTAAATAAAATCAAATTCCTATGCTTTTCCTGTGCGTTATGGAGGGGCTGTAGGCCCGAAAATAGGCTTGTTTATGCCTTGTCCTGCCTGGACATGTTTCCCTGCCCAAACCAGAGGTAAACACATTAAATGGATAAAAGGGGCACAATAGGCCTGGTGCCACAAAGTCTGGTCTGCCAGGACCCCTGGTTGTAAACATGTTGTGTAAGCCCCACATGCCCAGCTCGTGCTTCCCTGGTGTAAACCCATGTGAGCCCCGTATCTGGGGAAAGTCCAGGCCCGTGTTTTTGCATATTATGGTAAGGTTTGGCTGACTGCCAATCTGATTGGTCATTCTGGTGGCCAAGGGGCCATTAATCTTGGCCCACATTCAATAAATAAGGGTACACAGGTAAACAATGTGCTTGGACTCACTTGCAGCTCGGACTCCCTCTGCATACCTCAGACTCTCCCGATGGCTTGGGCTCCCCTGCCTGCGTACGTACTTAGTTGCAGAGCTCACTTAAGCCTGCCTATATACATGTGGAACCCATAGACTCCCAGCCAGCTGTGCACACTTGCATGCCACTCTGTTATCAGGACCAGATCCTGTATTGCCTGCCTTTACTTATGGAGTGCAGACTCCTGAGCAGCCACACACACCTTGCATGCCTGCTGCCTATCATTGCCTGGTAAGCGCCACTGCCGCTGAGTTACCAGGAAGCAGACTATGAATCGTCTGCATGTAATTGGCCTGCTAACTGCATGAGGCCATGCTCAGACCACACAGCACCATACTTCTCCTGCACCTGAGATCCTGCCAAGAATCCCTAGACAGAGCATTCAGAAGAAGCCAGGAGACAAGGGCGGAGATTGCATCCTTTGCCTGGAGAACAAGGTCAGAGACAGTCATTTCCCCAGAGGCTGGGAAGATTCATCCTTTCCCCTCAAGCCGGGAGGATTCCAGCCTCAAATTCCACAGGCAAAGCTCCACTGAAGTTTGAACACTGGCATAGGCTGTGACGTAGCACCGGAGGGTGATTATTGATTAATAAGAGTTGCAAGTAAATGCTTTAATGCCTCTGTAATATCTACTGCCTCAGCCATAGAGCAGAAAAGAGAGTTTTCAGCCTGCTCTGCTGGGAAAATAGTATATAGACCCCAAATGATAATTGCCGTGGGGAAAAACTCCTCTCTCTGTTTATAGTTTGAGCTGTTTGCTAATTATTAATAAGTTACTGTAGATATTTGTCCTAGAATGTTTTCATAACCATGTAAGATCCATTTTAATATTAAATACAGTGGTTGGGGGTGGCAAGAGTTCAGAATGTTGAGTTTAATATTCTATAAAAATATATATTTATTATCTCGCACCAATTAATTTCTCCCCTTAGCCAAAATCAGCGTAGGAGGCAGAATACCCCTCCACAACACTGTGAAAGCTACCTACATAAATCCCATTATCTATGTTCTTCCAAAGGCTAGTCTGGAATAGCACTGCTCTTTGTATCTAACAAGAGGTCCAGCTAACACAGTAGCATCAGAACGGCTCTCTTAAATTCATTGCACTCTATCCTTACTACATCCTAGTAAGGTCAGAATATATTATCCCTATTTTCAAAGTGGAAAATCGACATCCTGAGTAAACTGAACTACAGGGAGGCCTGGAATTGAGTGTAAGATTGTCCAACTGCTCTGCCATAATGCTGCTAGATTTGCCAAGGCAAATAAATCTTTTTCTGCTTTGTGCTATTTTCTACCTTATGCCTTCTTCAACTCTGAACATTACATATCTGAGCCCTGTCACATACTGCTGGACATGTGCTTGTTCTGGCACAGATGCTAGAGACCTGTCATTATGCTAGATCACTCTTCTTGTCTGTTATAGTCTGGTATTTTATACAGCTATGATGGCTATTGCTTAGCTTTCGTTACTCCTGCCTTTACTAAGTAAAGGCTTACATGAGACCTTCTAAATATTACTTTTTGGTTTTCTGTGCACTTATTTTTCTGAGTCAGAAATGTGATGCACTATGGGAAAAGCTCAAAGCCTCCAGTTACTCTAAAAGCAGGAAATACTAACAAAAAATCAGTTGCTCAGTGGAGGCTCAACTTGAACATGTGGATCTAAAACATCCAGAAAGAATCAAAAAAACCCTATTGCTTAGGCATTTGGCTATACAGGGCTTTTTGAACCCTGCTGCGTCACATATTTGGTATCCCATTATGGTCAAGCCCCAAAGTTGTTCAGATGATCCCTTCAGAATGTCTATTATAATATGTAGTATCTACTTTATCCATTGTGATAAGCAAGACCGTAGAACACCTTTGGTCAGAGCTCTTCAGGAGGCTGCCCACCTGCATATGACTATGACAGCTCTTGGAAGATGTTTAATTTTTCTTGGTGACAACACAAATTACTTTTAGCATGTAAACTGGACAGAATTGGGTTAATGGATAAATCTACAATCATCTTACATACTACTTTTCATGAATAAAAGAAGTCTGAAATGATACTGAAGTTGAACATTATTCTGTTTACCCTGAAGTTCAGGATTACTTTATGTACTTTGGGCTTCAGTTCTCAGGAGCAACACCTTAACTATTATTTCTCTAGCAAAAATAATCCATTTAGAAAAACTAAAATTTATTGCAGAAATGTAAAACAGTATTTACTCTTCTGGTGTTCAAGAATGCTTATAGGTCAGAGATGTTTTTTCCTACAAGAGGCACCTAATTTTTCCCATCTAACTCATCTAGCCTATCAGGCCACACCTTGAGTACTGTGCCCAGTTCTGAGACCCTCAATTCAAGAGAGATGTTGAGATACTGGAACATGTCCAGAGCAGGACAACAAAGCTGGTGAGGGGGCTGGAAAACAAATCCTATGAGGAGAGGCTGAAGGAGCTGGGACTTTATATCCTGGAGAAGATGAAGGAGTGACCTTATTGCTGTCTACAACTACCTGAAGGGAGGTTGTAGCCAGGTAGGGGTCAGCCTCTTCTCCCAGGCAAACAGCAATAGAACAAGGGGACACAGTCTCTAGTTGTGCCAGGAGAGGTATAGGCTGGATGTTAGGAGAAAGTTCTTCACAGAGAGAGTGATCTGCCATTGTAATGGGCTGCCCAGGGAGGCAATGGAGCTGTCATCCCTGGAGGTGTTCAAGAAAAGACTGGATGAGGCATTCAGAGCCATAGACTAGTTGACTGGACAGGGCTGGGTGCTAGGTTGGACTTAATGATCTTGGAGGTCTCTTCCAACCTGGTTGATTCTATCATCTTAGCTTTCATTTGCCCATTTTCTCAATTATATTTTCTTCACTGCCTGGCAGAGACATATAAGAGAAAGCTTAATGTGCCGCTGACCTTGGAAGCTGACATTCAGATGCCACTGTGTAGTAAAAGAATTCCTAGATCATGATGATGATTCATAATTTCCACATGCTTGCTAAAATGATATATTTACCGTTCAGAAGTAGGAAAGCAATGTTGATTTTAGGTTGTATTAGAAGGGCTGTGGTTAGTAAGTCGAGAAAGGTTCTACCCCTCTACTCTGCCCTGGTGAGGCTGCATCTGGAGTACCGTGTCCAGTTCTGGGCCCTGCAGCTCAAGAAAGATCTCACAGAACTGCTTGACAGGGTCCAGCACAGAGCCACAAAGATGCTGAAAGCAGCAAAGTGTATTCCTCATGATGAGAGCCTGAGGGAGCTGGGGATTTGCTGCTTGGAGAGGAAGAGACTGAGAGGTGGCCTCATTCATGTTGATAAAGATGTGCAGATGGAGTGCCAGTAGGATGGCCAGTGACAAGGGACAACATGGCATTGAATTGGTTGCTCTTTTTGATAAAGCCACTTCAAGGATACTCCATCATCATCATAATAACACACCTGGAAGTCTGGGAGTCTCCAGTTTTTAACCAGTGAAGTATTAACAATAAATACTATGTATTTCAAATTACAATTAATTTCCACTCTTTACTCTAGAAATAACTCCACTGACTAAACTGTAGAAAATGAACTCTGCTCATCAGAATGAGAAACTCAAACTGCAAGGGTTATCGGGTGTACTTCTATAGATTTTTGTTGGAATGATAGCTCCACCAGGACGTATCCAAATGGATGACCAATATAATCCTGTTCAAATGAAGAAATATGTTTAAAATAACTTTAAAATCTACAATCCAAGTGTATTTCAAGAACTCATGCTGCAGCTTTGCACATGAACTCTTTCCTAGATAGCATCTAACTTGTCTCTGTATTAAGTGTTCAGGCAATATTCTTTTCCAGCAGATACTCTCATAGGATCATTTCTTTATTCATATTTATCATTTATGTCTTTTAATCAACTCCAACTTGAATGTCTCAGCTTTTAAAACTCCTCCACTTCTTCCAAATCAATTGCTGAATCTCTCAGCACCCATTTCTTATTTATCCATCACTTGGATAAATAATTCATATTCAGTAATTTAATAATGCACTTGGATTCACATTAGCAATGAATAATAAAGCTCTGTTGTCTTGATTGAGAGCAACACCTCACTGTTATGTACTACTCAGCCAACCTGCCACTAACAGTGCAAGTCAAAGGATGGACATGAGCTTTATCTTTTCTTTTTCTAGTCTGAATTCAATTTCTGCTCATATCCAGTGGGCAGTTATGAAGCAGATAGTCAAAGGCAAAACATGAATGAAGGAATAATTCAATTATTTTGAACCTTCCATTTTTCCTCTGGATTGTTTTTTTGTGTTTGTTTTTTTGTGTTTGTTTGTTTGTTTTTTAGGAGGTGAGGGACATTCAGAAGCAGAAGCAAAGTGCCAGAGTAGACACTATCTACAGAGAAGAGCAGATACAGATTGAATGTAAGGAGTAAGTTCTTTTCTATGAGGTTGCTCAGGGAAGTGAGGCCTCTTACCGGGAGATACTCAAGGTGAAGCTCAACGGGGCCCTGGACAACCTGACGTAGTTGAGGGTGTTCCTCCTGGATGCAGTGGAGGTTGGACTGGATGACCTTGAGAAGTCCCTTCTAACCTGAACCATCCTGTGATTCTACAGGAAACAACAAGCACAGAAATATTATGTAATTCTATGATCTACATACATTAAATACTTTAAAAAGAAAACAGCTGACATTTGACAAGAGGCAGTCACACTCAAGATAGGATCAGTTACATACACATCACTAATTATTGCACAGTCTTTCTGCCATCAGGAGCAAGCAGGCATGGAGAATACTCCATGCATTCTTCTAATGTCTCTTCCCCAGAACATTTTAGAGCCTTTCTTGAACTCAAGAGAAGCTCCCACTGGTATGTGTAGAGACCAAAACAATATATTTGTTGCCCACTGCTTGGTGCAGATTCTCAAGATTACTCCAAATGAGACACTTTTTTCCCCACACCTCTCAGAAAAAAAACCCTATATGTGAAAAGTGCTCTTTTTCCATTCAGGAAAAAGGTGAAAAATGAAGTAGCATTTACACACTCATATTTAGGCCTAGAAGAATAGAAAGGGTAAATTTTTCAAAGAGAAACATCTATGTGAAAGAGGTGGGAATGAACATGTAACACTCATTCAGTGAGAGCCTGTCTCCAAGGAGAACTACAGTTATTAGAATAAGTGTATAATACAGCTAGGTTCATGTTTTCTCTGAATTAATAATTTGTAGTTACTGTAGCTTCTGCCTATACCAATAAAAATTCCAGACGTGATCTTTTGCCACTTTTTATCTAGAAGTCCTGCTTGCATAGAGGATAAAGAGGTGAAAGACCAAAAACTCTAAAAGTATTACGACTTATTTTTAAAAGGCAGACGTGTTTTTATTACGATGTGTAGAACCAAAACCCAAAAAGGCATAACTGATTTTTTTTTCCCTCTAAGGGTCTTTAAACTGATTTTGACAGAAATAGAATCTGTCTGAAAAAAAAAAAAAAAAAAAACACATCAAAAGATCAGGTGCGACTTCATGCTGAAGTACTTAAAAACTTACTGAAAACTACGGACAGTTATGCATTTCTATAGAAGATATTGGTCTAAACAACTCTGCAGATGTCATCTAAGCTACAATACAGCAGCAAGAATTATTTGAGAACTCCAAAGAAATTAAAGCTAGGCAGGATCAAATTCTAACAGCAAAAGGCAAAGCTTAGAGCTGGCTCAAATCACCAAATTGTCAGAGTTGGCTCTAGCAAGAATGGATTTAACTTTTTATCAGGCAGCATCTTCTATTACAGTGACTTTGCTGACGGCTATCTATAGAAAGCTGTTGCAGATTCCACCAGCAGAAGCTGACACAGAGCCAGCCTCCAGTGTTACTTTTTGCCAGAAGGCAAGAGACACTGGACTCCTACTGACAAACAGCAAATTGCTCTTTGGAAGCTATGATACATTTAAACTTGCAGATGCATCCGAGATGGTTTATCTATTTTGGAAGTGTAAGAGACATTTATGGCTCTTCAGAATGGTATTTCAAAAACGCTAGTAATACTATTTGCATCTTGGTCCAGACTACTGTATTTGTGTTAATACAAGCTGGCGAACAACACGTCACATGTTGATACTTAGTTGATGCAGACTGATAGAGATCCTTTGTTTGTAAGGGGTAGAGAAAGCAATTAAATACTGGACCTTATAATATCAGCAGAAAGAACAGGATTATTTCCGCAAAGAGGACTTCCTGTCACCAGGAAATTAAATGTTTCTCCTGGCAAAGAGTAAAGTGCACACAAAAATAAAAACTAATCTGTAGGCTTACACTTACATGCCTTCTCAAAGTTAATTAAGAAAGAAGGCTACCCAAGGTTCAATGATTGAGGCAATACCCAGGCAGGAACTTAACTCTGCTTCCAAAATTTGAAACAGACTGAATTCTATATGTTGAGCAGATTAACATATATAATACAGACAGATACCTATTGCTTGTTGCTAAGTTCTCTGATTTTTCAAAAGTGACTCTTTGAAGTCTAAAGACTTCAGAAAAAAAAAATTAACTTTCTGCACTATTGTGCTTTGATCTTCAAATGAAATCCAAATCCGTGTTTATCAGCTCTGTGCAATTCAATCTTTGTGGAAGCTACATTGACACTTGGAGAAGTGAAGAACTAGCTTCTCAGTGATAGCTTAGTCTATGCATCTTAGAAGCTGGTGGTACACAAAGAACCTACATTCCAGGAATTTGTATTATTAGGAAATGAAGACTAATTAAACTCTAGAAACTCAAAATACTTGGGCTCTTCTGAGAGTTGTGTGGCAAAAGGCCATGGGAGGAAGAGAGTCTGACATATCAACATAGGCAGAATAAAGATTCTTCAGCATAAGATTTACAGTTACATTTGAGTTAAGATGTTCTTGCCACCTGGAAAACCACACAAACACTTGTTTTCAAAGATGTGTCTGTCATAACCCAAAACATTGGTTTAGGAAAAGCATTTTAAATACATTTCTTAATTCCAGCCACTGCTTACTGGAGTCAAGTGACAAAGAAGAGCACACACATTCTGGGAAAGCTGCATTAAAATTATCCTTCAATATCATATGCTCTCAGAAATTTAGGAGAAAATATTCTAATAGGTCATCAATAATATTTTAGGACACTTTACAATGTTCACGTACTTTAGGTCTCTATAATTAAAGAGCATCTATGTAGGGACATACAAACAGCTCATTGCATTCAAATCTATAGTTAGGGCCCTAACTAGGCAAAGAAATCTTTATGGGCCCCTTTGAAGATCACAGCCCTGGAATCAGGACAGAACTCTCAAGCAAATATCTTGAAAACTTTACTGGCATCTACTCATGACAAAGTTGCACAGCTCATTCTCAGGCAGATTTTCTCTTCTATTTGTGTGTAATGCTTAGGCTTCAAAATAACCCACAAAAACTGAAAATGATAAAGTTAGTTTGCTTTTTCAGCAGCACAAATAATTTTTCTAACATACTAACAAAAAGGTTCATGCAAAAGACAGCAATATGGAATAGATTTGATACTGTAGAATCAGAGAATTAGTCCAGGTTGGAAGGAACCACAAGGATCAGCTAGTTCCAACCTCCCTGCCATAGGCAGGGACACCCTACCCTAGAACAAGTTGCCCAGAGCCTCAACCTTAAACATCCCCAGGGATGAGGCCTCAACTACCTCCCTGGGCAACTTATTTCAGGATCTCACCACTCTCATGCTGAAGAACTTCCAGGCTGAACCTACCCACCTCCAGCTTTGCTCCATTCCCCCTAGTCCTGTCACTCCCTGATATCCTAGAGAAGTCCCTCCCCAGCTTTCTTGTAGGCCCCATTCAAATACTGGAAGGCCACAATGAGGTCACCTTAGAGCCTCCTCTTCTCCAAACTGAACAGCCCCATCTCTCTCAGCCTGTCCTCATAGGAAAGGTGCTCGAGATCTCTTATCATCCCCCTGGTCCTTCTCTGGACACTCCTGCACATCCACTTCCCTCTTGTAATAGAAGCTCCAGAACTGGATGCAGTACTCTAGGTGGGGTCTCAGCAGAGCTGAGTGGAGGGGGAGAATCGCCTCCCTTGACCTGCTGGCCACACTTCTCCTGATGCAGCCCGCAGGGCCAACCAGATCCTGGGCAGCAAGCACACACTGCTGGCTCATGTTGAGCTTCTTGTCCACCAACATCCCCAAGTCCCTCTCCTCAGGGCTGCTCTCCAGACAGTCATTGCTCAGACTGTAATAGACTGGTAGTTTATTTTGACCTTTTAAAAACATTTAGAGAAGGTCAAAATAAAACCGTCAGGCAGTAATAACTCCCTTCAACACAGTAAGTCTGCGTAAATCTATACTGCCGCTCTGCGCAGAATGGCACAGGTTACTGCTCACAAGTTTAGGAATGCCAGTGGGTCATTGAATTACTTGCTGGCTGCATAAGAATCAGGTTGGAGCCATTATTTTCAAATGCCAGGGATAAGTAGAGAAGTACTTCATGTTTACTTCACAGTGCTCTGGCTGGAAGCCAACAGCAGCAAGGGAACTTAGAACTGCAGGATTGAATCCTCATTCATCTCACCCTTGTAGTCATGAAACTGTTTATGCAGATAAAAGGACTGACAGAATTGCATCAAGTGCCATGCCCTGAATTACTAAAGGCTTCCAAACACCCTTTTTCAAAAGGGCCCTTAAAGGGCTGATGATTCAATTTAATATACAGCATGGAAATATATGCTAGTAAAATGTGGTGCATTTGCAGTTGGTCTGTGGCAGGGTACGCTTCCGAGTTTGCACAAGAAATACAATCTCAGAGATTTGCCAGTCTTGTTTTACACAGGGACAAATATAATCCAGAAAACATACAGTGTTTATATGAAGGGAAAAAGAAATTATGTATGCAATGTAGAGGAGAAAAATTAGAAAGGCAGGTGGTGGATTTAGAACTGTTTTAACACTTCAGTTTTATAGTTGAAGCAAATTCCAACCATTGTGGGAAAGGTTAAAACAAGCTGAGACATCTGAGTTTTAAACTACTACAGCATTTACTTCTGTAAGCAATGTAACACCAGTCACACTTAGCACAGCAGACTAAGTAAAAAGCTTCAAAGAGTCAGAAGCCCTTCAGTTTGCCATCCTTTGATAGCTGCTTTCTATAACATCCCCTTGCTATCTCAAATTAAATGATAGTAGCCCTCTTTGAAAACCTAAGAACTTAGGTGGCAACAGCACACTTCCTTAAATTATCAGACTGCAAAAGGTCCGATTTTCTCTCAAACGCCCACATCAGGAAGTGATTGTGTTGCTGTACTCAGCACCGGTGCGGCTGCACCTCAAACACTGGGTTCAGTTTTGGGGCCCTTGCTACAAGGACATTGACGTGTCGGAGTGGGTCCAGAAAAGGGCAGCAAAGCTGGTGAAGGGTCTAAAGAGCAAGTCTTATGAGGAGCAGCTGAGGAAACTGAGGTTGTTTGGTGGGGGAAAAGAGGGAGAGGGGACCTTCTCAGTCTCCACAGTTACCTGAAAGGAGGCTAAAGTTAGATGGGGCCAGTCTCTTATCTAAGGTAATAAGCAAGAGAATAAGAGAAAATTACCTCAAATCATGCCAGGAGAAGTTTAGTTTCAATATGAGGGAAAAAGTATCTATTGAAAGAGTGGGTAAGTCCTCCAAAAGGCTGCCCAGGGAAGTGAAGCAATCACTATCTCTGGAAGCATTCAAAAAGCCATATAGATGTGGTGTTTAGGCACATGGTTTAGTGGTGGACTTAGCAGTGTTAAGGTAAAGGACTAAGCAGTGTTAAGGACTTGATGATCTTTGAGATCTTTTCCAATTGTAATGATTCTATGATTAATTTTGAAAGTTTAGGGGAATTATTAGTCACATTTCCCTTTTTGCCTTCACATCAGCATACCATGGCATAAACCAAACCACCTGCACTAATATCATCACACTCATCTTGATATATATTTTGATATTTTCTTCCAGAAATGCTTCATCTCAGAAAAAGCAGTCACTTCCCACTATTTATTTTGCCTTTCTCCTTTTAAGGTTAGCTACATTTTAAATCAGCCAAAGAAGATTTACTAGGGCAAACCCACAAGGTATTGTTCAGTTCTTCACACTTCTAAAGCCAGGGTGTTTTAAATCACAACAGTAAATGTTATCACATCAATATCACAAAGTATTCCTGCTCTCCACATGCTCCATGCTCCCCGTAAGCTGGTTCACTTCAGTGGAAGTGTTGGAACACCATGTAACAGAGCAGCAAGGACAGAACTGGAAGTTGGAGAGAAAAGCCTAAACTGGCACTAGCACTAAATTTTTTCACATTAAACACTCATACATCCAGTAGGCAGGTAGTGAAAATAGTAGCTCACAGCTTTTCCACAGTCAGCTCCTTACCTTTCCTCTTGGTATTCATGCCAGAACAACAATAAAATGGAATGACAGAGTAAAAAACAGATCATTACTTATGTCTCTTGGCAATGGGTCATATCTTATTGTTGTGGAGGGCCTGTAGGCCCAAAAGCAGGCTTATTTATGCCTGCTCTGCCTGGACATGACTCTCTGCCTGCACCAGAGGTAAACGAGCACAAAGGGGCACAACAGACCGGGGCCATAAAGTCAGTTGCCCAGGACACGCCCATGTGATTCCCATATTTGGAGTCCAGGCCTGTGGGTTTTATCTAGTATGGTAAGGTTTGGCTGACTGCCAACCTGATTGGTCATTTGAGTGGCCAATGAGACCATTAACTCTCAGCCCACACTTAATAAATAGGGATGCACAGGCTCATGTGAAGCCTTCCCCACATTACTTGCAGCTCCGCCACATGCTTGCCTGCCTGCCTGCGTACTTCCTTGCAGCTGTATGCCTGCCTTTAGTCAGCGTTAAACCCGTGGTCAGACTGCATGGAATCCTGCCTCTGCACCTGGAGATCCTGCCTGTGTACCCCTGGAGAGAGCAGCCAGCAGGATCCAGCAGCAGTAAGGCCAGAGCCTGCCATTTCCCCTGAAACCCAGAGGATTCCAGCCTCAAAGTCCACAGGCAGAGACCCTGAAGAATTGGACACTAGGCACAGGCTGTTGCAGTCCTGGAGGGTGATCAATAATTGATAAGAATTGTGAGTAGATGCCTCTGTAATTTCTATTACCTCTGCCATAAAGCAGAGAGCAGCTTTCATCTCAGCTTTGCTGGGCAAATAGTATAAGACCCCAGGCAGCATTAAGCCGCAGGGAAAACTCTCTCTCTGTATATAGTTTGAATGTTTGCTAGTTATTAATAAGTTTCTGTAGATATATATTCCCATAATGTCTTCATAATCGTGTAAAGAACAATTTAATATTAAAGTTCAGTGGTTGAGAGTGGCGAGAGTTGAAAATATTGGAGTTTAATAAATATATATATATTTTTATAAATATCCTCTCACATTAATTAATTTCTCCCCTCCGCCAAATAGGCGTAGGTACTGGGAATCCCCCACCATGACACTCAGGTGATATTACTTCAAGTGTTGGTGCAGCAGCAAAATACTATCAATTAACTTAGAAGAGGTAGAACAGAAGAAAATAAGTCTGGAACTCCCATGAATGTTCATAACATCCATAGGTTACTCTCAAGGATCCTGTTTCCAGTAGCCTGAAACAATCAGGATTCTAAATATGGGTTTAGAAACTTTACTAGAGAATAGGTAAACATATCACTCTTGAGAACTGCCATATGTATGAAAGGACCATAAGAACACCCCTCTGCTTTGAGGCATTTTCACCTGGGCTCAGGGTCAAGTCAGAGAGTGCAGCTGCAGGCTGTCCCTCTTCCTTCACCAGCCACACACAGAGGCTCCCAAGCAGCACTTCACCCCGGGCCAAAGCTTCATGCTGTGTGAGCTGATCTTAAGATGAGCCCCTCTCATTTACGCCTCTCCCCATACACACACCATGAGCAACGCCTGTTGTGATGCAGCCTAGCCTGTGCCTTTCATGGGCACTGTGGATCCAGCCCACCTGTGAGCTGATACCCTGACCTGTCTCATTTTTCTTGGTGCTCCTGCCAGCCATTCCAAGGCTGTGTCTGACCCTGGTTCACCTCCCTGGACCTGCTTTCCTTACCTCACTCGATCACTGGCATCTGTGTTACCATGCTCACCTTCTGGGTCACTTTCTCTCATGGAGCAGCTAGCCTTGGCTGCTCCATGACCTTATGTTTTGTCTCAAGGACTCATGAGGGAATATAAATTGCAGAAAATTATTTATAATAGTCTAATTATAACTGAAACAACTCTTATCCAGCTAGCTTGAGAAAATAAAGCCAAGAGGAAATATAGAATGAAATATCATTTAGGTCAGCCTGACATTTCTTGCAGGCAAATATCCCTTGTGAAAATTAGACTCCGAGGTCTCAAAGTGAACGTGGAAAAGACTACATCTGTTATCACTGATGTGATTGATGACATAACAGGGAAACTTCAGCTACACATATATAGTGCCATAACTGGCTGCCAATGTATATGTATGGGTAAAGTTTTTACACAGCCGCAGTGGAACACAAGAATATGAACCAAAACAGTAAAGTTTAAAGGGAGTAGATTCTTTCCAATAGCTATAACTTTATCAGCATCAAAATAACTTGATAACTGTGAAGATTTAAAACTCTAGGATAAGTAGAAGACTAATCTGAACAGCCTTGAGGGGAAACATAGTATAGCTTTGGTACAAACTATTCAAAACTATTCCAGTCATACAGCTCTTCCTCAAGTTATTCTGCTGAGAGGCATGCACTCCCTGTCCCAGCCTTCTTGCTTAAAGCCCGCAGAATGGGATCACTTGCAGTACATTGTCAGATGCAGTTCCAACAGTACATACAAAGATCAAGAGCTGCCATGGGATTATATTTCACAGAATCTCTGTTCTGTCATTAAGTTATTTGTAACAGACTAAATTTCTCAAATGTTCCTTGTCATCAGGGACATATTTCATCTCAGAGTTCTCTAGAACTGAATCTTTTCCTTCAATACAAGTTGCTTGTTCTAGAAAGAATCAATGTCTTTGTCTTTGAGAGCTACTTTCAAGCCAGATAAAAATGCAAAAGAGTAAAACAACTTAGTACTTGAACTGGCACAAACCTTCCAAACCCAGCAAGTATTGGAGACACAGAGCAAGACAGAAGGTCGTATTTATGATATGGAATAAATTAACTTCCACTATATATTGCTTGATGCATATCCCTCATCTGAGGAAAGTCTGATCTTCCTTAATCACAGAAGGAATTACCTACATCTGGGACCAGGCTATCTAATAATTACTGGGGTAACTGGAGACATGGGATCAGAACAGAAGCATTCTGGGCTAGTTCTCTGACAAAGCCAAATTTATCATCAACTACACTGGCAGTCAGCAGTGGTGGATCCACATAGCAGCAGAAATCACAGGAAAGTAATGCCACAACCATAACTAATTTTTCCATTAAAAGCAACACTGTGGAAAGCTGATCCTGAGCTTTCACAGGGCTGTGATGTAGAAAACCATCCACATCAGGGTACAGCAGGAGAAACCAAGGTGTGAGGTAAAACTACCTGAAGGGTGGTTGTGGCCAGGAGGAGGTTGCTCTCTTCTCTCAGTTGGCCAGCGCCAGAACGAGAGGACACAGCCTCAGGCTGCGCCAGAGGAGATTTAGGCTCGAGGTGATGTATAGGGTTAACACTCTGGGGGAGTAACCCTGAACCTGACCCTAGGGATCTTGGCCCCTCCCCAGGGGTGGGCCACACTCCAGGTGATGGTTAGCCCACTCCCCCCACTTCCTGTGGTATAAAAGAGAGGAGCTTCCTGCTCCTCACTCTCTTGCTTCACTCCCTCTCGACACACACACACTGCATACCAGCACACCACGTGGCAGCCACGAGGCAGATCCATACCACCGCATCGCTCGGGTTGTATTTTACCCCTTTTTGTATTTTGCTGTTTTCCCCTTCCCTATCCTTTGTAAACTTCCCTACCTCCAATACCTTCTTTCTAAGTTATTGTTAAACTGTTCCTTTTAACTTCCAAATCGAGTGAGATTGATTTATTTGGGTGTGCTTACCTCTCTCTCTCCCTATATCTACTCCCTATCTTTTGGGAAAGGAGGGGGAAGAGGGGAGGGCACTCTATAAATTCTATAAATTGTCATTGGGTCTATTAAATTTATTAGAGTCTCTGGGAACTTGCATTTGAACCCAAGACAGGGGAGGAGAAAGTTCTTCACTGAGAGTCATTGGACCCTGGAATGGGCTGCCCGGGGAGGTGGTGGACTCGCCGTCCCTGGGGCTGTTCAAGGCAAGATTGGACGTGGCACTTGGTGCCGTGGTCTAGCCTTGAGCTCTGTGGTAAAGAGTTGGACTTGATGATCTGTGAGGTCTCTTCCAACCCTGATGATACTATGATACTAAAACAACAGCAAAGAAATGCAGACCTCCTAAGATTTCTCAGGCCTGAAGTAAGACAAGAAAGTGAGATGTTATCAAGTACTGGCACAAATTAAGAGGAAAAAAAAAAAAAAGAAGGTTGAGAATGCTGAAGTGATTAGTAAGTACCATGGAGAAGGGATTGATAAAAGAGCGAGAAAACAAGTTTATAGAGCAAAGACAGAAAGAAATTGAAGGAGCTGAGTGTGCATAAACATTAATTACTCTGATTTCAGACTGCTTCATCTTGAGACCTTCCTTAAGAATAACCCAACTAATTCAGTTTCAGGTATTATAAAGGAGTTAAGAAGTACTCTGATAAACTCAGACAAAATGAACCAATTCCTGCAGTACAACTGAAGTGGGATGAGGCTATATAGCTGGTGACCAGTTTGGTCTTCAAGACTTCTGTTGCTAAACAGACAATTGAGGAGTGAGTCACAATTAGCTCGACTACCACTCCTTAAATTGCCTAAGTAGTGGCAAATATTAGAACACCTGCAGCTTGCTAAGTGAAATATGGAGTTTCACATAAAGCTTTGAAGTGATTCAGAAAACCTACATGATTGTTGTCAAACAAATATGCTTTATACACAGAACTGTCTGCAGACTTCTGAAGTCACAGCAGAATGCATTCAAGGATATGCACAGAACATCAGTTCAGCAGGCACAATGTCTTAAACAGGTGGAACACATAATGGCTTTAATTTCTGCAGACATAGAGGATTTACCTTTGGATAGGCTAATTAAAACCAGCAAACAAAGCCTCTACAACTAAGCTGGGAAAGCCTTCCAAAGACAGAAAAAAGTGAAATGAATAGTTAACTCTTAATCCAGTGACTTTGGCAGTACAAAGGGGAACGATCTGCAGATGTTGATCATGTTCACAAGCTGTAACAAGCATCTCCTGCTCGCTCTTCACAAGTACTGGCCTACACAGCCCACAGGCCTGACACAGGTGCACTCTGTCATTAATAGCTCATCTTGCTAACTACACTCACAGGCAGAGACTACAGACCTCTAGAATCATCTAGTCCAACCTAACACCTTCTAATTAACTAAACCATGGCACTGTCTCAGCCAGCCTCCTTTTAAACACCTTCAGCCATGGCGATTTCCACCACCTCTCCAGGCAGCCCATTCCCATGTCAATCACTCTTTCCATGAAGAATTTCTTCCTAATATCCATCCAGCCTAAACCTACCCTGGCACAGCTTGAGGCTGTGTCCCCTTGTATTGTCACTGGATGCCTGGGAGAAGAGACCATCCCCACCTGGCTGCAACCTCCTGTCAGGTAGTTGCAGACAGCAATGAGGTCTCCCCTGAGACTCCTCTTTCGCAAGCTGAACATCTTCAGCTCCCTCAGGCCACTTCTCGTAGGGCTGTGCTTCTGCCTCCTCACCAGCCTTGGTGCCCTTCTCTGGACACGTTAGAGCAGCTCAGCACCGCTTTTCCAACCTGTTAGATTCTGCGATTCTGTGACTATCTGCTCAACTTCTAACAACTAGACCCTCAGCTTAGGGCCACACTATTGTAAATGCTGGGTAGCCACAAAGTAACAGAAGAATGGGGCTAGAAAAGAATGGCAGCGTTAGATCTTTATGACCTTTTCATCTTGAAAGCTTTCTAGTCTGTGCAGACTATCGATGCTGTACTAAAAGCCTACCAAAAACATTCAGAAGTAAACAAAAATATGAAAAAAATAGAGATAATAAGAAATTTTCAAAGCTTATCCCAGTTTTAATGTGGCTAGAAATGGAAACCATTGTGGCAAATCATGTAAGAGATACTTGTGTATTACCATTCTTCAAACACAAAAAGGCCAAAATCCTAAGGAATGGTAGCTTCTTACTCAATCTTTTTTTAAATTGAGCTGTAGGTAAGAATCTACCTGTAGACACTTCACATTTCTTTCTTAAGAAGAAAGATTTTCTTTCTGATGAAAAATAAACAAAATTAGACACCTACATTTTTGCAAGAGTTAATTTTATTTATTTTTACTTCTGCAAAATTTGAAAGGGAAGATAAAGTCAGGAAAGGAATTTGTCAAGTTCTGAAACCCTCCAATACTAATTTCTTAATTTGGAGAACTTGTAAAATAATGATAACAGATTGTCAAATACTGTTATCTTAGGACATTCCTATTTATGCCAATGCACACATACAACAACAGCTTGTGGAAAAATCTGACTTTGTTGAGATATAAACCACATGACCTACCCCAGGTGATCCTGCTCCCTAGACAGTGCATTGAACTACGTGACCCTTCAAGGTCCCCTCCAACACATAACATTCTGCAATGTACAAAAGCATTGACACCCCAAACATTTAGCCCCAATTTTTCGTCTCCTTACCAGTAACAGCAGCTGACAGACAATTCTTTTTCTCTACAACTCTTCACAGCTTCTCCTCCAACAATGCTCCTCTCTCCTAGTATTAATGTTGAGGGGCAAGTGAAATGGAAAACACCTGAGGGGTAATTTAAGTGAAATGGAAAACATCTGAGTGGGAAAGACAGCTGTGAGTCTGAGGGCAGAACAAAAGGTTCTTGTCTCACTGCACACAGTGTTCAAATGACAACATCTCAAGAACTCTGCCCTACCTTGGGAGAACCATGCAATTCTTATGTGATGCAGGGCTCAGTGTGTCATAATGCTCCCTCACTTTGCCACCAGCTAGCTTTTGCCATCTACAGTTTCTTCTCTGAAGACTATAACTGCTCTCTGTCAAAGGAGGGGAGGGGAGGAGCAAGCAGGCTATCAGCAGGGGGACGCTCCTCTGTCCTGCTCAGTCACATGCCCACATCTGTTTTTTTCACCACTTTACGCTTTTCCATCTGTGACATATCAGTTGAGAGAAAAGTGGTGTTGAGAGACTGAGTCAATGTGGTGGAGGGCCACATAGGCCCAAATAGCCTTGTTTAAAAGTCTATGCTTGCCTGGACATGTTTTCCCTCCAAAAGGTATTTTTCTGTCTAAACCAGGGGAAAACAAATTAAGCGGACAAAGGGGCACAACAAGCCTGGTGCCTTCAAGTCTGGCTTGCCCTGGTTGCAAGGTTGAGGTGAACAAGTTGTATAAGCTCACATGCCTAGTGTGTGGGCCCACCTGTGCCCTCTCCATATCTGGGCGTACCAGACCTGTGGACTCTACCTTATTTGGCATGTTTTGTCCTGCTGCCAGCTGCTCATTGGACAGTACTGTGGCCAAAGGACCATCAATCTCAGCCCACATCTCATAAATAGGGCAATTCAGTGTTCCTGCCATCCTCCTCCACCTACTGCTCCTAGCCTCTTCGTCGCCTGGGGCCACTACTGCTGTATGGTTTCCAGCCCATGGTACTTTGCACCATCCCAGAGGAACCATCGACCAAGGCACTCCCAGCCAGCCGCTGCTCCAGCTCACCGTTTCCAGCCCGATCGTGCCCGTGGAGCCTTCTCAGACAGCGTGCCCCAATACCCAAACTGAACTATTCGGGTCCACAAGGACCAACAACGTGGCTTTGCTACACATATTCGGGACCACAGAGACTGTGACTCCAATCAGTGAGTAATTGAACAATCTCAATTTGAACAGCTTAGAAATTTCAGTGACTTTACCTGTGGCACTTTTATGCCACAAGACTCTCTATCCAAACCTTTCCAAACCTCTACCAAATTCCTGAATCCTGCTGTAAATAGGCATTCTGTAAAATAATTTCACAACCGCATACAAAGAACTTGTGTAGGTTAACTGTATATAAGTTTGGGGGGGAATTCTCTTTGTATATAATATTAAATCATTTAAACCCTTTTAAATTCGGCCTCTTATCTCACCCCAAACACAAACAAAACCCCTTCACAACAGTCAAATGATCTAGATATGTTCAGGGAAAAGTGCAAAACTCAAAACCTAAGTTACAAGATTCCTATTGGGAAACAAAGTCCTGATGGAAAACAAACCTGACCTCTGTAGTGCAAAATGATAACCAACACTTGTGTCTTTAACCTACTGATTTGGTTTATTTTGGAAAGCTGGTGACGAAACCCAAATTTGGTTCTCTTACACAGGGCTCAGACAAAATGTGCTTTACTTCAACACAGGCATTACAAGTAACCCAGAAAATGTCAGTAATCCTGATGGAGGGGCTGTGGCATGATTCTGATTTTTAAACCACAAGAATGTCTTTCTGTCTTCTCACAAATTAAATTTAAGAAATAACTAAATATAATGCAGAAGGTCTATTTAACTTACTTTAAACTTCTCAGATATCTATTATTAGTTTTAATGTATGGCTTTCTTAAATACCACATTATCTGTTTTTTTTCTTGCCTTCTGTTGTATCAGTCCCATCCCTTGTGAATTTTAATTATTTACGAAGATGAGACAAATGTTGTGTTAAAACATAAAAATAATTCTAAAAATAAAATTTATAAGCAAAACAACTGTCAAATCAATACTAATACTTTGAATATTTCGAATCTTATGATTCCAAGAACAACTTTATTTCTTACTGCTGGATTTACTCCACTGAGTAGATAGATCTTTGTTTCCTGAAGCTAAATATCATAGAATCATGGAATTGTCAGCACTGGAAGGGACCTCAAGATCCTTTTAGTTCCAATCCCCCTGCCATGAGCAGGGACACCTCACACTAGATCAGGTTGCTCAGAGCCACATCCAGCCTGGCCTTAAACACCTCCAGGGATGGGGTTTCCACCATCTCCCTGGGCAACCTGTTTCAGGGCCCCACCACCTACATGGTGGAGAATGTCTTCCTAACATCCAATCTGAATCTCCCCACTTCTAGTTTTGCTCCATTCTACCCAGTCCTATCACTACCCAACATCCTAAGAAGTCCCTCCCCAGCTTTCCTGTAGACTCCCTTTAGATACTGGAAGGCCACAATAAGGTCTTCTCAGAGCCTTTTCCTCTCCAGTCTGAACAGTTCCCACTCTCTCACATGACTCTTAGAAACCTACATTTCTGGCCAGGTTCCATAAAAAGAATGTGAGGAATTCTACTGTATTTTAAGTCTCTGTCTATATGATTGCCATAAGTGTTTTTATGTTCCTTATGAAAAAGGGGAATCAGAAATTCTGACTATTTAACTTCTTCCTACCCTTCCTTCTGCATTTCTTTGCATCAACAATTTACAAATTACAATACAAAATATTCTCTAGTTCCTCTGTTTTTAAACTCTGCAAGGTAAGATGACTTGGAGAAAGGGATTGGATTTAGCACTTCTAAACTATCAGGGTAATTTTTTCCTTCTAGAAACTCACATAAAGATAAGAAACTGGCTTATTGGCTATTTTAAGTTAAATTGGTAGTATTTGAAGACTTCCAGAGAAACAGATGGGGAAAAGGTTTAGTGAGGAAATATTTAATCAGCATAGATTTGGCAAATTAATCTATAAATGAAACCTTGCATGTGTGCTCTTTTCATTACAGGAAAGCAGTATCCCTGCTGCCAATCATTTCCCAGCATTGTCAGTACTTAAGTACACCTTACCACACATTGCCCCAGCATACTCAACTGCTTCAGCAACAGCCTCCTGTACTTAAGACCAGATAATACAGCCCTTCCTAAACCAACCAAACCAAACACCAAAATCTACATTCCTTGTTTTGCCCCATCCCCCAAGGATCCCAGTGGAAAATTCTACTTAGGGAGATTGCTCATTGGACAAATCCAGAACTGGAATAATATGGTTACCTAGGCAGGGATTTGGAGTGTGACTTTGATGCTCCAGTGGTGAATGATTTGGGGTTATAGATCTAATCTTCTACCTTAGTGAACTTAGCAAGCAAAATGAAAAAATGCCAGCTTTTCACTGACCCAAGTGTTTCCCATAAAGCCCACCAAACTGGATTCCTTGAACCAGTTTTGTAACAGCTTACATTTACATAATGGCAATACCTTATGAGATGCCACCATAATGTTAGCTTTTAAGTATTTTTAACTCCCATTCCTTATGTCACAGGAAAAGTATGCAGGGTCTTATACTCTGGAGAGCAGAGATCACAGTGTCAGGAAACTCAACAGTCACTTTGTTATACTGCAGTAGCTTCAACACATAAGCCTTCAAAAGGCAAAATATCCAGTGTGTGAAACCTTTTGATCTATTTTAGGGGAATTATACAACTAAGGAGTAGTGGCTTGACACTGGCAACTTTTTCTTATTGGCTTCCAGGCACAGCCATAATTTATATGCAACTCTTTAACAGAAATCTCTACTAAAAAGACTGTTGAAACCCTAGACAGCTTTTTTTTTTTTAGCCTTGCTGAGTTTATGAAATGCAACAGATGTTGTTCCTGGGACTTGTTCCTTTCTCATTGAGGTAACCATGTTCTACAAAGAATCAGAGCTCTCACCTGCATTTCTCCAAGCATATTAGATGAGGCTTTTCTGTCTACATATTTGTTAGAGATATTAACACTCATTTGCTTCCATTTACCACAGCTGCCTTCCATCTACTTCACATTAAATCATAATTATCCTTGTGATCTGCCTGTAGGGAAACCTCCATTCACCATACCTTTAGTATTAAAACAGCAAATAAATTTGGGGAACTTAGTACAGGCTATTGCATTTTACATTATTTGTTACATAGATTACCTAAAAGAACTAACCCATGCAACCAGCTACCCTGTAATAACAGATGTATGATCTCACAGACTGTAGAAGTGTGTAAAAAAGCCCCAGTTATTGAAATGAGTGAACATGTTGCTCCTTGCTCCTGCTTTTGTCAGCTTCAAACAACATGGAGAGAAGCAGGGTTGTTATTATGATGACACCCAGCAACACATTACCATGATTTCCCATCAGATGTCTGCCAAAAGAGCAAAAGGAAGTTCTTAAATATTTGAAGAAAGCAGATTTTTATACAGATATATGAGTCCGCTTCAGTCCCCAGGTCTCTCCTACAAATTATGCTAGAATTTATTTTGTGAAACTACAACAGATGAAGCAGCTTCAGTTCTGGACATTGGGAAAGTTTTTTTCAAAGAAAGAGTAGTCAGACACTGGAACAGGCTGCCCAAGGAGGCAGTTAAGTCACCAACTCTGGATGTGTTTAAAAGTCATTTAGATGTGGTGCTTGGAGATATCACACAGAATCACAGAACCATAGAATGACAGGGGCTGGAAAGGACCTTGAAAGATTATCTAGTCTAATCCACCTGCCAGAGCAGGATCATCTATACCAGATGTGATGGTTTGGAGAAAAATCACCCAGACTAGACTCAGCCAGCTGGAAGTTAAGGAATGAAGCTATGTTTACATCTTAGCACAATTCACAAGCATACATATGCACAGATATATACAGTTATACAGAAGTTAAAAGTAATGCAGAAACACAGTACCCCTTCCAGAAATCAGAGTCCCCAGGAGGGCTCCCAACCCAAACTCCCTTCCCCCTCCCTCTTTCCCTCCCTTCAGAAATAACCAGATCAACTCATGTATATCTCACATGATAAATCTGGAGATCTGAGGCAAGATGTCAAAAAGACAAGGATGTTAGAGGAAAAATGGTTAGGTCAGATTAGAGTTAAGGCAGAGGCAACCACAGAGACCAAACTGCCAGAAAAAAAGGAACAGAACAGAAGTGAGTGCTGAGAACTGTCTGAGAATTGAGAGAAATCAGTCTCAAATTGTGCCAGGGGAGGTATAGGCTGAATAACAGAAGGAAGTTCTTCACAGAGTGAGTGATTTGCCATTGAAATGGGATGCTCAGGGAGGTCGTGGAGTCACTGTCCCTGGAGGTGTTCAAGGGCAGACTGGATGAGGCATTTAGTGCCATGGTCTAGATGACTGGATAAGGCTGGGTGATAGGTTGGACTGGATGATCTTGGAGGTCTCTTCCGACCTGGTTGATTCTGTGATTCTATGTGTTTTGACTAGTTGTGTTTCTCAGCAGAAGAATGGGAGATATAGGGTGCTGATGGGTTTTTTCTTTCTTCTCACAGCTAAGGATTTAATTTCTCTCAGTAAAATTGTATAGGGTTAACACTCCTGGGGGAGTGACCCTGAACCTGACCCTAGGGGTCTTGGCCCCTCCTCAGGGGTGGGCCACACTCCAGGTGATGGTTAGCCCACTCCCCCCACTTCCTGTGGTATAAAAGACAGGAGTTCTCCTGTCTCTTCCTCTTTTCGCCCTCTTGCTCCCTACCTGCGTTCATGACCGCACACACACACTGATACTGCATACCAGCCACGAGGCAGAGACACCATCACACTACTCGGGTTGTATCCATCCCTGTTTTGTATTTTGCTGTTTTTCCCTTCCTTATCCTTTGTAAACTCCCCTACCTCCAATCCCTTTTTCTAAGTTATTGTTAAACTTTTCCTTTTTTAACTTCCAAATCGAGTGAGATTGATTTATTGGGGTGTCCCTACCTTTTATCTCTCTCCCTGTCTTTTGGGGAAAGGAGGGGGAGGAGGGGAGGGCACTCTATAAACTCTATAAATCCTATAAATTGTCATTGGGTCTACCAAATTTATAAGAGTCTCTGGGAACTTGCATTTGAACCCAAGACAATTTTATTTGGCGTCTCAACGTGGGGCTAGGTAGAAAGAATTCTTTCAGAGAAGATTTGGAAGTTAAAAAATGGATATTCTGAAAGTCTTAATCATTAACGCTTTTGCATGGCTGTTGTGGGGCTGGCTGTTAAAGTTTATAAGTTACCATGTCTTCTGGATTGTCATTGATATGCTCTGGGAATATTCTAAGCATTTGCCTGCCCGAGTCTATGCCTATTTCCTGAATTCTGTTAGTAATATCACTGTGTTTAGAAATGTTTCTGGAACATGGAATCAATCTGAGTATATGCATTGGAGCACAGAAGCTCCAGATATTTTGGGGGAAAAATGGTACTGGATAGCTGTTATTTCACTGTGTGTAAATTTGGGTTTGGGAATTAATAAGATAGCGGTGAACTGGGACACGTGGAAATATCGAGTGGGCGCCGCCATTAGGGTGCTTAGGGGGAGGGGTAGTCCTCACTGCCCGAGCTGCAGCTGCGGGGGATGGGCGACAGGGCAGACCGGGCAGACCGCCCCTAGCGCGGCTCCGCCCCGAACTCCGCCTCCGGTCCCGCCCAGGGCAGCCCCCCGGACCCTGCCCCCTCAGCCCAGCCCCCTTCACCTGGCGCCAATTACGACGCGGCCCGCAAGATCAAATCAAAACCCTCCCGCAGATACCGATCCAGGGCAAGGGACCTCTTCGGGAACCAGCACCCCCCAGCAACAGCAACCAGCTGGAAATGGACCTGATAATGGAGTGATCCTTATCAGCTCCACGCCCAGAAAGGAAATCAGGCACATAAGGCAGGAGTATGCAAGGGCAAACGGACAGTCCCTTTTAGCCTGGCTTTTGAAATGCTGGGATGCAGGAGCAGAAACAGTGGACCTAGATCACAGGGAGGCGAAACAGCTGGGATCCTTGTCGAGGGATGGAGGTGTGGATAAGGAGCTGGGAAGGCTCGATGGTACCCACTCACTTTGGGCCAGGCTTCTGATAGCTGTGAGGTACAGGTACCCGACTAAGGATGACATGATTTTCCATCCCCTTAGATGGACAGATATGGAACAGGGTATCTCATACCTGAGGCAAATGGCGGTTCAAGAGATAATTTATGGAGCCGACCAGAGGCCCTCGGACCCTGATGATGTCCGCATGAAGCCAGCCCTCTTAAAGAAACTGACTCAGTGTGCCCCTTCCACATATGCCCCCACATTGGGAGCACTGCTGCTGGGCAGAGACCCCAACAACCTTCCCACAATCAGGGAGTTTGTGAATGACCTAAGACAGTTTGAAGACAGTTTGTCGAGGAAAACCTTAATTGCCACTGTAGAGACCCTCACCCAAGAAATGAACGAGCTAAAAGCCTCTTTCTCTGAAATGCAGAAGGCAGAGGATGACTGCTCTTCACCTTCAGAATGGGTGCAAGTCTCAGCTATAAGGAACACACGCCGCCGTGCTCCTCCTCCTCCCCGCAGGAGACCAGCCCAGAGCAGACAGGGTACACACAGGGGGTCACTCTGGAGAACACTGTGTGACCATGGGGAAAACATGGATAGATGGCATGGCCAGCCCACCTCAGCTCTATGGGCCAGGGTAAGGGAACTGCAGGGGACAAACACAGGGAATAACTCCTCCAGAAGAGGGGTTGCCCCAGTGTCCCGCAGGCAGCCCTCTCGCTCAAGGGGTGGTGAAGCCAGTAACTCAGGTCCATGTGCCTCATGCAGTCACACTGCTCAGAATTAGAGGTGCCCTGTCTCCAGCCAGGCGGAGGCCAGGGATAACAGAGTATATTGGGACGTGTTTGTGAAATGGCCTGGCACTTCTGAAGCCGAGAAGTACAGAGCGTTGGTAGACACCGGTGCCCAATGCACTCTGATCCCCTCCAGCCACAGGGGGACAGATACTGTTACAATTGCAGGAGTCACAGGGGGGTCTCAGGAGTTGACTGTGCTGCAGGCTGAGATAAGCCTCACCGGGAATGTGTGGGAGAAGCACTCCATAGTAACTGGCCCTGATGCACCTTGCATCCTGGGGATTGACTTTCTCCGGGAAGGGTACTTTAAAGATCCAAAGGGGAACAAGTGGGCTTTTGGCATAGCAGCTGTAGAGACTGCAGACAAAGAGCAGCTGTCTATCATGCCTGGCTTGTCAGATGACCCTTCCGTGGTTGGTACCCACAAGGTGGAAGATGTTAAGTTACCTATTGCTTCTCGTGTAGTTCATCGCAGGCAATACCGCACCAACAGAGACTCCCTGCTACCCATACAGCAGCTGATTCGCCGCCTGGAGCAGCAGCTTGTCATCAGCAAGAGCCACTCGCCCTTCAACAGCCCGATATGGCCAGTGCGAAAGGAGACGGGGGAGTGGAGACTCACGGTGGATTTCCGAGGCCTGAATGAAGTGGCTCCTCCAATCAGCGCAGCCGTGCCTGACATGTTGGAGCTGCAGTATGAACTGGAAACAAAGGAGGCCAAATGGTATGCCACAATTGACATTGCTAATGCTTTCTTCTCCATCCCCATTGCAGAAGAATGTAGGCCACAGTTTGCCTTCACCTGGAGAGGAGTCCAGTACCACTGGAACAGACTGCCTCAAGGGTGGAAGCACAGCCCTACAATCTGCCACAGCATCATCCAGACTGCACTGGAGAAGGGTGGAGCTCCGGAACATCTGCAGTACATCGATGACATCATTGTATGGGGTGAGACAGCAGAGGAGGTCTTCCAGAAGGGTGAGAAGATCATTAATATCCTGTTGGATGCAGGTTTTGCCATTAAGAGAAGCAAAGTGAAAGGGCCTGCCAGAGAGATCCAGTTCCTGGGAGTTCGATGGCAGGATGGCCGACGCCACATCCCTATGGATGTGGTGAATAAAGTGGCCACTATGGTGGAACCCACTAACCGGAAGGAGACACAATCCTTCCTGGGGTTTGTGGGCTTTTGGAAGATGCACATTCCCGGGTACAGTCAAATTGTGAAACCCCTCTTTGACGTTACAAGAAAGAGGAATAACTTTGAGTGGGGACCTGAGCAGCAGGTGGCATTTGACCAGATCAAACGAGAGGTGGTCCATGCCATGGCCTTGGGACCAGTTCGAACCGGCCCAGAGATTAAGAACATTCTCTACACAGCAGCCGGTGAGAATGGTCCTAGCTGGAGCCTATGGCAGAAAGCTCCTGATGAGACAAGAGGCCGCCCACTCGGGTTCTGGAGCAAGGCGTACAAAGGCTCAGAGAGCAACTATACCCCCACAGAGAAAGAAATCCTAGCTGCCTATGAGGGAGTCAGAGCTGCCTCTGAGGTGATTGGGACGGAGTCACCACTCCTTTTAGCTCCAAGGCTTCCGGTCCTGACTTGGATGTTTAAAGGGAAGGGTTCGACTCCGCACCATGCCACAGATGCCACTTGGAGTAAGTGGATGGCTCTGATAACTCAGAGGGCTAGGATGGGGACTCTCGAGCGTCCAGGCATTGTGGAGGTCATCACCAACTGGCCAGAGGGCACTGACTTTGGAAAGCCAGCAGAAGAGAAGGCAGTGACCCGGGCTGAGGAAGCCCCCCCATACAGTGACCTCCCTGAGGAGGAAAAGGCATATGCTCTCTTCACAGATGGATCCTGCCGCCTGGTAGGCAGCAAGCGGAGATGGAAGGCTGCCGTCTGGAACCCCACACGCAGGGTTGCAGAGGCAAGAGATGGAGAAGGCGAATCCAGCCAGTATGCTGAGGTGAAAGCCATCCAGCTGGCCCTGGACATTGCAGAACGAGAGCAGTGGCCAATGCTATACATCTACACCGACTCATGGATGGTAGCAAATGCCTTATGGGGGTGGCTGAAGGAGTGGAAGAGAAATGATTGGCAGAGAAAAGGGAAGCCTATTTGGGCTGCTGATCTCTGGCAAGACATTTCTGCACACCTGGACAAACTGCCAGTTAAAATCCGACACATCAGTGCTCACATCCCAAAGAGCAGAGCCACTGAAGAACAGCAGCATAACCACCAAGCTGACCAGGCTGCCCACATCTGCCAGATTGACCTGGACTGGAAGCACAAAGGTGAACTGTTCTTAGCTCGGTGGGCACATGACTCTTCTGGTCACCAAGGAAGAGATGCCACATACCAATGGGCCCGAGACAGGTCCGTGGACATATCCATGGAGGCCATAACTCAGGTTATCCATGAATGTGACATCTGTGCCACCATAAAGCAAGCCAAGCGCATGAAGCCTTTGTGGTACGGGGGAAGGTGGTCAAAGTACAGGTATGGGGAGGCCTGGCAGATTGATTACATCACTCTGCCTCGGTCTCGTAGTGGCAAGCAGTATGTGTTAACCATGGTGGAGGGAAGCACGGGGTGGCTGGAAACCTACCCAGTACCTCATGCTACTGCCCGTAACACCATTCTGGGTCTGCAGAGCCACATCCTGTGGAGACACGGTACCCCAGAGAGGATTGAGTCAGACAATGGGACCCATTTCAAGAACCACCTTGTAAGCAACTGGGCAAAAGAGCATGGGATAGAATGGGTTTATCACATCCCATACTACCCACAGGCTGCAGGAAAGATTGAGCGACACAATGGTCTGCTGAAAACCACCCTGAAGGCTATGGGAGGTGGAACTCTCAGAAACTGGGAGAAGCACCTTGCAGAAGCCACTTGGCTGGTGAACAGCAGGGGATCAGTTAACAGAGCTGGTCCTGCTCAGTCTGCCCTACTGCCCATAGTTGAGGGAGATGGAGTTCCTGTAGTCTGTGAAAGGAATCTACTGGGAAAGACTGTGTGGGTTGCTCCTGCCTCTGGTGGGGGAAAACCTATCAAAGGGGTGGTATCTGCAGAGGGTCCTGGTCACACATACTGGGTGATGATGGAAACTGGTGTTATCGAGTGTGTCCCTCAGAGAAATCTCTCTTTAGCTGAAAAGGTTTTGAAATCTCAGAGTTGATTCCATGTGTTCCAGATACTTTCAGGTTATCTTGTATAATACTTGTATCATAGTTGTGCAATACTTGTATCATAGTTGTGCAATACTTGTATTATAGTTCATAAGGGGTTACAAGTTGTTTTTGTAGTTATACCCTCACCACTACACGGCGTCCAACAGAACCTACATCACAGCAGCAGCTATCCAGAGTCCTACAACATCGCATCACACCACGGCGTCCAACCAGAACCCTGCATCTGATTCGTCACTGATGCCCTGCAGTGAGAGACTGTTCCTGACTTCCCTCCAGAGGATGTCTACAGCCATCTCATCTACACCTGTTCCCCTGATGCCAGACACCAAGAGAGACTGTTCCTGATGTTTTCTTCACAGAGGGAAAAGACTTTCCTGAGTTCCAACAAGAACTGTTCCTGTTTCACTGACTTTTCTTCCGTTCCTGCCCTGCTCACATCTCAGCAACCTGCACCGGACCAGAGGAGCACATCGCCTTGGGATACAGCCGGGAACCAAGAAGGACTTTAAGAACTCTTAACCCATGGACAACTTTTTTTTTTTTCCCATCTTTGGAGAAGAAGACTGTTCTTAGGAAGGTGGAAGTGGTCTAACCAAGGGGTGGAATGTATAGGGTTAACACTCCTGGGGGAGTGACCCTGAACCTGACCCTAGGGGTCTTGGCCCCTCCTCAGGGGTGGGCCACACTCCAGGTGATGGTTAGCCCACTCCCCCCACTTCCTGTGGTATAAAAGACAGGAGTTCTCCTGTCTCTTCCTCTTTTCGCCCTCTTGCTCCCTACCTGCGTTCATGACCGCACACACACACTGATACTGCATACCAGCCACGAGGCAGAGACACCATCACACTACTCGGGTTGTATCCATCCCTGTTTTGTATTTTGCTGTTTTTCCCTTCCTTATCCTTTGTAAACTCCCCTACCTCCAATCCCTTTTTCTAAGTTATTGTTAAACTTTTCCTTTTTTAACTTCCAAATCGAGTGAGATTGATTTATTGGGGTGTCCCTACCTTTTATCTCTCTCCCTGTCTTTTGGGGAAAGGAGGGGGAGGAGGGGAGGGCACTCTATAAACTCTATAAATCCTATAAATTGTCATTGGGTCTACCAAATTTATAAGAGTCTCTGGGAACTTGCATTTGAACCCAAGACAAAAATATTTTGGTTAGCCTCAAACCAGCACACCAGATCATATATGGTTTCGGGATGAACTTTGTAGAGTAGGATTAATGGTTAGACTTGATCCCAGAGGCTTTTCCAACCTGAATGACTCTATGAATCTATGAAATACAGTGTCACATAAGCTCTGGCCCAGGACACGAGGGCAGTGAATTGGCTTCTACTGTTTCTACCTGCATATCAATTTAGGACAAAAATATTTAATGTTGGTTTTTGTCACAAAGCTAAGACAGAATTGTATATCCTATGGCAATCTGCATATTCTGGTATTTTTTTTAATGTTACAGAACTTGCCTTTATGTTGTTGAATGTTGGCTCTATTATCAAACAAGACACTGATTGTTCAAGACATAAAAATCACATTTCCATGTGACTTTTGAGCACTCCATTGTGGCAGCAGCATTTAAGTCTTTGTGAGGACTACATGAAGAAGGAATTTTATACTAAAAGTCAAATATACAGAGTTCTGTTAAGGGTTATGAAAAATAAACAACATTATTTTCTCAGACTTCCACCTCTTTAGGGAGGATGCCTTTTCTGCCTCTAATGAATATCATGTAATTATTGAAACTCTTATGATGATCTATCTACACTACTATAACATTCAGCATGTTCTTTATTCCAAGCCTGATATTACTTTATATATATTCATTCTATTTTTAAACCCAACTTTAAAGGAAAACTTCAGTGCTGAAAATGGTAAGCACTAAACTGTGTTGGTGTACACTTCAAACAAAGGAAAAAGTGGTTTCTTAATTTGCCTGGTGACTTCTTCATGCTGCCTAGGCGCAGTACTTCCTTCCCCCAAAAGAGTTGCTTTAGCTCTGATATAAATATAAATGCATGCTCGTGGTGAAAGAGAACAGCTACTGTCTATGCATATTCCTGGTACATGAAGGAGACCAGACATGTTGCAAACTTGCTGCCAATTTATCCCCATGCTTTTCAGAGAAAGGGAAATGTATGGATCCTCATCTGGTATGAATTATCAAATGTAGAGGAGGGAATGATGTTATAATCACTAACATCAGCCTTTATTCCTGTCTGTCTAGGAACTGTCTCACAGAATCACAGAACCACAGAATTTTAGGGGTTGGAAGGGACCTCCAGAGATATCAGATTCAATCACTCTGTCAAAGCAGGACCACCTAAGGCAGGGTACACAGATTGGCTTCCAAAGGAGGAGACTCCACAGCCTCTCTGGGCAGCCTTTTCCATCGCTCCATCACTCTCATCATAAAGTTTCTCCTCATGTTGAGGTGGAGCTCCCTGTGTTCTATCTTATATTCATTATTCCTTGTCCCACTACCAGATGCCACTGAAAAGAGCCTGGCCCCTTTCTCTTGACACTCACCCTCAGATATTTATAGGCTTTAATAGGATCTCCTCTCATCCTTCTCTTCCCCAGGCTAAACAGTTCCAGTTGCCTCAGTCTTTCTTCATTGGAGATATGTTCAAGTCCCTTAATCATCCTCAAAGCTCTCCATTGGACTCTCTCCAGCAGATACCACTATCTTATTTATCATCAAATTAGGATTGCTCTTTAAAGTTGAAGTATGCTCAATGAAGTAGTTTTTGTTCTGTTTTTTTTTTTTTTTAACTTATTATACCTGCAATCTCAGTATATCACAGTCTTTAAATCAGCAATGCACAGAGGCATAAAAGTAGTGTTTCTGAATGTGATGGTTTGGGGGTTACCCCGCCCCCCCACACTTTTGAATTTGCCCCAGCTAGCTCAGACGGACCCTGGGAATATAGATGAAGCAATTTATTTACAGCTAGCAGAATTTACAAGCAGCTATTTACAATACATACAGTTATATACAATTATATACAGAAATATACAAAGGATAAACAATACAAAAGCACAACTCCCCTCCCAGAAACCTGAGTCCCCAGGAGGGGCTCTCAAACCACCCCAACACCTCCCCCCGGCCCTCTCAACCTTACCCCAGTTCTCAGGAAGAAGAGAGGTGCAGCCAAGAGGTTAGGGAGCAAGGTTAGTAGGAGCAGGGTTAATGAGATGTGACCAGGTCTAAGGCCAAAGCAAGAGTGAGAGACAAAATGGAGAATAAGACTTTCTTCTTCCCAGAGTTCTCAGCGAGACTGTGAGAGAAGTTGACATCAATTGTTTTTCATTTCACTGCCTGTTATCTAGTTCTGTTACCAAAACACTCCAGCTTGCTTCAAACTAGCACAATCCACCCCTGTCTACTTCGCTCAGAGTATCGCTGAGAATTATCCAATCTAATCTAAACCAATATTTACACTAAAACAATATATACAAGTTCAGTTCACACTTCAATCAGATGTAGGTGATTCAAAAGCTCAGAACAGGGACTCCCAGGTGATGTTGGGTTCGTGCTCACGTACTGTAGATGCTATCGTAGATTCTCTCAGTGTTGGGCGCCGATGTTATCTAGAACAGAAAACTCCTAACAACTTGAATTTTAAATTCTCTCAGCTAAGGTTAAATTTCTCTGTGGAATACACTGGATTTCACCATTCTCCTGCATTACCCAGTATGTATGACCAGGACCTTCAGCAGAAACCACCCCTCGGACAGGTTTCCCTTCACCCGAAGGAGAAAATACCCAAACAGTTTTCCCTAACAGATTCTTCTCACGTACAACAGGAACTTTATCACCGTCTACTGTTTGGACCAATTGCAGTTGCTCTCAGGAGCTGAAGAAGTGACAGCTACTTTTCGGGCATTACTGCCTCTGTTTCTGCCACTCTGCAGATCCCTGACTCTCTTTGAAAGAGCTGAAGTAGGTTTACCATCCCATTTGTTCATGTTCTCCCCGTATGTGTCACGCAGAAGTATCCACAGTGACGCACGTGATTGCTGCTGTCTGGGTGGAATTTGTCTCCTCCTGGGCTGGAATTGCCTTGCAGGAGGTGGGCGTCTGTTCCTGATTGCAGAAACATTCACCCATTCAGATGATGCAGGAACGGTATCCTTTACCAGATTTTCGAGATCCTCCTTCAGTTCTTTCATGCCATTTCTAATGCCATTCTCAATACCTTCCTTAAGCTCTGTAGTCATAGTCTTTATGGCACAGATTATACCAGAATGTGACAAGCTATCCTCTATCTGCCTGAGCTGATCAGTGAATTCACCAACAGTGAAAGATCTTCCATTATCACTCCTTGCTAGAAATTTACTGGCCAAGATGTTAGCATAGGATGAAGGAGCAAGCTTAATCAGCTTCTTCATGAGACCTGTTCCCAAAGGAATATCATCAGGCTCATGAGTGCCATGATCTCCATAAAGCACTTCCTTCACAGCAAACTCCTTCAGAAGCTTAATTCCCTGCTCAATGGTGTTCCACTTCTTGGCAGCCCATGGCAAATCATCTCGGGAAGGATATCTCATAGCCACAGCCAACAGAAGGCGTGTCCACAAGCTAACCCTACCAAGAGGACTTGCTAGGTGTTTGTCCACTCCACTCTCCTTAGTGAGTGGTCCCAGATGCTTGGCAGACTTGTCTCCTACCTGCAGGGCATTAGCACCAATGCCACGGCATCTCACTAGCCAGCTTAAGATTGGCTCACCTGATTCCCTTGTGTATTCCTTCCTAACTTCCCTGACCTCTCTGAGTGGATCCTTGGAGCCTTGGATGTCATCTTCCTCCTCTTCCTCCTGTTGTTCTGGTGGTGCCGGGCCTAACACAATCTTCCTCATAGCATTCCTAAACTCATGGGAACCATCCTCTCTCTTGGCAGCTAACCTCACAGCACTCCTCTCACTTGAGTATTGTTGTCTCAGCACATCTACAAGGTCTCGTAGACTAACTGCCTCCTCTTCCTCCTCTTGCTGCTGATCACCAGATGTCCCCTGTCTTACATCCTCCTGTGAACCACTCTTTGTCTTAGCTTTTGCCTTAGCAGGTGCCAGAAGGGCCTGAGCAGCAACAGACTTGGATGTGTCTGCTGGAGGATTTGAATCTTTAGGAGTCTGACTTGGAGGGTTTGAGTCCTTAGGGGTCTGACCTGGAGCTTGTGAGTTCAAATCTGCCTTGCTTTTAACAGGAGGATTTTGGTTCTGGTCTGCTGGCTGGGGGTTCGAATTGGCTGAGCTGGTGTCATTAGGATTTGGACTGACTGGGCTAGCGTTACCAGCACTAGTAGTATTATTAACATTAGTGGGATTATTTGCCTGTCCTCCTGGGATGCCTGCCAACCCTGACTTGTTTTCATTTTTGCTAGGAACATTCTGATTTTGGGTATTTGCCTGTGCTCCTGAGGCTCCTGCTGAACTCTGCGGCTTGTTTTGGTTATCCTTATCATTGTTTACGTTAGTGGCGGGAACACTGGCTGTGTTCCCAGAACCTACAGAGGAGGGTGGAGAGGCTGGCATGGGGGAAGCCGATAACTGTGTTCCCTTGTTTTGCTGTGAAAGAGACTGCTTCTGAGACACAGAAATTTTCCTAGCTCTTACAGAAGCTGGTTTTGAATTTTTCACACATAATGCCAAAATTAATATGAATATTAAAATCATAAGAGCCAGATTACTGCAGACCAAACCCGTCACAATCTCTTTTCTGTAAAAATCCTTGCATGGACTTGACATTTCAGTTTGGGGCTGGATGACCCTCATGAGAGCAGTAGATAAAGCAGCATTTTGACTGATCGTCACATTATTGACAAAAACTCTTGTAATATCACTAGTAATATTCTCAGTGACACTAAAACCAGCATAACCAAGAATGAAATCACCCCAGCTCCAGAACATGTTTGAAAGCTTAACTTTAGCCTTCTTAAAAACTACATGAAGCAAGAAATAACCAATTTGATCTTTGATCCAGTTGTACACAAAAAACCAGAAAACAGGCCACACAGCAATCCCCACCAAGTACAATAGCTGCTTGATTAGCTTCATCTTAATTCCCAGAGCTAATTTCCACTCACTGAAATATCTAGCCCCACGTTGGGAAAGCCAATTAAAAAATGTGATGGTTTGGGGGTTACCCCGCCCCCCCACACTTTTGAATTTGCCCCAGCTAGCTCAGACGGACCCTGGGAATATAGATGAAGCAATTTATTTACAGCTAGCAGAATTTACAAGCAGCTATTTACAATACATACAGTTATATACAATTATATACAGAAATATACAAAGGATAAACAATACAAAAGCACAACTCCCCTCCCAGAAACCTGAGTCCCCAGGAGGGGCTCTCAAACCACCCCAACACCTCCCCCCGGCCCTCTCAACCTTACCCCAGTTCTCAGGAAGAAGAGAGGTGCAGCCAAGAGGTTAGGGAGCAAGGTTAGTAGGAGCAGGGTTAATGAGATGTGACCAGGTCTAAGGCCAAAGCAAGAGTGAGAGACAAAATGGAGAATAAGACTTTCTTCTTCCCAGAGTTCTCAGCGAGACTGTGAGAGAAGTTGACATCAATTGTTTTTCATTTCACTGCCTGTTATCTAGTTCTGTTACCAAAACACTCCAGCTTGCTTCAAACTAGCACACTGAATGTGAAGTTCAACTTCGGTTTATATAATCAGGAATTATCTGTCCTTAGCTCTTCTAGAGTATTCTTCTTAGAACAAAACAGGAAACTTTAAAATATTGGTATATTTATTTTAAAATCCAAGAGTAGCTATGAATCACAGCTCTCCATACTATGGCCAGCTATGGGCTAATAATTTATACATTAACCTCCGTTTGCCTTGCTATACTGACAGTAACGTGGAAATATGTGATTTAGGAGGCAAAGAAAGTTTAATCCATTAGAAGAAAAACACTAAGTCAAACACACCACACTGTGGGCTGAAAAATAAAAAAAACTCTTTCCCACTAGATTTTCATTTCTCTCTGGATCAAACGTGTCTGGCTACTAACTGTCCACACACAAAGATGATAAAGGATTGTGTCAGCGTAAATCTTAATGCAGATCTAGAAGAGAAGAAGGGATACTGGCATCTGCAAAAAGGGAAAATTTACTCAGAATGTAGATCAGATTTTTTTGTATAATTCAGTTTGTTTCAGGCTATTACCTAATAATTTGTACTGCTGTCAGAAAGATTATGGAGCAAACAGATTTTCTCAGGAGGATAGCCTAAACCATTCCTTGAGGCCCCTTTCCAACCCTATTTTTCTACATTCCTACAATTTCGGAAAGGTGTTAAAATTTTCATACTGTAGCTGGAATCTGAAGCAGAGTATTGCTTCACCACTCCAAATAGCAGAAGAGCAGCCTCAATGCCAGACCATCACAGCTGAGCAGCAAACTCCATGACATACAGCAGGGGAAACGTTCCATCCAACTCCCTTGTGTCCAAGCTGGAATTCTTGAAAATCCTGGCATTGTTTCCTACTTCAGAAAATCCTGCTAATACTAGGAAACCTCAAAAACCCAAAGAACCACACAGCAGTGTGATTAGCAGCATGCTTTATACGCCACACAATGAGTACTTAGGCACACATAGAGGAGAGGTAACCGAACTCCCTGGATTCCTGGGGTAACTTAGAGCAAGTCACTCAAGTCAAGTCTAAAATGCTACTTTTGTTACTTCAGATTGCTTTTGTGCTCTTAGTCAACGTCCCAAACCCATATCAAAGCAAAGTTCACACCCTCTGTGCCTTGCTGTTTCACAGAACCAGCTAGAAGGAGCATCACAACTCATTCCTTCAGGATAGCACTGTCCAGAGACATTGAAACTCCAAACCTGGAGGTCTAATAGATATCTTAATTTGAGAAACAGTACTAATTAGTCCTACTGTGGTGCTGTAACAAGACAAATATATCATCTCCAGGGCCACAGCAAATATTGCTAATGGCTTTAAGCTGAGTATTTCCACAAGACAGTTTAGCAGAGCTGTCTGGAGATCCGAGGATTGTTCTGCACTGCAGAAGGTAAATAGATCCTTTATAGTCTAATTCTTAATGAAATACAGGATGTGAATTCTCTACCTCATAAAAATGCAACTGCAATAAATATTCACTAAAAACTTTGCTGCACTCAGGTACTAAATTATTGAGAGTGAAGCCAGATACTGTAGGATGAGAAAGCTGGTATACAGGCATTTAAAAATACACTGTATTTGGAATGGGATAATAGCAGCCATTCTGGTAAGCTTCTGCTAATTAAAACTAGATACCAGTAACCACAGGAAGTCCACAGCACTACCTACAAGACATAGGAGCTCTCTACAAAAGTATTAAGAATGCCTCCATTAACAGAAGATAAAACAATCACAGAGGGGAGACTAACATAGTATCAAAGGAAATATCAATCATCATAGCCTTTGGTTAGCCAGTCATTGTTCTTTTAGTGCACTGAACAGTATGCCCACAGGTAAAGCTGTGTTTAGTCTACTTTCTGCCCCAGACTCTGGGAAAAATAAAAAGAGGTGGTATTTTCATTCCAGGTTTCTGGTTTAGCTCCAGCCAAAAAAACAAGCAAGCAAGCAAACAAAACAAAACAAAACAAAACAAAAAAGCAGGCAAGTTTCTGAAGTGGAGCAAATCCAGAAAATCCAACAGTCTGATCAAACTAGGCTGCCTCTGATCATTGTCAAAGCCATGTGAATTGAAACAAACCAATAAACAAGAAAACAAAAAACACCACCAATTAAAAAGAAAACAACCAAAGAACAAATGAGAGCAAACGCTAACGAACGGTGTAGGGCTTCGTACCAACCCATATCTCTCTGCTGCAGGGTTGTGAGCAGATCGATACAGCTCTGCTGGGATCAATTACACTGTGTGAATATACTAACATTTGTCAGAATCTCCTTGGACTTCAAGATGCATTTATCTGTAGTCAGACATCCCTCATAAACAAATCATCCCACCCCAACCCACATACTTCACTGATTCTAAACCACAGATATTCTTTGGTGTTATCATTAAGTGCAAAAAGAATCTTGCTTTATAAGAACTGATGCAAGACACAGAATGCTTCTTCCCAGCTGACACACTATATAGCCAGAACATCTCATTGATTTTAGAAAGAATTATGAATAATATGATGGGAGCTTTCAGAACATAATGCATCAATCAAGTTCTGCGTGAGTAATTATAATCATGTTTTATAACATCATTAATTTTGTCTGCAGGACATGTCTCATTTCTCAAATACAGGACTTCTTTCCCAAAGGACTTTAGCCCTCAGCGTAAGTTCTTGGTAAATTAATATGACTCTGCTGAGTACATCCAAGTAGTAGAGAAACATTTGTTTCTGGACTAGGATTTGGATGTTGAGGTCACAGAAGGTACTGTCTGCAAGCTGCTATTGTTCTTCTGTTGCTGTTTTGAAAGACTTTACAAATGTGTACAAGCTGTTAGGTGATGTCAGTAAGCATTACAATTCTTTTTTCCTTACAGAGTGAAGCCAGCTCACCTCTTTCTCCTTACTGCTACTTGAACATAAATCTATCAGTTTCTTAAGACCCTATCTTGGGGTTTTTAATTTATTTTAATGTAAGTATCATAAAGAAAGGAATTCATAATTTCTCTGCAGAAGTCAACCAGTCAAGTTGAGCTTCACTTTAACAAAACCCCCAAGAGAAATAAGTAAGGCTTACTTTCAAAGGGCAGAAATGGGAACTAGTTTCTCACAGATCACATAAACTGAGAGAGCATTCAGAAATTATTACAGAGGTTTGTATAAGCAAGGATCCCTCAAGTACTTCATAATTAGAGTGAGAAGGAAAATATAAACTTTAGAGAAAGGCAAGACAGAAAGAGGAAAACAGATGCAGAACTGAAATGGGGAAGGACTGGAGAGGAGACAAGGAGCGCATAACTTCTATCAATGACAGATCATCCATGGAGGATATCTCAGAAATATGAGATTGTTGTCAGTAACAGTATGACTCTAGGATAGTGTCACAGAAGGCCAAAATAGGCCTAAACATGTCCTGGCTTGTCCAGATGTTTTCTGCTCTCCCTTCTTCTGCTTTTGGGAGAAGCAGCCATGGGGAAAGAAGACAAAAGCCTGTTGCCATTGAATCTCTTCTTTCTTGTAAACAGGGTACAGCAGGTATTTATACACTTGTTTGTGTTCTGCCCTAAAAGGATAAAAGCAAATCCTGACTTTACCCAATATGGTCAAGTTTGGTAAACTGCCATTCTGATTAGCTAATCTGTGGCCAAGGAGCCATTAGTCTCCGGCTTCATTGATAAAAAGAGATGAGCAGGAAAACACAACGTTCTCTCTCTGTGTTCCTTTGCCATTGCTTCTGCCTTAGCGTGCTTCTGCCTCATTGCTCTCTGCCATTGCATCCTGCCATACTCTACCTGCTATGTACTAACAAGCCCTGATATTTTGGGTTTTTCTACCTGGAAACTTGCCCTGCCTCAAGTTTACCAGGGAATGGGCATTAAGTGCCTCACACAATGGGCTCACTTAGGCAGCATGATGTTGTGCCTCTCTGCACATCTGCCTGCACCTCCGTAAATCTCTGTGCCAAGTCTGGAGCCAAAGAGAAACCAGGATCAGATGAAACGTGGTCTGCCCCGTTCCCAGCATCCTGCTAGAGCCTGGGAAGATTCAGAAGTCTTAACAGCTATTAAGGCACTCCCTTCAAGTGTTTGGGCAGTGTCTGGAAACTGTAGTTAGCCGCAAGAATCTGGAGATAATATTTTGTGAGTAAATGCTTAAAGCCTCTCTCTAACTGAATCCAAGTGCCTTTTGCATTAAGCAGAAAGGAGCTTCTAGAGTCACTCTAGTGGGCAAGCAGTATAATCGACTGCAAGAACCTCTCTTCCATTTATAATAGTTTAATGTTTGTTATATTATCGCTAGTTATTTCTCAAGTGTTCTAAATCACTTCTGCTTTTTCCTCCGTGTAATGTTTTTCATGATCATGTGTAGTGGTTTGGGAATTAACCCACTCATACCAGCATCCCACCCCCAATTTCACCAGACTAGACTGAGTCAGCTGTAAGTTAAGGAATATTTACAGCTTATCCCAATTTACAAGCATATTTATATATAATATACACAGATATTTACAGTTATATATAAATTTAAAGTAATACAGAAACACAAAATCCCTCCTGAAACAGACAGACTACCCAGAAGGCTCCTGAACCAATCCCTCCCCCTCCTTCTTCCCCACCTCCATCCCCCCCAAGATGTAACCAGATCAATCTCCATATAGCTCGCACGATAAATCTGCAGAGATCTCAGGTGGGATGTCAAAAAGATGCCAAGCATGTTAGAGGAAAAGTTTAGATCAGATTACATAGATCATATGCAAAGGATCTAAGGCAGATGCAACCAGCCACAGACTGACAGAGAAGAAATAGTGGAAACTAAGCGAGAAGTGCGGGAGAAGTGAGTGCCTTATCTATATTTAGACTACTTGCATCTCTCAGCAGAAGAAGAGTGATATAGGTGTCACTGTTATTTTTCTTCTCACAGCTGAGGATTTAATTTCTCTCATTAAAATATTCCAATTTGCCTCAAGCCATCACACCATGCAAAGAACCTGATTAAAAATAAGTGATGCAGTGAGATCACATATATTAATAGCAAAATAATAAACTGCGTTAATTTTTACAAGGAAAATCTCGCACCAACCACTGCTAGTGATAGTTTTTAAGCAAGACAGCCATAGAAGGAAGCCTTCAGTTTTCTGAAATGAAGCAGGTTCTGCTTACTGTATCTGGGTCTGTCTTAACACATAAGAAGTATGATCAGGCTGACTAAGAGGCACTTGGGATATTTGTGAAATGGAATTCCTTTTTAATGAGGAGTCACGCTAAATCTTTTGTAAATTATGCCAACTGCAGTTCAACCAGCTCTGAATTAGCAATTTTACCAGAGTTAACAAGCCACACTTTACAAACCAAGAAACTTATTCTGCCTTATTTTTCATTATTTGAATGCAAAACAAAGCACATCACATGGCAAGAATAAACCAGATCTGTTGACAAGGAATTCAGTTCAAATACAATATTTGCTCTCTTGCAAGAACTGAAAATAATATACAGGATTATTATTGTCCTCAAATTCGTATTGACTTCCTTTCCCATCCATTCAGACTTGTTACCTTCTTTCTCGCTTACTGTTGCAATACAGCCCCAAGATACAGTATGGAACACACATTTATTTGGCAATGCATTAGCATGAGAGTGAAAAATTTAGTACATTTTTAACCTTCTTTATTTCAGCCACAAACTTTGCTGATGGCAAGCTGTGGTGGAGGGTTGCACAGGCCTCAAATGACTATGTTTACAAACCTATTCATGCCCGGATATGTTGTTCCCCCAAAGGGTGTTGCCCTGCCTAAACTTGGGGTAAACAAGTTAAGGGGGACAAAGGGACACAATAGCCTTGGTGCCTTCCAGTCTGGGTTGCCTCCTCGAAGGTTGAAGTAAACAAGTTGTGTAAGCTCACACGCCTAGGGTGGGGAATCTACCTGAGCCCTCTCCATATTTGGGGGTACCAGACCCTCAGACTTCACCTTATTTGGTATGTTTTGGCCTGTTGCCAAGCCCTTGTTGGACAGAATTGTGGCCCAAGGACCATCAATCGCGGGGTCAAAACTCATAAAAAGGGACAATTCAGTATCCCTGCTATCTCTCGCTCCTCACATCTCGCACCTCACTCCTATCCTGCCACCCTCCTCCACCTGCTGCCCCTAGCTGCTTCCAGATGCTTTTGGGGACCACCACCGCTGCATGACTCCAGCCCACAGCACCAGCCCAGGGAAACTGACCAAGGCACTCCCGGCCAGCCGCCACTCCAGCCGCCGCTCCCAGCTTGACTGTGCCCGTGGAAGCTCCAGGCAGCTCGGCCCAATAACCCCTGAGCTAATCTATTCAAACCCACAATATTTGGGACCATCGAAACTGACTCCAGCCAGTGAGTAACTGAGCAAACTTGATCTAAGCCAGCATAAACTCTCAATAACTTACCAGTGGCACTTTCATGCCACAGACTCTCTTCCTAAATCCTTTCAAACTTTTGCTAAATTCCCATTTTTGCTATATATTTGCTGTAATATTTGCTGACATTCTGTAATATAATCTCAAAACCGCATACAAAGAACTTGTGTGGGGTAACTGTAAATAAGTTTGGGGAAGGGGCAATTCCTTGTGTATATAATATTAAATTATTTAAACCCTTTTAAAATTTGGCCTCATATTTCATTCCCCCAAAACCCAGACGAACCCCTCCATGACACAAGCTTGATGGCTTATTAGGCATTTTTCTAGTAACTGTGAATGATCAGGGAGTTGGAACATCAGGCTGAGGGAGATGGGGTTGTTCAGACTGGAGAAGAGAAAGCTCTGAGAAGACCTGATAACAATCTTCAAGTACATAAAGAGGTACTACAAGAAAGGTGGGGAGAGACTTTATAATAGCCTGTAGTGATAGGATGAGGGGCAATGGCTTCAAACTAGAGGAGAGGAGATTTAGATTGGACGTTAGGAGGAAGTTCTTCACCATAAGGGTAGTGGAACACTGGAACACATTGCCCAAGGAAGTATTTGAGGCCACATCTATGGACATAATAAAGCTGAAGTTTGACAGGGCTCTAGGCAACCTGGTCTAGTTGGGGATGTCCCTGCTGTCTGTAGAGGGGTTCCAACTAGATGACTTTTGGACATTCCTTCCAACCCAGCCCATTCTACGATTCCGTGATTTCTGTTGCTATCTTTCTACTGGTTGTTTCACAGTCATGCATATATTGCTTGAGACAGTATTAAAATACTCAGGGGACAAAAAAGAAAAGCATCCTTCCATTCTGTACTTCTTCAGTCTCTCTACATATCACATAGAAATTCAGAAAATAAGGTTCATTTGCAAATGTATAACAAATATTGCTTCATGGAACAGTATGTCCTATTAATGCTGGTCACATGGAACCTATATCTGATGACTTCTAAGTCTTCTATGTTTTGTGTTAGTAAGGAGCACAACTGTCTGCCTTTCTTAGGTGTGGTGAAGCTGTATCATTACAAGTACAACATTTTAGAATAGTGAAGTGTTCAGCCCCCAGAAATCATAATGCCTTTCAGTTGTTCTCACTTGGAAAAATGGAATCAATAAACATAGCAAATATAACAACCAAATGCCTCCAAGTATTATTCTTCCCTCTGTATATCATTGATCGTCTTACACCAAAAAAAAAAAAAAAAAAGCCATTTAAATCAATTTTTAGCCATCAAAGAAGGATAAAAATCTCATTAGCATTCAGTTTTCATTTTTTGCATGTAACAGTTGGCTACTAGAATTACACACAGAGGAAAATGTACTTTTATTTCTGCAAGTCACAGCCTCTTCACATTGTCTGTCTGTTAGATTGGACATATGTAAGATTTGCCAATCTGACTTATTCCTTACTTTGTCTGTGGAAAGACCTTGGGTTGTGGTCTCCATGGCAATTCAGGTTGTTTTTAATTACAAGATTGTTAAACTACTTCCAGTCTGAAGTGTGCAATAGAAAAGGAAATTGACTTTGAAATAGAAAATGCTTGTGCTGAGAAGATTAAACAAATAGCTCTTATTTAAAAAATATAACATTCTCCTCCTCTTCATTTATAGTTGCTTTGGTTCTCTTGCTAAGTTACTTTATACAAATTTTATCTCTCACTTTTGTAGGTAAACCACAAATGGAACTAATTCCATCAATAAATCTACCTACTGGATATTGAAAAGCTTGCCAGGGCTTGAATAAAACTTGTCCACAAAGTCAGGGACAAAGTCTTTCATCTTGTCAAACTACTTAGTTTTGAATCACTTGTGAGCAATAAACCAATGCTAATTTCACAAATTACACCAGAAAGTGAAGGGGTAGGCTGCAGTCTCCTATTTCCAAAGGAGTATTAGTGCTGCTGTGGTACTCCTAAGTCACTGTTCACACTCCGTGATTAGTTAGTTACTCATGTTGATGGAAGCGGAACAGCAGAAAACAGAGACTTAGACCAGAATTCAGTCCAGGACATTAAATCAGAAGGTGATCACCTAGCATCCCAGAAATCTCTCAGACTAATCAATTTAGAGATGTCAGGCTAGTAAAATACAAAAAAAATTCACTTCACACAGCACAGTTAAAGTAAATACAATTGTGTCCTTGGAACATGCAATCCTTTCAATTTCAGCACATCCTGAAGCATATGGAAGGTCTCCCGATGAGACTTTTCCTCCCTCTGTGTAGGAGTCCCTCACATCAAAACAGAGTTGCCTCTTTCCTGTCGCTCATTGTTTCAGCCCCGTGGGGTTAGGAGGTGGTTTTGCCTAGCAGGGCACCTCTTTAAAGATATCCTTCTGGGAGATAGCTCTGCAGCATCTTCTCAAGGGCTAGACTGGGTGGGGTTTAATCAGGAATGGCTGATTTTGACGAAGCATTTCCCCTTCAAAAGAGCGCCTACGGCATATAAAAGGGAAGCACTTCAAGCTGTGTCTGCTTTTGTAGGCATGTGATTACCAGAACTACTGACTTGGCAAAGCTGTTTTCCTGATGCTCATACAAGCCTTTACTCTAAGTCATATACTTTGACAGGAGGAACTCAAGGCTTGCACTTAGAGATCTGGATTTAAATAAACATAAAAACTGGAATCACTGATCTAACAAAACTTCTAGAGATAATAGAGATCTCTTTTTAAGTGCTCACTTTGCCTTTTACCTAAACCTGGATTCCACAATTTCATAACTATGTCTTTTCCCCATAAATAATTAACAGCTTTCCTTTTAAATGATTTAACATCAAATGAGAGGTAGATTCTGTTCATCCATGGGTTTATACTTTTTTTTCCTGAATTTAAGTGGCTGGTTTAAAACCCATCTGTCTCAGCTGCAGAAACAGGTCAGATGGAAAATTGGTATGCACTGCAAGAGACTGAGTTTTGTGATGTCTTTACTGGATCCGCTCTAAACAGTTGCTTGAATTGACCATACCAAGATACTCCTGTACTTAAAAGTTTGTTTTTGCTGCAGAGTAGTGTAGAATCATGAATTACTCATGGATTACTCAAAAGATTTCTCACATTTCAAAAAATCTGCTTTTGAATTTTGTGTCTGTATGTTAAAAAAAACCCAGCCAATCAAACAAACAAACAAACAAACAAACAAAAAACCCAAATCAAAGCACAACACAGATATCTTTGCTTGTGGCTGGAAGTATTTCACAAAGCTGCACTATTTAATTAGGAAATGTAATCAGAAAGAGACCGTGTGCTTTAATATCTAGCTGTGCAATAAAAATTGCAGCCCATTTTTTGTGTTATGTTTGAAGATAAAATTGACTTGAAATGGTGGATCCTTGCTGAACCACTCAATTGTGTGCCCTTCATATGGTATGCTAACTTTAGAATACAGGTCCTCAGAGCAAAACCTTTATTGAAAATGCTTACCTGCCATGTAAGCAATATGGACAAAGTTTACCTTACAAAGTAATGACATCTAACAGTTGACACAGTGAAATATACTAGAAAAGCAGGATGCTATAATGGAAATCACAGAATCACAGAAGCATCCAGGTTGCAAAAGACCCTCAGGCTCACCAAGTCCAACCTATAACCCTACTCTACAAGATTCACCTTAAATCATATCCCCAAGCACCACATCCAAACGGCCCTTAAACACACCCAGGGTCGGTGACTCAACATCTCCCTGGGCAAGTCATTCCAGTCCCTGACCACTCCATGAAAAACTTTTTCCTACTCTAAATCTACCCAGTCTCCGCTTGAGGCCATTCCCTCTTGTTCTGTCTCCAATTACCTGTGACAAGAGATAAGCAGTAGCCTCTCCACAATGTCCCTTCAGGTAGTTGTAGACAGCAATGAGTTCTCCCCTCATCCTCCTCTTTTTCACACTTACCAGCTCCAGCTCCCTCAGTTGCTCCTCATAAGATTTATTCTCTAGGCCATTCAACAGCTTCACTTCCCTCCTCTAGACCTGCTCTAGCACCTCCTCTTGTATTGTGGTGCCCAAAATTGAACACAGTCCTCAAGATGTGGCCTCACCAAAGCTGAGTACAAGGGGAAAATCACCTCCCTACTCCTACTGGCCACAGTATATTTAATACAAGCCAATGCTTATATGATAGACATTATCAAGAAAAAAATGAGAAGAAAAAAAAAAGTGAAAAACATTCTTATCCCATTGACTGCTTGGCATAACCTTCAATGAAATAAGAGAGAAGCCAGTGGAGAACCTGCTGGTGAAAAAGCAAAATGTGTATGGCTATCATTGAGGTCAAAGATAATTCTTCAATTTTTTTGGCTTTCACAAGCAATATAAACCCATGTAGCTAAATAATGCTATGCAGTTCAGCATGAGTAGCCTTTAGGACTGGTTGTTGTGAGTTAAATATGTCTAGTTTTGGTTTTAAAGCACAGGTGAGCCTCAGAAAATTTAGAGGCGAACACAGGGAGATCAGCAAGAATTAGTGCTACCAGAACAAATAATTTCAATAACCAGCACAAGTACACTGAAATAATCATGGCCACAGTGCAAGCAGAGAGCAGCACTTGGAGCAAGGCTGGAAACTTTTGTGTCTGTAGTTATTTCACATACAACTGCAGGTATTTTCTTTGGAGCAGCTGAGTCAGTTCTCAGTGCACTACTGTCTTTGCCCCTTGGTCATTTCAGATGTGCTCAAGTTATTTTTCTTTCTCCCAGGAGAATGCAAAGAAAAAGCCTGTAGTCTTGCCTGTCACAATAGGAAATCATGTACTTGCTGCAGGCCCTTATTAGTGCCTTGCTGAAAAGAAGTGCAAAATGGCAGTACCACACAGTAATCAGATGTTTCACACAACCTTCTCATACAAACTGGCACTCTGGATACGTGGCCAAAGAGGGGTTCAAGGAGAATAGGCTGCTGAAGAGCCCCATTCTGAACCTATCAGCCATGCAGGACCAAACTCTATAAAACATGGTATGTACCCAGAAGCTACCAAGAGATTTTGAAGGATCAAACACTTCAAAGAATAGCATCCACTACTTGCAGAACTGCACTCTGAATGCACCACCTCTTTCAGAATTCTCTGGAACAGTAGACTCAGAAAATTCCTTTATTTGGGTTCTAACTTACTTTGCAGATTGCCTTTTGCTGAGCAAAGGTTCCAAACCATAGGGGATCAATGGTGCCATTTTCAGTCTCTTATTCAGAAAAACAAATAGTTCCAGGAAAGAGAATTGCAAGGCACGCATGATGATCTGTAACAATGATTTTGTTACATGTTGTTATGCATTTGGTAGGAAAATCATAATATTGCTTAATAAACTGCAGGCCAAAAACCACCACAAAGATATCCAGTGTTAACATTAGACACAATCTCTTAACTTCAAATTGCAACAGATTTTTTTCTAACACTCCAGATGTTCATATGTCTGCAGGGAAGAGAACAGGAGTAAACACAATCTCTGTTATATCACAGTAAAAAATAACATTAAGCGAACAGTGCATGTGTCTGGATTATTTCAAAGTGCAATTAACCAAGCTTGAATCTCATGGGGGTATATTTTCCAAATCCCTTTGATAAATCAGCCAAAGGCTTTAGTGGATACTCTTAATAACAACCATCAGCTAATGAGAACAATGTTTTTCTTTCATTCGTAAACCCCACCAAACTCATAACTTTGAACAGAAAAATGAGTTAATTCTTATGTATTTATTTAGAGAAACTACAGTTGTTACTTACTGTAAACTGTACATGATAAGCATTATCTTAATATAAATTGTTATTAGCTTCCTGGAAATGCCACAGTTTATATTTTCCCTCTAGTCAGAGAGGTAGCAAGAAGGCTGAAGAGAAACAGTTACAGTATTAACATTGACTAACTGCTACAGATATACTCTCCTCTAAGGTACTACAGAGATGCAGTTTTACAGGGTGCATTAGGGAATTAAATGGTCACTCTGAGATACTTAGTGACATTGATGTGCGAGCTTTACATCGGTAGAGAAAAACTGAAAAACTAAAATGATGTAATTATTACATGTAACTGATATAATCAGTTATAGGCATGGATCATTAATCACTAAAAGCTTTTAATATTAGGAGCTATATGATCAAGAAGGAAAACAATCTGCCAGAAGAAATGTGTCTGAGCTACATTCACACTGCAGCATATTCGATGCAGTGGCAGAAAGGTTTCCAGGAGTGCTGATAAATACAACATTTTAAACACAGTTTTCTGAAGCAAAAGAACTCTTTCCAGAAGCCAGCCCTTTCTCAGACCATTACTGTTTCCTGGCACATGTAGTTGCAACTTAAAGCAAAAGGCAAGCACTGATGCTTCCAGAGGCTGCCCAAATCCCACACAGGGCATGAACAGCTTGCTTAAGACTCTGGGCATCCTTCAAGGTAAGCCCTGAGTACAATTCTAAGCCAGCAACAGCAAATTACTTCAGGGGGACAGAGAGTCAGCTTAGTGCGTATACAGACCACCAGACAAGACCATGTATAATAATCATCTTTTATCCCAAAATGAACAGAAGTCAGTCTGCTAAAGCTGTTGTTTCCTATGATTTACACTTTCTTTTCATGCAAAATCATGCTTTAGTGAATTAGGTGAGGGGGTTTTTGTTGTTTTAAATAATTTTGAATCAGCACCCAAGATAAATCATTCATTACTTCCAAAGAGATGTTTGAGACTGTGCAGGTGTTGTGGAGGGCCTTTTGGCCCAAAAAGAGGCTTATTTATGCCTTGCCTTGCCTGGACATGTCTTTCTGCCAGGACCTCTGGTTGTAAACAAGTTGTGTAAGCCACACGCACCCAGCTTGTGTCTTCCTGGGGCAAATCCATGTGATCCCCATATTTGGGAAAGTCCAGGCAAGAGCCTTCTGCCTATTATGGTGAGGTTTGGCTGACTGCCAGCCTGATTGGTCATTCTAGTGGCCAAAGAGGCCATTAATCTCGGCCCACAGTCAATAAATAGGGGTGCACAGGGAAACAACGTCTTCTGACCCTACCCGCAGCTCAGCTCGGACCACACTGCAGCACCCTGCTGCTCTGACTCACCTGCATGGCTCAGACACAGCTCTGACCTTCACTTGCAGCACTCAGCCGCTCAGACCCCCATGCTTGGATGCCATTGCATAGCTCCGATGCTCAGAGGCTCAGACCTCATGCTTTGATTCAATTGCAGCTCACCTGCCTGCATACCTTTCTTGCAGAGCTCATTTAAGCCTGCACATAATATATATATAAGGAGCCTATAGCCTCCTAAGCCAGCTGTGCACATCTACACGCTATCGTGGTACCACCAGGATCAGATCCTGCATTGCTTTACCTACGGAGCTCAGACTCCTAGCAGCACACAGACACATGGCTTGAAGCCATGAACAACCATGCCAGAGACAGCATGGATATTCTCCTGCTCCTGAAATACTGACAGATGATATCCCTGGACACAGCATCCAGAAGAAGACAGCAGCACCACAGGCAGAGATCATCCCTCGCCAGGAGGAAAGGTTAGAGGAAAACCTATTTCCCCAGAAACTGGGAAGATTTATCATTTCCCCTCAAGCCGAGAAGATTCCAGCCTCAAAGAGTCCACAGGCAGAGACCCTGGACATTAGGCACAGTCTGTGACACAGCCCCGGAGGGTGATTAATAATTAATAACACTTGTGCGTAAAGCTTTGATACCTCTGTAAATATAAGTAACCTCTGCCGTAGAGCAGAATCAGTTTCCAGCCCACTCTGCTGGGCAAATAGCATAAAGATCCCAAACAGCATTAAGCCGCAGGGAAAACTCCTCTCTCTGTTTATAGTTTGAATGTTTACTAGTTAAATAACAAACCCCTGTACATATTTTATCCTAAATTGTTTTCATAACCATGTACTGAACTGAATATTAATATACAGTGGTTGGGGATGGCGAGAGTTCAAAATATTAAATTTAATAAATTATATTTTTATATAAAATTTATATCTCCCCAAATTAATTTCTCTCCTCCACTAAATAGGCATAGGTACTGAGAGCCCCCTCCACAACAGCAGGATGTACATTAGAAAACTTTGTTATCACCTATTCAGTCATCTTCAGCATTTCTAACATTTCTACTTCAATATGCTGAGGACCAATAGAGATAGAGCTGCTAGTCTGAGGAAAACACAAGAGCAGGGAACTCTGGTATCAACATCTCTGTTCAGCCTGGACAGATGTGCTGACAGGCACAAGTAACTTTCCAGTAGAAGGGATACCACATTTGCTTATACACCCTGAAGATAACACACTAGTTACAAAACCTAATTTGGTGGGGGATCTAACAGCCACTATGTGTAACAGCATTAATCTATGGCAGTGCATTGTTTATCCAAACAAAGAAAAGTCTGAAACAATTAAGAATCATAGAATCAGTCAGGGTTGGAAAGGGACCACAAGGATCATCTAGTTCCAACTCCCCTGTCATAGGCAGGGACATTCTACCCTAGAGCAGGCTGGCCACAGCCTCATCTAGCCTGGCCTTAAACACCTCCAGGGAGGGGGTCTCAACTACCTCCCAGGGCAACTCATTCCAGGCTCTCACCACTCTCATGCTGAAGAACTTCCTCCTCACATCCAGTCTGAACCTGCCCATCTCCAGCTTTTCTCCATTCCCCCTAGTCCTGTCACTCCCTGATAGATTAAAAAGTCTCACCCCAGCTTTTTTGTAGGCCCCCTTCAGATACTGGAAGGCCATAATAAGGTCTTCTCTGAGCCTCCTCTTCTCCAGACTGAACAGCCCCAACTCTTTCAGTCTGTCCTCATAGGAGAGGTGCTCCAGACCTCTGATCATCCCCGTGGCCCTTCTCTGGACACACTCCAGCACATTCACATCCTTCTTGTAATGGGGACTCCAGAACTGGATGCAGTACTATAGGTGGGGTCACAACAGAGCTGAGTAGCAGGGGAGAATCACCTCCCTCAACCTGCTGGCCACATTTCTCCTGATGCAGCCCAGGATCCGGTTGGCTCTCTGGGCTGCAAGTGCACACTGCTGGCTCATGTTGAGCTTCTCATCCACCAGCACCCCCAAGTCCCTCTCCTCAGGGCTGCTCTCCAGCCAGTCACTGCCCAGCCTGGATTTGTGCTTGGGATTGCCCTGACCCAGTTGCAGCACACTGCACTTGGTCTTGTTAAACCTCATGAAGATGGCTAATGCCCACTTCTCCAGCCTGTCCAGGTCCCTCTGGGTGGATCCCTTCCCTCCAGCCTATCTGCTGCACCACACAGCTTGGTGTCATCAGCAAACTTGCTGAGGCTGCACTCAGTGCCTCTCTCCATGGCGCCGACAAAGATGTTAACAAACAAGAGTGGTCCCAGGACTGACCCCTGAGGGACTCCACTTGTCACTGGCCTCCACTTGGACAGGGGCCCACTGACAGCCACTCTTTGGGTGCTGCCATCAAGCCAATTGTTTATCCATTTAGTGGTCCACCCATCAAACCCATGTGTCACCAGCTTGGAGACCAGGTTGTGGTGTGGGACAGTGTCAAAGGCCTTGCTCAGGTCCAGGTAAATGACATCAGTTGCTCACTCCTCATCTATGAATGTTGTGACCTGTTCATAGAAGGCCACCAGGTTTGTCAGGCAGGATTTGCCCTTGGTGAAGCCATGCTGATTGTAGCAAATCACTTCTTCACTATTCTGTCTCAGTAGTGCCTCCAGGAGGATCTGCTCCATGATCTTACCAGGCACAAAGGTGAGACTGACTGGCCTGGAGTTCCCCAGCTCCTCCTTCCAACCCTTTTTGAAAATGAGAGCTATGTTTCCCCTTTTCCAGTCAGTGGGGACTGTACCAGACTGCCATGACTTTTGGAACGTAATAGATCTACCAGTTCATCCACCAGTTCTCTCAGCATCCATGGGTGTATCCCATCAGGTCCCATGGACTTGAACACTTTCAGGTTCTTCAGGTGGTCATGATCCTGATTGGCACTTATGATGGGCAGCTCTTCCTTCCAGTCCCTGTTGCAGTGAAGACCAAGGTAAAGAAGTCACTAAGAACCTCAGCCTTTTCCATGTCACTTGTGACCATTTCACCTGTTTCCTTTCTGAATTTGCCTGCCTTGTAGATTTAGCAAGCTTTGAGGAAAATTCATACGAGCCAGTGGAAAAAAATTCTATCCTATAAATCAGAAATCAGCTCACCGAACCATTGTTCAACTGATTGTGAGGCAGCTTTTGGGCTGCTGTAGTAGCTCTTGAACAAGAATAATGAGTGGATGTTTGCATTTTCTTCTTTTCTTTTTTTCTTACTGTAGGATATTGATCCATTCTTACGTGCTAGTTTGAGGCTAATTCAAATATTTTAATGAGAAAATTAGATCATAAGCTGTGAAAAGGAAACAATGTTGATGATTACTTCACTCATGGACTTGCTGAGATGTATAAAAATGAGGACACAAAATATAGATACGACAGAGCAGGAGAGTCAGAGTGTGTGTCTCTGTCACAGTGGCTGCATCTGTGTAACTAATCCTTCTGCTTTCTAACCCCCCTTGCTGATCCTCCAGCCTCACCTTGTATGTAAGGCAAACTCTGGGATATGGTAGAGGGGTGGAAAACAGGTGGAAGGGTGGTTGGGAGCCCCTCCTGGGGACTCTGGTTTCTGTGACGGGTGTTATCTTTCTGTTTTACTTTTAACTTGTATATTTCCGTATATAGGTGTAAATATTGTAAATATCTGCTTGTATATTGTGCTAAGCTGTAAATATAAAGCTTCATTCCTTAACTTCCAGCCAGCTGAGTCTAGTCTGGGTGATTTCACAAGAGTGGGGGGGGCAGGTGACTTCCAAATCATCACATTCTTGTGACATCTGCATTCCCTTTGTAGGCTTCTCTTTCTGTTAGTTAGTGCTCTAATGAAAAATACATTAAAGAGAATAGCTGCTAGCAATTGAATTTATATACCTAGTATTCAAATGTGGTATTACAAAGAAAAGTCTTAATGAAAGCAGTCTGGTTAGAAGTCAATGTTTTATAGTCATGTCTAAAAATTAATTTTAAACAGGGTGCCTCTGTAAAATTGAGGGAAAAAAGGCAGTTTAGAAATTACTTTATGTTCCTATGTTGACAATCAACAGCCTGTTCTTAAATCAGCTTTAAGTTCCTTGGGCATCTTAGAAAGAATAAAACAGTAACCTTACACAAAAGACTCTCAAATTCATGTGGTCCAACTGGCTTCCATCCAGATATCTGACTGTTCCCTTGGGAACATCAGGAAAAGCTTTTCTGTAAGTCAGAAACCTCCTCTTGTGTCTACTGTAGCCTAAAACAAACAGTTGCTGCCGGCTGTAGCTGCTGGGAGAAGACTATTAGTGAAAGAAGCACAGGACCACAGGATCACAGGATGTCAGGGGTTAGAAAGGATCCAAAGAGGTGGTTGAGTCCAACCCCCCTGCCAGAACAGGGCCATACAATCCAGGTCAAGTCACAGAGGAACACATCTAGAAGGGCCTTGAATGGCTCAAGGAGACTCCACAACCTCTCTGGGGAACCTGTTCTAGTGCACTAGGACCCTTATAGTAAAGAAGTTCCCTCCTGTGTTGAGGTGGAACCTCCTGTCCTCCTTCAGAAAAGTAACTAGAAGGAAAGAAAATGTGCTTCAGGGAGATGGGAGCAACATCTAGATCTGGATTTCACTGTGTGAGGTTCAAGCACCTTCATCTAAGTAGTTCTAGGGCCTGGTCTTATGAATATTTAGCCTAAAATGAGCTTCAACATTGTCTGTCAGGACTGCATCCTACATTTCAGTTCTGCCTCATGCGCTATGCCAGACATGAGAGTCTTCTCATTGAAAACTGAGAAACACCAGCGAAGGAACAAACCTGAAAAAAATAATCTGTAATAGTCTTTATTTCATGTTTCCAGGAGAGAGATTAAACTGAATCTGCTAATAATTTATTCACGTGACTCTCATCTGTCACAGAAATTATTGAAAATTCACAGCAAGGTTGCAATGTCAAGAGAAACTCTTACTGATCCTTGCTTAAGGATCCTTGCAGGCAAAACAGGGGCCAAATAACACCCACAAAATGTAAGTGTGGTAATTAATATTAGCTTCCTTTGGATCCAAATATCAGTACACTATAGAAAAAAAAATAGAGATTTCACAAGGCCAAGTGCAGGGTTCTACACTTTGGCCACAACAACCCCAGGCAGCACTACAAGCTGGGGAGAGAGTGGACGGAGAGCAGCCAGGAAGCAAGGAACTTGAGGGTACTGGTAGACAGTAGGCTGAATATGAGCCACCAGTGGATCAGGAACAGTGTGGCCAGTAGGAAAAGGGAGGTTATTCTGCCCCTGTACTCAACACTGGTTAGGCCATACCTTGAGTCCTGTGTTCAGTTCTGGGCTTCTCATTTCAAGAGAGATGTTTAGGTGCTAGAACATGTCCAGAGAAGGGCAACAAAGCTGTAGCCAAGTGGAGTTGGTCTCTTCTCCCAGGCAACCAGCAACAAAACAAGGAGACACAGTTTCAAATTGTGCCAGGGAAGGTCTAGGCTGGATGTTAGGAGGAAGTTCTTGCCAGAGAGAGTGATTTGCCATTGAAATGGGCTGCCCAGGGAGATGGTGGAGTCGCAGTCCCTGGAAGTGTTTAAGAAAAGACTGGATGGAGCACTTAGTGCCATGATCTAGTTGTTTGGACAGGGCTGGGTGATAGGTTGGACTGGATGATCTTGAAAGTCTCTTCCAACTTGGCTGATTCTATGAAAAGCATAACTCGTGACAGTATCTAATGACTTTCTAACACTATAATGGCATAACTGGGCATAAAATACATATGTTTTATACAAATACATGATTGATGTGACTACCAAACTGGCAAAAACAGGGGAGTGAGTACATGCAGTATATGAGAGAGTGGGAATTAGAATCATATAATGGTCTGAATTGGAAGGGACCTCCAAAGATCATCTAGTCCAATCCAACTCCCTCTGCAGTAAGCAGAGATACCCTCAACCAAATCATGTTGTCCAGAGCCCTGCTGAGCCTCACCTTGAGTATCTCCAGGAATAGCAGATAGCATAAGAACATCACACACAGTCCAGAAAAATCAGAGAATAAAGCAGGGATTACCTTGATCTCAGAGATGAAGAACCAGCATGGATTTCATGATCAGACATATATATCTTATATATAGATGTATATACATCTATATATAAGATATACATATACATCTATATACAGATGTATATGTATATTGGTACATATGTATATACATATATGCCTATGTAAAATGAGCTCTGTAATGTTGTATGCTCAGTGCTGATAGAAATGCTATAAACCAACACTTCTGTATCATTAACAAAGTGTTAAGAATTAATCATTATCAAGAAGTGTGGTGGCTATGCATTTTAGTAGGGTTAGTATTCTAAATACTCACTACAGCAATCTGTCATTCCCAATTCTCTATCCACTTATATCCACCTGCAACAGCATTAAAGATACCTTAGGTGAGATTACAGAATTCAAGTATAAAAGTGCTGCAAATAACATGATTGGTTCTGTCAAATGCAGGAGAGTGACTTCTTTTAACAGGTGCAGCATTAGAAATTTTTTGTTATCATGGGAAGTTTTAATGTCAGATCTTAAATTCTAAGTATTTAATGTTTCAGATAATTGGGGGGGAAAAATCACTAGAACCATAGAACTGCAAGTGACATTAAAATTCCACCACATATTCACCTTCCATCAGTTAAAACAAATTAACTCTATCCAATACACAGAGCAGGTCTAAACCTATTAAATTTATTACCCTGGATATCTCATGCTGCTATGATCTTTTATGGTACACTTTGATGTCTCAGGAGTCCCATAACTGTAGAAAATCTATTCAAAATACCAAGATAAGAGTTAAGGAACCCATTCCCAAAGTTTATCCGTAAGCTTTCTGTTCAGTGTCAAGATAATACTTTCGTATCTTAGATTATCTCTTGTGACTTAATTTGAAGCACAGTGACTTGTTCTAAGCAGGAACAGCATGATGAACTGGTTTAAAGACAAAGTAGGCCCCGATTAGGCAAAAGTAAAATGTTGTGGTAGCAACAGAGAGGAAACTACCAAGCCCTGTCCAATTCAGCCTGCACAGGTGACAGTCCTCCTTAGAATTGGGAAGGAAAATAAGGAGAGTGGAGGCTACATCTGGCTGCATGTGTTTCATTTCTCAGCTGACAGGCCTGTTCTCCAAGTAAGCTCAACACAGGGACTCAACATTAGAAAGAGTTGGGGGACAGGGTCTGAAGAGTCATGAACAGAGAGAGTTACTAACTATAGCTTTAAATACTTCTGTCTACAGTAGCTGTAAAATGTGAAAATAACAATGTGAGAAGGTCGAAACAGTAGTTGTGTCCTAAGAACTTAAGGACAGGGAGAAGGAAAGGCATTCTTTTGATTTCTATTTCTTGCTACTTTGCTTTTTTTGGAAATTCTCCCAGGACATTTCGGGTTGGTCTCTTTACACTTCCTCAATTGGTCTACAGGGATTTCTAAAATCCAAGCTACAAATGAAGATGTGTATTTTATGAACACATGTAACACTGGATACTATTAATAAAGGAAAAGTTGATGTTCTTCTATTAGTCATGATCATATAATTCGGAGAGGCAGGCATAGAAGTTCACATGGACTAACAAACTGTCTTCTCTGTTGACATCAGGCAGATTAAAACGTTGAACACTTCTCACACTCTTTCATAGTATTTGGCAGAGGGCTGACTTCATAGTTTGAAGACTAAAAAGCAATCTCAATAAAAACTCTGCTGGTTCCTTCATATTTCCTCATGCCATACACAGAGAAGACTGAATTGGTAAGAGATCACATGAAGTCATCAAGCTTGCTGTTGGCTGGCCATGAGAAACTGTTCAAGTGACTAGATCTTAAAATAAATTGTTTCTCTGAAATGCTGAAGGTTGACAATTTTATGGTTTCTGCTCCTGGGAAAATGGGATAAAAGGCTGCCCAGGGTTTCAGAGCAGGTTTCTATATGTGCACTTCTAAAGGATTTTTTTCACCTGTAATCTTGACCATTGAATTCTTCAACTGCACATATCTGCTATCTCTCTTCTTACACGTAGATGCAAACTTTTTAAGGAAGGGCAAATCACTTGCAGTGTGTGCTGCTCTATGTGGCACAATGGATACAGGGTCCAAGTACCATGTTACTAAACACTGGAGAAACACCACAGAATCCTATCAACAGTCGTCAGTGAATCTGTGTCTCAGTGATGAACATACCATGTCAACGTAGCTTAAAATGAATGACACAACACAATCCAACTGAAGATTACAGCTTGAGAACAGTGCTTTGAGCCTTGATTCCAAAGCTGTGTTGGGATCCAGCGTGCCTAACACAGTGACCCCAGAGTTTCCCATGAAGGTGTCGATGCTCCATCACAATAGGAATGAATATGTATTGAATATATTCAATAGGCATTAATTCATCAAACAGCTTAGGGTGATTTTTTTCTGTTTCCTAAAGAAGGAAGAGGTCTTGAAAGGAAGTCACTCAGGCTGTAAACAAGAGTTTATCACATTCCACTTCCTTCAGAATTGTGTAATATTTTTCTTTTTGTGGTTACCTGATTTATGGCACCACACAAAGCTCAGCTGCTAACTAAAAGTTAATCTCAGCAGCCACACAGGCTCCTTCCCCAGATTTTAACTCCATTCTCACTGTGCCCCACAATGTCCACATAGCAAATGTTTGCAAAAAGCAAACTCAGCTCTATCTCAAATAAAGCTAATCACAGCACACAATTCAGCCTTCAGGAGCAAGACGTTCTCTTCCCACATTCTGAGGGTGTGCCTTCGCAATGAAACAGGAACAAGCCAGAGAAGCAGCACCTCTAATCCTTTTCTCACTCAAATTCTATGGTAGGAAGGAAGATACAGCTTATGCCAGTGTATCTAACATCTGAACTTTCAACTCGCGCTGATGTTAAGGCACCTCTAGCCTGATCATCTGTATTTTTGTCAGATAATAAGAACAGATGGTGATATTTGATACAAAATAATCAGCTAGCTTAGCAAAGTGTTGGGTATATCTTTTCATAACAAGGCATCTGATGAGGCTGATAAATGAAACTTCCCATGGGAGCAGAATTCTGGAAATAACACTCTTATAATAGAAATCCAGAATTAATTTTTAAAAGAGCAAGTGAAGGTACACTTAATTATAGAAACCAGAGTGCTCATAACCTTTCTGCTACTGGAATTACATTTACAAATCATAATTGTGAAAAGGTGACTTTCCCATGGCTAATAAATGTCAGCAGACAAACTGCTCTTGAGTGTACTGTTCTTTACTTGGAGAACCATTTTGCAGTGGTACAGATATTATCAAATAAGATAATCAAAATTAAAGCTGGTCAGGTTTTTTTTTACCAAGTGCTCCTCTTCAGAAAATAGTAATTTTTGTTGCCATTAATACTGAATTTTTGGCAGAGAAGGCTTGGTGGATTTCTTCTCCCTAATTTTCTTTTCATGAAGTATCCAATTTTTATGTTATCTTTCACAGAGAAAATGAACCCATTTCTCATTTCTTGTTGATATAAAAAAAAAACAAACCCAACAGTCTAAATATCTTTCAGCTAACAATAGTGAGCTAACTTTGCTTGCTGATTCCTCTTTATTAATTTTAGACTAAAACACATTGCAGAGACTATTTTCACCCTTCCTTTTGCATGTATTTTTACTGGAAAAGAAAAGTATTATATTTACTATAATGGCATTTCAGTTGTGCTGAAAATGAGGAAAGAAGCTTACTTAACAGAGCAGGATAACATAAAACTGGCTTAGTTTTGTCGGATGTGTGGCATATGAGAAAAGACTGGTTATAGACAGTGGGTCAGTAGTAAGCTCAGCTATACTATGAGTTAGCTGCTAACTGCACAGCTCAGAAAATAAAGTTTTGGGTTATTCTGTGCAGTTTTTAAAGGGGTTTTCTGAACTACACTGTATAGTCTGTATGATTCGTGGTATATATGCTAGTAATATTACATTCCAAAACTATTTAAATTGCTCTTACCATAAGATCATAAAATCATAGAATGGTTTGGAGGTCTTCAAGAAAAGACTGGATGAGGCACTTAGTGCCATGGTCTAGTTGATTGGATAGGGCTGGGGGATAGGTTGGACTGGATGATCTTGGAGGTCTCTTCCAACCTGGTTGATTCTATGATTCTATGATTAAGTCCAGTCGTTGACTCTACCAAGTCTAATGCTAAACCATGTTCCTCAGCACCACATCTCTGTCTCTTTTGAACAACTCCAGGAATGGGGAGTTCAACCACCTCCATGGGAAATCTGTTGCGGTGTTTGAGAACCCTTTCAGTGAAGACATGTCTTCTAATATACAATCTAATATCCCCCTGGTGTGACTTGAGGATATTTCCTCTCATCCTACCACTTGTTACTTAGGGAGAAGAGACCCACCCCTATCTTGCTACATCCTCCTTTCTGGTAGTTGTAGTGAGCAAGAAGGTCTCCAGTCAGCCTTATTTTCTCCAGACTAAACAACCCCAGTTCTCTCAGCTGCTCCTTAGCAGTCCTGTTGTCCAGACCCTTCACCAGTTTTGCTGCCCTTCTCTGGACCTGCTCCATGATATGGATCAAGGGACCTGCTCTAGGATCACAGAATAACATTGCTTTGGTGGCAGTGCAAATTCTCTGGGTTTTGATATTCCTGAGCCACACACTTCAGTGTGCCAGTATCACTCTGTTTGATTTATTGCTCAGATTGTACACAAGCCTCCCCTGCAATTAATAAGACTCCACACTGCAAGAGTTCTGGCAGTATGCAGACGATCAAAAGACAGCACAAAATCAGTAATGATGTAACAGGAGCCACAGCTGATGGGGCCACCTGGTCTTTTATCAAGCTTGCCTGTTTAGGAGTAACTATCTCCTACACAGATTAATAAAGTCACTCATGCTGGCAGGAACTTAGAGTTGTTATGTAGACCAACCTCATTCTCAAAGCAGGGCCACCAGAGAAATATTTGTACTGGTCAGATACAGACTTGCCTTAGAAGATGCAGAAATCGGGTAAATTCCCATGTTAATTTTCACTCTTCTAAGTTCTTTAATGTTTACTTGATATTAAAGGCAATAAGCAAAACTAACATCAGCAGTAGAAAAGTTGTTCAAACAAAATGCTGTTCTGTTTGGTAGCGTAGAACACCACCTGTTTCTTTGGGCTTATGTACTACTTTCCCAGCAGGAAGACATGAAGCAGAGGTATGTTTATTTGAACAGCTGAAGAACAGTGCAAAGAGTTTACCATGGGAAGGCTGTGACCTACAAGAATCTTCTCTGTTACCAGCTGCTTTAAAAACCTGTGTACATCTGAAACTCTATCACATATAAAACAGAATGAGAAATTTCTTACTTGGTAAAGTGAAAGATCCAAAGTCCCAACCTCACTTTTCAAACAGAAATTTAAAATCATATTAAAAAAAAACAATCGTTGTCTTTTGCCTCTGTGTGTCTGTTTCTAAGAGATAGTTATCCCTGCCAAAATAATAAGCTTTTAAAAGTCTTCTTCACATCTTTCAGCTAAGGAGCAAAGTCAGGATAAATAAACAACTAAGAAGAGGTAAACAGGATGCAGGCTGCAACTCATGGTGGACAGGCAGTGCCTACCCTCAGACTTTGAATTCTTGGTCATGGGAAACAAACACTGAAGAAAATACGCAGTTTCAGGCTGTGTTCTAAAGAAAAACATTGTTGGGGAAATAAAGGGGGAAATAATTTGAAAAATTCTTCAGTGGACAATCAATTGTTAATGTAAGGAAAAGCATTTCTGACATAGAAAACAGAACATGGCCTCATTTTACCGACAGGAACAGAACAGAATTAATGGCAGTATCCCATAGAAGTCCAATTATGAATTTGCATCATATCTGGGTTCAAAACTATGTATCTCATCTGAAATACAGAACATCATGATGGTCATTAGTAACCACTATATAGATTCATTCAAGTGTGGGAAAAAGAAAAGTGTGGGAAAATCCAAATGGGAGGAGTAATGAAACTTGTGCTGAACCTAGTTCAAAGTTCCCAAGAGTAAACACAAAGCAAATTGCAGCCTGCATTGTGGCAAGTTTTTATGATCCCTGCATTTGATCTGTGAACTTGGCTGTGCTCAGTAACAACAGTAGAAACAGATATAGCCTCTCCTTTGATTCTTTTGTGTTTTTAAGACATAACCCACTTTAATGTAAGCTTTTTTTTCCCAGTGCAATGCCCATGAGATCTTTTTTCTTTTATTATCTTTTTTTCCTGCCATATTTTTCCATTTCTGGTTGGGATCTTCAAGAGAATATCCAAGTAAACAAAACAAAGATGAAAGGAAAAAGCTGTGCTTCTTTTCAGGGACCATAATGCTGTTCCAGACAAGGATGCAGACGGTCTTGTGACTAGATCCTTTTTTTATGTGTTAACAAAGTTTAAAAAAATGTTCTTCCTGCCACTGCATCTATTAGTGCTATTTCTTAGAGTGAATGAGGTGAAAACCATTTCTCTCCTAAAAAATACTGCTTTTTGGGTTTTTGTTCTACTACTTTAATTCTAAGCAAACTCATGTAATAGATATTCTCAGGCTCTGGAAACATAAAAGGTACAAAACAGAAAAGGAACTAGAACAGCCTCGCAAAGCCACTCCTACAGAGATCTCCCAGAAGCGTTGCTGATCTTTTAGAAATTTTGAGTTGCTGACAGACATGCAAGATTTTAATTCAGTTCATTGCTGCATGGTAATATTTAGAGAGAGGTCCCCAGCACTCATGGTGCTTACAGGCAGGCACAACACAACCCAAACACAAAATGCAGATAATGGAGATATGAGTGAAAAAGTTTTTCTTAGAATTAAGGGCATATAAGCAAATACTTCAAAGAGGAATTACTACATTCTTCCTAGAATCAGAAAGGACAAGGAGGTTCAGATTTCCCCACAGACAGAAACACGATTTCTGCATTATCTTTCTTGCATCATAATAATTCATTATGGATTAGAACAGCCTTTGCAATCATTTACCACCGAGACAGCTCTTTTCTTCTCTAGGTGTGGAGAATAAACCTCTCTAAACCTTTTCCTCGCCACAGGTGAAGGACACCATATCCTCAGTCAAATCATCCTATTCCATTATGAAAAATGCAGGCTTAGCCATTTTATAGCATTTTTATAGCACTGTCTATACTTCCCTCCAAGCATTTCCAAGACTGTACTCCTCCTCCTGGATCTGCATGCTTGGAAGTGAATGAATGAGCCAAAGACATATAGACTCCCCTAACTTGTTAGATTCTTCAGAGATTATCCATACGGGGGGAATGGACTTAGAATTCTCTTCCTTTTCCAAAACCTGTTCAGAGTGAGGATTCTGAACCAACACAGTGATACTTGTCAGTCCACCACAAAACAAGGAGATCCTTTATACAAGGTGTTGCTATCCTACAAACAGCAGCATAAACAGGGGTAGTGTCTCAAGGAGACAAAGAATCATGATTTCATTTACTTTAGCCTGGCAAGATGATGACTTGCACTAAGGTAGGAGAGCCCTGCAGAGGGACCTGGACAGGCTGGATAGGTGGGCAGAGGCCAATGGGATGACATTTAACAAGGCCAAGTGTAGGGTTCTGCACTTTGGCCACAACAACCCCAAGCAGCGCTACAGGCTGGGGACTGAGTGGCTGGAAAGCAGCCAGCAGGAAAGGGACCTGGGGGTACTGATAGATAGTAGGCTGAAGATGAGTCAGCAGTGTGCCCAGGTGGCCAAGAGAGCCAATGGCATCCTGGCCTGCATCAGGAACAGTGTGGCCAGTAGGAAAAGGGAGGTTATTCTTCCCCTGTACTCAGCACTGGTCAGGCCACACCTTGAGTCCTGTGTCCAGTTCTGGGCTCCTCAATTCAAGAGAGATGTTGAGGTGCTGGAACGTGTCCAGAGAAGGGCAACAAAGCTGGTGAAAGGCCTGGAACACAAACCCTATGAGAGGCTGAGGGAGCTGGGCCTGTTTAGCCTGGAGGAGAAGAGGCTCAGGGGTGACCTCATTGCTGTCTACAACTACCTGAAGGGAGGTTGTAGCCAGGTGGGGGGTGGCCTCTTCTCCCAGGCAACCAGCAATAGAACAAGGGGACACAGTCTCAAGTTGTGCCAGGGTAGATGTAGGCTGGATGTTAGGAGGAAGTTCTTCCCAGAGAGAGTGATTGACATTGGAATGGGCTGCCCAGGGAGGTGGTGGAGGTACCGTCCCTGGGGGTCTTCAAGGAAAGACTGGATGAGGCACTCAGTGCCATGGTCTAGTTGACTGGTTAGGGCTGGGGGATAGGTTGGACTGGATGATCTTGGAGGTCTCTTCCAACCTGGTTGATTCTATGATTCTGTGATTCTGTGATGGCTCATTAATAGAATGAAGTTTCTCAGAGCAATTTTGTCTGAACTCCCATTTTATGAATTTCACTGTGCAGCAGTACAACCATGTCTGAGAATGTTTTCTACATCATAAATGTTGCAATTACATATTTGCCATCAAAGATCAAAATTGAAAAGACAAAACCAATCAGGAAAAACTGTGTTCTTCCTAACTGCTCATCTTGACCTGAATTTTTCAACAATTTTCTATTCTATTATTTTAAAGCACCACAGTTCAACAACAAGCCCATAATAATTTTTTTAATCCTCCCAAAACCCCCTCCACCAGCCGAAACTCTCTTTCCTCAGCACGACAGCTCTTAGAAATTGCAAAGAACTCCAACCCCCTCTTGTGACAAAGGCTCAGAAAACAAACAGCTTCATAACCTGATAGTGAGCCCTTTGATAGAGCTTCCATCCCGATGAAATTCCTTTAGGAAGACTGTGAGACTGAGATGAAATCACTTTGATTAAAATATTTTTTGTTGATTTCTTCCCAACATCCGAAGTCACATAGCGAAAAGCAGCATAGTACAGGTTCCTGCTTGCTGTCTGGGTTTGCTGTCTGCTTTTAGATATGATTCTCTGTCTTCACTTAGATAGATAGAAAGGTAGCCAGCAGATAAAGTTGCACACCACAAGAACAAGAAGCATTTATCAATCAGTCCTTCCACCGCTGTCACTTGAGAACTGTTTGTGGGCCTGCTATACCTCCAGAACAGGATGCAAAAACCCCACAAAACTCTGCTGGCCTTATGCCATTTAGGATTTTTTCCGTGCCACAGAAATCATCAGGCACAATCCAAAGGTCTTATGGATACAAAAAGCAATTTTGGTGCAACTTCTTGTTCTAGTGATGCATAATAAACATCACTTTCAGGGCCACCACAATATTATCAATTTCCCTTTAATTGAAGCACTTTTAATATAAAGTCATCACTAACATAATTTGGAGAAGGGGTAGAAACTGAAAATGGATGAACTAAAATGCCCACTAAAATTGGACTTGTCCTCTTAACATTCATCTAGATGCACATAGGAAACTACTCACAGACTTCGTTTCTCAAAAAACTACATTTCATCAGTGAACAGAATTCCACCTTATGCCCAACTGACTTAATGCCTCTACAAATGCATTTATTCAGTGACTGTATAATATACGTGCTCTGGGAAACCATCAGCACCAATTTTCACTATCAGTGGTAATTATTCAGAGGTTAGTTGATAATTCTAGCAGCAGATTCATCCTTGTCTCAGAGAATGTCAAGATTTTAGGACAAAGCCTGAAAGCACTTTGTTTCTGCTACAGGATCATCTGAGGTCCTGAACATAATCAGAGTTTAGAGCTCTAACAGGCTGTGCAAATTTACTGGTCTAAACTAGGATGCCTTCTGCTAAGCGTAACTGAGAAAGAGACTATTATTTCCAATAAACACAGCAACATTTTGAGTGCCTGTGCAAACCACTTTCAGAAGATTTTCAAGATAGAAATGAAATTTTTCCTCATGCACTGATTCTATCCCTGAGTTATTCATATAAACTTTCATAAAGTCTAGACAGAACAGTACCCTTACTTGTTTCTCCAGACAGATAGTTATGAAACTGCAGAGTCATCAGATGTATTTGAAAGCCTTTTTTTTTTTTCTTCAAAGCTTCTCCAATACCTCCAGTGTGTGAGTATACAGAGCTTCACTGGAGGGTACAGACATCTGTGTTAAGCAATACAAAGCTTTGAATAGTAGTTACAAATCAGTCTTCCAGAGTATCAGGACTAGAAGTGCTTAATGGCATCTCTATGGACAGCAAACAAAGATCACAAGGTTCTGAATAATTAAGATGATCAATTGTACATTCAAACCGCTCCTCTCCTCAGACCTTATGTAAACCAAATTACTGGATCTCAGCAGTTTGCCTCAAATTAGCACACTGATTGTCTCTGCTCAAAAGACTAAGAACTCCAAAATATTCAAAGCCTGTAGAAGAAAAATACCAGTCATGTTTCCTGTAGAACCACAAGCATGGTCCTCTAAATATCTCATCTTTGAGTGGGTCATCTGCTCTGAATGACAAGTTTAAATAACAAACAAGTAAGAGGTCTTCCTCAGTCCCATCTCTTCTTTGCCTAGTGTCACCCTAAATCTAATCCTGGGCATTTCCGCACAGACATCGTTTACATTTTAATCCATCAAGAGCACAGATTTTTGGCATTTGAATTTCAGACAAGAAAGGATGCCAGGTATGACTTACAGGTTGCCATAGTGATGAAGTTCTCGTTTTGAAATGGTGGAAAGGTATATTTGCTTTAGATTTACAATGATGTGGCCATACTATTGGCTAAACACATAGCTCTCATTTAATTTTTGCTTCAATACCCTATCTTCTATTCTGTTGTCTTCCCTTGTTCCTACCTGTGCTAGTTTGAAGCAAGCTGGAATGTTTTGGTAGAAGAACTAGATAACGGGCAGTGAAATGAAAAACAATTGTGTCTACTTCTCTCACAGTCACGCTGGGAACTCTGGGAAGAAGAAAGACTTTTTCTCCATTTTGTTTCTCACTCTTGCTTTTGCCTTAGACCTGGTCACATCTCATTAACCCTGCTCCTACTAACCTTGCTCCCTAACCTCTTGGCTGCACCTCTCTTCTTCCTGAGAACTGGGGTAAGGTTGAGAGGGCCGGGGGGAGGTGTTGGGGTGGTTTGAGAGCCCCTCCTGGGGACTCAGGTTTCTGGGAGGGGAGCTGTGCTTTTGTATTGTTTATCCTTTGTATATTTCTGTATATAATTGTATATAACTGTATATATTGCAAATAGCTGCTTGTAAATTCTGCTAGCTGTAAATAAATTGCTTCATCTATATTCCCAGGGTCCGTCTGAGTTAGCTGGGGCAAATACAAAGTGTGGGGGGGCGGGGTAACCCCCAAACCATCACATTTTTTATTGGCGCCCAACGTGGGGCTAGATATTTTAGTGAGTGGAAATTAGCTCTGGGAATTAAGATGAAGCTAATCAAGCAGCTATTGTATTTGGTTGGTGCATTGCTCTGGTCTGGTTTTGTTTTCTTGGCATTTAGTTGGTTAAAAGGTCAAATTGTTGCTTATTTCATTGATCTGGCTTATAATAAGGCTAAAGCTAAGGTTTCAGATATGTTCTGGAGCTGGGGTGATTTTATTCTTGGTTATGCTGGTTTTAATATCTCTGAGAATATTACCAAGGACATTACAGGAGCTCTGGTCAATAATGTGACAATCAATGGAAATTCTGCTTTAAATATGGCTCTAATGAGAGTTATTCAGCCTAAGACAGGAATTCCAACTGTTTGCATAGGTACATGCTCATGTAAAACTGTTTTGCTTCTCACAGTTTTTAATATTTGCCTCATGATTTTAATATTCATATTAATTTTGGCATTATTGGTGAAAAATTCAAAACCAGCTTCTGTAAGAGCTAGGAAAAATTCTGTGTCTCAGAAGCAGTCTCTTTCACAGCAAAACAAGGGAACACAGTTATCGGCTTCCCCCTTGCCAGCCTCTGCCCCTCCTTCTCCAAGTGCTGGGAACATGGCCAATGTTCCCGCCACTAACGTAAACAAAGATAACAAAAACAAAAACAATAACGGGCAGAGCTCAGCAGGAGCCCTAGGAGGACAGGCAGGTACCCAAAATCAGAATGTTACTAGTAAAAATGAAAACAAGTCAGGGTTGGCAGGCATCCCAGGAGGACAGGCAAATAATCCCACTAATGTTAATAATACTACTAGTGCTGGTAACACTAGCCCAGTCAGTCCAAATCCTACTGACACCAGCTCAGCCAATTCGAACCCCCAGCCAGCAGACCAGAACCAAAATCCTCCTGTTAAAAGCAAGGCAGACTTGAACTCACAAGCTCCAGGTCAGACCCCTAAGGATTCAAATGCTCCAAGTCAGACCTCCAATAATTCAAATGCTCCAGGTCAGACCCCTAAGGATTCAAACCCTCCAAGTCAGAATCCTAAAGATTCAAATCCTCCAGCAGACACATCCAAGTCTGTTGCTGCTCAGGCCCTTCTGGCACCTGCTAAGGCAAAAGCTAAGACAAAGAGTGGTTCGCAGGAGGATGTAAGACAGGGGACCTCTGGTGATCAGCAGCAAGAGGAGGAAGAGGAGGCAGTTAGTCTGCGAGACCTTGTAGATGTGCTGAGACAACAATACTCAAGTGAGAGGAGTGCTGTGAGATTAGCTGCCAAGAGAGAGGATGGTTCCCATGAGTTTAGGAGTGCTATGAGGAAGATTGTGTTAGGCCAGGTACCACCAGAACAACAGGAGGAAGAGGAGGAAGATGACATCCAAGGCTCAAAGGATCCACTCAGAGAGGTCAGGGAAGTTAGGAAGGAATACACAAGGGAATCAGGTGAGCCAATCCTAAGCTGGCTAGTGAGATGCCGTGGCATTGGTGCTAATGCTCTGCAGGTAGGAGACAAGTCTGCCAAGCAGCTGGGACCACTCACTAAGGAGAGTGGAGTGGACAAACACCTGGCAAGTCCTCTTGGTAGGGTTAGCTTGTGGACACGCCTTCTTTTGGCTGTGGCTATGAGATATCCTTCCTGAGATGATTTGCCATGGGCTGCCAAGAAGTGGAACACCGTTGAGCAGGGAATTAAGCTTCTGAAGGAGTTTGCTGTGAAGGAAGTGCTTTATGGAGATCATGGCACTCATGAGCCTGACGATATTCCTTTGGGAATAGGTCTCATGAAGAAGCTGATTAAGCTTGCTCCTTCATCCTATGCTAACATCTTGGCCAGTAAGTTCCTAGCAAGGAGTGATAATGGAAGATCTTTCACCGGTGGTGAATTCACTGATCAGCTCAGGCAGATTGAGGACAGCTTATCACATTCTGGTTTAGTCTCTGCCATACAAACTATGACCACAGAGATTAAGAATACCATGAAAGAACTGAAGGAGGACATTACAACCTCAATTTCTAATCTGGTAAAGGATACTGTTCCTGCATCATCTGAATGGGTGCATGTTTCTGCAGTCAGGAACAGACGCCCACCTCCTGCAAGGCAGTTCCAGCCCAGGAGGAGACAAATTCCACCTAGACAGCAGCAATCACGTGCGTCACTGTGGATACTTCTGCGTGACACATACGGGGAGAACATGAACAAATGGGATGGTAAACCTACTTCAGCTCTTTCAAAGAGGGTCAGGGATCTGCAGAGTGGCAGAAACAGAGGCAATAATGCCAGGAAAGTAGCTGTCACTTCTTCAGCTCCCGAGAGCAACTGCAATTGTTCCAACAGTTGCAGTTCCTCTCACAACACCACCAATCATTGTGTACACCCCACATGCCATGTTCAGCATTAGGGGTGCCCTGCCTCCAGCCAGGAGGAGGAAAGGGATAGTGGAGAGAACCGAATCTATTGGAATGTGTTCATTAGGTGGCCTGGCAGTTCAAGAGTTCGGAAATACAGGGCTTTAGTTGACACAGGTGCTCAGTGTACTTTATTGCCATCAAATTGCAAAGGGACAGAGTCCATTTCTATCTTTGGAATCACTGGTGGATCTCAAGAGTTAACTAAGGTACAGGCTGAGATCAGTTTAACTGGTAAAGAGTGGAAGGCACATACTATTGTAACTGGTCCTGATGCGCCTTGCATTCTGGGAATTGACTTTTTGAGACAAGGTTGTTTCAAAGATCCTAAGGGTCATAAATGGGCTTTTGGAATAGCATCTGTAGAGACTGAGGATGATAAATTGAAATTGTCCATTAGACCTGAACTTTCTGATGAATCTGCAGTTGTGGGACATCATGACATAGAGGACCTGGAAGTGCCAATTGCAACTCAAACTGTTCATCATAGGCAGTACAGAACTAACCGTGACTCTTTGTTGCCCATTCATCAGCTGATTCGTCAATTGGAGAGTCAGGCTGTCATCGAGAAAGCTCATTCACCTTTCAACAGTCCCATCTGGCCTGTGCGTAAACCTACGGGCGACTGGAGACTGACAGTTGACTTTCGTGCCCTCAACGAGGTGACGCCACCCATGAGTGCAGCTGTGCCGGACATGCTGGAACTCCAGTACGAGCTGGAATCGAAGGAGGCTAAATGGTATGCAACCATAGACATTGCTAATGCTTTCTTCTCTATTCCCATAGCAAAGGAGTGCAGGCCTCAGTTTGCATTCACCTGGAGAGGAATCCAGTACCAGTTCAATCGTTTGCCTCAGGGGTGGAAACACAGCTCAACCATCTGTCACTCAGTCATCCACAATGCACTGGAGAAAGGTAAAGCTCCAGAGCACATCCACTACATCGACGACATCATTGTGTGGGGCCAAACTGCTGAGGAAGTCTTCGAGAAAGGTAAGAAAATCATTGACATTCTGTTGTAAGCAGGTTTTGCCATTAAGAGAGACAAGGTCAAAGGACCTGCCAGAGAAATTCAGTTTCTGGGAGTGCGGTGGCAGGATGGTCGCCGTTACATTCCTCAGGATGTGATCAACAAAGTCTCTACCATGGCAGTTCCCACCAGTAAGAAGGACACACTTTCTTTTCTTGGTGTGGTGGGATTTTGGAGACTACACATTCCTGGTTTCAGTCAGATTGTCAAACCTCTGCATGATGTGACTCGTAAGAGAAACAATTTCGAGTGGGGACCTGAACAACAAGCAGCCTTTGATCAAATCAAGCGAGAAGTAGTCCATGCAGTGGGCCTGGGACCTGTGAGATCTGGTCCGGACATCAAAAACATTCTGTACACGGCTGCCAGTGACAATGGTCCAACTTGGAGTCTTTGGCAGAGAGCTCCAAATGAGACACGTGGTCGTCCACTTGGTTTCTGGGGACGTTGTTACAGAGGTTCAGAGACAAAATACACTGCAACTGAGAAAGAGATTCTAGCAGCCTATGAGGGAGTGAAAGCAGCTTCTGAAGTGATTGGAACTGAGTCACAATTGCTTTTAGCTCCTAGACTGCCAGTTCTTAACTGGATGTTCAAGGGCAAAGGTTCATCACCACATCATGCCACAGATGCAACCTGGTCTAAATGGATGGCTTTGATAACCCAACGAGCACGAATGGGTAGTCTTGACTGACCTGGTCTGGTGGAGGTGATCACCAACTGGCCGGAAGGCACAGACTGTTCCAAACCTCCAGAGGAGAAAATAACTCATGCTGAGGAAGCTCCTCCCTATGGTGATCTCTCTGATCAGGAAAAGAACTATGCTTTGTTCACAGATGGTTCCTGTCGTCTTGTTGGGAACAAGCGAATATGGAAGTCAGCAGTTTGGAGTCCAACCAGGAGAGTTACCGAAACGAAAGATGGAGAAGGAGAATCCAGTCAGTTCGCTGAGGTAAAAGCTGTTCAACTTGCTCTTGATGTGGCTGAACATGAAAATTGGCCTATCCTTTACCTCTACACCGACTCGTGGATGGTAGCCAATGCTCTATGGGGTTGGCTGAAGGACTGGAAGAAGAATGGTTGGCAGAGGAAAGGAAAGCCTATTTGGTGTGCTGATCTATGGCAGGACATTGATGCACAGCTGGAGAAAACTCCAGTGAAGGTGCGGCACGTAGATGCACACATGCCTAAGAGCAGAGCCACTGAGGAACATCACCATAACCAGAAGGCAGACCAAGCTGCTAAGATTGCTCAAGCTGATACCAACTCTGAACTTGACCTTGACCTTGATTGGAAACACCGAGGTGAGTTGTTCTTAGCTCGGTGGGCCCATGACTCATCTGGACATCAAGGCAGAGATGGAACATACCGATGGGCTCGCGATAGGTCAATTGACTTGTCCATGGACGCTATCACCCAAGTCATCTATGACTGTGACATTTGTGCTGCTATTAAGCAAGCTAAGCGAATCAAGCCCTTATGGTATGGTGAGAGATGGTCAAAGTACAGGTATGGTGAAGCCTGGCAGATTGACTACATCACTTTACCTCGATCTCGTTCTGGCAAGCAGTATGTGCTAACGATGGTAGAAGCCAGCACTGGATGGTTGGAAACCTATCCAGTTCCACATGCTACTGCACGTAACACCATTGTTGGTTTGGAGAGACAAATCTTGTGGAGACATGGAACTCCAGAGAGAATTGAGTCAGAAAATGGTACTCATTTCAAGAACAATCTTGTGAAAAACTGGGCCAAAGAGCATGGTATTGAATGGATCTATCACATACCCTACTATGCACCAGCTTCAGGGAAGATTGAACGCTACAACGGTTTGCTGAAAACCACCCTAAAAGCCATGGGGGGTGGAACTCTGAAAAACTGGGACAAACATTTAGCACAAGCTACCTGGTTGGTAAATAGTAGAGGTTCAGTAAACAGAGCAGGACCTGCACAATCAGATTTGGTCCAAACAGTAGACGGTGATAAAGTTCCTGTTGTACATGAAAAGAATCTGTTAGGGAAAACTGTTTGGGTATTTTCTCCTTCGGGCGAAGGGAAACCTGTCCAAGGGGTGGTTTCTGCTGAAGGTCCTGGTCATACATACTGGGTAATGCAGGAGAATGGTGAAGTCCAGTGTATTCCACAGAGAAATTTAACCTTAGCTGAGAGAGTTTAAATTCAAGCTGTTAGGAGTTTTCTGTTCTAGGTAACATCGGCGCCCAACACTGAGAGAATCTACGATAGAATCTACAGCACATGAGCACGAACCCAACGTCACCTGGGAGTCCCTGTTCTGAGCTTTTGAATCACCTACATCTGATTGAAGTGTGAACTGAACTTGTATATATTGTTTTAGTGTAAATATTGGTTTAGATTAGATTGGATAATTCTCAGCGATACTCTGAGCGAAGTAGACGAGGGGTGGATTGTGCTAGTTTGAAGCAAGCTGGAATGTTTTGGTAGAAGAACTAGATAACGGGCAGTGAAATGAAAACAATTGTGTCTACTTCTCTCACAGTCACGCTGAGAACTCTGGGAAGAAGAAAGACTTTTTCTCCATTTTGTTTCTCACTCTTGCTTTTGCCTTAGACCTGGTCACATCTCATTAACCCTGCTCCTACTAACCTTGCTCCCTAACCTCTTGGCTGCACCTCTCTTCTTCCTGAGAACTGGGGTAAGGTTGAGAGGGCCGGGGGGAGGTGTTGGGGTGGTTTGAGAGCCCCTCCTGGGGACTCAGGTTTCTGGGAGGGGAGTTGTGCTTTTGTATTGTTTATCCTTTGTATATTTCTGTATATAATTGTATATAACTGTATATATTGTAAATAGCTGCTTGTAAATTCTGCTAGCTGTAAATAAATTGCTTCATCTATATTCCCAGGGTCCGTCTGAGTTAGCTGGGGCAAATACAAAGTGTGGGGGGGCGGGGTAACCCCCAAACCATCACACTACCTTTAGCCACATTTGTCACTACTACAGTTACACATCCCACTCATTCAGTCCACACAGGCACAAGGTCTATCACATCATGTGCTCACACATGTGACAGCAATGTGCCCTGGTCACCAAGAAGGCCAATGCTATCCTGAGGTGTAATTAGAAGGAATGTGGTTAGTAGGTCGAGAGGGGTTCTTCTCCCCTCTAATCTGCCTAGTGAGGCCATATCTGGAATACAGTGTCCAGTTCTGGGCTCCACACTTCAAGAAGGACCTTGGAGAACAGATTCAAGGAGTCCAGTGCAGAGTCACAAAGATGCTGAAGGGAGTGGGACATCTCTCTTCCGAGGACAGGCTGAGGTTGATGGGGCTCTTTAGCTTGGAGAGGAGACTGAGGGGTGACCTCATTCATGCTTATAAAGATGTGAAGGGCAGTGTCATGAGGACAGAGACAGGCTCTGCTCAGTGATGCCCAATGATAGGACAAGGGGCAATATGTGAAAGCTGGAGTAGAGGAAGTTCCATGTGAACATGAGAGAAAACTGTCACTGTGAGGGAGACAGAACCCTGAAGCAGGCTGCACAGATTGGTTGTGGACTCTCCTTCTCTGGAGACATTTGAAACCTGCCTAGATGTGTTCCTGTGTGATCTGGTCTAAGTGAGCCTGCTCTGGCAGGATGGTTGGACTGGATGATCTTTTGAGGTCCCTTCCAATCCCTCATGTTCTGTGATTCTGTGATATTGTAAATAAAAACAGACATTTACACATGCACAGTCCATAGTAATGCTACAGGTCATAGTACAAAATCATGTGAAATTGTTTTAGTGCTCTCACTGATGAGTACAATGGAAGAGAGTGACGGGACCACAGCAAGACAGAGTAGAGGCCAGTTGCTTATGTTTACAGCAGTTACTCTACAGCAGAACAGTAACAGTTACTTGCCACAATGATCTGTTTCTCATAAGCCATGACTGAAAGTTCAAATCCTTCTTCTCCACCACAGGACAGTGACCTAATGTGCTGCTTACTGCCAGTCATCATTATGGACAACCTCTGATCCAAACTAGTTCCATGCTTTAGGTTAGATTAAATGCTTTGCTGTGGTCTCTGAGCTTCAGGTGCTGTGAATGCCCTGTTCCTTGCTCTTAGTGTCCCCTGCTGCATGTACAGCCAGATTAGGAACTCAGAATTTTAGCACTGAGTTGTGGCAGGGTCCTATTCACTCCTCTCTCCCATGTCTTCACCAGACTTTCATACCTGCTTTCTGTTTCCATTCACACAGCACTCCACAGTGGCAGGCACTGGCACTGGATGCTGGTTCTATACTTCTGGATAGCTAAAGCTCAAGTGTTCATTTCACATTTAAAGTAATATAATGATCTCAAGAGAGGAAGAAAAAACATTTTAAGATTCTTCTAAAAGCAGATTTAACTCTTGGAATAGCCACTGAAGTTGTGAAAATAAAGATAAAGGAAATAGTGGTAGGACAAATCACAGTAGGGCTGTTCACTGATGCAACGCTACACTCACTGGCACATCCTACAGATGTATCTGGATGTGTTATTTAAGAGGTGGTCTAGAACTTCCAGGTAAAAGCAGTATATCATAGGAGAGCTTCAACTGGTCTAAAGAGACAGGAGTTGGAACTCAGTATGCCTGCCTGACCTGGTTTGTTCTGTGATGAGCAAAAGCCAAAGGATGGGAACTCACACAATGTATTGGGAAGATTTTCCTGAAGCTGTAAACAATGAACCTGAAGCAGAAGACAAGCTGCAAGCTGATCCAAAATTAGCATTCATGAATGTGGTTCCAAGCTACTGGTTATCAGGGATGAAAACATAGAGCTTCTATAAAGCATATTTCAAACACCAAAATCACAGAAGTACAAAACTCACCTTTACCAACACTTAGATGTCCCAACCCATGTAATTTCATTCTGAGCTTCATATGTACTGTAAATCTTGACATATGATGTTTGTATGTTAAAATGGAGGAATCTAGACAAATCCTAAGGCAAGCCAGGTTCTGTTTATTCATTAGCAATGGGAAATTATATGTTCAGATGAATTTCACATTCAATTCATTGTCAGTTAATCCCACTGCAGCTTTGCTCTTTATGAATAAGTAACTATTCTTTTAACATTATGCATTATACAAAAGGTCTTAAGTGGGTACCTCTTCTTAGGTTATTATAATATTAAACTAATCAACAGTCAATAACCACCATTCCCTAATAGTAGCACACCAAGAGCTTATACAACAATGTTATTGGGCTATAGCATTATTAGCAGAACTCCATCAGCTTTTAACTAGCCTGACACTCTTCCTGCGTTTGTACTTTGTTGAACACAAGCAGGCTCACAGCTTCCTGTGTGATGGTGATAACATATGTTTGACTTTGTTGGTGGCAGCTGGAGAGAAGGGGAAGACAATGCCCTTTGACCTGTGAAAAGCAGTATAAAGCTTATCAGATTGTCTCCAGATATCAGTGAAGGAAATGGGCTGGAAGAGTTGGCCCCCTGTAGGAAATATATATAAAAACCTGTCAGGACTAATCTTTTTGTAATGTCATTGAAAATATACTTTGGCAAATCTCAGCCCCTGCTAGACAATGCCATCTACCCACACTGGACTGAATTAAAAATGGAGAAGAAGTATTATATACCACACATTAAACTTAGGTTCAACCACTTGGAATGATTCAGAAATATCAAGACTGATTCACTTTATGGTGCCAAAATAAAGTTTTCATAGTGATTGTTTCTTGCTGCACTTATGAAGTAGACCTTGAAAGTTCATGTGTCATATAAAACCATAGACACAGCTTCTCCCACTAACCAGTTCATTCGGGGGGTTATCTTCAAGGCCTTCCAGATGAACTCTGTTGAAGATCATGGACTGACCCCCACCAAAACCCCATACCTGATGAAAAAATTATTTGTAGCTTAGTGTTAGGATAATAATGTCCTTACACTTCTGAAGCCAGACACTGCTGGCAGCACTAGTACATCAAGCTTTTAACAAGATGCTGCTTTAAGTGGGTAAAACATCTATCCACTTTACCTTGCACTATATAGGTACAAAACCAGTTAATGGTTAGTGCTTATTAGTAGTAAAGCAGAAAACAGCTAACCAGGACTCCACTGTGTCACTATCAGTAAGCATTGAGAGAAGGTAGTATGTACTGAGAGCTCTGAAGTCCCTCCCTTAAAGGTGTGATGGACAGACAGCCTAAACAGATAAGGCAGGAAATAGGAGAAAGGAAGCATCCCTGATAGAAAACTGAGACACTGAGCAATTTTGCTCAAAGTCACTGAGAATCATAGAATGGTTTAGGTTGGAAGGGACCTCAAAGATCATCCTTTTCCAACCTCCTGCCATAGGCAGAGACATCTCCCACTAGAACAAGGCTTCATCCAACCTGGCTTTGAGCACCTCCAGGGAGGGAGCATCCACAACCTGTTCCAGTGTCTCACCATCCTCACTGTAAAGAACCCTTTCCTAACATCTAGTTTGAATCTCTCTTCTGCCAGTTTAAATCCATTACTCCTCATCCTGTCATTACAAGACATTGCAAATAGTCCTTCCCCAGCCTTCTTGTAGGCCCCCTTCAGACAGTGGAAGGCTACTATAAGGTCTCCTCGAGGCCGCCTCTTCTCTATGCTGCAGAGCCCCAACTCTCTCAGCTTATCCTCATAGCAGAGCTGCTGCAACCCTCTGAACATCTTCATGGCCCTCCTCTGGACTCGCTCTAACAGTTTGGCATCCTTCTTGTGCTGGGGGGTGCAGAACTGTACACACTTCCCTTGCCCTGCTGGCAACACCTGTCTTGCTGCAGGCCAGGATCTGGTTGGCTTTCTGGGCTTCAAGAGCACACTGGCAGCTCATATTGAGCTTCTCATTCACCAGCACCCTCAAGTCCCTCTCCTCAGGGCTGCTTTCCAGCCAATCACTGCCCAGACATATATTTGTGCTTGGGATTGCCTCGACCCAAATGCAGGACCTTACACTTGGCCTTGTTGAATGTCATGAGGTTGGCCTGGGCCCACCTCTCCAGCCTGTCCAGGTCCCTCTGGATGGGTCCCTGCCCTCTAGTAATTTGACTGTGCCACACAGCTTGGCAAACTTGCTGCAAACTTGCTGAGGGTGCACTCAACTCCTCTGTCCATGTTGCTGACAAAGATGTTGAACAGCACTGGTCTCAGCACTGACCCCTGAGGTATGCCACTTGTCACTGGTCTGCAGGTGGACATTGTGCCATTGATCACAGCTCTCTGCATGCAACCATCCAGCCAATTCCTTATCCACCCATCAAGTCTGTGGTTTTCCATTTTGGTGACCAGGATGTCATGTGGAACAGAGTCAAATGGCTTACTCAGGTCCATGTAGATGATGTCAGTTGCCCTTCCCTTGTCCACTGTTGCTGTGACTTCATCATAAGAAGCCACTAAATTTGTCAGGCATGATTTGCCTTTGGTGAAGCCATGCTGGTTACCATCAATCACCTCTGTTTTGTTTTCCATTTGCCTTAGCAGAGCCTTCAGGAGGATCTGCTCCATGATCTTGCCAGGTACAGAGGTGAGACTGACTGGCCTGTAGTTCCCAGGGTCATCCTTTATTCCCTTCTTGAAGATGGGTGTTGTGTTTGCCCTTTTCCGGTCAGCAGGAACTTCACCAGTGTGCTAGTTTGAAGCTAGCTAGAATGTTTTGGTGAGAAGAAATAGACCACAGGCTGTGAAAAAGAAAACAATGGTGATGTCTATTTCACTTACAGGCTTGCTGAGATGTGTAAGAACACAAAGGTAAATATAGATAACACAGTCACTCTCTGTCTGGGCTTTGGGCTGCACCTCTCTTGCCGTCTCTATGATTAATCCACCTACTTCCTAACCCCCTGGCCAAATCTCCAATCTTCTTTGGGCATAAGGCAAGATCTGGGGTGATGGAGAGAGGTGGGGTGAGGTGAAAGGGTGGTTGAGAGCTCTCCTGGGGACTCAGGTTTCTGGGAGGGCTGTTGTGTTTCTGTATTACCTTTTAACTTGTATATTTCTGTATATAACTGTATATATTGTAAATACCTGCTCGTATATTGTGCTAAGCTGTAAATATAAAGCTCCATTCAATTTCCAGAGCCGCTGAGTCTAGCCTGGGTGATTTTTCAAAGTGGGGGGAAGGGCAGGTTACACCCAAACCATCACAACCAGTCTGCAAGGACCTTTCAAATATGATGGACAATGGTTTAGCGACTTGTCTTGGGTTCAAAGGCAGGTTCCCAGAGACTCTTATAAATTTGGTAGACCCAATGACAATTTATAGAATTTATAGAGTGCCCTCCCCTCTTCCCCCTCCTTTCCCCAAAAGACAGGGAGAGAGATAAAGGTAGGGACACCCAAATAAATCAATCTCACTCGATTTGGAAGTTAAAAAAGGAAAAGTTTAACAATAACTTAGAAAAAGGGATTGGAGGTAGGGGAGTTTACAAAGGATAAGGAAGGGAAAACAGCAAAATACAAACAGGGATGGATACAACCCGAGTAGTGTGATGGTGTCTCTGCCTCGTGGCTGCCACGTGTTGTGCTGGTATGCAGTATCAGTGTGTGTGTGATCATGAACGCAGGAAGAGAGAAAGAGTGTGAGGAGCAGGAAGTGCTCCTCTTTTATACCGCAGGAAGTGGGGGGAGTGGGCTAACCATCACCTGGAGTGTGGCCCACCCCTGGGGAGGGGCCAAGACCCCTAGGGTCAGGTTCAGGGTCACTCCCCCAGGAGTGTTAACCCTATACATTCCACCCCTTGGTTAGACCACTTCTACCTTCCTAAGAACAGACTTCTTCTCCAAAGATGGGAAAAAGTGTCCACGGGTTAAGAGTTCGTGAAGCCCTTCTTGGTCCCCGGCTGTATCTCAAGGCGATGTGCTCCTCTGGTCCGGTGCAGGTTGCTGAGGTGTGAGCAGGACAGGAATGGAAGAAAAGTCAGTGAAGCAGGAACAGTTCTTGTTGGAACTCAGGAAAAGAGTCTTTTCCCTCTGCGAAGAAAACATCAGGAACAGTCTCTTGGTGTCTGGCATCAGGGGAACAGATGTAGATGAGATGGCTGTAGACATCCTCTGGAGGGAAATCAGGAACAGTCTCTCACTGCAGGGCATCAGTGACGAATCAGATGCAGGGTTCTGGTTGGACGCCGTGGTGTGATGTGATGTTGTAGGACTCTGGATAGCTGCTGGTGTGGTGTAGGTTCTGTTGGACGCCGTGTAGTGGTGAGAGTATAACTACAAAAACAACTTGTAACCCCTTATGAACTATAATACAAGTATTGCACAACTATGATACAAGTATTGCACAACTATGATACAACTATTATACAACTATAATACAAGATAACCTGAAAGTATCTGGAACACATGGAATCAACTCTGAGATTTCAAAACCTTTTCAGCTAAAGAGAGATTTCTCTGAGGGACACACTCGATAACACCAGTTTCCATCATCACCCAGTATGTGTGACCAGGACCCTCTGCAGATACCACCCCTTTGATAGGTTTTCCCCCACCAGAGGCAGGAGCAACCCACACAGTCTTTCCCAGTAGATTCCTTTCACAGACTACAGGAACTCCATCTCCCTCAACTGTGGGCAGTAGGGCAGACTGAGCAGGACCAGCTCTGTTAACTGATCCCCTGCTGTTCACCAGCCAAGTGGCTTCTGCAAGGTGCTTCTCCCAGTTTCTGAGAGTTCCACCTCCCATAGCCTTCAGGGTGGTTTTCAGCAGGCCATTGTGTCGCTCAATCTTTCCTGCAGCCTGTGGGTAGTATGGGATGTGATAAACCCATTCTATCCCATGCTCTTTTGCCCAGTTGCTTACAAGGTGGTTCTTGAAATGGGTCCCATTGTCTGACTCAATTCTCTCTGGGGTACCGTGTCTCCACAGGATGTGGCTCTGCAGGCCCAGAATGGTGTTACGGGCAGTAGCATGAGGTACTGGGTAGGTTTCCAGCCACCCCGTGCTTCCCTCCACCATGGTTAACACATACTGCTTGCCACTGGGAGACCGAGGCAGAGTGATGTAATCAATCTGCCAGGCCTCCCCATACCTGTACTTTGACCACCGTCCCCCATACCACAAAGGCTTCATGCGCTTAGCTTGCTTTATGGTGGCACAGATGTCACATTCATGGATAACCTGAGTTATGGCCTCCATGGATATGTCCACGGACCTGTCTCGGGCCCATTGGTATGTGGCATCTCTTCCTTGGTGACCAGAAGAGTCATGTGCCCACCGAGCTAAGAACAGTTCACCTTTGTGCTTCCAGTCCAGGTCAATCTGGCAGATGTGGGCAGCCAGGTCAGCTTGGTGGTTATGCTGCTGTTCTTCAGTGGCTCTGCTCTTTGGGATGTGAGCACTGATGTGTCGGATTTTAACTGGCAGTTTGTCCAGGCGTGCAGAAATGTCTTGCCAGAGGTCAGCAGCCCAAATAGGCTTCCCTTTTCTCTGCCAATCATTTCTCTTCCACTCCTTCAGCCCCCCCCAAAAGGCATTTGCTACCATCCATGAGTCGGTGTAGATGTATAGCATTGGCCACTGCTCTCGTTCTGCAATGTCCAGGGCCAGCTGGATGGCTTTCACCTCAGCATACTGGCTGGATTCACCTTCTCCATCTCTTGCCTCTGCAACCCTGCGTGTGGGGTTCCAGACGGCAGCCTTCCATCTTCGCTTGCTGCCTACCAGGCGGCAGGATCCATCTGTGAAGAGAGCATATGCCTTTTCCTCCTCAGGGAGGTCCCTGTATGGGGGGGCTTCCTCGGCACGGGTCACTGCCTTCTCTTCTGCTGGCTTTCCAAAGTCAGTGCCCTCTGGCCAGTTGGTGATGACCTCTACAATGCCTGGACGCTCGAGAGTCCCCATCCTAGCCCTCTGAGTTATCAGAGCCATCCACTTACTCCAAGTGGCATCTGTGGCATGGTGCGGAGTTGAACCCTTCCCTTTAAACATCCAAGTCAGGACTGGAAGCCTTGGAGCTAAAAGGAGTGGTGACTCCGTCCCAATCACCTCAGAGGCAGCTCTGACTCCCTCATAGGCAGCTAGGATTTCTTTCTCTGTGGGGGTATACTTGGTCTCTGAGCCTTTGTATGCCTTGCTCCAGAACCCGAGTGGGTGGCCTCTTGTCTCATCAGGAGCTTTCTGCCATAGGCTCCAGCTAGGACCATTCTCACCGGCTGCTGTATAGAGAATGTTCTTAATCTCTGGGCCGGTTCGAACTGGTCCCAAGGCCATGGCATGGACCACCTCTCGTTTGATCTGGTCAAATGCCACCTGCTGCTCAGGTCCCCACCCAAAGTTATTCCTCTTTCTTGTAACGTCAAAGAGGGGTTTCACAATTTGACTGTACCCGGGAATGTGCATCTTCCAAAAGCCCACAAACCCCAGGAAGGATTGTGTCTCCTTCCGGTTAGTGGGTTCCACCATAGTGGCCACTTTATTCACCACATCCATAGGGATGTGGCGTCGGCCATCCTGCCATCGAACTCCCAGGAACTGGATCTCTCTGGCAGGCCCTTTCACTTTGCTTCTCTTAATGGCAAAACCAGCATCCAACAGGATATTAATGATCTTCTCACCCTTCTCGAAGACCTCCTCTGCTGTCTCACCCCACACAATGATGTCATCGATGTACTGCAGATGTTCTGGAGCTCCACCCTTCTCCAGTGCAGTCTGGATGATGCTATGGCAGATTGTAGGGCTGTGCTTCCACCCTTGAGGCAGTCTGTTCCAGTGGTACTGGACTCCTCTCCAGGTGAAGGCAAACTGTGGCCTACATTCTTCTGCAATGGGGATGGAGAAGAAGGCATTAGCAATGTCAATTGTGGCATACCATTTGGCCTCCTTCGTTTCCAGTTCATACTGCAGCTCCAACATATCAGGCACGGCTGCGCTGATTGGAGGAGTCACTTCATTCAGGCCTCGGAAATCCACCGTGAGTCTCCACTCCCCTGTCTCCTTTCGCACTGGCCATATCGGGCTGTTGAAGGGCGAGTGGCTCTTGCTGATGACAAGCTGCTGCTCCATACGGCGAATCAGCTGCTGTATGGGTAGCAGGGAGTCTCTGTTGGTGCGGTATTGCCTGCGATGAACTACACGAGAAGCAATAGGTAACTTGACATCTTCCACCTTGTGGGTACCAACCACGGAAGGGTCATCTGACAAGCCAGGCATGATAGACAGCTGCTCTTTGTCTGCAGTCTCTACAGCTGCTATGCCAAAAGCCCACTTGTTCCCCTTCGGATCTTTAAAATACCCTTCCCGGAGAAAGTCGATCCCCAGGATGCAAGGTGCATCAGGGCCAGTTACTATGGAGTGCTTCTCCCACACATTCCCGGTGAGGCTTATCTCAGCCTGCAGCACAGTCAACTCCTGAGACCCCCCTGTGACTCCTGCAATTGTAACAGTTTCTGTCCCCCTGTGGCTGGAGGGGATCAGAGTGCATTGGGCACCGGTGTCTACCAACGCTCTGTACTTCTCGGCTTCAGAAGTGCCAGGCCATTTCACAAACACGTCCCAATATACTCTGTTATCCCTGGCCTCCGCCTGGCTGGAGACAGGGCACCTCTAATTCTGAGCAGTGTGACCGCATGAGGCACATGGACCTGAGTTACTGGCTTCACCACCCCTTGAGCGAGAGGGCTGCCTGCGGGACACTGGGGCAACCCCTCTTCTGGAGGAGTTATTCCCCGTGTTTGTCCCCTGCAGTTCCCTTACCCTGGCCGATAGAGCAGAGGTGGGCTGGCCATGCCATCTGTCCATGTTTTCCCCATGGTCACACAGTGTTCTCCAGAGTGACCCCCTGTGTGTACCCTGTCTGCTCTGGGCTGGTCTCCTGCGGGGAGGAGGAGGAGCACGGCGGCGTGTGTTCCTTACAGCTGAGACTTGCACCCATTCTGAAGGTGAAGAGCAGTCATCCTCTGCCTTCTGCATTTCAGAGAAAGAGGCTTTTAGCTCGTTCATTTCTTGGGTGAGGGTCTCTAATGTGGCAATTAAGGTTTTCCTTGACAAACTGTCTTCAAACTGTCTTAGGTCATTCACAAACTCCCTGATTGTGGGAAGGTTGTTGAGGTCTCTGCCCAGCAGCAGTGCTCCCAATGTGGGGGCATATGTAGAAGGGGCACACTGGGTCAGTTTCTTTAAGAGGGCTGGCTTCATGCGTACATCATCAGGGTCCGAGGGCATCTGGTCGTCTCCATAAATTATCTCTTGAACCAACATTTGCCTCAGGTATGAGATCCCCTGTTCCATATCTGTCCATTTAAGGGGATGGAAAATCATGTCATCCTTAGTCAGGTACCTGTACCTCACAGCTATCAGAAGCCTGGCCCAAAGTGAGTGGGTACCATCGAGCCTTCCCAGCTCCTTATCCACACCTCCATCCCTTGACAAGGATCCCAGCTGCTTTGCCTCCCTCTGATCTAGGTCCACGGTTTCTGCTCCTGCATCCCAGCATTTCAAAAGCCAGGCTAAAAGGGACTGTCCATTTGCCCTTGCATACTCCTGCCTTGTGTGCCTGATTTCCTTTCTGGGCGTGGAGCTGATAAGGATCACTCCATTATCAGGTCCATTTCCAGCTGGTTGCTGTTGCTGGGGGGTGCTGGTTCCCGAAGAGGTCCCTTGCCCTGGATCGGTATCTGCGGGAGGGTTTGCGTTTGATCTTGCTGGCCGCGTGGTAATTGGTGCCAGGTGAAGGGGGCTGGGCTGAGGGGGCAGGGTCCAGGGGCTGCCCTGGGCGGGACCGGAGGTGGAGTTCGGGGCGGAGCCGCGCTAGGGGCGGTGCCTGCGCTCGGGGCGGCCGGAACGGCCTGACCTGTCGCCCAACCCCCGCAGCTGCAGCTCGGGCAGTGAGGGCCACCCCTCCCCCTAAGCACCCTAATGGCGGCGCCCACCCGATATTTCCACGTGTCTAAGTTCACAGCTGCCTTGTTAATTCCCAAACCCACATTTACACACAGTGAAATAACAGCTATCCAGTACCATTTCTCCCCCAAAATATCTGGAGCTTCTGTGCTCCAATGCATATACTCAGATTGATTCCATGTTCCAGAAACATTTCTAAACACAGTGATATTACTAACAGAATTCAGGAAATAGGCATAGACTTGGACAGGCAAATGCTTAGAATATTCCCAGAGCATATCAATGACAATCCAGAAGACATGGTAACTTATAAACTTTAACAGCCAGCCCCACAACAGCCATGCAAAAGCGTTAATGATTAAGACTTTCAGAATATCCATTTTTTAACTTCCAAATCTTCTCTGAAAGAATTCTTTCTACCTAGCCCCACGTTGAGACGCCAAATAAATTGTCTTGGGTTCAAAGGCAGGTTCCCAGAGACTCTTATAAATTTGGTAGACCCAATGACAATTTATAGAATTTATAGAGTGCCCTCCCCTCTTCCCCCTCCTTTCCCCAAAAGACAGGGAGAGAGATAAAGGTAGGGACACCCAAATAAATCAATCTCACTCGATTTGGAAGTTAAAAAAGGAAAAGTTTAACAATAACTTAGAAAAAGGGATTGGAGGTAGGGGAGTTTACAAAGGATAAGGAAGGGAAAACAGCAAAATACAAACAGGGATGGATACAACCCGAGTAGTGTGATGGTGTCTCTGCCTCGTGGCTGCCACGTGTTGTGCTGGTATGCAGTATCAGTGTGTGTGTGATCATGAACGCAGGAAGAGAGAAAGAGTGTGAGGAGCAGGAAGTGCTCCTCTTTTATACCGCAGGAAGTGGGGGGAGTGGGCTAACCATCACCTGGAGTGTGGCCCACCCCTGGGGAGGGGCCAAGACCCCTAGGGTCAGGTTCAGGGTCACTCCCCCAGGAGTGTTAACCCTATACAGCGACTTCATCTGCCAGTTCCCTCAGGACCCATGGGTGGATCTAATCAGGCCCCATGTCTATAAAAGATCAATGATTAGATTATCCTCAGTCTTGAGCTGCCATTAAGCCACAAGGTCAATCCAATTTTTAAGTCTTACAGTACTTTATTTTTTTACACTACTAAGATAATATCTCTGAGAGGAGATACATCTTCTCCATTCATGCTTTGCAGGACACTGCAGAAATCTAACAATTCTTTGTGATTCTCCAATTCTTTGACCCTATGTTTCAGTTTTTTTAAAAAGTTTCTTTGGAATATAATTTCTTACTGTCCTGCCTCACAGTACTAAAAAGTTCCTGGGTTCAAGCGTCTGCGAAACACACTTTGGAAATAGATATAATGAATCCTTAAGCACAATGTAGTTAAGTACGTATAGAACAGAATCAAGGCATCTAAACCAGAATACCTGACCTCAAGGTGGGCACAGAAACCCTCTTCTCCCCAGAAATGGGAAGGTCAGTTCTTCACAATGAGTTTTAAAGAGATGAAGAGGAAAAGGAAGTAGTTATAGAGGCATTCTCCACCCACTGCATCCAACAGCTGCCACCATGTAGAAAAAATTTACAAAATCTGCTTGGAGCATAAAGCATAAAAATTAAAATGGAGATGCTTACCTGGAAGAGGCAATAGTTAAGACTACACACCTGTCTTCTTCCATGCTCATATTTCATTTAATGATGTGTAATACAGAGATGACTCAAAAAATCCTGTGCACAGAACTGTATATAAATTATCTGGCCAAATAAATCTTTATTTACAAGAGTAGAATTCCAAAAAGAGAGGAGCAGAGTTCCCTTTCATGTATGATTTCACATAGCTTAAACACTGGAATTCAGAGACTTCCCAGGTAGAAAAAAACTGGAGATGTGACCTCCTACAGAGATGGAAATTGATATTTTCTTCAACTTTCCAAATTATATCTCATAAACAGTCCACTGCTTCATGGTAATAGAATAGAGAGATGAAGACAGATGGATGATGCTCCCTATCTGTACCTCTTACAAAGTCATCAAAACATAGAAGTTCAAGAAGATTTTTATGCACTAATATTAAAGCTCCCACTGCTTTAAAATACAATAAAGCAAAAAAAGAGGCATATATCATCTGTTGTGGTAGCTCTGAATAGGCCAAAATAGGCCTGAACATCTACTGGCTTGCCCAGACATGGTTTTCTGCTCTCCCTCTCTGTTTTGAGGATAAGCAATCACAAGAAAAGAGGAAAAAGAACCTGGAGCCACTGAGTCTAAGGACTCTGGCTTGCCCAGACTTGTATTGCTCCTGTTTACATCCTGTGGTGAGCAGGGTGCACACACTTGGCTTGTTCTTGCCTCATACTGATAAAAAGAGATGAGCAGGTGTGCTAGTTTGAAGCAAGCTGGAATGTTTTGGTAAAAGAACTAGATAACGGGCAGTGAAATGAAAAACAATTGATGTCAACTTCTCTCACAGCCTCACTGAGAACTCTGGGAAGAAGAAAACTTTCTCCATTTTGTCTCTCACTCTTGCTTTTGCCTTAGACCTGGTCACATCTCATTAACCTTGTTCCTACTAACCTTGCTCCCTAACCTCTTGGCCGCACCTCTCTTCTTCCTGAGAACTGGGGCAAGGTTGAGAGGGGCCGGGGGGAGGTGTTGGGGTGGTTTGAGAGCCCCTCCTGGGGACTCAGGTTTCTGGGAGGGGAGTTGTGCTTTTGTATTGTTTATCCTTTGTATATTTCTGTATATAATTGTATATAACTGTATATATTGTAAATAGCTGCTTGTAAATTCTGCTAGCTGTAAATAAATTGCTTCATCTATATTCCCAGGGTCCGTCTGAGTTAGCTGGGGCAGATACAAAGTGTGGGGGAGCGGGGTAATCCCCAAACCATCACAGCAGGTAACACAACATGCTCTGCCATTATATTCGTGCTTGCTTGCCTGTTGTTGCCTGCTGCCATTGCTCTCTGCTTCTAGCAGTGTTCTGCCTTATTGCATCCTGAACTGCCTGGAAACTGCCAGGAATAGGCTCTAAATGCCTTCATGCAATCAGTCTGCATAGCTAGTGTGACATTGTGCTGAGACTGCACATCACAAGACATTCTGCCTCCACCTGAAAGTCTCCTTCCAACATGGGAAGTCCTGGAGGCACACAAATCATCCAGAGAAAACAAGACCAGGTCAGAGACAGTCTGCCCCTTTCCACAGCATCCTGTAAAGCCTGGGAAGAATCAGAAAGATCAGTGGCTCACAAGACATTGACAGAACCCTCTGCAAGTGTTTGGGTACTGTCTGAAGCTGCAGCTAGCTCCACAAATCAGGAGATAATTTTGTGAGGAAATAAAGCCTCTTGTAATTCGCCAATTGCCTTCTGCCATAAGCAGAAAGGAGCTCCTTGAGTCCATCTAGTGGACAAGAAGTATAATCAATTGAAAGCGGTATGTTGACAGCAAGAACCTTCTCTTCCAGTTCAATTAATGTTTATGTATTTTTGCTAGTTATTTCTAGATCTAGTTATTCCTTTCTATAATGTTTCCATCACCACTGCAGAAGAACTTAATTATTGTTAAAAATATAGTGGTCAGGGTGATGAGAGTTTTGAACACGAAAATTAATAACATTATTTTTGAAAAACACTATCTCACAATTAATTAATTATCCCTCCATTACACCACCTCAAAGAATATTAGGGAAAAAAAGGCACTATTGCACAACTGTTACAAAGGGGAAATTAATTAATATCAGATGATATTTTTCTCAAAATTAGTATTGTTTATTAATTTTGATATTCAGAACTCTCACCACCCCCAACCACTAATTTTAGTAATATTTAGGTTCTTACACAATAATGGAAAGATTTTAGACACAATATCTACATCTAGTAATAACCAGCAAGATATATAAACACTAACTGAACTGGAAGATTCCTGTGGTCAAATGCCACTTGCAGTCAGTATACCACTCGCCCACCAGATAGGCTCAAGGAGCTCTTTCTGCTTGTGGTAGAAGGCAATGGAGAATTACAAAGAGGCTTTTAAATATTTACCCACAAATCATTATTACTTAACTCGTGGGGACTAGCCACAGTCCAGACAGTGCCCAAATGCTTTCAGGGAACTCTGTCTTGTTGGCCGCTGAGACTTGATTATTTCCAGGCTTTTGGGGAAAGGAGGAAGACAATCTTTGACCTTTCTTCCTGGCTCCTCTGGATGATCTGTTTACCTCCAGGACTTCTAGTCTTAGGAGGACTTTCAGGTTCAAGCAGGATGTCTTGTGATGTGCAGTCTCAGCATGATGTCACACTGGCCATGCAGGCCAATTGCATGGATGCATTTAGAGCCTGTTCCTGACAAACTCATGACAGTGGAGCTTCCAGGCAAACAATGAGGCAGTATACAATAGCAACAGGCAATGGCAGGAATGAATATCACAGCAGAGTACAGCAGAACAACAGCAGAGCATGTTGTTTACCTGCGTATGTCCTTGTGGTGGTTTGGGATGTTACCCCCCCCACACACACTTTAGAAGTACCCAACTAGACTCAGCCGGGCTCTGGGAATATAAATGAAGCTATTTATTTACAGCTAGCACAACATACAAGCAGATATTCACAATATATACAGTTATATACAGAAATATACAAGGTAAAAGTAATACAGAAACACAACTTCCCTCCCAGAAACCTGAGTCCCCAGGAGGGGCTCTCAACCACCCCTGCACCTTCCCCCTGCCCCTCTCAACCTTACCCCAGTCCTAAGGAAGAATAGAGGTTCAGCCAAGAGGTTAAGAAGCAAAGTTAGTGGAGGGTGAGGTTAGGGAGCTGCAGCTCAGTCCGAAGCCAGAAGCAGAGTGAAGAAAAAAATGGCGAGAGTGTTATCTAATGTTTACCCTTCTTGTTCCCATACATCTCAGTGAGACTGTGAGGGGAGTAGACATCACCATTGTTTTCCTTTCACAGCCTATGATCCAGTTTTTCTCACCAAAACATTCTAGCCTGCTTCAAACTAGCACAGTCCTTTTATCAATGTGGGCCGAGATTAACTGCCCTTTGGACACACAATAGCCAGTCAGAATGGCAGATAGCCAAACCTTACCATATTAGGCAAAGGCATAGGCTTGCTTTACCCAAATTTGGGAAAATCATAGGGCTTGCACAAGACAGGCACAAGCTAAGTGTGTTTACCCTGTTTACCACAGGACCGAGACAAGTCTGGGCAGGCCACAGTCCTTAGACCATGACATGTCTAGTGGGAAAGAAAGAAAGAAAGAAAACAAAACAAAGGAAAAAAACAACACCAAAACCCACATCAAAGAAAGAAACAAAACCCTCAAACCAAGCCCTACACAAACAAAACAGTGAAATAGAACTTTTTTTCCCCTAAAATATTATTCAGGAGAGATGTCACTGGTGAAGACAAGGAACTGGACTCAAAGCTGACCCAGGAGATTTTACAAAATGTCTTTGCTACCTAATTAAGAGTTACACCACCTTGAGGTCTTTGAGAATGTTACACCAAGGGACTTTTTTATTGATCCTCTCCCAGCTCTCTACCCTTTAGCCTTTTCCTGCTAGCACAGGCTGAAAGAATTGTCTAAAAGGATAAATTCTGAGGATTATTCGACAGATCACTTAAAAACAGCCACGTCAATCCTTCTGGTTTGCCTTGCCTGCTTGAGTTGACTCTAGTCGTATACAACCAACTCACCTAACCACTGTTTCTTGTCACTGCATCGAGTCCTAATGTCATTAATGCCTTCCACACCACAGGAATGTTCTTCCCCACCCAGGTGTCAGGGTCCTCAGCTCTTTCTTTTGTGAACCTGGCATTCAAAAAAACCCTTTCTGACTAATTTTGTCCTCACTGCTCTAGATGAGAGTCCTGCAACTAGATTAGCTTTTCCTCATCAGCACTTCTCCACTACCTGGCATGGAGGTGAGTCCATTCTGATATGGCAGAGCTCCAGGCTCCTGCTGCCTTGCCATAACTTCATCTCAACTCCTTTGGCATTTGTGGGGCCACCTCTGCCCATTCCTCCTGCCTTTCTGGGAGCTCTGCCCCATCTCTGTCACTTCCCAGCAGGGTTTACTCACTGCTGAAATAAAAAATAAAAAGGGTGCATTAGAAGGGCTGTGGTTAGTAGGTCAAGATTGGTTCTCCTCTCCTTCTACTGTGCTCTGGTGAGGCTGCATCAGGAGTACTGTGTTCAGTTCTGGGCCCCCCAGTTCACAAAGGACATAGAACTGCTTAAGAGAGTCCAGCACAGAGCCACAAAGATTATGAAAGGAATGGAACATCTCTCTTATGAGGAGATCCTGAGGGAGTTGGGTCTGTGCTGCTTGGAGAGGAGGAGACTGAGAGGTGACCTCATCAATGTTTATAAGTACGTAAAGGGTGAGTGCCAAGAGCATGGAGCCAGGCTCTGTTGGTGGTGCCCAATGGCAGGACAAGGGGCAATGGGTGGAAGCTGAGGCATAGGAAGCTCCATGGAAACATAAGGAGGAATTTTTTCACTGTGAGGATGACAGAACCCTAGCAAAGGCTGCCCAGGGGGGTTGTGGAGTCTCCCTCTCTGAAGATATTCAAAGCCTGCCTGGATGCATTCCTGTGTGATCTGGTATAGGCAATGCTGCTCTGCAGGGAGGTTGGACTGGATGAGCTTTTGAGGTGCCTTCCAGCCCCTGACATTCTGTGATTCAGAGAAGCACATGAGACCTTGTTGTGACCTCGAAAAAACATAAATGGGAGTTCGAGTCCCACTGCCACATTCTGCCTGATTATATTCCACTTGTCCCAGGTTGGGTTAAAAATCCTCTAGGGACTAGCAAATTGTTATTCACTCCCATAATTCTGCTGTCCCTTTATAAACCCATGGTGAGGTTCTCCTTTCTTCTCCCTCCAGCCCTGTGTTGGACGGGAGCTATTGTGTCAGGACAAACGTGTAAGAAGTAGGCCTGTTGTGGGACCTCCAGAGGCTTTTATTTAGGCCTGTGCACGGCAGAGGCATTGCTCGGGGAGGATTGGAGCACTGAGGATTATAGATTTAGTTTTGGGTTGGGGAAAAATTCAAGGGGATCGCTATAGACTTTGTATCTGCTTTACAATTTCTGTATCTCTCTTTCTCCAATGCATCTGAGTGTTTCATCCTGTTGGCTCTTTAAAAACCACCACCACTAAAACCGACACGGATGTCTGTGGCGTTACCAAAAGATGTAACTCCCAGTTGTTTGGAGGCTTTTAAGGTGAAAATCGGCATATCTGTACAGACAGTGCAACGGTTCCCTCTAGTGACAGCAACACAAACACAGGCCTGGCTGCCCGCCTTGGGTCTTGGCTTCCACAACCATTTTGCCTGACAAAAAGCATGTCTGAGGGACAGTGAACTGGGCCCCTGTTTAAAAAGTTTGAGGACCCCTGGTCTAGATCATCTCTCCTTTGTCAATTAACAAAGATAAAGATTGCCTTTCTTAAACTCACAGGCTCAGACAAGGCGCCTGGACAAAAGCTCAGGGATGCAACTCAACAGAGAGTGCCTTTTGTGGACTTCCCGGGCCTCAGCCTGGCTTGAATGCCCAGGGAGTGCACATCTTATGTCAGCTCTCCCGAAGAGAAAAGGCTTATGTGTATTCGGGGTATAGACAGGTAAGCAGTGCAGGGAGGGAGTGGAGGCCCTCCCTGCTGCTTCCACCCAACCCCTTCAAATGTATGAATACAGAGGAAGATTTTCTGGGGACCTGCACCTGGACACTGACCTTAAAAACTGTATAAAAAGACATGAGCAATGCCTGCCAAAGTGTGGACCTCCACCAGAAGAACTCCTGATGAACTCCACAGAAGAACATCCCTGGGCCACGAACCTGTCTCTCTCTCTCCTGCCCATCTGTGGCTGATGGTAGTATAATCCCTGCTCTTTTCCTTCCCTGCTGCTTCTTTTTTTTCCATTGTTTTCTCTCTTGCCTTCTCTCTCTCCCTCTGTTTTGTCCAACCTTATCCTTTAATAAATAGTTTTGTGATGATCTATGGTCTCGCTTGTGCCTTAATTTCACAACACAGAAATCTATGAAAATAGATCTTGCTCCTCTGGATAGAGATATTGTTAATCTCTGTTCTATGGACCTTGACAAATGCCCAGCAAGTTGAAGGCAGTGACATGATGCAGGAGGAGCAGCGAGGCCAGAAGGAGCCCGCACTGGGCACAACAACTGTGGCAGAGAGCAGGCCATGGCCCTCGGGTGGGTGTGAGAGGCTTCTGGTAACGGCAGACACACCTTGCTGCTGAGAGGTGCTGGTGTGAGATGGTTTGGGAGTCACTCGCCCCCACACCCTCAAGAAAATCACCCAGACTAGACTCAGGTGGCTGGAAGTTAAGGAATGAAGCTATATTTACAGTTTAGCACAATTTACAAGCATATATACACAAGTTAAAAGTAATACAGAAACACAATATCCCTCAGAGTCCCTGGGAGGCTCCTGACCCAAACCCCCTCCACCCCTCCTCCCCTCTTTCCCTCTCCTCAGAAACAACCAGATCAACCCATGTATATCTCATGTGATAAATCAAGAGATCTGAGGTGAGATGTCAAAAAGACTACAAGAAGGTTAGAGGGAAAAGGGTTAGGCTGGATTAAAGAGCTAAGGCAGAGACAACCATACAGACCGACAGAAAGAAGGAACAGTACTGAAAGCCAACTGAGAAGTGTGTGAGGAGCAAGGGTCTTATCTCTATTTTGACTAGTTGTGTTTCTCAGCAGAAGAATGAGTGCTATAGGGCACTGTTTGGTTTTTTCCTTTCTTTCTTCTCACAGCCAAGGATTTAATTTCTCTCAACAAAATATTCCAATTAGCCTCAAGTCAGCACTGTGAGGGCAGCAATGTGTGTCACCATGGTGTCAAAACCAGCCACACAATCACAGAAAGCATCCAGTTGGAAGAGACCTCTAAGTTCATTTCATCCAACCTTCAACTCAACACTGAATGGTCATCACTAAATCATGTCCCTAAGCTCCAGGTCCACAGGCTGCTGAAACACCTGCAGGGATGGTGACTCCACCACTGCCCTGGGCAGACCATTCTGGAGTTTGAGAATCCTCTCTGTGAGGAAGTATTTCCTAGCATCTAGAAAGAACCTCCCCTGGTGCAGCTTGTAACCATTTCCTCTGGTCCTGTCACTTGCCACCAAGGAGAAGAGCCTACCCCCTCCTCCCTCCAGTGTCCCTTCAGGGAGCTGTAGAGAGTGATGAGGTCTCCTTTCAGCCTCCTCTTCTCCGAATTGAACATCTCCAGCTCCCTCAGACGTTCCTCATAGGCCCTTCTCCAGCCTCGCTGCCCTTCTCTGGACACACCCCAACACTTGATGTTCTTCCTGTAGTGAGGGGCCTGAACTGAACACAGCACTTCAGGTGCTGGGCGTAGGGGTTGATCACCTCCCTGTGCCAGGATGCCATTGGTTTTCTTGGACACCTGGGCACACTGCTGACTCATACATGAGTGACAGACAGAATCTCCAGGCCCCTTTCCAAGTCACAGCTTTCCAATCTTCCATGCCAAAAGGGTTATCAAAGACTAGAATAGGCTGCCCAGGGAGGTGGTTGGATTACCATCCCTGAACGAGTGTAAAAGCTCTCTAGATACAGTGCTCAAGGATATGGTGCAGTAAGGGGCCTGGTTGTGTTAGAGAACAGTTGGACTTCAGAACCTTGAAGGTCTTTTCCAACCAGAGTAATTCTGTGAAAACAGTTTCCTGCTGCTACTTTATCTCTTAGGGATGAATTACTCAGCTACAAGCCATGTACTTACAGAAATATATTGAGAAAAGCAAAAGTAACAACATGATCTAAGAGAGTTTGCTCATCCTCTGTCTGTACAGGTTGCACTTTGGCATGCTTGTAAGGGCAGCAGATGCAAATACATCCTCCCTTAACTTACCTTTCTTGTTTATGTAGATAATTTTGCAGTTATATTTCTATACACATATATAAATAATTTTGCTCTTGCAGTGGACAAAGTGATGCAAAAAGGCCCCATAGCAACTAAAAAAAAATTAGAAGATTTTGCAAATTCTTTGAACTCTGCTTGTCCAGGGCTTAAGCATAACATACCAGTGCCAGAATCTTCCCCAACCAAACTATTTGTACCTTACTGAGTTCTAAATTTTATCATCCATTATGCCAATCACTTCTGTCAATTTTTTTCCCCCAAGTAAGTGCCACATGAAATTCATTATGATCCCAGGCCTACAATTAAGGCATAAACCCCACAAAATTAAAAAGCTGTGAAAATTAGTATGTGCAGTTCTACAGACTGCTTGTTCTTTTATACGATAAATTCACTATGTAGAATCAAAGCAAAGTAAATCAGCTAATTCAGACTACTGCAACAACCATAGATGGATATACTTATGTCTTAGAAGTTCATTTTGCTCCCAATTTGTCTCTAGATTCCCACAAATGTCAGCATTTGAAGTCTAAGAGAGTTGTCTTCCAAATAACATCTCCAAGTTCTAGTTGAAGAACTTCAAGCAGATATGCTTTGCTCCAAGCTTTGCAGAAGTATTCATAAAAAAGTTCACTTAAGATACCTAAATGCATTTTCCACACCAAAACCAGTTAGGAAACAGAATTGTTGAATTGTTCTCAGCCCTTCTCTGTTTTGTTGACCTGGAAATAACATTTCTGGGATTTCTTTAGCTTCCTGTAGAAAGTTCACTCCATCAGTTTGGAGTTTGCAATGGTTAAAACAAACACAAAAAAAAAATCCATCTTCAGATTAGAACAACAAAAAAAAATCCTTGAGAGGGTTGAAAATCAAAATGTTATTCTATGAGAGTAAGAAAATCAGTTTACTGGAAGACTGTAGCTTCTCAGGCCATTTAAAGGGGTGATCATACAACACATGCAAGTGCCCTCCCTAGCAGGAAAGTGTTTGCAATGTGCTCACCTGTGGTCTTGCAGGGTTTCTGAGCAATGCTGAAAATGATGAAATGTGGCTTTTGTGAAGCTTAGGACACACTTGAGGAACACTAGTGTTAGACAGAATTAAGAACAGGACATTATACACTGCAGTGCTATCCAAGATCTTGTATGTCACAAAATTGGAATTTTTTCTATCTGGATTTAAGTACTTTGAGTTTATATATAGCTGCAATATAAGCCTCTGTCCTGGAGTCCTGTAGCCCTAAATTCCTCTCCTGCCTGGACTTCGGGGGGAAGGGGGGAAAGCCGCCTGGTTTCCCCCCCCCCCCCCTCGCCTACCATGCAGCCGTGAAGGGGGGGAGGACTACCCTGTGAGTTCCTGCGCTGGAGCCAGGCTGGGACTGGCCGTGCGCTTTCGCGCCTAAGGTGTGGTAACTCTGCCCTTTGTCTAGCGAAGGTTATAAATATTGGGGGTCTTCCCGCCTTTGGGGTTCCCGCTTTGGAGTTTGCCTGTGCCTGGACGTATGTGTCTGCCTGAGCTCCCCCACTCTCCTTGCCTTGGCTGCAGAGATCTTCTAAGGGACTGTTCCCCAGTTGACACCTTTGTGAGCCTAACGACCCATAATGACTTTTAACGATCCACCTGCAGCCTGAAAAGGTAGAAGAAAGACAGACCGCGAGCAAGTCAGCCTAATCATGGGTTATTCTTGGCTCAACTTTAGTAAGAAACTGCTATTAAGTAATAGCTAAAGCCTTTTCCAACTTCTGACTTGCAAAATAGTCAGATTATTGATAGTATCCCTGTAGGTAATTCTCATGCAACTGAATCTGCTAATTAAACTAAATTAATCTTTGTATATATAGTTGTGGGGGCGGGTTTTTGGGAAAATAAATAGCTATTTTTGTATAAAAGATTCCCGACTTGGCCACACATTAATTCCTGCCTCCACAACAGCCTCTGTGTTATGCACTGTGCAGGCATACAAAAAGAATCTCTTTTTTTTCCTCAGAGCCACAGAAATCCTCTAAATGAAAGAACAGAGAAGGGAGAGATCAGACAGAAAACAAGGCCTGAAAGAGATCAGACAGAACAACAAAGCCTGAAATAATATTATTCTCTGGGTGCACCTTTCCAACTGCAACAAAAATCAATTTCCAGAAGGAATGCTCTTAGCTGGACTAACCACTAACAGGACTTAGATTTAATGTGAATATAAAGGTCTTTCTTCAGCAGAAAAGGAACAGGATTGTGACTGAATTAGAACTGGAAAACTCACAGATAATAATGCTATTTTGTCATTGGTATTATGGTAATGACAAAAATGCACTTTTTTTAGGGAGAGTTAACAAGAAAAGAAGTGTTTGATTTTAAAGAGACTCAAATAAATGCTGAGGCACTGCTGGCTTTTTAAACCTTTTATTGTATTGCATAAGCTATAGACCATTTTACAAATCTTAAGTTACATTTTCAGCAACAGGTACACTGACACTGTAAGTAAATAGAGAGATGAAAAGACACCTCTGACAAATCATAAAAAAAGGTAGAAATACTTAAAACCAGGATGCTGAATATCAAGATTGTTTTACATGAACAATATCCATACTAGAGTGCTTCTGAAAACATCTGCCAAGGTAATGAAGTTGAATATAAGGCTCCGACATGCAAGGTGGTGAGCGGAGTCAGTTCACCCACCTTTCACCATCTCAGAGCCAACCTTTTTTATGAACTCCATGCTCTAGCAAGCACCAGAAGTGCCTTTCTACACAATAACATCTTGTAAAAATATTACTGTTCTAACATAGCCTGAAGTGCAACAAGTGCTTCAAAGGAATTGAATCAGTAAACCAAGGAATCAAGTACCAGTACATTTTAGGGAGGGGAAATGTAGGAATGTTCATAAGTCTTAAACTGACTGTAAAAAAAATGGTAAAATAATGTTGAAGTTGCGAATACTAGCACTGAAAATAATTAAGAGTTTTCTCCTGCCAGCCTCAAAAAAAAAAAAATATCTAAAGCCATATATTTTTGGTAACCAGAACACACTGAATACTGCTTTTAAATGAAAGCGAAGCTCAGATTAAAGTAATTTCAACCACTTTTCATAGAAATTCGTTTACACAACTGCAACTTCCTGCTGTTAAACATGTGGAATAAATTAGTGCAAACTAGTAGAAAAGGATGCTCAGTTTTATCTCTGAAGACATGGCAACTGTGTTTTGTGTAACTCCACTGAATTACATAATAATAATAATAAACAACAAAGGTAAAAGCTTGGGTTATGAAAACAAAGCAGGTTGGGCTCCAAATTGAGAGAAAAATGGTTCTAGAAAGTACAAACTTATTACCCATCTCTATGCACTTTCTGCTTCTACTGGCAAGGAAGGTTAGCAGCAGCGAAAAATGGGATTTTTATCATTATAATAGTTTTTAAATATAAACATATATAAATTTCATTTTTTAAGTTAAAATCTCAGTCAGTTTCATACCTGTAAATCCAGTGACTTCGAGATGCTCACTCTGGACTTGTGAGGTTGAATTGGATCCTATCTGTGCAGTTTTTAAAAGACACTAGTGTTCAGATTGCTAAAGATATATTTCTTCTTGAACAGAAAATACAACAGTTACCATCAACATGCAGGAGAGACAGTATTCCAACATAAAAAACACTACACCTGCTCTTTAAAATATTATAAAAGCTACTTAAGTATGAATTAAGCCTTTCTCCCTTTTGGCTAACAGAAATAAAACAAACAACCCATAATGTGTTTTTCGGTGTCCCACTGATAAAACAAGTCTGATGAAAGAGAAAGGCACTTCAGCAGGCTAATTAATTTTCAGGGTTTCCTACCAGCCACAGGATGTTGTGTACTGCCTTTTAACCTGCACACCTGATTGACTCTGGGACTTGTGTTAGGGTGGTGGCCCTCCATTTCATCCTCTTTGGTACAAATCACTGCATAAAAACAAGGCAGACAACTAAACATTCCTACATCCTGGATTCATATTTGAGCATCAGGGCTAACTCTGCATTGAAGAGGAATAACACCAGGCACTGGCACAGACTGGGGAGCTTCCTGCTGGAAAGCAGCCCCACAGAGAAAGACCTTAGAGTCCTAGTGGACAGCAAATTTTGCATGGGACAGCAATGTGTCCTTGTGGCCAAGAGGCCAATGGCATTCTGGGGTGCATCGAGAAGTGTGTCCAGCAGGCCTAAGGTTCTCTTCCCCTTCTACTCTGCTCTGGTGAGACCACAACTGAGGAACTGCATCCAGTTTTGGGCTCCCCAGCTCAAGAGAGAAAGGGATCTGCTGGAGAAAGTCCAACAGAGAGCTACAAGGGTAATTCTGGGACTTGACATCTATCTTACGAGAAGAGACTGAGACACCTGGGACTGCTTAGTCGTGAGAAGTCTCAGGAGGGATCTTATTAACATCTGTAAAAATCTCAGGGGTGGATGTCAAGGTGAAGCTCTTTTTGGTGGTGTCCAGTGATAGCACAAGGAACAGTGGGTACAAGCTATGAAACAGGAGGTTCCACCTCAGCATGAGAAACTTCTTTAAGATGTGACAGCACTGAAACAGGCTGCCCAGAGAGGCTGTGCTCTCTCCTTCTCTGTCAACTTTCAAAACCTGCCTGTATGCATTCCTGTGCAGCCTGCCCTAGGTGATCCTGCTTTCACAGGGGGGTTGGACTGGATGATCTCTGGAGGTCTCTTCCAACTCCTAACATTCTATGATTCTGTGATTAGGAAATCATGCCCCTAACCATCCAACCAGTTTTAGTTTCAGGTTTGTAAGAGTTCTTTTATTTTCTGACAGTAAGATTTTTTTTCCTGTTAATCAAATGGATTTTGCAAGTTATTTCCTTTTTTTAAACACTTCTGTAACATGTGACATTTGGTAACAATATGAAAATTATTGTCAACTAGCTTATTCTAGGTTACACATCCAGATGCATGTGCATAAAGCTGCATACTATTTAGCCTGATCCTTAATCTATAATACATCAAAGCTCTGACCTAAGCCATGTGAATTAATCTGCACATACAAGCTTTGTCTAACTCAATTACACACCTTATCAGAATCACGTAAGACCTGGAACTGGTACATCCTTCTGCAAGAATAACCCCAACAGCAGCAGTGGGGAAACTGTCCTACAGTTTATTAACTGCCTTTTGCTTAAATATATGACAAAATTTGGTCTTCAGTGTTCTTTACCTACCTGCAGGGAGTGCTCAGGCATTGGAATGGGCTGCACAGGGAGGTGGCTGAGTGGGTGACCCTGGATGTGTTTAAAAGTCATGTTTAAAAGTCATTTGGATGTGATGATTAGGGATAGGATTTAGGGTGCACCTTCTAGAGTAGGGATATTGGTTGGACTTGGTGATCCTGAGGGGCTTTTCAAACCAAATGTTTCTGTGATTCCGTAATACCTTTCACTTAGAACTGTACCATCCACCTATGCGGTTTTTCCAAATGCTGACACCTCAAGAAATGTCTTCTGAAGAACGGAGACACAATTCTTGCAAACATTTGTGTGCTTCAGAAAGAATTAGTTCTGCCAAAGCACAAATATGTATCCGTTTGGAAACAAGCACTAGAAAGCTCTACCTTCTCCAGTATTCCCACTCATTCCCCTCTCCTTAGAGAAGGCTTACTTGAAAGGTGCTTCAGGCATGGCTCACTTCTCAAGGTAATCAACCTCCAGCTCCAAAGAAAAAACTTTTGAATGTTTCCCTGGGCTTTCTAAGAGCAGTGTGCCATGAGTCCTTGTTACCTTCTTATAAAACCGAATTTTAGCACTAGCATTTCAGCATTCAGTGCTGCTGAGCCAACAGAAAAAAATCCTTTTAAAAAATACTCCAGTGATTCCTATAAATTTCTATGTTGAAAATCATGTATAAAAATATAGGAAAATATTAGTTTGACCACAAATTTTGTCTTTTATCCATGTTACACATTAGCTATGTCTAGAAGTCAGTGTAGCCAAGCTCCTCTTTTTAATGATCTAAACCCAAAAAGAACTCTAGTTGCTAATAACTAATACAGTTTTTTTTAAGCCAAGATTGAATGTTCGTGAGATGGCCTAGAAAGAATTCCCTGTCATCCTGTCATCAGCCATTTTTGGGGAGTACTTACCATTGCAGCTACAACTGCAGCAAATAATTTCTCTTTACAGAATAACTTCTCTTATTCTGACACAGGAAACAAATTATGCATTCATTTTTAATATATAACTTGACTTCAGGTAAGCCTTTTCAAGTGTAATTAGCAGCAAAAGACATTGCAAGTTACACACAGAAAAGCTGGCATGGGATACCTCCACAAGCAAGCAAAGATTGCTGTTGTTGGACTGGCATGAATAGAAGTAACAGCTAAAGGCAGCCTTGGAAATGCTATTACCAGAACTGCAGAAAGTGCACTCTAGAAAATCACTTAAATAGTTCACTAAATGCCCATACTCTCATTAAGCAAGGGAGGAAACTACTATTTAGCAGAGATACCAATCCTGGAGACAAACAGATGTCTAGACAGAACTTTGACTATCTTTCTTCTTACTACCAGGAAGCCTACCAGCAAGAAGCCCTTGCAAGAAGATCTGTTCCATTCTCATTTGCTTTGTGAGCTAAAAGCTGAAGTGCATTGCTGATGCAGAGCCTTCAAAGGGACCATTTTGCACTAGTATACACACAAGGTACAACTGGGACTAATCCAGACTGCCAACAGCTCCTTTAGAACGACGATGCAGATCCGAGCTCGCTCCTTGCTCTCAATCAGCACTAGCAGAGCAGATGAGAATCTGCACTACATCAGCACTCCTTCTGGCACCATTACTTTGAAGTCTCAGAGTAAAATAATCTTTTCAACATTTCTAATCCTTTTTCTTTAGTGATCAAGATTTTGTCCTGGAAGGCTAATAGTCCTATTAGATGTCCTGGCTTGCCTCACCCTCTTGCTGATGGGGGAAGGGCAGGCTTGAGGAAAACAAAGGCTTGGGCCATTATGTCCCCTCCCAACCCACAGGTGTACCCACAGGTGTTTAGGTACTTGGTGTCTTGCCCAAATAAGGGTAAGCAAATCCTGGTTTCACCTTATATGGTCAGTCTTAAAATGTTATTTTGATTGGTGAATCTCTGTGGCCAAAGAAGCCGTTACACTTGGGCAAATAATATAAACTGAGCTAAGTTGCAAGCAGTTGTGCTGCTTCTGCTTCACTGCTCTTGGACAAAGTGTTCTGCTCTGCCTTGTGCTTCAGACCAGCTTAGCCCTGGCATTTTGGGCTTGAACTACCTGGAAACTCAAGTACCTCAGGTTTCCCGGGAGAAGGCATTTAAGTGCCTCACAATGTGGCAAGAAGTGCCACCGACATCATGCTCTCTGCATCTGCAAGAGATCCTGCCTGCATCTCTGCAAACCTCCGTGCTAAGAGGAACCACAATCAGGTCAGAGATGTCTGCCTCTTTCCCAGCACCCTGGGAAGATCCAGAAGACCCTCAGTGGATGAGCAGTTCCAACAATGCCACAAAGAAGCCAGGGACTAGCTTGAAATATCTACTCCCCTGCAGTGAGTAGAACAGACTTTCCCTAGGGCTCCAGGCTACCTATCTGTAAGTGTGGCAAAGCCTTTTTGTGGCTAAACTTTTCCAATTTTTCTGATTCTCCTAAATGAATGAATTGCTCATAAGCATCCTTGTGAAGATTTCCCAACCGAATTAGAACCCAAAAATAAATAATTTGTATACAGTTGTGGGCAGAGCATTCTGGAAATAAAATTAACTACGAATTTTATAATTCCTGCCTCGTTAATTGTCCAAACTAAATCACAGATACCTAAACTGATGCAGAACAAGAACATTGGAGTGCAAAACCTCATTCCTTTGAACTCGCATGGACAAAACCATTTACAGTAGTCAGTAATTTCTAACAATAGAGACAAGCCTGAGGAATTAGATCTTTTTGGTACAATGAAAAAATGTATTGGAAAAATTAAACTCTGCAATATATTTAAGCTCTTGTAAGTGAACAAAATTTCTGGTAGTAATATATAAAATTAAACACCTCAAAGCCATAAGCTGGTTAGGGATTTTCTGCTACGTTCAACAGAATATTTAACTCTCTTTTTGATAAGAGAGCCATAAGAACTGACGCAACACTAAGAGCAGGGCAATATTGCACCTAGAAACCAAAACAGCTTTCAGAAGAAATGTGCTCTGCACAGAAGAAATTAGTTCATACCTAATAATGTATATAACCAAGGATGAAAACATTGGATCCAGATAGTTAAGTTACACATAGAAGTGGAACAGCATATAGAACAGTATTGTGAAATGTATTCAGTATAGGAAAACTGAGTTAGTTACCTAAAGAGAGTGCCAAAGGCATGCTAATGTGACAAGGCATCTTCACCTCTGAGTAGATGGATCACATAATTAAACCAGACTCTTTTGGATGATGCAATTACAAACTTACTTGCACATAATCATGTTGTGGCTGGGACTTAGTTTTCTTCCTAGTAGCTGCATTTTGGATTTGATAGAGAACAAAGTAGGTAATACACTGATGGTTGAGTTATTCTTAAGTAGTGCTTGTCTTAAATTAAATGCTTTTCTGTTTCACATACTCTGCCAGGACCACAAGAATATGGAAGGGGGCCAGGACAGCTGACCTGAACTAGCCAAAGGGAAATTCCATACCATAGTATGTCTCATGCCCAGTACAGGAACTGGGATGAATTGGACAGGAGAGGCAAGTTGCTGCTCACGCATCAGGCGGTGAGCAACTGCACTGTGCATCATTTGTCTTGTATTGTTTTTTTTTCTCCCTTTGTTATATTTCTTTTTATCACTACTACTATGGCTTTATTTCAATTGTTACATGTTTCTTATCTCAACCCACAAGTTTTACTCTCCTCTTTTCCAGTTCTCCTTACCATGCTTCTGCGGAGAGGCAGGAGTGAGTGGCTGCATGGTGCTTCCCTGTTGGCTGGTGCCAATCAACAAGTATTTTTTGGCAGGCAACATGGCGCACAAAGGGTTGAGATAACAACAGATCCGACCAGAGTGTGGTAGAATGACTTTGTTATATGCACTCATTACAGCAGTTTAGTAGCCACTGAGCACAACATTGATTTATTTGCTCTAAGTTGCTGTGCTTGTTCTCAGAGACTTGTTTTATCCAACACCTTGCTTGCTGTATACATTCCTTGTGCTGTTTAGCACCTCTAGGGCTGGGTTAAAGGTTGGTTACCACGTTGCTACACTTTGTTATACTGGCTTCTAAAATGAGGCTCATCTTGTGTCCATAATGGCACTGCCATCACCACCGTGCTTTGGGTGCTGGACACTATTAATAATTACCTTTGGAGGAGACATTTTCCCACACTTTCTCCTCCACCAGCTGGATTCCAATAGCACTTGATGGTTTTGAAATTTTTTAACATCCTTGGGATGTTCAAACCAGCATGTTCCTATTGCTAGGAACCAGCATGCTGCTGAATGTCTCGGGAGAGGGACCTTGTAGAGGGTCTCTTCTACATACTGTGCAACTGATGCAATGTAGAGCAAGTGACTCACACTGAGCACACACTGAGCTCCAATTAGAAGCTCCAGTTGCCCAGGAATTTTGGAAGTGATCATGGGCTGTCCAGAAGGCAAAGATTTCAAAATGCCACCAGAGGAGGAGGTGGCATGTACTGAAGAGCCCTCACTGTATAATAAATCCCTAGAAATGAGAAGTGATATGCTCTGTTTACTGCTGGGTCCTGCCCTCTTGTAGGAAAGCATCAGATGTGGAAGGGGGCTGTTAGAGTCCCCCATGACAAGTCATAAAGACTGCTGAAGAAGACTGCAGAGGTGAAAGCCAACCACTTGGTTTTAGATCCTGCTGAGTTGAAATAGTGGCCTCTGATTTATCACTATCCTGATCTATGGATAGTGACAAATGCCTTCTGAGGACGGTTGCAGCAACAGAAGCAAAGCAGCTGGGTAGCTACTGCAAGGTACTGCTGCTCAGGTACAGAACCCGGTGATGAAATTATGTCACATGAATGTCCATATACCAAAGAGTTGGACCACTTAATAACATCAAAAAAACCAGCAGGTGGATCAGGCTGCTAAGATTGAAACGGCTCAGGTAGATCTGGGCTGGCAGTGTAAGGGTGAATTATAGTCTCATGTGCTCATGACACCTCAAGGCCATCAAGGAAGAGATGCAATATATAGATGGGTTCATGATCAAGGGGTGGACTTGGCCACAGCCAGCATTGCAGACATTGTCCATGAACATGAAACATGCTGCACTCAAGCAAGCCAAGTGGTTAACGCCTCTGCTGTATGGAGAACGATGGCTGAAAGATATATATGGAGAGGCTTGAGAGACTGACTACATCACACTCCCATAAACCTATCAAGGCAAGCAGCAAGTGCTTACAATGGTGGAAGCAAACACCAGATGGCTGCAAACCTATCCTGTGCCCCATGCCACCATTCAGAATGCAATCCTGGGCCTTGAAAAGCAAGTCCTATGGTGACATGGCACATCAGAGAGAACCAAGTCTAACAGCAGGACTCATTTATTAACAGCCTTACAGACACTTGGGCCAACGAGCATGGCACTGAGTGGGTCATCTCCTGCACCACTCATCAACTTCCAGAAAAATCAAACATGATGGACTGCTAAACATGACAGTGAGAGCAAGGTGTATGTCTGTGGGGAAGATGACCTTCAAATTTTGGGACACACATTTAGAAAAGCCACCTGGCTAAATAACACCAGAGGATCTTCCAGTTCAGCTGCTCCTGCTCAAACCTCCTATGTACTGTACAAGAGGAGAAAGTCCCTGCAGTGCACATAAGATATGCCAGGGCAAACGATCTGGGTTATTCCTGCCTCAGGCAAAGGCAAAGCCATTTGTGGGAACATTCTCACTTGAGGACTTCAGTGCACTTTGGTAGGTAACGTGGAAGGACGAGGATGTCATGAGTGCACCTCAAGGAGATTTAACCTGGGGAGAGAATAGTCAATGAACTAAATTATATGATGCTAATTGCTTCTGAACACTGTATATTATCACCTCTGTGGTGTCTCTATGTCATGCTACGGGTGTGACAGTAAAACCCACCCAGATTAACGAAGGATGAACTTTGATGAAACCAAGCAAAGTGTGACAATGCTACAACTAGACAGGCACGGTGATGATGGAACCAGAACTGGCTTCAGCATGCAACAGTCCAAGATCATACCATCATTCCTGCCCTGTAAGATTGTTGTGACAGACAGAGCCCAAAGACATGGACTAAATGAGCACTTCACAGGTATAGCCAACAGACTAAAGGAGAGGTATGTGTGTCAAAAGACAGGAAAGGTGGTGAAGATTAATCTGGCTGCCTTGTACACTCTTCTAAAAACAGGACCAGACAATTAAAAATCCCAACCTAACAGACCTGTTTCACAGTGCTATTTCCTTGAGTAACTTTCCAGAAGCACACCTGCATAGGGTATTTCTCAACTCTTAAGTGTGCTACAGGGTAGACAACTGAGTGCACTTCACCCCATAATTCAGATACAGGCATTTTATGTCTGAGTCTTGATACAGAACCTTAACCAAGCTTGAAGGGAAGTATTTATAAAGCTTTTTAAGGATGATTTATAATCGCACTGCCAAAGCCAAAATGCTGGAACTTATTTCACCAGGGAAACAGCCTCAAAGCTACAGAAAGACATTCTATATGCTATGTGATGCACATGAAGGGGTGCATCTAATTTTCTGTTAGCCAAAGTTGGAGTGATCACTTTTACAAGATGAAGGTTAAAAATAAAGAATATTCTGATGGCCTTTTCCTTCCTCTATACATATCTCAGTTATATTTCATGCATTTATCACTTTTGGTAAATTTAACTCTTAAGATGAGTTGAAAGGAGTACTTATGTTGCATTATAGGCCAAATTTTGCCATTTGCTCTCTCATGCTCACAAAAACTTTTAAAGCTTGTTTAACCTCTCTATGATGCACAACCTAGACAAAAGCAACTCAGGCTGGCAAAATGTAGGCACACGAACCTTCAAGGAGTGTCCTATTTTCTTTCTTTTTTTAAACAAAATAAAACCCAACAGTGTTAGACTTTCCTGCTAAAGGAAACTATGTCAAAGGCATAAATTGCCTAAACTTGCATACTTTTTAATTATGGTCCAAACTCAAACTCCTAAATACACAGGGACTCAAGATTATCTTGTGGAACACAACTGGCTCACCAGCATGCAGGAGAGATTTTCACTAAGAACAAAGCCAAACCGAGACACATTTGGATTAGTAGTAGCAGCAGCTTCAAATGCTTCCAGAACCAGTCCTTTCTGCTGGATGTGGACACTTCATAGCAGATGTCAGTCTTCAATGTTCACAGCTCTTAACAAAGCAGACAGGCAGTATCTTAAGACAGAGAGGACCATCAAGTGCAGCGGCCACACAGTTTGTACACTTTCCCCTTCTGCCACTGCTCTAGGGAATGGCAACCTTTTGTACACGGGTAGGCACACAGGGAGGGCAGTAATGCTATAGAACTCTGCTGAGAAATCCAATCATCTGCTGGTGTTATGGGACTAACTGATCAAACATCTTCCATTATACAAAGTAGTAACAGATCCTTAGAAAAGTTCACATATAAAATACTGTACAGATGGTCACATGGCTCAGGAACAAGGCTGAGGAATGGCTTTTAAAGGTCTACCTAAGCATTAGCAACAAGTACAAAAAGAATGGAAATCTGTGCCTGCGTTTCTCACCACGCCTTCCTGGAGCTGTGCTCAGGGATGACAGGCTGATTAAAAAGTGGGCCTTCCCCACATTGCCAGCAAAACCAGGAACTGGAAAATTTTAATAGCAACATTTCCCTGTTTTCAATGGACATAGAATATCAATTGCCCAGCTGAAGTTTAGTAACATGATCTGTATATTAAAAACAAATGTAACTTTCTTGATACTAGAAAACAACATTTCCCGTGTAAACCTGACACTGCAGAAATTACAGAAACAGCCAAGAGGTCAAGAACCAGCAGGGAGAGCAACAACACGAAGCACATTGTGTTTTAATTTATAGGAATAAGAGGCCTCTCCTCTCTTTTCTTCCAGATATTGGTTTTGCTATCTCTTTTGGTGAGAGATGGCCTATCCCTTTTTTTAGCAGAAGGGATACCAGATTCCTGACTTCCTGATACAGTTTTCTTTCTTAGGCCTTCATCCTCCTGCTGTTCTATGACTGGCCCATTCCCTCCATCCAGAATGTGCCTCACAGCCTGGTCCTCTGGAGTGCAAACAGTGGTCCCACTTTCACTGCTACTCAGATCCAGATCTTCCAAGTAAAGGATCTTAGAATGTGGCATGTTTTTAATGAAAGTTTTCTCTCTCTCCAGTTTCCTGCTGGGATGGTGCTCATTCATGTCCACACCAGAGTCCAGACTGGTGTCGTTACTCTCCGTTTTCCTGCCCTTTTTCAGGTCTATGAAGGAGTGCCTCACTTGAGCGATTGGCTTTCCATCCAGGGAAACAAACCATGCCCGAGGGTGCGGAGATGGCTTTCCCTTAGAGAGCTCCAGCAAGGTTTGTTCTGAAATACCTTGAAGTTCAGAGGAAAAGGGAGTCATCACAACTGCTTCATTCAGTGTCCCAGGAACAGAAACAGACTCCAGCAAGCTGTTAGTGTAGCGGCCCCAGTTTGCCCCCTGGGAAGGCAAGCCCTCCTCGCTGTCCAGTGTGCTGCTTTCATCCCTGCAGACAGAAGGCTGGGGGTGAGAGTGCACCGGCACCTTGGGCAGTGTCTGCATGTAACTGTCACGATTTAAGGGCTCCACCAGGGGGCTGTACACCAACTGCCCTTTCCTTGGTAAAGTTGCTGATTTAGCAGGGTGCAGTTGTTCTGGGGAGTGGAAGAGGTCTGAGGTTTGAAGGATAGCAATAGGCTGATTGTAAATATGCATGAGATGTTCTGGGATATGGGAAAGCCCATACATGTCCTCTTTCACTGTAAGGTATCTGTTTTGGTCCTGAATGTCCCGAGGAGCCTGGGCAATAGTACTGCTGCTATGCTTTGGCTGCTGTAGGTGCCTAACTCCAGCACTGGGTTCCAGGGAATGCGCTGAATTTCTCGACTGCTCGGTCTGGCAGGATGACTGATAAGAAGCATCCTCTGTGTAGATTTTGAAATTGTCTCGTGATTTCCCATCTTCTGTGTCTATGGACATCCTCCTTTGGGGGCTGTAAGAAATCTTCGGTGTGTATAACTGTGACTTATCCTCCAACTTCAAAGACCCTTTGACAGCGCTGATGTGATTGATGTGAGTTGTTGATGTTGTCTGGTCTTTCTTTATGACCTCCAGCTTAGTTGTACTTTTTTCCTTCTTCCGTGTCCGACCACATTTACCCCTACGTAAAAGAGATGCAAGGTGACTGTAGAGCATGTAAAGAAACATTAGACTGTTGAGTTGAAGATAAGCTTTTGGTTAAGAAATTAACAGTGTAATACGATGTCAAAAAGTAACTGTAATGCTTAAAGAAATACTTTATGGCTGCTGGTAGCTTAGCTAAGGGAACAAGATGCAACTTCAAAAGACTAATTTTAATCAACCTTAAATTCCATTCACACTGAGGTCCTTAGAGCCTCTCTTTTTGCTTACCTGCAGTAACAAAGAAGAACAGCAAAAAATCCAACGACTATGACAACGGTACCTCCCAGTATGGCCGTAAGGAACACTGTGTGATAGGCTGTGATGTCCTTGGAAACCGCACTAATAATGGATTCTAGATTGTCAAACAAAACCAGTCAGGAATTAGTTCTCAGAAGCAAATAGTGCTGCTTGACATGCAGAGCTGTAGCCAATAAATTAAGATGCACTTTTCCAGCGATTTTTTTGTTCTTGTGGTACTATGTTCAGCCTTCCCCTTTCACCTTGCTGTTTCAGCAAACCAGAAACCACATAGAGTGGTTAGAATATAATCGGTCATTGCATGTACTAATGCCTTACCATGACATCTGCTTAATTCCATTCAAATTACACTTGTATTAGTTGTCCAAACTTTGAAACATGAGTTACATTTTCTGTGCAGTGCTTCTGTCACAAAATGCTGGCTTTTTACATCTTCCCACCGTATTTCTCCAACAAGAGTCCCTTCAAGTGAATTTGTAAAACTTGCAACAAGTCTACTTAAACCAGAATCCACTGGGACCATTTTACCCAAGACTAATTTTCTCACTTTACTTTCTGCTGTCCGCAGCAATAAGGCATACAGTCGTGCTGACTGCTAGATCTCTGTTGTCACAGTTCCCTTGCAGGCTTCTCCCAAAATATGGTGATAATACAAACACCTACATTCAAATTCAGTCTGGACTTTCCCCTGTGTAGCATTTCATAGAATCATTAAGGTTGGAAAGGACCTTTAAGATCAAGTCCAACCATAACCCAACATTCATGACCACTAAACTATATCCTGAAGTGACACATCTACACACTTCTTGAACAGCTCCAGGGATGGTGACTCTACCACCTCCCTGGGCAGCCTTTTCCAAACCCTCACCACCCTCTCAGTAAAGAAATTTTTCCTCATGTCCAATCTAAACCTCCCCTGGCACAACTTAAGCCCATTTCCTCTCATCCTATCGCTAGTTACTTGGGGGAAGTGACCAGTATCATCTGCATCTCAATTTCCTTTCCAGTGGCTGTAGAGAGCAATGAGATCTCCCCTTCACCTTGTCTTCTCCAGACTAAACAACCCCAGCTTCCTCAGACATTCCTCGTAAACCATGCCCTCCAAACCCCTCACCAGCTTTGTTCTCTGGACAACCTCCAGGACTTCAAGGTCTTCCCTAATCTATGGCACCCAGAACTTAACACAATACTCAAGCCGCAGCCTCACTAGGGCTGAGTACAGGGGATCCATCACTTCCCAGCTCCTGCTGGGCACTGTTTTTGATCCAGGCCAGGATGCTGTTGGCCTTCTTGGCCACCTGGGCACACTGCTGGCTCACGTTCGGCACTCTGTCCATCAGCACCCCCAGATAATTTCAAGTTCTAGGAAATGGTTATGTGGACAAAGGCAAACTATAAGGAGTCAAAGAGGAGTTATCCTCCAGCTGTTGTAATGGCACATAATTTTTCTCCAGACAAACCCACAGCCTTACGACATATCTGTACTTGGGGTACTCAGTAATTTCTCCCTTGTTGCCCTACCTCTTGTTCCAGGCAGTGGAGCTGCTATCCAGTAGCCCAAGTGTTGAGCAGTGTATGTCCACACTAACTGACCATCTGCTTCCTTTACCATTCCTAGCCCACGGCTGACCCAAGCACCTGGAAAAAAAAACAACAACAAAGGAGAAAATATTGCATAAAATACAGCACAAAGGATTATTCTATACCTCAAGCCATTGGCAATTTATTGACTAAGTTACACAAGGTCACCAGATAATCTTAAACTTCCGACCTACACATTATTTAGCTAAACACCAAACTTTGTGTCTTGACAGATGCACTGCAAATATCCCTGTGTGAATATTAACTCTGAAACAAAGCATCACCATTACTTGCCAGAATTTAATAGAATTAATTTTCTGTTAACAAATCTCTGGTGTAGAAATACTTGCAAATTATTTGAAAAACCCTGTTATAAAGATTAAGCATGTATGAAGGCCAAGACATAAAAAAAATAAAGGAGTCGGTAATTTAAGCATATGAATACTCATTTCACATTAGCTAGCAGCACGTGGTGGGAACATCTTTTAACATTTTTGAACATGTTTACTGATGACCTTGATGGATACATAGGTTTGCAATTGACCCCAAGCTAGGTGGCAGTGTTGATGATCATGACGGTAGGGAGGCTCTACAGAGGAACTTGGATAGATTGGATCCATGGGCCAATGTTAATGGAATGAACTTCAACAAGGCCAAGTACCAGGTCCTACACCTGGGTCACAACCACCCCAAGCAATGCTACAGGCTGGAGGAAGTGTGGAAGAAAAGCTGCCTTGCAGAAAGGGATCTGGGGGTTGTAATCAACAAGCAACTGAATATGAGCGAGCAGTGTGCCCAGGTGGCCAAGGAAGTCACTGGCATTCTGGCTTGGATTAGAAATGCTGTGTCCAACAGGATCAGGGAGGTGACTGTCCCCTTGTACTTGGCTCTGTTGAGACTGTATCTCAAGTGTTGTGCTCAGTTTTGGACACCTCAATACAAAAGGGATATTGAGATGCTGGAGCCAGTGCAGAGGAGGGCAATGAAGCTGGGGAAGGGCCTGGAAAATAAAACTAAGGAGCAACTGAAGGTGCTGGGACTGATTAGTGTGAAAAAGAGAAGGCTAAGGGGAGACCTCATTGCTGTCTACAGCTACCTGAAAGGACCTTGTGAGTAGGCTGGTGCTGGTCTTACAGGTAAATAGTGATAGAACAAGAGGGAATGGCCTCAAGCTGTGACTGGGTAGGTTTAAACTAGATATAAGGAAAAAAATATTCCCAAGAAGAGTGGTCAGGCATTGGAATTCCCAGGCGGATGGCTGAGTCACCAACCCTGGATGAGTTTAAAAGTCAACTGGATGTGGTGCGTGGGGATATGGTTTAGGGTGAGACTTGTAGAGTAGGGGTCTGGGTTGGACTTCGTGATCCTGAGGGGCTTTTCCAAACTGTATGTTTTTGTGATTCTGTAAAAAGATTTTAAACTAATAAGCTACCATAGGATAAACAATGTCTGTCTTGACTGTTTCTCTTGAGAGCTCTTTCCTGCCCCAAGGCACTAACAGCTCAGTTAGCCCAAGCAAGGTCTGTTGTTAGGGCACAGATTTCACACCATCTGCTTGGCAGTGCGAAGGACAGGTATTCTGCAATGCCAGCCTCTACAATTAATAAAGTATGCAGTAGGAGACAGAATTATACTTGATACAGATGATCATATTAATTACAGGCCATCTGTGAAACTCTAAGGACAGAAAATAACCTCATATAAACAACCTCCTCCTCTCTCCTCAGGAGGAGAGAAAACCACCAACACATTAAAAGTAACAATAACCAAAGCATGCAACAAATATAACTTCATTCATATTTTCCTCCAGGATCCTTCTTTCAGAAAAGCAAAAGGAAGTATCTACCAGATAGGAGGTAAAGAAGAAAACTGACATGCCACACGTGTGCACACAAAATACCATTTAGCAGCAAAACTTGCAGCCCTCTCCTGGTTCTTGTGATGGCTGGCACAGAAGAAAAGCAGCAGCAGCAGCAGCCAGCATCTTCAAAGAGGTTGTTACAGTTTAGGAGTAGGGTCCTAACTGTAATAAAGTTTTCTAAAGAATTCAAAGAGCATCCAGGGGCATGGGCTCTACTCTCAAAGGGGCTGAACAAAATCTAAGAGGTATGTTTATCCCATGCAACTGATCTAACAAAATTCTATATAGTTTGGAGCTCAGAGTGTTTTTGCTCTGTCTCCTATTTTCCTCCTTTGCTCCTCACAGAACTTTGCTTTACTCCTCTGCACCAATCATTCTTTGGGCTACCAGTAAGAAGAGAGAGGTAATACTGTGTTAGCTGGTAACAGCCCCTGGGCTCTGTCCAGAGGGGTCTCCTATTGTCTAGTTGTATATGTATATATGTATTTGTATACGTTTATTACCTTTTATATTTCACAGGAACACAGGATGTTAGGGGTTGGAAGGGACCCAACGAGATCATCGAGTCCAACCCCCTTACCAGAGCAGGACCATACAATCTAGCTGAGGTCACAGAAAAACACATCTAGATAGGCCCTGAAAGTCTCCAGAGAAGGAGACTTCACAACCTCTCTGGGGAGCCTGTGCCACTGCTCTGTGACCCTTACAGTAAAGAAGTTCCCTCTTGTGTTGAAGCGGAACCCCCTGTGCTGCAGCTTACATCCATTGCTCCTTGCTCTACCCGAGGGAGCAAGTGAGCAGAGCCTGTGCCACTTCCTGCTCCTGACCCCCAACCCTCAGGTATTTATAAACATTTATTAAATCCCCTCTCAGTCTTCCCTTTTCCAGACTAAACAGCCCCAGGTCCCTCAGCCTCTCTTCATAAGGCAGTGATTCAGTCCCCCAGTCATCCTCATAGCCCTCTGCTGAACTCTCTCCAGCAGATCCCTGTCCCTCTTAATCTGGGGAGCCCAAAACTGAACACAGTACTCAAGATGAGGTCTCACCAGGGCAGAGTGGAGGCAGAGGAGAACCTCCCTCAGTCTGCTGGACACACTCTTCTTAATGCACCCCAGGATCCTACTGGCCCTCTTGGCCACTTTCTGTAAATAAGCCTACTTTTGTAAATAATAATTTCATTTTAGTTCTAAATTCTGAGTAGTGTGGTAATTTAGTATTTGGGGGTAAATCCCAAATTCAAAGTGGTATAAAACAACCACAGAGGTGGTTTTCAGTTACCTGAAAAACCTTTTGTCTGGACTGAGGAGCAAGACAAGCAGTAAGAATTTTCCACCTCTAATTCTCAGATAGATGCAACAACAAGGGATCCTCAAATTCTCTGTCCTGTCAACTCTAAGGTAAGATGTCACTATACTGCAAAAACACTGCTTCACTGAATCACAGAATCATTGAGGCTGGAAAAGACCTCTGAGATCATCAAGTCCAGCCTATGACCTAACTCCACGACATCAGCTAAACCATGCCACCAAGTGTCACATCTAATCATTTCTTAAAGGCCTCCAGGGATGGTGACTCCACCACCTCCCTGGGCAGTCTATTCCAGGGCCTAATTACCCTTATTGTGAGGAAGTGCTTTCTAACATCCAACCTAAACCTTCCCTGGCACATACCCTCTTGCCCTGTCACTAGCTGCCTGGGAGAAGACCCTCAGTTGTAGGTGCCTGACAGATATCTGACTGCAATTTCCTTTTAGGTAGTTATAAAGAGTAATAAGGTCCCCTTTAGGCCTCCTCTTCTCCAGGCTGAACACTCCCAGCTCCCTCAGTCTATCCTCATCAGACTACTCCTCCAGGCCCTCCCCAGTATTGTTGCTCTCCTCTGGACCTGCTCCAGAACCTCAATATCCTTCTTGCAATGAGGGACCCAGTGCTCGAGGGGAGGCCTCACCAGTGCCAAGTACAGGAGCAGAATCACATCCCTAGTCCTGCTGGACACACTATTCCTGATACAGGCCAAGGTGCTGTTGGCCTTCCATGCCAGCTGGGCACATTGCTGGCTCATACTTAGCCAGCACCCCCAGGTCCCTCTCTGCCAGGCTGTTCTCCAGCCACTCATCCCCCAGTCTGCATGAGGTTATTGTGGCCAAAGTACAGGACTCCGCACTTGGTCCTGTTGAATCTCATACCATTGGCCTTAGACCATTGACCCAGCCTGTCCAGGTCCCTCTGCAGCATCTTCCTGCCCTCCAGATATCTGCTTGCAGGCAGATGAAAAAATGACATAAACCACCACATATAAAAGGTAAAAAGCATTCTGAGTCTTCAGAAGACCTAGGCACACTGAACAAATCTGTAAGTAGCAATACAATCTCTGCTGCTCTCTTCAGTAAATTTTACCTTCTCCCTTATGTTCCACAGCAAACAGCTGCTATTAAAAAAAAAACACTAAAATGTGATTTCTGAGTATGAACACATTCTCTGTGATGTGCTGCCAGTCAAACAGGAGGATCTGACTCTCCACCTAATGCTGCAATGCAAGCTTTCTCTTTTCTAACTCTACAGAAACTCCACAAAGTACTGCAGCTCCTAATGAGCTGAGGCATTTAGCAAGAAGGAAGCCACACTGAATAGACATCAGCAAATGCTGCATTTACAGCCACAGCAATATCATTACAAAAATTCATTTTCCAGGAGCAGTCTCAGGACTATCATAGTTTGAGTAGCCCCAGGGAACACTGGACTAGCAGACATGTGAAAATAGTTCCTATCTTTTTTTTTCTGGTGCATATGGATCAGTCTACACAACATGAAACACAGATCTCTTCCCTCAGCTCGATCAGTGCCGATTGATTACCACTACAGCATACTACCCAAGGACTTCAGAGTTTGAAAACCTGTATCAGTGTCTTGCTAGGGACATCTCACATTGCAGGACCTTGGGAGACCACTGCTTCATTATTCAGTGCACTAGTAGCCCTCCATAACTCTCCATTCAGCTGAGCTGAGAGTCTGAGGCTACTTATAATTGCTATCAAATGCTTGCTGGAGAGCTAAGGTTTTCAGCTGTCCTCGGTCATCAGAGCCTTGACTGTGGCATACTCGGTTAACTTAGAGCAAAGCTGGTTTGTATGTCAGATCAAAGACAAAGGAATAAACATCCAGAACAGTGAATACAGTTGCAAATTTTCTATGCAAAGAACATACGAAGAAGCAGATTAAAAAAAGGTGGAAGTCAGGTATGCTCCAAGTGCCCCTTTCCTTCTGTCCATTGTCCTCGTCTTCCCCTTAGAAAGCAGCAGTGAAGGCTCCATGCAAACACTGCACCTCAGTGAGCACCCATCACAATCAATTTACCTTTCCAGAACCTCTATCACAGTACATTCTACTGGAAGAGTTAAAAGACAACTGCTTTAAATGGGTCATTGTCCCACACTCCTGCTCTTGCTCCACCACCAAGGCCAACAAGTCTAAGTAGATGTGTTGAGTAGCCTACTCAACACCTACATATACCTTACAATGTTAATACTCTACCCTGACCCTGTGCCAGGCTGCTCTAGCTTTGTCAGCTTTTTGCTGCAATAGCACTGTTGACCTAGATTTCTGTTCAGTGAGTTAAAACAGCTCAGTACAGGTATAAACGAGCACGAGAACTGGCAAGAGTGGTTGTGGCAGCAAGGAATTAAAATCCCTTGTGCTATTTTATCATGTCAAACTAAATCCCTTTCATCAAAGAATGCTACCTTTTAACACAAGTTCCCCTTCTGATAGTTTCTAGGTCTAAAGACAGATTTAATCTTCCATGCCCAAACCTATTCTACTCACTCTTTTCCAAAGAGAAAACCTAGCCACTTTTTTAACAGCATGTTCCTTTTTCAAAGAATGAAGACATGGCTGTTGTTCTTTAAGATGATGTTGATTGCTCACCATTAAAACGATCAGTTCCTTCCCTGAACATGTAAACAATGCTTTCTTAGTTGGTGTCCTCTCCTGTACTTCCAACAGTAGGGTAACAGCTTTTTGCCTTAATAAGGCTTACGATACTTAGCTCTTCACTCCCACATTTCAAGGCAGTGTGATAGGAAGTGTGAGGCACAATGTAAGACTATCAGGACACTAACGCACACACACCTAATACAGGACATCTAAATGAGATAATTGTATGTAGCTCATTACTCCCTCTTGACTGAAATTAGACTTGAAGGGATGACAAAAGGTTTAGAATGCCTAATCCCCAGGCTTTTCTTACCATACATACTATAAGAACTCTGTTGTTCCTTCTGATAACTCTTATTTCACCTTCATTTCACTTACTGAATTGCTTTTGTTAACTGAAGTACTATCTAGTCCAGTATTACTGTGTGCTAGTTTGAAACTAGCTGAAATATTCCAGTGAAAGAAATTATAGGCTGTGAAAAGGAAACAATGGTGATGTCTAATTCATTCATAGGCCTGCTGACATGTATGAAAACAAGAACACAAAACATAGATAACACAGTTGTAGTGGTTCTCTTTGCAGCTGGTGTCTGTATTTTTCTCTCTGGCCTGCTTTCTGTGTAACTAATCCTTTGGCTTTCTAACACCCCTGGCCAATCCTCCAAACACACCTTGAAGATAAGGCGAAGTCTGGGATAAGGTAGAGGAGTGGAAAGAAGGTGGAAGGGTGGTTGGGAGTTCTTCCTGGGGACTATGGTTTCTGGGAGGGGTGTTGTGTTTCTGTATTACTTTTTAACTTGTATATTGCTGCATATATTGTAAATATCTGCTTGTATATTGTGCTAAGCTGTAAATAGAGCTTCGTTTCCTTAACTTTCAGCTCAGCTGAATCTAGTTTGGGTGATTTCATAAGACTGGGGGGCAGATAACACTCAAACTGTCACATAGTGTCAAAGGATCTTTAGAGCTATGTTTTAGGAAACAGAGCATCAAAACCTTCAATTCTGATTTGTGGTCTTTTAAGAAAGCAGTCACAAAATGTAACATCATCTAAAACTGATGTCCTTACCTCCTAGCAAAACAAAAAATAATCCATCATACTATGGTCTTGAATTTCATTACAGCTTTTAGCAGGATTACAGGATGTTAGAGATTGGAAGGGACCCAAAGAGATCAACAAGTCCAAAACCCCCTGCCAGAGCAGAACCATATAATCTAGTTCAGGTCACACAGGAACGCATCTAGATGGGCCTTGAAAGTCTTCAGAGAAGGAGACTCCACAACCTCTCCGGGCAGCCTGTCCCACTGCTCTGTGACCTGTGCAGTAAAGAAGTTTCCCCTTGTGTTGAGGTGGAACCTGTGCTGTGGCTTACATCTATTGCTCCTTGTCCTATCCCAGTGGGCGAGTAGAGTCTGTCCCCCAATTCCTGACCCCCAGCCCTCAGATATTTATTAAATCCCCTCTCAGTCTTCTCTTCTCCAGACTAAGCAGCCCCAGGTCCCTCAGCCTCTCCTCATCAGGCAGTACTTCAGTCCCCTAATCATCCTCGTAGCCCTCCATTGGACTGTCTTGAGCAGACTCCTGTCCCTCTTAAACTGGAGAGCCGAAAACTGAATGCAGTACTCAAAATGGGGTTTCACCAGGGCAGAGTAGAGGTGGAGGAGAACCTCCCTTGATATAAAGAAAGCATGGAAGTTACTTTGAACAATTCAGACTAGTCACTCAAAACCCAGTACAGAGCGTCTAGTAAAATATGTGGCTATTTACCATCACCTCTACCACTATTCCACATCATGTACACAAAACAATATGCACGTGCTAAAAGGCAGAGTAAGGAGTAACCTCACCCACTTACCAGTTTGCATATCGAACGTCCACGCAGGTACAGCGTCTCCTGATTTTACAGTACCAGAGGGAAGAGGAAGTGTGATCTGGACAGGACCGTTTACTTTCAGTTCTTTCCCAGTCAAAAGAACGTTCACGCATATTGCGGCAAGAGGAGCTAACTCCATGCTTTTGAAACCTGCAGGTGAGAAATGGCTCCTCTGTAATTATCCATTCAGAGTGGGGTTTTGAAAGAAACATGTATAATTATATATCCAACCACGTCCTGGGCTTCATCAAGAGAAGTGTGGCCAGCAGGGCAAGGAAGGGGATTCTTCCCCTTTACTCTGATCTTGTCAGACCCCACTTGGAGTACTGTGTACAGTTCCGGAGCCCCCAACACAAGAAGGACACGGAACTGTTGGAGTGAGTCCAGAGGAGACCACAAAGATGCTCAGAGGGCTGAAGCAGCTCTGCCATGAGAACAGGCTACAACAGCTGGGGCTTTTCAGCCTGGAGAAGAGAAGACTTCAAGGAGACCTTGGAGTGGCCTTCCAGTGTCTGAAGGGGACCTACGGGAAGGCTGTGGAGGGACTACTAACAAAGTCTTGTAATGACAGGACAAAGGGTAATGGGTTTAAACTGGCAGAGGAGAGATTTAAACTGACTGTTAGGAAGAAGTTCTTTGCAGTGAGAGTGGTGAAACACTGGCACAGATTGCCCAGGGAGGTTGTGGCTGGTACCTCCCCGGAGGTGTTCAAGACCAGGTTGGATGCAGCCTTGAGTGACCTGTTCTAGTGGGAGGCGTCCCTGCCTATGGTGGCAGATTGGAACTGAATGATCTTTGAAGTCCCTTCCAACCTAAACCATTCTATGATTTTATGATCTATCCTTGTTATAAGTTGCAGTGGTTTACCAGCAGGGCATTAGTTGTAAAAGAATAATGGTAAGGTTTGCTAAAAGGTAGAAAAAGCCAATGTGTAAACAATTCATCCTTCTTGGCTCCTGGGCACTGAGTCTCTTCAATTCTCTCTCTAATCTCTTTCACTGACCTTGGCTTATCAGGTAACATGTAAGCCTTGCTGGTTGTTTCCATCTGGAGAGAGAGAGCATGGCGTTGGGCCCTTCTGGGCTTTCTTTGTCTGGGAGGAATTGGATTCCTGTATTATTTCTAAATTGTATGTATAATTGTAAATACATGTACATATATTGTGTACAAATGCTTGTAAGTTTAGCTTTGCTATAAAATAGAGCTTTATCTTACAATCCGGCTCAACTGGTCAGGTAAATTTTAAATGGGGGGAGTAGGGGGCAAGGTTCCCAATCCATCACATAACCAAAGGAAAGTCCCCACTGACATCCAGATACACAGTCAGCTTTTCACCAAATAAAAAATAAAACAAAGCTTCAGTGTTTCTTCTCTTCAGGAGTTTTAAAGTCTAGTGACCCAGAGAGTTGTCTGAGAGTTGTGTGTCAGCCCCAGAGATATTCAAGGTGAGGCTCAACGGGGCTCTAGGTGACCTGATCTAGTTGAGGATGTCCCTGCTTGCTGCAAGGGTGTTGGATTAGATGATCATCAGAAGTCACTTGAACCCAGGCGAATTACAGAAGGTTAGGGGCTGGAAGAGACCTCGAAAGATCATAGGATCACAGGATTCCAGGATGTTAGGGGTTGGAAGGGGCCCAAAGAGATCATCCAGGCCAATGCCCCTGCCAGAGCAGGATCACCTATACCAGATCGCACAGGAATGCATCCAGGCAGGTCTTGAATATCTCCAGCGAGGGAGACCCCACAACCCCCTGGGCCACCTATTCCATATGATTCTATCACCTCTATACCAAATCCCTAAAAGAGAAACAGACTTAGTATATAAGTGTTGTTCAATGCTGACTGTAGTGCAAACAATTAGGCAAAACTTGGCTTGGGGGCAGGGGAAGAAGGGTTTTTCCCCTCAGATAATTTTTTTCAGAATAGCTAACCTGTGTGAAACAGACAACAATTCTTTTAGTATCTATAATTGCATGTATGGAACAGAGTCAAACTGAAGACACATGCAAATATATGACTGCTGCATTTCTATTTGGTTAAACAGTCCTCTTAAACTTCCCTGTAAGGATTAACTTTCTAATTTGGCAGTTATAATTAACTGAGTATTTAATCATGAGGCTTGTCAACAAACTCAAAGGAAACATTGCATACACAGAGCTTTTACAACGCTGTCTGCAAGTTTGTGTCTCTTGTTTTGCTCACACTAATTTGCAGCTACTTCAGAATTCACAGTATGACAGGATACTGAAAGCTGCTGAAACAGAATTAGTAAGTACCAGAATAATGTTAAAATCTATGAAGGCTGTTAGAAGCTGGTTGCAAGAACACTCCTGGTGCATCAGATACCAATTAGCTTCCACCTACCTTATAAGGAAGCCTATTCCTTTAGGAGTATATGAATTATTTAGAACACATGCCAGGCAGATTGAAAGGAAAGTTCAAAGGGGAGAAACACTGCTTATTCTCTTATGCTTTACTTTTGAAGAGGTGAAATACAGATAAGAAAGGTTTCAAAATATATAAGTCAATTTAGCAATATATATATATAATTTTAATTCAATGAAAATTAAAGAAGGGAGATTGACAAGTTCAAGTAAGCCATGTAGTGGTCTCTTCATGTACTGCAATGACTTTTAAAAGCCTCATGGCTTCAAGTCCACTGGGAATAGAAAGAAAAGAACAAAAGAAAGATGGAACTGCACAGAGTACAATCTGCCAGATTTATGCCAGTAAAAAAACCTAATCTGATCAGCTGACAAACATTAACAGATCCAACTTCATATGAGCAGAGTTATAGACTTGTGAAGCCACTTAATGCTTCCCCAGTGAAACAGATGCACAAAGAGCATCACTATAATTGTGCTCTGCATACATGGGGACTTCTTGATTTCCAACAGCCTTACAGAGGTTAACTGTCCCTGAGTTGAACTACAGCTTCCACACAACCTGTAATTACACTAAGTGGAAAGCTCCCAGAGTCAACCACTCTAGTGAAAAAGTAGAAAACCCCACAGTTGAAGTCCCCTGCTGCAGCTGCACTGAATTCTTTAGGCTTGTCTAGTTTACACTGTGGCCATAACCATATATTTAAGGTATTTACTAAACCACTGCCACGGCCTCATGAAATCCTGAACATACACACACAGGCATACATACGCATATAAAGTAAACTTTGAAGAATTGTTTCAGTGTATTAAGACATGTTCTCATACTACAAGGAAAAAGACTACATCAATTACTTACCTGAGTGTTTATAGCTTACTCCTATAGAACAAAGCTTTGTGATTTAACGCAGTAGAAGCAACTTCAGGCTCCTTTCCTTTAAGCCTATGTTTTTGTTAAAACTGTGCATTCAGATGTACTCTAATTTGAAGATTTCTTTTGAAAACAAAAAAAATCCTTAGCCAGCTTCTTTACATACCTGATTTATTCAGAAGAATTCCTGTTGTATAGAGAAAGCTGTCCACTTTCAAGAATTGTTCTGGCACTGTCAGGTAGGCTGTAAGATTTGTAATATGGTGATTTGTTGGAAGCTTGATTAAAAACTTTGGAAACTGAACACTTGGTTGAGATTTGGCATCTGTAAAAGAGTCATATTTTGTCTCAGCAATGGTAAAAATACACAAATAACAATTTTATTAATGTTGAGAAATCCATTTAGCATAACAATCCATTTTCTCCAGTTTATGTCTTTCTAAGTCTGGCACTTGCCACAGGCACATATACAGCTACATAATAAACTGAAAGTCTGGCTTTGATTAGACAGCTGTTACGGAAACACTGAGGTTGGAAAAGCCCTTCAAGATCACCAAGACCAACTCAGAACCCACCTCTATAAGGTTCATATTAAACCATATCCTCAAGTAACACAACCAATCGACTTTTAAACACACCTAGGGTCAGTGACTCCACCACCTCCCTGGGCAGCCCATTCCAATGCCTGACCACTCTTGCTGGGAAAAAAGTGTTTCCTAACAGCTAGTCTAAACCTATCCAGTCACAACTTGAGGTCATTCCCTCTTATTCTATCACTATGATTTACCTGTGAGAAAAGACCAGCAGCAACCTCTCCACAACATCCTTTCAGGTAGCTGCAGACAGCAATGAAGTCTCCCCTCAGTCTCCTCTTCTTCAAACTAGCCCCAGCTTCCTTAGTCACTCCTCATAAGATTTATTCTCCAGGCCCTTTCCTAGCTTTGTTGCCCACATCTGCACTTCGTCCAGCACCTCCACATCCCTCTTGTATTGAGGTGCCCAAAACTGAACACAACACTCAAGATGTGGTCTCACCAGAGCTGAGTCCAAGGGGACAATCACTTCCTTACTTTTGCTGGATATAACATTTCTAATCCCAAACAGGATGCCATTGGCATTCTTCACCACCTGGGCACACTGCTGGCTCATATTCAGTTCTTTGTCTGTTACAATCCCCAGGTCCCTTTCTGCTGGCAGCTTTCCAGCCACACTGCTCCAAGCCTGTAGCATTGTTTGAGGTTGTTGTGACCCAAGTGCAGGACAATGCACTTGGTCTTGTTGAAGCTCATACTATTAACATTAGCCCATGGATCCAATCTATTCAAGTCCCTCTGTAGAGCCTCCCTACCCTCATGATGATCAGCACTGCCACCTAACTTGGGGTTGTCTGCAAACTTTATATCAAAATGCTTAGGAGTTTGTGTATGTGTACAAATGGTTAGCACAATGTGCTTAGATTAATGGTCTGCATCCACCAAACTTACCAGACAGTTTTCCAGTTATTAAGACAGTATCTTCAAACAGCCATATATTAGCTTGGCTTTGTGGGAACAGGGACAGCGTCACAGATGAGTATACTGTGGAAAGTTAGAACAGCAGTTAACGATGTGCCACCACAAAAAAATCCTCTAAGATTTCCATTTCTGAAGGAACTGTGAATACAGCAATTAAAAAAAAAAACGGTGTGTGGAGATTGGACAAATAAAGTCACTTCTGTTGTCCAGAGCAGAAATTTTAGTGGTTATGCAGGAAGATTTCTGTTGTGTCTACTGTCTTATGCCTTCTATGGGTAATCAAGTATCTGAAGTTCTTAAAGAGTCCACCTCATTAGAAAAAAAACAAACCAAACAAGTTTAAGAGAATGCAACAGTTAAACAGGAAAACTCATAAGGAAATACTGAAGAAAGGAAGCAATACAACAGGTCATACCCATTAGGCAGGACTCAGAAGCTTTGGCACTCCAGCATTCACTCATGAAGCATGATTCTTATCAAAACACATTACCAGCCCTTTGCAAAGCCTAGATGAACAATTCCTCAGACTGCACTCACCACGCTGCAATATAACCTACTTGGAATTAAAAAAGGCTATTTTCTGCTTCACAAGAATTTTCACAAGTCTAAGAGATCATTCATGCTTACATCCACAGACAGGCACTACTTCTCTTGACTGGCTTCATTTGGCCATTTCAAGTTGACAGCAACTACCCAGACTGTTGAGGAAGAGGGACATTTAATTACCAACAGACACAGTTTAATAATAGGCCCCTAAGATGCTTACGTACTTGGCATCCTCCCAGTCTTCCAAGGCAAAGGCGTCAACATGTAGCCATCCTTGTAAGATGTAATAGTTAAGCTTAAGCCTAATTTGTATGGAACTTTTATTAACACTGCTCCATTGTTTCCCGTAAAAGTAGAGTTGGTCTTGGTGTAGTTGACAAACACCTCCACGACAGCTTGTCGCAGGTACTGATGACTGATGATGTCATTCACTTGAACCTTCAGCGTAAAAACAGACCCTATTAATAGCAGAAAGAAAAAACAGGAGGCATCATGCATCAGAAGCAAGGAGCATAACTGAAACATGCAAAGAAGTCCTTCAGTCTGTGCCTTAGCTATTCATCCACTGCACAATGGATGCCCACCCCAACAGAGGGGAATCTTTGTTCAGATGGAGGGCTCATCCTAACATTATACACCACAGAGAAGAAGAAAGTTAAAACCCCAAAACCTTAAGTTGAGGCACAAAGGTGTCAGAGAAGTGTTTACAAAAGTCAGCAAATACAATAGGTAAACAGTCTGAATAAAGAAAATAACCCACAAACCCCACCCCAGAACCAAAGCGCATCCCAAAACAACCAACCAAAGCCCCCAAACCCAACAACAAACCAAACAAAACAACCAAACAAAAGAAAACCCCAACCAATCAGAAACAAAGGAGAAAAAACAAAATTACGAAGCAGTTCTTCCCTTTTTCATTTACGCTTTAACAATGCATCCGTGCCGAGGTGAAATTCAATGTGACTTGCAAGTGGTCTGCAATATCACACTGATAACACAGATGGTCTTACTGTATTTTAACCTGGAGAAAAGAAGGCTCTGGGGAGACCCTATAGTGGCCTTCCAGTACTTAGGGAGGGACTCTTTACAAGGGCTTGTTGTGATAGGACAAGAGTGAATTAAATGAAGCTGGAGTAGGGCAGATTTAGCCTGGATATAAGGAAAAATGTCTTTCCAGCGAGGGTGGTGAGACACTGGATTAGGTTGCCCTGGGAGGTTGTGAATGCCCCTTCCCTGGAGGTGTTCAAGGACAGGCTGGATAGGACCTTTAGCAGTCTGGTCCAGTGGAAGGTGTCCCTGCCCATGGCAGGAGGGCTGGAACTAGATGATCTTTAATATTCCTTCCAATCCAAACCATTCTATGAATCTATCAATTTCCAGTTATGTTTTCTGTGTGTATGTGCATTGGCCTTCTTCGAGAGGGTGAGAGGATCTTTTCCTATAAAAGTGAAAAACAAACATTGCTGGAACACTTCAAGCAGTAGTGTGAGATTTTGCAGCTTCTGGGGAAGTGTAACCCTTGGGTTGGGTCACACATTTAAAGATGCACCTGGAGGTTTCTATAAAACAGAGTTCACATCTGCAGTTTGAGATAATACTCATTTTTTCTTTTTACATATGTAAAATTATCTTGAAGTAACCAAATGCATCCAGGCATCTTGACCATTTTAATCTATTGCCTCCCACCAGTTTTACACTTCTGGCCTACTTTTCACCTTTCTGTACTGCAGCTTCTAAACAGTATTTGATTTCTGCTATTGAGGGGATCTGACATTCCCTTTTCTCTTGCAGAGATCATGATTAATGTGACTGAAAATACAAAGTCCACTTCAGCAACAGCCCCAAGATGTTCTGAACTGCATTCGAGATACTGAAAGGTCACAGTAAGGTCACCTCAGAGCCTTCTTCTCTCCACACTGAACAGCCCCAACTCCCTAAGTCTCATAGCAGAGCAGCTATAAGAAGAAAACAATAAAAATGAAGTGGTTTGAAATTAGAGGAGATTTAGATTGGCTGTTAGGAATGAATTCTTTACAATGAGGGTGGTTGAACACTGAAACAGGTTGCCCAGGGAGGTGGTTGAGGTCCCATCCCTGGAGATACTCAAGGTGAGGCTGGAAAGGGCTCTGGGTGACCTGATCTAGTTGAGGATGTCCCTGCAGAGAGGTTGGACCAGATGACCTTTAGAAGACCCTTCCAACCTGGATGATTCTATGAATTAAATAGAAAATACACAATAATCTTAGACCAATATAATTTGGCATTTTCCCCGTAAGCATCATATTTCAAGATTAAAATTGCTTTTACATTACTGCTGCTAGAGGGTTTAAAATCATGTCATGAATTTTTTAAAAATTACACTATGTAAGCAAATTATGGGTACTAAACAGATCTTCCAGGCACTGACCCAGTCACATATATACCAGCATGATTCTAATGGTTTTCAAACTTGGAAGACAGGACATTGGCCCTTGGCCAATGACTATTTAAAAGGCTACTAAAGAGAGAAAACAGATTGCATACATTATTCTGATCCTGTCATCACTTGGAAGCCAGGAGTATCTTGTGCTACTGTGTCTAAAAAATACTAAATTCAGTACCACAATATGCAAGCTCATGCCAGTAGAAAGCAATTCCAGAAATTCCTGGTGCAAGCTAGTATTTAAATAGCTAGGATCAAGTCAGGAAGAAAAATGCCTACTAGTAACAGCTTAAGTCATAAGAAAATGAAAACCTAGCATGCACCCAGAAAGACACTTTCTCTCAATCATTTCACACCTTACTGTTTTTTTTTTCCATGTCTTGCTAATAAAAAGCCTAAATTTTGTGGGGTAAGGAAACGACTATATTCATCTCTAGCTGTTAGCATATTCAAAAGTTATTTAGTGCTAAAGTATTCCTTCCTCTCACCTCCTTCAGTTACAGCTACACTACTTTTTAAGAAGCTTGTGGTTGGAAAAAAAAAAAAGAGTGCAAAAATGTAGAAAGTCATCCAATTTTCACTCTCTCACAGCAAACTGGCAAATATCATTGGCTGCTCTTAGCTGTGCTCCACTTTCATTACTTTTTCTCCTGCGGGTTCCAAAAGTGCCACAGCCTGTTTCTAATCTCATCCTCTGGCCAAAGTGGTGTTGAGAAGATGAAGAAGCCTGGTTGTAAATGGAGGCTGAAATCTCTAGGGGGAGGGTACCCAGACAAAGGTCTCCCCTGTGAAAACAGACAATGCAAGGTCTGAAAGTGTAATTACCTGCATATTGCTGTCATGTATGAGTAGCAGTTATTCAAGTGAAAAATGCTCCCTTCACACCCGCTAATACAAAGATTGAAGGAGGCTCTGATTGCTTTTGACCTTATCCTTTGTGCTAACAGGAGAGTCCTCTTGACAAGTGTGCCAACGGGCTCGGAGTTGTTCCCTTCCTACAAGTTATTATATAAGCAAATAATTCAGGCTTTCTAATAGCAACCAGAATAAAACTCTGTCAACTTACTTAAAGTTTGTGTGCCATGGAGGTGTTCAAGGCCTGGCTGGGTGCGGTATGGGGGTTGGAACTAGATGATCTTCAAAGTTCCTTCCAATATAAACCATTCTATGAATCTATGACTTTGGAAAGATCTTTCTAAAATAATAAATCTTTCTGTTGCCTGGCAGTAACAGTGCAGAAGACATAAGCATGCAATATTATACCTCTGAATCCAAATGCTAGTGAAATGATGTTTAAAAAAAAAGGAAAAACAACCCACAGAACAAGAGAAAAAAAAAATCAAAAAAGCCAGAAGCCAACAGCAGCAACAATTTTCCTCCCCTCCAGCCACCACTCTCTATTGTTTTGTACAAAACAGTTTACCAGAGCATACTCCAGCAAGCCAGGTGTAACAGCATAATTAAAACGATCATGAAGTTTTAAGAGCTGGGACTGTGGATGCAGTGGTGGACTGTTCTCTGCCTCTCCAAACCTTTTATCCTTTGACCAACAACCCCCTGAAACCAACTCCCTCTCATCTATTTATTGTGCAAATTTACCAGACACACTTAATGGTGCCAAGTCATTAGCAGCGCTGTATTAACACTCATGACATCTAATCTGCAAATCAAATCCTACCTTTTTCTTCTTCTAAAGATCTTCATGTACAAGTCCTTAAGGACACTTTCAAGGCTCAAATATGGTCAAGAGTGTGGGAGGATTTTTTTACCACAAGGCAATGTACCGAAGAAAACATTTCAGACACACAATTGAATTTGTTTAACAAAACAGAAGCTGATAAACCATAGATTAAAGTTATGCTTTTTTCCCTGGTCACTAACACTTGCCAGACACAAGTGGGTCAGCTGTATCTCAGTATTAAACAGATTTGACAGAACTCCTACAATTAGAAGAAAGAACTCAGTCTTAGCTAATTTGATTTGTGCTGCCTCAGAGGAAGGGAGATTTGTCTCTTGGAAAGTCCATGGGAAATGCCAGCTTCTAGGACGTTTAAGCGTTTGATGGTAAAGGCTCACACCAATGCAGCAGCTACTTAGACAAAGGGAAACAAGGCCTTCTACCACATTCAGATACTTCACATATGTTGCAGCCAGTAAACTGACACCTCATTGCTTCTAGCAACAACATCTAGTGCCTGGAATTTGGCCTCACATCACTGTCCTGAGAAGCTGTATCACAGAATTAAGCCAAGAAAAAAATGCTTGAAATTACAATTTGGGCACAAAACAAATTAAAAAAAAAAATCTCTTTGTAATACCACTCTGTAATGTATTCTTAATTCACTACCTGCAGATAAACAGGTCACCTGGTTACCATATTTATCTGAGATTTAGCTAACGTTGTCACAAACAGAGACCTTAAAGGCACTACATGTATCACTGAGAGGCAGCAGCGAACACTGGGCAATGCAGGGCACCACAGGGAAGTATTCCCACACATCCTGCAAACAGCCCTAAGTTGTTCACTAAGGTCCTATCTTGAAGGAGGCAGTTGCTCTTCTCAAACACACAGACAACTTTTTTTATGTAGTGGAGGCAACAGGAGCTACAAATACATTACTCATTGGTTCTCCCCTCCAGAGAAGACTTTTCTCATCCTTGCCAAGAGATGTTTAAACCCATGTCAGGAAGGGCACCTGATGACATGTGTTCTATGGAAACTGCATACACCGTGTTGTCATGCTCCTTGCTAGCCAGAGAGATAAAACGTATGCTGTGCAATTTACTTGGTCTTAGCTGACTAAACAATCATCTTCCATACACAGAACACTGTATTTTTTGGCTTAACATAATTTGGGCTTTGAAAGGTGCAATGATCTGCAAAGAAGAAATGGCACGTTCTAAGGGTTTACTATACATGCAGTACTGCAGAAGATAACACTATGGAGAAAAAAAAAGGTAAAAAACAATGGAATGTATAATCTACACAGCCAGGTTTGGTAAAAACAAGGTTGTATAAAAGCAATCTGCCCACAGAAAACAATCACTGCTACTTAAAATTGCCATAAAACTACAGTAATACCAGTAACAAACTACACAAGCCTATCTATAAAAAGTAAAAGCCTATTATACCTTTAAAGCTCATTAAAAATCCATGTAGAGGAAGGTGAGGTCTGGCAGCAGCTAAGTGACAGGGGAATGACTTAATGCTGAAGTAAGTTGTCCTCACCACAGCACACCATCACTCTGCACTTATCTTCTGCTCCTTATTAAAGCACAATGTGCTGGCACGGTACAGAATCTTATACCTTGTGTTAGCATAGAGTATTAAAGTGGCAGAAGAGGTGACCCCTCAACTCCAGTAACTATTTTATAGCTATATTCTGACAGTTATTGTCAGATAGCAGGATAACCTCTCTGACCAGTTTCCAATGATGCTTCTTGTAGCTATTGAATAACCTGAAAATATCATTAACAATCCTGATATCTTAATGCAGTCTTCACATGCTAGCTAGCAGTGCTCTTTAATGCTGTCCTACTCCACATAGTCATTTACACATCCTACATACAGGCAAGCACAAAGACATTTCTAACTCTACACAAATAACCCCATATATGCCAAACTGACAACAGAATGTCTTATTCAAAAACTAATTATGTGACCTTCTATAAAGATGTTCATATGCTGCTTTTTTGATTTGAAATAACAGCATCAAATAAATGTATAAAACTATTTGGCCTCTTTAAAGAGAGACAGGAGTATCACTGTAACACAAACCACATTGCAAATGTTTTGTCTTGTGCAATTCTAACTCTTTTTAAACCAGTTACAAGTACAATCTGCACATTTTATTTTCAAGGCATTGTAACTGAACTGAGAAGCAAAGAACCTCAGGCAGTTCACAAAAGGTCTCAGGAAGTGGAGCAAACAGGCTTCCAACCAGCTTTAAAACTCACTTCCTGTGGAAAAGAGAAGGTTAGATTTAGGTAAGAACACCACAGCCACTCTAGGTGGATGAAAAGAGAGAACACCTGAAAGCCAACACTGAGCTGACACAGTTTCAACCTGGCACGCAGCAGTAGTAAAAGTTATAGAGCTCCCTCCAGAATCACTCTGGGAGTTGCAACTTCCATGGAGCTAGCAAATGGCCATGTAACTAACTATAACCAGCAAGTGACCTGAAAAGAACATGGGTGCATAAGGACACAGCAGCAGCAGAATTCTCCCCTTGTTTAGGCTGATCTTGAAGCAAAACAGCAGCGGGAGTACTCTAATTTTGAAGCGCATATGGACTGCTCCTTGAAAGGCACTTGGGAAAAAAGAAGATATTGACATTTTGCTGCCATGTGTCAGGGCTGCTGTTCAATATTGTTCAGCTGTAGAGACTCAGAGAGAACTGCTTTTAGACACCGCAAAGATATTGTAAACAAAACAAAAAAACCCTGGAGCCGCGAGTTAATCAACATTTGCTCCATCTGTACATGGCCAGCCAATCCTGCAGCTGCAATACCAGAAACAGAATCCATACTGTAGAGTTCTGTGGCTTAGCACTCCCTCAAAACATTTGAATGAAAAAAAAAAAGGAATGTTAAGATTTGTATTTAAAAGAACAGCCTTAGCAAGAAGTTTCTGCAGTGGTGTGGAATACACCACTGACTTCCAGTGACAACGCAACACAATGGGGTCTAGGAAAGTAGGACACTACGGTATTCCCACCAATTTCCAAACAAGCCATCAATAAGATTCCATCTTATCTGAGGGAGACCATCAGTACCGCTGGCATATGGAAAAGCTGCTATAATTATTTTACAGGAGGCAGTTTCACAGAATCACAGAATTAACCAGGTTGGAACAGACCTTTGAGATCATCGAGTCCAATCTACCACCTAACACCTCTAATTAACTAAACCATGGCACCAAGTGCCTCATTCAGCCTCCTTTTGAACATCTCCACTGATGGTGACTCCATCACCTCCCCGGGCAGCCCATTCCAATGCAAATCACTCTTTTCATGAAGAATTTCTTCCTAACATGCAGCCTGAATCTGCTCTGACGAGGTTTGAGGCTTCCTCCTCTTGTTCTGTCACTTGGTGCCTGGGAGAAGAGACCATCCCCACCAGGCTACAACCTCCTTCTTTCAGGTAGTTGTAGAGAGCAATGAGGTCTCCCCTCAGCCTCCTCTTCTCCAGGTGAACACCTTCAGCTCCCTCAGCCTCTCCTCACAGGACTGTGCTCCATCCTCCTCACCAGCTTTAGTGCCCTTCTCTGGACACATTCAAGCACCTCAAAGTCTTTCTTAAATTCAGAGGCCCAAAACTGGACATAGTACTGAAGGTGTGGCCTAATCAGTTTAACCCAATCCAGTCAAATCTAAGTGTCTCCAGCCAAGCACTTTCTCTGCATTCCAGAGAAACTGTAATAGATTAGAACTCAGAACACACTGTTACTTAAGCAGGGGAACTGTCACTCATCAGGCTACTCTGGTGAGCTTTTGCTGAAAAAAACAAACCAAAACATCAAAGAAATCAAAACACCACCAAATACCTTCAGAGAGCTTTTCAAGCATTTTCTTTTACATTAACTTCAAATAAAGTGTTATTTCAGGTACAGAGAAAGACTTTCAGTAGCTTATGCTGTGCCAGGCACATGCAGATCAGTGTCAGTTTCCACAAGCATCTGTACACTGGTAAGAATAAAATAAATTTAAAACAGAAGAAATTGTTTACTAGAAGCTCATTCATGTTGATAGGTGTGTTATTCCAGCACATAGTACAGTCCTTCTTCACACCTTTCTGGGGAAAACCCAAAAACCAGTAATTCAGAAAACATATCCCACACTATCCTGACTCCTCCATTCCAAATCAAGCTTATGCTCCATCTTCTGAAACAAATGGATACTGGTGCTGAACCAATCAGCACTGCAGGAAAGATAAAAACTGAACAATCTACCATAATCTCAAATAAAAACATCTCATCCTTGCTCCCTCCTCTTTCTGCTCATTTATTGCTGTCTGCAAGCTAGCTTTTCCAGTTCCTATTTCCCCATACCTTTCATACTGATCTTTTCTAGGTCAGCTCTGCTCAGCATTCACCCTCTCCTGGAGTAACCTCTCTGATGACCATTGCCCATAATATTTTATCTCATTAAATCAATGATCATGAAGAAAGATCAATACTTTTCTAAAGATGAGGCTGTTTTGCAAGCTTCATAAACCAAAAAGAGAATGATAAATGCATTACATGAAATGCACTGAATCAAACCCATCAGGATGTGCACTTTAAATGGTGGCTTCTAATCTAGCAGACTGAAAAACTACAGGGGATTGCCTGTGGCAAATCAGCACATGATCCAGAGCAAATATCAAGGTGCTCTTCAAATTAGTAGGTCAAAGACTAATTATTCACTTAGTTCAAAACCCAGTTTCATGTTGTAATGAAACCTTACACCAGACAGCAGAGAGAATCTGACCATCTACCGAAACATTGGAAGAAGGGCTAACATATTTTACAGATGAAGATGAAGATTCTTTTCTTTCTAAAAGGGATTTTGGTAGAAAGAAAAATAGTAAATAAACACATAAATGAACATCACACTACTTTAGAAATTAACTGTTTTTCTCAGTCATACATTCCAAGAGCTTTTTCCAGCAACACTATTTACAGGCTTAGCATCATGTCTTTCCATACAACTAACACTAAATTTTTCCTGAAGCTTTGGCAAAAAACAGGTCTTCACCAAATTTATTTACTCACAGTAATTTCATTTCACTGTCGTAGAACAATTATTTTCCTTTCATACTAACAAATTTCAGGGATTTTTGGTTTGTATGTTTGTCTGTGCAAATATATACACAAACTTTAAGCCAACTACAAAAGGGAAAAGAGGAGGGCTTGTTGGTTTGGTTTTTTTTTCTTTTTTTGCTTGCTTGGTTTTGGTTTTGTGCTTTTAAAGAGGGAGGTAAAGAAAACTACAAAAATTCTCAAACTAATGTTTAAAGTAAGATTGAATGTTTCTGTTAAGTTTATGCTTCTTTAGTGCTTCTGCACTGAAATACTTTGCAGAGCAGTGAACAGTCATCAGCTTAGTGTAAATCAACAAACAGATTTCCACACAGCCTTTGGAACCGGTTCCTCCAAACCCAGAAGCAACTTGAAAAAAGAAAAAATCTAATCAGGACTAAATATGGCCACACCAGTGAGCTTCAGCTATCATGTTTTGATAGAGGATGTACCTTCCTAGCATGAGCTTATCTTTCGAAGGAGTGGCAGAATTTAGAAACTTGTCAGCATTTTTCAAAGAGATACTACACACCACTCCAGCTACCTACCTCCACGCACCTTACACAGATCCTGCAGCACTACCTTGAGTCCAGGTTTTAAAGAAAATAACCACACCTCACAAACATTCAAACTTCTAGTAACTTTAGCCAATTATTTTATTGGGCTTGGATTATTTTGTGATCTGGATGGCCTTGGCCTTTGGAATCTGTGCTATTGCATAAGGTAAATTAGCATTTCAGCTTTTTCAGTGATAAAGACTTGCTGTATCTAAGACTGAATTAATGAGTTAAGTAAATAAAACAACCCTTTGCTACAGCAAACAGCTGAGGAATACCATTGTAAGTAGTTAAACTTCCAAATAACATCTCAGATCAGATGCATAAAGAAACTGAGTAAGCATAACATTCATTCCACAGTGGTTGGCACAATTCAAATATTGACGAAACTAAGGTCCTTCAAAATCAATAAAACAAACCAGATCATTACAGGCTGCATTCTTCATGATTGCTACCACATAATCAATGAAACACCTTTCTGGAATGATCAGCCTTGTAAGAACTATGCAAAAATATCATCAGACTAATCCATAAAGCTGCTAACAACTCCCTCCTCTGTCCAGTGGGAATGTACTTCAAAACACTTTCAAGAGCATCTGAAAAGATATATATAAGAAAGAAAATAAGCAATCTCCTGTAAATAGTTTAATCAGCTACCTAAGCAAGAACTGTGAAAGTCAGACATGAAAGCAGCTATGAAACTGAGATGGGATTTTCCCCCCCCCCATTCCTTTAACACTGTGTGGGTGTGCTTAGGTCATCAAAGAAAATTCATAGGAATATTCTGCAGTGCATATCATGTACAGCCATAAGGTACTCATTTGGTAAGCAGTTACATGATGGTTTTGCCACTTAGATATTAAAATCAGAATGTCTCACCACCTGAGACAGAACATGACAGCTCACAGGATACAATACACCAGAATTCTCATTACAGAATTACATGGAATACATCTTGCTGTACTGGTGTATTGGAATAAATAATAAGTATTTCAATAAAATTTGAAAGTGTCACCTGCAAGTGGAGCTATGACAATTACCACAGCAACTTCCCAGTTTTATTTGCTGCTCTTCTGTTGCATCAGCCAGTCTGGTTCTCAGAACTCATTACCATGGAAGATGGAAGCTGAGAAATTCATCTTCCTGGGGCAAGGGAGTTACACAGCACACAAGATGAAACCCTGCAGTCTGCAGAGCTTCACTTCTTTAGCATTCATCTTCTGTAATCTTATCTAAGTGTGATAAATGATTAATATTACCAGACCAAAAATCTTGAAAAAAATCCCCAACTTATCTTTATTTCATAGATACATTTCAAATGAACAAGTGAATACTGGCAATAGAGCACATAAAGCCTACAAGATAGAAAGCCTTTGCCCGAGCATTTCAGAGGCCATTATCATATATTCTGTTTTCATCCACTTATTCACTGGCTAATACTAAAATTGTGATGCTGCTCTTCTGGTTTTTTTTTTGGGGGGGGATAGTTTTTGTTATTGATGATGTTTTGTTTTTTTCTAATGACCTTCGCATCATTGCATCAGACTTCAGGGAATTTAAAAAAATAGTATTAAAAATTCAGACTTTGGTACAAAGTAGTAGGAGAAAAATACAGAAGGAAAACATCAAAATCTGCAAAATATTCTGCTTTAAATATGCAGTCTTAAACACCCATGCTATATTATATACCCTCAAGAAAAACAGGAAGGAGCCTCTTAGGTAAACAGAGGGGATTTTTTTTTTTTAATCAATCGTTCAGCATCATCTCCTTTATAAAATGAGAATTTTACAATGAAGGATTTCTAATGATAGGTCAAAATACCTGGACAGAGTAAGAATACTCCAGTAATCCTGTAGCATGAATCAGCTGGATTTGTCTCACATAGTTTTTAGTGGTGACAAGTGAGTGGAATTAGCTAAAGGAAAAATAACCATGTAAGTTCAAACATTCCCTTTCAGAGAAAATTCAGAGTGAAGTAAAGCAGTACCCTTTGCAAATATGACACTTAATGCACTGAAGGTTTTAATCTTAAAATAGATGTATCAGTAAAACTCAGTGGTATAACATCTCACAAACAAGTAATTCAAGCATCAGTGCGTGTTACTCCCTAATCACACATGAAAGCTACCAATGTCTTTAGTGCCATTGTTCAACAACACTCTGGCCACTGCTCTATGCTAAAAATCCTTTTCTTCTCCCAAACTTGCAAAATCTCACACTATTGCTTGAAGAAAGATATTTGCAGTACTCCAGTGATGTTTATCTTTCACATAAAAGATCCTCTCACCCTGTGGAAGAAGTCATCATGAAAGAGAGAAGTTGGAAGTTCAGAGTCAAAGAACGGTTTAGGTTGACAATGACTTCAGAGATCATCTAGTCCTAAACCCTGCCATGGGCAGGGACACTTTCCACCAGACCAGGCTGATCAAGGTCTCATCCAACCTGGCCTTGAACAACCTCCCTGGGAAACCTATTAGAGTGTCTCACCACCCTCACTGTACAGAAATTCTTCCTAATCTCCAGTCTAATTCTACCCTCCTCCAGCTTCAATCCATTCCCTCTCATCCTATCACTACAAGCCCTTGTAAAAAGTCCCTTCCTGGCTTTTTATAAGATAGAGACGAATATAGTGACAAAGGATGAGGAAAAGGCAGAGGTGCTTAACACTTTCTTTGCCTCAACCTTCAATAGTGGGACAGGTTGTCTCCAGCACAACTGGGCTCCTGATGTGGTGGATGGAGTCAGGGACCAGTATAGTCCCCCTCTAATCCATGAGGAAGAAGTAAGGGACCTGCTGAGACATTTGGATCCTCACAAGTCCATGGGACCAGATGGAATCCATCCTAGGGTGCTGAGAGAGCTGGAAGCTGAGCTGGCCAAGCCACTCTCCATCATTTATCAACAGTTCTGGCTCACTGGAGAGGTTCCTGAAGACTGGAAGCTGCCAATGTGATACTCATCCACAAGAAGAGTCGTAAGGAGGTGCCAGAAAACTACAGACCTGTGAGCCTGACCTCAGTGCCAGGCAAGGTCATGGAACAGGTCATCTTCTCTCAGGTGGCCAGCACCAGAACGAGGGGACACAGCCTCAAGCTACGCCAGGGGAAATTTAGGTTCGAGGTGAGGAGAAAGTTCTTCACCGAGAGAGTCATTGGACACTGGAATGGGCTGCCCGGGGAGGTGGTGGAGTCGCTGTCCCTGGAGCTGTTCAAGGCAGGATTGGACGTGGCACTTGGTGCCATGGTCTAGCCTTGAGCTCTGTAGTAAAGGGTTGGACTTGATGATCAGTGAGGTCTCTTCCAACCTTGGTGATACTGTGATACTGTGATCTTGAGTGCCATCACAAAGCACCTACAGGATGGCTAAGGGATCAGGTCCAGCCAGTATGGGTTTAGGAAGGGCAGGTCCTGCCTCTCCAATCTGATCTCCTTTTATGATCAGGTTCCTGCCTGGTAAACATGGGGAAGGCAGTGGATATAGTCTACCTGGACTTCAGCAAAGCCTTTGACACTGTCTGCCACAACAAGCTCCTAGCCAAGCTGGCAGCTCATGGTTTGGACAGATTCAATCTGATATGGGTCAAGAACTGGCTGGAGAGCTGGGCCCAGAGAGTGGTGGTGAATGGTGCTACATCCAGTTAGCAGCTGTCACTAGTGGTGTTCCCCAGGGATCAGTGCTGGGCCCAGTCCTGTTCAACATCTTTACTGATGACCTGGATGAGGGGATTGAGTCCAGCATCAGTAAGTTTGTAGATGATACCAAGCTAGGAGCAGGTGTGGATCTGTTGGAAGGTAGGAGAGCCCTGCAGAGGGACCTGGACAGGCTGGATGGGTGGGCAGAGGCCAACGGGATGAGATTTAACAAGGCCAAGTGCAGGGTTCTGCACTTTGGCCACAACAACCCCAAGCAGTGCTACAGGCTGGGGACTGAGTGGCTGGAAAGCAGTCAGGAGGAAAGGGACCTGGGGGTACTGATAGATAGTAGGCTGAAGATGAGTCAGCAGTGTGCCCAGGTGGCCAAGAGAGCCAATGACATCCTGGCCTGCATCAGGAACAGTGTGGCCAGTAGGACAAGGAAGGTTATTCTTCCCCTGTACTCAGCACTGGTCAGGCCACACCTTGAGTACTATGTCCAGTTCTGGGCCCCTCAATTCAAGAGAGATGTTGAGGTGCTGGAACGTGTCCAGAGAAGGGCAACAAAGCTGGTGAAAGGCCTGGAACACAAACCCTATGAGGAGAGGTTGAGGGAGCTGGGGTTGTTTAGCCTGGAGAAGAGGGGGCTCAGGGGTGACCTCATTGCTGTCTACAACTACAAGGGACATTGTAGCCAGGTGGGGGGTGGCCTCTTCTCCCAGGCAACCAGCAACAGAACAAGGTGACACAGTCTCAAATTGTGCTGGGGAAAGGATAGGCTGGATGTTAGGAGGAAGTTCGTCACAGAGAGAGTGATTGGCATTGGAATGGGCTGCCCAGGGAGGTGGTGGAGGCACCGTCCCTGGAGGTCTTCAAGAAAAGACTGGATCATAGGATCAACCAGATTGGAAGAGACCTCCGAGATCACCCAGTCCAACCTATCCCCCAGCCCTATCCAGTCAACTAGACCATGGCACTAAGTGTCTTCAAGAAAAGACTCAATGGGTCACTTGGTGCCATGGTCTAGTTGACTGGATAGAGCTAGGGGATAGGTTGGACTGGGTGATCTCGGAGGTCTCTTCCAACCTGGTTGATTCTATGATTCTTGCAAGCATCCTTTAGGTATTGCAAGGCCCCCCCAGAGCCTTGTTTTCTCCAGGCTGAACTGCCCCAATTCTTTCAGTCTTTCCTTTCAGGGGAGGTTCTCTAGCCCTCTAATCATCTGCTCCAGCAGCAATATGTCCCTCTTATGCTGAGGGCACCAGAACTGGACTCTCACAAGAGAAGAGAGGAGAATCAGCTTCCTTTTCCTGCTGGTCACACTTCTAAGTTTGCAGGTGAAGATTTCCTACCTGTAGTTCTACCATTTAGGACAGAAATTTCTTATTGCACTAGTTAGGAAATCCACATTGCAGCATCAAAACAAGGGCACCCAAGAAGCTGTTCTCTCTTTCATATATAAATGTTTATTAAAGTTGAGTTTCATCCAGTGAATGATTAAAAATCATAAAACAACAATAAATAGGACACTACAAAAATGCCTGAGATTATAATTATAGCAGATTCCTTTTAATATTAATTACATACAATTCCACGGAAGCTATAAAGAGAGTTTAAAAAAAAGAGAAGGATCTATCAAATCAAACCACAGGATAAAGGAAAACCAAGACTGCCCTTCCCAAACCCCAATGAAACAACTCCTCTGCACATGTGGATGCCATCAAGGTAAGTGGAAATGCTGAACTTATTAATGATTCAGCCACTGGCACTCTGCATTGTTATTGCCACTCTGCAACCAGCACAGCACAAAGTGCCCCAGGATCCAGCCAAAGGACAGCTGTTAGAGATGAATATACTCCCCACCAACTGTGTCCCAACACAACCACCACAACATAGACACACAAGTTGTTCCTTCACTGCAAGGGGCTGAATTCCTGCAGGGAATTACTGGAAAACAATGTAGTATCATAGAGACCTTTCTAAGATGTTAGAAGCAGTTTTATTGACATCAAGACTAAAAATGGGACAGACAGTAAAAACCTTTTTTTCCTCCCCCAACAAAAACACCCAAATTCATTCAGTACCTCTGATATTATGCCAGCTGTGCTGACAATCTGTTCCACTCAACACTGAAGAATCCAGAAGACTGAATTGCTGAGGGAAAGGTTTTCTTTATTCTTAAAAAAAGTGGAACAGGAAAAGGAACCTGACAACTAATTAAGAGGCAAACAGCCATGACAGATTCTTCTGCCCAAGAAAGCACCAGAACTGTGCAGTACCTCACAACTGGTTTGCTGCCTTCTAATTCAGTCAACTTAATTAGAGGATTTTCTCAACATCAGTGCTCCACAATCCAAAAGAAAATCCCTCCTTCAGCTCAGTAAGTTTTCTCCTTTGCTCTCAAACAAAATGAAAAAAGCTCCTGTGATATTTATCAAAAGACATAATTCATGTTACTAACAGCTTTTATTGTTCCAAAGACAAACTCCACTGACGTCCTGCATTTTCCCAGCATAAGACTACTTGTTTCTTCTGTTTAGTTACTTAATGAGAGCAAAAAGTATTTTCCACAACAACATGAAAAAACTTTTTATAGTTCCATTAGTGTCTCTAACAGCTGTACAGGGCAAGCACCTCCTTATTTATTATTCCAGCGAAATAGCCTCTATTTTTCAATATTCTGACATCACTTACCCTTTTTTTAGTTTAGCTCACAATAGCACAAGCAAATTATCAATCACATTCACTATCTCATAGAAAAATACCTTGGAGGAGAATGTTCCAATCAGTTTTAGTCAAAAAAATAAATAATTCTTAATAAATTTGGCATCTTGCTAGATTTTATAGCCAGAAGTCCAATATCCATTTCAAAGCCAACTGCATACAGTGCCAAAATCTGCAGCAGAGGAGATCATTCATCCCTCTTCTAATTTTTTCTAATGCTTTAGAGGAAAATATTCCACCCAAAATGAAATGCAGAAATTTCAGGAGAAATGTTAGCAGCTGACACATTCTACAGCCACAAACAGGCCCAAGTCTGACTTGGAAAGAGCACAAAATGCACCCTCAAAATCTGTGCATGGTAGTGAGCTGAGGACACAGTCCATGTGGCCCAAGAGAGCTAGACAGAGATAGGGGCAACAAGGACCTCAAGAAATTCAACTCAGACAAACAGAGCATCATGCACCTAATTCCTTCCAGCAGACTGAATAGCAGGGCAGTCCTAGTGAGCAGCAAGCTAAACATGTCAGGAGTGCAGCCCAGAAGGACTAAGGGCACACCATCCAGGAGAAGCAATTCATCCGTCTTAGCTCTTGCTGAGCTGCCTCTGGGAACTGCACTCAGTTTTCAACCTTGCAGGGGAAAGGCTTTGAGAGACCTACACAAGCAAGCTTCCAACACCCATGAGCTTACCAAGTTCTCTGTCAAGACACATGGCAGGATAATGAAAGGCAACAGTCACAAACTGCAGGAAAGGATTCGACTGTACACAAAGGATGTTTTTTCAACTGAGCATAAACAGGCATTGGAATAGGCTGTCCAGCAGCATCTCCATTCTTGCAGGCTTGCAAGGCCTCACCAGAAAAAGCTCCCAGGTCTGAATTCTGTGTCAATTTTGCTTCAAGCAGGTTGGATTAGAGGGCTCCCAATATCCCCTCAGGACTCAGTATCTCCCCAGCTCCAGATCCTTAGAGTCACTTTCAAATCACAGAAAACACTGAAAGAAAATCCCACAGACAACAGACATCATCTTTGCTTGATTCTGGTTTACTTCTGGCTGGATGCTTTAGTGGGATTCCAGCATTCTGTAATGATTTGGAGCTCACAATCTGATGTGAGCTCTAAGCTTTATTAAGGAAATGGGATGAAAAGATATATTTTATCTTGCAGAGCCTTGCTAGATACCACTCACAGTCAAGGAAAGCAGAGACATGGATGGTTCTGAATGTAAAATCAGCTTGACTAATCAAAGGGTTGCTTAGACCTGCAACTAAAATAACCTATGACACAACACCCAAAAGCTACCTGCACACTTCAATCATCAGCCACTAAATACGGGCAAAAGACTAAAATTGTCAACCAGAAAAGATTACAGAAGAGGCAGATTAATTATTAATGACCATTTAGAAAATGCAAACCCACCTAAATTCATCTCTTTCCTCCAAAATAAACAGCATGGTGAAGGTTCAGTGCTCCAATTTCTGCTGCTACAACCACAATGCATAGCAAAAGCACTCAAGCAAAACCATCTGTACAGGCTAAAGCACTCATTAATCGAGTGACACTCCACAGACCTTAGACCACTTTTGGGGTGCAGTGCCTGTGTCAATGTATTTCAACAAGAGTATGCTGGGGATGTGTTGAAACCATTCTGAATTCCTCTGTATTTTGTTGTTTCATCACTTCCTAATGCACACGGCTCAATATGCGTCTCATACTCATACCTCTAAGTGCCACCTAATATTCAACACAAAACCCCTATTCCTGCCGCAGTCAGCATTTGGCCCACAATTGCAGGTTACCTTGCCATAGCTGCCAGTAGTTCAGGGAAGATACACATCAAAATCACCACATTTGTCAAAATAGAACAAGGAAAATCAGAAGGTAGAACCCCAAGGTTTTTGTTCTTTAACACAAGAGCCACAATTGCTTTCCACCTGTGCTAGTTTGAAGCAAGCTAGAATGTTTTGGTAACAGAACTAGATAACGGGCAGTGAAATGAAAACAATTGATGTCAACTTCTCTCACAGCCTCGCTGAGAACTCTGGGAAGAAGAAAGACTTTTTCTCCATTTTGTCTCTCACTCTTGCTTTTGCCTTAGACCTGGTCACATCTCATTAACCCTGCTCCTACTAACCTTGCTCCCTAACCTCTTGGCTGCATCTCTCTTCTTCCTGAGAACTGGGGTAAGGTTGAGAGGGGCCGGGGGAGGTGTTGGGGTGGTTTGAGAGCCCCTCCTGGGGACTCAGGTTTCTGGGAGGGGAGTTGTGCTTTTGTATTGTTTATCCTTTGTATATTTCTGTATATAACTGTATATATTGTAAATAGCTGCTTGTAAATTCTGCTAGCTGTAAATAAATTGCTTCATCTATATTCCCAGGGTCCGTCTGAGTTAGCTGGGGCAAATTCAAAAGTGTGGGGGGGCGGGGTAACCCCCAAACCATCACACCACCTCATCTCAATGAGAGGCCACTTCTTGAACTTGTAGGACTGCACTGTCTTAGTACCTGACACTATCAACAGTAAATCGAGAAGGCTGAAGGAAGAAGGGTGAGGTGGAAAGCCCAGCAGAAGGATCTCACCCTGCAACTCATCCCCTTCAGATGTCTCATTCCCAAGTTGTGAAGGGTAACAATTGTGCCTTCAAGTCTGACTTATCTTTCAGTCAGTGGAGACTTTCTTTGAGATCACAAGATGAAACACAATGACAACATCTGGGAAGAGAAAGGACAAGAAATTGAGAGGGAAAGACTAAGGACAGCATGGGAAACCGACAGGATTCATGCCTGCACTTGGTGGGCCTTGGGGGACTTATGTATGCACAGACAAGAAAGAACATGACTCCTCAGCACTGCCAGTCCCCAGCTCCCACAAATTACATCAGGTAAGAACACACCACCAGGGTTCTGCCATGCACGTACCACACAATGCAGATCTATCCGTGTTTTCTTTACAAGCACACACCATATGCTTGCAGTCAGAGGGCAAGCAGCGTCATTTGGGAAGTTAAAGCAGCTGATTCAGCTGAGATAGGAGATTTTCTTCACACCATCTACAGAGTGCTGACAACTGCTCATGGAATTCATAGCACACAATACAGTTTTTGCTTTGGTTCTTTTTTACTTAACACAACTGCTGATGTCACACCTTAGCCCTGCGTTCTGCTGAGAAGATGTGTTTACAGTAAGCAGTGCTTTATAAATGTCCTCCACACACACTGGACTGTGTCTGCCAGTGTTCACCTCTTAGTCACAAGAATCTGCTCACACTACAGTGTGGATATGCTCTCTCACATGAAAGGTCTAAGCATCATCTCTTCTTGATCTATGTGCCTCCCAGAATGACAGAGCAAGACGTGCACTAAAGGTGGCCTCTCTGTACAGACAGTCCCTTCTGTGGGGATGTGAAAGGGAGATGTGATGGGGCTGTAGACGCCCTGTCTATGTCTGCAGCCTCAGGCATGACTTGGAAGGACACAGCTTTTCTGCTGGATGGATCTGCAGTGTCTGTTCCAACTGAAAAGCTGAGTTACAAGTTGAGTAAAGTCTCCCCTACTAAACACCTAACTTAGGGACAGAGGGTAGTTCTAAGGATCACAGAATTGACCAGGTTGGAAAAGACCTTCAAGATCATTGAGTCCAACCTACCATGTAACACCTTCTAATTAACTAAATCATGGTACCAAATGCCTCATCCAGTCTCCTTTTAAACACCTCCAGGGATGATGACTCCACCACCTCCCTGGGCAGCCCATTCCAATGGCCAAAACTAATTCTCTTGAGCTATCCAGCCTTAAGTTCCTGAGTACAGGTTGTTTCAGCAAACATACTCTTATATTCCTGATCATGAAGCTGTGTATACTCAGATGAAACACATGCTAGCATGACAACTGTTTGCAAGCCTCATGTTTTCTCCACTACAACTAGTGCTAGAAAAGCAAAGCAAGAAACACAGTAGCTGCTTTGCAGCTTGATGAACACAGCTGCCTGTAGGTATATGTGAAAGATGACAGCTTAGGAGCACACACGAGGAGTGCTGGAACACTTCTGGCAAGCCAGAGTCAGGTAGGAAGAGACAGATTTGGTAGCTTCATCCTACTGAACACAGAAGCTCCATAGTACACTAACCTCTGGAGTGCAATAGAAATTCTTCATCATAAAATCTGGGTGCTCTTACAGCTAGATGTATGAAATAGGTATTAAATGCAGCAAAAGTAGTAACACAGAGGCCTCACCTGCTCAGTGTCTCAAACCTCCTTTTGTTACAGAAGAATGCAGTGAACACAGAAATGTGCAAGTTGCAGGACAAAGCAACCTGTGCTCCTTGTCTAAGTTCTGACATGCCAAAAAATTAAGTTTATTTTGAATAAGCCTCCCTCTCAGATCTCTGCCTTCAAAGACTTCATCTACTGAGCTAGTGTGTAGAGAAAGCATGCTACAGATCCCCAGTGACCCAGATAGCTGCTGCATTCCAAATCCTGATTTTCCTCTCAGTCTGACAGCAACTGCGTGAATGCTTTTACACATCAGTCGGCCTTTGATGCTGTGCGGTCTGCCAACAGACTGACAAGAAGTAATGAAACTTTAACAAAACAAACAAGAACTGCAAAAGCTCCCACCTTGCCATAGGTAGCTTCCTGCCCTCATTCTTCACTTTTCTTTCCTGCCACTTCTCACCCTGCAACTGAGTCCTGTTTCTGTGAATGCTAAAACACAGCTCTGCCCTTGTCTCTCTCGGTTCTTTTTAATGAAAGCTGCTATCAAAGCAAGGTTCTTGAAAACAAGTTTTCTGCAGTACAGAGCATGATGTTGTATAATATATTACAAGCTTCAATAAAAGCAACCTTTCAGCCCAGGAGCACTGCCTGCCTCATCAGAGCTCCCCAGTACCTTTGGCTTATATTATTTCTCTTCATGAAACATAAAAAAGCAAATATTTTTTCATTTCTGTCTTCCTATGGAAAGCCCCAAAACTCCTCTTTTTCTTGTATAAGCAACCTGGTGACCAAAATCATGGACACAGAAATGAAGTTAGCTGTGAATATTTCTTTTTCATTACCCATTTCTGCAGATGCTTTGTCACCTCTGTGTCCTAACGCCCTTCCTGATATTTTGTTGCACTGCTAAGCCTTAGATCAGCACATAAAGCTAGGTCACTTAAGAACATCAGCTCAAATAAATCAAGACCTGAGTATTACATTCTTTCTCTACTGTCTCACCTAGCTGAGAAACCATTCTTGCAAATCCCATAGACTGTGAATGCTGAGAAAACCGTACAGCAAACCAAAAGATGTTTTCTGAGCTTATTTCCATGGGTTTGCAAGGAGTGTCCATGTAGTACTTCTGTGGTTCTAGCTCACAATGAAATAGTGGGGTTTTTTTTCCCTAAATTGTAAGTCAGCTTTCCAAAGCTCCATAGAATTGTTTTGGTTCGAAAAGATCTCCAAGAACATCAAGTCCAACTGTCGACCTAACATCACCATGGCCATTAAGCCATACCTGTAAGTGCCATATGTACAAGTTTTTTTAACACCTCCAAGGATGGTGACTCCATCACTTCCCTGAGCAGCCTGTTCTTTCAGGAAATTTTTTTTTCCCAATACTGAAATCATTAACTTTCTTCACATAATAAACAGCTTCCCAATAAAAGTTTACATCTGATACACCTGGCTGGGCCCAGTCCTGTTCAATATCTTTATTGATGACCTGGACGAGGGGATTGAGTCCAGCATCAGTAAGTTTGCAGATGACACCAAGCTAGGAGCAGGTGTTGATCTGTTGGAAGGTAGGAGAGCCCTGCAGAGGGACCTGGACAGGCTGGATGGGTGGGCAGAGGCCAATGGGATGACATTTAACAAGGCCAAGTGCAGGGTTCTGCACTTTGGCCACAACAACCCCAAGCAGCGCTATAGGCTGGGGACTGAGTGGCTGGAGAGCAGCCAGGAGGAAAGGGACATGGGGGTACTGATAGACAGTAAGCTGAAGATGAGCCAGCAGTGTGCCCAAGTGGCCAAGAGAGCCAATGGCATCCTGGCCTGCATCAGGAACAGTGTGGCCAGTAGGACAAGGGAGGTTATTCTGCCCCTGTACTCAGCACTGGTCAGACCACACCTTGAGTACTATGTCCAGTTCTGGGCCCCTCAATTCAAGAAGGATGTTGAGGTGCTGGAACATGTCCAGAGAAGGGCAACAAAGCTGGTGAGGGGCCTGGAGCACAAATCCTATGAGGAGAGGTTGAGGGAGCTGGGCCTGTTTAGCCTGGAGAAGAGGAGGCTCAGGGGTGATCTTATTACTGTCTGCAACTACCTGAAAGGGCATTGTAGCCAGGTGGGGGGTAGCCTCTTCTCCCAGGCAACCAGCAATAGAACAAGGGGACACAGTCTCAAGTTGTGCCAGGGTAGGTATAGGCTGGATATTAGGAAGAAGTTCTTCACAGAGAGAGTGATTTCCCATTGGAATGGGCTGCCCAGGGAGGTGGTGGAGGCACCGTCCCTGGGGGTCTTCAAGAAAAGACTGGATGAGGAACTTAGTGCCATGGTTTGGTTGATTGGATAGGGCTGGGTGATAGGTTGGACTGGATGATCTTGGAGGTCTCTTCCAACCTGGTTGATTCTATGAAGCCACATCTAAAACAAACAAAACCATCTTATTTTAAAGACTACAAATCATCTCCTCTGTGTCCAAATAGAAAATGCTCACTACAGTTAAACTCACAAGCTTTGACATGTCTAAAGGAAGCCTCTTCCCTGACACTGATGATGCTCTAATAGGTACTGGATAAGAAGGCTGTGCTGCTGGTTGTTAACTAACTCTAGCAATGATCAGAAGTCACAGGACCACAGGGTCACAGGATGTTAGAGGCTGGAAGGGACCCAGAGATCAGTGAGTCCAACTCCCCTGCCAGAGCAGGACCATACAATCTAGCTTGGGTCACACAGGAACACAACCAGACAGGCCTTGAAAGTCTCCCTAATCATCCTCATAGCCTTCTGTTGGCCTAGTCCCTAATCAAGACAGCTGTGCCTCTCTGTGCATGAACTGTATCCAACATAATCATTCAGTCACCAAAATAACTGAATTTCCTTCTTGTAAGAATGCTGCAGCATCTCCCACACAGCTGTTAACTGCTCATTCAGTGTAGCTGAGGTCTGTATTTCTGACATAAGCTCCAAAACAGAACTGAATTTATCACTGCCATACTAATCCCCTATCCAGTGACCACAAAGACAGCAAACCACAAAGGTCATTTCACCAAATGATAAACAAGTCATAGAATCAACCAGGTGTGAAGAGGCATCCAAGATCATCCAGTCCAACCTAGCTCCCAGCCCTATCCAATTAACTAGACCATGGCACTAAGTGCCTCATCCAGTCTTCTTGAACACCTCCAGGGACAGTGACTCCACCACCTCCCTAGGAAGCCCATTCCAATGGCAAATCACTCCCTCTGGGAAGAACTTCCTCCTAACATCCAGCCTAAACTTTCCCTGGCACAATTTGAGACTGTGTCCCCTTGTCTGTTGCTGATTGCCTGGGAGAAGAGACCAACCCCCACCTGGCTACAACCTCCCTTCAGGTAGTTGTAGACAGCAATGAGGTCACCCCTGAGCCCCCTCTTCTCCAGGCTGTACACCCTCAGCTCTCTCAGCCTCTCCTCACAGGGCTGTGTTCCAGGCCCCTCACCAGCTTCATCACCCATCTCTGAACAAGTTCCAGTATCTCAACATCTCTCTTGAATTGAGGGGCCCAGAACTGGACACAGTACTCAAGGTGTGGCCTGACCAGTGTTGAGTACAGGGGAAGAATAACCTCCCTTGTCCTGCTGGCCACACTGTTCCTCATCCAGGCCAGGATGCCATTGGCTCTCTTGGCCACCTGGGCACACTGCTGACTCATCTTCAGCTTACTATGTACCCCCAGGTCCCTTTATCCCCATCTGCTCTCCAGCCACTCTGTCCCCAGCCTGTAGTGCTCCTCAGGGTTGTTGTGGCCAAAGTGCAGAACCCTGCACTTATCCTTGTTAAATCTCATCCCATTAGCCACTGCCCACCTATCCAGCCTGTCAAGGTCTCTCTGCAGGACTCTCCTACCTTCCAACAGATCAACACCTGCAAACTTACTGATGCTGGACTCAATCCCCTTGTCCAGGTCATCAGTAAAGATATTGAACAGGACTGGGCCCAGCACTGATCCCTGGGGAACACCACTAGTGACAGCTGCCAACTGAATGTGGCACCATTCACCACCACTCTCTGGGCCCAGCTCTCCAGCCAGTTCTTGACCCATTTCAGAGTGAATCTGTCCAAACCATGAGCTGCCAGCTTGGCTGGGAGCTTGCTGTGGCAGACAGTGTCAAAGGCTTTGCTGAAGTCCAGGTAGACTACATCCACTGCCTTCCCCACATTCACCAGGCAGGAACCTGATCATAAAAGGAGATCAGGTTGGTCAGGCAGGACTTGCCCTTCCTAAACCCATGCTGGCTGGACCTGATCCCTTGGCCATCCTGTAGGTGCTTTGTGATGGCGCTCAAGATGACCTGTTCCGTGACCTTGCCTGGCACACAGTATTTCAGGTATTTTTTTTTTCAAAAGTGCATTGTGAAGCATTAGTACTCAAATTTGCTGATGACACCAAACTGGGAGGACTGGCTGCCACACCAGAAGGCTGTGCTGCCATCCAGTGATACCTGGGACAGGCTGGAAGGTTAGGCAGGGAGAAATGTAACAAAATTTAAGGCAAGCGTAGAGTCTAGCACCTGTGAAAGAACAGTCCCAGGGATCAGTATAGGTTGAGGATTGAACTGTTGGAAGGCAGCACAGGAGATAAGGATTTGGGGGTCCTAGTTGATGGGAAGTTGGCCATGTGCCAGCAATGTGCTCTAGTGGCCAGGAGGCTCAAATGCCATTCTGGGGTGGATTAGAAGGGCTGTGGCCAGTAGGTCAAGACTAGTTCTCCTGCCCCTCCACTGTGCCCTGGTGAGGCTGCATCTGGAGTACTCTGTCCAGTTCTGGGCCCCCCAGTTCAAGAAGGACACAGAACTGCTTGAGAGAGTCCAGCACAGAGCCACAAAGATGATGAAGGGAGTGGACCATCTCAAGAGGAGAGACTGAGGGAGCTGGGGCTGTGCTGCCTGGAGAAGAGAAGACTGAGAGATGACCTCATCAATGTTGATAAATGGGTAAAGGGTGATGTAAAGGGTGAGTGCCAGGAGGATAGAGTCAGGCTCTGCTCAGTGATGCCCAATGACAGGTCAAGGGGGCAATGGGTGGAAGCTGAGACATAAGAAGTTCCATGGAAACATGTGGAGGAACTTTTTCCCTGTGAGGGTGACAGAACACTGGAACAGGTTGCACAGGAGGATTGTGGAGTCTCCCTCCCTGGAGATATTCAAAACCCACCTGGGAGCATTCCTGCATGATCTGGTGTAGGTGATCCTGCTCTGGCAGGGATGCTGGACTGGAGGTCCCTTCCAGCCCCTGACATTCTGTAATTCTGTGAAATTCATACCCAGATTAACAGAACAAGCTGGCAATACCCAAGTACCACCTACATTCCAATAAACAAGCCATTAGGAACAGTATTGCACTTCTAGAAACATTGAAAACAAAGTCCAGTGACAAATGGTGTGCCCCAGGGCTCAGTACTGAGGGCTGTCTGCTTTAATATCTTTATTAGTGATCTGGATGAGGGGACTGAGTGCACCCTCAGTAAATCTGCAGATGACACCAAGTTGGGTGGCTGTATCGATCTGCTAAAGGGTAGGGAGGCTCTGCAATCTGGACAGGTTAGACTGATGGGCCAAAGCTAGTTGTATGAAATACAGTAAGGTCAAGTGCCACTTGGGTCACAATGTCCCCTTGGTAACCTACAGATCTGGGAATGTGTGATTGAAAGGACCTGAGGTACTGGCTGACAATTGACTGAGCATGAGTCAGCATTGTGTCCAGGTAGCCAAGGCGGCCAACAGCATCCTGGCATCCTGGCTTGGGTTAGAAACACTGTGGACAGCAGGAGCGGGGAGGTGATCATCCCCCTGTGCTCAGCACAGGTGAAGCCACTCCTTGAGTATTCTGTTCAGTTCTGGGCCACTCAATACAAGAGGGATATTGAGGTGCTGGAGTGTGTCCAGAGAAGGGCAAGGAGACTGGTGAAGGGCCTGGAGCACCTGGGCTACGGGAAGCGTCTGAGGGAGCTAGGGGTGTTCAGTCTAGAGAAGAGAAGACCTTACTGCTCTAAAACAATGTGAAGTGAGGTTGGACAGAGAAGGGGGATAGCCACTTCTCCATGGTGACAAGTGACAGGACTAAAGGCAATGGTTAGAAGCTGCACTAGGGAAAGTTTAAGGTGGATATTAGGAAATATTTCTTCACCGAAGAACACTGAAATGTCTGTTCAGGGCAGTAGTGGAGTCACCGTGCCTGGAGGAGTTCAAGCATCATGTGGACCTGGTGATTTGAGACATGGTTTAGTGCTGACTCTTGAATACTGGGTTGATAGTTGGACTAGATGACCTTTAAGGCCTCTTCCAACCAAATATATTCTGTGATTAGAAAAGTACTAAGTCACACAAAGAGAAATGTCAAGAGAAACGTTTCTGTTCTTGCAGCTCAAATAAAGAAGTAGTAGAAAGCTGTGTCCTTGAACAATCAAAAAGAGTAAGGCAATGAACAAGAGTTTAGAAAAATCTTAACTAGATGCCCTTTGTCTAGAAAGCTGCTTTGCATAAGATAGCAACACACCATCACATGCAGCTAGACAGTATTGAGAAATTGGCACAGAATCAAATTCCACAGGCAGCATATTTGTTTCCAATAGGTTCAAAAGTAATCTCTTGTTTTCTTCTGAGTTTGCTAAGTCCCACCTTTATGTCATCTCATCGGTTTCAGCAAACAGAACTGAGTAAATACAGACAGCAATTCCAGTTCTCTCCTCTGGTCAGGATCTCTATTGGCTCTTATCCTGCAAAAACTAGACTCATCTTCCCATCACAGACAAAGCCAACACCCTGAACAAAAGAAAAAAAGAAGTGCAACTAATTTATTTTCCTTTTAATTCTGGCACATGAGGCAGATTGAGGATGGTCTACAACAAACCAACGGTAAATCTTTTCTTGTTTATGCTGAGATCACAAAAGGCATGGAGAGTACCCACAGCACAGAACATGCAGTTAGATGGCAGAAGCTTGGCTAAATCACACCTATTTTAAAAATATACTTCAAGTCTTATTGAAGGTTTCAACATGGAAGATAACTCCAAGGTGAAGATGGTGTACATCACTCTACATGCTGTCTATACACAATGTGACAACTTCTGTTTACATAACTGCTGCTCTTTCCAGAAGAATCTTGTTCATTCAGAAGATTTCAGAACTGACACAGTTAGGTATTGCTTATTCAATTAGTGGTCTCTGCTGTGTTTATGGCCCAAGGTCTGCACCATAAAGAGAACAACACTGTGGACATTAGGCAACACAACCTGTACCTCCTGTGAAGAATGCATCCCAATAAAGATAAACAAGAGGGAACATGGAAACCAAACCAGATCAGCCTGGATCAAAGCTGGGACTATAATTTATAGAATCCTGTTCTCAGGCATGCTGACTTCAATGCTAAGTATTTGAAGCTTCCAGTAACTTCTCTTCTGCACAACAAACCCCCAGATTTCTAAACTACTGCAGAGACAATGGGAAAATTCACTATGAATAACAAGGAACCAAGACAGGCTCTCCAGCAATCATCACACTAACTCTCTCTCCCTCAATATTTTTGTTCTAAGACTTGGAAGAATAATTACATCCATTAGAAAGCATGAGTCAGAGTAGCTCCAGGAATCACAGAAGGTCAGGGGCTGGAAGGGACCTTGAAAGCTGATCCAGTCCAATGCCCCTGCCAGAGCAGGATCACCTATACCAGATCAGACAGGAATGCACTCAGGCAGGTCTTGAATATTTCCAGAGAGGGAGACTCCACAATCCCCCTGGGCAGCCTGTTCCAGTGTTCTGTCACCTTCACTGCAAAAAAAAATTCTTTCTGATGTTCACATGGCACTTCCTATGCCTCAACTTCCACCCACTGCCCCTTGTCCTGTCCTTGGGCATCACCAAGAAGAGCCTGACTTCATTCTCTTGGCACTCACCCTTTACATACTTATAAACATTAATCAGGTCATGCCTCAGTCTTCTCCAAGCTAAAGAGACCCAGCTCCCTCAGCCTCCCTCTTGTGCATGTCATCTCCACCTCATCTTTAGAATGTACTAATATCTTGTGCCAGTCTTCTTTTCTTTTGTTTTCAAGGGAGAAGAAAGGAGGAGTGAAAAAAAATCCTATTCACCCATGATGTGCAACTACCCTTTCACTGCTACACTGCATACACTGTCGGCAGTAGAGTCTGCACCCCAAACCCCCACACACAGCTGTGCTGACTTTAGCATCTCTTCCCAGACAGCACAATAATTACACTGGCAGAAGTCTGTTAATCCAGGAGGGAATTGATCTGTAAAACTGCATAATTGGCTTTGACAGAACAGGGACATCGATACAGGAACATCAAACGAGAAAAGGTTGTGAACTCCAACCTTAGCTCTCCAACCTCTCTGTTTTGGGAGGAGAAGCTTCCTTTGGTCTAACAACACTGGGGTCACAAACAGCATAATTTAGCCGTGCTCCTCCTTACTTCCAGAAGCCACCTTCCCCCGGCAGTTCCCAGCACTGGTCATGCAGCTGCTGCAGGAGTGGCCTCTTCAGAGCATTCCCCTCAGGGATCACTAGGCTGCCAGTCTTCATCTGGAAAGGCAACAGCCGCTTAGCCTGCCTACTTTTTTGGTGTAAACCATCAAAAGATAATGTCACAGAAAAAGACATTAGGATCTGATAAATACGTATCTGGACTCAGGATCTTCCTTCTTCAAATCTTGAAAATATTGATACAGCAGAAATTGCTGACATGTTTTACCGAAAGGAAGTACCACACGGAAAACAAAAGGTGCTTAGCAGCTTCTTCAGAGCAATGGAAATTTCGTAGTGGTGATTAGTTGTCTTTTAATTAAAAGATTAATAACTATTGTTTTTTTCCTCTTTTTTCTTTTTTATGACAGAAAAAAAATAATCCTGATCATTTAGAAAGCCAGCCAAAGATAACAGAAACAAATGCTGGGGATCAGATGAAACGATCATTTTAAATACTGATAAATTTGGATTGATGAGGAAAGGTGCACACTTCAAGGTGCTTTCAGAAGAACCCTCAAAACCTATGAAGCATAATAAGCAAATAAAAGAAAGGAACAGAAACCAGGCACGTGGCTCTACAACAGCAACAACAGCAAGCCAGTGGCATCAGCATCAAATCAGTACCAACAAAGATTTTGGCCAGGGCTGCTGATGATAAGGCAACAGCGCTTCTTAAAAAGAAATCAATATCTGAAATCAAAGAGGGTTGCTGAATTACAAAAAGTATCCTTTTTTCCCCCCGCCACTCAATTTTTAATGAGCAAAATGTTTGCTGCACAACTTAGAAATGCTGCCAATGCCTTTTAAGTGAGGCTTGCTGCTGATTAATGGGATATTCCTCTGAAAGCAGAACAGACAAAATCATGAAAAATCATCAGTTGAAAAGGAAAATCAAGAACCAGGCTGTTTATTGAATACCCTTCTTCAAAGTCCTGCCGTAGAATTGTCCGGAAAACAAAACAATACAAAAAACCAAAACCCCAAACAAAAAGAAACAACCCCCTCCAAAAAAAAAAAAACCACACAAAACTCCAAAAAGCTAATTAAGGCATTTTGAGAGTCTATCAGGAGAATTTAGGAGCGTTCATATTCTACAAAGCCTGTTTTGCTGTTCCACATTTTGGAGAAGTTACACGCAAAGACCAAAATTCAAGATTTTTGCTCATATTTCCTAATTAACCTGCATGCTTTGCCAGCTTCAGAAATTGGCTTCGCTTCAGCAAAATATTAAGCATATGCCTAAAAACTAAGAACATTTTATGCCTTTTTGAAGTCAACTGGAAATAGAAACATTCATACATGTTAAAAATGAAACATACATACATGTTAAAAATGAAACATACACTCTAGTGTATGTTTCCCAAACGGAGCCTTAGTGCTCAAAGGGTCTTAAATAATTCATGTTTGAAACCATTTTGAAATTCTTTGGTGAAAGGCAGTATGTCAAGAAAAATACCGGGTTTAAGCTAACTGAAGTCACTCGGGCTTCAGAATAAACACCTATTTTTTTCAACTAGGTACCAGGACAAACACCTTATCGCTTGCCTCTGCCTGGCAAAGGGGTAACCTAACACATCTGACCACAAGACCAAGGATCAAGGCCTAACACTGAAATAAGCATCTCATGTTCATACTCTCAGCTGTTGGGCAATCCACCTTATGGCCTCATTCTGCAGAGAAGATGCAAAAAAATAATGAGCTCATCAGCCCCATCACTCATTTGATGACACCTGCACATCTATTAGCTTTTATTTGTTTTTATACAAATACTGACATACATATATTTTCTTGCTGTATATTATACATGTACACCTATCTTGCTCTGGTGACTCCTGGCAGTAAGCAGGACCCCACAGAGTCAAGCTGCCCCCGAGACCCTTCTCTGCTTGGCACTTGAGGAGGCATCCCCAAATACGTCGGGCATCGGCTGCGCCATGCCCGGGCTGTTTTTCCCCTGCCGGTGCCACACTATGGCAGCCGCATACAGATTCCTGCTATTAAAGATGGATCCTGCTCGCCCCGCTCAGCCGCCACGGCTGCTCTACCTGCTTCAGGGAAACGCCGCGGCTGCTTCTCCGCGTCAGGAATGCCGCCCGACCCTCGCACGGCAGCGAAAACCCCGCGATGACGGACTCGCACCGACACCGCAGCAACGGGTTTAGCCGAGACGCTCCTGGACACCCCGGCGCGGGGAGCACCTGAGGACGACACCGCCCCCCACCCTGAGGCAGAGAGACGTGGCGGCACGAAGGGGCTCCCGACGGCGCGCCCTGGGGAGGCGAGACGAGACACCTCCACAATGAAGGCGGGAAACAGGGGCGGCGATGGAGGAGAGGGATCAGTACCTGAAGTCCCCGTGGCGGCGGGGGCTTCCCCCGGCAGCGCCGCCCGTTCCTGCTGCGGGCGGGTAGCGGCGGCTGCGGCGGCGGCAGGAGGTGACCGCCACATCAGCAGTAGCGAGGCCGCCAGCCCCAGGAGCAAGGGGGAGAGGCGCCCGCAGGTCCCCGGCATGGCGAGCAGCCCGAGGGCAGCGGAGGCATATTGCGGGCGAAAGCGCAGACAGAAGGCCGGGACCAGCGGCTCCGGCGGCAGCAGCAGCGGCACTGCGGCGGCGAGCGGCGGCCGAGCGCCCGCCCCCAGCCAGCGAAGAGGCGGGGCCTGAGCGCGGGCGGGGCCAAGGTGCCGCTGGGGCTGGTGCCAGGAGGCAACTTGAGGGGTTGGTACCTACAGCTCAGGGCCGTGCGGTGTGGCGAGGTAGCTCTGCTGCCTGTCTGGTGCGGCCTCGAAGCCCGGCGGAGGGTACCCCGCAGGAGCTTCGCCTCCGTCTTGTCTGAGGGCGGAGTGTGGCGCACCCGCGGTCCGGCAGAGATGAGGGAGAGCGGGGCCGGCCCGCGCTGCGGCTTTAAACTCGGTTATCGAGGAAGTTAAACTGCGCCCTGTCGGCTCTCTTTCAGCCCTCCGACCCGCCAGCATTTCAATCGATTATAACACTTGTTGAAAGTATTGAAGCGCGTTCGGTAATCCCTGTGCAGCACCTCCTGCTACCGGGCAGACGATGGGGGTCGCCAACTCCAGGGTCGCCTTCACTCAGACACCGGTTAGTGGCAGTCAGGTTGGCAGACGGAGCTACTTCCTAAGCTCTGATTCTGGAGAAAAAGAGGCTCGGTAGGGATCTCGCTCTCTACAATTCCCTGAGAGAAGGTCGTAGTGAGGTGGTGCTTGGCCTCCTTTTCCAAGTAACAAGTGATAAGACATGAGGAAAGGCCCTGAAGCACAAAGGCAGGAGGGGGCGGAATAAAAGCCAAAGAATCATTTACTCCATGTGGAACTCCAGCAGCTCACAACAGGTTCTTTGGAAAGAGTGCGTTCAGTGCCTACTGGTTTAGTTAACATCTCTCAATCAGCTTCCTATTACAACCTTTTACCTTGGCACTGCAAAGAAAAAGACCCAAAACTTCTGCTGGACTCGTTTTGAAATTCTCACAACACTTAGTGTGCTCAGGTGAAAGAAAAAGGGGCTACAGAAGCAATTGCTCTAAGCAATTTGCTTCTCTGAATGCTTTTGCCTGATGAAATGAGTCTGAGGTACTGGGCAAGTCTAGATCCTGTATGTGCTTATTTCTGAATGTACAGTTGGGGTTTTAGAAAAAGAAATTTGTTGGGGGAGAAAGATTTGAAGCCACTTGTTAGCTGTAATCTTGTATATTAATATTGATATGGATATGCACATTCTGTAATACATTTCTGAAACAAATGTGTTAAATGTCTGACAAAAGTTTGATTGAAAATGGCTTTTAGATCGTTACTGAGGTAGGGACTAGAGTACGCAGTAACACCCATTTCAGAAAAACAAAATCGGGATTAAGGAGGTTTTTCACCAAATAGATGAAAGTTGTTAAAAGAGCAGCTCACAGACTTGTCAAACAATTACCATCATTAATAACTGATGGGATGTAACATGGATTTTGATATTTTGTACACTAGTAACACAGAAATGTAAATGCTGATAAAGTTTGCCAAAATCTCTGAAAAACAGCAGTCCACAGACATGGTCTCCACCTGAAATTGTAAAGACTAACAATGTGGTATTTCACTGCCTACTCCACATTTGGAAGGTCTGTGTAGTACATGTGTGTCCTGCAAGCTTAACCTTACCACTGTCAAGAGAAGTAATGATTCTGCACCAAATTTGTAACTCTATTAGATGAAGTAGAAGAGATTGATTGTGCATTAGCTCGTGAGAAGATAGGTGGTTGACAGCACTAACCCAAATTCTTCAGGTACCTTCTTCACACATATATGCATGAGACATCACACTTCTTAAGAACAAAAAGAAAGGCTACATTTTTTCACCAAGCTCTTACCATCACACGAGCTGGCCACTAACCAATAGATGAATGTATCAATATGTAGTAAAATATTAATGTGTTCATTATTTATTTACAAATTTGCTACTGAAGGCATACATTTAAAGATCACTGATGTATGCAGTGTCCGAAACCTAGACAAAGTAAAGCAGCACAGCTCAAGTGAAGGCAGAGGAGTGATGTAAATAGCTTCAAGCCATGGGCCATCGTTTTGTTGAAGGTGAAAATCCAGTCATGCCTGGATGCTGTAACAAGGCAGCTGGTGTCACTAATGTCTCCATAATGCATTAATCCAGAACTGCTAAGCAGCTGCAGCGATCCCACTGTGCTGATAACTAACCGAGGGTATCTTATTTCACAAAGCCCGGGCCTGTGCTGGCTGCAGTGTGCACTGAACAAATGGTCAGTGCTGATTTGACTGCTGCTGTGATCTTATGCACATTAGGTACAGCTACTCTGAGTTCACTGCCACTGTAGCTGAGAACGTGACAGTTGTGCAATCCTGTCATATTTAGTAGATAACTGTTGACAGTAAACATATACAAAAAATATTTTCAGATGAATTAAGCACACTTAATATAAAAATAAACCCTGAAACAAAAACCAAATGAACCCCCACCCAAACAACAGAATTCCTATTAAGAGGTATTTTATTCCAAATTCTAAATATCAGAAACAACTCAATATTTAACACTTTTCAGTTTACCCAATCACAACAGTTTGAAATTGCATACATACATAGAAAAATACAACTTCACAAAATCAAATTTGAATTAGGATTAAAAAGGAATGAGCTGGAAAGAAAACCATAGCTGAAAAGCTACATGTTTGTTAGTACAAAATGTACATGTTATTAGTACAAAATTGCTCTGCCACAACACTCGCTTCACCCCCCCAGATTTATAATTTAATAAAAATAAGGTGACTTTAGATGCATATTGCTCTCCTTAAATGTACCGAAGACCTCTGAAACAAGTTCATACTTACTGAAAATACTGTAATGTATCTTAACAAGTATTTGCTACATGATTAAGAAACCCCAAATGCAGCACTCTCATTAGTATGTTTATTTTCTGCTTGTGCAAACAATGCTCTACTGATTTAACGCACGAGCAAAACCAAAACAAAACAAGCAAAAAAAAAAATCTATTAGGAAGAAATAAAATATTACCATTGTCAATATATTTGTGTCACAGAACATATAGGTTTCCTTCATAGACTAGAAAGGGCTACCTAAAGCTGTAAAAGTTTTCTTAGGATTCAAACACTACATTAAATCTTTATTTACTTTGCAAAAGCCAAGGGCCAAGTAATTCAGCCTTTATGCAGCATAGTTGGAGAAGGTCGTTGCATGAAAGGTTAGAGTTTCTGTGTAATATAACATATTCCATATGTTGGAAAAAACAGACTGAAATACTAAATAGGATAACCACATGGATCAGTAGTTGCACTACAGACTCAAGTCCATTATTGTATAGTCTCTAGTCAAATTTTCCACAGCGGACTTAAAAGAATATTGTATCAGTAACTCCAGAGTTAGTAATGGATGCTTTTTACATTATGTTTCACCCAATGTGGGTCATCAAAAACTTTCTATGCTGTTGTTCATTTATCACCTCAACACAACACACTGTTTTTGTTAATGTCTTGAAGAACACTGACCACTGCAAGTCAACAACTGTGACATTCCTTCTTAGGCAAACAGAAATAAACACATGACTTGGCAGTGAGCTAGATCTGAGCACTTGGGAATGAGAAGCCAGAGATTCAGTACCAAGGAGTTCAGATCCCACCCAAATCAGTAAGGGTTAGTGGAGCTCACTGTATCATCATGACCCAAATGGTGAGATGTGTTTGTGACAGGAGACCACTGCTGACACACAACTGATAGTTTTTTTCCCATCGTGGGCAGAGACACAATAATCTCTTTGATGTAAGGCTCATCTCAGGTCTGACATCATCTTTTTATTTTCTGGCTCTCCATTTTCCTTTTTTCAACTCCTGGTTTGGTTTTTTTCACGACAGCCAGCAGCACTGAACACAGAGGGTTGCTTCTAAGGCAGTAGCAATGAACGTCAGGTTGTCTGTGTCATTATTGGCCTGCGTAACAGGCTTTCATCTGGACTGAAGGCAGAAACTGACTAGATTGTTTTTGCCAGGGTCATGCTGCTCTGTGAATGTTCCTGAAGGTCTAAGAAAAAATCCTGCAGGGCTTAAGCCAAGTTAACTCACAGCAACCCTCAAATGTTGCAAACATTTAAATGCAGCATGAATCCCTCAAATCACCCAGGACACCAGTTATTGCTGAAACACTTTCAAAATACCCGTGAGAGTTTACCTTGGATTACTGAAGCACAGACACAAGCCTAGAGATAACTCAGTATTAAAATTATTTTCTTGGAATAAATGTTTTATAAAGAAAGAGCATATACAACAAACTTCCTTGAAGCTCCCACAAACATCACATGAGTCAAAGATCAATGTGTATAGATCAACATTTAAGACAGGAAAATGGGAGAGAGAAAATTCTATACCTGCTACTGATAATCTGTGAGCATTTACTCAAAGATCTGAATTTATACTGACAGATGCAGCGCATTATTTGACTTCGCAGCCATGCTTATGCGAAAGCCATCTCCACCATATCATAGTCTACTGACAGAAATGTAAACCTATAAATAAGGTTCCTTGCTTTGTGTTTTCTAAATATTGTGAAATACGTTAACAGATAAACATGCATTTCGAAATAGAAATCACTTCTTAATGTTGATCATGAGACACTGTGAGAAATGCGAGCTGGAGTACTTAGAGAATTTCATATTTCATTATAAAAGATATAGCTCCTTTTAAAATATTTTCACTAAATAGTTACATAGCTACTGATTTTATAGTCATGAAAAATATGCTTCTGAAACACGATTCTCAAAAGAGGACTACATTCTGTTACTGCACTTGTTTGTTTTTTAATGCTTGCAGTATGCATCTTATGCACATTAGTTTTAACTCAAAGGCATTATCTGCATTCCAAAATGCATATTTCAAGTTTCTGTAAATATTTTAACATCATTCTACAATATTTGCTCTAAGAAAACATTAATGCCTGTAAGTCAGTATGAACTTTATACTGGACACAAGTGTACATACACAGCCTGTAAACTTACTGAGTATAGAATGTGACATCAAAAGTTTCCTGCATCCTTGTTCAGAATTATTTTCAAACACAAATATTACTTTAAACTGAATTTGGAGCCCTGGAACAGGCTGCCCAGAGAGGTTGTGGAGCCTCCTTCTCTTGAGACTTTGAAAACCTGCCTGGATGCATTCCTGTGCAGACTACCCTGGATGATCCTGCTTTGGTGGGGGGGTTGGATTGGATGATCTCTGGAGGTCCCTTCCAACCTCTAATGTTCTGTGATCCTGTCTATGCCCACTAAGTAATCTGTATACTTAATTTAAATATGCTACACTTTATTTCTAACCAAGCTGGAAATTAGTGGACATGGGAGAAGCACCTATGTGATTTTATTCTCCAGTAGAATGCAAGAAACTAAGAATCACTTAAATAAATCTTACTTTATGTAACTTCAATAAACGGAAGAAACTTTCCTCAGCTACAGTAGTTGTACCAATAAAATGTACCTTTTTATCCTGAAAATCAGCCCGAGTTTCCAGTTGCCACAGCATAAAATGAAGCTGCAGTTAACACTGCCATTAACACCACTGCAGTATCCCTTCCCTTCCAGCTGAAGAGATCTTGATCGTGCTATTGTACTGTAATTTACTTTCATCTCCTTACAATGTCTAGACATGCAAGTAGTCTCATAAATTTCAAGTCAACACTGTGTACATGTAATGAAAGCACACATGTAAGAATTAGAGCTATAATCTGTCTGACAGTCTCTTAAATCTCTTAACCTACTAAGATTAAGACTGGATAGAAACAATCTCCTTATATATAGATAATCAGTCAACAAAGTGTGTGAGTTAGGAGCCCATGTAAGTAGCTGAAACAGTATTTTATAAAATCACATTTTGAGGCCAGAATCAAAGGCTGACTCCTGATTCTCTACTATATTACTATTAACAATACTGTAAGTAAAAGCAAAAAAATACAATGCTGGCCACACTGAAGACCATGAAAATTCAGTGAAAGCAGAATTACACCCTATACCCTCTCACGTAATCTCATCCTATCTAAACAAACTGTCTAAAACAGAAACATGCAAATGGATAAATATGCAAGCCTGTATCTGATACACGTACTGGCCCCCACAGACTTTGTGCTGTCTCTCTTAATGACTCAAATGCCACCATGGTTCAGCGAGTAAGAATGGGCTTAACAACAAAAGCCATTTGTGGACAGGATGAAGAAATGAGAGTTGAATCAAACTGTTCATCATTTCAGATATTTCTGGGTTTACTGGGCATTGCAGTGTTTGTGGGAGAGATGCAGCTTCGAACAAACACTCCCAACATACAAAACCAAACAAAACCAGAAGTTCTGTTCTTCTAAGAGCTTGCCTACAGAGAAATCTCACTGCTATAATTACAGTAGAAGCCTTCCTTTCTGCATATGGCTGCATACAGGGAGTTTAGAAAGTAAGTTATTCCTTTTTTGGAACAGAGAATAAACAAATCTCATATAAGGCACCTTTGTAGCAGTTTAAGTACATCCACACTAAGATTCGTGTGACAAAGCTACACGAGGTTCAAGCCAACCAACCTCTTAATCTGCATTTAACATGCCTATGAAATGCATATTGACAGTGTTCTTATGCTCTCTTAAGGCATCACTTAACCACACCAGTGCAAGGGCAGTAAGTTAAGAATGACATAAACACATGGCTTTAAAGCGCTGAACTTTTGGTATGTTTAAACAACCAATGAAATAAAGTATCTTAGTGTCTGGTAATGAAATGTCTGGAACATAACAAAATGCCTTGTGTGCAATGGAATGTGTTTTGTGCAATGAAATGTGCTATGAATGAACAAAATGAAATAAAGACTTGACTTGTGAACAGAAAGGCTGTGGGTTTTCTTATTGGAGATGGGGGTTGGCAACCACAGTTTATCACCCTGTTTTAGGCAGTACCTGAATGAATCTAGGGAACCCACAAGAAGGCTGGGCAGGGACTATTTACAAGGTCTTGCAATGACAGGACAAAGGGTAATAGGTTTAAACTGGAAGAGGGGAGGTTCAAACTAAATGTTAGGAAAGGGTTCTTTCCAGTGAGGGTGGCAGGACACTGGCACAGGTTGCCCAGAGAGGTTGTGGATACTCTCTCTGGAGGTGTTCAAGGCTGGATGAGGCCTTGGTCAGCCTGTTCTAGTGGGAGGTGTCCCTGCCTATGGCAGAGGGTTGGAACTGGATGATCTTTGAGGTCCCCATTCTATGATTCTAGGAGTCCATGCTGCTGAGAATTCTGTGGAGCACCTGTGTCCTGCTTCATAAAAATACACAGCAGAGTCTTTGGATCTAACTGCAAATCTTTTCACTAGGCCCCACAAAAACAACACCATCCTCAGCATTCTACTGCTCACTCCCCTTTCTGTAAGCCCTATCTCTGTAGTAAGAGACCTAGGATCTGGAGAACAACAGTTGTAAAGTCTAGAGGGGAACCACAAGCCATATGACCAAGGAGGAAAGGAACAGCCATGCAGAACAGGTATCGGATGTGAATGATTCCACTGAGTACTTCTCAAGCAGGAGGAAAATCATCATCAGAGTTAGTGGGTCAAAAAACATTCTTCAGTTTCATAGGACAAGCTGCATTCATTTTTTTTGTGCAACTTGCTTTCAGGAACTAGGAAATGAAGTGTAGTGTATTCCAATAAAAAGTATCAACTAAAACTAAACATGACATCCAGCAAGTATCTACGGAAGCTGTTGGCTTCAGGAGCAAATGTGAAATCTGTGTAGCAATTCATGCACAGTTGGTCCAGGAATCAAGAGAGAGATGGTGTTTCCTACATCCCAACAAGCAAAATCGTGGCACTACATACTACTGATTTTTTTCACACACAGATCAGTGCAGATGTGTTAGTCACAAGAATGAACAGAATGCATAAAGGATTTAAATATATTGCTCTTATTGTGTACGTGCTGATACCTTCCAAGACCAGCAGCTCTGCAGTCAAGAGTCTTTCTTCCTTAAGAGGGAAACCAATAGTTGTAACCAAGACGTAGGCATTGTAAAACTTCAGTGTTTTACAGATAAAACTCTGCTTAAGCTTCTGAGGTTCCTTCCCCATTCTCATGTGGTTGTAGTTGTTCTCTTTCTTGTTCTTCCTGAGGTGGTCTCACACGTTTGAAAAAGCCCATCTGAGATGCAGAGAATAACAGGGAAATTGCAACATGATTTTCAAATAATAATAGATGATGAAAAGGCTGAGAGCCCTGGGGCTGGTTAGTCTGGTAAGGAGAAGACTGAGAGGGGATCTGAGCAATGTCTATAAATATCTCAAGGCTGGGGGTCAGGAAGGAAGGGACAGACTCTGCTCACTTGTGCCATGGGATAGCACAAGGGGCTATGAACATAAGCTACAGCACAGGAAGGTCCACCTACAACACGAGGAAGAACTTCTTGACTGTAAGGGTCACAGAGCACTGGCACAGGCTGCCCAGAGAGACTATGGAGTCTCCTTCTCTGGAACCTTTTCAGCCCTGTCTAGATGCATTCCTGTGTGACCTGTGCTAGGTTCTCTGGTCCTGCTCTGTCAGGGGAGTTGGACTGGAAGATCTCCAGAGGTCTCTTCCAACACCTAACATCCTGTGATCTTTTTTTCCTCTTGTCTTCATCACATCTTAACCAATTAGTTGATTTTTTCCCTCCTGCTTTTTTTTCCGTATTTTTAACTTCCAACATCAACAAATATCAGCTGAAAAATTAAACTGAGTAATTCAACACAGACATCTCCTTTTACTCAGTTTACTTCTGAGAAAGGGGAGAGGTTCTACAGTTAGCCTAAAACTTAACTGATACAGATAATGAGGAAGTTAAAGTATTTCTGCAAGCTGCTGGTATTATTTGAAGGACTAGGGATCATCCTCATGGAGAGCAGCCCTGCAGGATCTGCAGAGGGAGACCTTGGAGTTCCGATGGACTGCGAGTTCTCCATGGGACAGCAACGTGCCCTTGTAGCCAAGAGAGCCAATTGCATCCTGGGGTGAATCAGGAAAAGTGTGGCAAACAGGTCTAGGGCTCTCCTCCCTTTATACTCTGCCCCGGTGAGAGTACACCTGGACTACTGTGTCCAGTTTTGGGGTCCCCAGTTCAAGAGAGACAGTGTTCTGCTGGAGAGAGTACAACAAAGAACTACTAGGATGATTAGGGGACTTGAACATCTCCCCTATGAAGAAAGACTGAGAGAGCAGGGGCTGTTTAGTCTGGAGAAGGGAAGGCTAGGGTGGGTTCATATCAACATCTATAAATATCAGAGGTGGGTATCAAGATGAAGGTGAGGATCTCTTTTTGGTGGTGCCCAAGTGACAGGACAAGGAACAACAGTTGCAAGGTAGCACACAGAAGGTTTGACCTCAAAATGAAGAGACACTTTACATCACTAGCAGTGAAAACAATACAGACCCCTTAGAGACAGTACTTACCCTGTACATAACAAACACTAGAACAGCCAAGAGCAGTAATCCTGCTAGGACAGCCAAAATTATAACCCACACTGGCACGGGCATAGGCTGTGGTTGAATGCCCCATGTAATATTTGTAGTAACCTAATAGAAAAACAGAATAAATCACACTTTGCACAGCAGTGACACATTGAGTTCATTCCTACAGCCTAAGGCTTGTATATTTTTATTCTATGGTGTTTAAAATAGTTCATCATAAATTACTTTCTCTCTCCAATGAGAGTAAACAGCTTAGATTAATAATGGCATAAAGGCTTTGCTGATCCAAATTTAGTAGCATTTAAAAAATTGAATAAAAACACCACAATACAATAATAGGCATTAGAAACTGTATTACAAAAAAACAAAAAATCTATCAACCACACCCCTTTTAATACCTTTTCTTAATATCTTTTCTGTTACAGTGCTCACCAAAAACTTCTAAATTGGCAGCCCAAATATCTGGCCTTTACCTTCCTTTCTGTCTGTGCTCTGTCTCCATTTTTGACACCTTCTAGTACTCACATGATCTTTTTGTTCCACATTCACATACTACTCCTGCTACTGTATTAAAGGTGCATTATTCAAGCTGTAAGTGCTAGCACAGGGGAGGATAATTACCAAATGAAAGATTTCCTCTAACCTCAGTGACACTAACAAGTACATTAGGATTGCTCACCGTCATTTTTATTCATTTAAGTCTTTCAAGCTACAGATACTGTTTACTGGAGTTTCAGGATCTGTGGCTGTAGCTAGAGAACTGAAATTAATCTATGAATCAGGTGTTTGATAACTTTACAGTTATACTAAGCCACAAAAAAAGCCAGTCACAGTCACTGGGCTTGTATTAATGTCAAAGTCATTATGCAGGGTAACTCAAACAGGCCAAGAATGACTTACTACTGTAGAATTGTGGATGTCTTCAAAGGAAAGGTTCTTATAGGGGAACTCTATAACATTGAAAGCAGCAGAGGATTTGAGAGAATAGGAGTGATTCTGGTTTTCTTTCTGTGTAAAGAAAAACAAAATCAGTATCGCAGAGAGACACAAAAATCATTTTCTGTCTTTCAGAAGCAGGGACAGAATATTCAGGGTCACTCACATTCATGAATGTTTGGGTCCAAAGGCGTGATTTCAAGAATAATATTGCACTCTTTCCCCTTTCCAGGTGACCAACTTGACAGACTATCTTCAAACAATCAGCAGTCCCACAGCCCTGCACACAAAAATAGAAAGATTCCAAATTCGAACACACTTGAGAAATCATTAATGGCATTTTTTCCACAGCTTCAGATTGCATTGGGTTGGAAGGGACCCTCAAAGGTCATCATACACAACCCCCCTGCAGAGACACTTTCAACTGCATCAGGCTGCCCAGGGCCACAACAAGTCTGATCTTGAATGTCTCCAGGGACAGGGACTCAAGCACGTTCCTGGGCAGTTTGCTCCGGTATTTCACCACTATCATTGTGAAGAATTTCCTCCTGATGTCCACCCTAAATCAACCTGACAGAGGTTAACCCCAGTGGTTTTCTTTCCCTTCCCTTTTCTCCTCCTGCCCTTGTCCCCTAATGGTGGGAGAGTTAAAAAAAAAACAAAAAAAAAAAAGTGTAGAACTTCATTTGAGTTACACAAAATGATTTACTACTCTGTTGCAGAGACACCAGATTACACCAAACAGAGCAAGGAAAGGGAAAACAAGAAGAAAAACACCTGACCCACATTTGTACAGGACAACTGCACCACACAGAAATGAAACCAGAGAGTGAGCTCAGCTCCCACTCCCCTGACTCCAACATCATCTCATCAGTGCTACAGATGTCAGCCAGCAGTGCTCAGAACAGTGTAGGGATATATATAATGCAGCTCAAACCATCAAATTCTCCACCTCTTATCTCACATTATTCAGTCATGCTCAACAGAAATGAACATCACACAATATATCAAACTTCCTGTGTACGCTCACCCAAATCAGGTATAGATCACTCACAGAATCACAGAATGTTAGGGGCTGGAAGGGACCTCAAAAGCTCACCCAGTCCAGTCCCTCTGCCAGAGCAGGATCACCTATACCAGATCACACTGGAACATGTCCAGGTGGGTTTTGAATACCCCCAGAGAGGGAGACTCCACAACCCTCCTGGGCAGTGCTCTGTCACCCTCACACTGAAAAAAATTCCTCTTCATGTTTAAATGAGACTTCCTATGCCTCAGCTTCCACTCATTGCCCCTTGTCCTGTAATCACGCATCATCGACCATAGACTGGCTCCATCTTCCTGGCACTCACCCTTTACATATTTATAACAGATCATCTTGAGTGCCATCACAAAGCACCTACAGGATGGCCAAGGGATCGGGTCCAGCCAGCACGGGTTTAGGAAGTGCAAGTCCTGCCTCACCAACCTGAGCTCCTTTTATGATCAGGTTCCTGCTGGTGAATATGGGGCAGGCTGTGGATGTAGTCTACCTGGACTTCAGCAAGGCCTTTGACACCGCCTGCCGTAAGAAGATCCTGGCAAAGCTGTCAGCTCATGGCTTGGACAGATTCGCTCTGAAATGGGTCAGGAACTGGCTGGAGGTCCAGGCCCAGAGAGTGGTGGTGAATGGTGCTACATCCAGTTGGCAGCTGTCACTAGTGGTGTGCTCCAAGGGTCAGTGCTGAGCCCAGTCCTGGTTCAACATCTTTACTGATGATCTGGATCAGGGTATTGAGTCTATCATCACTAAGTCTGCAGGTGACACCAAGCTAACAGCAGGTGTTGATCTGTTGGAGGGTAGGAGAATCCTGCAGAGGGACCTTGACAGGCTGGATGGGTGGGCAGAGGCCAACGGGATGAGATTTAACAAGGGTAAATGCAGGGTCCTACACTTTGGCCACAAAAACCCTGAGCAGCACTACAGGCTGGGGACAGAGTGGCTGGAGAGCAGACAGGGATAAAGGGACCTGGGGGTACATAGTAAGCTGAACATGGTACAGCAGTGTGTCCAGGTGGCCAGGAGAGCCAATGGCATCCTGGCCTGCATCAGGAACAGTGTGGCCAGTAGGATGAGGGAGGTTATTCTTCCCCTGTACTCAACACTGGTCAGGCCACACCCTGAGTACTGTGTCCAGTTCTGGGTTCCTCAATTCAAGAGAGATGTTGAGGTGCTGGAACATGTCCACAGAAGGGCAACAAAGCTGGTGAGGGGCCTGGAACACAGCCCTGTGAGGAGAGGCTGAAGGAGCTGGGGTTGTTTAGCCTGGAGAAGAGGGGGCTCAGGGGTGACCTCATTGCTGTCTACAACTACCTGAAGGGACATTGTAGCCAGGTGGGGATTGGTCTCTCCTCCCAGGCAACCATCAAGAGAACAAAGTGACACAGTCCCAAGTTGTGCCAGGGGAGATATAGGCTGGATGTTAGGAGGAAGTTCTTCCATAGAGAGTGATTTGCCATTAGAATGGGCTGCCCAGGGTGGTGGTGGATTTGCCGTCCCTGGAGACGTTCAAGAAAAGACTGGATGAGGCACTTAGTCTAGTTGATTGGATAGCACTGGGTGATAGGTTGGACTGGATGATCTTGGATGTCTCTTCCCACCAGGTTGATTCTATGAAGGATGCCATTTACCTGGATCTGAGCAAGGCCTTTGATAGTGTCCTGCACCATATCCTGGTCTCGAAGCTGGTGACACATGGGTTTGATGGGTGGACCACTAAATGCATAAAGAACTGGCTTGATGGCCACACCCAAAGAGTGGCTGTCAATGGGTCCATGTCCAGTTGGAGGCCAGTGACAAGTGGAGTCCCTCAGGGATCAGTCCTGGGACCAGTCTTGTTCAACATCTTTGTCAGTGACATGGATGTGCACCCTCAGCAAGTTTGCTGACAATACCAAGCTACATCGTGCAGCAGACACGCTGGAGGGAAGGGATCCATCCAGAGTAACCTGGACAGGCAGGAGAAGTGGGCACAAGCCAACCTAATGACATTCAACAAGACCAAGTGCAAGGCTGAGTTGAGGCAATCCCAAGCACAAATCCAGGCTGGGCAGTGACTGGCTGGAGAGGAGCCCTGAGGAGAGGGACTTGGGGGTGCTGGTGGACAAGAAGCTCAATATGAGCCAGCAGTGTGCACTTGCAGCCACCTGGAGGGCCAACCAGATCCTGGGCTGGATCAGAAGTGTGGCCAGCAGGTCAAGGGAGGTGATTCTCCCCCTCTAGTCCACTTTGGGGAGACCTCACTTGTAGTACTGCATCCAGTTCTGAAGCCACCATTATAAGAGAGATATGGAATTACTGGAGCGTGTCCAGAGAAGGACCACAAGGATGATCAGAGGGCTGGAGCACCTCTCTGATGAGGACAGACTGAAAGCATTGGGGCTTTCTATTACAGATTACTTCCAGTCTTGTTTAGAAAGGGCAGGTCCTCCATATGTTTAACTACAAAATCTTCACTGATCAGGTAGAAAACCTGTGCTGTGAAAACTGTAATTTGTGGCAAAGGTGGCGGCTGCTTCACTCACCGGCTTCCTCTCATTTACCCTATTTTACAAGCTCTCCTCTTATCATTTTCATTGAATTCAGAGAACAGCACAATATAGAAAACTGACAGAGAATGAAGTGCATTGACCTTTGTTTTTAAGGACTTAAAACACCACAAAAGTGTAGGCATATGCCTCACTGGTTGACCATCCTGAGGAAAACTGATGCATAAAACATCTCCATAGCACAGAAGCAAAGAATTGTCAGGGTTGGAAGTGACCCCAAAAATTATCCAGTTCCAAGTCCCCTGCTGTGGCCGTTTGAGCTGATTTTCTAGCTCAGACATAGGGGAAAGATGAACACTCCAGGGATAGGCCACATAATGGCAACAATAGATAAATTAATATAATTTCGTTGGAGCATCAAGAGCTTAATGTCTAGAAGCACAGCTTGTTCTCCCTCTTCTTCTGCTGGCTTCTGCTGCTGCAGCTTCGCCTATCATCCTCAGCTGCTGTTTTGGCTACTGCTGCTTCTGCTGCATCGCCATTGCTTGACTCCTCCCCCATCTCCCTTAAGGTTATTGTATTTGTTTCTTTTTCTTCCTTCTCTAGTTATTATCTCTCTTTACATTGTTATACTTATACTATAAGAAATACAATTTCATCTTTCCCTGACTTGCAAAAAAAAAAATCTGTGTTGTGGTGAGTTTATTTCTCCCCGGGGGAGGGATCTGCCCTAACCCGGGATACCTGCCATGGGCAGGAACACCTCACGCTAGATCAGGCTGCTCAGAGCCCCCATCCAGCCTGGCCTTGAAGACCTCCAGGGATGACTTTGTTAACCATTTAAGCAGAGAACATGGATTTTGTGAATGATTCTTCATCCCATAGAACTTTCACAACCATCTTAATTTTTTAAAACCTGAAAAATCCTATCAACAGATCAGCGCTGAGAGCTTACCAAAGTCTGCACATCTCCTTCCATTGCAGTTAGGTCCCTTCGACTGATACGATGATTGTGGTTATCTTCCCTGCTAAGCGTTTCGTTCCTGTCATCATCTTTAGAAGCAGAAATCTAGGACACACCAGGAGAAAAAAGAAGAAAAAATAATTCTTGCATCTAGATATTTGCAGACTTCAAAGTTAAGGTCAAGAAAGCACAAAACTTAACAAGTTTCTTTCTATCCTAGGCATTGTTCAGAACCTGGCTTTACCTACTGTGATGGTTTGGGTGTTACCTGCCCCCATTTTGGAAAAATCACTCAGACTAAACTCAGCAGCTCTGGAAATTGAATGAAGCTTTATATTTACAGCTTAGCACAATATACAAGGAGATATTTACAATATATACAGAAACATACAAGTTAAAAGGTAATACAGAAACACAACTTCCCTCCCAGAAACAAGAGTCCCCAGGAGGGGCTCCCAACCACCATTCCATCTTCCTCCCACCCCTCTAACTTACCCTAGATCTTATGTTTAAGGCAGCTTGGAGGGTCAGCCAGGGGGTTAGGAAGCAGATGCATTAGTCACACAGACAGCAGGTTAGAGAGAAGTTCAGTCCAAAGCCCAGACAGAGAGCGACTCTTAAACTCCTCAGAACCATCTTCTTTCTTGGCAGCCAATGTCCTAAAGCTCTTCTCATCAGAGTACTGAGATCTAAGTATGTTGGCAAAATCTTGAAGACTGTACTTCTCTTCCTCCTCTTGTGCACCAGAGGCCCCCTCCCCATAATCCTCTTTTGAACCACTCTTTGTCAAATGTTTTTTTTTGCCCGGGCTTTTGCCGAAGCCAAAATAACTGGAGTTGAAATGGATGTGGATGTGCCCTCTAGCGGGTCTGAATTACTGGGGGTCTGACCTGAGGCCTGTCAGTTTGAATCTGGCTTAGGTTTAGGGGTTTCTGCTGCCTGGGGATTCGAACTAGGTGAGGGAACATCAGAAGCTTGAGCAGCTATCTTGGTTCCTTGGCTGCCTGCCATGTTATTGTCAACAACTGGGACTTTGGCAGTTGTCCTAGAATCTGTGGGAGGTAGGGGTAGTGGTGGCCTCCCCTTGCTCTCCCTCCAAGCCGACATTGGTTACATTCCCTGTACCGCTTGTCTTGGACTCTCTAGGCAGGGACACTCATCTTTTTCTCTGGTTTCTTAAAGAAATATTTGAACTTTTCATACATAATGCCAGAATTAATATAAAAATCAGAATTATAAGACCTAAGATCACACATAACAATAAATAACTGTATCACGTGAATAAAATTTGGCACAGGGATTAGGTAATTGTGTTTTAGGCAAAATTATTTGCGTTAAATCTGTTGAATAAATTTCAGTAGATGTATCATTTCCTGACTTATTAACAACAGATTTGGTAATAAAAGTTGTGATGTTGAATCCAATCCATCCAAGGATATAGTCCCCAAAATCAAAGAACATTCCTTTAATCTTCCTCCAAATTAGATTAAACAAAAGGTAACCAATTTGGGCTGTCAACCAACGGTAAAAGAAAAAGCAAAACTGGCCACACAACAGCCCACACTAAGCAAAATAGCTTCATTCTGATTCCCAGATAAAATTAAGAATCAATCAAATGTAATTTACCCCACGTTGGGCACCAAAATATGGCTGTGATGGTTTGGCTGTTACCCACCCCCTCCACACTTGTGAAAATCACCCAGACTAGACTCAGCGGCTCTGGAAATTGAATGAAGTTTATATGTACAGCTTAGCACAATATACAATCAGATATCTTATATATATATAAATATACGAAAATATACAAGTTAAAAATACAGAAACACAACAGCCCTCCCAGAATCCTGAATGCCCAGGAGGGGCTCTCAACCGCCCTTTCACCTTCCTCCCACCCCTCTACCTTACCCAATGCTTTATGCTCAAGGTAGCATGGAAGGTCGGCCAGGAGGGTTAGGAAGCAGATGGATTAGTCACACAGACAGCAGGTTAGGTTAGAGAGAGAATTTCAGCCCAAAGTTGAGACAGAGAGGGACTCTGTTATCTATGTTTGTGTTCTTATACATCTCAGTGAGCCTATGAGTGAAGTAGACATCACCATTTCCTTTTCACAGCCTGTAATCTAGTTCTTCTCACCAAAACATTCTAGCTAGCTTCAAACTAATACACCTACAGCTGTAACTGTGACTCCTGTCTTTTCTAGGCCACTGATGCAAACTCCTACTAAAAACTTGTGTATCTCAGTTTTTCAATTTCATGATGAAAAAGTTTTTCAGCTGCAATAAATATTTCTATTTTGCAGTCTCTAAAAACAGAAAAATCTTTAATTGAGTCTGAAAAAATAGCACTGAAAAGCTTTTGTGTATGTCTGAATATGTGTGTACGGAGATGTACATACATCTAGACACACACAGAAGCTTTTTGTCTTTTTGAGAAAGGGCTTGAAAATAAAATAGGTTTAATAATTTATTTCAGTGAGCCTTTAGAAACTCCCAATGTAAACCTGCAAATTTACATATTGGACAAGGCAGAGACATGCTGCCTGTCCTCTATATAATAGATTTATGTGAGAAAACCAGAGAGCTGTAAAAAAGAAATTATTACAAATAGCATAGCAAAAACTCAGGAAAATGTTATTTATGCATCCACTAAAGTTGCTTTATTAAAGATACATGAGTATTCATTGCTGTTCTATGCATTAAGTACCTTCCCTTAGTGGTTTCATGTATGTTTGCTTAAAGTACTCCAGAATACTATCATTAGTTTTGCTACTTGTTCTAAATTGCCTTAGAATTCTTCTTTCTCTGCTCAGACTTTCTGGTGTTTCTTTGTGTTCTCTAATCTAGAATAAAAAGGAGTTTATTCTCCTCTGTGTCCTGCAAGCTGCATTTTTTGCTTGCTGCGACAGCATTCTTTTGAGCCCCACTGAAACACCCATACTGACTTTTGTGGCATTTGGATGAGAATCTGGATAAATAAGACAGTAACAGAAAGAATACTGCCACTTTATTCCAAGAAATAAAACCCCAGAAAAACTGCATAATCAACCCAAGAACATCTGGAATGGTTTTGTTTGTGACCATGTGCAATATAATACCATTGTTTGAGACTCAGAATTCATACAATACAGTCTTCAATTAAAAACAAAAAGGCAACAAAAAGACAAATTAGTCTTTGGTTTAGAATCTTTTGCCTACCTTTTATTTCACCTGCTACATACACTGACAAGTACTATCAAACAGTGCAGGCCTATTTGTTCCTCAGCCACAAATGAAAACTCAAGTATTTGAGTGTTTCCAAACTCAAACATTTCATTTCACATAAGAGGCAAGCCCTCCTTACCTTGATTTTCAAGGGATTGATTTCCATATCAGAAGTGCAGTTCATGGGGCCATCAATTTCATATTGAACAATATACAGCAGTGTGTCATTTTTGTATTTGTAAGGCCACTGCAGAGTCATCATCACCTTGCTGAATGCACTTGGACCATTGTTTCTCAGCTGTTTATAAAAATAAAGTTAATGTGTAAAAAAACAACAAAACAAAAATGCCAGATCAATGCTGCCTTGTTACATGCAGGTGGTTGGTATTTCATATTTGAGCCATAAATGATACTGCTGCTACCCCTACCCCAAACCACTTTTGGCATTGGCATCAACAGCAGCTAAACTTCAGTCCTCCAATAGGCAACATTTAAAATTATTTCTTTAATATGAGAAAAGTTTTCTTCAAAGCCATATGGCATTAGGGTTTCTGACTTGAAGACACAGAGTTTCTTTTCCTTGGGATTAAAAAAAAAAAAAAAAAGTATATTTTAATAGCTTACTGCATGAATCACAGCCACAGTGCATGTCTTAGCTAAGATACTCTGAGCACAGATACACAGATTGTCATGGAAGGTCAAAATAGGCCTAAACATGTCCTGGCTTGTCCAAATGTTTTCTGATGTTCCTCCTTCTGCTGTTGGGAGAAGCAACCACAGGAAAGGAAGACAAAGCCCTGGTGCCACTGTGCCCTTTCCAAAGTTGTAAACTGGCAAGCCCAGACTTTACCTAATGTGGTTAAGTTTGACAAACTGCCATTCTGATTGGCTAATCTGTGGCCAAAGAGCCATTAGTCTCACGCTGAATTAATGAAAAAGGATGAGCAGGCAAACACAATGTGCTCTCTCTCTGCTTCTGCCTTAGTGTGCTTCTGCCTCATTGCTCTCTGCCATTGCATCCTGCCATGCTCTCCCTTCTACATAATAACAAACCCTGACATTTTGGGTTAGCCTACCTGGGAACTTACTGTGCCTCAAGTTTACCTGGAATTAGCATTAAGTACCTCATGACATGGCGTGAAGTGCCACCAACACTGTGCCCATGCCGGTACCTCTGCAAACCTCTGTGCCAAGTCTGGAGTCATACAGATGGAATCAGGACCAGGTCAGATATTGCCTGCCTCTCTCCCAGCACCCTCTTAGAGCCTGGGAAAATCTAGAAGCCTTAACAGGTGTTAAGGCACTGACAGAACCCCCTTCAAGTATTTGAGTACTGTCTGGAAACTGTAGTTAGCCCCGGGAATACAGAGATAATATTTTGTGAGTAAATATTTAAAGCCTCTAACTGAATCCAAGTGCTTTCTCCCTTAAGCAGAAAGGAGCTTCTCGAGTCCCTCTAGTAGGCAAGAAGTACTGCGAGTACCTCTTTCCAGTTCTAATAGTTTAATGTTTGTTGTATTTTGCTAGTTATTTCTTAGGTGTTCTAGATTGCTGCTGCTATTTCCTCTGAGTTATGTTTTTCATGACCATGCAAGGAACTTGATTAAAAAGAAGTAATGTGTCAAGATTGAATATATTAATATAAAAATAATACACTATATTAATTGTGAAATAAATTCTGCCCATACAGTTACACACACCTGAAAGTTTCAGTAGATAAATGGTCTCTTAAGTTCATAGATCCATAGAATGGTTTGGATGATCTAGTTCTAATCCCACTGCCTTGGGCAGGGACACCTTCCACTAGACCAGGTTGCTCAAGGCCTCAACCAACCTGGCCTTGAACACCTTTAAGGAAGTGGCATCCACAACCTCCCTGGGAAACCTGTTCTGGTGTCTCCCCACCCTCACTGTAAAGAATTTATCCATAATCTCCAGTCTAAATCTGCCTTCCTCAATCTTAATGCCATCCCCCCTTTGTAAGAAGTCCCTCCCCAGCTCTCTTGTAGGCTGCTCTAAGGTCTCCCTAGAGCCTTTTCTCCAGGTTGAACAGCCCCATCACCCACAGTCTCTAGAACAACTTTAAAACTATTGTTTAAAAATCTTACTCTTAGTAATATTTGTTCAGTTAAACAAGCTCTATTAAATCTGAGATCAGTCTTTAAAGGAAATTTTAAACACTTCAACAATTTTCAAGACTTTACAGTAATGATTCAGAAGCAGCTGGAATAGAAATTATGATAGTGAATCATTGGCAGCCATGAATCATTTTTTTCTAGCTTTCCAAGGGGTAGAAAATAAACTATATGTAATAATGTTAAAAAATCAGCCTCTGTTATTTAGCCACTCCTGTGGCTAAAAAACAGTTACTGATGCATCATGAGGACAAAATCCCCTTTCCTTCAGCAGAAAGCTACACTGGAAGATTTTGTGTAACTGAAACATGTAGTAATTGCACACCTCATAGATATGCTGAACCAAAGGCCCAATATCCTCTTCTGTTTCTGGATTCTCCTTTGGCTGCCAGTTTGCAATGGGAAGGAATATGTGATCAGGAGATGACACGCTGAGGAGTGGAGCAAACAAGTTGTTAATAAAGTGTGAAATGATAACTCTCCTTTTCTAGAACACCTCAAGAAATAAGCATGTTTAAAATACAATCTCCTATTTTTCATCCTCAGTATATAAAGATATAAAAAAAAAGAGAGGTTGAGTGGCTTGTGTAGTAAATGTTCAGTCTTCTCCGCATGAAAAAATGAACTTTGTATTTACAGAATCACAGAATGAACCAGGCTGGAGAAGACCTCTGAGATCTAACCCTTCTAATTAACTAAACCATGGCACCAAGTGCCTCATTCAGCCTCATTTTAAACATCTCCAAGGACAGTAACTCCACCACCTCCCCGGGCAGCACATTGAGGGGCCATTATTTTATTTCCTTCTTCTAAAATAGCCTCTGGTTATATAGGTTTGCCCAACATTTCTTTTTGGAATTAATTTTGTAATTAATTATAATCACTTAAGACCTGAACATCCAAAGGGTGGCTAGAGAGAAACATATTTTCCTTACAATTAAAAACTTTAGCAGACCTGAAGGAAAGGTCATTGAATATAAAGGAGCAAATATGTAAAGCTCATTTAGGAAAGACTTCTTTCAGGAGTATCAATGCTTACCCTCTAATGTCAACAGCTGCTGAAATAGCAAGGTCAGCCTGATAGTATGCTACTGGACTCAGATTGTCATACAGGTTGGAGCTGCAGAGAATATATATGCAAATGTCTTAAATGAAATAAGATAAGTATTGAAATAAGTAAAAAAACCCTCTTAAAATAATTGCATGTAACATTACAACATAACTTCTAAGCCACTGCGGGAGAGGACAGTTACTAGAAACTAAGGAGCAGATTCCAGCAAGTTCTCACTTAAATGCATGTCAGTCCTATCCTCAGCACAGTTGAGAGGTCTCTCAGCAGGAAGAAGCTGATGAAGGACTCAAAACTAATGCTGACTCTCTGTTCTTTAGCTGCCACATGTAAGGAAATTCAAATACCAGCATGGAGGGATAACATCCACTATGTAACTAGCAGAGCCTTAATTTCCACCTTAGGACATCTGTTTTGCTTAGGGACTTGTTGGCCTCAAGCAACCCCCAGGGCAGAAAAGTACGCATGGCTACTTTTGCCAACCGCTCCTCAGAGCATTTAAACCAGTAAATGAATCACATAGAACCACAGAACGTTAGGGGCTGGAAGGGACCTCGAAAGCTCATCCAGTCCAACCCCTCTGCCAGAGCAGGATCACCTAGACCAGAACACACGGAACACATCCAGGTGAGTTTTGAATATCTCCAGAGAGGGAGACTTCACAACCCCCCTGGGCAGCCTATTTCAGTGTTCTGTCACTCTCATGAGAAAAAAATTCCACCTCATGTTTAAATGAAACTTTCTGTGCCTCAGCTTCCACTCATTGTCCCTTGCCCTGCTATTGGGCATCACCCAGCAGAGCCTAGCTTCATCCTCTTTTCACTCACCCTTTATATCTTTTTAAACATGAACGAGATCACCTCTCAGTCTCCTTTTTCCCAGGCTAAAGAGCCCCAGTTCCCTCAGTCTCTCCTCATAACAGAGATGTTCCATTCCCATCATCTTATTCGTGGCTCTGCGCTGGACTCTCTCAAGCAATTTTATGTCCCTCTTGAACTGGGGGGCCCAGAGCTGGACACAGTACTCCAGATGCAGCCTCACCAGGGCAGAGTAGAGGGAGAGAATTCAATTAACATGCCATTCCTACTCTTCAGATACAGTAAGAGATGACAGATACTAAGGTATGTAGAGTCATTGATACATGCAATTTCTTTGGACTTGCTTCCATAAATAGAGGGGAAAAATAGACTCCTCATTTTTCTCAAAGTGGAGCTAGGAATAGAATCATGATCTTCTTAGATCTGATTATTCTGCCTACCTAAGCAAACTGTTTCCTTTAGAAAGATCTTTAATACTTTCATCATTCTTCACTGTATTTGTAATTAAAAAATATATATATATGCCACAATGTTCTCCCCAACCTGTAAATAATTCATTATTTCAGAGACAACAGTTCTGCTAGAAACACTGCCAGCTTCAGGAATCTTTATGAGTTTAAGACAACTATTGTGAGCTCTAAAATTTCATCACGGTAATAATTTGATAATGCCTGTGATTACCATAGTCATAGAATGATTAGGTTTGGAAGGGACCTTAAAGATGATCTAGTTCCAATCCCCCCACCATGGGCAGGGACACCTTCCACTACAGGAGGTTGCTCAAGGGCTCTTCCAGCCTGACACTGAACATTTCCAGGGAAGGGACATCTACAACTTCCTGGGCAACCTGTTCCAGTGTTTCACCATCCTCACTGTACAGAATTTCTTCCCAATATGCAGTCTAAATCTGCCCTCTTCCAGCTTCAATCCATTCCCCCCTCATCTGCTCACCACAAGCACTTTCCTGTTTTCTTCTAGCCCCCTTCAGGTACTAGAAGGCCTTCCTGAAGCCTTCTTTTCTCCCAGCTGAACAACCCCAGCTCCCTCAACCTGTCCTTACAGGGGAAGTGCTCCAGCCCTCAGATCATTTTCATGGCCCATCTCTGGAGTCTGTGATTGCATTTCTGCTCTAGCATTCAGAAGTCACATAAGGGAATTCCTTCCATAAAAGGTGTACTGTGTTACAAAAACTTCCTTTCTCTTCCATCAGAAAGAGAAGCAGCATGACTTAAGTGACCTTACTGACTGTTTTTTCTTCCAGTAAAAGGTACTGACTGCTCTTAGGCTAAGGAAGATGAGATATACCCCAGAAAAGATCACTTTCTGAAAAGAACTGGGGTTGCCTGCTGCTGCTGACACCACTTAGCAGCTGACAGAGAAGAGGAGAAAAAACTGAACAGTGAGCAATGTGAGATCAAAGAGATACTGCATGATGCCAAGGCATTTGATCAGTATGGTAAGCCATGTATTATTAAACTATAATAGAAAGTTTAAACTTATTGAATACTTGTAGATGAAAAATTCATAGGTGGATGACAAAAAAAGTGCTTAAATGGAAGGTAAAAAAAAAGCTTAGTTGTATTTGTACTGTCCATTAAGTAATATAAAACTGTATTGGGTAAAGAAATTCCTACTGATCATATCTCTAAATTTCAGTATCTTCAGTAGGAATAAATTCCTATTGGTATCTCATAAAAGCACTGTGCTCATCAGGAACACTACAGCTTTGTTCCACTGAATTTTAGACCCTCTTATGCTTTACCATGAGGGTTGCAGAACACTGGAACAGGTTGCCCATGGAGGTGGTTGAGGCTCCGTTCCTGGAGATATTCAAGAGTTCTGGGCAACCTGATCTAGTTGAGGATGTCCCTGCTGACTGCAGAGGTGCTTGGACTAGATGACCTTTGGAAGTACCTTCCAACCCAGACCATTGCTACTGTAAAACACTTTGAATGGTTCACCACATGTTGCTTCTGCTCATACCATCACATGCTTTGTCTTTTCTGGAAGACTTGCATCTCTCCTTCTCAAAATACATAGGATTTGAAATTCTAGCTTTACATCAGAAGGAACTAAAGACTTGAAATATCAGTTTTAAAGCAGGGCCAGAAACCCAAAGACACAAATCACTGCACAAGTGTCTCAGGATCACATGCAGGTACAAAGTTACTCTTGAAACACTTTCATCTGTTTTGTTCCTCTTTCTTTGTATTTCACTTGTGCTATGGCCTGTCCAAAAGCTGTAAGCAGATGAAACTACAGTTAAAGTGTTCTTTATTTTAATTTTTGCCTCTATTTCAGCAAAGACAATTCACTTTTAAAAATCCTTCTCTTGTAAACAATTACAGGGCACAAACCAGAGAATCAGTCCACTCTGATGAGTTCACAATCTGTTAACTTTGCACGCTAGAACTGTCTACCAGCTAAGGTACACACTCAGAGATCTCCATACCTTCGTATCTGCAAGTCAAACTTGACAGAGGTATCCATTTCAGACTGCTGGTGCACGCTGAAACGCAGGCCAGCTAATAGCTGCAGAAAAAAAGATATCACCACATTTCAGTGGAAGCACAAAAAACTCATGATAAAAGCTTCATGATACTATTATATTGTAATAAAAATCACTCGAGGCTTGTTGTCATAACAGAACACACACAGAAAACCAGCAAATAAAACTTACCCAGGTGATCAAGACTAGAAATGTACCTTAATGGACCCTGTTCTGTGGATTTTGGCATCACTGCAAGGTTTATATCATGTTCACCCTCCCTTGATTCAGCCTTTTTACACACAGCTATGTGCTGCATAAAGTACTATGGTCTAAAGAACAGGCTACACTTGAGCGATTTTAGGTTCAGCTCCCATGGTTTGTTACCAGCTTAGCTTGACATAGTTCAAAAGACTTCAGAAGCAGCATTTATACAAAATGTCTCTTCAAAGGAAAGCAACAGAGTGTTTATAATTTAGACTGACTTTCACTTGATTTCCTCAGGTATGACTTACTATATTGTGTCATCTTAATATCCGACAGGTCCACTATTAGGCTTCTAATTCTTCCAGTTCCAGCTACACCTAATGAAGTGCAGAGGTCTCACCTAGACAAAACTCTCTCTGGAACTGCACAGAACTAGGGAAAAGCAGGAAGCATGATTTGGTTTCCAGTAAGAGAAGGGTGTGTTATGAGAGAGCTCTGTGTATACTGAAAAACACATCCAGATAAATCTAAAGACAAAATCACAAGGGACCAGTTCATTAATTTCTCTGTTTAATTAATTACTCCTTTTGAGTGACATCCAAGGACTCATGAACACTCCTTTCAGCCTTTAACTGAGCTGAAAAGTTGAAACCAATTATCATTGAAGTAACTAAATGTGTGGGTAGCCCAGCTAAATGCCTGCTAGATCTAATCTTAAACTCCTGTAAGCCTCCTGCTCAATCACCACTGTGATTAATAAAAAATGCCAAAGTGAGCTGCCAAGCACCTGCCAAACCGAACCTTACCTTAGTTCCTGCTTTCATGGGATTTCCCAGGTCACAGACTACCATGCGAGTTTGATTCTCTGTTTTAAATGCACATGACAGTCTTGCTAAAGCCTGCAATAATGCAGAGAGAAGCATTAAGAGGTGTCATTTGTTACATCTGGATACCTGGGTGGAAGCCTGGAGACAAAGTCTAGATATGCTGCCTTAATTTTAATATCATTTCTCATTCCTGAAACAGTCAAGCACTAAAAGTAAATGAAATCTGAGCCTGAAGCACTCCATGAAGCAAATATTTTTCCCACGAGACAGATGCTCTTCCCAAGGTTATAGAAAGAGAAATTCAGTACTTTCCTATTGGTTAGCACTGATGGTTTTTTTATGACCTAAGGTATTTCTCACAGAATCACAGAACCCTAGAGGCTGGAACGGACCTCCAGAGATCATGGAGTCCAATCTCGCTGCCAATCAGGATCACCTAGGGGAGTTTGTGCAGGAACACATCCAAGCAGGTTCTGAAAGTGGGCAGCCTGTTCCAGGGCTCTGTCACCCTCACTGTAAAGAAGTTTCTCCTCATGTTGAGGTGAAAACTTCTCTGTTCCAATTTGTAGCTGCTGCTCCTTGTATTATTGTCTGCTGACCAGTGAAAAGATATTTGCCCAAGCCACGTGACACCCACCTCTCAAATATTTATACACATTGATGAGATCTCCTCTCAGATTCCTCTTCTCCAGACTAAACAGCCCCAGGGCTCTCACTCTCAATTTGTAGGGGAGATGCTCAAGTCCCCCATTCACCCTTGTGGCTCTCCACTGGACTCTCCCCAGCAGGTCCCTGCCTCTCCTGAACTGAGGAGCTCAAAACTGGACACAGTATTCCAAGTGTGGTCTCACTAGGGCAAAGTAGAGGGGGAGAAGACCCTCCCCAGACCTTCTGGCCACACTTTTCTTAATACACCTAAGGATGGCATTGGCTCTCTTGGCCACAAGAGCACATGGCTGGCCCATGCAGAACTTGCTGTCCACTAGCACTCCAAGGTCTTTCTCCACAGGGCTGCTTTCCAACAGGGCAGCCCCCAACCTGTACTGGTACCATTGGTTATTTCTCCTTACAGCTCTTTGAAACCTGCACGAAGAAACATTGGCAGTTGGGCAAACTCTCCGCCGAAAAAATAAAGATTGGAAGGCAAGGTAAGATGAATGTTTGCTAACTTACTCAAAAAAGTGGTTGTAAAGAAGCTGTCAGACTTTGGATAAAGCCACATCTCCAAGTTCTGGAGTAGGTAAGGCAAACTAGAGAAACAAACCAAGGCATGGTCTAACATATATGAAGGATGTGGTATCAAAGTTGAAATCCTTTGATATAGGGGGAAAATAGTTTCCCCTTAACATTCTGCAACTTTCTGCAAATATATTAGTTACACAGAGCCATAATGGGCTAACCCAAAATTTGGACTACACCCACATCTTCAGAGAAACAGAACTGATAGAGACATTTGATAACACAAAGTAAAAATCAGGAAACAAATGTTAATATTTTGTGTAGTCAGGATAACTGACACTCAGCATTTTCTACATACTAAGGTGGATAAGAATAGTAATACCCAACATCACTTTTTGCTTTACAGGTGTCCAGCATATGACAGAGGCTGAATTTAAGTAAATTAACAAGGGCACTGTTCAAATAAAGACTTGTATCAGATAAACTGTGTGTCAAGCTCCACCACACAGATGATTCTCCTTTGTTCCTAGCAGTAGGCTCTTAAACTGGAATCAGGCAGCCTTGGGACTTGAAAGAATCTTACCATTTCTTTGATGTTTTGCCCTTACCACAAACTTCCATCCAAGCATCTGAAATGTGACTACTCAAAGGAAAAAAGTGTTTGGAATTTTACCTCATTGTTACGAACAACACCAATGAAATCTGCCTGGGGTGGAACGATGACAAAGAGTTCTGCTTCATAGGCACCTTCCCCTTGATTCTGAGCATTGACAATTAGTGTCAAGGGATTATCATCACCAATATAGATCTGCTTCTGATCACTGGGAAAAACAAGTATAAAAATGCAGGGTTTAAAGTGTACTGAAGTAGTTGAACTTATAGAAACGAGACACTGTGAAATTGGAATGAGACAATGGAGAAATCTAGAGGTAGTATCTATGCTTCAGGAGCTCTACACTATGCTGAAATCAAAGTCCAATTCTATAAACATAAAATGATGCAAATATGACATGCTTTTAAAATGAACTGTACAATGAAGCACTGATTCCTTTTTTTTAAATCACAAACAATTATGAACAGCTGCGGTGGAGGGCCCATAGGCCTAAATAGGCTTATTCATGCCTTGCCCTGCCTGGACATGTTTTTCTGCCCATAACCAGAGGTAAACACATGAAACGAGCACAGAAGGCCTGGTGCCATAAAGTCTGGCCTGCCCAGGACCCCTGGTTGTGCAATGCGTTGTGTAAGCACCACATGCCCAGCTCGTGCCTGACTAGCGTTAAGGCCCATGTGATTCCCATATTTGGAAGGTCCAGGCCTGTGGCTTTTGCCTATTACAGTAAGGTTTGGCTAACTGCCAAGCTGATTGGTCATTCTGGTGGCCAATGGGTCATTAATCTCGGCCCACATTTAATAAATGGGAGTACAAAGATAAAGTGCTTAGGCTCCCCTGCATTGCTCCCTCGCTCTCATTATTATGCTGAAGCCTGCCTGTATCTACGGAGCTCAGTCTCCCGTGCAGCTGTGAGCCTGTTCACGCCTGCTGCCTTTTCATTGCCTGGTAAACTCTACTGCTGCCGAGTTACCAGGAAGCAGACCCTGGACTGTCTGCACGCGATCAGCCTGCATGGCCAGCGTTACATTGTACTCCCTCTGCACCTGAGGTCCTGCCTAAGAATTCCTGGACAGAGCGTCCGGAACAAGCCAGGAGACAAGGGCAGAGATTGCATCCTTCGCCAGGAGAACAAGGCCAGAGACTGTCCTTTCCCCAGAAGCAGGGAAGATTCTCCTTTCCCCTGAAGCCGGGAGGATTCCAGCCTCGAAGTCCGTGGGCAGCGTCAAGGCAAGGTTGGACGTGGCACTTGGTGCCATGGTCTAGCCTTGGGCACTGTGGTAAAGGGTTGGACTTGATGATCTGTCCGGTCTCTTCCAACCTTGGTGATACTGTGATACTGTGTGATACTTGTAATAGGCTCTGACATAGCCCCAGAGGGTGATTTATAATTAGTAAGAATTTGTAAGTAAATGCTTTAATGCCTCTATAATTTCTATTGCCTCCTTCTATTGCAGAAAGAGCTTCAGCCCATCCTGCTAGGCAAGCAGCATATTGACCCCAAACAGCATTATGCCACAGGGAAAGTCCTCTCTCTGTTTATAGTTTGAATATTTGTTAGTTATTAACAAGTTACTGTTTGATATATTCCTATAATGTCTTCCATAACTGTGTAGATCCCTATTAATATTAAAATACAGTGGTTGGGGGTGGCAAGAGTTCAGAATATTGAAGTTAATGAATTATATATTTTTATAGAATATCATCTGGCACCAATTAATTTCTCCCCTCTGCCACAATTGGCGTGGGCAGCAGAACACCCCTCCGCGACAACAGCTAAATCATTCTGCACATCTGGAGTTACATGTCTACTTAGCAGAAGTAGCAGCATACATTCACAGAATCACAGAATGCTAGGGGCTGGAAGAGACCCCAAAAGATCAAGTTGAATGCCCCTGCCACAGCAGTATCACCTATAGCAGGTCACACACAAACAAATCCAGGCAGGTTTTGAGTGTCTTCAGAGAAGGGGATTCCACAACCAATCTGTGCAGCCTGCTCCAGGGCTCTGTTGCCCTCACAATGGAAATGTTAACATGGAATGTTAAAATGTTCCTCATGTTAACATGGAACCAATCTCCTGTGCTCTGGCTTGCACCCATTGTCCTTTATCCTGTCAGTGGGCACCACTGAGCAGTCTGGTTCTATACTTCTGACACTCACTCTTCACATCTTTATAAACATGACTGAGGTCACCTCTGAGGCCCCTCCTCTCTAAGCTAAAGAACCCCAGCGACTTCAGCCTGTCCTCACTTCAGCATCTTTGTGGCTCTGTGGTGGACTCTTTCAATCAGTTCCCTGAGGTCCTTTTTGAACTGAGGAGCCCAGAAATAGACACAATACTCCAGATGTGGGCTCACCAGGGTAGAGTAGATAACAAAAATAACCAAATTCATAACAAAACTGATAGAAAGCTCAATTACAGAATACATCCAAGAGCTCTATGCCGTGTTTGATCCAGATACCAAAAGAGTAACTTTCCGAACAATATATTTGGATTTCAGGAGCTACAGGGGACCCTACCTGTACCACTACTGACATCAAATGTTTCTGAAGCATCTGCCCCAACTAGGATGTGTGCAAAGGGCACCAAGGCATGAAAAATCCCATATGAGATCATGCACTAAGAATGGCTTTTAGATATACACAGCACAAAAAATTCAGGCTCATGAAAGAATTATGAATTAAAACTTTCCTTTTTCCAGGTTTAATAAAAGACCTGACCAATACCAACAGTATTGTTCATGTGCAACAACAGATCACTACTCTGCCCCTCACTGGGGATAAACTCATCTGTCTGTCCAGTATTAAATAAGCAGTTGTACAACTGTCATGGAAGGCCAAAATAGGCCTAAACATGTTCTGGCTTGCCCAGACATGTTTCTCTGCTCTCCCTCCTTTTGCTGATGGAGGAAGCAAGAAGCAACTGTGGGAAAGACAGACAAAAAGGTGCCTCCAAGTCTGTCCAAACTTTTTTACAGGCTATCCACACACATTTACACGCTTGTTTGTGTTCTGCTCTAAAAAGGTAAAAGTAAGCATTGAGTTTACTTAATAAGGTTAAGCTTGGCAAACTGCCATTCTGATTGGCTAATAAGTGTCCAAAGGCCCATAAGACTTGGGATATATTGATAAAAGAGATAGGTAGAGACAACGTACTGCTGTCATTGCTTTTGCCTAACGTGCTTTCTGCTTCTGGCAGTGTTCCGTCTCACTGCTGTGGCATCCTGCCATGCTCTGCAGCATTATGTCTGCTAAGCTGTAAGCTAGCTCTACTGCATGATGAATCTTGATACTTTGGGCTTATTTATCTACCTGGAAACTGCTTTGAGTTTACCAGGAATAGGCCCTAAATGTCTTCATGCAATAGGTTCACTTAGCCAGCTTGATATCGTGCCAAGATTGCACATCCACGAGACATCCTGCCTGCACCTGCAAGTCTTTTGCCAAGACAAGGAGCCCTGAAAGGGCCACAGGTCATCCAAGGGGGACCAGGACCAGGTCAGAGATCATCTGCTTCTCTCCCCGTACCCCCACTAAGAGCCTGGGAAAGGTCAGAAACCTCAGCAGCTGACAAGGCACCAACAGAACTCCCTGCAAGTGTTTGGGTCCTGTCTGGGAACTGTAACTGGTCCCGGGACTCCAGAGATTAATATTTGTGAGTAAATACACATAAGCCTCTTTAGCAAATCTTTAACAAAACTCTGTAAGAAATTCTTCAGTTGAATCCAAGACTTCTGCCTAAGCGAAAAGTAGCTGCCTGGGTCCTCTAGTGGGCAAGTGGTACAACTGACTGCAAGAACCTCTTTCAGTTCAATTGAGTTTAATGTTTCTATTATTGCTAGTTATTTCTTAAGTGTTCCAGGTGCTGTTACTCCTTTATATAAATGTTTTCATGACCATTGTGAAGAACTTGATATTATTGTTAAAAATTACTGGGCAGGTAGCAAGAGTCCTGAATATTCAAATTAATAAACAATATTAATTTGAAAAAAATACCATCTCACATTCCATTGATATCCTCCATAACAACAACTGCAGCTAACAGCGGTGAGGTTTAAGCTTGCTCTCCACGTCCAGCTTTGCAAATCCGCAAATAAATGCTGTGTACTTATAGTGGGGAGCGAGGTGAGACTGGCAGTGTGTGTTCTCCCTGTATTAAATGCTAAACAGATTCGGTTACAAAACAGAAAATGGGTTTTCCTTAAACCAAGTAAGCATGAGTTTAGACTGTATACATTGAGGAGTCATCCTTATTTCAAGACATCCTTTTAACAAAACTATTAGAGGCTCCTGAAGTTTAAGAATTCAAGTAGGGAAGTTTAGTTTCCCTGAAGTATTTCTCTTATGCATTTACCTTTCTACTGATACCTCCAGCTTTGGTTTGCAGATATTATCCTCACCACAATCCAGCAGAATATGTGCCTGTGTAAAAATCAAATGCATATTATTGGAACAATTCCTGCAGCTGTTCTAACACACATTTGGTGCTGTTTCAGCACTAAATAAAACATTTTCTGCATAGCTGGCCTTGAGATATCTTCATCTCGTCTGTTTCAGAAGAGAACAAATGGGTTTTGATTAGGAGGGGCACTGTGCCTCATCCTGCCATACTGCAATTCCAGGATTGATGTCTAGACATCCTAATCCTTCTCCCATACTTTGACTAATCTGTTGTTCATCTTGAGCTGCACCTCCACTATCCCCTTTAGAAATACGTGTAAAAAAGATGTGTAAAGGGCAGAAACAGAAACATTGTTACCTTAAGAGAACTACAGGTACAAACATCATAGAGAGAGAGCAGTATAGAATGGTCAACAGAAGAAACAATCCAATCCTTCAATACAAACACCTTCAATACTATCTAACTGCTTTTCCCCAGGACAACAGGATGTTAGGGATTGGAAGGGATCTCTGGAGATCTTCAAGCCCAACTCCCCTGCCAGAGCAGGACCACATAATCTAGCATAGGTCACACAAACACATCCAGACAGAGCTTGAACATCTCCAGAGAAGGAAGACTCCAAATCCAAAAAACTATGAATTAATAGGAGTGAAAAGGAAGTCCAGCACTAAGGAATAACATGTCAAAACATAAATTTGACACAGAAAGGAGGAAAAACAGAGATGACAAACATGCAATACCCATCAATATTTCCCCAATTTGAAGACTAAAGCCTCAGTGTGTACTTTTCTGTCATAATTTTTCAGAAGTTCTGAGTATTGAGTAAGTAGTGGAAGTAGGAAATATTCCAGGTGGTCTCAGCACAGCTTGTGTAAGAAGGGTACCTGTCTGCTCATATTAGCAGGAGTGAACTGGTTGAGGATAGGGTGCAGCCCTGTTGCATCTGCAGCTGTTCTGTAATCCAGACGATATTCCATGAAAATAGTGATGGGAGTTAGTTTGTCTCTAAATTCAGATTCATCCTGAAGAAACCAAAGAGTTGAAGTGTAATTAAAACATGTGAATAAAAGCACAACCAAACAAGTATCCTTCAGAAGTCTCTACAGGCAATCATTCCAAGAGCAATACTGAGCTGCGTTTTTATTTATTGCTCATGCTGTAGTAGGAATGAGGAAGTCAAAACAACATTAGAACTTCTGAGCTGTTTTCAAAACAGAAAATCTCATCAGAAAACCTGCACTGGAAACTTTGAAGATGGACAACTTTAGCAGTAAGATGTCTAGTTTACAAATGGAAAAACGGAGAAGTATTAAGTCAGAGAGGGAGAAAGCTAAAGGGTGATACAATTCCATTTCTTACCACACAAAGCACACTATGCTTTTAACAGCCCTCACAGATATTCACCTTCGGATTGGTGAGTTTTCCTTCCTAAAATTAGCAGTCTGCATTTGGAGTTGCTGACTTTGATATTGTTCGTTTCAGTCTCAATCTAGCTTCTTCCAGCTGGAAGCCATTGTCCCTCATCCTGTCACTAGATGCCTTTGTAGTTCATCCTCTGACAGCAATGAGAACCCAGGACACGTAAATTTATGGTTTCAGAAATTTTATTTCTAGTCATTGGGCATGCAGTTCTCTAGCATTTTCCACTGACTTATTTTTAAACAGCTAACACTTGCAATAGACAATGCACCAATTATCATTTGTCCAGAAAGCAAATGGCTACTTACCCTCAAAAAAGCATCAAGCTCTTCACAGTTCATTTTGCCCCCCTTGGTAATGGTCATGTTCTTAGAGTGGCTGGGCTGCCTGCTGTGAAGAAAGAGAGCTCTCCTTATAGCTCCTTTCTGCTTCAGTTTATCCAACAGCAGCTCCACTTGGAAATCTGTCCAGTCCAAAGCATTTTAGTTAGAGATTTTCCAATTCATTAGGCACAGTGCAAACTCCCTTCAGAAACGGAGCTAAACCCTCATTTCAGCTTAATGAAACTCAGAACTTTTAAATAATTCCTTTCTGTCAGTATAAAAATCTGTTACTAGATTAGTTCTCAAAAATTAGCTAGCAAGCACTGTTGTTCTCCTAAACTGGACTCTGCTTTGTCCTTAAAAACTGGCAATATGTAAAATAACATTTTTATAATTGCTAGAGCTGCAAGAACAAAAGTCAGTATTTTAACCTCCCAAAAAATTGAAACAAGTTTGCTCATAACATTTATACTATTTACCTGTATTGCTAATCCAGTTCCTACGAATATTTGATACAGAGAAGAAACATAAAACATTTAACAAATATTTCTGTGATTCTCCCCAGATGATATTACCTCTGTACATGCCATACTAAAAACAAAGAAAGGCTTTAATGATCAGAAGACAAAACCTGAATATATTGGGCTGTCTGCTGCACTCCAAAATCTCTTAAAGGCAACTTAAACTGTTTGAAACAATATCTTCCTGATTCTGATGCAGGAAATCTGATGAAAAAATATTAGTGCTGTTAATCAGAAGGTCATGATTTTGACAGAAATGTGGAGAAATCTCTCATGGCATAGTTGTACTTTTCAGGCCTAACAATCCACATATTTGAATGTTCTTCTTTATAAGTCCCTTCAGTGAGAGTTGACCTCAATTCTGTAAAATACAAAGGACTTTCCAATACTAGTTCCACCAAATGGTTAAAAATATGTTTAAAGCCACAAATATGCTCAAATCTCACAGACTTTGACCTAGGGCTATCTGTTGACAGCCAACTAAATATATGAGCCAGTAGGGTGCCCAGGTGGCCAAGGTCAACAGCATCCTGGCCTGCATCAGCAATAGTGTGGCCAAGACCAAGTAAGTGATTGCCCCCCTGTTCTTTGCACTGGTGAGGCCACACTTTAAGTACTGTGTTCTGTTTTGGGCTTCTCACTCCAAGAAGGACAGTGAGGAAACGGAGCATGTCCAGAGAAGGTCAAAGCTGGCGAGGGGTCTGGAGAACAGGTCTTAGGAAGAGCAGCTGAGGGAGCTGGGGTTGTTCAGTCTGGGGAAAAGGAGGTTGAGGGGAGACCTCATTGCTCTTTACAACTCCCTGAGAGGAGGTGGCAATAAGGTCAGTCTGCTCTCCCAAGCAACAAGTGACAGCACAAAAGGAAACAGGCTCAAGTTGCACAGGAGAGGTCTATGTTGGGTACTAGGAAAAGCTACTTCACTAAAAGAGTTGTAGATCACTGAAACAGGCTGCCCAGGGCAGTAGCGGAGTCACCATCCCTGGAGGTATTTAAAAGGTGTGGTGCTTAGTGATGTGGCTTATGGGGGTGACCTGGCACTGTTGGTTTAACGGTTGAACCTGGGGATCTGAAAGAGCTCCTGCAACCATTCTATGACTTCAATACAACTTCATCAAAGAAACTGCTGATGAGTCCCAAGGTGTATATGGTTACTGAGCTGACAGGATCACGCTGTAAAGGGTAGCCAACTGTATGAAAAACAACAATGCCCAGAGCTCGTGTTGGCAAACAATGTAAAAAGACCTTAAGGTTTTTCAATTAGCAGAACTTACTGAGTGAATTTGGGAGCTTTCCTTTGCCATCCGCTTTTAGACAGAACTTTACTTTGAAACTGTTTTGGAGGAAAAGAGAATGTTCAGGTCAGACACTTTTTCTCATTGGCTTCTACAGTTCTTTACTAGTTTTCCCAGTTCAAAGGTATTCTTTCTGAGGCTACAGATCACACCCCAAGAGCTTATTACTATTGAGATCAGAACTATAACCTATTAATAAGCAGACAGCAGTTTTTGGTGGGTTTGTTGTTAGGCTTTTGTTGTGGGCTTTTTGTTTTGTTTCTGTTTTTTTAAATAGTTAGTACAGGAAAGCTAAATGCAAATGTCTGAGGAAAAGCATTTGAAACAGATAGGAAATGGGAAACTCAAAACCAAATGAACAAAAAGCAGCTGTGGCTGAACATTTAGCTGTAACCAAAGATCAAAAAACTATAATAAACCTTCTTGTAAATGCAGCTTTTGATAGTTTTACTCATCCCTTACTTTGTCCCCCTACCATACAATTATTTGCATTCTACTTTTGAAACAGAGCAAATCCTTGGAGCCTTGATTCATGTAGAAACAGTCACCTGCAAATAGTGTTTATTCCTGAAATCTGGTGTGGCTCCTTCATTTTTCAAGCTAAATTGAGCTGAAAATGAATTTAGCAGTAAAAAATGAAGACTAGAGTTGGATAATAGTGGAGGAACAAGATCCAAAACCAGTTTGCAGAGCACAGGTGTCTTCCCTAACAACCCCATCTCTAAAGTAAGTTAATGAGTAACAAGCAGTGCGAAAGCCAGGTGATGCGTTACAATCTTAGAAAGATCTTAGTCTATTCAACAGAAACAACTGGCAACTTCTGCAGATAGGTTGTAACTTAGGAGTCACTCTAGCATCTATTTGAAGGCAACAGTGCTTCTCCCACTGTTATCAAATTTGTTATTCCATATTGTCTGTTCTTTCAGAAAAAAAAATCTGTGTTTGGCAGGATTTCTGAATTAGCAGATTGGACTCAGGAATTCTTTCAAAATTAAAAGCTTGTGAAAATAGAAACCAAAAAGTCACTCTCCTCAAAGAAAACAAAGATAGTCTGCTTACCAAGACACTTTGACACCTGACAGCGAACAGGCTTTGTTTTCTGGGTTTAGAATAGTTGGATTGACTTCCAAGGCAGCATTTACTCGAATAACTGGTCTAGCCCTGCAAAGAAAACATCCTCATGAACAGCCTTCAACACCATTATACAAAACACCCTCCATAAGAAGGACATTGAACTGTTAGAGTGAGTCCAGAGGAGGGCCACAAAGATGCTCAGAAGGCTGCAGCAGCTCTGCTATGAGGACAGGCTACAAGAGTTAGAGCTCTGCAGCCTGGAGAAAAGAAGGTTTTGAGGAGACCTTAAGGAGGCCTTCCAGTATCTGAAGGAGGACTACAGGAGGGATGGGGAGGGACTATTGACAAGGTCTTGCAACAACAGGACAAGGAGTAATGGATTTCAACTGGAAGAGGGGAGATTTAGACTAGATGTTAGGAAGAAGCTCTTTCCAGCATGGGTGATGAGACACTGAAACAGGTTATCCAGGGAGGCTGTGGATGCTCCCTCCCTCCCTGGAGGTGTTGAAGGCTAGGCTGGATGAGGCCTTGAGCAAACTGTTCTAGTAGGAGGTGTTCCTTCCTATGGTGGGGGGCTGGAACAGGAGGATCTTTGAGGTTCCTTCCAACCTAAATCATGTGATGATTCTATATCAACTGTGAAATAGGGCCATGAGGATGATCAGAGGGCTGGAGCACCTCTCCTACAAGGATAGACTGAAAGAGTTGTGGCAGTCCAGTCTGGAGAAGAGGAGGCTCTGAGGTGACCTTCTTGTGGCCTTCCAGTATCTGAAGGGGGCCTACAAAAAAGCTGGGGAGGGACTTTTCAGGCTATCAGGGAGTGACAGGACTAGGGGGAATGGAGCAAAGATGGAGGTGGGGAGATTCAGACTGGACATGAAGAGGAAGCTCTTCACCATGAGAGTGGTGAGCACCTGGAATGGGTTGCCCAGGAAGGTGGTTGAGGGCCCATCCCTGGAGGTGTTTATGGCAGGGGAGTTGGAACTAGATGATCTTTGTGGTCCCTTCCAACTCTGGCTGATTCTATGATTCTAAATACACACATGCATGCTTGGACAATATTTAGTGAAACCTCGAGAATAACAAATAATTACTGAGCAGATGAGGGAAAAGCAGGAATCTTTTCTGTGCCTCTTGATTATGGTCAGAGTCAGGACTAGGACAACTGTGTTAAGAGGAAGTCCTATCTATTACTAGCACAGACAAGTCAGGTAGGTTTTTTTTCCCCAAAAGGATGTGTATATTGGGATTGCAGTGTAAGAGCTAGCAGCACCTTGTATGTTTCAGAAGCCAGGAAACTCACTCAGAAAGCCTTGAAAGATTATTTTTATTTTCTATTAACTTGAATTTATTAAGGAGATAAATAATAGAAAGTAGACTGCAGATTTGCTTGGTGTAAAGACGACCAATGACAGGACAAAGGGCACTGGGTGCAAGCTGGAACACAGAACATTCCATGTGAACTGTGAAGGTGACGGAACCCTGGAACAGGCTGCCCAGATTGGTTCTGGAGTCTCCTCTGGAGACATTAAACACCCACACAGATGTGTTCCTATGACCTGCTGTAGGTGATCTTGCCCTGGCAGGTGGGTTGGACTGGATGACCTTTCAAGGTCCCTTTCAATCCCTAATGTTCTGTGCATTTGTGAAAATAGCAGTAGAAGCTTTTAATACCTCCAGCAATTTGTAAAGGTGGAGTGGCAGTTTCAAATTCCCTGATCCTGCTCTCTTTTGTAGCTCAAGAATGACGCTGAGCTTTCACTCCTACTTGCATGTATGTAAGAGCAGAGGGACACTTACCTGTACAAAACAGCTGTATCAACACCAAAGGCTCCAACAATCAAGTCTAGGAAGAAAGGAGAAATGTTACATATGCCAATTTATGTTTTTTAATATGCTGTCAGAGGTGGGACTACTATGAAATTATTCTAGAGTGACATTTAGAGCAAAAGACCTGGATATCCATTTATATCCACATCTGTGGCTCCTTTCAGCGAGTACCCAAAGCTGGGTGGCATAGTGCGAGCGGCCCACTGCCCTTCAAGGATTTGAGATGGGACTGCATTCAAACCATATGGTCTTCCATTGTAGATATAGACCAGTCCCCTCTTGTCCTCTCCACCATATGGTGCAGCAAACGCAATATCTGTAAACCAAAAGAACAACTGTCACCTCCAGCCACAGACCACAAGAAGAGATTTGCACTTGCATCCATCAGTCATTTCTGGTATTACAGTTTCAGTGTGTGTCTACTAATAAGGAGGAAATTAAACTGGCCTTTGAAATGCTCATCAACAACTTTTTTGTTTTGATTGGATGCTGGCTTGTCTAGAAAACATCAATGTTCAATGAAAACATTTATCATAGACTTGCCTGGCGGGGGAGGGGGAGGGAAAGGAATAGTTCCGCAGACACTTCCGCATTTCAGTGACTGACCTGCAGCCAAATTGCAGAATCATAGAATGGTCTCAGTTGGAAGGGACCTCCAAAGGTCATCCAATCCAACCCCTCTGCAGTCAGCAGGAACATCCTCAACTAGATCAGGCTGCCTACAGCACTGTCCAGCCTCACCTTGAATATGCTCAGGGTAGGGCCTCAACTACCTCCCTGCACAACCTGGGCCAGCATTCCACTACCCTCACGGTAAAGAACTTGTTTGTGACATAGAACCTAAATCTGCTCTAGTTGGAAGCCATTACCCCTCATCCTATCACTCCAGACCTTTGTAAACAATCTCTCTTCATCCTCCTTGTAAGCCCTCTTCAAGTACTAGAAGGTCACTATTAGGTCTGTCCAGAGCCTTCTCTTCTCCAGGCTGCACAACCCCAGCTCCCTCAGCCTGTCCTCTTATCAGAGGTGCTCACAGGGATGGGTGTCAACTGGCTGGAGCCAGTCTCTTTTCACTGGTCAGCAGCAATAAGGATCAACAGCTACAAACTGGAACATAGAAGGTTTCACCTCAACAAGAGGAGAAACTTTACAGGGAGGGTGACAGAGCTCTGGAACAGGCTGCCCAGAGAGGTTGTGAAGTCTTCTTCTCTAGAGACTTTCAAAACGCACCCAGATGCATTCCTGTGTGAACTACCCTAGGGGATCCTGCCTTGGCAGGAAGGTTGGACTCCATCTCTAGAGGTCCCTTCCAACCTCTAACATTCTGTGATTCTGTGCTCCAACCCCTTGATCACTTTTGTGGCCTTTCTCTGTTGCTGCTCCATCAGATCCACATCCTTCCTGCATTGAGATGATTTTGAGACTATTAAACATCCAGAATTAGTCACTGTTGGTACCAAATCACAAAACTACATGGAACTCTCTGCCCAGCCCATTCACACATTGTGTTCTTCCAAAGGCTGTGACATTTCACTAATTCTGGAAAATTCAATACAGCCTAAAAAAATGGTAAAGATCAAATTCCTGATCAGGGGTTGGCAGTATGTTTTACAGAAAACTGTCAGGGCAGACATGTTCTCTCTTAAAACTTAACACATTTGAGAGTATTCATTATCAGATTCTAACGAACAGCATCCCTTTTTCACCAAAGTTTCGTGAAAAGAAAAAGACCTCAACAGTTCACCATTCTGTACTTTTCTTTATGGTCTTTACGAAAACAAGAAGGTGGAGGGCGCTTGCGTTGTTCAGTCTAGAGAAGAAGAGATGCTGGGGAGACCACAGAGATGCCTTCCAATACCTCAAGATGGAGATTATAGGACAGTTGCAGAGGGACTTTTCATAAGGGTGTCTAGGAGCAGGACAAGAGGGAAATGATCTTAAGCTGAGGAAGAACAGAGTTAGACTGGATCTTAAGAAGAAGTTCTTCAACATGACAGTGGGGAGACTCTGGAATAGATTGCCCAGGGATGTTGTGGATGCCCACTCCCTGGGGGTGTTCAAGGTCAGACTGGATGAGGCCTCAAGGAGCTAAGTCAAGTTGAGGGGTGTCCCTGCCCACGACCAGAGAGTTGGAGCAGATGATCTCTGAGGTATCTTCCAACATAAGCCATTCTCTGATTCTATGATGAAATTCAAATCTTGTACAATAGCAGGATGAAAAACATTTTAATTAGCACAGAAACAGAGCAGGAAAAAGCCCAGACTGAAAAATAGACTGAATAATGTCAAAGCAATTAAAGAGAGGCACTTTTTGCTATGATTTTCTCATCTGTGGTGTATTTCAGAATGAAGTATGATGGAATCAAAACGTCAGGACAAGGGGCAATGTGTGGAAGTTGAGGCACAGGAGATTCCATGTGAACCTGAGGAAGAATTTTTTCCCTGTGAGGGTGACAGAGCACTGGAACAGGCTGCCCAGGGGGGTTGTGGAGTCTCCCTCTCTGAAGACATTCAAGAACTGTCTGGACGCATTCCTGTGTGATCTGCTCTAGGTGATCCTGCTCTGGCAGGGGGGCTGGACCAGATGATCTTTCAAGGTTCTTTCCAGCCCCTGACACCCTATGATTCTAAAACTTTTTGAATAATCACATCAACAGACGAGAATTTTGGCTACCCAATGTGACCACTCCAATGTCTTCTGTAAACAGCTGCAGTGATACTACATCTTCATGCTAATTCTGTACACTATTAGCAAATAAAATTGTCCCTTCCAACCCACATTATTCTATGATTTTCTGTTTTCATTTAAAGAAACTTAACTAGTGCTACCTGGTAATCTGAAATACTAGCCTATTTTTATTTTTGATTGGTCAGAAAATACAGAGCTTGAAAAGAGAATGCAAAAGCCAAAAAGTAACAGTATCTGTGGAACTCTGATTCCTACCCACTCTTATGGAAACACAGAATCACAGAACTGGAAGGCAGCTGGAAAGCTCCTCCAGTTCAACCTCCCCTGCCAGAGCAGGATCATCTATACCAGATCACATAGGAATGTGTCTAGGCAGGTTCTGAATATCTCCAGAGAAGGAGACTCCACAGCCCCCCTAGGAAGCCTGTTCCAGTCTTATGTCATCCTCACAGGGAAATAAATTCCTCCTCATGTTTCCATGGAACTTCCTAAGCCTCAACTTCCACCTACTGCTCCTTGTCCTGTCATTGGCTCCATCCTCTTGGCATCCACCCTGTATGTATTTATAAACATTAATGAGGTCACCCCTTAGTCTCCTCTTCTCCAACACTGGAGTAGAATTTGCAAAACAGTGTTCTCAGAAGTAAAGAAACAAGAAGCACCAGCAACACGTTTTGAAGTCCACAACTCAGATGCATCATACTTAGATCTCTCATCCAATTAATTAAATGGACAGAGGTCAACGGTGCCAAGTATTGCAGCTTGGTCACAACAACCCCAAGCAACACTACAGGGCCTGGGGCAGAGTGGCTGGAAAGCAGCCTGGTGGAAAAGAATCAGGGGGTGCTTGTGGACAGTTGGCTGAACACGAGCCAGCAGTGTACCCTGGTGGCCAAGGCCAACAGCATCCTGATTTGGATCAAAAACAGTGCCCAGCAGGTGCAGGGAAATGATGGTGCTGCTGTACTTGGCCCTCGTGAGGCCACACCTTGAACACTGTGTTTGATTTTGGGTGCCACAGTATAGGGAAGACCCTGAGGTCCTGCAGGTTGTCCAAAGCAGAGCAGTGAAGCTGGTGAGAGGTTGAGAGAGCATGGTGTACGTTAAGTGGCTGAGGGAGCTGAGGTTGTTTAGTCTGAAGAAGAAAAGATGGAGAGATCTTATTGCTCTCTACAGCCACCTAAAAGGAGGTTGGGCTGAGGCTGATGTTGGTCTCCTCTCACAAGTAACTAGTGATAGAATGAGAAGAAATGGACTTAAGCCATGGTAAGGGAGGTTTAGATTGGATATGAGGAAAAATTTCTTTACTGAGACAGTGGTGAGATGTTGCAACAGGCTGCCCAAGGAGATGGTGGAGTCACCACCTCTGGAGCTGGTCAAGTAAGGTGGAGATATGGCACTTCAGGACATAATCTAGCGGTCATGGTGAGTGCATTACAGTTGGTCTTGATAAGCCAAAAGGTCTTTGCCAACCTTAAGGATTCTACAGTACAGCTGGCTGTAGCTGTTATGTGACTCTTCCATTTTGAAGTTAAAAAAAACCCAAGCAATGACAAAAATCCAGCTACAGATTTTTTTCTCAGGAAAATTTCTTCTATCAGAACATCTGCAACCAGTTCTCTAGAACAAAAGCTTCTCTGCAGTCATCACTGAGTTTGTGAAGAGGAAAATTGGCTTTAAGCAATGGAAACAGAAAAATGCTAGTGAACATGTCCTAACAAGTGACAGAGGAGAGTCAGGTATTTCATTGACGTTTCTACTGTACAGCAACAAGCTGACGAGTGTAAGAGCTAAAATAATCCATTCTGCAGTGTAAATGGTATAGTCTCTGCTCGATGCCTACATGTAACTCCTGTTAGCATTGTTAGAAGTAGCATACAAGCATCGAAAGGAGTCTAAACCTTAGTGTCCAACATTCAGTCATGGTTGGAATGCCTCATGTTTGTGTGCAGAATCCACAGCCAGTGTGCTTTCTAGATTTCATCTATGAACAGAAAATATTGATCAACAAATAATGTCCTACCATTGAAGCCATCCTGATCTAGATCCCCTAGAGGTGCAATAGAACTGCTGAATCTCGCAAATATCTCAAAACCATTCAGCTTTGTGATCTGAAACCCTCCAGAGGCTCGCTGAAGGCAAATCGAAACCTGGCCGACCTCCTGAAGTTTCCCATCAGAACCTCGGTCCATAAAGAGAGGGGCTCCAATAAATAAATCTGTGTAACTGGACCAAAGAAAGAGAAGATTCTTCAGTAACAGCATGAAAACTTGGTTTCATCCTCTGAGCATTCACTAGTAGGACTAACTCACACTGAACTCAAAGTGAGAGTTACTTACCTTTGAGCCGCAAGTGAAGGCAAGCATTTATTGCCCAAGTAAGCACAAACATGCCAGAAGGGAATGCATTTACAGCATGTGAACACACATGGGCATTACATCAGTAAAAACAACAACAAACCTATAACTGTTAAATGCTCACTGCCAGCCACAAAGTGTGTGACACAGGTAGACATAACACCAGGAGCAAGGATCAAAACCTGTGTTGTAGAAGAGACTGTGTAATGAAAACTTCCTTTTTCCTTTCCAGAAACAAGCTGGGTGGCAGTGGAGTGCAAAGGGCACTTACTTGTCCCCATTGATATCTGTGGCAGCCACCGAATACCCAAAATATGCAGCCATCTGGAAAACAAAATTCAAACCCAACTTTTTTTAATGATAAAACACAGACAAGCTTACACAAAGCTGTATAGAAAAGATGTTAGCAACATGGAAGTATGTACCACACGACTTTGTTGCCTTTCTCCTTAAATTTTCTTTTCGTTACTCTTGTTAGAAAACAAACTGATTAGTTAACTTTCCTATTCCCCCTTCCACAATCCAGTCCTCTTTCCCAATTCTGATAACTGACAGCAATTCAGAGAATCACACAGCTTTAGAGGTTGGAAGGGACCTCAAAAGATAATCCAAGTCCAACCCTCCTGCCAGTGCAGGATCACCTAGAGCAGGTCACGCTGGAACGCATCTAGGCAGGTTTTGAATGTGTCCAGGTGAGGAAACTCCACAACACCCCTGGGCATTCCATCCTTTGAGTAAGATTGGTTTTCACACAGCAATACAAGATGAGAACTTGCGGAATGGACACGTTTAGGATTCTTACAGATTTTATAATATGTCCCAGATGCTAATAACACACAGATTGTTGTATATGTTAGTACCCTAAATCCTGCCTCAACATCTCATCTTTCTTTAGGAATAGCCTGCTCACCCACCACAATGAATAAAGTCACATACCTGTTCCCCAGTGAAGTTGTACATGGAAGACATGTTTTTCCCATTGTAAATAGACACCTGCAGATAAAGAAATACACATTACAGCAGAGCAACATCATTCGTATTTGTTACAAATTCATAGAATGGTTTAGGTTGTAAGGGACCTCAAAAATCATCAAGTTCCAAACCCCCACCATAGGCAAGGACACCTCCCACTAGAACAGGTTGCTCAAGGCCTCATACAACCTAGCCTCAAACACCTCCAAGGAGGCAGCATCCACAACCTCCCTGGACAACCTGTTTCAGTGTCTCACCACCCTCACTAGAAAGAACTTCTTCCTAACATCTAGGTGAAATCTGCCAGTTTAAACCCATTACCTCTTGTCCTGTCACTACAAGACCTTGTCAATAGTCCCTCCACAGCCTTCCTGTAGGCCTCCTTCAGATACCGGAAGGCCACTACAAGGTCTCCTTGAAGCATTCTCTTCTCCAGGCTGAAAAGCCCCAACTCTTGTATAGCCTGTCCTCATAGCAGAGCTGCTCCAGCCCTCTGAGCATCTTTGTGGCCTCCTCTGGACTCGCTCCAACAGTTCCACATCCTTCTTGTGTTGGGGGCTCCACAACTGCACACAGTACTCCAGGTGGTCTCAGGAGAGCAGAGTAAAGGGGCAGAATTGCCCCCCTTGCCACACTGCTCTTGCTGCAGCCCAGCACACAGCTGCTGTCTGAGCTGCGTGTGCACATTGCCAACTCATGTTGAGCTTTTCATCATCCCAGACCCCCAGGACCTTTTCTCTTTTTTATGTATTGTAAAAATTAACATTTCAAATTCCCTACCATGCCCAGAGTCCTTGCGGCTCTCGGAACTCCTGATACAAAGTCTGAAACACAAAGCAAAAAACCCAGGTCATGTTCAGCAACTAAAGCATCCTGACTGTTTGAAAAGAGCTTTTTCCTGGTGCTTTATGCATTTTCCTCTGCACTGTATCTCTGAACTGTATTGTTATACACCATTTATTTGAAAGACCTGCCCTAGCCTATTCACATGTGTTACAACTTACCTTCAATGCCATCACCACTGAAGTCTCCAACAGCCACTGAATAACCTGATCAACAGACAAAAATCATTAAGTCACTTTAAAAACGTTCTTAAAAAAAAGTCTTCATCTCTCTTTACACTTTTCCTAGGTCTCCAAGCACAGCCCTCAAATTATCTTAAAATGCTGTGGAATAAGTAACGCCTCTGAATAGCTTAGGCTATGAACAGCTATATAGAACCATTGAACAGTCTAGGTTAGAAGTGATCTCCGAAGGTCAAGCCCCCTCTGCAGTCAAGAGGGGCATCTTCAACTAGATCAGGTTGCCCAGAGCCCTGTCGAACCTCACCTTGAATATCTCTGGGGATGGGGCCTCAACTGCCTTCCTGGGCAACCTGTTCCAATATTCCACTACCCTCCTGGTAAAGAACTTGTTCCTCATATCCAAACATCTACATGAGTAGACTGGAATTCATCAGCATCCAAGAATCTGAGTTCAGAAAATGAAGATTTAAAAACTACCCCTCTGGAAGTGTCCTGGTCCACCCTCACTTTTTTTTTTCCCCTGGACCCAGTTAGACATATATGAAGCTAAATGATGATTTTCCGCTCCTCTAAGGGACTCTCTTCATTATTTTTCTTCCCAAATACAATTATTTTTTTTCTTTTGGTGTATTATTTAGTAACAGTTGCTTTTCAAAAAAAACCAAACAAACAAACAAAAACACAAACTAACTTCTCACATAAAAATCCTACCTTGGCCAGACCCATATTCAGCCTGAATCACAGAGTACATAAATTCATGCAATATTTCCATTTATTTTGTCATCAGAAGCTTTCTGAATCAAGCTTATGGAAAGGTAACTAAGTTTCCCTCACACATACACCGCTACATTACCAGGGAAGTAGCTCCTTAGCTGTCAAATATGAAATTAATAGTAATGCAATTTAGACTTAAATATGAATAGCACAAGTTGAGTTTCTCCAAGTACTGGGAGGTTCTTTCCCTTTTCAAACTACGCACCCAAGTAGCTGTCATCAAAAGCAGCACTGGCAGGTCTGGTTGCTAACTGGTCATCATACTTCGTGCTGTAGACTTTGGAGTCATATTTAGCCACAATTTCTGTCACTCGATCAGAAATAAGTTGGCCTAAAGATTAAAAAACAAACAAACCACAGCTTAAAACCACAAACAGAACAAGTGCACTCATTCATAAGCAACAGGACTCATTCACTGAATGCTTGCTTCTAAAGCAACAACTCTTCCACAACATTGACCAGATAACAGCCTACAGCAGCAGAGATAGAAAAGGCAGAAGGGAAAATGTGGATCCTACTTCAGCAAAGATTTATGCACGTATTTAATCAAAAGCACATCAAGAGGTCTCACTGAGAAAAGAAGGCACTGCTAAATGCATGCCAGGACTTACATGGGACTGTTCATTTAGTTAACACTGAACATATGCTTATGGGACTGCAGAGCTGAGTCTGAACCAAGATCTTAAGAACTCCTTGTCTGAACATTACAGTATGAGAGCTTAACATGTCAGACAAGGAATTAATAAAACAAGCTCAGCATGTTCCAGGGTTCTCTGCTTTCCCTTCACTAGCCACTAGATGATGATTACATTCTTCTCTTTCCTTCTACTACATCTTGTATCACAGTATTTCTTGCAGAAGAGCACATCACATACACACTCATAGCTGCATCAAGTACAGGGAAAACTACTACTCCAGCATCTCAGAATGGCAGAATACAAATCTGAGGGGGAAATCTAGTTTATACAAATATATTATTTTGTCTTCTGTCCAGTGTTGAGATTTCTTTTTTCTCCTTTTCAGTAGCAGTCGAAGTCAGCAAGGCTAGTTCAACAGATAAGATGTCACTTTTGCCAAAAAGCAACAAAATGGATACACGAATATCACCTGTATTACACTGTATCTCCAGCTTAATTTCAATCATTCCACTTCTATCAGTTTCGAACACAGGACTGGAAATGAGCCCCTGTGCTGCTCCACCTGCACATAGACTGGCTCAAGCCACAAAATTCTTCCTAAACATGAGTATCTATGTTAAAAAACAAGCAGCAATGTTTGGCTGCTGTGTCTTGGTTGTAGCAGCACCATCTTGTGAACAGAGAATTAAATGCGGGATGATCCTGTGAGCAAATACTGATTGAAGCCCACATTAGCAAAATAGATAGGTAATACTCTGTGTAAACAGCATAGTCAGAGGAAAAACTGCACCATGGCACAAACAGATCAATATAGGACAAGTGCAGTACATCTTTGCCATCAAATAATAGATCTCTTTGCAGAGTACATCTATCGTTGAAATTATATGCTTCATAGGTCTGCCAGAAATTAAAAAAACATGTAGCTTCTGAAACAACAAATAACACATCCCACAGGAAACTTCATCTGCTAGTGGAAGCAAATTCTACGTTGCTGGGAAAATGCCTTTACAATGATCACAGGGTTTATTGAAAGACAAAAAACATAGTTATAAAATGACTACTTCAACTTTAATCTGTGACTGCCTTGGTTATTCAGGAAATATTTTAAAGGATGAAGAAAAAAATCAGAGAATCCTTAAGGCTGGAAAAGACCTCCAAGTATTTTTTCTTACTAGCAGAGACTTTGCTAGTGGTTGAAAGACAAATGACTAAGAGGATAAAGAGAAAAATAAGAGAGAACAGCTTTCTTTGCATTTTAAATTATGTGTCTCACCTTGCCAGTAAAAACTTCCAGGTCCTCCAAGCAGCACTCTGTCCCCCTTGGAGAGGAAAAGAAAAAAAGGACCTTAAGCTCATCTAAAGAGGAGAGAACATGTCCTATGTTTATAGGAAGCAATGCCACACGTGTGTCACTGTAGCTTCACTAACCCCAATGTATTTTGTTTTTTGAAGGAACAATTAAAAATGCATCTTGCAGAATGCTAAGATAAACAATATACCTTCAGTGACTTCTCTGTTTCACCCATTTCAAACTCTAGGGAGAATTCTGCTGTTCCAGCAGACCCTTCCACCCACAGAAATCTAAGACAACAAAAGGACAAGTAGGAGAACACTTTGAGGCGCCTACAAGGAAACCATCACACATTTTTAGGCCAGTATTGAAAACCAGCTTCAACTTCTGTCCCTGCCATTTTCTCTAACTTGCCTTTAGAAAAGTTTAATTGAGAAAAGCTACGATGTAACTCCCTCATTCCATATTCCTTGGTGCTACTGCCATCCATTTGATGAAACCACAACCACATGAGCTATCCCAGTGCTGGGAATTTTCTTCCGAAGTATTGAATTGGTCCACAGGCTTTGCTGCGTAATTAAGCCACTCTTAAAAAACTCACATATTCACCACTCAGAAAAATCTTGGTCAGAGATTTGGAGATGTCTTCCACCCAGGCTTGCCCACTCAGCTAGGATTTTGGATTAGAGCCCAAGGTTGGTTTTAACTGGGGCTACAGTCTGCACAGTAAGCCTGAGGGGTACACACAAAGTAAGTCACTCACAGTCCTATAGTGAACTTGGTATATTTCCTCTGTCTTCAGGCAAAGAGGGAAGGGATATGACCCAATCACAACATGTGAGGAACCAAAAGAACTGCCACATCACCAATAGGACTTGTGTGGTCTTATCATCATGTCCAAACCACACTGAAGAATATAAAAAACTACAGTGAACTCTCAGATTTGTGCACGGTGGTACTGTGCTTGGATTTACAAAGCAGTGGTGAATTAAAAATCAACAAATAAAAACTCACAAAAAAACCCCAAACAACTGCAGAGAGCAGGGAGAACATGGAAGTAGAAGAAACATAGACAGTAAAAAAAGGAAAAGCCTACTTCTGCTAGCAGAGGAGGGAAATAAAACATAGTTCACAAAAACATTGTTCACCAGGTCTTCAGCAGCTCAAGAAGTAATGCTCTCTGTGCACCAATCCCTTGAAAACACATCTCTAAAATCCTGCCTACTGCAGTTTGTTTCACTCGAAGCCTAGCTACAACAGCACTATGGCATGAGGCTGGAAAACCAGATCATTTGTTCAAGTGATGATTCCCACAAGAGGTGAAAGCATGTCGCTGTCAAAATGTAGGAAGAAAGAGGTTCATAACACCCAAGTGATCTGAAGTTATTGTTGGTTATTTACAAGGATGTGTTTGAGCTGAGGGAGCTGGGGCTGTTTAGTGTGAAAAAGAGGAGGCTGAGGGGAGACCTCATGGTTGTCTACAACTACCTGAAGGGACATTGTGGAGAGGCTGCTGCTTGTCTCTTCTCATAGGCAACTGGAGACAGAAAAAGGGGGAATGGCCTCAAGCTGTGACTGGGGAGGTTTAGATTGAACATTAGGAAAAAGTTTTTTACGGAGAGAGTGGTCAGGCACTGGAATGAGCTGCCCAGGGAGATGGTGGAGTCACCCACCCTGGATGTGGTGCTTAGGAATATGGTTAAAGGTGAATCTTGTAGAGTAGGGTTACAGGTTGGACTTTGTGATCCTGAGGAGCTTTACTGACCTGGATGTTTTTGTGATTCATAGGGATTTTTTTTTTTTTCTCCCCAGGAATGGTAGCTCTCATTTACTGCCATAACAGCTATTCCAGTATGTGGTCTGCATCAGGGTGTTTGTTAGCTAGCAGCTTTCTGCTACCTGGTAGGACTTGAGAAAGACTCACATACCTTTGTAAAGTCAATGCTGAATCCACCTTGACAAAACCCCTGTCCATCTGCATCAATAGTGGCTACAAAACACAATTGAGAGAAAAGTGAGAGAGAAATAAATAACATAAACATTATCAATAATAATTCTGTGGATACTTTCCAATGCATCTCCCTAGATAGCCTTGTACTGCTCAACTTGAAACTCAGAATTTTTTTATCATAAACCAACATTTCCCTTTATGAAGAACTCACAACCAGATGCTGTAACAATTTTAGGGTTAGCTCTGGAGACTTTCAGAACCTGCCTGGATGCGATCCTGAGCAACCTGCTCTGGCTGTCCTTGCTTTAGCAGGGGTTTGAATTGGATAATCTCCAGAGTGCCTTTCCAAACCCTAACATCCTGTGGTCCTAACACACATATGACATGAACATATGTTCTAACCTAATATGAAGTCAACAGCAACTTTCTATTCCTTTGTATTTAATTTTTAAGAGTTTGGAGAAAAATATTTGACTTTATCCAGGATATGAGTTTTGGTATGGAATAAAAATCCGAAAGATACACAGCTGTAACCTGTTTCAAATATTGGCTTAGAACAGAAGAAAAAGTCATCTCTGGCTGAAAAGTTGTCAACCCACTGAGACTCACCCTAGCAAAAACTGTTATGGCTGAGTTAATCTGACACAGCTCCAGAGTGGAAATGTTGAAACCATCTTACCTAGAAGTACGGCAGCTTAACTAGCATGATTTATTTTAATATACATTTAACTACTTCTTGTGTTGGACTGTGCTGTAACTCCTTCCTGCTGTTCACCAAGGATTTTCAGCAAATAAAAATAATAAATAAGCCTGGCCTCGACATTGAACTTTTAGACTTCTATATTTTAAAACAGGGTTTACGCCTGTGAATAATCCACTGACTCAACAACATGATAGGAATGCAAAGTGTTATAAAATGAGGTTCAAAATGCTCAAGCACAAACTACTACAACTACCTGAAAGGAGGCTGGAGTGAGGTGTTGGTCTCTTCTAACAAGAAACTACTGATAGGATGAGAAGAAATAGGCTTAGGTTGTGCCAGGGGAGGTTTAGGTCAAACATGAGGAAAAATTTCTATCCTGAAAGAGGGGTGAAGCATTGGAAAAGGCTGTTCAGGAGGTGGTAGGGTCACCATCCCTGAAGGTGTTCAAGAAGCATGCAGATGCGGTGCTTCAGGATATAGTTTAGTGATCATGGTAGCAGGGTTATGGTTGGACTTGATGACCTTAAATGCTTTTTCCAACCTTAACGATTCTATAATTAAACCAAGACATTGCTACATACACAAGCATATATGAAAATCAGAGATCCCACTTGTGCAAAGCCTTGTCTTCTAAAATGAGCTTTCCCTTTAAAGAATTTGAATAACAATAACTAAGTTGCAGAAAATTCTTGAGTTGGTCTTTGAAGAAGCCCTTGCTACATAGTTTTGCTCAAGGGATTACTACAGTAACAGTGCACTCAAAAACAGAAATCCTCGATTCAAATGATATTTAGCTCTAAGATTTTACCCTGGCCTGAAGTAGAGGAAACAAGGTCTGCATCCTGAGCAACAGGTGATGGAGAATTCAGATGTTTGGATCTAGCTTTGGGGCTTTTCTGTCTGATATGAGGCTACACATGGAAAACAGAAATCCCTGCAGAACGTGCTGCTTCTAACATACACAAAATATAACACATGAAAAATCCCAAAGAGAAAAGTAATGAAGTGCTTTACACCTACTTGACCTGCAGGGTGCATATTCCACAGATTTTGATCCAGCAAGCAGGTAACAAGTTCCTACAGGCTCTCTCTCTTGTTTCGTTTCAGTTCTCCAGTGGTACAAGGGGGCACAGGCCTAAGGAAGAACACGAGACAGTGAGGAAACAAAGTCTTCTTCAAAATGCTCGGGGGCACAGCATACTACAATGGCATTCCAATTTTCCATAGAACAGTAACAGAACCAAATCTTGGGAGATGTGTCACGTGTTATTAGAAAAGATTTGTACTATCAGTACTGGGGCAGGAGTATCACCAGTTTGCATTTTCAGAAGTACCCTATTTATCACAAAAACTTCAGATACAATATTTTCTTAAAGCAAGAGCTAGAAAGAGTTCATCAAGACTTTATGATACTTTCTGACAATCTCATTCTACTACTTTCCTTAAAGCCAGAAAGAATACTACACCCCTTGTCTGCAAACAGCTAAGACAAAGCTTAACCAATACATTCCAAAGAGAAGTCACATTCAGACTTTGTTTAAATTCTGAGTTACCCAGATCTTTCACATCTTCTCCACCACAGTATCCCATTATTGAGACATCTGAAAGGCATTGAAAACCTACCAGAATCTTATCATTTTTTGATCTCACAGAAGCTCCAAACCACTGATGAGATTTAAATTCCAGTGGATCATCGGGAGCAAAATCTCTGTTGCCTAGAAAGAAATTAAAGAAAGAAAAATAGTTGCACAGGAAATTGTACACTAAGAACAAATAAACAAACAAAAAAAAGCTAAGTCATTGGTTTAAGTGAGTACAAAATTTAGCACAAAACAGTGACAGGGAATGTCATGCAAATAGGTTTTGAAAAAGATTCAGTATATGCAAAAAGAGATGGACAAACAAATATTTCTGCATTAGTACAAAACTGATTTGTTGTAGGAGAGCAAAGTTTATAGCATCCTTGACAGCAAGACAGTAAATGGCTCATATTTCAGATACTTGACTTTCACGTCAGATTACAGCACCACTCAAGAATCAGTGCCAAAGCCAAGCTAGGACCAGTGCTTCTGGAAGAAACACTGCCCTGGTTAAATTATGTGAGCTTGGGCTACAATCAAGACAGAAATTCTTCTACTTTTTTACCAAGTATTACCATCTGTATTCTGAATGTCACTGGAGTCACAGAATTCTGCAACCTGCATGCTGACGAGCTAGTCAAGTGAAAGAGCATTTAGGAACAGGAATAACGGAGAGTTTTCCATACAGAACAGTAATGATAATCTGCACTGGTGTCTGCATGTCAACTGTTCAGTGACACAGGCTGCGAGAAGCAACCTACAAGCATTGTTTCTTCAATTGCAAATGTTAAAATCTCTGAATTATCCAGTGTCTCTTAGGAACTTTCCTTGGAATAATGAGGGAGACTTTGCCAGCCTAACGAGAAAGTAGATGTAACACCCTGGAAGACAGCTTTCAAAAGTCACCTAACTTGCTGGCTTCCAGTGCTAATGCTAAAGGAGTCAGTATGGTCAACTTCCATACCTCCCTGCCACAGACTGCTGGGGCAATCCTCAAACCCCACCCCACTATGAATCACAGACCTGTGGCCACTTGAATCAACACTTACCTGCTTGTCTTACACCTTGTAAAGAATTGTTTTGTCTTGAGAAACTGTGTTACTTCCCTTAGGAAAATCCCATGAGAAGGATGACAAAAGCTGTTCTTATCTGCAGAGTCAGCCAAAGCAACTACCTGGGCAATTTCTGTCTTAGATTAGAGAGCTATAAAGAAATCAAAGCCAACTCCACAGTGTCAAAGAGAACTATTGTAGTTTTCTTCTAATTTCATCAAAGCTAAAAGTCCCCACTTCCTTCTGTCACTCCCTCCTCCACTCTCTCAATGAACCGGTACTTGATAAGGAGCATATATGCACAGATTTCTGTATGCTACAAGGTTTACACTGTTACCCTTGCACAGAGAGAAATGTAGTTGAAGACCTCCAAGTCACCTTCTGATGGTACAGAACACTAACACAGGTCAACATGTTGTCTGAGTAACCAACTGTCTCTTGCACACTCCAAAAACCCCTGGTTTATCATTGTGCTTGTTTGAGGCTAACTGCAATACTTTAATGAGAGAAATTAGATCACTGGCTGTGAAAAGAACGCAACAGTGATGTCTGTTTCACTCATTAGTTTTGCTTAGGCGTATAAAAAACAGAACACAAAGATAAAGTCAGTCTGTGGCAGTCTGCCTGTGGTATTAACTCCTCTGCCTAGATCTGCATAGCTCAAACTAATCAATCTTTTTCTAACACCTCTTGCCACCCTTTTCCAGCTCACCCTGCACATAAGAGCGATCCCAGGATAAGGGAGAGGACTTGGAAACAAGGAAGAAGGAGGGGAGTGGGTTTTGAAAGCCCATGTAAGCACGTAATCATGCAAAGCTATAAATACAGTTTCATTCATTAACTTTCAGATGACATAGTTTAGTCTGGGTGAATTCCTAACCTTGGGGGAGGGTGGGTAATTCCCAAACCAGCACAGTCATCATCAGCTTTGACTTACTCCACCCAAAACCAGTTCTGCTCAAAGGATGAATTTGCGTGGCTCGAGTTAGGTTCAGATGAAGGCTCCACAAAGAGAGGCAGCAGTTCATGTTTGCTCCTGTCTGTGCGTTCCTCCTGACTGTCTCTTTCCTTGGCACTACCACCTTTGGTTACGTAGTCACATCAGGAACAAATTAAGTATGAACCTTATTTAAAAAAAACAAACAAACAAACATTCAACTGGATCGGAGACCAGCCCAGCTGACTGCATGTGAAGGGAAGTAGTGCTGACCTTCTGAGAAGACACAAACATATGGCTGCAGAACTACATCCCTTTTGGCAGCATCAGGGACTTAAAATTGGTTCACTCTGCTAGTACCCACACCCAAAGTTACACAGCCCAGAAAAACAGACTTGGTTTCTACCCTCTATTTGTGTAGCTACTCTCCAATACGAAGAAATCTCTCAGCTTTCCTTACCAAATAAAGGCTTAAATATAGAAGTAAAGAACAGTTATAAGATGGCATCCTGCACCTTTCTCTGCTGTTGGATACTAACATCTAGCGACAGGACTAGGGGAAATGGATCCAAGCTAGAGGAGAGTAGATTTAGATTAGACATTAGGAAGAAGTTCTTCACCAAACACTCAAGCAGGTTGCCCAGGGAGAAAGAAGCTGGTAGAAGCCCCATCCCTGGAAGTTTTAAGGCCAGGTCGGATGAGGCTCTGGGCAACCTTATCTACTGGAAAGCGTCCCTGCCCCTGACACTGGGGTTTGAACTACATGATCCTTGAGGTCCTTTCCAATCCTGACAATTCTGTATCTATGACTAAACTGAGAGGCAGTGTAGCAATTTTATAGTGTAAAGCAGAGTCGTGTTGTGCTAGCTACTCTAAAAGCACCTAGACTTCAAACTCTCCATGTAAGTTTAAAAGAGTAAGCAGGAAGTAGAAAGAACAGTCATGTTGCAACAGCAGGAAAGCAGCCAGAGTGGTCAGCAATCTCATTTTATCACAGGGTTAAGGAAATGAGCTCCTTTGGGTTTTGGCTGAATGCATCAGCTGAGACAGCACAAAGCAATAAAACAAGACAGAGCACCCATCGCTGGTGCTATGTGCCTACAGTCCATGGTGACTGCACTGTGGAAGAGGGGAAACCAGTAGTTTAACCAACAGATGCTGCCAAAACAGCCCTTCTCTGCTTTTGCCCTGGGCATTCTTGCGCTGCAAGCACTGCTTCCTCCCCTCAAAGAAGAATTAATGTCCAGGACAGCAGCAATAAAAAAGTCTTCCTCAAGTTTAAGGGAATAAAATTGTATCCACAATAATGAAAAAGGGCTGGTTCAGCAACAAATTGAGGATAACTTTAGAAACCTGTCTTTGACTTTTAACAGGTAAACATCTAGGCGTTAAGATATAGTCAAAAGCTGGCATGTAAAACCCCCCAAATCTCCCAATCAGAAAGCAAATGAATGCGACCCCAGGTTAAGTTCCAAATGTAATTTATTAATATTCCAAAAGTAGTTCAGTAATTTCCAAAGGTGACGACTTCAGAAGTTGTCATAATTTCTGAAGGCTTAAATAATAAATTAGAAATGCTTATCCTTAAAAAAGCCCCACCACCTACTAAAACAAGTCCCAGGAAAAGTCTGGCTAAATAAATCTCAGTGTACATTACTATAGCAAAAATATTTTATAAACATAAATATTTTATAAACACAGTGAAATTGTGTAACATCACTGCAGCTGCACATGAATGTAAACCACAATCTGCCACGAGGTTAATCATGCATACAAAGCTTCTGGAGACTCTCTAATTAGGGAGTCTTGAGAATAACAGAATCACAGAGACATTCAGGTTTGAAAAGCCCTTCAGGATCACCAGGTCCAACAAAGAACCCTACTCTACAAGGTTCACCCTAAACCATATCTCCAAGCATCACATTCAAATAACTTAAACACATCCAGGGTTGGTGACTACACCACCTCCCCGGGCAGCCCATTCCAATGCCTGACAACTCTTGCTGGGGGAAATTGTTTCCTAATGTCCAATCTAAACCTACCCCTCAGCCTCCTCTTTTTCACACTAACCACCCCCAGCTCCCTCAGTCACTCCTCATAATATTTATTCTCCAGGCCCTTCCCCAGCTTTGTTGTCCATCTCTGCATTTGCTCCAGAAGAGGAGCAGATGCTGTTCAGCATGCAACTGGCTGTACCAACGCAAAGTGCATTTAAGACATAAAGGCTAAGAGCCCTGGGGCTTGGAGAGGAGAACACTGAGAGAGGTCTATAAATATCTCAGGGCTGGGGGTCAGGAAGGACGGGACAGGAACAGCCTCTGCTTGCCACTTGCACCCTGGGACAGCACAAGGAGCAATGGATGTAAGCTGCAGCACACAAAGTTCCACCTCAACATGGGGAAGAACTTCTTGACTGTAAGTGTCCCAGAGCACTGGCATAGGCTACCCAGAGAGGCTGTGGAGCCTCCTTCTCTGGAACTTTTCCAACCCTGTCTGGATGTGTTCCTGTGTGACCTGCACTAGAATTTCTGGTCCTGCTCTGGCAGGAGAGTTGGATTCAATGATGTCCAGAGGTACCTTCCAATCTCTAACAGATGTGATCCTGTGATTGATGAGAAGCTCACCATGAGCTGGCAGTGAACTCACACAGCCCAGAAGGCAAACCATATCCCGGGCTGCATCAAGAGCAATGTGGTCAGCATGTCAAGAGAGGTGATTCTGTACCTTTTGAGACCCCCATCTTGACTATTGCAACCAGTTCTGGTATCCCCATCATAAAAAAGGCATAGAACTGTTGGAATGAGTCCAGCAGAGGGCTACAAGGATGATTGAAGGGCTAGAGAACCTCTGCTGAAGTTTTTCAGCCTGGAGATGAGGTTTTTCAGCCTGGAGCTGAAGGAAAGTAGATTTAGACTAAATTTTATGAAGAAGTTCCTCAGTAGGAGGGTAGTGATACTTTGGAACAGGCTGCCAAGAGTGGCTGTGGACGTCCCCTCCATGGAGGTGTTCAAGGCCAGGTTGGATGAGGCTTTGAGCAACCAAGTCTATCTGCCCATAGCAGCAGGGTTAGTGTAGATGATGTCTGAGGTCCTTTCCTGCCTAAGCCATTTTATGTTTTTTTCAGTAAAAAAAATGGGAAACCACAACTAGACCAAAAAAACACCTTTAGTCATTCAAGGTTCCCCAAGTAAACAGATTATTAGCCTTTCCCTTAGGTCCAGAAGCAAAACTAATGTTCTCAGAAAATCTGGAAAACACCCTGTCATCAAAAATTCCCTTGCTTTAAGTGAGAAACCATTTGGGTTTCTCTTCCTCACTGGAAAAAATAAACATAAAGAACACTTAGAAATGAAGCAAATCAGAGTTAGCTAAGGTTTTAGCTAAATAAAAGTAGATTTGTTACAGGATGATACAGGACTGACTTCAGCATTTCTGTGTTTTGGCACAAAGAAAGAACTCAACATTATTATCACTGGATCATGGTATAATTTTTCAGTGGTAGTTAAAAAAAACAAACCTTAGAATCATAGAATTGTCAGGGCTGAAACAGACCTCAAAGATAGTCTAGCACCAACCCCCCTACCATGGGCAGGGACACCTCACACTAGATCAGGTTGCTCAGAGCCACATCCAGCCTGGCTTTAAACACTTCCAGGAATGGGGCTTCCACCACCTCCCTTGGTAACCTGTTCCATTATCTCACTACCCTGATGGTTAAGAACTTCTTCCTAACATCCAGTCTAAACCACAGAATAAAGAAGGGACCTCCAGAGATCGAGTCCAACCTCCTTGCAAAGGCAGGATTCTCTATGATAGTTCACACAGGAATGCATCCAGGTGGGTTTTGAAAGTCTCCAGAGAAGGAGACTTCACAGCCTCTCTGGTTTTGCTCTATTCCCCCTAATCCTGTTACTATCTGACCTTCTAAAAAGTCCCTCAGCAGCTTTCTTGTAGCTCCCTTCAGATACTGGAAGGCCACAACAAGGTCTCCTTGGAGCCTGAACAGCCCCAACTCTCAGTCTGTCCCCATAGGAGAGGTACTCCAGCCCTTTGATCATTCTCATGGCCCTTCTCTGGACACATTCCAGCATGTCTAAACCTTCCCCCACACAAAGAATCATAGAATCAACCAGGTTGGGAGAGACCTCCAAGATCATCCAGTCCAACCTATCCCCTAGCCCTAACCAGTCAACTAGAACATGGCACTAAGTGCCTCACCCAGTCTTTTCTTGAACACCTCCAGGGACAGTGCCTCCACCACCTCCCTGGGCAGCCCATTCCAATGCCAATCACTCTCTCTGACAACAACTTCCTCCTAACATCCAGCCTATACTTCCCCCAGCACAACTTGAGACTGTGTCCCCTTGTTCTGTTGCTGGTTGCCTGGGAGAAGAGGCCAACCCCCACCTGGCTACAATGTCCCTTCAGGTAGTTGTAGACAGCAATGAGGTCACCCCTGAGCCTCCTCTTCTCCAGGCTAAACAACCTCAGCTCCCTCAGCCTCTCCTCATAGGCTTTGTGTCCCAGACCCCTCACTAGCTTTGTTGCCCTTCTCTGGACATGTTCCAGCACCTCATCATCTCTCTTGAATTGTGTGGCCCAGAACTGGACACAGTACTCAAGGTGTGGCCTGACCAGTGCTGAGTACAGGGGCAGAATAACCTCCCTTTTCCTACTGGCCACACTGTTCCTGATGCAGACCAGGATGCCATTGGCTCTCTTGGCCACCTGGGCACACTGCTGGCTCATCTTCAGCCTACTATCTATCAGTACTCCCACCACGGCATCAAGTGCCTCTATTAAACAAAGCAAACAACAATACAAGCAGGGCTTAAACATAGAGGGATTTATAAAATCAGGCCAACATTTTGCTGTGCTATAGGCAGCCTGTAACAATTTTCATAGCCACTGCTGGGTTTCTCTAAATTCTCAGAAATGCCTTTAAATCAGTGCTGTCCATTTTAAACAGGCACTCCAACAGATGCATCCAGGCAATACATACTCTGTTCTGACTGGAGTTATTGAAGAAAACATAGTTTTTATACAGTACTGTTTGCCAGGATAAAGTGCAGGCACCGCAGGGACTTGGACTTGATGGGTCATTAATTCCAGGATTATGTCATTTGCCCATAGGGTATTACTTCCTATCTGTAAAAAGCAGCTTATGCCATGTTTTTTCCTTTACTCCGTCTCACTACTGCAGACATCACATGGTGATTTTCACTTAACTCTTTCACTGGGGAAAAAAAGGCTGAGGTGTCAAGTAAGCAGTGCCTTGTCTGGCAAAGTACTTTGCAGATGGGGTGGTCAAGGCTTTAAAATTTTAAACATTCACTACACAGGTGTGCTGCTGCTGGACCAACAGAACATCACCACTTCACTGTTTACAGTGCCACATGGTATTTAAGCTTATAAATGGAAATTAGAGAGGGAAAGATGAGTAGAACTCCCAGTAGAAACTGCAGAAAAAAGGGGGGAAAACCAGTCCAAGTTACCTTACAAGTATAATAAAAAGATGAAAAGTTCTTCCAGTGCTGAGTTTCTTTCAGCTATCATCTTTGGAGAAATGGCACCTTCTTTTTCCAAAGTAAACTGGCTAAACTAAGGCAATGTGGTCTGTATGATCATGTAGTGAGGTGAATTGGGAACTGGACAAAGAGAAGAAGCCAGAGAGTTGTGGTCAATGGGATGGAGGTCTGTAACTAGTGGAGTCCTACAGGGGCCAGTACTGAGACCAGTTCTGTTCAATATATTCATCAATGACCTGGATGAGGGCACAGAATGCATTGTCAACAAGTTTGCTGCTGACACCTAAAGGTTGTGCTGCCATTCAGTGAGACCTGGACAGGCTGGAGGGCTGGGCAGGGAGAAACGTGATGAAATTCAACAAGGGCGAGTGTAGAGTCTTGCACTTGGGGAAGAGCAATCCCAGGGACCACTACAGGTAGGGGACTGGCCTGTTGGAAGGCAGCAAAGGGGAAAAGGATCTGGAGGTCCTAGTTGAAGGGAGGTTGACCACAAGCCAGCAATGTGCTCTGGTGGCCAGGAAGGGCAACACCATCCTGGTCTGTATTAAAAGGGCTGTGCCTAGTAGGTCAAGAGGGATTCTCCTGCCCTTCTACTGTGCTCACATCTGGAGTACTGTGTCCATTTCTGGGCCTCCCAGTTCACAAAGGACATAGAACTGCTTAAGAGTCCAGCGCAGAGCCACAAAGATGATGAAAGGGAATGGAACATCTCTCTTATGAGCAGAAACAGAGGGAGCTGGGGCTCTGCTGCTTGGAGAAGATGGACAGATGACCTCATCAATGTTGATAGATATGTAAAGAGTGAGTGCCAGGAGGACGGAGCCAGGCTTTGCTCGGTGATGCCCAATGACAGGACAAGGAGCAATGGGTGGAAGCTGAGGCACAAGAAGCTTCATGGAAACACGAGGAGAAATTTTTTTCCCCTGTGAGGGTGACAGAACACTGGAACAGGCTGCCACGGGGGATTGTGGAGTCTCCCTCTCTAGAGATACTCAAAACTCAACTGGATGCATTCCTGTGTGATCTAGCATAGGTGATCCTGCTCTGGCAGGGGGGTTGTATTTGAAGAGCCCCTGACACTCTGTGATATGTTCCCAGTTACAGTGACAATGATGTTACCACACCACGACTGCAGTCGAGGTATAACTTGTAAGCTGCCTGCTTGCACAGCAATGAGAGAACTGAACTAAAACATTTGCTCTGATCTTTAGTGCCAGACTTGACGGAGATAATCACAAATTCAGGCAGTGAACTGATGAAGCCTGGTTCAGTGTCAGCATACTGTGAACATTTAGGAAGTTGCAAAATTTAAATAGTCACCCAATTTGCAGAATTTTCATTAAAATAAATGTCTTTGTAACTATGTCAAAGTAAGTGATGTTGACTCTCCTAGGTAAATTTCAAGCAGCTAGCTAAAAGAAAGACAAACTTTGCTGTTTTCCATTTGTCTTCCACCCAAAATCTGAGTGATTCCAACCTTTGTTAGCGAGGCAAGCGCCAACAAGTACAAGCTTATCTTGACTTGAAATTCCCCATGCTGTGAGGCAGCTGATGGTTTAGCAACCTTGGTTTAGCCACAGTGTTTAGTTAATGACTCAGTGAGAGGGGCATACAGAGCTTCCTACTATTCCACTTCATACCTACAAATCCTGCTTTTTTGCCTGGATGGTGCTGGAACAAAAGCATTTGTTCCTTTGGCCCAACAAAAGAATGATGTTTGGTTATTTTTTTCCAACCCATCATACCGTTGAGATCCAGCTACACACACGCACACACAGTGCCAACAGTATCCATGCAGGAGCCTACCTAATCACAGAAGCATGAGCAATTTTCCACTGTCAGCTATAGCAAGATCTGGAGGAGGTCTGATACATTCTGCCGTCCTCATCTGTGTTCAGAGCCCAGGGCAGGCTTCAGTTACACCCACAGTGATAAGGATAATAACCAAACTCCAAGGGGACTGAAGTAAGGATGGATCTAGTGAAAGAAAAATTAATCCCTTCTGCTGCAGCTCTAGATGCACCGCTTTACTGCTAACTAAATCCATACCCTTTGAGATGCAATCCCCATGCAGACTGCATCCCAACATCAATGAAACAGCTACCTAAAAATAAACCAGCACTTTGCCAACACATGCTATTCTCACTAAATACCAACCTATCCCACACCTCCTTATCTGTCTCCTTGTTCCATAAATGGAAGAGATTGAGCTATGAGCAACTGACTCATTTGGGCGAGTGATCAAAGCCTCCAAAAGGCAAATAGTCTCATGACACCCACTCCAGCCACAGCTTCCCAACATCAGCACATCTTATGCTGTGCAGTGCTACAGCATGAAGATGCACAAGGCAGTTAAAATAACCACTTCAAATGAAATAGGTCACAGGTGTAAATAACAATGCCAAACTGGTGGTTAAAGCTTCCATACCAAAGACTCTTATTATCTAAAATCACCCACTTGGAGATAGAAAAAAATATGTGCAAGCATACGGAGCAATCAGGAGAGCATTTTTGTAAGCATTTTCCTTTTCAGAATCTTCTTTCTGCTTTTAGAACAGATCAAAATAACCAGTCTCAAAAGAATTTAATCCAAAAACATTTCACAACAAATCATTGCTCTAAAATTACTGTGGCATGTCAAAACACATGGGAAAGGGTAAAGAGAATGGACAGTACAAGTGTCAAAGTGATACGGCTTCATGCATCTGGAGACTACACTAAATTCTTTTTCCAAAGCAATCAAAACACCACACAGAGCTGAAAACATTTGAGATGCTGTTAGTTTCTAGTATTCATCAGCTTCTGTATGTTTCCCCAGTCATGAATTCTGAGATCTGATAGATATGAAAGTAGCATGGAAAGCTTTTAGCAGAAGGGATGACAACATAGCAGAACATCAATCCCTGACGCTACATGTCTGTGAAGAGCAAAACAATTCATTGTCTGAGAAAGCAGATCTTTCTCTGCTGAAAATGAAATTCTGCTCAAGAAATCTGCAGTTCATCAGCAGAGAAAGTTTAAGTTGGTTTCTGAGCATATTTTCCTTTGTAACAGTTCACAGAGCTGTCTGTGTTGCACCAAATGATTCCAAAGGCAGGAGCTCCTGAAACAAGTCTCAGAACTGCCCTTTTTAATGCTGACAAAGAGCTGCATTTTCAGGCATCCTGTGCTGGAGCAGATAGAGGCTTTCTCAAAGTTTTCCTTAAAGAATTGTCAGGTTTTTGCAAGAATAACTTTATCATCACAAACCCTCCTCTTTCATCTTTATGAAGATTCATAGGAACACGAAGAAATGCTCTTTCCACCAACCCACTTCCCACTGATCTTGACTGATGAAGAGCCAGGACCCCATAGATGAAAAGTAAAAGAATACAATTATGCAGATTGCTTCCTTTTGGAAAACAAGCACACAGGAAACTCATTTGTTTTACATTAATTTGCTACATATTGTTCTCATGTACAGCCTGATTAACTCCAATTGGCTACAAGGGTCTCTAAAGATTTTTTTGCTGGTCAGAATGACAATAAAATATCATTTTAGAGTGATTCTGGTCTCAAATTCCATAGCTAAGTAATGGAGGTATTTATCTAAGTGTCAGACAATTAGCTAAGGGTACCCACTCTACTGTTCCAGGTATGCAAGCTGTATAACGTATAAAGAAAAACATATAGATGACTTGTTCTGCTAATAAACACATTTGACCACCCACACCACTCATTGGTTTTGTTTTCTGGCTCAGTGGGCTTTTGAGCCTTCCCCTGCAAAATAAAACCAGTAATTTTAAAAACACAGAAAAAAATAACTGAACCATCATACAAACTAAGACTAACATGAACTTTTTCAAGAACCTTTTTCCTGAGCAAGACTATAGAAACACTTTCAGCAATATGCAAGCTTTGCTGTGGTAGTCCACAAAAGGGTGTGGAAGGAGAAAAGAGGAGGCAGATGTGCCTTTAAAAAAGGCACTTTTGTCTCAAAATTTATCAGAAACAGGAAAAGAACTGCTATATTAACTGCATTCCTTTTACAGTTTACCCACAAGATATATGTTTTTCCTGGAAAAAGCTGCTAAGTAGCTGGCAGATGAAGCCAACTGCTAAGCTTTCCAAGACAGGAACCACCTCTCCAGTCAGTGTTGAACAAAGAGCAGTATCAGGGCTCAGCAAGGTGCACGAGCAGTTTGCTCACCATTTCTTTCCCAGAATATGCCCCTATTGCTACAGATTAAAACAACAATAAGAAACTAAACTTCCAGTCACTAAACTATCTGGAGTGGAGAAGGGTTAAGAATGAAGACAAATATTTTCCCACCCTTGTGGGTTTTGGTCATTTGAATGTGCAACATAAAACACCTTGCACAGGAAAAGATTTACTGATATTGTTTATGCTTGGGACAATTTCCAGGACTACAGTATCTTGAGAAAGTGAATTTCTCCTGCTTCTTTTCCTGGAGAAATGCAGTCTCCTACACATTCCAAAACTGTGACAGTTAATTGACACAGAAAGGAGGAAAAAATCCCAAGTATTTTATATAATGCAACTGAAATTGTGGCAGTGCTGTGGCAACTGCAGCAAGAAGTCAAGATAGACAGGAGCACAAGTACTAAAAACTTTGGTTCTGTGACAGTGGCAAATTTAGCTTCTGAATTAACAAAGCAAACAGGAATAAGGAACTTTTTTATCAGATCTAATTCCATCCAGATTTGCAGGATAACCCCTTAGAGTAAGAGACACAAGCAATAGTGTGTGTGTGAGTGTCAGCAAAAGCTGCATGCAAATGAACTTGCTCTGGTGGTTGGGTCCTTTTTCAACTTTAACCTTTACGTGCTCCTAAAAGCCAAAAACCAGCCTGAAAGACACTCAAAAACCTTTCCAAGTAAGTTTCCTCTAAATTCTGGCCACACATGCACAAACACGTGCAGAACATTGCTCTTTGCACCCCTGAATCCAAGGGTGGTTTCTTCCACATGCATTTGTTAGGCAGTTCTCATATAGTCATAACTAAGTTAAATCAAAGCCAACTGATGTCAATGCTAAATGGCTCCAAAGCCAAACAGTGGAGCATCTTTACACTTGGGAAGTGTTAATGTGTGATATAAATATTTTGCCTTCCAGAGTCACCATGTATACCAGAACATCAAAAGCAGCTAGCATGATATGCACTGAAACATACGCAGAAGGGCAGAACCCCCTTCTCCTCTGCAAATAGACTGCCCTTTGAAATGAGAATATATGCTGGAGAGCAACAGTGAGAGAACACTCTCTGTTCTGGTCAACAGGTTAAAAATTGTCATTAAAACCCTTTAATAAGGGGTTTTGAGTTACAGGCTGGTTGGGAGGGCATGCAAGGGAGAGGAATACATCTATTTTCAGTATGAAAGCTATGCAAGTTCCACCAGTGGACTCCTACTGCCCAGCTCCCCTCCTGAAGGAGCTGAGCTGTCATGCACAGGAAGAAACAAACCAGTAAGTTTGGTACTATCAGAAACTCTAAGCTTCACAAGTTATCACTTTCCTCCAGAGAAGCTGGGGTGAGGGTAAATGCAAGTAACAAGCAACGCTGCAATAAAGCAAGGTCTTGAGCAACATCACAGATCACCATAAAGCAGCTCAGTACCTTCTCTCATGGCCTACCTAATAGCTGTTGCATTTGTCTCATATAAATGACCACACTTTTGTGCCAATGCAGTATTTAAGCCAAAAGCAAGTGTTGGAAAATAAAACCCAACTCCGTATGTAGTCATTGCTGTGCAGCTGAGCTCAGTGTGGCCTTTGTATAGTGAGGAAAAGAACCCATAAAGCCTGAACAAAACCAAAACTAAAAATGCTTAATAAGAAAAAATAGTAACAGAGAGGGAACAAAACCTCTTGCTTCCTGGATGTCTGTAAAACTCTCCTCACAGCTATTTGTGATACAGCCACAAGAGGAGCAGAAAAACACAGCCCCACACACTCAGAACAAGACTTGTCTTCCCTCCATTCCCTTGCTACATTGGCAGCCCAGAAACACAGCCTCTTCTTTGCTCTCAGATTCTGAGCCTTGGCCTGGTCCAGGACCTGCCAGCTATGCTGCATGACACAAGGAAGCAGGAGAAAGGAATAGGAGTCTGTCTTATAGGAGTTACAATTTTGCAGCTCCACACAGGGAGTTTGGCACCCACAGGTAAAGAGAAAAAACACAAGCACTAGTGTTCTCATGATTGCCACAGGTCAGATTTGTCACTAGCTGTAAACAATCAGAAAAGAACTCTGAAGAAACCCATCTAATTAACTATGTAGAACCTGTGCTACTTTGCCTATGAACAAAACAGCTAAATAATCTAGGAGGGAAAAAATAATAATCTGCCTTGTATTGCAAGGCTAAGCAGTACCTCTAGAATTACAAATCACATGGCACAAGTCTTGAGGTAGTGATCTAAGAACCTGAAATCTTGCAGAGGTTCTGTTTAGCCATCTACACAACACATTTTCTCATCAGCACCACCAATGAGCACTCAAATCTTCTGCTCCCTATACCCTGCCAAGGAAAGCACAGGTCTCCCCTGACCCCTGTTAACCTTATGAGGTAGGTAGGATCAGGAAGAAGGGGGAGTTTACACTGTACTGGCAGTAAGGCATTGTTATAACAACATATGGCATCAAACATTGTATTATGCATGAAGAAAAAGACATTTTATATTGTCTCAGTGCATTTATTATTTTATTATGCTGCAGTACAATGTCCCTTTTCACCCAGAGAATAATTGACAAATGCATTACTTCCCAATTCATTGCCACAAAGCTGGAATGAGTTAAAATGCGCCTGAAAGAAATCCTCTTAAGCCATCAGGTCCTACTAGTTTTACTGTTGCATTTCAAGTGATTAATGTGCCCAGTACTTAAAGGCAAATGATAAGCAAAACAGTGTTTGTTTTCCCAGTTACATATACCTTGAGCACAGGCATGCAGCAACACAGCATGGACCCTATTCTGCCTGGCGTATGTAAAAGCTTCACACAAATGGGCACCATATAAATGGATACATACACTGCAATTCCCACTGCAGGACACACCTAGAACCTCCCCAGGGTGGATCATCTTTCCCTATCAGAAGTGTTTTGATTATTTTATAAGTAGCAATCATTAATTAGGGGCAACTAGAATCTTTTGAACCAAACAAACACCGCATTTGTGTTCTAGTTAGCAACGAGTCTGAAGCAAAATAAAAAAAAAATAATTAGAATTAAAACCAGTTTTTGCTGTCATGCACTGCTGCAGACACTTTTAAGCTTAATAGATATCTTAAGTAATCTGGCAGAAAAGTTCCTGCTGAGCAAAGTAGAGTCTGATGACAAACTCAGGTTGTGTGCCAGAGCCAGAGTATCAGGGGTTGGAAAGGACCTTGAAAGATCATCTAGTCCAAGCCCCCTGCCAGATCACAGGATGTCAGAGGTTGGAAAAGACCCAAAGAGATCAAGTCCAACTCCCCTGCCAGAGGAAGACCACACAGTCTAGCTCAGGTCACACAGGAACACATCCAGACAGGCCTTGAAAGTCTCCAGAAAAGGAGACTCCACAACCTCTGGGAAGCCTGTTCCAGTGCTCTGTGATCCTTGCAGTGAAGAAGTTACCCCTTACATAGATGTGGAACCTCCCATGCTGCAGCTTCCATCTATTGCTCCTTGTCCTAACCCAGGGAGCAAGTGAGCAGAGCCTGTTCCCCCTCTCCTGAGACCCCCAGCCCTCAGATATTTATAAACATTTATTAAATCCCCTCTCAGTCTTCTCTTTTCCAGATTAAACAGCCCCAGGTCCTTCAGCCTCTCCTCATCAGGCAGCACTCCAGTCCCCTAATTATCCTCGCAGCCCTCTGCTGGACCTTCTCCAGCAGATCCCTCCCTTAAACTGGAGAGCCCAAAAATGAATGCAGTACTGAAGACAAAGTCTCACCAGGGCAGAGTAGAGGGGGACACGAAGTGTGCACCATTAAATACTTTGTGGGTTGTTTTGTTGTTTGTTTGGTTTTTTTTTTTCACACCAGAGAGCTGCCAACACAATGTTTTTCAGAAAAACAAATGGAGATTGATTGCAGAAATCTGGACTCCAGCATTTTGTGGTATGCCTTGACAATAGAAGAAATTCTCCACTGTACCACATGTGACATGCAAAAGCTGCATAAATCTAATAGCCTTTAGACTGCCAAGTCCAAATACCAGCAGAGGCAAGAATGAATTATAAGCAAATAGACTACAAAGGCACAGGTGCTTCCTTTCACCTGCCACATGGATCTTGCTAATCAACTCCCATGACACGGAAAGGTTTTTCCACTGCCCTGAAACATGCTGTGGAAAACAGGATTCAGCACCAAATGGCTGAAGCAGGAAAGCACATGCAGGGCACTCTCATACGACCTGCCACAGCCTGTGGAAATCACTGTGTGTACTAGAGCATGAAGGCTGAGGGCAGCGCTTCACGTCAGCATTGCTGCTGCTCAGATTTAGCATACTTCAGAAATGGGTAATGCCTCTGACCTGAGGCACCCTGAGTGCTGCCCTCATAAGCGTTCACAAATACTATGAAGCTACATCCGAGGGGAAGAGCAAAAAAACAAACCAAAAGAAAATAACCCGCAGCCAAAACCAAACCAATCAACCAAAAAAGGCATTTTTAATTCATTCTGAAGATTATCATCCCTTTTCCAGGTTCAATTTCTGATTATTTCTACCTATTCCATCTTTGCTGATATTAAAAAGTATCTTGCCTCCCATGCCAAGTTCTTAACAGGCAATAAACTCCTTGGAGGTTTATTGAGAATTAGAATATTAAATGTTTCAGGATTGCTGAGTAGAGGAGACATAATAAATAGGTGAAAATAAAATAAAGACTAATGTATGATCAATGCAGGCTTTCAAGCACATACCAATGACAACAGAAATCTGAAAGACAGAACACAGGGGAAAAAAATTAAAAACAACAGAAAAGCAGATCCTGATTAGCTATGAGTCTGAACCCAGCTGCATTCACATCAACCAAGAATCAGAATCCCTTCTGCTCTCACAGACACAAATTAGAGTACAGACCTCATCTCCCCTTGCAGCAAGTTACCTGTGGAGTCAAATGCAATCGGCTGGCAGTTTCTGTTTGAATTCCAGCTACATTTTAGCACCTGTCCTCCTTCTACGATGTTGTGCTGAGTTGTGTTTGCTTTTGGAGCTCCCACCAGAAGAGATACCCTGCAGAAAAAAAGAAGAAATAAGACAGAGGTTTTTACAACTGAGGTACAGGTGTTACTTTATGACATCAGAAGAGTTAGCGAAGCAAAAGTCTCACCTACTCAAATCTAAATCTGACTAGAACTGCTTTGACTTTCGAAGAAAGTTAGGTTTTGGGTCCTTCTTTCCTGCAAGCAAAAGCAGGCAACCCCCCACACCATTTGCCACAAAGAAAAGAGAAAACTAAATCATTCTGTCCTACTAAAAACTGTATTTAGAATGAGACAAACATCTTTTACATTTTCCTTTTTTCATTCAAAACCACACATGTACTCAGCGGAAGAGGAAACCCTGTACTTCTGCAATTGAAGAAAGTCAGCAGCTGGCAGAATTTCTGGTTAATTTTGTAAGCAAGAGCAATTCAGGGAAGTGGGTCAAAAATGGAAACAATACATAAACAAAGCATTAGTGCCCCTAAGCTCAGGATGTACTAAGTGGTGAGTCAGCCCAGTTATTTGAGTCAGCAGATGCTCTTTTAAAAGAATCTCCAAGTACCCAAATGCTGTCAAACGTGGGGTTTACATTAATGAATCTTTACTGAAATTCAGTGTACAATAAGCACTTTCTTATTAAGATCTGTTGTGCTTTTATAGATTTCTGATTGTAAGGACATGTTGAGTGAAGTCTCAACAGGAACTGCTATGAGATTATGTCCATGAGGTGGTAAAATTCAGATGCTACAAAGTAAGAAATAGGATGAATAAGAAGCCAGATCCACCAAGGATCTTAGCATCTTCCAACGAGGTTTGAAGACTGGTTGGAGCAAACGGCTATGGTAGGTAAATCAAGAGTCAAACTTGCTCTGCTTTTCACAGCCATCTCCCAGACTTTGCTGTAGTCCAGAGATAAGTTTATATTTCTTAACATATAGCACCTCATGAAAGTTCAATTCATGTGAACACCAATGTAAGCTACAAGTTTTCAGCCTGTGTGAGTTTTTGGAACCTTAAAAATGTCCTGGTGTGGACCTTGACAGAAAACTCAGGGTAGTTGAAGATCCATTTGCTTTCCTTAGCTGCCTTTCACAGACTCTCTAGATTCCCAAATCAAAAATTTCAAATGCTGCCATCTACTAAAAAATGTTCTCTCCAGTCGTTAACACAAATGCTTAAAAATAAACATCATAATGCCAAGTAAGAAAACACATTAATTGTATAATTGCAATCCATTAAATAAGCAGTAACTTTCCTCCCACTTTGCTCTTTTATCACTAGCTCTTGAGAAGCCTCCTAAATGATATACTTGTTACCAAAAAAAACCCCAAATCATTCCCATTCTAATCATACATTTGAAATCTTTCCTAAGATCAGCTTTGTGATGAAGTTCACTACCAAGATTACTAACTAAGGAATCATTCTGAAGTGCTGTAATCTCTTTCCCCAAAGGGTAAAAAAATGTATTTTCATAATTGTAGACTAAAATAAGCAGATTTTGTCATGGGTCTTTAATAATAGCATACAGGTTACTAAAACAGAAGTCTCTAGTCCACATACTTTGGAAGAGGAGGAATAAAGGGAAAATCAGCATTTTTATAGGAGTACACCAGCTGTGCTTTGATACTGCCCATCTCCTAGGTGATGCAACCACTTGACCCAAAACTGAGCCACGGACACGACTGGGAGTGCACCAACAGCCTCAGCAGCTCAGCCTCCATAGGTGTTCTTGCAGGAACAATCACTTGCCAGTGCTTTGGATGTGTCTCCAAAGGCAATTCTTCTAAAACACTGCGTGGATGAGAAACCTTTTGCAGTTGTTTTGAAGCTATGCACAGCCACTCATTATTACAGCTGTGCCTTTTGTCAGGCACCACGTCACACCCTGCCTACCACTTCAACTCCTAGATTAATTCTTCACACTGGACTTCAAGATATGCTTTATTTTGGTGTCCAGCAGGTCAAAATAGACTATGAAACAGCAGCTTGAGCATTCAAGAACTAATAATACTCCTTCCTTGTCAGGCTAGTCAACCTACATAGCTGTAGTTCAACTAAATTTACTTCCATTTCTCGTGCTTCTGTAAATGTCAGGTGACAAAAATTCAACAAAGCCACAAGAAAGGTGTGGGAACCAAGGAACACATATGACACTCAGCATGCATCAAGGTTCATTTCACTAAACAACTTTAGCAATCAAGCTTTGGAGAAGACACAGATCTGTGTCTGTATGCAAGAACTTTGGGTTATTTCAGGATGTAAAATATCTGTCTCCCTAGGCAGTAACTCAGAATTTAACAGCACTAAACCTTGTTCCCGTAAAAGTTGCACAGCAACTTCCTGCTGTGAGCTTAAATTTAAGATAAAGTACAGTATTAGGGTTTAGCTTCACAGATAGGGCTTAACTTGTCAAAAAAAAAAAAAGAAAATTCTCTTAAAATTAAGGATTCCTCCCTACTGACCTTAAGACACTAGCAATTATCAGACAGGCTTTCTCTTACAGCCATGCACTCTGGTGCCAACAATTACTATAAAATAATGGAAAGGTTCCAAACGGTGACTTCAGTGAGAGCTGGGCTGCACCATTCCTTATCACAAGAAAGTAAGTTTACTATGTAGCAGTTTCCCAGTAACTGCCTCAACACATGGTGAGCAAAAAAATGAAAGGGAGGGACACAAATAGAACCTTGTTTTTCTTTTAGTTGTAAGATTTACAGGATTAAGATAGCACCAAAAGATGTTGCAACACAAGCAAGTTAAGACAGGATGGCGTCTAATATTTGCAGGCAATACAGAAATGCAAACAAGGGTCACTAATGCACCACAAAAGGATTTACCAAAAAAGGACTTACTCAATAGCTACAGAAATAGTTTATAAAGTTTTACAAGCTAAAGATCCAGTGAGTGAGAAAATCCCTCCAGCATAATGGAAGCCAGCCGCTTTTCCAGCCTTACAATCCTTTTTTAAGATGGGAAAGGAAAATGTGGCAAAAGCCGGCTCTTCGCGTAGTCCACACTTGCCATATTCAGAGTAATTTATTCTGGCAGCACCACAACTTTGAAGTCAGTGACACGACTATACAAAAGCCTGGTGCACGCCAGTCACTGCACACTGCCTAACCGATGTTCGTAAACGAGAAAGAAGCGCACCTCCGAGTAGCACACGTGGAGAATGTTTACGTGGAACTTTTTTCTTCTGTTTTCTTCAGCAGCTCTGTGACCGGCACAGATAAAGCCTAACTCAAACACGGCACTTCTGCTGACAGCAGCCAGGCAAGAGAACAGCAGAGCCTCCCCAGCTCCACGGGACAACACCGCAGATGCCACCACACCTTCATCTCTACGCTGCACTTAGCATCACCATGACCTGCACACGCCGCAGACCCGGAGGGCTCCCCTGGGAACCCAACGATGCGGAGTTCACGCCGCGTTAGTGAGAACACCGACCGCATGGCACCCAGCCTCGCTCCTTGTGAAAGGGTCCCAGCAGCCAGAGCCTACCCTGGCCAGAAACGAGGTGCCGTCAAGTATCCGTGCTCGGCGTGGCTTCGCTGCCACGGTGCCGCTGCCTGCGCCTGCCGGGGCCCCGGTGCGGGCCCGGCCCCACTGCCCCCGGAGCCGCCAGCCCGGCACCTCCCGGCTTCATCAACACTCAGCCGGGCCGGGGCAGGCGGCTTCCATCGATAAATCACTTCTCCTCCCAGAGCCGTCCGCTCGGATGCTCACACGGGTGCTGTTCCCGGCCCCTCCATCGCCATCCTCCGGGCCGGCCGGACTCTCCCACAGTGCCGGGACGACCCCGCCCTCGGCCACTGACCTGCCACCAACGAACAGAACGAAGGAAGGACCCATCAGGACGAGACCCCCCCTCCCCGGGAAGCGGCAGCCCCTGGCCACCTGAGCCGGGACGGGCGAAGCTCCTGGGGGGCACGACGGGGCGGGGCACTTACGAGGATGGGTCGGGAGCGAAGAAATCCACCGCGAAGCCGAAGTAGCTGCCTTCGGGGCCCGAGTAGACAGCCGGGCGCTCCACGTCCAGGTTGAAGGCACTAGCGGCCGGGGCCAGCGCGGCGCCCAGCAGCAGCCACAACCCCGCCATAGCCCAGCCCGGCCCACTGGGGACAGGGGTCGGGAAGCAGGGGCTGCGTGTTTCCCGCGGCGGGGCGTGGAGCGCAGTCACTTCCTCCCGCCCTGCGCCCAGTTCCCTTTTCTCCTCGGGACAGGGGCGGCAGGAAGGAGCAGCGGCATCATGTGGTGCGGAGGCGGGCCCTGCTCCGCACCGGGCCGGGGCCGCGCCGCCGCTCCCCGCTCGCCTCGCCCTTCCGCCGGCAGAGGCCAGGCCCCACTCGGGGGAGGCTGCGCCCCGCGCCCGAAGGCTGGGCTATGGCACAGTGCGATTGCAAGTGGATTCTCCCCTCGGTTAAGGCACCTGCGTTTTAAAGCAGTGTCTGCTCGACCCGAAGGCATGAGGAGGTCAAGTGTCTTTGAGAAGCGCCGTGCTTTGTCCTCAGAGTGTTTCTCGGTGCTTTTCTTACCATTGGGGACCGTCTGTTTCAGGAAAGCTGTCAACACAAGCAGAGGCTAAACTAAGTGTCACTTATCCATGGAGGAAAACCACCCAACGGTTTAAAACTAATAGGATAGTGAACACAGATGTGGTGCTGAGGGACAGGGTTTAGCGCCAGACTGTACATGTAGTTAGAGAAAGGCTTAGACTCGATGATCCCAAAATTGCCTTTTCCAACCCCAGCAAATCCTTGACTCTATGTGGATGAACGATTGTCGAGTCCCGGGGCCACAGCGAGCCCGGCAGCACCCACGCCAGCCACAGGGATGCCAAGCAGCCGGTGCGGGGCTGTGATGAGCTGGGTCTGTAAAATCTCGATGAAGATACCACCTCCTGCTTCACCACTGTGCTACCCATCACGGGCCAGTGTCCAATCTGAACCTCTCCAGCCACCGGTTGTATGTGGCTTTGTATTGTCTGTCACTAAAAAGATTTTAGCACTGTCATCAGCGTAACTCAGCCAGGTGCAGGCTGCAAATAACACATCACTCACAGCCTTGCCTGCATCAGCCTATGGCTGAGTTCGAGATCTGCTTAGTGTAGCAGTGTCCCAGGAAAAATAAAATATTCTGAAACATCTTTAAAGGGGACATCATATTAATTCATAAAACTCAATACTATTACCATGCAATGACTTTCACAATATTGTCACTAAATGCCTGGCCTTTCCACTTTGCTTTTCTCACACAAGCATGATAAAGTAAAGGGAACATGTAAGGATGTCTTGAACCCATATATACTTGCTAAGGGATGGATTCAGAGTTAAGGGGATTCTGAAAGAAAATAATTTATAAAACAAGCTAATAAAAACCTGCAAAGACATACAAGAAAAAGCCTCATAAATTGTGTCATGTTGTAGATTATGCTGAGGCATCTTTAACAGAAGATGAATTCTAGTACCACAACAACTGCTGCAAACAGTTGAAAATCCTACCTCGAAGGGCTTGTTTGATTTAAAGAGTGGAAATTATATCACTGTCTTTCTAAAGTACTGGAATAACTCCCCTCCAAACCTTTGAACTGGATATCAGAAACCACTGGTGAAATTTTGGACTCAGATTCTACGGGCATTATTTTACTAAGAAATCTGTTAAATTGATTCTAAGTGGACTTCTACAAAGTTCAGCTTTAAAAAGAAAAAAAATAAGCTGTATCATGTAGAGTTCACAGGATTCAGAGCAAATGAAATTAGAAGCCATTTACTGAGAATGTTTTCAATAGAGAGTGATCATCATAGCAAAAGTAATTAAAATTATCAGGAACACTGGTAGACAGCTTAATGCAGTCAGAAGCAAAATGCTTGCAACAGAGCTACTGAAGAGAGCCATGACTTAATAATCCTCATTAGAGCATTTTGCTTTGATTCAATGTAAAGTACGTTCTAAAAAGTATTAATAACTTTGACCTAGGTTCATTCAACACTGTCTTCTTTTCCTTGTAATGAATTACTCATTTAAGGAACCCAAGGACCTTTCACAAGAAAAAAAGAAACAAGGGAAGGAACCCAACATTGATATTGGGTGACCATTTAAATTTGTCACTAATTGAACAGAGGAAGTTGCTTTACAATTAAATACATTAACACTGTCAGAATTTATGTTGACTTGCAAGCTAAATTACTTAGTCTTGAAGCCATCAGAAAATACCAGAGACTAAGAGAAAGAGGCTGAGTAATAGCAATCTTTTAAGAGCTGGATGTAAGATACACAAGCTTTATACACCATGGATACCTGACGAACTTGCTGCTACCTACCTACAGTTAAAGGTTAGTTTGGAAAAAGTATCAGTATGAGGGGAAAAAACAAATCAAAGATCGCGAGAGAGGATTTCACAATAAGTTGAGAAGGGGTTGCGAGTTAAGAGCTTTCCATTTTACACATGCTTTATGTCTAAACTGTTTCCTCCCATCTAGAGACGCATGTTGTCTTGACACTTGCTCAACCCTGCAGTGCTGTTGCTCCACTCTAAGCAGTAAAACAGAAGTATTTTTCAGTCATATGTATTAATACATCTGACAAGTATTTTAAGTACAGGTTTTCAGCAATCTCATGGTCTACATAAGAGCCCCCTAAACATTTCCATATATTCATTCTCACAACTTCCCTGTCCGCGGCAAAGTCTATCACAGCCTGGCAAAGAGCAGCACCCAGAACCTAAGTGATTTGTTCAAGTAAATCCATGTCAGAGCCAGAAAGAAGATCCTGGTAATCCTGTGTTCCAGTCACTTGTTTGTGCTACTGAGTGATAATGATAATTCTTTAATGAGGCAGGCTTGAAAATTGTTCTTCTATCAAGAAAAGGGAGAGAGTTCCTATCCTTAGACTTGATCCTTGTTGCTTGTTGTCCTAACTTTGCTGCCTCCTCATAGGTTAAAAAACTGCATCATTAATAAAGCTTAAATTTTGTTATTTACTCTCTTGTCACAGCTGTTACACTACAGACCTGATCAGAGCAAAACCACAGACGAATTAGTAAGTTCCCAAATTGTAGCAAATAGGGCAGTAAACTAAAAGAAACAAGTGGTTTGTGTGTCCTTTGATCACTAAGTCAGTAGCTTAGGGAAAAGGAGGATTTATTTTCTCTACTTGATTGCATAACTGCACAGCATTACAGAGGCAGTGAAAGATAAGTTACTCTTAAGAAACTAGAACTACTTAACCAAATGATAAATTCTGGCTTCCTCAGGACCAGCTGTGCAGCACTACTGCTTGTGGTCAGCCAGTTGGTAACTGAGAAGCCAGAAGAATAGCTCAGACTTTGCGTCAACTCAGGGGTTACTCACACGTGGGAAAATCGTTTTCCAAACCATCTCCTCTAATCAAGAGAACTTTTCCAACAGCTGTTGCGTGCTTATCTGCTTTCTGCCATCATTTAGGTTGAGGAAGGTGCAGCAGCCTGTCATTCTCCTGACCCAGCACTGAGTGCCTTATTCCACTCCCGCTGACTTTAGTCATCAGCTGCAAGTGGAAACAGTGGTGTTGCTGCTGTCTGGCTTTAGTCTAGACAGCCTGAGAGCATAGCCACAGCTCCCTGTATGGTATCATATACCACTTAGCCTCAACATGGGGGGCAAAATGGAATGTGCAGGCTTGGGACTATACTTCTAAGCAGAGCCAATCTAAAGTAGATGAAGGCAACTTTACTGCTACATCACAGAAGAGATGAAGTGATTGATACCTTGGCTTGCAATGAGCTGCTGTCTCTGACAGAATGATGCACAGAGGAATGAAAGCCTAAAACAAACTTCGCTAGTAACATAAAACAGGAAGTACCCCTACAGTGAATATGTGGTTTTCCTTTACTAGTGTGTTTAGTTCTTAGCACAACCAGAAAACAGATCAAGTCCATCTACAGACATCATCATATTGCATAATGTAAACACATGAATTAAACATTTCTATATTTATTGTCCTGTTTTTGGTTTGGTTTTTTATTTTTTTGGGGGTTGGGGTTTTTTGTGGGTTTTTTTTTTGAGAGAGTGTCTAAAGAACTGCTTCTCTTATTTAATAAATGAAACTAATTTTTTGTTACAAGTTAACTGACAAGACTGTTTTCACTCACATAAGAAGTTATCAACACTGATATATAGCTTTGCAAAGCCCTTGTACTCACTTTTGTGCTATTCCTGAATCTCCAGCCTGTAACATTTACAGAAGGCTTCAGAATATTTTTCCTTGCAATTATGTCTCCTTCTCTCCATGACACTCATCAGCAAGAGATGGTCAGAATCCTGCAATACGGTTTCAACCATGGACTTGCAGGCCACCATGGTCCTACTTAAAAGGCTCAGCAAGATGTTCTGTATGCAAGTGATAAGCTTCAACCTCTTAGTGGATCCAGTGCTTCACAGTATCAGTAGTTTTAAATATCTGAAGCAAAGAAAGGATTACCACTGATGTATTATAGATACTATTATTAGTGTTCTAGAAAAGCCATTATTCACATAAGTTTAGTACATATTTTGCTCTTGAGCTATCCAGACATTTGGACTTATGAAGAAGCTCAGTTGCCTTTTGAAGAATTAAGTTGGTTTCTAACAAGGCAGTAGAAAACAAACTTAATGACCAAAAAATAGATGTGATATATTATTTTGGTTTGGTCAGTGATGCCTTCTCTTCCATTTCTTGTTTAATATTAATGTTCTTTTTCTTGGAAGAAAACCACATTAAATCTGTAAGCTGTGGAAACATTACTGTGTGAGAAACACGAGGAAGCCACTCCTGTTGTGTTGTAGGCTTTTATTGCCCCTCTGAGCAATTTGCCGCATCAGCTTAAACTCATCAAGCTGTCCTTAACCCAAGGCTATAAGGCAATGTTTTCTTTAGGACAATGAGAATGCGGTTAGGTTTTTTAAATCGGCTTCTAGCTGGTGAAAAACATTGTGTGAAGTTTGAAATCTTCCACTTCCAAAGGAAGTGAGTCTTGCTAGGATGGTTTTTCCCCCCTTATTTGTTCAATACTTATAGTTCTATTACTTCAGTGTTAGTCAATGTCTTTCTACCGCCCCCTTTTTTCGTGTGTTTTGTAGAACACTTGTTACTCACCAGGCCTTTAACATGAGGATTTCATAGCACCAAGTTCAGGGACAGCTCTGCTTGATTTACTACAGGATTCAGTTTTTTTTCAATCTGACAACATTAGTCATTATAAATCACACTCATGTCTCAGGCTTTGATTCACAGAGCACTTCTGCAGATCTAACAAACAAATGTATCCAGATGTTGCTCAGTAACCTCCCAAAGACTGAGACATATTTTTAAAAGCTATTTAGATGCTCCGAGGGCTGGAGCACTTCTGAGGACAGGCTACAACAGCTGGGGCTCTGCAGCCTGGAGAAGAGAAAGCCTCGAGGAGACCTTGGGGTGGCCTTCCATTATCTGAAGGGGATCTACAGGAGGGCTGGGGAGAGATTATTTCCAAGGTCTTGTAACAGGATGAGGAGTAATGGGTTTCAACTGGCAGTGGGGTGATTTCAACTAGATGTTAGGAAAGGATTCTTTCCAGTGAGGGTGGTGAGACACTGGCACAGGTTGCCCAGGGAGGTTGCAGATGCTCCCTCCCTGGAAATGTTCAAGGCCAGAATGGATGAGGCGTTGAGCGACCTGTTCTACTGGGAGGTGTCTCTGCCTATGATGGGGGGTTGGAACTGGATGATCCTTGAGGTCCCCTCCAACCCAAACCATTCTATGATTCTTAAACAGTATTTTTACTCTAGAGAAAAGAATTGACAGGAAATTATGTAAAGGAGGAGAAAAAGAGCAGGATAAAAAAAGACCAACCCCCTTGTAATATTCTCTAGGCAATTTCCATAAAAATAGTCTCACAATATCCATGCACGTATGAGGTGTAATAGACAAAGTTAAACACCACCCCACAACATGACGGGGTGTGGGAACACACCAGCCCACAGAGGAAAGCCTGGAAGTCAGCCTCCAGAATCAGAGCAGCGCTTCAGCTAATCATACTGAAGGACCTTTCAAGAGCCAGGCAGGAAGAAATGGGAGCCTCCTGTCTCTTGGTGGGATAGTTGTCTCTAGAGATTTCTGGAAGGAGATGAGGAGAATTGCTTATCTAGAGTACAGTGGAGTTGACTTTCTGCTTTTGGAGTAGGAAAAGAGAACAGATGAAAGAAAACACCTACATCACAGGCCATCCTTGCTTTGATTACTTACATGGAACACATGTTGTGTACACAAGGTGTTTCTGTCTTCCTGCTTCTCCTGCCCTGCTGAAGAGCTGACCTCACAGAGCAGCTATCTAGCCCTCTAGACAAAAAAGCTCTGTCTGCCTATGCTGGTCACTGCTGTTGTGGCCAATTCCATCAGACAGAATGGCTTTGCTTCCTGATCCACCCTTCCATTTTGATTCCACAGAGCTAGTAAATACACAGCAGGCAGAATTAGTACAAAAGTCCTAATATTACACTTGATTAAATAATCATGCCTACTCTCTGAAGCACTGTCACTTCTGCCCTACTTTCCCAAGAAGGGAAGTCACTCACTGTATACCATGAATTGAACTCTACTATTTTGCATTCAGAGAAGACTCTCTAGAACACAGCTTTTATATAAGCATCTCCCCAAAAGTGAGGCAGGAATAGTTTTGTGTCCATCATCTTATTCTTAACTACATTCACATTTCTGGAGCCCCCAACACAAGAAAGACATGGAACTGTTGGAGCAAGTCCAGAGGAGGCCTCAAAGATGCTCAGAGGGCTGCAGCAGCTCCGCTAAAAGGACAAGCTACAAGAATTTGGGCTCTGCAACCTGGAGAAGAGAAGGCTTCCAGGAGGCCTTGAAGTGGCCTTCCAGTATCTGAAGAGGGCTACAGGAGGGCTGGGGTGGGACTATTGACAAGGCGTTGTAATGACAGGATGACGAGCAATGGATTTAAACTGAAAGAGGGGAGATTTAAACTGGATGTTAGGAAGAAGTTCTTTCCAGTGAGGGTGGTGGATGCTCCCTGGCACAGGTTGCCCAGGGAGGTTGTGGCTGCTCCCTCCCTGGAGGTGTTGAAGGCCAGATTGGATGAGGCCTTGAGCAACCTGTTTTAGTGGGAGGTATCCCTGCCTATGGTGGGGGGTTGGAACTGGATGATCTTTGAGGTCCCTTCCAACCTAAACCATTCTGTGATTCTTTCCAGAAAACCTTTTCCTTCTTTTGCCTGTTACTGTTTTGGTACCATTTTAAGTACCAACATTTCTGCCACAACAAGTGTGTCCAGAACACACATCTCCATTATTTATTTAGAAAGTGGAGGTGACTTTTTTCCATCATGCATTTTCATGCTAGGAGCAGGTGTTGATCTGTTGGAGCACAGGAGAGCCCTGCAGAGGGGCCTTGACAGGTTGGATGGATGGGCAGAGGCCAATGGGATGAGAATTAGCAAGGATAAGTGCAGGGTTCTATCCTTTGGCCACAACAACCCACAAGTCCTATGAGAAGAGGCTGAGGAAGCTGAGGTTGTTTAGCCTGAAGAAGAGGAGGCTCAGGGGTGACCTCACTGCTGCCTACAACTACCTGATCTTGGAGGTCTCTTCTAACCTGGTTGATTCTATGATTCAAAGGAATCTACTAATGCTCAGTCTCCAAAAGCAGCCTGCTTTGCTTTTTATTTTACTGTTCTAGAAAGATAATGTCACATCTTGCTTTGAAATATCTCTCTTCTACTGCTCCTGTATTACAGTGACACTTTTATGTTCCCACTAAAGGATTTAGAACAAAACCAAGTTTGAAATATCAGAATTCCCTGGTTGGCAGTAAGTTAGTAATAAGCTGAAACTTTAAAAATATTGAAGAAGAATTCGATGGCAAAACGGCAGGATGCAGAGCAAGTGGAGTTTAAAGACAATAGGGCAAAGTTGAGCCAAGCTCCTTACTATCTGATACTCTGTTCTTTCACACTCAAGTACAAACCCACTTAAAATTGGAGACCAACTGACATGGAAAAAAGCAATCTCCCTCCCCCTCTCTCTCCAAAAGTGTTTCAGGTGTTTGAGACCAGATGTCCCAGGCCCTGAAAAACCAGATCAGCTATCAGCTGTAGCCTCGACTTCAGACGACAGGTTCCTACCATCTTAGAGAATGCCTCAGAATTCAAACTGCTTTGCCCCACATCTGCAAATCCTCTTTCTCCTCAAAGGACACCAATTCACCTTCACTTTAAAAGCCATTACATTTTGATGCTCTGTATCCAAGGAATACTGTCTGGCATTAAAGGAAAGCATGTAATTATCTACAAAACAATATATTGGTGACTGTCTTGGTTCAGTTCAAGGATCAATATTTATACCAAGGAATGAAGCTACAGAAAATGGACCAAAATAGACTATAGACTTAGTTCCTTAACCATTCTAACTGAGGGTTTGGCGGGGGGGGGGGGGGTGGGGGGTGGGGGGGTGGGGAGGAGGGGGAATGCAGGGTGGTGTTTGGTGGAGGTTTGGTTTTGGTTTACAAGTTTGTGTTGTTTTTCTCTAACCCCCCCTGGCAGGGGGGTTGGACCAGATGATCTTTTGAGGTCCCTTCCAGCCAGCTCCTGACATTCTAGGATTCTATGATACTAGCCTGCAATTGCCAGGAGGTTTTGTTTTAGTGGAATCCCAGTTGGGTGGTTCTGGCGAAAGAACTTTTTCTGTATCTATCAGAGAAGTCTGCCAGTTAAAGCTGAGAAGAGGTAGAAACTGAAGACGCTTCAATGCTTCAAGAGCATATTTGAAAGCTTTTGCCTTTTGCTGTCTTGGGGGAAGATTCTTCATTTCACTTCTCCCTGCTTCCCCATACATACAAAACAATGAGTGATTATTTATGTATAGCAAGTGTTCTGTAGAGCTGTAACTTGATATTTCTGTGTGGAGGACACTGTGTCTATTTATAGAATACAGGCTTTTTGTATTGACAAGAAAAGACTGGAGAGCTTGTGGTGCAAGGCTGATACCACTAGCACAAAGTGCAGTTAGACATCTGTTAGGTTCTCAGCCAGAGTAAATGGTCACAAAGTTGAGGTGACAGCAGTTACTTTTGTTTTGATCCCTTATAGTTCATCCCCTTTATAGGCTGGCAGATATTTGAAGAGAGATGCTCTTTCTGACCAGCTTTCCTAATCCTTCTTCTCTCCATTTCATAAACAAAGCCCTGGAGTGTTTAGAGCACGCTCCTGGGCACTATCATGCTTTACATGAATGCAGCCCAAAAGGAAAATACAGCCAATTGATTTACACAATCATTAGTATGATAGCTGATATACACTGGAGAGGTCTGTCAGAAGAGCCTCCCTTATGTGGTGTTCTGTGGGAACCAAAAAAGGGAGTAAGCTAAACGTGATGAATGATATATGTTTGGAGCGCATCGCTGTCTATCCTTGATGCAGTCAGATTGAGGATAGAAACATTGTGAATTGGTATTCTCACCTTGTGTAACATTCGCATAGAAGTGACATAACTTAGAACAAAGAACTGAAAAAAATCTGTGTTAAAATAGCTAACATCTTGCTATTACTTCACTGTTATCCAATAAAAATGTTGGGAACAATATTTTATCCAATCATTGTATTCCAGAACTTATAGAATGGGATAGAAAAGCCTGTGAATATAGCAATAAACAGCCTTTGGCTTTTGGGCCTTGGCTTTCAGCTTCAGCTTTGTCTGTTGTGTCCCTATTTTGTCCGTCACCAACAAATATATACAGCAACAGTGTTCAGAGTTGGAAGAAAAAGAAGACAAAATAAAGTAAGGAAGACTGAAGATTAAAGGTTTCTTCTCTACAACCTTTGCTGTTAGCTAATTTTTAAGGAAGCATTAAGATGCAGCTAGAGAATTTTTCAAGTGGTGGTTAACCTTTAGAGTAGCCACAGAATTGCCTAAACTAGAAAAAAACCTTTAAAAATCATCAAGTCAAATAATTAACCTGGCACTAACAAGTCCTTGACTAAACCATATCCTTAGGCACTACATCTACACAACTCTTGAAAATCTCCAGGGATGGGGACTCTACCATCTCCCTGGGCAAGCCTTTCCAAAGCCTGAGAACCCTTTCAGTGAAGAAATTCTTCCTAATGTCCAACCTAAACTTCCCTTGCCACAACTAGAGGCAATCAACTCTTCTTCTAACACTTGTTACTTGGCTCCATTGTTTCCAAACTAGATCTGAACAAGGGAACACATCAAACATTAATAAGGTTGGTAGAAAACACTGCAATGGATTTATGTTATTGTATAAAGACCAAACAACTGGAATGTCTTTGGATCCAGTCTTTACATGTAATGTTCAGAGCAGGAGATGGACAGCCTTAGCATCAGAAGGTAAACCAGGGAATAAAACCGGAATGGAAAGGAGACGTTAATAGCATAAAAGGTCTCCTAGAACAGGAAGCCTGCTAAAATGTATTAAATGCCAGATAAATGTAAGGTTTTAGCTGATTTTCTACAACTACAGAAGATGTGCTGCACTGATCATAGGCTGAAAAGACAGTTTCATCCCAACATGGTCCCAAGGATGCATCATATGTAGAACCCCAATGGCTGACTGCACAAAGAATATTTTTTTAGCCTTACCAGCCTTCTATAATAATTTCCTCTTCTCTTCCCTTCAGGAATGCTCTACTTTCTTTCCATTCACATTTTTGAATGGAAACCCATGATGCCTTTCCATTGTATCTTGCTTTACACAGAATCACAGCACATTAGGTGTTGGAAGGGACCTCGAAACCTCAGCTAGTCCAACCTTCCTTTAATTTAGGAAACATCTCATACTTCAGAAACATCTCCTGAGTTTTAAGCCAGGCTTGCTCAAATTTATGTCCAAATGCATTCCATCACAAATGTAAAATAAAGAGGCTCCCTATGAGGTTTCTTGAAATTAAATGCTGCTATTTTTTGATTGAAGGCACTGATTACTTTTTGTCATGCATTTCACTAACATGCTATCAGGGGGTCTATTGTGGTCACATATTAATGCTATAACATCATAAATGAATAAAACATCTTGACCTTATTGCTAATACCAGCAACAGGCACTCTCTGTAAAAAGACAGAGCATCTATTGAAATGAAGGAACTGAAAGTGACCAACTAAGACAAGGTCACTTCTAAGCCTCTAGTACTAGTGCAAGAGGAAGAGAGAGGATGATTTGCAGATATCACTGTAAAAGCACTTAAAAGTGATCATGGCCACACCGAATATACCCAGGACAGAAACAGGAACAAAGGCTGCCCGCTCCTTCAAGATTTTACAGATTAAGGCTCATTTGTAGAACAGAATCAAGCACCTTAAAGAGAAAGTTTGTGATTTTTTGTCAGAAGTGCTTCTAGCACTGAAATACATCAAGAGACTGTACTCTTCACAACCACAAGATGTCAAATCCCTTTTGATACCCACTTTCTGTACTTGGCATCACATCAAAGCAAAGGCAGACATAGGATGTAACTTTGTCTTTATGTATTTTTCCCTGGAGACCTAATAATACAAGCTAGGAGGAGTCACATGAAAAACAAGATGTAGCAGAGCTATGGCATTACTGTTTTTCCAAAAGGTAATAAAAATCTGTGGAGATTCAAAAGGAGAAACAAGGAATGTACTTGGGAGAGAAATCCATCACATGCTACATCTAGTAGAGGAAATCCTCCACACTAAGAATTGTCAGAGGCTCCATGTAGCAGGCATCCTCAAGCGTTATGTGGGGTCACCCTTTTCTTACCTCTTTCTTCCCCATGAGCCTGGGTTTTGGAACGTGCTAAATGCTCTCTTGGTCTGATACAGTGCTGCTGTTTTGCAGTTCCTTTGGCTTTTCCCGATCTCTTTTTTCCAATTTTCTTCCTGCTCATATTGCTGTCATTCCGGGGGTAGTCTTCCTGAGATGCTTCCGCTGAAACATATATAAGAGATATTTGAATACAAGAGCCATCTCATTCTCTCAGCTTAGGGCTGTAACAATTTCACTGTGAGGGAAACAAAGATGTAACTTTGTAACACTTTGAGTCGAGTCACTCTACACTCCAATCACAATCACTCCGCAGTTTCAGTAAAGCATTAAAAAGCAGCGCACAGAACACCACCACCACAACAACCACTTTGTGAACTTTCCACGTATGTTAGTTGCAAGATACACAAGCTCACCAAATGTTTAAGTATAGCATTGCTTACCTTATCCAGGTTCTTTTTAAAAAAGGGCATAAACAACATTGCAACACAGGTAGAAATGAACATTCAGAAAGGCCAAGATGTTTTTTTGACACCTGTTCCACACATCTGCCTGAAGCACTGCCATGTCCATAAAAAATACAGTTATTTGTAGGTGCACATTTCATGTTCAATCTGCTAAAGAAACACAACCTATTCTGTCAATTTGGAACTGCCAAGTTATCACTGCTGTGGCCAAAGTTTATCAGCAGTAAAACCTCCCCTTGATAAAGAGCAGCTGGAGAGAGTGCCCATTAAATAATGGCAACATTTCTGTAACAAGTGTCTGATAGATAATTTAATATTTAAGGTCAGGCTTTCCATTTAATTTTTCTCCTTGTTTTTTCCAGGACTTTAAGACAAGTGGGGAGCTCTGCTTTAATTAATGAAACAGTGGCAAGCAGAAGATTAAATCACCAGTCTCCAAAAATCCTAGTATTTACAGCTAGCTAGTTTAAGCAGCTTTTTGTGTGTGGTGGAAGTGAGATATGAGAGTACATTTAAATTAATCATACAATCAGTCAGGGTTGGAAAACACCACAAGGATCACAGAAACACAAGACCATCTAGTTCCAAACCCCTGCCATGGGCAGGGACACTGCACACTAGATCAGGATGTTCAGAACCTCATCCAGCCTGGCCTTAAACACCTCCATGGATGGGGCTTCCACCACCTCCCTGGGCAAAGCTGTTCCAGGGTCTCCCCACCCCTCATGGGTGAAGAGCTTCCTAACATCCAGTCTGATCTACCCATTTCTAGCATTATTCCATTCCCCCCCCCCCCCCCCCCCCCCCCCCGTCCTATCACTACCTGATATCCTAAAAAATCTCTCCCCAACTTTCTTGTAGCCCCCTTAGGATACTGAAAGGCCATAATAAGTTCACCTCAGAGCCTTCTCCTCCCCAGACTGAACAGCCCCAAATCCCTCAGTCTTTCTTCATAGCAGAGCAGCTCCAGCTCTCTGATCATCCTTGTGGCCCTTCTCTGGACAACTTCCAGCACATCCATATCTCTCTTGTAATAGGGGCTCCAGAACTGAACCATAGAATTAACCAGGTTGGAAATGACCTCCAGGATCATCCAGTCCAACCTATCTCCTAACCCTTCTAATTAAACCATGGTGCTAAATGCTTCAATCTCCTTTTTAGCACCTCCAGGGATGGTGACTCCACCACCTCCCCAGGCAGCCCATTCCAATGCCAATCTCTCTTTCTGTGAAGGACTTCTTCCTAACATCCAGGCTGAGCCTGCCCTGGCACAGTTTGAGACTGCGTCCTCTTGTTCTGCCACTGGGTGTCTGGGAGCAGAGACCAGACCCCACCTGGCTACAGCCTTCCTTTAGGTAGTTGTAGACAGCAATGAGGTCACCCCTGAGCCTCCTCTTCTCCAGGCTAAACAACTCCAGCTCCCTCAGCCGCTCCTCACAGGGCTGTGCCCCAGCCCCATCACCAGCCTTAGTGCCCTTCTCTGGACACATTCAAGCACCTCAACATCTCTCTTAAATTGAGGAGCCCAGAACTGGACACAGGACTCAAAGTGTGCCCTAACCAGTGCTGAGTACAGGGGCAGAATGACTTCCCTTGTCCTGCTGGCCACACTCTTCCTGATACAGAGCAGGATGCCATTGGCCTTCTCGGCCACCAACACCCCCAAGCACCACATCCAAACCCCCTTTAAACATATCCAGAGTTGGGGACTCCACCACCTCCCTGGGCCACCCATTCCATGCCTGACCTCTCTTGCTGGGAAAAAAAGATTTCCTAATGTCCAGTCTAAACTCACCCAGTTGCAGCTTGAGGCCATTCCCTCCTCTTCTATCACTATTTACCTGTGAGACCAGCACCAGATTCTCCATGATATCCTTTCAGGTAGTTGTAGACAGCAATGAAGTCTCCCCTCAGCCTCCTCTTTTTCACACTAAATAGCCCCAGCTCCTTCAGTCACTTTTCATAAGATTTATTGTCCAGGCCCTTCAGCAGCTTTGTTGCCCTTCTCTGCACTCAAGAGTCCCACAACAGCAAGCACTAGGACAGATAGCATGCTGCACTTGTTAGATTTGTCCACACAAGTGCTCAGTAACCAAGGTGCTGAGAAGACAGAGTACTAGCATATTTCCTCAAGAATCATCACAGTCATAGCCACCTTACACCTCTCACCCAGCACTCAATTAGGAGATGATGCAAACAACAGTGAAAGCTGAAAGGGACAGGAATGAAGTTACTGCAGAGGTATAGAATCATTAAGGTTGGAAATGACCTGCAAGATCAAGTCCAGCTGTAACTCAGCTACTATGATCATTGACCTATATCCTTTACAGCCTGGTATCAACCCATTAAGCGTCTTGGACTAAGCCTTCCTGCTCTCCTCACAGTGAAATACTGTATTTTTGACTCATAGAAACTGGTTGGTCACTACAGTGAAGATACAGCTATTTTAGGATTCAGTATATCTTATTTTCCCATAACTGAGTCACTAATTTCAGGAACCTTTCATCAATAAAAACAACTCAGCAGTAAGTCCCATCCAGGTGGACTCCATTCTGTCACACTGTTGATTTCTGAAGTATCAATCTGCTCTAAGAAAGGCCTTTTCTTTCATTTTAAATCAAGAATTCATTGACTGGAATGCCCTGTCAGCGGCAAATGGAAGCTTAACTCACAGGATTGAGAACTTCTAATAGGCTACATTCAAGCCTATCTTCAAGGCAAAGGAACAAGTAGCAGCATATCACTACTAATCCTCCAAGGTATGCCTGAGTACTATACTAACAAAGACTTCTTTAAAAGCAGTCACTGCTTCCATGGCTGGAAATCTAGACACATCGACCAAGCCAAGATGCTAGAATAAGTCCAGTCAGGAAAAGTGCCAGAATAAGTCTAGGTGAAAAAGAAAACCAAAAAGGCACAGCCAACTGTTTCTTGACAATGTCAAACGATCAGTCAATAACTAGTGCCTAAGAAAACAAAGTTTTCCTTCAACTAACTTACAGATATTCAACTTATTTAAATACTATGGAAGGCAACTGTCCTAACTAGACAGATTATAGAATCATAGAATCAACCAGGTTGGAAGACACCTCCAAGCTCACTCAGTCCAACCTATCACCAAGCCCTATCCAATCAACTAGACCATGGCACTAAGTACCCCATCCAGTCTTTTCTTGAACACCTCCAGGGATGGCAACTCCACCACCTCCCTGGGCAGCCCATTCCAATGGCAAATCACTCTCTCTGTGAAGAACTTCCTCCTAACATCCAGCCTAGACCTCCCCCAGCACAGCCTGAGACTGCACCCCCTTGTCCTGTTGCTGGTTGCCTGGGAGAAGAAACCAACCCCCACCTGCCTACAACCAGGTCCCCTCCAACTCCTACCATTCTATGGTTCTGATGTTTAAGTGATGCATGGATAAAGGAGTTTTGCACCACAACTCTTTCTCTCTCCATTTCACAGAATCACAGAAAGATCCAGGTTGGCAAAGCCCTTCAGAATCACCAAGTCTAACCTATAACCCTACTCTACAAGGTTCACCTTAAACCATATCCCTAAGCACCACATCCAAATCACCCTTAAATATATCCAGGGTCAGTGACTCCACTCCCTGGGCAGCTCATTCCAGTCCCAAATCACTTTCTCTGTGAAAAACTTTTTCCTCATGTCCAATCTAAACCTCTCCAGTCTCAGCTTGAGGCCATTCCCCCTTGTTCTGTCTGCAATTACCTATGAGAAGAGACTAGCAGCCCCCTCTCCACAATATCCCTTCAAGTAGTTGTAGACAGCAATGAGGTCTCCCCTCAGCTTCCTCTTTTGCACACTAACCAGTGTTTCATTATCTGAAATCTGTGTTAATTACCCTGTGATCCTGCCACTGCAAAACGCACTGTGGCAAAAATTTAACATATTTAGATCAGTGAAACAGACCAATATTACAGAAATCAGTATTATGTCATCTACCAGCCACTAAGACAAAATATAGAAAGCCAATTTTTGTTTGTCCTTGATGTTGATTATTTTATTCCTATTTAAAATATACAACTTTGAAAAAGGATGCATCATACATTCAAATACGAATTGCATTCTCATGTGTCCTGATATCCAGGGCTCCTATTGCTGACCAATATAATACAATGATCTGTCAATACTGTTTATTTACAGCCACAGGAATAAAGTCTCCGTAAATATTTTGATCTGATACTGCAGCTTCTGCTTAAACACTTACATTTAGAAGTAGATTTCAGCAGGCCTTTCTCCCAAACCCTGCTTCTTGTTTCTAAAGGAGAAAACATTTCACAAGGTTCCCCAAAAGGGCAGAGTATGTCCCAGTCAGCTATTTAAAAAACAGCATTCAAGACTCCAGAGTTGATTTAGCAGTGTCAGAAAGAGCCATGTAAAACCAACATTACCACCCAACAGCAGACAGAGAAAGCTCACCAACACTGCTACCAATCTTAATAAAGGTCCTTCAGTAGTAGTTTGAAAACTTTAGAAAACAAAAATCACTACAAAAAGTATGGTTAGTAAAGCACTACTGTTGCAGATGTCACTAGTAGTATGGCAAGAAGGAATGACCTACAGCCCCCTTCAAAAAGCACTAGGGAGAAATCTGTATAGCAAGCATTTAGTGGCTTTAAAGAGAACCCAGTGATTTCATTGCAGCCTGGCAGCAATTGCCTTCTGCAGCCAACACAACCCATCACTCTGAGGTAACTGACTAGTGTAAAACTTTGTGTTATTAACAGAACACCAAATACATCACAGGTGGCATTTCAGACCATAACATCCCTGCTCTGCAAAGCTGGAAGTCTTACCTAATATACTGAACACAGTGAGGAAAGAATGAGACTGAAATAGAAATGAGTGACCTACAGTATGTCTTGAATCAGTTAATGGATGGGCAGAAGATAAGAACAGTAAAGAAGTCAGCTGCAGAATTTTACACTGCAAGAATCATGGGGGAAAATACTCTGCAATGGCAGTTAGCCCTAATTTAACTAAAGCCAACACCACCACTGCAGTATCTGGACTGTCAAGATAAAAATGGGTTTACCACTGTATTAGAAAATGGCAATTAGTCACAGTTTGATCTGAGATCCTAACTTAACAGAGAAAAATCAACACAAGCGTTTTAAAGTTGAGAGTCTTTATTTACAATTTTGTTGGCAAAAGGTGGTGGGAAAGTTTAAAACATTATTTAAACAGAGGGCACCATACTGCACTGCATGGTGTACCACTTCACAATCTTCAGTATCCAGCTGATCAAATAAAGCTAACCATCACTTAAAGAAGCATAAACTGCATCAGCTCCATTCGAGTACACTGCCTAAAACTCACTTCAGGCAGTTTCTAAAATCAACACAATCTCTAGTAAGAATGCAGTTCTGGTGAAGAATGTATACTTGGATGTATATACTGTACCTGGTATCAAATTGCCCACTCATGCTTGCGTACTGGCAAAGCACACTTCCTACTTTTAGCTGAAGGTATAATCTCATTTTCTGCAAATTCAGCTGTCAGGTAATTCTCAGCTACTCTGAATGTTTTACTGTCATCGTAGTCAAGATGGGAGTAGATGAGATGGAAGGAAAATACTCCTAGTATATGACGTGCCCCTTGGAATCAGCTGGGTAACCACAAACCTCCCATTTAAGAATTTCTAGTCAAAAGGAGAAAAAAGATAGTCAGTTCTTCCACTTTGTCACATGGATTTAAACTCCTCACTTGAGCTTTTCATTTATTCTTCTAAATCAAGAGTGTTTAGTTCTTCTTCTAGTTCATCCAAGTCCTCTCCAGTAAAAAGATTTTCATCAACTGGAACCGCATCAATTACTCCATTTTCCAACTCCCCATCTCCATCATTATCTTCCTCCAAATCATTTTGCTCACTGTTGTTTATATCACCACCTGAAGCTTCACTCAATTTATTATCTGAAAAAAAAGAAGAATTTACAAGAATTTATACATATTTCAGCAGCAGAAGTTGAAGACATCACTAACTCACAATCCTACTAAACAGTTTTGAGGCTATAAAGAAGTTACTTCTTTTGAAATTTATGTAGACTTACAGTGGCTAAATTGCATATACTTGATTAATACACAGGTCTGGATCATAAACTATAAAAGAAAGCTAAAAAAGACAACTCAAACTCCCAAGTCTTTGAATTCCAAACTTTGAGCCAAATCTTATGAGCTCCTCCTACTTAGTTTGCACTTTACAGTCTTAAAGATCAGGATATGCTTTCCATAAGCCACCGAGATTGAGATTTTGCTCTAACAAATTACAAGGTAACTTAAACTAGCTAAGAGATACAAATAAAAGCTTGGAATTTTATTGATGTAATTTATTCAATTTAATAAATCTAGAACAAAAGGGAAATTGCCAAAAGAACATTTTAAGTATTTACCTGAAGCAGCCATAACACTATCTTCTACTTAAGCAAAACAGTAAACGCATAACATTTACAACAAGGCTTCTGTTTAGTAACCACATTTATTATTGCAAGTAATTTCACTCTCCCACCCTTCCTTTTTAAACAAATACTTCTCCTTAGCAGATGACCAAAGGATTTCCAGCTATCTTTTGGGAAGCTAGTATAGTTCAATCCTGCATCAGCCATGCCTCGATAGTGAGGGACTTACCATCTTTCTCTGTGGAGCTGTACGTGCTGAATCGCTCAGGACTGGCCACAGTAATGCCAGTCTCATCTACAGCCTTTGGGACATACAGGTTCAAATCTACATCATTTATGCACACAGGGTCTTCCATCTGAAAGATAAATCAAGATGCTCTGCATGATTTTTTTTCCATAGAAGTCTTGTTTTCTGCAGGATTTCTACAGGATGTTTTTATTCTTCCTTTTGACATCAGAATTTCAACAAGATATACCCTGCAGCACTATTATGAATCATGCTTATTAACTGCATTGTAAGAGCTCTCAAATTCAAACTTCACAAACTTTAATGTCACTTATTACTCAAGTAAATACTGTTCTTTACCTCATCATCCTCTCCTGCTCCTTGAACGTAATGGGTGTCATCTGCCTCTTCATCATCTGCATCAACCAACTCTGGACGGAACTCAAATACTTCGCGTCCACTGATCTGTTCACAGAAAAAGAAATCATAATTTGTCACTTCATATAATTGATACTGCAAAAAACCCAAACCCAAACTTTGAAACAAGCCAAAAAAAAAAAAAAAAAAGGCAGTCCTTCAAGGCCAGTTACCTTATTATAAAAACTTACTCTTCTTACGTTACCATTTGGATTCTGAAACGTACCACCAGTGCTTTGCCAGCTTTAAAATCTGCTTTCCTCCTCTCCATATCTTGCTCAGCCTTATCAATTTTTTCTTGTCTTTTTCTTCTCTTCCATGCAATAAAACACTCTAGAGTAATTTTGGTAACGTTTGGTCCTAAGGCAGCACGCTGTAAAGTAGAGACCAGTTAATGCTAGAAATTGTTTCCAAAGGCTACAACAAATTAGATTTAATTACTCTTTACCAGAAAAAAATTAAAGCATTTATTTCTAATTTCTTCATGTTCACCTTTCTTAAACATTCACCATCAACTTAAAGATTGATTCAACAAACAATTTCAGAGTTAGTAAGAGTTGACTTGAAAGGTCATGTGGAAAGCAGAGGAGAAGACAAACCAGCAATAAAAGCTCAGGTTCTCCTCAAACTGACACTACCAGGCAATGGTGACAGAAGTAAGCAGAGCAGCAATATAACACCTTCAGAAGGCCTTGTTGCTTTGGTGCTGCTTCCTCAGTGTTCTGTAAGAGCTAAGGAGGCAGTGAGGAAGGCCTGTGGGCACAGCTGCCACAGGTACAGGAAGAAAACAGATGCCTCCTAAAAAAGAATTAGCACCTCCACAAAGTATGCAGCTGTAGATTCACCTATTCACTAGTTAACAGTTTCTAAACAACATGAAGCAAATCTCACACATCCTTTACCCTAGCTTATACAGCTATAAAAACACTCTATACTTTTCTATTATTAGGAATTTATTTACAAGTGTCTCTTCAGAGTAATGAAAACAAACACCCCACCAAATGGTACCTGTCTCACAACTTTACCTCTTTTTCTATTAGATCTTCTAAAGAAATTTCATCTTGTTTCTCTTCCTTCTTTTTGTCCTTTTTTAATACAAAACCAGGAGGGAGAGCATGGCGATACATGCAGTTGTCTCCTCCACCTGGGCAGACCCAAAACCATCCATATTTGTTGTTTTCAATGGCATCAAGGAAATATTTGCAGACCTGTGTAAAACACAATAGTTCTTAGCACCACATCCTCTTTCCACTCCCAGCAATTTACACTCCATGTAAAGCTACTATGTATCAGAACTACTGGAATTCAAAGCCAGCTGTGCTGAAAACTGAAAGAAACATGTGAAATGCATTGCTACTAAACAAAGAGCAGACAGAAGTAGTACAACCAATACATCCAACACCAGAGATACTTGGACAGGCTAGAGGGCTGGGCAGGAAGAAACGCAATGGAATTCAGAAAGGGCAAGTGTAGGGTCCTGCATGTGGGAAAGAACAACCCCAGGGACGGGTATAGGTTGGGAACTGACCTGCTGGAGGGCAGCAGAGGAGAACAGGATCTGGGGGTCCTAGTTGATGGGAGGTTGACCATGAGCCAGCAATATGCTATTATGGCCAGGATGGCCAATGGCTACTAGGTCTAGAGAGGTTCTCCAGCCCCTCTACTCTGCCCCAGTGAGAACACCTGTGGAGTACTGTGTCCAGTTCTGGGCGCCCCAGTTCAAAAGGGACATACAGAACTGCTTGAGAGAGTCCAGCCCAGAGCCACAAAGATGAAGGGAAAGGAACATCTCACTTACAAGGAGAGACTGAGGGAGCTGAGCTTCTAGCTTGGAGGAGACTGAGAAGTGACCTCATCAATGTTAATAAATATGTAAAGGGTGAGTGCCACGAGGATGGAGCCAGGCTCTGCTCAGTCATGCCCAGTGACAGGACAAGGGGCAATAGGTGGAAACTGAAGCACAGGAAGTTTCATCTAAACATGTGGAGGAATTTTTATACTGTGAGGGTGACAGAACACTGGAATAGGCTGCCCAGGGAGGTTATAAAGTCTCAGTCTCTGGCAGGGGGGTTGAACCAGATGATCTTTGGAGGTCCCTTGCGGCTCCTGACATTCTCTGACTCTCTGTGATTCTGTGTTAGGTTGGATTTGATGATCTCAAAGATCTTTTTCAACCTGGTTAATTCTGTGATCTTATTTTTTCTTAGTTTTAAGCAATTCAATAAATCTTAAATTTCTCTAGTCAACAGCTTTTTCTCCTTAATACTTTAATACTAAAAGACAGGATGACTCCAAGACTGGCAGCTGTGTACTAATGCAAACCCAGCAGCACACATAAAAGCCTGTTGATGGTGTATCTCTCCCTGTTACCTGCATCAGTGTAGTTTTATTCTAAATAAATGGAACTTGCCCCGATGTTAAAAACCCTCCAGCTCCTGATCCTGAGCTAAACATTCTATTCTGGAACTTTTAACACAATCACAGGTTGTTAGAGATTGGAAGGGACCGCTGAAGACCTTCAAGTCCAACCACCCTGCCAGAGCAGGACCACAGAATCTAGTGTAAGTCTGGGACACATCCAGACAGGCCTTGAAAGTCTCCAGAGAAGGAGACTCCACAACCTCTCCGGGGAGCCTATTCCAGTGCTCTGGGACCCTCACAGTAAAGAGGTTCTTCCTCACGTGGTTCACATTTTTGCTCCTCGTCCTACCTGAGGGTACAAGTGAGTAGAGGCTGTCCTTGTCCCTTCCTTCTTGACCCCCAGTGCTCAGATATTTAGAAGATCCCCTCTCAGTTATTTTCAGACTGAACAGCCCCAAGCCTCTCAGCCTCTCCATATAAGGCAGTGCTCTAGTCCCTTAATCATCCTTCATAGTTCACACTTGGCCATATTACAAGTTTAGGAATTATCAACTGAATATTTACCTACTTGGCATTGAAAACAAGGTTAAAGTACCAAAGACTGAAAAAGGGATTAAGATATTGCACCATGTAGTGCACAAACTATAGGATATTCTTGCAGTTAGAGGTTGGAACTACTAGTGACTAATTTAGCAAACTCTGGCTTAAATGAGGAGATTCAAATTTCTATGCCTCTATGCCACCCAGTATACAGAGAAGTCAATATATATATATATGGCAGTCACTGGAATGGGATGACAGGGCTCAATAATCACAATACTTGACTCTTCTAAGCAAGGGAGCATACACCAGCCAGTAATGTGCCACTGTGGCCAAGAAGACCAATGGTATCCTGCGATGTATTAGAAGGGCTGTGATTAGCAAGTCAAGAAAGGTTCTCCTCCTCCTCTACTCCACCCTGCTGAGGCTGCATTTGGAACACTGCGTCCAGTTTTAGGCCTCTCAGTTCAAGAAAGATCTCAGGGAACTGCCTGAAAGAGTCCAGCACAGATCCACAAGATGCTGAAGGCAGTGGAACATCTCCTTCCTGAGAATGGACTGAGGGAGCTGGAGCTCTTTAGCTTGGACAGGAGACTGAGGTGACCTCATTCATATTTATAAAGACATGAAGGGTGTCAGGAGGACATAGCCACGTTCTTCCCAGTGATGTCCTATGACAGGACAAGGGGCAGTGGATGCAGTATAGAAGATTCCATGTGAACATGAAGAAAACTGTGGAGGCAACAAAACACTGGAACAGGCTACTCAGAGAGGCCATGGAGTCTCCTTCTGCCTGACCAACCTGATCTCCTTTTATGATCAGGTTCCTGCCTGTTGAATGTGGGGAAGGCTGTGGATGTAGTTTACCTGGACTTCAGTACAGCCTTTGACACCGTCTGCCACAACAAGCTTCTGGCCAAGCTGGCAGCTCGTGGCTTGGACAGATTCACTCTGATATGGGTCAAGAACTGGCTGGAGAGCTGGGCCCAGAGAGTGGTGGTGAATGGTGCTACATCCAGTTGACAGCCAGTCACTAGTGGTATTCCCCAAGGATCAGTGCTAGGCCCAGTCCTATTCAATAGCTTTACTGATGCTCTGGACAAGGGGATTGAGTCACCATCAGTAAGTTTGCAGATGACACCAAGTTGGGAGCATGTGTGCATCTGTTAGGGGGCAGGAAGGCTCTGCAGAGGGACCGAGACAGGCTGGATAGTCTAACGCCAGAAGTTTTAAGAAGGCCCACTGCCAGGTTCTGCACTTTGACCACAACAACCCCATGCACCATTACAGGTTGGGGACAGACTGGCTGGAGAGCAGCCAGGAAGAAAGGGATCTGGGGGTACTGGTAGATAGTAGCTGAAGATGAGGCAGCAGTGTGCCCAGGTGGCCAGGAGAGCCAATGGCATCCTGGCCTGTATCAGGAAGAGTGCGGCGAGCAGGACAAGGGAGGTTATTATTCTGAACTCAACGCTGGTCAGGCCACACCTTGAGTACTGTGTCCAGTTCTGGGCTCCTCAATTCAAGAGAGATGTTGAGATATTGGAACATGTCCAGAGAAGGGCGACAAAGCTGGTGAGAGGCCTGGAATACAGCCCTGTGAGGAGAGGCTGAGGGAGCTGGGGTTGTTTAGCCTGGAGAAGAGGAGGCTCAGGGGTGATCTCGTTGCTGTCTACAACTACCTACAGGGAGGCTGTAGCCAGATGGGGGTTGGTCTCTTCTCCCAGGCAACCAGCAACAGAACAAGGGGACACAGTCTCAAGTTGTGCCTAGGAAGGTAGGTATAGGCTGGATGTTAGGAGGAAGTTCTCTTCACAGAGTGATTTGCCATTGGAATGGATTGCCCAGGGAGGTGGCAGAGTTGCCATCCCTGAAGATGTTAAAAAAAAGACTAGATGAGGCATTTAGTGCCATGGTCTAGTTGACTGACAGGGCTGGGCGACAGGTTGTATTGAATGATCTTGGAGATCTCTTCCAACCTGGTTGATTCTATGGTATTCTCTGATGACCCTGCCTCAATGCAGTCCTGTATGACTTGCCTAGGTGATCCTGCCCTGGTAGGAGGGTTGGACTGGATGATCTTTCAAGTCTTAACATTTGATCCTAACATTCTGTGATTAGATGCATTACTTATAATCATTTCAATTTTGAAAGCACTTCATCTACTATCCATTTTAGTTTACATGAGAAAATACCTTGTAACTGAAAGAGCTTTGGGATGGGGTTTTACTTAGCTCTAAACACATTATTTAGAAGTACTCTCACCAACTAGATACTCAGAATATTCTTCTAATATTCCATTTAAAAAACCCCTTTAGCTAACAATAAACACATCTAATGCAAGTCTGCAGTTAGTTCTCTCTATTACACCTCAATTAAAAAAAAACAAACCAAGAAAAACAAGACATACTATTTGAGTTTTGGGTTTTTTCTTTTCCGCCTCACCATGCTTCTTGTTCACAACTTCCTCCAGCTTCTTCTCATCCCAGTTATCCATTGTATCTAGAAAAAGATAACAGATGGTTTCACAAAAAATCCAAATACTAAATAGTGCAGTCAAGTTGTTTTTCTTCCTAGTGACAGTTTAAATTGCAATTCTTACTTTCTAATTAGCCTATAGAATCGAAAATAAATTCTGGCTTATTACAGTGTTCAAACTTCCCTGTGTTGCTCACAGGAAAATTTCCTCAAAAGCCTTTCTATTTTGATATGTATAAAATGTGCTTCAGGTTAAAGACAAAAAAAAAAAGTGTCCTTACAGTACACTACCAAGTGCAGACAAGAGAAAAGAAATGGAAGATGACTGAAGAGAAAGCTGTGGAACAATATCCAGAAATCCAGCTAATGTAACCTTTGGATTAAGAGACAACACCATTTTTTTTGCATTCAAATTACAAGAAGGTTCTATCAAAAGGAGAGAGATCACCAAAGGTTAACAGCAGCAGTGAATCTATATGGGATCATAGCAGAGTCATTTAGGATGACAGAGGCTAAAAGTCAAATAAAGATCAAGACATGATGAGTTATGGAAAAATAAATCATTTTGACTATAAAATCTCTAACCAGAGCACTCAGCCAACAAGTGATTTGGGGAAAGAAGAGAAAGTCACCAAAAAAATCAAAAGTATCCTGACTTCTATATCTGTGCACATTTGGCAACCACTAATAACAGGTCTAGGAGACAACTGGTTGCTCATTACACTTCTTCCATTTCCATTTTATAGAACTTAGAAAACTAGCAGCTGCAAAACAGACCAATTACTGCACAACTTGCTGCTTGTATGACCTAATACATTACATAGCAGAATGTGAAAACTACAATCCAGTATCACTAGGTCATACTTGTTTCTTTTAGTTTTAAAGAACATCTCAGGAATACCTGTTAACATGTTTCTTAAAGTGAGTTTCACTGTTGGACATAATTTTAAACATAACAGCAATCACTTGCCTTGGTCTTTGACCAGGCTCTCCAAGGTCATGAACACAAGAAGACTCTAAAATCTAGTTTCAGAACCATACAAATTCAGGGGTCATTTTCTAGAAGTACTTTACCTTTTTCAAGGTCTTCATCTCTTGCATCGATGTAGACACTTCGTTTCTCACCCTTCCTTTCCAAAGACAAATCATGGGAAAACTTGCACTTGTCTCCTTTAGTGCATTGCCCTTGCTTGAAAAAAGCACAAACTACAGACTTGGGGTCAGCACCTGTGTGGAGAAAGATTTTAATACTGTTTTTAAGCAAAAGCTGTACATGAAAACCTGAGAACAATATCTAGGATGATACAGTATTTAGGATCTATGGAGGCTGAAAACACATTTTTAAAATTAAAGTTGATGTGACATTTACCACATAAATACTGTGTACTAAACACATCCACTTTACCTTGTAGGGCATAATATTTGTGCTAAGTATCAAACCTGGCACTTGACTATTTACAGAAAGACTGGTAGCAGTGTGCCTGAGTCAATTACAGAATCAATCAGGTTGGAAAAGACCTTTGAGATCATCAAGCCCAAGCTATCACCCAACACCATCTAATCAACTAAACCATGGCACCAAGCGCCACATACAGTCTCCTTTTAAACACCTCCAGGGACAGTAACTCCACCACCTCCCCATTGGCCTATTCCAATGCCAATCAGTCTTTCTGTGAAGAACGTCTTCCTAAAATCCAGCCTAAACCGGCCCTGGCACAGCTTGAGACTGTGTCCTCTTGTTCTGTCACTGGTTGCCTGGGTTGTCCCCACCTCACTACAACCTCCTTTCACATAGTTGTAGACAGCAATAAGGTCCCCTATGAACCTCCTTCTCTCCAAGGTAAACAACCTCAGGTCTCTCAGCTACTGCTCATAGGGCTGTGCTCCAGCCTCCTCACCAGCCTTGGTGCCCTTCTCTGGACACATTAATAGAATGATAGAATCAGTCAGGTTTGAAAGAGACCACAAGCATCATCTAGTTACAATACACCTGCCCTAAGCAGGGACACCCTAATCTAGATCAGGCTGCCCAGAGCCTCATCCAGCCTAGCCTTAAACACGTCTGGGGTGGAGGGCCTCAACCACCTCCCCGGGCAACTCATTCCAGGCTCTCACCACTCTCATGGTGAAGAGCTTCTTCCTCACATCCAGTCTGAATCTCACCACCTCCAGCTTCGCTGTGTGCCCCTAGTCCTGTCACTCTCTGATATCCTAAAAAGTGCCTCCCCAGCTTTTTTGCAGGCCTCCTTCAGATACAGAAAGGCCACAAGAAGGGCACCTCAGAACCTCCTCCTCTCCAGACTGAACAGCCCCAACTCTTTAAGTCTGTCCTCATAGGAGAGGTGCTCCAGACCTCTGATCATCCCCCCGGCCCTTCTCTGGACCTGCTCCAGCATATCCACATCCTTCTTGTAATGGGGGCTCCAGAACTGCATGCAGTACTCCAGGTGGGGTCTCAGCAGAGAGCAGCAGAGGGAGAGAATCACCTCCTTCAACCTGCTGACCACACTTCTCCTGGCGCAGCCCAGGATCTGGTTCACCCTGCGGGCTGCAAGTGCACACTGCTGGCTCACACTGAGCTTCTCATTTACCAGCACACCCAAGTCCCCCTCCTCAGGGCTGCTCTCCAGCCAGTCAATGCCCAGCCTGGATTTGTGCTTGGGATTGCCTCAACCCAGATGCAGGACCTTGCCCTTGGTCTTGTTGAACGTCATGAGGTTGTCTTGTGCCCACCTCTCCAGCCTGTCCAGGTTTCCCTAGATGTCATCCCTTCCTTCCACCATGTCTGCTTGCTGAGGGTGCACTCAGTGCCACTGTCCATGTCACCGACAAAGATGTTGAACAAGACTGGTCCCAGGACTGATCCCTGAGGGACTCCGCTTGTCACTGGCCTCCACTTCGACATGGAGCCACTGACAGCCACTCTTTGGGTGCAGCCATCATTTGAGCATTTCAACATCATTCTTAAACTGAGGGGCCCAGAACTGGACAAAGTACTCAAGGTGTGGCCTAACAGCACTTCGTACAGGGAAAGAATGACTTTGCTAGTCCTGCTGGCAACACTATTCCTGAAATTGTTAATTTGTATAATGTAATACACACAAAATACCACTTGGTACAACTTCTTCCCTTTATAAGAAGCTTTTTTTGCTTCCAATACACAGCAAAGCCTTTTTAGGATGTCAGTCTTCCCTTATAATAATCTAAATTGCACTCATTCAGACTATTTCCTGTAGCAGTAGAAGTAAGATAATTGTTCACAAACCCCATAATAAGGAACTCAGAATGACAGACTGGTGAGGTTGGAAGAGACCTCTGAGGACCAACTCCTTGCTCAAGCAGAGTGACCCAGGATTACCAGGAGGGTTCTGAACTTCTCCTGAGAACAAGACTCCACAAACTGTCCTGGCAGTCTGTTCAGTGTTTCAACATCCTCAAAGGAAAAAACGTTTTCCTTGTGTTTAGGTGGAAATTCCTGTGTTCTCATTTGTACCCATTAATTATTACAGCATGAACTACTCCATCAACCTAACCACAGCTTCAGTATCACCCCACTAATGGAATTACTTGCCCATTAGGTGAGAAAATGAAAGCAGGTAAAAAAAATATTTACATGACACCTAAACCAGAAACAATTTAGTTGTAATGTCGATAAGTACTCCTGAAGGATTTTACGGTGAAACTTTTCACTTACTGATTTTATGGTTGGTGTCAGTCACCAGTGTCTTCTAGAGCAGGCACAGCAACACCTGGTTAAAAACTTCACTAAAGTCTAGTTCTTAACACATCAGGGATCCCTGGAAGAACTTCCAGTAACATGCTCTCCTTGTTGGCAGTTTCAATAGCAAGTTTTAATTACAACAGTGTTAATGTTCTGAAATATCTTTAAGTTAAGAGTTACTTCATTTGGAGAAACTGAGCACTGCATATCATAAACAGAGAACTGGCTTTTCTTCCTCCTAATTGCCACAATGAGCAAGCGTCAAGATTTCTTTAAAGAAATACATGGAATTTAGTAAAAAAGTATTGTGCAGATTAATAAAGCAAAGCATTGCTAACATTTGCTTCACTTCTAAAAATAGTTTTTTTCCTCCCATATAGCACCCAATAGTAGAGACACTCCTACAAGTGTCAAAAACATGTAAGCTTAAAATTCATCAAAAAACCCAGTTTGTTCAGTAACTGATTTCAAGAAAGGACACATCTGAAACCAAATCCTACTGTTAATTGTAAAGTGAACAAGAAGGAATTGGAAAATTTTTACTGTTTTAAAACAAGCTTCCAGGGAAGATAACAGTTAAATTATATTCCTTGTAATTCCTGGATGTTGTGTTTCACAGAGTCACAGAATTACTGAGGCTGGAATAGATTTCTTCCCAGGGGACAGAGGCTGCTTTAAATAAAATCATCATGCCACTCATCCAGAAGCATCTAATTCATGAAGCTGAAAACAGCAAAGCATCTCTACCTGTCCTAACAACACCACGTTATCTTTTGATACTCTAATCATCCAGTACCTGGGTTGAAAGGGTTATTTTAAACTTCAGTAGATATATGAATAAGAGACACACAATAAGCAAAGAGCATTCAGTTACTCATACCTTTGCTAATTTTCTGTGCAGCAACCACAGGCTTGAAGAGTTCATTTAATTCTTGTAATTCTTTTTTCTTATCTTCTTTTTTTAACTTCTTCTCACTTTCTGTTTGAGCAGCCTAGAACAACCCCAGATTTGAAGTCAGGCAATATACAGTTAGAATGACATTACTCACTTCACATGAACTGTACACTGAAATAGCAAATCATTCTAAGTTAACACATGAGAGAAGGACAAGAACCTGCGATTCCTAAACTTCTCAGACTTCCTGCCCTGCCTGCACAAACGGCCATTGCCATCTAGTGGTACTGACTTTAAAAGAGATTCCAAATTGAATAGAGATGCAAGATGCTGGTAGGATCATGGTCATAAGATCACTAAGGTTGGAGAAGACCTCCAAGACTGAGTCCAGCCTTTAACCTAGCACTCACGACCACCACTAACCTATGTCTCTAAGCATCAGATTGAAATGTTTTCTGAACACTTCCAGGGACAGTGATTTCACCTTCTTTCCCAGGCAGCCTCAACTCTTTTCAGTGAACATGTTTTTCCTAATATCCAACCTAAGCCTCCCCTGACAACTTGAGGCTATTTCCTCTCATTCTGTTGCTTAACTGGGAGAAGAGGCCAACACCCATCTCATGCCAATTTCCTTTCAGTGAGATGCAGCCCACAGTCTTATTTTCTCCAGACAAACAATCCTAGTTCTCTTAGCTACTCCTTGAAAGGCTTGTGCTCTAGACCCTTCGCCAGCTTTGTTGCCCTTCTTTGACCCTGTTCCAGAATCTCAATGGCCTTCCTGTAGGGAGGGACCCAAAACCGAACATGGTATTGAAGGTGAAGCCTCAGCACTGCTCAGTACAAGGAGACTATCACTTCCCACATTCAGCTGGCCACACTATTCCCGATACAGAAAAATGATCCAATAGTAGATACCATTAGATGACACAGTTATCTCTATCTACTCCAATATCAGTTAGGAAATCAAGATAATTGAGTCCAGGAGAGGAGTAGTTGCTCTTTTGTAACACACAAGCAATGCAGCTATGCAGTGCAGTTAATTCGAGACTCATGCAAAATGTCTCTATCTTTATCTTTAGTCCCCTACATGCTACTTTGCTCTTTCTCTTCAGGTGTAGGAATAGCAATTGCATCAAATCTGCCTATAGAAGATGGAAGACACTTTTAGAACATGATTTCATAACAACATTTAATTGATAATCAGTAGTTTGAAAGCCAAGAACATTTGTTTTATAGGCACTAGGGGCTGAGGGCTGAAAAACAGGCTCATCTAGGAAAGTGTAAGTTTGTGGATAAGAAAAAAGCCTGACTGCTTTACCCTTTCTGCATAAGCCAGAAAGGGCCTGTACCTATAGCAGTGTGGTAGACAGGGATGAAGACAGATGAAAACAGATGAAAAAGGACATAGGAGAAGCATTATGAGATTGACTCTTACCCTTTAGGGAAGCTAGTGAGAGGAACACCACTATAAAAACATGTGAGGTCCTTCAGCAGAAAAATACAGAGTAATATTTAACAAGGAGCTCTGTTCTTATGGTGAAACTGGCAAAAACATACTCAATTGTTTCACAAGGAATTAGTTCAATTGGTTTTCATATTGGAAGTTTAAACCACTTTTTTTATATGATATGCAGACCTACGCAAGTCAACTACAAAACTCAGCACTTGAAGAATACTTTTGTTTCACCCTAGAGCTCTAACAGCATGAAAATAAAGCTTGACTCTTAAAAGAAAACAACAAAAAACCCCCCACCAAACAACCAGAAACAAAACAGAAGACCCTCAAAAAAAAATCCCAACAACCAACCAAGGAAACATTAACACTACCACCACAAAACCTCAATAGCATTTCCATTTTTATATCAGGACACAAGAAAACTGCTTTGAAGTGTCCCTTCTCTCTCAGGGACAACCTTAACAACTATTTCACAAAGTGAAAAACATATAAACAGGTCTAAGAAACAGAAGAATCCAAAATGCATCAGTCAACAGCTACAAGCATTTGAGAAACAGATTTGTTCACATTGACTAATTTACATGCTGGTATTCCTATTAATCCTCCAGACTGAGGGACATCACACAGAAGTATCAGAAGAGACTATTTGATTAGCATCATGTTTTTAAAGTGACATCAAGCAGCCCTTGCCACGACACAAAACTACTACATCTAATGACCCAAATATCAACTTGACATTTAAAGCTGCACTGTACATTTGTTAGCTCATTCTTATGTAAGGAATTGGGAAAACTACGACATCATGGATTTAGCTGACACAAATACAAGTATTTTACAGGTTTATTTGTAAAGCAGGAAGATGTTCAAGTGCTTAATCAGCTTCCCTAACACTGCAGGAATAAAAGACCTGGCTCACTTTCATTATAGTTTATTTCTATAATGCCCATGATTTTTGCTTAAATATAACTTAAACATTATATCTCAGCTACATCACGTTTTCCTTCATCTTAGAGAAAAGTAGAGAGGGTAAAAAATTTCACTTTCTTTGACCTGTTTGGAAAATAGGAGCAGGCTTATCAGATTTGTTTCCCCATAAAATGATCACAAATACTTCCATAAGCATAACAAGCAGCACATAACGGCTTAAGCTTTTTTAAATATTTTTCCAATTCCAGTATTAGTATTTGCAATCATTAATTATTATTTTAATCTGTTTAGTATTTGATTAAGTAGGAATTAAAATTAAAAAAGATAAATAATTACATACCATTATACAGGCACATAACTCTTATCTAGACAAACTCTGAAAGAATATTATTGGCTAAATGTCTAAATGTGTACAAGTCACAGTACAACTGGCAAGTAACAACGCAGTTTCTTTCTACTTCAGTATTACATCACAATCTATATGTAGTGAAAGATGACTCAACTCTACAGTGGGCAAATATTACAGAATAAATGCTTACCTGACGTGGATTTTGCTGACCAAATTTAACCTGGTGTGTCACAGCCTTGATAAATTTCTGCTGTTTTGCACCTTTTTTATTCTTTAGGCCAAATGTTTTATCCTGAACCAAGAAATAAAGACAGACACATTAATCAAAACGGATTCAATACCAAAAACGATCTACCACTCCTGTCAGGTATTCAATCAAAGACAGACAAGCAACCCAAGCCACACAAGCAACCCAAGAAACAGTATGGACAATATTTAGACCTTTCACATCATCTCTTAAATTGGCTTTTCAAAGAACCTACTAAATGATGCCTTTGTGCAAGCTTGCTTTTATCACCTCTTACTTGTGTCCAAGTACTCAAGTAAGCTTATACACAGTTTTTTAAGTCCTTTTAAAGCAAAGGGACATGAGGTTCTTAGTGTCTAACCAAGTAACATCTGAGGACAATAGGCAGATCAAATAGTCATATTTTTCCCCCAATCTACCTGAAGTCACTTATTAGTTTTACCCATAATATACATATATAAAATGTTGTATTTGTTATACAGATGACTACTACCACATGCAACATTATTTTTTATTTTGGAAGAATTTTAAGCTTTCCACTGTCTAACTGTACGAATTTGAATTTAAATCCTTCCCCTATGTCAAGTCCACACAAGTCTTTGCACTTCTTAAACTGCACGGAGAGAAGTCTGTTTACTGCCTGAACTAATCTTTCCTCTGTATCTCCAGTTTAATTGTTAGAGGTATGTTTCTATATCAAAACTGTTAAAAAAAAATCACAGAATCACAAAATGTTAGGGGTTGGAAAGAACCTCAGAAGATCATATAGTTCAATGCCCCCTGCCAAAGCAGGATCACTTAGGGCAGGCCACACAGGAAAACAAAGAGATGAGTTTTGAAAGTCTCCAGATAAGGAAGCTCCGCAACCTCTCTGGGCAGCCTTCTCCAGTGCCCTGTCACCCTCACAGGAAAGAAGTTTCTCCTCATAAGATGGAACTTCCTGTGATCCAGTTTATACCAGCTATTTCTTGTCCTATTACTGGGCAGCGCCAAAAAAAGACCACCAAAGACCATAATCCTGACACCCATTCATAAAAACTCACGTGGAAGTGGGCTGTCTTTTGGGTTTCTGAAGTAGAAATACCACCATTACAAATCTACCTATGCCTCTGACTTGATATCAACATCTTTTTCCTTTCAGGAACAAGTAACAGATGTTCATCCACTGATAACACCACAGTTCAAACATACTTTTGGAAACTGTAACAATCCAAAAACATTTTAACAGAATTGCAGAATGAACAGTTCCAAGTTTCCAGAAACAACCTGTTTTCATTTACAGTATATCCCCTATCAACAGCAACTAGTTCTCCATTACTTCATACTAATTTAAGAAGTATGCAATTTGTCAAAATGATTGAGAAACACAGATCATTCATATGCTTGATTTCCATGGCAACTGCCACATGGAGAATATTATCACTCTTTATTTTAGTTATGCAATAAGTTATTGTTAATAAATCACACAAACAGTATTAAATGCGAAATGGTAAGGGGGAAAAAAAAAAGGCACTCCCATGTGCACCTTCAGACCTGGCCTGAAAACGTGGAGGCTGAAAACTCAAACCTCAGTCTAAGAAGCCCAGCACCCAACAGCACAGATTAAAGTGCGACAGTCTACCATTTGACAGATTCGGGCCGCGGAAAGAACCAGCATTTCCCAGATCGCTGCTTCTGGCCTGCGCCGCGGCCCTACCTAGGCGCGTGTGCATACTCCCCCTCCACCCACGCAAAGTTTTTGGTTTTATGACAGTTTCATTGTCCGCTTCAGCCGAAGAGACAGCCTAGGGACCCGCCCGCGGGCCATGACGGCCGCCTCCCGCGGAGGCCGGCTGCCACTGGCATCAGCGTCCGTGTTCTCCTAGCAGGGGGACTGACAGAGGAGGGCGCAGAGAATGAGCTGCCCGCGTACGAAGGGAAAGGCAAGAAGAAACAGGTGCAGGAAGAGGGCCGCGGCGTGAAAGCGACCCCTTTGGTTTCGGATGCGGCTCCTGGGCCCGGCGCGGCCCTGCTCGCCTTACCTCGATGATCTTCTCCTTCTTTTTCTGGTCCGCTTTCTTGCTGCCCCCCGCCGGCTGCTGCTGCTTCTTGGGGGGCATGGCGGGGAGGGGGGAGCGGTCTCAGCTCTCGCTCGGGGACTTCAGGACCGCGGTGAGGGCGGAGCGGAGAGGAGCGAGACGGAATCGCCGGCGCCTGGGAGGCGCAACGGAGCCCCCTCGTAACGCCGGCAGCCGAGGGGCACGCTGGGAAGACGGCGCGGGGCGCGACGGGAGCAAGCAGCAAGAATCGCGCGGGAGGCGACGGGCGCGCCGATTTGGCGTCAGAGCGTCGCGCCCCGCCCCCCGCAGGGGGGTTTGCCCCGCGGGCTGAGGGGCGGCGCTCGGCGGCTGTTGGGTCCCGGTGGTAGGCCCCGCTCCGCGGCTTGGAGACACTGCGAATGCTTCTCCACCGGTCGTAAGAGGCGACTGTGGGCAGAAACAGGCTTGGACTCCCTCACCGTGTTTTCTGCGAGGATTGTGCCAGGTCCACGGAGGAAATGTTTGAGAGAGGGCGGGTGGTGTTCTTGGAGGACGCTTACCACTGAGTCTGTGTCCAGTAGCGAAGAGTCACCTTGTGATGTTCAGAGAAAGGCTCTGCAGTGAGAACGGTGGCTGGTTCTCTCAAGCGGTGTTTGGATGGGGCAGCTTACTGCCACCAGCTTCAGGGACAGTGCTCTGTTAGCGAGCAGAGCCTTGAGTCCAGACTGAACTCAGCAGCAAACATGATTCAGGAATGCACACGAATTCAGGAATGATTTTGATCAGAGGCAGAATGGAAAGTATTCTCGGGCATAAGCCAATGAAGCTTTGTAGTCGTTGTGACCTGTCCTGTCTGCTCCTCCCCGAAGCTAGTACACCCAAACATAGTACACAAGCTTTAGCAGTGACCTTGGTCTTCATAGGAGCAAGTGTAAACAAGAGCTATTCTGCACACCAATCCTTGCTAGCAACTATTCAAGTACTACCTTCAAGTACTGTCTCTTCTGGAAGCCGACACTGTCTTCAAAAATACACCTCTAAGTACAAAGTGGTGTCACCTGGAAAAGACTGAGCTGAAAAGTCAAATAATCAAATCAGTTATGTTGTAGTTCAAACCAGGGCAGACTCACCAAGAATGGCACAAATCTTTCTGTAGAATGGGTGAAATAATCGCAAATTGACTCCAATTACTTAAGTAGGATTGTGGTCTAGTACACAAGTTCTGTGGAGTTTCTTAGCTTGGGCATGCATCTGTGATCTGCTCTAGGTGGTCCTGCTCTGGCAGGGGAACTGGACTAGATGATCTTTCAAGGTCCCTTCTAGCTCCTGATATTTTATGATTCTATTATTCTCTGACTGTCAGCAGTATAATTTTTACTTCAGTTTCACCAGATAGATTTTTGAGGCTCTTCCCATATATGGAGTTCCTGCAACAGGAAGCAATGCAAAATCTTGGTACTGTGTTTGCTGTTTATGAGTAGTACCTGTCTCATCTAGAATGACTAGGAAAAAATGCTTTGAAAAAAGGAGGAATGTGCAGGAGGATGTGTGCTGTCCAGCTTTGCCAGCTTTTGATTTATGGAGAGTCATCCATTATCCTGATTATAAATTTGAAGATCCATCTGTTTCAGCCACTATAACAAAAATTTCCTTTCTCATCCAGTGCAGAGTAGCTTCATACTTTGTGCAGTAAGTGTTGCGGAGAGCAGGAATTAATTCCTGGCCGAGTTGGGAATTTATCAAAAATAGTTATTTTTTATTTTCCCAAAGACCCGCCCCCACAACTATATATACAAAGATTAATTTAGTTTAATAAGCAGATTCAGTTGCATGAGAATTAACCTACAAGGACACCATCAATAATCTGACCATATTGGAAGTCAGAAGTTGGAAAAGGCCTCAGCTATTAATTAATAGTGGTTTCTTACTAAATTAAGCTAAGCCAAATAACTCGCTCAGGCTGACTCGTGCGGTCTGTCTCCCTCTTCCTTTCAGCGGCTGCAGGTGAATCGTTAAGAGTTGTTAAGGGTCGTTAGGCACACAGAGGTGTCAATAGGAAAGCGAATCCCTTTGAAGGTCTCTGCAGTCCTGGCACAGGGGAGTGTGTGAGCTCAGGCAGACACATACGTCCAGGCACAGGCAAACTCCAAAGGCGGGAAGACCCCCAATATTTATAACCTTCGCTAGACAAAGGGCAGAGTTACCACACCTTAGGCGCGAAAGTGCACGGCCAATCCCAGCCTGGCTCCAGCGCAGGAACTCACGGGGCAGTCCTCCCCCCCTTCACGGCTGCAGGGCAGGCAAGGGGGGAGGGAAACCAGGTGGCTTTTCCCCTTTCCCCCCGAAGTCCGGGCAGGAGAGGAATTTAGGGGTACAGGACTCCAGGACAGTAAGTAAAGACTTTTGTCTTCCTCACCAAATTGAGTAGTTTCTGGTACAATACACACCCAAAACTATTTTAATAACAAGGCATATTTTTAAAATGAACTAATGGGGTAGAGGTCAGCAAACCTGCTTTTCTGTAAGCATGAAACCAGCTGTTCTTACAAGCCTTTTAAGCAACCAAGGATCTGCAATGGAAAACATCCACATATTTCAGTAAGATATCTTAATTTTAAGAGTGCTTAACTAAGTCTTATACCAGCCACTTGTTACACATTCCTTGTGTGCTCAGAATGGATGGAGTCATTTGGTTTTGCAGTTTTGGTTATACCAAGCCTGCATAATATAAAAGAACAAATTCAGATTTTGTTTTTAAGGCCAGAATCCCAAAGCACAAGGCAATGGAAGGTCTAAGAGGCTAGTTGTTTAACATGCATGCTTTATTACTTTGGGTTAGGTTTGTAGTAACTAATGATGTCATGGTCCATCAGAAAATACATAGCACAATTAATACACAATAGCTGGAAGCTAATGAAGGAGGTATTCACTCTAGAAGTTAATATGTTTTGTTTGAGCTATTAGGACAACTTGCTGCCTTAAGTCTGTTAAGCTTCATAATGTCATTACTATTCCACTGTAGGAGGAGCCAGGCCATAATATCTTCCTCTCCCATCAAATGCTTTGCATTTGCAGCAAAGTTCATTGTGTCTTCTATCTTAAAGGAAAAAAATAGTCCCATGTTGTTGCCTTTTGTCATTGTGATCTGGAAGGATTAGTGGGAATGATTTTCATAATTATTTTATTTGATATGGTGTATGAAAGCTTGCTTTGTGGTCCAAGTACATACAACCCTTCAGTTAAGTAGTACTTGTCCTTCATTGTTGCAAGTTCACATGATTAATTTTGTATTTTCATCTTTTGTTCAGCTCATAAATAATTAAGACAGTTCCGAGACTCAGAATCAAAGAAACAAACCCCACATTTTACCACTCAGTAGGGCCCAATTCCGTACTAACATACACAGAACTGCTATAAATTGTGGTGTAAGTTCCTTTTTAGCAAAGGCTGCAGATCCCTATGATCTGGTTCTTCAAATAAATGTGAAGAGCAGAAAGAGCCTCTTGCCAATGCTATGTGGTAGATTGATACCTAATTGTCTGAAAAAGGCTATTAAAAAGAATAAATTTATATGTATTATGTATGGGGGGGGGGGGGGAGGGGGGGAGAAACCAGTATAAATATATCTAAAAAAAATGGTTTAGGAAGCAATGATAACCAGAATTTTCAGTATTGGGTGTGGTATGTTCAGTTTAGCCATCTATGCCAGAAGAACAGTATTTTATTTCTGGTTTCTACAAATTTATGCAAGTTGGTTGTAGTTTACATCCAATATTAGACTTAGAGCAAGCTGATGATAGAATTATGAGTAAATACAGCTCAGGAGAATCTAAAATACTTAGTTTTAAAAAAGCTAATTGCAGGAAAAGTAACAGGCTTAACATAACTTGAGCTTCCTGATTCTCTTCCTCCCTTTCTTTGCTATACCTTCAAAGGTAAGGTGATTATTTTACTTTTATCAGCATTAATTGCTTTACAAATTAAGTGAGCAAGTAATTAAGGTGCTTCTGGGTAGTTCAAGAGCCCATTGTCCTTTACTAACTGTTCTGTTTCACTATGTCTTCCACAACTGAAATAAAAAAATAGTCAAAGTGAAATATACTGGATTGTTCTTTCCACAGAAATAAAAATCTAGCCAGATCCCATCTAGGCTGGGATGCACTTACCATGAGCCTGTTTTAACTGCATTGGCTTGGAAGGGATCTTCATGACCAAGCCCTCTGAAGTCAGCAGGAACACCTCCAACTACATTAGGCTGCCCAGGGCCATGTCAAGTCTGATCTTGAATGTCTCCAGGGGTGAGGCCTCAACCACATCCATGGGTAACCTGTTCCAGTAAAGAACTTCCTCCTTGTGTCCAACCTAAATCTGCCCTGCTCCAGTTTCAAACCATTGCCCCTTGTATCACTACAAGCCCTTCCAAACAGTCTCTCTCTGGTGTTCCTGTAAGTTGCCTTCAGATATTAAAATATAGCTATAAGGTCTGCCTTCTACGTCTTTCTCTTCTATGGGCTGAACAGCACCAATTCTTTCAGTGTATCTTCACAGGAGAAATGCTTCTGCCTTCTGATCATCTTTGTGGCCCCCCTCTGGATGTGTTCCAGCAGGTCCTTGTCTCTCTTATGGTGGGGGCCTCATAGCTGGACACAATGAGATCTCACCAGAGCAGAGTGGCAGAATAACCTTTCTCAGCCTGCTGACCACGCTGCTTTTGATGCAGCCCAGGATACAAGGCTGCAAGTAATTGTTGACTCATGGCCAGCTTGTTTTCCACCAGTGCCCCCAAGTCCTTTTCTGCAGGGCTGTTCTCAATCTGATCATCCCTCACCTTGAATTGATATGTAGGATTGCCTTGACATAGGTGCAGGACCTTATACTTTGCCTTATTTAACCTCACAAAATTCTCCTCAGCCCACCTCTCCAGCCTGTCCAGGTCCCTCTGGATGGCATCCCATCCTTTGGTCTTATCAACCATACCACTCGGCTTGGTATCACCTACAAATTTGCTGACAGTGCACTCAGTCTCACTGTCTATATCACCGATGAAGATACTGAACAGCACTGGTTCCAATACAGTCCCTTAATGGACACCACTTGTCACCTGTCTCCATCTGGACATTGAGCTATTGACCACCACCATTTGCATGTGATCATCCAACTGGGGGACTTGAGCATCTCCTCTGTGAAGAGAGACTGAGAAACCTGGGGCTGTTTAGTCTGGAGAAGACTGAGATGAGATCTAATCAGTGTGTACGAATATATGAGGGATGGGTGTCAAGTGACAGTGGTCAACAGCAATAAGACAAGGAGCAATAGCTACCAACTGGAACATAGGTGGTGTGCTAGTTTGAAGCTAGCTAGAATGTTTTGGTGAGAAGAACTAGATTATAGGCTGTGAAAGGAAAACAATGGTGATGTCTACTTCCCTCATAGGCTTGCTGAGATGTATAGGATCGAGAAATAAAAACATAGATAACCACTCTCACTTGGGCTGCTGGCTGAGCTGCATCTTACTCTCTAACCTCACCCTCCATTTTGGACTAATCCACTTTGCTTCCTAACCCCCTGGCCAAACCTCCACGCGTTTGTAAGTCCAAAATCTCCATTACACATTTCTATGCTCAATGCATTGACTGCTTCTTCCAGTGAGGTCAGTTTTCTCCTGAAATAGATTCCTAAGTCTTAGGTACTTTTCCCTTTCGGTTGGGGTAAACCCAAAAGTATGTGCCTGTGTTCTAGTTTAGAGCTTCCTGGAGACCGAAAGGCTGACAGAACAAAATTAAATATAGGATGCCTTCCCTCTTCCCCCTTTGAAAAGAAAGGAATTGGGTAGAAAGTGGTAAAACACCCAAAGAAAACAGACTACAACTGATTTCTTGAAAGTTAAAAAAACCCAACACTTTTAACAATCAATAAAGGGTATTCCAGGTGTGCTAGTTTGAAGCTAGCTAGAATGTTTTGGTGAGAAGAACTAGATTGCAGGCTGTGAAAGGAAAGCAATGGCTACTTCACTCATAGGCTTACTGAGAGATACAAGAAGAAGAATCAAAACATAGATAAGGCACAAGTACTTCTCCTCCTGGGGAGCTCTGAGCTGCATCTCTCTAACCTCACCCTCACTAATCCACTTTGCTTCCTAACCCCCTGGCCAAACCTCCATTTTTCCTTGGGACTGGGGTAATGTTGAGAGGGGTAGGGGGAAGGTGAAGGGGCAGTTGGGAGCCCCTCCTGGGGACTCAGGTTTCTGGGAGGTGAGTTGTGTTTCTGTATTACCTTTTACCTTGTATATTTCTGTATATAACTGTATATGCTGTAATATCTGCTTGTATATTGTGCTAAGCTGTAAATAAAAGCTTCATTCAATTTCCAGAGCCGACTGAGTCTAGTCTGGGTTATTTCCAAAAGTGTGTGTGGGGGTGGGGGGCTGGGAACACCCAAACCATCACACCAGGTAAGGGAGCTTACAGAGGAATAAGGGAAGGGAAAACAGGTACAAAAATATATACAAAACTGGATGGATGACAATGGATGAAGGTAGATTGAGGAGGCAGCTGGTCCACCACTGTCATGGAAAATACGTGTCCTGGTTTGCCCAGGCATGATCACATGGTCCCCTTTCCTTTCCTGGGGCTGGAAGCAGAGCACAGAGAGAAGACAAAAGACTTGGAGACACCCACTTTGAGGGTCCAAGTCTTGCCCAGACTTGTTCTTCCCAAATGAGGGAAAGCAAGCTCCTGCTTTCACCTAATGTGGTCAGGTTTGGCAAAGTGTGTGCTAGTTTGAAGCTAGCTAGAATGTTTTGATGAGAAGAATTAGATTACAGGCTGTGAAAGTGAAACAAATGGTGATGTCTACTTCACTTATAGGCTTGCTGAGATGTATAAGAACAAGAACCCAAACATAGATAACACAATCACTGTCTGGGCTTTGGGTTGAACTTCTCTCTCTCTCTAACCTAACCTGCCGTCTGTGTGACTAATCCACCTGCTTCCTAACCCCCCTGGCCGACCTTCAAAGCTACCTTAAACATAGGGCAAGATATAAGGTAAGGGAGAGGGGTAAGAAGAAGGTGGAAGGGTGGTTGAAAGCCCCTCCTGGGGACTCAGGTTTCTGGGAGGGGAGTTGTGTTTGTTTCTGTGTTACCTTTTAGCGTGTATATTTCTGTGTATAGCTGTATATATTGTAAATACCTGCTTGTATATTGTGCTAAGCTGTAAATAATAAGCTTCATTCAGTTTCCAGAGCTGCTGAGTCTAGTCTGGGTGATTTTCAAGAAGTGGGGGGGAGAGGGGCAGGTAACACCCAAACTATCAGAAAGTACCATTCTGGTTGGTGAATCTCTGTGGACAAAGGAGCCATTACATTCAGGCAAATAATAAATAGGCTTCTGCCAAATGCCTGCTTTTGCTTTCACTTTTGGCTTTGGCTGCTCTGCCCTGCCACATTATGCTCTGCTTTGCCTCCAATGACTTTCAAAGCACCGACAGAACTCCCTTCAAGTGTTTGGGTACTCTTTGATAGTATTTTATGAGTATAGTCAAAGCTTCTTTACAGTTTTAAGATTAATGTTTGTATTTGCTAGTTATTTCTTAAGTGTTCTAGTTTTGCCTCTTCCCTGTGTGTATAAATGTCCAAACTGAACGTTTTGAACAGTGTAAATATTTTTTTCTGGTGAGATTTAATGTTAATAAACATTTTTTGTAGCTATTAACAATCTTTGCCTGGATATCAAAATTAATATTGATTACTAATTTTGCCAATTCATAAGAACTACATGGTTGGCTGGGCACATGGCAAAGCTGTAGCAGTAAGGGTGTTGCTTTCCAGGTGAGGCAAGCAGAGAGAGAGAAGCAGGAAGTCTGCCTGCTTTTATAGTGTTTCAGGCAGGAAGTGGGAGTGGCCTCACCTTTGCACCTGGGGTCAGGTTCTAAGCCACCTCCTAGGAGGAGCCAGGGGGACCTGAAGTCAGGTTCCAGACCACCTCTCAGCCCCCTAGAGGCTCAACCTGTAACAGCCTGCCATTTTGCTGCACCTTTATCCTTGTTCATTTGGATTTGATTTCAGAAAAGGCCTGGAAGAGGGAGACATTTTCTTTTCTGGGATCAGCCTGCTGCCACAGGATTCCTGGATATTGTGCTAGTTTGAAGCTAGCTAGAATGTTTTGGTGAGAAGAATTAGATTACAGGCTGTGAAAGGAAAACAGTGGTGATGTCTACTTCGCTCATAGGCTTGCTGACATGTATAAAAATAAAAGCAAAACATAGATAACACACTCTCACTCTCTAACCTCACCCTCCTTTTTCTTTTCTAATCCATTTTGCTTCCTAACTCCCCTGGCCGAACCTCCGTTCTTCCTTGGGACTGGGGTTGTATAGGGTTAACACTCCTGGGGGAGTGACCCTGAACCTGACCCTAGGGGTCTTGGCCCCTCCTCAGGGGTGGGCCACACTCCAGGTGATGGTTAGCCCACTCCCCCCACTTCCTGCGGTATAAAAGAGGAGCACTTCCTGCTCCTCACCCTCTTGCTCTTTCTCCCTGCGTTCATGATCACACACACACTGATACTGCATACCAGCACAACACGTGGCAGCCACGAGGCAGAGACACCATCACACTACTCGGGTTGTATCCATCCCTGTTTGTATTTTGCTGTTTTCCCTTCCTTATCCTTTGTAAACTCCCCTACCTCCAATCCCTTTTTCTAAGTTATTATTAAACTTTTCCTTTTTAACTTCCAAATCGAGTGAGATTGATTTATTTGGGTGTCCCTACCTTTATCTCTCTCCCTGTCTTTTGGGGAAAGGAGGGGGAAGAGGGGAGGGCACTCTATAAATTCTATAAATTGTCATTGGGTCTACCAAATTTATAAGAGTCTCTGGGAACCTGCATTTGAACCCAAGACAATTTATTTGGCGTCTCAACGTGGGGCTAGGTAGAAAGAATTCTTTCAGAGAAGATTTGGAAGTTAAAAAATGGATATTCTGAAAGTCTTAATCATTAACGCTTTTGCATGGCTGTTGTGGGGCTGGCTGTTAAAGTTTATAAGTTACCATGTCTTCTGGATTGTCATTGATATGCTCTGGGAATATTCTAAGCATTTGCCTGCCCGAGTCTATGCCTATTTCCTGAATTCTGTTAGTAATATCACTGTGTTTAGAAATGTTTCTGGAACATGGAATCAATCTGAGTATATGCATTGGAGCACAGAAGCTCCAGATATTTTGGGCGAGAAATGGTACTGGATAGCTGTTATTTCACTGTGTGTAAATGTGGGTTTGGGAATGAACAAGGTAGCTCTGAACTTGGACACGTGGAAATATCGAGTGGGCGCCGCCATTAGGGTGCTTAGGGGGAGGGGTGGCCCTCACTGCCCGAGCTGCAGCTGCGAGGGATGGGCGACAGGGCAGACCGGTCAGACCGGTCAGACTGCCCCTAGCGCGGCTCCGCCCCGTTCTCCGCCTCCGGTCCCGCCCAGGGCAGCCCCCCGGACCCTGCCCCCTCAGCCCAGCCCACTCTACCTGGCGCCAATTACCACGCGGCCAGCCAGATCAAACCCTCCCGCAGATACCGATTCAGGGCAAGGGACCTCTTCGGGAACCAGCACCCCCCAGCAACAGCAACCAGCTGGAAATGGACCTGATAATGGAGTGATCCTTATCAGCTCCACGCCCAGAAAGGAAATCAGGCACATAAGGCAGGAGTATGCAAGGGCAAACGGACAGTCCCTTTTAGCCTGGCTTTTGAAATGCTGGGATGCAGGAGCAGAAACTGTGGACCTAGATCAGAGGGAGGCAAAGCAGCTGGGATCCTTGTCGAGGGATGGAGGTGTGGATAAGGAGCTGGGAAGGCTCGATGGTACCCACTCACTTTGGGCCAGGCTTCTGATAGCTGTGAGGTACAGGTACCCGACTAAGGATGACATGATTTTCCATCCCCTTAGATGGACAGATATGGAACAGGGGATCTCATACCTGAGGCAAATGGCGGTTCAAGAGATAATTTATGGAGCCGACCAGATGCCCTCGGACCCTGATGATGTCCGCATGAAGCCAGCCCTCTTAAAGAAACTGACTCAGTGTGCCCCTTCTACATATGCCCCCACATTGGGAGCACTGCTGCTGGGCAGAGACCCCAACAACCTTCCCACAATCAGGGAGTTTGTGAATGACCTAAGACAGTTTGAAGACAGTTTGTCGAGGAAAACCTTAATTGCCACTGTAGAGACCCTCACCCAAGAAATGAACGAGCTAAAAGCCTCTTTCTCTGAAATGCAGAAGGCAGAGGATGACTGCTCTTCACCTTCAGAATGGGTGCAAGTCTCAGCTGTAAGGAACACACGCCGTGCTCCTCCTCCTCCCCGCAGGAGACCAGCCCAGAGCAGACAGGGTACACACAGGGGGTCACTCTGGAGAACACTGTGTGACCATGGGGAAAACATGGACAGATGGCATGGCCAGCCCACCTCAGCTCTATGGGCCAGGGTAAGGGAACTGCAGGGGACAAACACAGGGAATAACTCCTCCAGAAGAGGGGTTGCCCCAGTGTCCCGCAGGCAGCCCTCTCGCTCAAGGGGTGGTGAAGCCAGTAACTCAGGTCCATGTGCCTCATGCAGTCACACTGCTCAGAATTAGAGGTGCCCTGTCTCCAGCCAGGCGGAGGCCAGGGATAACAGAGTATATTGGGACGTGTTTGTGAAATGGCCTGGCACTTCTGAAGCCGAGAAGTACAGAGCGTTGGTAGACACCGGTGCCCAATGCACTCTGATCCCCTCCAGCCACAGGGGGACAGAAACTGTTACAATTGCAGGAGTCACAGGGGGGTCTCAGGAGTTGACTGTGCTGCAGGCTGAGATAAGCCTCACCGGGAATGTGTGGGAGAAGCACTCCATAGTAACTGGCCCTGATGCACCTTGCATCCTGGGGATCGACTTTCTCCGGGAAGGGTACTTTAAAGATCCGAAGGGGAACAAGTGGGCTTTTGGCATAGCAGCTGTAGAGACTGCAGACAAAGAGCAGCTGTCTATCATGCCTGGCTTGTCAGATGACCCTTCCGTGGTTGGTACCCACAAGGTGGAAGATGTCAAGTTACCTATTGCTTCTCGTGTAGTTCATCGCAGGCAATACCGCACCAACAGAGACTCCCTGCTACCCATACAGCAGCTGATTCGCCGCCTGGAGCAGCAGCTTGTCATCAGCAAGAGCCACTCGCCCTTCAACAGCCCGATATGGCCAGTGCGAAAGGAGACAGGGGAGTGGAGACTCACGGTGGATTTCCGAGGCCTGAACGAAGTGACTCCTCCAATCAGCGCAGCCGTGCCTGATATGTTGGAGCTGCAGTATGAACTGGAAACGAAGGAGGCCAAATGGTATGCCACAATTGACATTGCTAATGCCTTCTTCTCCATCCCCATTGCAGAAGAATGTAGGCCACAGTTTGCCTTCACCTGGAGAGGAGTCCAGTACCACTGGAACAGACTGCCTCAAGGGTGGAAGCACAGCCCTACAATCTGCCATAGCATCATCCAGACTGCACTGGAGAAGGGTGGAGCTCCGGAACATCTGCAGTACATCGATGACATCATTGTATGGGGTGAGACAGCAGAGGAGGTCTTCGAGAAGGGTGAGAAGATCATTAATACCCTGTTGGATGCTGGTTTTGCCATTAAGAGAAGCAAAGTGAAAGGGCCTGCCAGAGAGATCCAGTTCCTGGGAGTTCGATGGCAGGATGGCCGACGCCACATCCCTATGGATGTGGTGAATAAAGTGGCCACTATGGTGGAACCCACTAACCAGAAGGAGACACAATCCTTCCTGGGGTTTGTGGGCTTTTGGAAGATGCACATTCCCGGGTACAGTCAAATTGTGAAACCCCTCTTTGACGTTACAAGAAAGAGGAATAACTTTGGGTGGGGACCTGAGCAGCAGGTGGCATTTGACCAGATCAAACGAGAGGTGGTCCATGCCATGGCCTTGGGACCAGTTCGAACCGGCCCAGAGATTAAGAACATTCTCTACACAGCAGCCGGTGAGAATGGTCCTAGCTGGAGCCTATGGCAGAAAGCTCCTGATGAGACAAGAGGCCGCCCACTCGGGTTCTGGAGCAAGGCATACAAAGGCTCAGAGACCAAGTATACCCCCACAGAGAAAGAAATCCTAGCTGCCTATGAGGGAGTTAGAGCTGCCTCTGAGGTGATTGGGACGGAGTCACCACTCCTTTTAGCTCCAAGGCTTCCAGTCCTGACTTGGATGTTTAAAGGGAAGGGTTCGACTCCGCACCATGCCACAGATGCCACTTGGAGTAAGTGGATGGCTCTGATAACTCAGAGGGCTAGGATGGGGACTCTCGAGCGTCCAGGCATTGTGGAGGTCATCACCAACTGGCCAGAGGGCACTGACTTTGGAAAACCAGCAGAAGAGAAGGCAGTGACCCGTGCCGAGGAAGCCCCCCCATACAGTGACCTTCCTGAGGAGGAAAAGGCATATGCTCTCTTCACAGATGGATCCTGCCGCCTGGTAGGCAGCAAGCGAAGATGGAAGGCTGCCGTCTGGAACCCCACATGTAGGGTTGCAGAGGCAAGAGATGGAGAAGGTGAATCCAGCCAGTATGCTGAGGTGAAAGCCATCCAGCTGGCCCTGGACATTGCAGAACGAGAGCAGTGGCCAATGCTATACATCTACACCGACTCATGGATGGTAGCAAATGCCTTATGGGGGTGGCTGAAGGAGTGGAAGAGAAATGATTGGCAGAGAAAAGGGAAGCCTATTTGGGCTGCTGATCTCTGGCAAGACATTTCTGCACGCCTGGACAAACTGCCAGTTAAAATCCGACACATCAGTGCTCACATCCCAAAGAGCAGAGCCACTGAAGAACAGCAGCATAACCACCAAGCTGACCAGGCTGCCCACATCTGCCAGATTGACCTGGACTGGAAACACAAAGGTGAACTGTTCTTAGCTCGGTGGGCACATGACTCTTCTGGTCACCAAGGAAGAGATGCCACATACCAATGGGCCCGAGACAGATCCGTGGACATATCCATGGAGGCCATAACTCAGGTTATCCATGAATGTGACATCTGTGCCACCATAAAGCAAGCTAAGCGCATGAAGCCTTTGTGGTACGGGGGACGGTGGTCAAAGTACAGGTATGGGGAGGCCTGGCAGATTGATTACATCACTCTGCCTCGGTCTCGTAGTGGCAAGCAGTATGTGTTAACCATGGTGGAGGGAAGCACGGGGTGGCTGGAAACCTACCCAGTACCTCATGCTACTGCCCGTAACACCATTCTGGGCCTGCAGAGCCACATCCTGTGGAGACACGGTACCCCAGAGAGAATAGAGTCAGACAATGGGACCCATTTCAAGAACCATCTTGTAAGCAACTGGGCAAAAGAGCATGGGATAGAATGGGTTTACCACATCCCATACTACCCACAAGCTGCAGGAAAGATTGAGCGACACAATGGCCTGCTGAAAACCACCCTGAAGGCTATGGGAGGTGGAACTCTCAGAAACTGGGAGAAGCACCTTGCAGAAGCCACTTGGCTGGTGAACAGCAGGGGATCAGTTAACAGAGCTGGTCCTGCTCAGTCTGCCCTACTGCCCATAGTTGAGGGAGATGGAGTTCCTGTAGTCTGTGAAAGGAATCTACTGGGAAAGACTGTGTGGGTTGCTCCTGCCTCTGGTGGGGGAAAACCTATCAAAGGGGTGGTATCTGCAGAGGGTCCTGGTCACACATACTGGGTGATGATGGAAACTGGTGTTATCGAGTGTGTCCCTCAGAGAAATCTCTCTTTGGCTGAAAAGGTTTTGAAATCTCAGAGTTGATTCCATGTGTTCCAGATACTTTCAGGTTATCTTGTATTATAGTTGTATCATAGTTGTATCATAGTTGTGCAATACTTGTATCATAGTTGTGCAATACTTGTATTATAGTTCATAAGGGGTTACAGGTTGTTTTTGTAGTTATACCCTCACCACTACACGGCGTCCAACAGAACCTACATGACAGCAGCAGCTATCCAGAGTCCTACAGCATCGCATCACACCACGGCGTCCAACCAGAACCCTGCATCTGATTCGTCACTGATGCCCTACAGTGAGAGACTGTTCCTGATTTCCCTCCAGAGGATGTCTACAGCCATCTCATCTACACCTGTTCCCCTGATGCCAGACACCAAGAGAGACTGTTCCTGATGTTTTCTTCGCAGAGGGAAAAGACTTTTTTTTCCTGAGTTCCAACAAGAACTGTTCCTGCTTCACTGACTTTTCCTCCGTTCCTGCCCTGCTCACACCTCACCAACCTGCACCGGACCAGAGGAGCACATCGCCTTGAGATACAGCCGGGGACCAAGAAGGACTTTAAGAACTCTTAACCCATGGACACCTTTTTTTCCCATCTTTGGAGAAGAAGACTGTTCTTAGGAAGGTGGAAGTGGTCTAACCAAGGGGTGGAATGTATAGGGTTAACACTCCTGGGGGAGTGACCCTGAACCTGACCCTAGGGGTCTTGGCCCCTCCTCAGGGGTGGGCCACACTCCAGGTGATGGTTAGCCCACTCCCCCCACTTCCTGCGGTATAAAAGAGGAGCACTTCCTGCTCCTCACCCTCTTGCTCTTTCTCCCTGCGTTCATGATCACACACACACTGATACTGCATACCAGCACAACACGTGGCAGCCACGAGGCAGAGACACCATCACACTACTCGGGTTGTATCCATCCCTGTTTGTATTTTGCTGTTTTCCCTTCCTTATCCTTTGTAAACTCCCCTACCTCCAATCCCTTTTTCTAAGTTATTGTTAAACTTTTCCTTTTTAACTTCCAAATCGAGTGAGATTGATTTATTTGGGTGTCCCTACCTTTATCTCTCTCCCTGTCTTTTGGGGAAAGGAGGGGGAAGAGGGGAGGGCACTCTATAAATTCTATAAATTGTCATTGGGTCTACCAAATTTATAAGAGTCTCTGGGAACCTGCATTTGAACCCAAGACAGGGGTAAGTTTGAGAGGGGTAGGAGGAAGGTAAAGGGGTGATTGAGAGCTCCTCTTGGGGAGTCAGGTTTCTGAGAGGGGAGTTGTGTTTCTGTATTACATTTTTATTTCGTATATTTCTGTATATTTCTGTATATACTGTAAATATCTGCTTGTATATTGTGCTAGCTATAAATAAATAGCTTCATTCATATTTCCAGAGCTGGCTGAGTCTAGTCTGGGTGATTTCTAAAGTGTGGGGGGGCAGGGAACACCCAAACCATTACAGATCTCAAGGCTGAAGTTTTGGTGAAGGTGATGTTGCTGAGACAGGAGAGAAATGCTATGATAGCAGTTATGTGAGAAAGTCTCAAAGAACGCCCCTCTGCTGTTCGCTGTGGGGGCAAAAGGTGCTCAGTTATTCTACTGCTCAATTAGGTGTATAAAAAAAACAACCCAAAGATACCAATCATCTGAGTTTCCAAGGCAAATAATTCTAACCTGTGCTAACATTTGTTTGGTACATGCATATATGACCTTTTGTGCAGAATTGCACATCTGATTAGAGGCATTAATTTACAGGAGACAGTGTGTGAAAAGACTGAAACACAGACCTGAACAGTAGCTGAGATCTCTCATGGTGCCTGTTTGATTGCAAGCCTGTTCTTAAATCTTACTTGATGAGAACACAGCCTTTTTAATTTTCCCCACATCAAAATTCTTAGGAATTGGAGTTGAGACTTAAAAGAACATCATGTTTCTACATTGTGACAAAGTGTTGGACCGTTAAAATGAGCCATGCATATTAGAATACCCTTTCTTCTTGCTAGACCAATATTGTTTTTTCTGCAAGAGCCGATAGCCAAAGAATGCGTCTATCAAAAAGAGTGTTATAGCAATAAATTGCTTTCATGGTATATTGCACTTTATAAATGACGTATTTCAATGGTGGTTTTTCTCATATGATTGTTTTTTTGCTTTAAAGTGGGTAGAAATAAAGCAGAAATATTCTTTCATTTGGGGTGAAATCCTGTGAAAAGGTGGTGCTGGGTACAGGCAGGCTTGACTTTGGTCAAGTGTGCCTTCCAGGCTAGGATGCAGTATAATAATAGTGTTTCTTATTTGACTTCATTTCTAAAACATCTAAACTCCCTAGCAACCAATACATAAGACCTAGCATTTGTACGAATATTTAGTACTAAGTCTGTAATAATCTCATTCTGTTCATTAACTAGAAATGTGAAGTTTCTAAATGCATTTGCTCGAAGTATGCTTCAGTAAGTATTATTTCTCCCCCGTGCCCCCTCCCACCAGATGTTATATTTAATGTACCTTCCTGACATTGAACAAGCTCTGGTATCCTTTACTGAATTTCCCTGTTGAAAATCTTGCGGTCACTTCTGACATATATATGGCCCTGAACTCTGTACGTCATTCTGACCGTCTCCAGGAACCTCACACTTTGGAAAAAAGAAATTTGGGGCCAGGCCCTTTCCTGTAGCTTATAACCTCAAATGTGCCCCTTTTTTCTGCTCCAATGGGTGAAAAATGGCTCTGCCTTAAAAATGCTTATATCTGAACCTGGATGACTGCAGGAAGAAGTGATAATAAGAAAAATCAAGCAATGCTGGTAAAAAGGTCTCATGGACCAGATGCTCATTTTGAGGGTGTCTGTGACAAACCCTAAAATGCCAGACTCTGCAGAGATGTTTGTTTATAGTAATCCATTGATACTCTGCAAACCTAAACAAAGGCTACTGTAGGAGTGTCTGCAGCTACTCGTTGGAGATCTGTGATAAGCAATCTTGTAAAGACCCAGGCCTGCAGTGACTAAAGAAAGCAGGAAGGAGATAAAGGAGAAGCAGGGATATCCTGACATCAGCAAGAGAGAAGGGTCTGCTTAACCAGAGATGAGAAAGACCCTGGAAGGAAGACTGTGTGGGGTGTTCATCACGAATAACCATTCCAGACCACCAGGGTTGGAATTGTTGGAATTGGGGTGGAGAATGGGAAAATACTTATGTTAATGTACTCCAAGAAATAATTGTAATAACCCTACCTCCTATTATGAATATGCATGCTCTTGTGACATAAACTGTGGCGTGTGCCAGTATGGGGTATTTAGGATTGATGGAGCAATCCTGCCTGCACCCAGCGCGGTAATAAAACATACCTTACTTCATAACTCTGCATGAGTTTTGGGGTTCATTTTGCAGGTCAGAAGTTATTCCCTAGTTAATCAAGATTTGCTTTAGGGAGGTGTAATCTCATAATATCAATACTAATTGCATTATTAAGCAAAATGCTGTTGGAAAAAACATTTATTTTTACACGAGTAATAGAATTATTTTTTATGTCTAGAAACAGTATCCCTTAACCACAAAATTGCTGGAGTTAATTCTAGGGAAGGCATTTGGGAGAAATTATTCCACTGTCAATAGCCCACAGTTGGAGTAATTTATGCTGATTATGATCTTGTAGCTAACTCTATTCGTTAGCACGTTACCTAATTAATTTGCAGGGTTTTACAAAGAGGTTGGCATCTCCAGGGGTTTGCTTTGTATTGTCTGTTTCTCAACATGGGCTCTTTTAAATCCATGTTGTCTTCCAATTAAACATTGTCATAGTATGGCCTCTGCCTTTAAATCTGAGTCACAGAACTTTTTTCCCCTATCGGGATGCCTCCTTACCTGTCTCATCAACTTCTTAGAATCATAGAATCAACCAGGTTGGAAGAGACCTCCAAGATCATCCAGTCCAACCTATCCCCCAGCCCTATCCAGTCAACTAGACCATGGCACTAAGTGCCTCATCCAGTCTTTTCTTGAAGACCTCCAGGGATGGTGCCACCACCATCTCACTGGGCAGCCCATTCCAAAGGGAAATCACTCTCTCTGTGAAGAACTTCCTCCTAACATCCAGCCTATACTTCCCCCAGCATAACTTGAGACTGTGTCCCCTTGTTCTGTTGCTGGTTGCCTGGGAGAAGAGACCAACCCCCACCTGGCTACAATGTCCCTTCAGGTAGTTGTAGACAGCAATGAGGTCTGCCCTGAGCCTTCTCTTCTCCAGGCTGAACAACCCCAGCTCCCTCAGCCTCTCCTCATAGGGTTTGTGTTCCAGGCCTCTCACCAATTTTGTTGCCCTTCTCTGGACACATTCCAGCACCTCAGCATCTCTCTCGAATTGAGGGGCCCAGAACTGGACCTCAAGGAGTGGTCTGACCAGTGCTGAGTACAGGGGGAGAGTAACCTCCCTTTTCCTGCTGGCCACACTGTTCCTGATGCAGGCCAGGATGCCATTGGCTCTCTTGGCCACCTGGGCACACTGCTGCCTCATCTTCAGCCTACTGTCTATCAGTACCCCCAGGTCCCTTTCCTGCTGGCTGCTCTCCAGCCACTCTGTCCCCAGCCTGTAGCGCTGCTTGGGGTTGTTGTGGCCAAAGTGCAGCATAACCCTGCACTTGGCCTTTTTAAATGTCATCCCATTGGCCTCTGCCCACCCATCCAGCCTGTCGAGGTCCCTCTGCAGGGCTCTCCTACCTTCCAACAGATCAACACCTGCTCCCAGCTTGGTGTCATCTGCAAACTTACTGATGCTGGACTCAATCCCCTCGTCCAGATCATCAGTAAAGATGTTGAACAGGACTGGGCCCAGCACTGATCCTTGGGGAACACCACTAGTGACAGCTGCCAACTGAATGTGGCACCATTCACCACCACTCTCTGAGCTCTGCCATGCAGCCAGTTCTTGACCCATATCAGAGTGAATCTGTCCAAACCATGAGCTGCCAGCTTGGCTAGGAGCTACATGTGGCAGACAGTGTCAAAGGCTGTACTGAAGTCCAGGTAGACTACATCCACAGCCTTCCCCACATTCACCAGGCAGGTAACCTGGTCATAAAAGGAGATCAGGTTGGTGAGACAGGACCTGCCCTTCCTAAACCCATGCTGGCTGGGCCTGATCCCTTGGCCATCCTGTAGGTGCTTTGTGATGGCACTCAAGATGACCTGTTCCACGACCCTGCCTGGCACTGAGGTCAGGCTCACAGGTCTGTAGTTTTCTGGCTCCTCCTTACGACTCTTCTTGTGGATGGGCATCACATTGGCAGCTTCCAGTCTCTGGGGACCTCTCCAGTGAGCCAGGACTGCTGATAAATGATGGAGAGTGGCTTGGCCAGCTCACCTGCCAGCTCTCTCAGCACCCTAGGGGGGATCCCATCTGGTCCCATGGACTTGTGAGGATCCAAGTAGCTCAGCAGGTCCCTTACTTCTTCCTCATGGATTAGAGGGGGACTATACTGGTCCCTGATTCCATCCACCACTTCAGGAGTCCAGCTGTCCTGGAGACAACCTGTCCCACTATTGATGATTGAGGCAAAGAAGATGTTAAGCACCTCTGCCTTTTCCCTATCCTTTGTCACTATATTCCTCTCTCTATCTAATAAGGACTGGAGGTTGTCCTTGGCCCTTCTCTTGCCATTCATAAGTTTAAAGAAACATTTTTTATTTTCCTTGACAGCCATGGCCAGCCTGAGCTCCAAGTGGGCTTTTGCCTCTCTAATTTTTCCTCTACAAGACCTAGCAACTTCCTTGAACTTTTCCTGGGACACCTCCCCTCTTTTCCAAAGGTGATACACTCTCTTTTTAATCTTTAATTCCTTCAGCAGCTCCCTGCCCATCCAGCCTGGCTGCCTCCCTCGTCGGCTCATCTTCCAGCTCAATGGCACAGCTGCTCCTGTGCCTTCAGGAGTTCTTTCTTGAAGCAGGTCCAACCTTCCTGGACCCCTTTGTTTTCAAGGGCTTTTTCCCAAGGAACTTTCTGAGTTAGTTCCTTAAATAGGCTGAAGTCTGCCCTTCGGAAGTCCAGTGTGGAGGTTCTGTTGATGCCCCTCCTGGTTTCTGCATATATTGAAAGCTCTATAATTTCATGGTCACTGGACCCCAGGCAGCCTCCAACCACCACATCCCCTACCAGCCCCTTTCTGTTTGTGAGCAGCAGGTCAAGCAGGGCTGCCCCCCTGGTAGGCTCACGTAACAGCTGGGATAGGAAGTTGTCTTCCACACATTCTAGAAACCTTCTAGACTGCTTCTTCTCTGCAGTGTTTAAGTCCCAGCAGATGTCTGGTAGGTTAAAGTCACCCACCAGAACAAGGGCAGGTGATCTTGAGGCAGCCTCCAGTTGCTTAAAGAGTAATAAATCAACCTCTTCTTCCTGATGGGGTGGTCTATAACAGACTCCAACCAGGATATCGGTCTTGTTGGCCTTCCCCTTAAGTCTCACCCATAAGGACTCAACTTGATCATTCTTGATTTCTCCCCCGATGAAATCCAGAGCATTCCTAATATACAGAGCCACTCCTCCACCTCTTCTCCCTTGCCTGTCTCTTCTGAAGAGTCTGTAGCCATTGATCACAGCACTCCAATCATGTGAGCCATCCCACCATGTTTCAGTGATGGCAACAAGATCATAGTTTTCCTCCAGCACCAGAGCTTCCAGCTCCTTTTGTTTGTTACCCATACTGCGTGCATTAGTGTACATGCACTTCAGATGGGCTGCTGCTTTTACCCCTGTCTCTAGCCTACCATCCTCAATTCCCTTTGATTTATCTCTGGTGCTGTCATGTTTAACCCCCTCCCCCTTCCACTCTAGTTTAAAGCCCTCTCAACAAGCCCAGCCAGCTCATGTGCCAGGGTCCTTCTCCCCTTCTGTGACAGTTGTATCCCATCTGTTGCTTGCAGACCTGTGGCAAGATGAAGTTCCCCAGTATCAAAGAATCCAAAGTTTTGTTGGAGGCACCAACCCCTGGGCTACTTGTTAACCAAATACGCTTTTCTTTTCCTCTCTGTATTCCAACCTGTGACTAAGGGTATAGATGAGAAGACTACTTGTGCCCTTGCTCCCTCAACTGCTTTTCCCAGTGCCTTGAAGTCCCTTTTGATAGCTTTTAGCCCTCTATTATCAACCTCATCATTCCCTGCCTGTGTAACTAACAAGGGTTAGTAATCAGAGGGCTTCACTACAGTAGGCAGCCTCCTGGTAACATCCCTGACCCGGGCCCCAGGGAGGCAGCAGACCTCCCTGTGGAAGGGGTCTGGCCGGCATATGGGGCCCTCTGTTCCCTGCAGAAGGGAATCACCAATAACAAATGTCCTCCTCTTTTTCTTCTGGGTACTGGTTCTGATGCAAGGGGGTAACTGATTTGTTTCAGTTGCCCTCCCAGCTGGTGATGGTTCTGCCTGCTCCAAAACCACCTCATCCTCAGCCTCTAGTGCCCTATATCTGTTGTGTAAGGGCAGCTGAGGATGTGAGGATGGCTGGAAGGGTTTACCCTTGCCCCCTCTGGCAGGTACCTGCATCCATTCTCTTTGGATACTTAGTTCATCTCCCTCTGGCAAGGGGGACTGCAGACCATGGTGCTCTCTTTTACGTTCCCTTTCAGCCTTGAGGCGCTCCACCTCTCCCTTGAGTTCAGCCACTAGGTGTGCCTTTTAACTTAGTCTAGTATCCAGAACACCTACTTCACTATGCCTTGTGACATTAAACAAGCATTTTTTCCCTCTAGATATTAACTTTTCCTTAGAATGTCTTTTCTCACTGCTTACTTCTTTATGATTCACAGATCAGGTAGCTGCCTTTACAAACAGTCTGCTTTTAGTCCTTTGTCCATGTGGAACAAGGACGATATGGTGTTTTGGAAAGCTGTGAGGTTAATAAATTGGCCTTTACCATGAAAAAGACTTTATTCATGCATTGTTAGGTGAAATGCATTACTTTATATTTGTTTATTTATATATAAATGTAATTAAACCTTTTTGCAAGCAAGCCTGAGTGTATGCCACCTTTCCTGGGAGGAGCTGTGCAGCTGCCTGATTGTTTTGACAATGGATCATGTGTCATACTAGCCCTTTCTTCTTTCCCTTTCTTCAGGTGATTGTGCAGCTAGCTGAGAGGAGAAGGAAAAGCCTCAGAAGTTTTCAGAGGGATTTTGGCAGTTTTGCTCAAGAGTAAAGTCCTGTGTGTTGATCCCTTTGAGATCAAGCAAAAGTCAAAAGGAAAAGGATTCTGGAATTGGGAATACAGGGTGAAGCACTGTTCTGTTTCTCTGGTGAAACACTGGTCCTAGCTATATCCCTTGGTTATGGGCTAGCAATTGACTTTAGAATAAGCAGTCTGCTTGATGGTTATTTAAACTATTAGTGAGAGGTACTGCTTACACCTTGTGCAGAGATGTGATTCTCAAGTACTGCATATGCACTTGCCTTACATGCTGACTTGGTTTGGAATGGCTGTGGTGAGACAGATGCTAATCAATGCATGGCACTCTTTGTCATTGCTGCCAATAAATCCAGTATATCAGAAATGGTAAATAAAGTCAGTTACAGATGGGGAGTCAAGAAGTGGGACAGAAACGATCATAAGACTAAAGTCTTCAGTGGAAGGACACAGATAATTTTGTTTGCACCAGGGGACTTTGTGCGTGAGCTAAGTTAGAATACAGGAGTCTGAATAGCATTTAAGCTGCCCATTTTGCTTCTGATAATGCTGGGGCCATGCTGATTCAGGACTTAATGTAGGTCATATACTAGAACGGCCATAAGGTGTCAGAATTTCCCCACGTTAGAAGTGAATTGCGCAGGAAATGGTGTGGCTTGCACAGTCATTCTGCTGTCCTTGGCAGAGTAATTAGAGGGGTTCACAGGTTGCAAGTTAAGTTCCCCAAAAATCAAATGATTGGTATATATATATATATATATATATATATATATATATATATATATATATATATATAATGTTCTAAGTAAATTTTAGCTTTAAAAGGTCTTTCCAGGCTAGGAATGAGGGACAGAAATGGCAGCATATATCTTCCTGTTACACGACAAAATATCTGAGAATTTAACAGAGTCATTTCAAAGACTGCAAGATTCAGAGACAAGTCTACTGGGGAAGATCCAAAGGGATGGAAACCTGCACACCATTCTGCACACTATTCCCTGTGTGTTTCCATGTGCTGTTGTCTTGAAATTACATATACTGTACCTGAAATGTGATTAGTGCCAGTACAGAGAAGTGAAGGAGAGGAGAGGTATCTGCAAAGGCAGCATCACTGTTTTCTCTGCATTTACACTAGGGTAGCATCAACTCCATGTCTGCAATAACCCTGTTGTGACCTGAATCGTATCAGAGAGATAATATAGTGGATGATGTTGCCTTTCTGAGGTTTGTGCCTGGGAAGGATGCTGTAACCTTTATGTCTAATTATTCTGTATCTTCCTAGCCAAGGCTGTGGTATTGTGAGTGTTCTCTATGTATATTAATTTGGGTTAGGATTCTCAGAGCTTGCATTGTCCATGCAGAAGAATGCTAGAAAATTCAAAATTATGTCAGAGGAGATGAACATTCCCTAAACACGAGACAATAGATGATTAACAGGGTATTTTTAATAGTTTAAACTATGACTCAAGTTTAGGAATGAAATGGATGCTTTTGTCTAAGATTCACATATTACAAACTGTTTGCCTGCTCCTCATACCAAAGTTATTTTGAAACACCTGGTTTAAGTGTTGTTAGAGACAGCAAAGTCAAATGCTACCAGAATTACGGTGACACACTGTCAGCGGTATTTGTTTTATAAGCTCTTTGTAGGACTACTATTTATAAGCTAATATTAGGTGAAGGATAAGGTACAATCCAGTGGACCTGGACAGGCTGGAGAGGTGGGCTGAGGAGAATCTCATGAGATTCAGTAAGGTTCTGCATCTAGGTCAGGGCAATCCTCAGTATGCAAGGAGATGATGAAATTGAGAACAGCCCTGCAGAAAAGGACTTGGAGGTGCTGGTGAATGAGAAACTGGACGAGAGCTAACCAGCACTTGCAGTCCATAAGGCCAATCTCATCCTGGGCTGCCTCAAAAGCAATGTGGCCAGCAGGTCGAGAGAGGTGATTCTACCACTCTACTCTGCTCTGATGACACCTCACCTAAAGTACTGTGTCTAGCTCTGGGGCCTCCAACAGAAGAGAGACAAGGACCTGCTGGAACAGGTCCAGAGAAGGGCCACAAAGATGATCAGAAGGCTGGAGCACCTCTCCTGTGAAGACAGGCTGAAAGAACAGGGGCTGTTCAACCCATAGAAGAGAAGGCTCTGGGGACACCTTAGAGCTACATTTCAATATCTGAAGGGGACCTACAGGAAGGCTGTTTAGGAGGGCTTGTAGTGATTCAACAAGGGGCAATGGTTTGAAACTGGAGCAGGGTAGGTTTAGGGTGGACATCAGGAGAAAGTTCTTTACAATGAGAGTGGTAAAGTACTGGAACAGGCTGCCCAGGAATGTGGTGGAGGCCCCATCACTGTAGACATTCAAGTTCAGACTTGATGTGGCCTGGGGCAGCCTGGTCTAGTTAGAGGTGTCCTTGCTGACTGCAGGACAAGATAACCTTTGAGGGTCCTTTCCAACCCAATGCAAAATATGAATCTATGAAAATTAGAGATAGTAACAGCATTAGATGTTGCAAAGAAGGCATTTTAATGAACACCATGGATTTGGGGGGGGTGGGGGGTGGTGAAATCTGATATTTAAATATTTTAAAATGTGTTTTATTAATTTACATAAAGTCTAAATAACACATGATTTCCTCATTTTACAAAGCTGAAACCACTCTTGTACTTTCTCCTACATTAAATGTGTTAAGAACTGACTAAGAAGAGATCACAGAAGTAGGTGGCTGTGGGGAAACATGGTCGTTTGCCAAGACCAGCAGAGGACCTCTTTGACTATTTTCATTGTTGAACTGCAGATAATTATACCATTTTTATGATAAATATTATGGATGACAGAAATAAATGGCTTGGTAAATGAGAATGATGAAGCAGTTACACGGAATAATTGGACCATTTAGTGAGCTGTGCTAATAGAAAATATTTTCTTACTGCCTAGTGTATTTTTTTTTCTGGAAAAAAGAAAACTGGCAGTGAAAACAGGCGTTGGTTGCAAGCTAAGTGCTGAATAACACTTCAAAGTGGAGTGACACTTGAGCTCAGAACACTTAAGTGATACTAAATGTATAAGAAACTGAGAACTTAGTTGTAACAAGTAGGACATTTGGTGTTAATATCAGTGACATACCAATAAAATAGTCAAATCATTTGGGGTTGTGATCAACAAGCGACTGAATATGAGCAGGTAGTGTGTCCAGGTGGCCAAGAAAGCCAATGCCATCCTGTCTTGGATTAGAAATGCTGTGTCCAGCAGTGGCAGAGAGGTGATTGTACTCAAGGGGAGTACACCCTGGAGTATTGTGTTCAGTTTTGGGTGCCTCAATACAAGAGAAATGTCTAGGTACTGGAGCAAGTGCAGAGGAGGACAATGAGGCTGGTGAAGGGCCTGGAAAATAAATCTTATGAAATGTGACTGAGAGAGCTGGGGCTGGGTAGGGAAAAAATAAAGGAAATATGACCCTCTGAAGAGCACATCTCCACTGGCAACAGAGTTGGAGGTCTTTTTGTTGCTTGTTTGTTTTTGTTTGTTTTCCTGTTTATAGTGTACAAAAATAAAAGGATCTGAATGCATTATATACTTTTTTAAAAAAAATTTTTACATTCTATGTATAAACATAAGATGGAAGTCATGAGTACAACTATGCTTTATGGAAAGGCTGGAAATTGGAGCTAAACTAGTCTCCATAACTAATTCACAGCTAAGGAAAAACCCACCTAACATTTAAGATCGAGGTGCAGTGAACTGTTTTTTCAGTTAAATCTCTATATCATTTGGTGAACTCTAAGTTATTTATGTGCAGGTTATTTGGCTACATGATAAGAATAAGCTGTAAGAGCCTGTGATGTAATCAAGGTCATGCTAATTGATTTTTTCCCTCTTACTCAAAAGGTCAGAGAATCTCTGAGCATGGAAGCCAGACTTTGTGTCCTACAGAGCAACAGCTCTGAAATGAGCTCTAACACAAGAATTGTAGCCAGCAACACTAATCTGTAATCAGTATAGTTACCTGAAGTTTTTTTAGTACAATAATATGTTCATGGTCCTCTTTTTGCAGTAGTTCATGGCATAGGAGGATTCTAGTCTGAGCTGTGCTTCTTATTTCTGCCTAAGTGAGCTGTCACAAATCTGTAGTACATTCAAGATCAGACTCAATGTGGCCCTCGGCAGCCAGATCTAGTTGAAGGTGTCCCTGCTCACTGCAGGGGGGTTGGAGAGGATGACATTTCAGAGTCCTTTCCAACTCAATGAAACCTATGAATATGGAAATACTCCACTAAATTTACCTGAATTATTTTATGCCATATGAACCCATTTCTGTGCAATTGAGGCCTGTATTGGTAATACTCATATTAGTCACTGAACTTCTAAAAGCATTCAGAAAAAGCAGCAAGAAATCATAATCAGGTTTCAAAATTCTGGAGACTAGTTTGTTAAGCTGGAATACAGAAAACATAATGCATAATTATATGTATAATTAGTGTATACACACTTAGCTACCAGCATAAATTAATAATTGCCCATAGCAATTATAATTCTACTGCTCTCGCATAGAGACCTGGGGTAGCTCCTGGGTTTGAATTTATTAGCTGTTATTAAAAATATATTAGGACGTGCTTCCTCTACTTTGATTTATCATTTTAGTCACTTGCAGATCTTTCTCCTAAAAAGATAAGCAAAACAAACAAAACCTCCAAACAAACCACACAACAAAAAAATGAAAACATTTTACTGATTCTTCTTGCAAGACAAACTTACTTGCAATCAAGTAAGGAGTCTTCGTTGTCCACTTTTCTGCACCTTCTGCGTTCTACAGCTCTTGTGTGGTGTAGGTGGTAGCTGGGAAAAAATGTGGTGCAATCTTGTGTAATATTTTACTTCTATCTTATTTGGCATATGTGGCTCTTTGTATTTTGGCTTTGGTTGTTTTGGCTTATTTAGTGCAGCAGAAATATTTCATACTGTGTATCTAAAATGAAAGTATTAAAAACTTCTTTTTGTGTCAGGTTTGTGAACTAAATTTCTGTCAGGAAATTCTGCAGAGCTTGATGCTATTGTGTGAATAAGTTCAAAGTTTTATCATCTTTAAAAACAACAAAAAAAAAAGAGAGAGAATCTCAATTGTATTTGAGATAAGGCTGGCTTAAGGAATGTCATAAGTACTTTACGTGCTCTTATAGGATTTCTGACATTCCTGTGGTTTGACTGTTAGAAATAACAATTTGTATAATTGACTTGAAAATGAAAAAATAATGTTTTGAGTTCTTCAGATCTTTGGTATAGTTTGAGATTTTTTTTTTTTATAGTGGAAATGCTTCACCCAGATCTAGTTACCAAGAAGAAAAAAAGGCAGTTTGCTTTGGTTTTATTGTACCTTTAGTAGATGACATTTGATTTCCTCCACCTTCGGAAATTACTCTGTCCATACTGTAAAGAGCAGTGTCTTATAAGCCAAGAGAAACGGGCACTCCTGAAGGTGGCAGCAAGCACCTCTTCTCTAAACGAAAGGGGAGTTCAGACCTAGTGCAAGATGATGCAGCAGTTACTGTCTAGTTCATTTTGTCAGTACAAGGATACTAACACTAGAAGAACGAAAACACATATGCAGATACACACATCACCACACTGTCAGTGTTACTCAGAGTGCTCTGTGGAGTCTTACTCTGTCATTACATACATAGTGTCTCTGTGTTTATCTTGATTAACTTCTAACTAAGTGGCTACAGAAGTAGGAAAAACAACGAGTTGTACTAATAAGAAAATGTCTACTCCTGAGAAAATCTTAGCATGGAAACACGCTGATTCTTGGGTGACAAATTTTTTGTGATGGTATTACTTGATCTGCCCATGTTTTACAACAGTAGGCAGCATAAATATCCCTCTTCTACAAACAGATATTTATGGTACAGAAAGAGGCAGTGACTTGTGCATCCTAATCCAGCAGGCTGATGAATGAGTGTGCAATCAAAAACCCAAACACGGTTCCAGCAAAAGGTGCTTTGTCTTGTAATCTAATGCAGTATTGACTATGCCATCCTGCTCTGCTTTTAGAAGAACCTCATTTTGTGTGCATTAGGGCATGTGCTAAATTACAGCTTTATCAGGTCCTCTTGGACATGTTCTGTAAAGGGCAGAGCTCTGTATTTGCTGGAGAAAAACTGCTGTAACTCAGGAATTACTAAGGAGAATTTCAGTGCCATAAATGGCTTCTGAAATAGATCTTGTCTTCACAGAAATGAGGACAATTCTTTTAACTTTAAATGAAGCAAAACATCTTTAAACTGAAGTACATCCATGAACAAAGCTCGAGATTAGACTGAATTCTTATGCATAGAAAGATAAGGGGAATTGTTTGCTTGACCCTAGAAATGCTGCAATAATGCTGCAGTCTCATTTAAGAAAATGAGCAAGATCTGCAGTAGCACAGTGTAGACACACATTCATACTGAGTACTCTGCAGTCTCTTTAACGTTGTATCTGGATGGAGTGAATCTAGATGGTTTTGTAGCTCATTTAAAAAGGAAATAAAAGAGCATTTTTTGCTTTGATGTCCTTTTGGACCATGCTATCAAATACCATTGTTGACTGTGTGTTTTAAGAATGACTTGAGAGACCTAACAGCGAGTTAACATCTGCTTTTTGTATACTTTCTACAGGTTCATCCAGTCAACAGCATTTTGTGTTACATCTTGATACATGTATGTAGATGCTGTGTGTATGCATATGCATACATATGCACATACACATGTATGTATATATACATGCACATATATACCTGTCTATCTATGTATATGTATATACATGTTTATATACATATTGATCTCTGTCAGAAAAAAAAAGTGAAATGTGCACACTTTTTTTCAAATGTATTAATCCTAATTATGTCATGCATACATGCATTGAAACACTGGAATAAGCCACTAGGCTCTCATTTGAGATGTTCTATTTTGAGCATTTGTGAGAATCAGCTTACTTGAGAACATGAATTAGAGTAGCCAGTTACCAAGTAACCATATTCTAAAGCAAGTTGCATTCTGTTGCTTATAATCATTTTGCATCAGAGGAACATTAATTTTCAAGCAAGAAGCTTTTTAACTGACTCTTCTTTCATCTCAATATTAGAACAGTAAAATAAATAGTCATAAAATTGATCCTCTTCAAAGAGCTTGGAGCACTTGTTCTATATACTGTTGAACAGATGCTACAGATTCCTCCACACTTGCTCCATTCTGCCCCTCATGTCATGCTTAGGCAGATCATGAACCCACTATATGGATGTGAGTCATGAATCCCACTGTATTTCACACAGGGCTGTGGGACCTGTGTAGATTGTAGAGTCATAGAATCATAGAATGGTCTATGTTGGAAGGAGCCTCCAAAGGTCATCTAGTCCAACCCCCTCTGCAGTCAGCAGAGACATCCTCAACTAGATCAGATTGCCCAGAGCCCTATTGAACCTCACTTGATGTCTCTAGAGATGGGCCCCAACCACCTTCCCAGGCAGGGGGGTTCCTAACATCCAATCTAAATCTGTTCTTCTCTAGTTTGAAGCCGTTACCCATCATGCTATCACAGTGTGATGGTTTGGGGGTTACCCCGCCCCCCCACACTTTTGTATTTGCCCCAGCTAACTCAGACGGACCCTGGGAATATAGATGAAGCAATTTATTTACAGCTAGCAGAATTTACAAGCAGCTATTTACAATATATACAGTTATATACAATTATATACAGAAATATACAAAGGATAAACAATACAAAAGCACAACTCCCCTCCCAGAAACCTGAGTCCCCAGGAGGGGCTCTCAAACCACCCCAACACCTTCCCCCGGCCCTCTCAACCTTACCCCAGTTCTCAGGAAGAACAAAGGTGCAGCCAAGAGGTTAGGGAGCAAGGTTAGTAGGAGCAGGGTTAATGAGATGTGACCAGGTCTAAGGCAAAAGCAAGAGTGAGAGACAAAATGGAGAATGTTTTCTTCTTCTTCCCAGAGTTCTCAGCGTGACTGTGAGAGAAGTAGACACAATTGTTTTTCATTTCACTGCCTGTTATCTAGTTCTTTTACCAAAACATTCCAGCTTGCTTCAAACTAGCACAATCCACCCCTTGTCTACTTCGCTCAGAGTATCGCTGAGAATTATCCAATCTAACCTAAACCAATATTTACACTAAAACAATATATACAAGTTGAGTTCACACTTCAATCAGATGTAGGTGATTCAAAAGCTCAGAACAGGGACTCCCAGGTGATGTTGGGTTCGTGCTCACATACTGTAGATTCTATCGTAGATTCTCTCAGTGTTGGGCGCCGATGTTACCTAGAACAGAAAACTCCTAACAGCTTGAATTTAAACTCTCTCAGCTAAGGTTAAATTTCTCTGTGGAATACACTGGATTTCACCATTCTCCTGCATTACCCAGTATGTATGACCAGGACCTTCAGCAGAAACCACCCCTCGGACAGGTTTCCCTTCGCCCGAAGGAGAAAATACCCAAACAGTTTTCCCTAACAGATTCTTTTCATGTACAACAGGAACTTTATCACCGTCTACTGTTTGGACCAAATCTGATTGTGCAGGTCCTGCTCTGTTTACTGAACCTCTACTATTTACCAACCAAGTAGCTTCTGCTAAATGTTTGTCCCAGTTTTTCAGAGTTCCACCCCCCATGGCTTTTAGGGTGGTTTTCAGCAAACCGTTGTAGCGCTCAATCTTCCCTGAAGCTGGTGCATAGTAGGGTATGTGATAGATCCATTCAATACCATGCTCTTTGGCCCAGTTTTTCACAAGATTGTTCTTGAAATGAGTACCATTGTCTGACTCAATTCTCTCTGGAGTTCCATGTCTCCACAAGATCTGTCTCTCCAAACCAACAATGGTGTTACGTGCAGTAGCATGTGGAACTGGATAGGTTTCCAACCATCCAGTGCTGGCTTCTACCATTGTCAGCACATACTGCTTGCCAGAACGAGATCGAGGTAAAGTGATGTAGTCAATCTGCCAGGCTTCACCATACTTGTACTTTGACCATCTCTCACCATACCATAAGGGCTTGATTCGCTTAGCCTGCTTAATAGCAGCACAGATGTCACAGTCATAGATGACTTGGGTGATAGCGTCCATGGACAAGTCAATTGACCTATCACGAGCCCATCGGTATGTTCCATCTCTGCCTTGATGTCCAGATGAGTCATGGGCCCACCGAGCTAAGAACAGCTCACCTCGGTGTTTCCAATCAAGGTCAATGTCAAGTTCAGAGTTGGTATCAACTTGAGCAATCTTAGCAGCTTGGTCTGCCTTCTGGTTATGTTGATGTTCCTCAGTGGCTCTGCTCTTAGGCATGTGTGCATCTACGTGCCGCACCTTCACTGGAATTTTCTCCAGCCGTGCATCAATGTCCTGCCATAGATCAGCACACCAAATAGGCTTTCCTTTCCTCTGCCAACCATTCTTCTTCCAGTCCTTTAGCCAACCCCATAGAGCATTGGCTACCATCCACGAGTCGGTGTAGAGGTAAAGGATAGGCCAATTCTCACGTTCAGCCACATCAAGAGCAAGTTGAACAGCTTTTACCTCAGCGAACTGACTGGATTCTCCTTCTCCATCTTTCGTTTCGGTAACTCTCCTGGTTGGACTCCAAATCGCTGACTTCCATCTTCGCTTGTTCCCAACAAGACGACAGGAACCATCTGTGAACAAAGCATAGTTCTTTTCCTCATCAGAGAGATCACCATAGGGAGGAGCTTCCTCAGCACGAGTTATTTTCTCCTCTGGAGGTTTGGAACAGTCTGTGCCTTCCGGCCAGTTGGTGATCACCTCCACCAGACCAGGTCGGTCAAGATTACCCATTCGTGCTCGTTGGGTTATCAAAGCCATCCATTTAGACCAGGTTGCATCTGTGGCATGATGTGGTGATGAACCCTTGCCTTTGAACATCCAGTTAAGAACTGGCAGTCTAGGAGCTAAAAGCAATTGTGATTCAGTTCCAATCACTTCAGAAGCTGCTTTCACTCCCTCATAGGCTGCTAGAATCTCTTTCTCAGTTGCAGTGTAATTTGTCTCTGAACCTCTGTAACAACGTCCCCAGAAACCAAGTGGACGACCACGTGTCTCATTTGGAGCTCTCTGCCAAAGACTCCAAGTTGGACCATTGTCACTGGCAGCCGTGTACAGAATGTTTTTAATGTCTGGACCAGATCTCACAGGTCCTAAGCCCACTGCATGGACTACTTCTTGCTTAATTTGATCAAAGGCTGCTTGTTGTTCAGGTCCCCACTCGAAATTGTTTCTCTTACGAGTCACATCATGCAGAGGTTTGACAATCTGACTGAAACCAGGAATGTGTAGTCTCCAAAATCCCACTACACCAAGAAAAGAAAGTGTGTCCTTCTTACTGGTGGGAACTGCCATGGTAGAGACTTTGTTGATCACATCCTGAGGAATGTAACGGCGACCATCCTGCCACCGCACTCCCAGAAACTGAATTTCTCTGGCAGGTCCTTTGACCTTGTCTCTCTTAATGGCAAAACCTGCTTGCAACAGAATGTCAATGATTTTGTTACCTTTCTCGAAGACTTCCTCAGCAGTTTGGCCCCACACAATGATGTCGTCGATGTACTGGATGTGCTCTGGAGCTTTACCTTTCTCCAGTGCATTGTGGATGACTGAGTGACAGATGGTTGAGCTGTGTTTCCACCCCTGAGGCAAACGATTGAACTGGTACTGGATTCCTCTCCAGGTGAATGCAAACTGAGGCCTGCACTCCTTTGCTATGGGAATAGAGAAGAAAGCATTAGCAATGTCTATGGTTGCATACCATTTAGCCTCCTTCGATTCCAGCTCGTACTGGAGTTCCAGCATGTCCGGCACAGCTGCACTCATGGGTGGCGTCACCTCGTTGAGGGCACGAAAGTCAACTGTAAGTCTCCAGTCGCCCGTAGGTTTGCGCACAGGCCAGATGGGACTGTTGAAAGGTGAATGAGCTTTCTCGATGACAGCCTGACTCTCCAATTGACGAATCAGCTGATGAATGGGCAACAAAGAGTCACGGTTAGTTCTGTACTGCCTATGATGAACAGTTTGAGTTGCAATTGGCACTTCCAGATCCTCTATGTCATGATGTCCCACAACTGCAGATTCATCAGAAAGTTCAGGTCTAACAGACAATTTCAATTTATCATCCTCAATCTCTACAGATGCTATTCCAAAAGCCCATTTATGACCCTTAGGATCTGTGAAACAACCTTGTCTCAAAAAGTCAATTCCCAGAATGCAAGGCGCATCAGGACCAGTTACAATAGTATGTGTCTTCCACTCTTTACCAGTTAAACTGATCTCAGCCTGTACCTTAGTTAACTCTTGAGATCCACCAGTGATTCCAAAGATAGAAATGGACTCTGTCCCTTTACAATTAGATGGCAATAAAGTACACTGAGCACCTGTGTCAACTAAAGCCCTGTATTTCCGAACTCTTGAACTGCCAGGCCACCTAATGAATGCATTCCAATAGATTCGGTTCTCTCCACTATCCCTTTCCTCCTCCTGGCTGGAGGCAGGGCACCCCTAATGCTGAACATGGCATGTAGGGTGTACACAGTGATTGGTGTTGTTGCGAGAGGAACTGCAACTGTTGGAACAATTGCAGTTGCTCTCAGGAGCTGAAGAAGTGGCAGCTACTTTTCAGGCATTACTGCCTCTGTTTCTGCCACTCTGCAGATCCCTGACCCTCTTTGAAAGAGCTGAAGTAGGTTTACCATCCCATTTGTTCATGTTCTCACCGTATGTGTCACGCAGAAGTATCCACAGTGACGCACGTGATTGCTGCTGTCTGGGTGGAATTTGTCTCCTCCTGGGCTGGAATTGCCTTGCAGGAGGTGGGCGTCTGTTCCTGACTGCAGAAACATGCACCCATTCAGATGATGCAGGAATGGTATCCTTTACCAGATTGGTAATGTTTTTGAGATCCTCCTTCAGTTCTTTCATGCTCTCCTTAATGCCATCCCTTATCTCTGTACCTAGAGTTTTTATGGCAGAGACTAGGCCAGAGTGTGACAAGCTGTCCTCAATCTGCCTGAGCTGGTGTTGCGGAGGGCAGTAATAATTCGTGGCCGAGAAGAAAATTTATCAAAAATAGATATTTTTTATTTTTACAAAACCCGCCCCCACAACTATATATACAAAGATTAATTTCGTTTGATAAACAGGTTCAGTTGCATGAGAATTCTACGAGGATACCATTAATAATCTGACTATATATATTTGGAAGTCAGTTTTTGGAAAAGGAGTCTGCTATTAATTAATAGCGGTTTCTTACTAAATTAAGCTAAGCCAAATAACTCACTCAGGCTGGCTCGTGCAGTCGGTCTTCCTCCTCCAGCGGCTACAGGAGTCGTTAAGAGTCGTTAAGGGTCGTTAGGCAGACAAAGGTGTGCCTAACACCAAGGCAAGTCCTTTGGTCTCTCTGCAGTGCAGGCACAGGAGAGTGAGCGAACTCGTCCAGGCACAGGCAAAATCCAAAAGCGGGAACCCCAAAGGCGGGAAGACCCCCAATATTTATACCCTTCGCTAGACAAAGGGCAGAGTTACCACACTTTAGGCGCGAAAGCGCACGGCCAATCCCAGCCTGGCTCCAGCGCGGGAACTCACGGGGCAGTCCCCGCCCCCTTCTCGGCTGCAGGGCAGGCGAGGGGGGGGGGAAACCAGGCGGCTTTTCCCCTTTCCCCCCGAAGTCCGGGCAGGAGAGGAATTTAGGGGTACAGGACTCCAGGACATCCCACCCCGGTGGTAATGAGCATCTTTGTCTAGAACTTGAGTGAGAGGTGATCCCCCTTCAATTTAGGAACCTATTAATATATATATATGGCTTAGCCTTTTTCAACATTAACAATATGTAACACATTAATCGCCCCAACAATATTTAACAATACTTAACAAGGCTTAACAATAGCCCAAACAGTATTAATAAAGCTACACAGTCCATTTGAAGATTGCTCTGTTCCTGGTAGAGCAACCAAGTTCATGGCAGAGCCTTGGATGCTCTGAGTCCATGGCTGGAGGTCACAGTCCGTGGGTCCGGATGCCATCATCCACTGGCCACCCCGGTGATATGACTCCATCTCTCGTGTAGCTGGTTCTCCTTTTCCCAGGTGCTGGTCAGGTGGTCAGGAACTGGTCCTCTGCCTCGACCTTAACCTGTAAGGAGACAAAATCTGCCTCGGCCTATAAAGGCCAGGCTTGACAATTAATAATTGGGGACGATCCACCGTGCACTGATCCGGTGGCCTTTTGTACTGGGGCAGGTGGTCAGTGACCACGTGGCTCACCTAGGCAGCAGGTCTTTATTCTGGGGGCTTCTGTAGCTCTCCCCGTGACTGCTGACCATTAAAAGCTGCCGAGCCACTATTACACTAATTCAGTGTTTTGCCTCCCGTGTGGGAGACGAGAAAGGGTTAACCTTTCTGTCTGGGGACGAGCTGCAGTTCCCAGCGGGGGGGCTGCCGCTTCTGGGCGAGCCGCTCTGGGAGCCACCGCTGGGCGTGCCGCTGGCCCTGGCGCGGCTGCCTCTGGATTTTGCAGCCGATTTCTGAAGGCACCGCACTAGATCCTTCAGCTGCCAGTCTGCCAGCTGCCTTAAAACAGTTTTTGGTACCCCTAAAGTCAGGGCTTGTCTATACCAACTGTTCTTTCCTCTGGGTCTCCAGTCACTCTGTGGGTCTCTGCCCCTTCCCCTCGGGGAGAAGCCTGAAGGACCGGTCCCCCTGGGGGGGCAGTCCTGCACTGGCCGGACCTGCCTGTGCAGAGTCCTGGGATTTTCTGGGGGAGAAGCACGAGACTGTCTCTCCCCAGCCCCTTTTCCTTCAGGAGACCCAAACCCAAATTGCAGCCCGTGGGCATTCAAGTCAGTTAACAGTTCAGCCCAAGTCATTACGTGCTCTTTAGCACCATCGTTCTCTGAATTCTCTGCAATCACACGTTCAATCTTCTCAACATTCTTCATTAGTTGGATTTGCAGAGTTGCTGGCAAACCCTTCATAATAGGGTGCAGTCTCTCCGGGTCCACAGGGGCATAAAACGGGCAATCGTAATGTCCCTTATCATAGATAGCCTGGACACAGGCAAGTCTGCGGAGAGCAGTGATGAGCTCAGAGGAGCTGGTGACCTTTAGTTCCGTCGGCTCCCCCCGGTAGGCTGGACGGACACTGCTTGCCCAGTAGGCTATCCGAGCGGTGAGGCTGTGTGTCCCCTCGGGTTCCCGTGTCAGGAACACATCGTCCCCCCAGTCTCCAGCAGCTTCCTGCGAGTCTAGAAGGACCCGGTCCCCACCGGCTCGGGACACTCTATACACATAGTCAGCGACTGAGTCCCCAGGATCTCTCGCGTATTTGACTTGTAAGTCACTGAGCTGTGCGTCTGTGAACTGTTTTTTGATCACGGAGGTCCCTGCACCGCCTTTTCTGCCCTTCACGGACTCAGTTCTTATAACAGGCAACACGTGCACCGCGGCGCCCTCCTCACCGGAGCTCTCTTCTCCGCTAGCTACGGGAGAGTCCGGTCGGGACCTGCGCTTTCTGCGTGGCTTTGAGGCTTTCTGCCGCGCAGAGGCATGTGCAGAGGAATTCTCTGCGTCTCTGGCAGAGTCTTTTGTGCCTGGTTTCGGGGAACTTCTCTCCCCCGAAGAGCCCCTCGGGGCATTCTCTGCCTTTCTCCCCGATTCCCGCGAATCACTCCATTCAAATTCAGACACGGAGACCGAAGAGGTGGTGTCTGCAGGCGTTACAAGCCTTTCTTTCATCTGGGCAGTCAGTGCCGCGGTCAGGCTCTTTGTCTGCGCCAGCATGCTTTCCCAGATACTTTGGCATTTAGCTTTTTCGGCTAATAAATCCTTTTCCAAGGCCTGAATTCTTTTTTCATAATTTTCAAATTCGGCCAGAGTCTGGGTCACGACTGACCCCAGAACAACAGAGAAATGCTCCGTTGGAGACTCAGAAATCACAGGGTCTGAGCGCTCAGCTAATTTCTCCAGGATTTTCTCCGGATTTTTACAATTTTTCTGAGCCCAAATTAAATCAAGACCTGTGATTAGGCATCCCTTTTCTTGTAGAAATTCTATGATTGAACTACCCTGCATACACTGCGCCATAATGTTGCGGAGGGCAGTAATAATTCGTGGCCGAGAAGAAAATTTATCAAAAATAGATATTTTTTATTTTTACAAAACCCGCCCCCACAACTATATATACAAAGATTAATTTCGTTTGATAAACAGGTTCAGTTGCATGAGAATTCTACGAGGATACCATTAATAATCTGACTATATATATTTGGAAGTCAGTTTTTGGAAAAGGAGTCTGCTATTAATTAATAGCGGTTTCTTACTAAATTAAGCTAAGCCAAATAACTCACTCAGGCTGGCTCGTGCAGTCGGTCTTCCTCCTCCAGCGGCTACAGGAGTCGTTAAGAGTCGTTAAGGGTCGTTAGGCAGACAAAGGTGTGCCTAACACCAAGGCAAGTCCTTTGGTCTCTCTGCAGTGCAGGCACAGGAGAGTGAGCGAACTCGTCCAGGCACAGGCAAAATCCAAAAGCGGGAACCCCAAAGGCGGGAAGACCCCCAATATTTATACCCTTCGCTAGACAAAGGGCAGAGTTACCACACTTTAGGCGCGAAAGCGCACGGCCAATCCCAGCCTGGCTCCAGCGCGGGAACTCACGGGGCAGTCCCCGCCCCCTTCTCGGCTGCAGGGCAGGCGAGGGGGGGGGGAAACCAGGCGGCTTTTCCCCTTTCCCCCCGAAGTCCGGGCAGGAGAGGAATTTAGGGGTACAGGACTCCAGGACAGCTGGTCAGTGAATTCACCAACAGTGAAAGATCTTCCATTATCACTCCTTGCTAGAAATTTACTGGCCAAGATGTTAGCATAGGATGAAGGAGCAAGCTTAATAAGCTTCTTCATGAGACCTGTTCCCAAAGGAATATCGTCAGGCTCATGAGTGCCATGATCTCCATAAAGCACTTCCTTCACAGCAAACTCCTTCAGAAGCTTAATTCCCTGCTCAACAGTGTTCCACTTCTTGGCAGCCCATGGCAGATCATCTCGGGAAGGATATCTCATAGCCACAGCCAATAGAAGGCATGTCCACAAGCTAACCCTACCAAGAGGACTTGCCAGGTGTTTGTCCACTCCACTCTCCTTAGTGAGTGGTCCCAGCTGCTTGGCAGACTTGTCTCCTACCTGCAGAGCATTAGCACCAATGCCACGGCATCTCACTAGCCAGCTTCAGATTGGCTCACCTGATTCCCTTGTGTATTCCTTCCTAACTTCCCTGACCTCTCTGAGTGGATCCTTGGAGCCTTGGATGTCATCTTCCTCCTCTTCTTCCTGTTGTTGATCTGGTGGTGCCGGGCCTAACACAATCTTCCTCATAGCATTCCTAAACTCATTGGAACCATCCTCTCTCCTGGCAGCTAACCTCACAGCACTCCTCTCACTTGAGTATTGTTGTCTCAGCACATCTACAAGGTCTCGCAGACTAACTGCCTCCTCTTCCTCCTCTTGCTGCTGACCACCAGACGTCCCCTGTCTTACATCCTCCTGCGAACCACTCTTTGTTTTAGCTCTTGCCTTAGCAGGTGCCAGAAGGGCCTGAGCAGCAACAGACTTGGATGTGTCTGCTGGAGGATTTGAATCTTTAGGAGTCTGACTTGGTGGGTTTGAATCCTTAGGAGTCTGACCTGGAGCATTTGAATTATTGGAGGTCTGACTTGGAGCTTGTGAGTTCAAATCTGCCTTGCTTTTAACAGGAGGATTTTGGTTCTGGTCTGCTGGCTGGGGTTTCAAATTGGCTGAGCTGGTGTCATTAGGATTTGGACTGACTGGGCTAGCATTACTAGCATTAGCATTAGTGGGATTATTTGCCTGTCCTGCTGGGATGCCTGCCAACCCTGACGTGTTTTGATTGTTGCTAGGAACATTCTGATTTTGGGTACCTGCCTGTGCTCCTGAGGCTCCTGCCGAACTCTGTGGATTGTTGTTGCTTTTGTTATCATTGTTTACATTAGTGGCGGGAACACTGGCTGTGTTCCCAGCACTTGGAGAAGGAGGGGCAGAGGCTGGCAAGGGGGAAGCCGACGACTGTGTTCCCTTGTTTTGCTGTGAAAGAGACTGCTTCTGAGACACAGAATTTTTCCTAGCTCTTACAGAAACTGGTTTTGAATTTTTCACCAATAATGCCAAAATTAATATGAATATTAAAATCATGAGGCAAATATTAAAAATTGTGAGAAGAAAAACAGTTTTACACGAGCATGTGCCTATACAAACAGTTGGAATTCCTGTCTTAGGCTGAATAACTCTCATTAGAGCCATATTTAAAGCAGAATTTCCATTGATTGTCACATTATTGACCAGAGCTCCTGTAATGTCCTTGGTAATATTCTCAGAGATATTAAAACCAGCATAACCAAGAATAAAATCACCCCAGCTCCAGAACATATCTGAAACCTTAGCTTTAGCCTTATTATAAGCCAGATCAATGAAATAAGCAACAATTTGAGCTTTTATCCAATTAAATGCCAAGTAAACAAAACCAGACCAGAGCAATGCACCAACCAAATACAATAGCTGCTTGATTAGCTTCATCTTAATTCCCAGAGCTAATTTCCACTCACTGAAATATCTAGCCCCACGTTGGGAAAGCCAATTAAAAATGTGATGGTTTGGGGGTTACCCCGCCCCCCCACACTTTTGTATTTGCCCCAGCTAACTCAGACGGACCCTGGGAATATAGATGAAGCAATTTATTTACAGCTAGCAGAATTTACAAGCAGCTATTTACAATATATACAGTTATATACAATTATATACAGAAATATACAAAGGATAAACAATACAAAAGCACAACTCCCCTCCCAGAAACCTGAGTCCCCAGGAGGGGCTCTCAAACCACCCCAACACCTTCCCCCGGCCCTCTCAACCTTACCCCAGTTCTCAGGAAGAACAAAGGTGCAGCCAAGAGGTTAGGGAGCAAGGTTAGTAGGAGCAGGGTTAATGAGATGTGACCAGGTCTAAGGCAAAAGCAAGAGTGAGAGACAAAATGGAGAATGTTTTCTTCTTCTTCCCAGAGTTCTCAGCGTGACTGTGAGAGAAGTAGACACAATTGTTTTTCATTTCACTGCCTGTTATCTAGTTCTTTTACCAAAACATTCCAGCTTGCTTCAAACTAGCACACACAGCAGGTCTTTGTAAACAGTCTCTCTGCAGCCTTTTTGTCAGCCCCCTTCATGTACCAGAAGGTGGCAATTAGGTTTCACTGGAGCCTTCTCTTCTCCAGGCTGAACAACCCCAGCTCCCTCAGCCTGTCTTCATAACAGAAGTGCTCCAAGTCCTTGATCATTTCTGTGGCCCTCCTCTGGACCCACTCCATGAGATCCATGTCCTTCCTGCACTGAGAGCTCCAGAGCTGGACTCAGTAGTCCAGGTGAGGTCTCATGCTGGTTCTTAATGGGTTACAATCAGCTTTTGATGACAAGAGAAAATAATGCCTGTGTTTAGTTCCTGCCTTCAGTTTACTTTGTTTGCATTATCTTGCATACTAGGAATTAAACTGTCTCCTTCAGAGAGTCAATTTTTCATTTGTTATTGCTGTGTCTGATCTCTGTACATGGGGATTCTCAGTGGATGGTTGTCTAAATATGTATTTGAAAATTACAAAGTACCAGAGAAGCTGTTGGAGGATTGTTATTAACTTAATGCTGATGTGCAAGTGAAAGATTGTGTTTCTGAATATTTGTACTTTGTGCTTAGGTGTAAATGCTTTCATGCCTTCTTTGCAATGTTTCTTATGCATGAAGTAATTTGGAATGGATTAAGTGGTTTTATTTGCATATAGCTCTTAGGAAAAATGTCCTTTCCTTTTGCTTAACCACTTACAATGTAAAGCTTAGTTTGCTTGGTTTTTCAGTAAGGATAAATGAAGAATTAACACAGACTGTTCATTGAAAACTGATGCAATAGTTCTCCTTGTGTGTGAGGCGAGTGCTAAAAAGCGTGTGATGGAGCTGCTCATAAAGAGTTCCATTTTAAGCATCATCAGGGTCTAAGTAAGTCAGAATGCTGCTATCTGGTAAATTAGCTGTGTGAGAAAATGATGTGTTGAAAGTAGGTTTTGTTTGGTTGTTGTTGTTTTTGGTTGGGTTTTTGTGTTTGGGTTTTTTTGGCACTGCATCTGGTAATAGAGACAACATGGAGCAACCATGTACATATCTTGTTAGATCTGTGTAGCAGAGCACACTTAGGTGTGTGTTTTTAATTTTTTTCACAATAATTATAGACTTGCCTCAGCCACCAAGGCATGTATGGTCTGCATATATGTCTAGCTGGCAGCATATGGATGCTGCTCTTGCAAGTCCTCCATGCCTCAACCTGCGAGGCATGTATGGTCTGCAAATATGTCTTGCTTAAACCAGTAAGCTCATTTAAATGCTAAATGACTTGATCACTTTGAACTGAAATTTTCTTAGAAGAAGGAACATCAACTGAGGAGAGTAACTCTCATAATTTTCTCCTATGGGAGGGGCAGTTGCGCACACAATACGATGCATGCTGCAAAATAAAGCAGTTGTATTCTGCTTGCATATCTACAGGTCATGATTTAAACATTGTACAGAAATAATTTTATTTCTAAATGAACTATGAGGCATACTGAATAATGTAACTTAAAATTGATTTCATTTATCAGTCTAACCAGAAAGTATTAAGACTGTCAGACTGATGTATAGCACCTAATCAAGGGAAGAACACCCAGTTTCAGATTAATATCATTAACACTTCAATGTTTCAAGTGACAATAAATCCTCAATTCAGCCTAAATTATTCGATATTTTGGGGCAACGATAATCCTCCAATGGATTTATTATGATAATTTAATATGCTTTTCTTCCTGAAGATTTTTTGAAAGCCAAATTATCATTGTTATTAATGCTGGCATTAAAAAAAAAAAGAAGTTCTGAAATGTAACACTATTTTGATGTTATAAACTGTTTCACATTAAGATCAAAAGGGAAGAAAGGCAAAGCAACATCAAGGGCTGGTGACTTTTTTCTTATTTTAATGAATTACTTCCAACCCCTGGGTTGTGGATGCACTTTATTATTTTGTTTTAGCAGAGATTAACTGTTCTGTTGTTAGATCTCTGTCCTTGAAGGCTTTAATTTGGCGCAAAGCATACTAGCTTTTGATGTTTCTCTCTACTCCTAAGGACACAGTGCATCCTTGGTTTTCATGATTTTGCAGTTCTGATTCCAGCCCCAAAGTCAGAGATTTTGTGCAACATGGGGTTGCTCTGGCTCAGTAAAACCAGCACTACAGTGTAAAGGGCCATTTTCCTCCTCCTTCAGAACCATTTGAATATCAAGAATCTGCTTGGCTCTAGTCCTTACTACATTCTGAATGAGTCTGAAATCCTAGAAGAGCTACATAGTGGAAAATACTAAGATCAGAGGTACTCATGATACCTGTGGTTTGCTTGAGTGCATAGCACAGCCCAAGGTTTAACATTCTAGTTAGAGTAACTCTTCCACTGTTTACACTGGTAAGACCCCCAGTTCAAGTCTGTATACAAATTGTTTTCCTAGTAAAAGTATTTTCTGTGAATCTAAACCAAAAGAATCATTATAGTTTCTGTTTTAGAGCAACTTCAGATACTCATAAATATGTTTGTGTGTTTCTTTTGTGTTTTTTAAAATTATTTTACTTTAATTTGGTCTATCTCCCATCGAAAATTCTTTGAGTTCTGAGAATGTCATGCAGTTTTTCCTACAAAAATAAGTTGTCAGTCCATCCAGAGCTGACATTTTGAGTAAGGCTTATACTTCAGCTTTTGGGAATAAGCTTTGTCCTCCAAATCTGCCACCAATGATCCTAGCAATCAGGTTTTTTTTCAGCCTCACTTATGACAAAAGTAGATAAACAGAATTTTTAAGTGGAATGGTGTTTTCCAAATTTTGCTTTATATATGCTGATGCAAAGTAGATTTGATCTCTTATATCACACTTCAAAGGCTACATTTTAAATGCTGTGTTAATAATGGATTTTAAATTTAGACAGAATCTGGAGATGTAAATTTTATGTACACAGTGTGTTGTTTTCTAATACTTAACACACAACAGTAGCCTTCAGGTTATTTTCTTAACAGTTCATATAGCTTATTCAAATTAAAAAATAGAGAGATGAAAGGAAAGTACCAGACAAGTTTCTAAATTCTCTCTTCCTCAAACTATCTCAATTTTCTTTCCATGTCTTTTAGGTTAGACAGATGCTTTATGAAAGTACACTTCCTCTTTGGTTGATTAAACCAACATGACTCTGAAACAGCTGAAGGGAGGAATCTTAAGCTCTGGCTGCTTGTGCACAGCTAAAGGTTGTCCAAAGGGTGTACTCAACATGGTGCTGAAATAGTCAAATACTATAAATCTGTAAGTCCTTTGGTACAGCACATTCATGTATTTTTACTCATATATCAGTCATGAGGAGGTATTGCAGAGGCAGTAACAGGCTTTTATTAGCCTTTTTTTTTTTCCCATTAGAAATATTAATATCCTGTGTCATGCCACTGCTCAAACCTTTTTTGCAGATAATTTTTTCCTCATGGTCTTTCTTTCTCCAATCTCAGTTCCATTATAGTGGAATGAAAAGTAGCAGTTGATATGCCGTTCAGAGTGTCTTAGACTTCTGTGCACTTAACAGTGTAGATATTGATGAAGCATCTGATAAACTGGAATGTGACCTACAAAGGTAATTTTCTGCCTTTGAAGTTTCAGGTTGATTCTTCTTTTTCCCCCTCTTCCCATTTGACCCTCGTTGTTTATCCAAATCAGTCTGAAGATACAAATAAATTTAAAGGGGAAGCTAGAAGACAGTGTGCCTTTAAATTAGGTAGTGGTGAAATGCAGCACATTTGTTTTATGAAAACCAACCAACCAAACCAAAACCCCACATAAGGTTAATGATAGGTGCTAGTAACACCTTCCCCCCCCTAACATTTCAACATTTTGCACGAGGGATGAAATTAAAATGTGAAGCATAATCAGAGAACAAGAATGTCTCAGATGGGAGATGGGAACTCGGGAACTCTGTCTTTTTATTGCTTCCCTCACTTCTCCTATTTCTTATTTTTGCATTGATTTTGCATTTTCTGGAAGAGAAAGTCTTGACTGCTTGAACAAATAGGCACAGAGTGAAGTATTGAGTCTTCTGTACTGAAAGAGACAGATTAAAGCATGAAGACAAGCACAAGATTAAAATTTTGAGCTATGCATTTTTAAGACTCAGCCCTCTTTTGTCACTGCAGTTCTCATTGCAAAGTTGGCCTAGGTGACGTTCCTTTTTTTTTTTTAATTCTTTTTGTGGAAAATGGCAAGGGAAGAGAAGAAACAGCTTAATTTTGATGGCAAGACCAGTGGAACTGTAGAGATAGGAGTGAGAAACACACTTCTCTTTTTATGCTGAATGTTACAGAAGAAAGAATCAGACTTTTTTTTCTTTTTTCTTTTTTTTTTTACAGAAAACGGCAGAGTGAAACCGCAATCTTAGTGTCTTATCTTGCTGAAATGCCTGAACTAGATAGCTGTGATGGTTTGGGGGTTACCCCGCCCCCCCACACTTTGTATTTGCCCCAGCTAACTCAGACGGACCCTGGGAATATAGATGAAGCAATTTATTTACAGCTAGCAGAATTTACAAGCAGCTATTTACAATATATACAGTTATATACAATTATATACAGAAATATACAAAGGATAAACAATACAGAAGCACAACTCCCCTCCCAGAAACCTGAGTCCCCAGGAGGGGCTCTCAAACCACCCCAACACCTCCCCCGGCCCTCTCAACCTTACCCCAGTTCTCAGGAAGAACAAGAGGTGCAGCCAAGAGGTTAGGGAGCAAGGTTAGTAGGAGCAGGGTTAATGAGATGTGACCAGGTCTAAGGCAAAAGCAAGAGTGAGAAACAAAATGGAGAAAAAGTCTTTCTTCTTCCCAGAGTTCTCAGCGAGACTGTGAGAGAAGTTGACATCAATTGTTTTCATTTCACAGCCCGTTATCTAGTTCTTTTACCAAAACATTCTAGCTTGCTTCAAACTAGCACAATAGCTTTAAACCTAATCATAAGAGAATGATGGAAGACACTGGGAAATATATTCATTAAAAAGTTGATTCCACAACATGGGGGTAATGACAGCAGACAAATTAGAACATTAATTAAAGAAAGCTTTTTTTATGATAGACTTTTGTTTCATTGAGGACTTGGGATTTGTTCATTCACTCATAAATGCACTGTTTGCTCTTAGGGGACTTTAAGACCAAATGCAATGAATGATGGTCAAAGGTGGAATGAGGACTGCAGAGAGGGACAAATGATGCTATTAAAAAGAGGAAAAAGCCCACCAAGCATAACTATTCAATGGGAATAGGATTGCAAGCTTTCATCTAAGGCATTGTTTGGCTACGTTCTACTAACATATCTATTTTATAAGTATAAACACAATTATTTCATGGTGACCATTCTGAAGGTAGTACATTAACTTATTTTTCATTCATTAATAAGAGTAGCTCACTTTCTAGTCTGCTTTCCACTAATGCTGTTCTTAGATTCCTGTTTACTGTTGGCGTTCCTAAATCTTGCACTTAATAAAGAGGCAGTTTCAGCCTTTATAAAGGGCATGATTGTGTCCAACAATTAATTAAGTAACTAATAGTGATAGAATTTCATGTATCCAGTGGGAATCAAAAGGTTGCACTGTAGCATGAGGCAATGTGGAAAACAAAAGTTAGAGCACATTTTTCTCCAGATAGTTTCAAAAGATTGTGGTATTAGAGCTGTCTAAACCCTGTAGAATGCCTTAATGATCTTATCCTGTGCAAATATGAGTTAAGGTGAGCTCTTTAATTAAGTCAGTGGAAATGGGAGACCATGGCTAGCTTGCCAGCTTGCATACAGTACAATAAGGAGATTGATAAGGTTTTAGTTAATCAAAATATATGTTGCATTTCACTTTGGACTTATGCTGTTGATACTTGGTAAACAAATAATGTTGACAAAAATAATGGATGCAAAATTGTAGACTTTAGATTCCTAAGCATATTGTCTACCTTTTGACTTCAATTAAGAAATGTCATCCACAGGATGAATCTTTCTAAAGTCTATTTGGAGGCAGTCAGAATAATTTATAGCCTGTAAACTTCCTAGTTCTCTTTGGATAAAAACAGAGATTGTACTAGTTTGAAGCTAGCTAGAATGTTTTGGTGAGAAGAACTAGATCACAGGCTGTGAAAGAGAAACATTGGTGATGTCTACTTCACTCATAGGCTTGCTGAGATGTATAAGAACAAGAATGTAAATATAGATAAGACATTCAGTCACTGCCTGGGCTTTGAGCTGCATTTCTCTCTCTAACCTTAACCTGCCGTCTCTCTGATTAATCCACCTGCTTTCTAACCCCCCTGGCTGACCTTCAAAACTACCTTATACATAAGGCAAGATATAAGGTAAGGGAGAGGGGTGGGAAGAAGGTGGAAGGGTGGTTGAGAGTCCCTCCTGGGGACTCAGGTTTCTGGGAGGGGAGTTGTGCTAAGCTGTAAATATAAAGCTTCATTCAATTTCCAGAGCCGCTGAGACTAGTCTGGGTGATTTTCAAGAAGTGTGTGTGTGGGGATAACACCCAAACTATCACAGAGGTCCTGTCACTTCTCTCTCTGAATTACTGTTTTGTAGAACTTTGTAAGTTATAGAGTGTGTGAGAACTAAAAAGTAATAGAATAGGTATGATGCCATGATGATAATACAGCAATATTGTGTTTGATAATGAGCTCCATGATTTTAGAAAGGGAAATTCATAACTTATAATAATAATCTTTCATATTATTGTTAAATAATGCATTAAACAGTCATGGCTGTGGTTTATTAACCCTAGATGCCTTACAGTGTTTGGTAAGGTATACATATGTTAGACTGTAGTGATTCTGCTCAGCCCACTTAGTTTTCTCTGAAATCCTTTTGTAACACCACTGATGATAAATATGGTGGAAGTTGCAGGAGCTCACAATACATCAGCAACATTTCCTGCTTTCTGTGATGTGACAGAGAGAAAACAGCTCCACTGAAAGGGTTGCAGTGGGTTAGGACTTGTCTGAGTATGAATTTCGTAGCACATCTGATCCTACCTTGTGTTCTCTTGTATATACCTTTCCTCCTTGCAGCCCTTACTGTGAAATGATGCTTGTTTCATGACTGGGAAAGAATAGCACTTCTCCCTTATATGTGGTACTTCATCACATTCACTGAACAGTCAGTGGCAGAATCTGTGTTTGCTTCCATGGGACTAGAATAAGCTGTAAAAAGCTGATCCAGCAAAGAAACTTCCATTGATCCTCCACAAAGGGTACCTGAACAGACTCTCAGTAAGCCCCATCTTGAACTCAAATATTCCTTGAATAAAAGAGGAAACTAACTAAACCCCTCACTTTTTTCTAAGCTGTTTTCTCAAGAACATTTTTCATCGTAGAACCACAGAATGTCAGGGGCTGGAAGTGACCTCAAAAGCTCATCCAATCCAACCCGCCTGCCAGAGCAGGATCACTTACACCAGATCACACCGGGACACACCCAGGCAGGTTTCAAATATCTCTGGAGAGGGAGACTCCACAACCCCCTTGGGCAGCCTGTTCCAGTCTCCTGTCACTGTCACAGTGAAAAAAATCCTCCTCATGTTTAAATGAAACTTCCTGTGCTTCAGTTTCCACCCATTCTGCCTTGCCCTGTCATTTGGCATCACTGAGCAGAGCCTGGCTCCATCCTCCTGGCATTCACCCTTTACATCTTTATTAACATTGATGAGGTCACCTCTCAATCTCCTCTTCTCCAAGCAGCAGAGCCCCAGCTCCCTCAGTCTCTCCTTGTAAGTGAGATGTTCCATTACCTTCATCATCTTTGTGACTCTGCACTGGACTCTCTCAAGCAGTTCCATACCAAAGTTTGTACTGCAGATGATAAACTTCAAATTCAGGTCTGGTCCTATTAGGGAGGGTCACTGTTAGCTGGAAAATAATTATGGATTGCTAATAATATAACCTCCAAATATCCTCACAATACAGAGCCCGGTCACCAAGCACTTAGGTATAGTCCACAGTTCCAACTTTTTCTTACTTCATTTGTCAAACAAAGTGAGTCTTTGTGCATAATGGGTTGGAAGCCTCTTCCTCTATCAACAGAAATAGTGCAACCTTTATAAACAGCAGCAATAAAATCTAAAGATTCTTGTGATTTACATAACTAGGCAATGAGTCATGTAAAAAATGTACTAGGAAATAAGTGGTGACTATAATATGGAACATTTTAAAGGCTACTAAAAAAACAGAGGTGTATTGGGTGTATATAGCCATTTGAGGTGCTCTAGGATATCCAAGACATCCACTGTGGGAGATAGAGCACAAACTTCTGGAGACCTGTGTGCTTATGGAATGGCAAGTGAGCATGAGACAGGACTGGGCTGCAGCAGTACTAGATGCTGATAGCTGTGCACCTGGATCTTTCTCAGATCCATTTATCCTGTGTACAGGCAGTGGCAGGTTGGTTGTTTTTTTTTTTTTTTTTCTCTGTGTATGGCCCTCTTGGCTCATAGAAAGATGGAAACTAGATGCCAGAAAAGTTCTCTTTTGCCAGTGATGACATATTTGCATATTTTATTACTTTTCTGTGCATGCCTACTCCATTTTGTTTAAACAGATTTCTGAAAAGTGTGATTTTAGAGTCAACCATTATGCCAGTTGATGGCCAGTCACAAGTGGTGTCTCCTAAGGCTCAGTGTTGGGACCACTTCTGTTTAACATCTTTATTGATGATCTTGATTGTGCTGCTTTAAAGCTAATTGGAATATTTTAATGAGAGAAATTAGATTATAGGCTGTGAAAAGAAAACATTGATGATGTCTACTTCACTCGTAGGTTTGCCAAGACGTGTGAAAACCAGGACACAAACGTAGATAAGGCAGTCTGTGTTTCTCTGTGGCTTCTGATGTATTAACTGCTTCTAGATGGATCTGTATAACCCATCTAATCATTCTGCTTTTAATCCCCTTTGCCAGTTCTTCCAACTCACCTTGCACATAAGGCAGATTCTGGGATAACAGAAGGGTGTGAAAAGAAGGTGGAAGGGTGATTTGGAGCCCCTCCTGGGCACTCTTGCTGGGTGGGAGGGGTATTGTGTTTCTGTATTACTTTTAACTTGTATATTACTGTATATAGCTGTAAATATGTGTAATATATTGTAAATATCTGCTTGTATATTGTGCTAAGCTGCGAATATAAAACTTCCAGCTGGCTGCGTCTAATCTGGTGAATTCCATGGGGGGGTAGGGTGGCTAACTCTCAGAACCACTACATTGATGATGGCATAGAGTATGTCAGCAGTAAGCTTGCAAATAACATGAGGTTAGGTGTTACTGTTGATCTTCAAGAGGATAGGGAGGTTATACAGAAAGCCAATGGCATCCTAGCTTGTATTAAAAATGCTGTGTCCAGCAGGAGCAGGGAGGTGATTATCCCCTTGGACCTGGCTCTGGTGAGGTCACACCTCCAATATTGTGTTCAGTTTTGGGCACCTCAATAAAAGATATGCGGAGGTGCTGGAGGCAGCACAGAGGAGGGCAACAAAGCTGGGGAGAAGCCTGGAGAATGAATCATATGAAGTGCAACTCAGGGTGCTGAGGCTGGTTAGTGTGAAAAGGAGGAAGCTGAGAGGAGACCTCATCACTGTCTACATCTGCCTGAAAGGACTTTACGGAGAGGCTGCTGCTGGTCTGTTCTCACAAGTAATTTGTGATAGAACAAGAGGGAATAGGCTCAAGCTGTGATTGGGTAGTTTTAGACTGGATATTAGGAATTTTTTTTTCATAGCAAGAGTAGTCAGGCATTGGAATAGGCTGCCCAGGGAGGTGGGTGAGTCAACAACCTTGGATGTTTTTAAAAGTCCTTTAGATGTGGTGCCTGGGGATATGGCTTAGGGTGCACATTGTAGAGTAGGGTTCTCAGCTGGACTTGGTGATCCTGGAGGTCTTTCCAACCTGTGATTTTGTGGTGCTGTGAAATAAAGACCAGAAAGCAAGGATACTTTTAAGAAGTGTGAGAAATGTTGAAATACATTTGGAAAAATAATTTATTTAGATTCTGTTTATCACTCAGAATCATTCATCAAGAAGATACTCCATATTTTATAGTGCTCTTCTCTCTATGATTAAGAGACTTGGATTAATTATGTTGCAAATTGATTTCTTCACTTTTATCTCCCTAATTGAGATTGTGACATGGTCAGAAAAACATCTAAGAAGATGTAATGATTTTGTATCAAACTAAATATGAAAATTAGAAAATTTTATGAGTAGATGGTAATTGATTGAAAATAAAGATACAGAAAATGCTGCACTCTCCAAAATGATTGAATATCTTTAAGGTATTTGAATATGTAGAAGTTAAAATGTGTCTCTTCAGGTGAGACTATAATTAAAAGTGCACATAACATCTTAAGAACTTCATATCAAAATTTGAATGAGGATCCACATAATCGATTGTTTAAATACAGGAAATAAGAGCCTGAATATGTCACACAAAATGCAAACCAGTGGAGAGACATCTGCTTGTGAATGGAATACCTAGAGTCTGAGGTGAAAGACCACCTCAGACTTAGATCATAACAATTATTTACAAATCTTAAAGTCTTCTTCCTTGAATTAGTCAATTCATGGAATTAGTCAGTTCTATGGTCTGCCAGGGAACCTGCATGGCCTTAAATGTTGCTGGTGGGGGTGGTTCTTGAGTCATCTTGTTAGATGTAAAGATGCCAAGAAGATTTTCGTAACAGTTCTAGTGAATGAAGTCACCTTCCTGTCCTTGAGTTCAGTCATCTAAACTAAACTTAAATTATCACAGTATCACAGTATCATCAGGGTTGGAAGAGACCTCACAGATCATCAAGTCCAACCCTTTACCACAGAGCTCAAGGCTAGACCATGGCACCAAGTGCCACATCCAATCTTGCCTTGAACAGCCCCAGGGATGCCGACTCCACCACCTCCCTGGGCAGCCCATTCCAGTGTCCAATGACTCTCTCAGTGAAGAACTTTCTCCTCACCTCAAGCCTAAATTTCCCCTGGTGTAGCCTGAGGCTGTGTCCTCTCGTTCTGGCGCTGGCCACCTGAGAGAAGAGAGCAACCTCCTCCTGGCCACAACCACCCCTCAGGTAGTTGTAGATAGCAAAAAGGTCACCCCTGAGCCTCCTCTTCTCCAGGCTAAACAATCCCAGCTCCCTCAGCCTCTCCTCATAGGGCTGTGCTCGAGGCCTCTCACCAGCCTCATCGCCCTTCTCTGGACACACTCAAGCATCTCAATGTCCCTCCTAAACTGGGGGGCCCAGAACTGAACACAGTACTCAAGGTGTGGTCTAACCAGTGCAGAGTACAGGGGCAGAATGACCTCCCTGCTCCTGCTGACCACACCATTCCTGATGCAGGCTAGGATGCCATTGGCTCTCTTGGCCACCTGGGCACACTGCTGGCTCATGTTCAGGTGGGTATCAATCAGCACCCCCAGATCCCTCTCTGTCTGGCTGCTCTCCAGCCACTCCGACCCCAGCCTGTATCTCTGCATGGGGTTGTTGTGGCCAAAGTGCAGCACCCTGCACTTGGAGCTGTTGAACGCCATCCCCTTGGACTCTGCCCATCTGTGCAGGCAGTCAAGGTCCCGCTGCAGAGCCCTTCTGCCCTCCAACCCAGCCACATCTGCCCCCAGCTTGGTGTCATCTGCAAACTTGCTGATGACTGACTCCATGCCCTCATCCAGATCATCTATGAAGATGTTAAAGAGGATAGGGCCCAGCACTGACCCCTGAGGGACACCACTAGTGACTGGCTGCCAGCTGGATGTGGCACCATTCACCACCACTCTCTGGGCTCGGCCCTCCAGCCAGTTCCTAACCCAGCACAGAGTGTTGCCATCCAAGCCATGGGCTGACAGCTTAGCCAGCAGTTTGCTGTGGGGGACAGTGTCAAAGGCCTTGCTGAAGTCCAGATAGACCACATCCACAGGCCTCCCCACATCCACCAAGCAGGTCACCTGATCATAGAAGGAGATCAGGTTGGAGAGGCAGGATCTGCCCTTCCTAAATCCATGCTGGCTGGACCTGAGCCCTTGGCCATCCCTCAGATGCGCAGTTATTGCCCCCAAGATAACCTGTTCCATCAGTTTCCCTGGCACTGAGGTCAGGCTGACAGGTCTGTAGTTCCCAGGTTCCTCCATCCGACCCTTCTTGTGGATGGGGACCACGTTGGCCATTTTCCAGTCTCCTGGGACCTCTCCGGTGAGCCAGGACTGCTGGAAAATGATGGAGAGCGCCTTGGCCAGCTCATCTGCCAGCTCTCTCAGCACTCTGGGATGGATCCCATCTGGTCCCATGGACTTGTGGGTGTACAGATGGCTCAGCAGGTCCTGAACTAATTCCTCATGAATTTCCAGGGGAACACACCGCTCCCCGACCCCATCCCCCAGTTCAAGAGGCCACTTGCCTTGAACTCCTCCCTCCTTACTGTTGAAAATTGAGGCAAAGAAGGCATTCAGAACCTCAGCCTTTTCTTCGTCACCAGTTATAGTGTTCCCCTCCTGGTCCAGCAAGGAGTGGAGGCTCTTCTTGCCCTTACTTTTAGCATTGATAAATTTATAAAAGTGCTTTTTATTATCTTTCACGGAAGTGGCAGCCTAAGTTCTAGCTGGGCCTTAGCCTCTCTAATTTTTCTCTTACATAATCTGGCTACCTCCTTAAACACATCAGGAGAAGCCTTCCCCTCCTTCCAGAGGTGATACACCCTCTTTTTTTCCCCCAATTCCTTCAGGAGCTGTTTACTCATCCAGGCTGGTCGCCTTTCCCCGCCGGCTCATCTTTCGGCACATGGGAACTGCCAGTTCCTGTGCCTTCAAGAGCTCCTGTTTAAAGTAGGTCCAACCATCCTGGACCCCTTTGTTCCCAAGGACTGCTGTCCAGGGGACTTTGGAAATAAGTTCCTTGAGCAAATTGAAGTTTGCCCTCCTAAAGTCCAAGGTGTAGGTTTTGTTGTAGTGCCTCCCTACCTCCCTGCATATTGAAAACTCCACTATCTCGTGATCACTACACCCCAGGCAGCCTCCCACTGTCACATCTCCTACCAGCCCTTCTCTGTTGGAGAGCAGCAGGTCAAGCTGAGCTTGACCCCTAGTGGGCTCACTTAACAGCTGGGTCATGAAGCTGTCCTCCATGCACTCTAGAAATCTCCTGGACTGCCTCCTCTCTGCTGAATTAAGTTCCCAGCAGATATCTGGCAAGTTAAAGTCACCCACAAGGACAAGATCTGATGATCTTGAGACAGCCTCCAACTGTTTGTAAAATATCTCATCTGTTTCCTCATCCTGGTTGGGTGGTCTAGAACAGACTCCAACCAGGATGTCAGATTTGTTAGTCCTCCCTCTGATTTTAACCCACAAGCTCTCAACCCCTTTGTCCCTCACCTCAAGCTCAGTGGCAAGGAGTGACTCCCTAATATACAGGGCCACCCCTCCTCCTCTTCTCCCTTGCCTATCTCTCCTGAAGAGGATCTATCCCCCCAGTATAGCACTCCAGTCATGCCTGTCATCCCACCAAGTTTCTGAAATGGCAACTACATCATAGTCACCCTGGTGGACCAGGACTTCCAGTTCCTCCTGCTTGTTACCCAAGCTGCGTGCATTGGTGTAGATGCACTTCAGCTGAGGTCTCGGTTCCTCAATTGTCCCTAGTTTCCTTCCCACTCTCTCCTTCTCAGAGAAAGTAATTACCTCATCCACCCCCTTCAGACCTAGTTTAAAGCCCACCTAATGAGCCCTGCCAACTCCATTGCCAGGACTCTCCTTCCCCTCCTAGACAACTGCACCCCATCAGAATCAAGCAGGTCTGGCTCAGTAAAAGTTCCCCCAAGGTCGAAGAACCCAAAATGCCGCCGCTGGCACCATCCCTTGAGCCAGTTGTTGATGTCATAGGTTCTGCTGTTCCTCTCTGTGAACTCCCTTGCCACAGAGGGAACTGAGCAGAACACCACCTGTGCTCCTGCCCCATCTATCAATTTCCCCAGGGCCTTAGATTCCTTTTTAATTGCCCTGGTGCCCTTCTTCTCAGTTTCATCCCTGCCAGCCTGTATTACCAGCAAAGGGTAATAATCAGAGGGCTGGATTAGGTTAGGGAGTCTCCTGGTGATGTCCCTAACCTGGGCACCAGGAAGGGAGCAGACCTCCCTGTGAGATGGGTTGGGATGACAAATGGGTCCCTCCGTCCCCCTCAAGTCTGAGTCCCCAACAACTATGACCCTTCTCTTTTTCTTGTTTTTTGTGGAGCTAGTCACCACAGTTGGTGGGGACTGCTCCACCCTAGGCATCACCCTGGTTGGATGCTCCTCAGTGCTCTCATCCTCCCTGCCCTCTGCATGCAGAGCCTCATACTTGTTGTGCAAGGGCAGTGGAAGAGGAGGAGAGGGCTGGGGTGGATTTCCCTTGCTGCCTCTGACAGGGATCCGTACCCATCCCTCACTGTTTCCAGAGGCAGTTCCCTTAGCAGGGACGATCTGCAGTGTCTGCTCCCACAGATCCAGCTCCCTTTCGTTCTCCCTTATTGGCCTGAGCCTGGATACTTCATCCTTCAGCTCAGCCACTTCATCTTTCAATTCTGCCGCCAAGGTGAGAAGGAAGTTCACCTGCTCACACCTGGTGCAATTGTTCTCCCCTTCCCCTCCTACAGCAAGTGAGAGGCTCCAGCACTCCCTGCAGCCAGTAGCCTGGGTCGAGTCTGTCTGGGTGCACACGCTTTTCCTGCCTTTCATTGTGCGAGTGACAGCCATGGTGCACAGTGGTATTGACAGTCAGGAGAAAAAAAAAAAGAAAAAGAAAAAAGAAAAAAGAAAAAAAAAAAAAAAAAAAAAAAAAAAAGCAGCAGCTCCCAGCCGCAGGAGGCTCTGCAGCCAAGCGGCGTCGTGCGCGGCACCCAGTGGGGATTTAAACCTCCCGCGGCTGACGTCACGAGCCCTCGTCACAGCCCCGCTCGATCCCGCGAGACAACAGCCCTGCCGTCCCCCCTGCCTACCTGAAGGTCCCCCGGAACCGCGGAGCAGAGCAGAGAGTCCGAGCTCAGCAGCAGTGCCCGCAGTGCTCTCTCGATCGGCTCTGCAGCAAAAATTGTTTTTCTTCATATTTGTTTCATACCAGGCTTGATTCCATTTCTCACTTAAACTTTGGGGAAAATCAGTTGCCAGCATTCTGCCCCATGAGCAGGAAGCACTTTTTATAGAAACATAGAATCAAGCAGGTTGGAAGAGACCTCCAGGATCATCCAGTCCAACCTATCACCTGGCCCTATCCAATCAACCATGGCACTGAGTGCCCCATCCAGTCTTTTCTTGAACATCTCCAGGGATGGCGAATCCACCACTTCCCTGGACAGCCCATTCCAATGCCAATACTCTCTCTGTGAAGAACTTCCTCCTAATATGCAGCCTGTAACTCCCCTGGCACAACTTGAGACTTTGTTCCCTCATTCTGTTGCTGGTTGTCTGGGAGAAGAAACCAGTGCTCACCTGGCAACAACCTATTTTCAGGTAGTTGTAGACTTGTTAAGTTCTCTGAGTTTGTCTACTGAAGACCAGGAGATTGTTTGCTTTGTCTTGGGTTAATTGCTGAGGCCTGAAATTAGCTTCTTGAACCAATTTCACCATTACTCTGGAACCTTGTAAGTGTATCTAGTTAAAAATTTCCCACTACTTTCTAGGTAAAAACTAGAAAGGTGTTGCACTCCAATACAAAATTATGGATTTGAAGGAGAAATATTGATTGGAAACTAGAGTTAATGTTGTGCAGATTGTCATAACATCATAGTCATTGTGGTCGTAGTATGAACTTAGAGAAAGTCTATTAATCTTTTTGCGTTTTAATGTAGATTGCTTTTAAGTTTTAGTGGGTTCTTGCTTCAAAGCCACTTGAATTTCTAAATTATTTTCTATTTAAATTGTTAATATATTTCATTCACTGCTGGAATATATGACAGTGAGATACTGAAAATTTGCATTTGCAAGGGACATATGTTTTTATTTAGTTTTGAAAAATGACTATTGCACATGAATGAATGGATGGATGGCTTTAATATTGTGCAGAAGGAAAAAACTTTTTAATCTAATCTACAGTATGTTAAGGGCCAGCAGTTATATATTCGAGATGCATGTGCTTGGAAAGGGCAGACTGAATAACTTCAATGAAGAGATGTGCATGTGCATATATATAAAGAAGCTTCAACAGTATAAGAATTGAAGTAGTGTTTCTTCCTTAATTTATGTCCAAATCTGCTAGAAATCATGTCTGAAAAGTACCAGAAAGTCTATACTGAGCTTCAAATCTGTATTCTTTTCTTTATAATTATGTTAGAAATAAGTGTTGTAGTGTGTGCCAATGTCAATTATGTGCCAACATCACCTTTAAAGGAATTCTCAACATAACTATGGGATGTAGATCTGTCTTGAATATGAGACTCCAAAAAGATCAAAAATAGCAAGAGTATTCTTGAATAATGCTTTGCATAAAGCTGAGCTATCAAACAGACATTATCTGCATTCACTGCTTAAAAGAAAAATAAGTTGCCTCATAATATACAAAGGCCAAATATAAACTGCATTGGAGGGATAACAAAATTCTGTATGATCAACCTTTCCTCAAATGCATTGAATGTTTCTCCACCATTTAAGAAGTTGTGCTGCAGCTCTCATTTATAATTCTGGCCCAAGAGTTACCTTAGTAATTTTTTCACTGACTTTGGTGGAAGTTGAATCTGGCCTCTGTTGTGTTACTCAGATAATGTATAACCCTGTGTAGATAAAGATTGTGGGCTAATTCTTTAAATGCAGTCTGAGAACTTCAATTACACTAGCAATAATGCTTCTGATGACTTTTGACTTACCTGTTATATGAATACACCAATTATGCATCTTATGTTGGAGAATTGGTGGTCAAATGGAATAATGTTTTGGTGGGAATTGAACTGTAATTTTGAAGCAGAGAGGAAGCTTTTAACAAGAGTTGCTTAGAAAGTTGATATTGTTGTCTGTGTATCGATTATTTCTGCTTCCCTGTTCTGTGGCTTGTAGCCCTAGGGCTAAGATAGTGGCCAACAAGGAATTTTTTTCTCCTCCTGTCTCCAAGGTAAATCAAGTAAAGTTTTGAAGATGATACCTTTTAGTGTCTAACATAACATAAATAACATAACGTTATAGGGAGGGCAGTGACTAGCTTGACAACAGCCCTAAGCAGAGGCACTTGGGGGTGCTGGTGGACAGGAAGCTCTATATGAGCAGTCAGTGTGCTCCTGCAGCCCAGAGAACCAACCATATCCCAGGCGGCATCAAAAGAAGTGTGGCCAGCAGGGCGAGGGAAGTGATCTTCTCCTACTTCACACTGATGGTACCCCACCTAGAGTACTGCATCAAGTTCTGAAGCCCCTTTTACAAGAGGGATATGGATGTGCTGGAAGGTGTCCAGAGAAGGGCCACAAGGATGATCAGAGGGATGGAGCTGCTCTGCTATGAGGAGAGACTGGAGCTGTTCAGTCTGGAGAGGAGAAGGCTCCAAAGTGACCTTATTGTGGCCTTTCACTATCTTAAGTGGGCCTACAAGAAAGCTGGGGAGGGACTTTTTAGTATGTCAGGTAGTGATAGGACTGAGGGGGAATGGAACAAAGCTAGGAATGGGTAGATTCAGACGGGATGTTAGGAAGTTCTTCAGCGTGAGGGTGGTGAGACCCTGGAAAAGGTTGCCCAGGGAGGTGGTTGAAGCCCCATCCCTGGAGGAGTTTGAGGCCAGGCTGGATGAGGCTCTGGGCAGCCTGATCTAGTGTGTGGTGTCCCTGCCTGTGGCAGGGGGGTTGGAACTAGATGATCCTTGTGGTCCTTTCTAACCCTGACTGATTTTATGGTTCTATGATTTTGCATTCAAAAAACTAGGGATAAATATTTATGGTGTATTTGCATACTTAATGATTAAGAAATATTTCTGACTTCATCATAAACTCAACCATATATGGTAAATGGTCACTTTGATGAATTATAAAAATAACAAGAGTTTTCAGAAATGTAATTTTATTTGTTGTATCCTGCAATAGGATTGCTACAGAATAGCAGACTTCATTTGTGGGCAATAATCCCTCCAGGCTATTAAAATCCTGGAGGGAATTTCATACAGATGAGCAAGTTATTTAACTGACAAGAAGCTTACTGAAAACCATAAGAAAGAAAATGCTTTTACAACAAACTGGTCAGTCAAGATATTGGGCCAGAAGTTAATCTAAAACTGGCAGTAGGACACATGAATGAGTGTAGCTATGAGGAATAAATTTGCACATAAGTCGTATGTTTCTTCCACATTTGTGCTCATAAGAAATCTGTTCTATTTTCTTAGGCTATGTTTAAGGAGCTTTTCCATATTGCAAGCAAATGACCCAGAAATTCAATGTGTGGAGTGAGATTGTTGATTACTTTCTTTGTGAGCTTAATTAGAAGTATTATTTTCTATATACAAGAAGGTATCTGGAAAGTTTCCTGGAGGAGCAGGATAAAATCCTGTAATAGCTGTTGCATATAAAGTTTTTATCAACCATATCATGTGGCTGCTGTTGCTATGAATAGCTGTTAATTGTGGCAGTTCTGACTGCAAAGCAGAGTAAAGGTCCTTCGAAATTTAGGTTGCCTGCATTGTAATATTTTGTAGATTTCAGAGCTCAGTTCCTGCAGTTTATATTTGATGGCTTCCCAGAATAAGCACCATTTTAGACTGCTTAAAATAACAAAAGAAGGCTTGCAAATCAGTTATGTGGGGGCACTGATCAGCATTCATTGAGTAAATAAATGAGTCTCAGTTAAACACAACGAAAATTTATTTATATATGCAATTATATAATAAAACTTTGGATTTTAGGTCTTTTTTTCATTTTCTTGTTGAATTGGCAGCATACATGCAGAATATTCTTTCAGAAAATTACCATAGTGAAGTGATAAGAACTGCACTTTTATTTGCTTTTTAAAGAAGTCATTCTGTATTTGACACTCTGCATGTAGGTAAAAGGTTGCTTGCTCTTTTATTTAGAAGCTGCAGTGACTCATTTCTAGTATGTCCAAAAACTGAGACTAATAATAATTTGTGACTAATTTCCATGTGTGCTACTGCTAAGGGTTAAAGGAAACAGGAATTAATTTGCTGTAATTAGTTGCTCATAGTATGGGCACTATTTGGCACTGCTAGCTTGTAAATTCAGGAGGGTCATGCTTATTCTGACTTGCACACAAGGTCAGTAGGGGACACTGAGAATGCTGCTGGCAAAGATGTCAGTGGCTCAGAAGGTGACACTTCTTAAGAGTTAGCAGTGAAATGGTGCCGCTGCAGAGAGCCAGAAGGCAGAGCTTTTGACTGTACCATATTTTAGGTGAGAAGTGAAGGTTTGGGCTTGGCTTTCTGCAGTCATTAAAGGCTCTACGGGACGATTTCCTGCAGGACTGTGTTTGCCCAGAGGTCATGGTGAAATCAAAACATCAAATAGCAGTCATTACAACTTACTTACCTCAGACATCCCTGGACATTTGAAATACATTGTAATTTGAAATACATTGTAATTTCTCAATCATTGACACTTTTTTGTTTGGTTTTGTTTCTTTGATTGGTTTGTTTTGTTTTTGTTGTTTTTTTTTTTCACTTCCTACACCACACAGAGAAAGCTCAGGTAATAAATATGATTGCAACAGGCATACCTGAACTCTCACTGAACAAACTGGATTACAAATGGCAGGCTATCATACACCCAAAGCTCTCAGATTCTTCATAGAAAGAGTGATTGCCCATTGGAATGGGCTGCCCCAGGAGCTGGTGGTGTCGCCATCCCTGGAGGTGTTTAAGAGCAGACCGGATGAGGCTCTTATTGCCATGGTTTAGTTAATTAGAAGGGTCAGGTGATAGGTTGGACTCGATGATCTCAGAGGTCTTTTCCAACCTGGTTAATTCTAGGATTCTGTGATTCTCTAACAGCTGTGTGTGCATTGGAAGGGATTAAAGTAGGCAAAAGCCTCAATAATACTAAGACTTAGTTCATCGTTTTGATGGGTAACTTATTAAAGTTGCTAACTGGTTTAACAAATAGGTATAGGGTCTGGGTTCCTCTTGTACATATATTCTTCCTGCCTGTTGATGTTTTTCAGCACTCCAGGATAGGACAGAAGAACATATGACCTTACCAGCTTCTTCAGATAGACTGGAAATGATAAATACCTCACACACAAAAATGTTTTCCAGATGCCTGTATACATACGACATTTGAATTTTAATTGAGTAATGCTCCAAGAGAGCATTAATGTCCTTTTAATGAACTGAAAGAAATTGTGGTTTAGATCCAACTGGTGTAGACAGAATTAGGTGCATGGACTCAAATATGTGATGCAAGAATCCTCTACTGCTTGGCTGTTTAGCCATGCTGGTTGTCAGATTCAGTGAGTAAGTAGGCAATGAAGCTGAATCTGAGCCTCATCTAGATCCCACTGAAACCCACATCAATTTCTTTCTCTACTGTGAAATGCACTAATAGACTGACTCCAGAAGACAGACAGACTGCAGTTCATAAAATAGCTATTTTTGCCTGTTGGACTGTACACAAAAGGTGTCAAGTGAAAATCCAAAGAACCTCAGAGATTTTTCCTGATTTTTAAATATTAAAATTAATATTCAGACAAAATTAATAGTCATAATTCATAACCAGTTATTTCCAATACAACATCCAAGGTCATCCAGTCCCACCTATCACCCAGCCCTCTCTAATCAACTGGACCATGGCACTTAGTGCCTCATGCCGTCTTTTCTTGAGCACCTCCAGGGACAGTGACTCCACCTCCCTGGGCAGCCCATTCCAATGCCAGTCACTCTCTCTATGAAGAACTTCCTCCTAACATCCAGCCTATACCTGCCTTGGCACAACTTGAGACTGTGTCCCCTTGTTCTGTTGCTGGTTGCCTGGGAGAAGAGACCAACCCCCACCTGGCTACAATGTCCCTTCAGGTAGTTGTAGACAGCAATGAGGTCACCCCTGAGCCTCCTCTTCTCCAGGCTAAACAGGCCCAGCTCCCTCAGCCTCTCCACATAGGGTTTGTGTTCCAGGACTCTCACCAGCTTTGTCACCCTTCTCTGGACAAGTGTGGTGGAGGGGCAGCAGCCCCAAAACTGAGGCCTCTCTATGCCTCTACATGCCTGGACATGTTTTTCTGCCAGGACCCACGAGGCAGTAAACAGGTTTTGTAGCGCACACACACCCAGTCCGTGTACCCCTGGGGTTCGTCCAGGTAATCCCCTGTTGGGAGGGTCCAGGCAAACAGCTACTGCCTATTAAGGTAAGGTTTGGCTTACTGCCAGCCTGATTGGTCACTTTAGATGTCCAAATGAGCCATGAATCTCAGCTCAGAGCCTAATAAGAGAGGTGCAAAGGAGCACTACGTGTTCAGAGTGTCCAGAGCATTCAGAGTGTTCAGAGGATCAAGCTCAGCTCTGATCCACATAGCAGCACAGACCTGCTTTCATGGCCTAGACACAAGATCAGGCCTCGCTCACTTGCAAACATTACTTATGAGGCTCAGACCTCTTGCATTGATCTCAAGGCGCAGTTAAGCTGTCTGCAAACCCTTTGAAAAGCAGAGCGCATGCACGCCTGCATTTGGTACATATATGGGGAGCCAAGAGCCCCCTGCCTAAGCCTAGAGCAGCCGTATATACTGGCTTCCTATCCTGCATTTATCTACGGAGCTCAAGTCTCCCTGCAGCCCAGCATAGACCCTGCTTGCCAGCTGTCCTGCAAGCCTGGAAAAATCCAGAGTCAGCAGACCCTTTCCAGATAGTCTGCAAACCTACAAACACAGCCTGCTACCTGTACAGACGACAAATCCTTCTCCTGCACCGGGAAATCCTGCCAGCTGATCATCCCTGGACACTGCATCCAGAAGCAGCAGCACCGAGGCAGAGACCACTTCACTCCAGGAGAGAAGGTTAGAGAAATCCTGTTTACCCCAGAGACTGGGAACACTTATTCTCCTGCAAGCCGGGACAGACTCCAGCCTCACCAAGACCCGAACACTGGGCACACACTGTGACACAATCCCGGGAGGGTGATTAATAATTAATACTGAAGAGCAACACATTTAAGCAAGCTTTAATTCCTTTGTAATATAAGTTACCTCTGTCTTAAGAACACACACAGTTTCAGCCCCTGCTGGGCAAACAGTATAGTTGTTAAGAGGCATTAAGCCTAAGGAAATCTTTCTCTCTGTCTATAGTTGTTGATAATTTGATATTTCCATTTAATAATCAATCCCTGTAAATATATCCCAAGCTGTTTTCATAATCTTGCACTACGAACCTGGATTACATAGTGGTTGGGGGTGGTACAAATTTGTAAATATTAATTTTAATAAATAATTTTATAAAAAATTAATACAGCCTCAAATTAATTTCTCACCTCCCCCTAACAGAGGAGGAATAAGAGAAACCCTTCCACGACAACATGTTCAAGTATCTCAACATCTTTCTTGAACTGAGGAGCCCAGAACTGGACGCAGTACTCAAGATGTGGCCTAACCAGTGATGAGTACAAGGGAAGAAGAACCTCCCTTGTCCTACTGGCCACACTGCTCCTCATCCAGGCCAGGATGCCATTGGCTTTCTTGGCTACCTGGGCACACTGCTGCCTCATGTTCAGCTACTATCTACCAGTACCCCCTGGTCCCTTTTCTCCTGGCTGCTCTCCCCAGCCTATAGAGCTGCTTGAGGTTGTTGTGGCCAAACTGTAGAACTCTGCACTTGGCCTTGTTAAATCTCATCCCATTGGCCTCTGCCCACCCATCCAGGCTGTCCAGGTCCCTCTCCAGGGCTCTCCTACCCTCCAGCAGATCAACACCTGCTCCTAGCTTGGTGTCATCTGCAAACTTACTGATGCTGAACTCAATCCCCTCATTAAGATCATTAGTAAAGATGTTGAACAGGACTGGGCCCAGCACTGATCCTTGGGGAACACCACTAGTGACTGGCTGCCAACTGGATGTGGCACCATTCACCACCACTCTCTGGGCTCTGCCATCCAGCCAGTTCTTGACCCAGCACAAAGTGAATCTATCCAAGCCACAAGCTGCCAGCTTTGCCAGGAGCTTGTTGTGGCAGACAGTGTCAAAGGCTTTGCTGAAGTCCAGGTAGACTGGACTTCAGCACAGCCTTCCCCACGTTCACCAGGCAGGTAACCTGGTCATAAAAGGAGATCAGGTTGGTGAGACAGGACCTGCCCTTCCTAAACCCATGCTGGCTGGGCCTGATCCCTTGGCCATCCTGTAGGTGCTTTGTGATGGTACTCAAGATGACCTGTTCCATGACCTTGCCTGGCACTGAGGTCAGGCTGACAGGTCTGGAATTTCCTGGTTCCTCCCTCTGGCCCCTCTTGTGGATGGGCATCACATTGGCAGCTTCCAGTCTCTGGGGACCTCTCCAGTGAGCCAGGACTGTTGATAAATGATGGAGAGTGGCTTGGCCAGCTCATCTGCCAGCTCTCAGCACCATAGGATGGATCCCATCTGGTCCCATGGACTTGTGAGGATCCAAGTAGCTCAGCAGGTCCCTTATTACTTCCTTCTGGATTAGAGGGGGACTATACTGGACCCTGACTCCATCTGCTGGCTCAGGAGTCCAGTTGTCCTGGAGACAACCTGTCCCACTATTGAAGATTGAGGCAAAGAAGGTGTTAAGCACCTCTGCCTTTTCCTCATCCTTTGTCACTATGTTCCCCTCTCTATCTAATAAGGACTGGAGGTTGTCCTTGGCCCTTCTCTTGCCATTCATAAGTTTAAAGAAACATTTTTTATTTTCCTTGGCAGCCGTGGCCAGCCTGAGCTCCAAATGGGCTTTTGCCTCTCTAATTTTTCCTCTACAAGATCTAGCAACTTCCTTGAACTTTTCCTGGGACACCTCCCCTCTTTTCCAAAGGTGATACACTCTTTTTTTTTTTTTCTTTAATTCCTTCATCAGCTCCCTGCCCATCCAGCCTGGCTGCCTCCCTCGTCGGCTCACCTTCTGGCTCAATGGCACAGCTGCTCCTGTACCTTTAGGAGTTCTTTCTTGAAGTAGGTCCAACCTTCCTGGACCCCTTTGTTTTCAAGGGCTTTTTCCCAAGGAACTTTCTGAGTTAGTTCCTTAAATAAGCCGAAGTCTGCCCTTTGGAAATCCAGTGTGGAGGTTTTGTTGCTTTCTCTCCTGGTTTCTGCATATATTGTTAACTCTATAATTTCATGGTCACTGGACTGGACTGGACAGCCTCCGACCACCACATCTCCCACCAGCCCCTCTCTATTTGTGAACAGCAGGTCAAGCAGGGCTGCACCCCTGTTAGGCTCATGTAACAGCTGAGATAAGAAATTGTCCTCCATACACTCTAGGAACCTTTCTAAACTGCCTCTTTTCTGCAGTTAAAGTCCCAGCAGACATCTGGCAGGTTAAAGTCACCCACAATCATGCTGGGATGCAAAGTCCTGTTACTTCAGCAAGGAGATGGAATCTGTGTGTGCATGATTGAATAGCAATGAAACATTCACTACTTTTCTCTTAACTAAAATTTGGACTGAGAACTGTTGTAGTGAGTTTGTTGAAATGCCAGTAGAGAGAATATGTGGGATTTTCATCTTTCCTGTCATCTGCTCCATGGGAAAAAAAAGACTAAATATGTTTCAATGAAGGGGAAAGATCAATTGCCAAATGCCTGTAGTGGAGAATATTAATGATGTGAGATAGGATTTTTCAAAATTAATATAGTTTATTAATTTTGATATTCAGAACTCACACCACCCAGTAATTTTTAATAATAATTGGTTCTGTCAGCGGTCATGAAAACATTATACATAGGATAGAGGAAGAATCTGGAACACTTAAGAAATCAGTAGCAATAATGCAAACATTACATTGTCAGAAGTGGGAGGGGGTTCTTGCGGTTGATTATACTGCTTGCCCACTGGATGGACTCGGGAGGCTCCTTTCTGCTAAGGCAGAAGGCACTTGGAATAGAGAATTTTACACAATTTTGCTAACATTTTGCTAAAGAGGCTTTTGAGTATTTACTCACAAAAATAGCAATGTCTGGATTCCTGGGACTAACTGCAGTTTCCAGACAGTACCCAAATACTTGCAGGGAGTTCTGTCTGTGTCTTGTCAGCCATTGAGGCTTCTGATCTTCCCAGGCTCTTAATCGGGGTGCTGGGAGAGAAGCAGATGGTCTCTGTCTTGATCCTGATTCCCTTTGGATGATCTGTGTTCCTTCCAGAGCTCTCAATCTTGGAGGAAGACTTGTAGGCAGGATGTCTTGCAGATGTGCAGAATTGGTGTGGTGTCACACTGATTAAGTGAGCCTATCTCCTGGAGGCAGTTAAGGTCTATTTCTGGTAAACTCGAGACACAGCAGTTTCCAGGTAGACAAACCCAAAGTATCAGGGTTTGTTATTATGTAGCAGAGCTACTTTATAGATTATCAGGGCATGGCAGGATGCCACGTCAGTGAGACAGAGGCACTGCCAGAAGCAGGGTGCACGTTAATGCAAAAGCAATGGCAGCAGCACATTGTCTCTACCTGCTCATGTCTTTTTATCAATACAGCCCAAGACTAATGGGTCTTTGGCCACAGTTCAGCCAAGCACAATGGCACTTTGCCAAGCTTAACTGTATTAGGTAAAGTCAAGGCTTACTTTTACCTTTTAAGGCAGAACACAAACAAATGTATAAACACAGTACCCTCACGTGTTTGCAAGTTTGGACAGACATCGAAGCACCAGGCCTTTTGTCCTCATTTCCCACAGTTGCTTCCCCCATCTGCAGAAGGAGAGAGAGCAGAAAACAAGTATGGGCAAGCCAGGACATGTTTAGGCCTAATGTGGCCTATTTTGGCCTTCCACGACAATGCCAAAATAATTAATCTTTCCATTTTGCAGGAATACATAAAAGATTCTGGCCTTGGTATACACTGGAAAGAAGAGTGTTAGATTTCACCAATATTGCTCTCTTTCCTTCCTCTCCTTCCCAGTAAAGTGTGTTTCCTGAAACTCAGTGCAGTTAGGCATACAGATATACTCATGGTTTTACAAGGTGATTATCTACTGTGTTGGCAAGACATTATTGTACTGTGGTTGTGGAGCTGAATGTAAGAATAGATTGCTGCTTTTTTATTCCTTTCTGCTAAGGTCAAGGTAGTATTAAAACCACAAGGTTTCTGAAGTCAAGCATGCTTGAAATGCAATGTGTATGGGCCATAATGAGAAACTTCTGCTACTGCTGAGACACAAATATATATATATATATATATGTAAACTGAGTTTTGGTATTAAAAAAGGTAGATATTTAATATTTTACAATATTAACTGTAAATTCTACTTCTAATTGATTTACCTCCATTTTAATTGCATGCAACACAGCTATGAGCTTGCATTCAGTGTTGTCATATTATCGTCTCTGTGTATGTGGTGTTCTATGGCTATAGCTGCAAAGATTATTTGGTCTGAGTAGTTTTTATGCAATTTATTGTCTGATGCTCCCTCTGACTTTGTGAAGCACAAGTAGACTTGACTATCTTAATGGTAAATTATTTCTGAGTAATTAATCAGCATCTTCTGGTTCAGACAGTTGCCTCCTGGAACTTACCATAATTCACCTCCATCAGCCAATGCATACAGACTTTAATTGCCTCATAATAATGTCACGAATACATCAGCTGATATTGAAAGGGTTTGATTGCATCTCTTTGAGCTAAGCAACATATATTAGTGTTCTGCCCCTATTCTCATTCTACACATTTATCTTGCCAATGTCATGAGCTGGATGGAGGACACATCATCAGGGTGCAATCAGGAGGAGGTTTGTCAAAGTGAATAGTAATTTCAGACTTGCAATGTGAAAAGAATAACTCCCCAAGAGGCAGGTCACATAGACTGCTGAGTGCTGACAGCTAGGGCAGAAAAAATTCTCCTTTCAGCAGAATTATTTTTAAACACCAGGATGAAAATATAACTGTAATACTTTGCATGCTTAAAAGGTGCAGATAAAGAAATCTCAGCTCTCATTTCCTGTGGCAACATTCACTCACCTTTCTTTTGGAAGCCTTTCTGAATTTGAAAGTGTATCTGATTATTTACCCAATATTTGGGGAAATTATTCAGATTTACTTAAGGTGTCTGTTTATATTCTCTACCCAAGACACTATCTGTTATTTTGGTTAGTGTGTTGAAGTTCACCAGCACTAAAAAATGTGATCCTAGTTCTTTGGTTAATAATAGCTTAGTAATTGCATTCCTACTAATCTTTATTTGGATACATGCATCCCTGTCCCTACGGAAAAATGTTTTTCAAGACACAATGAGGTGGAACACTTCAAATGAAAGGCCAGGCTAAATCTTCATTGAAATGAATAAGACTCTTCCCCTTGACTTCAAAGAGAAAAGCAGCATAATAATTAAACACAACTGAGGAAACATGCTTGAGCAGAGCATAAAGAGATAAGAAGGAGCTATGAGGTTAGAGTAGGGAAAAGGGAATAGCAATGTTGTTCAGAGTAGATGGCTAGTACTGTGGTATAGGCAGATCTCAGAAGTGCAGGGTGATAAGAAAATACATTTGAAAGGACAATATTTGAAGATTTATGTAGTTTGATCACCTGGTGATTCAAACAAATTCTTTGTCAAGGTCTTGTGGGAGCTGTTTCAAGTGAAGGGAGCACATGAACTGTTAACACAGTGAAGTTCCTGGATTTGTTCTAAATACAGTAAAGAATTAGCCCTTTCATCATAATGTCTGGATTTGTACCTAAAGAAAATCTCTGTGGAAAGAGACTGTGGAGTGTGGCCATAGTGAATCAATCATGTTGAAGACATCTAAAAGCTGTGGTAGCTGGTGACTGTGTGACCTTCCTCCTCTCAGTATTTGCAGATAATGTTTCAAAGAAGTTTATTGTCAGGCTGGACTTCCTTTGAAGTGTCTAATTCATTGGAACACTCCCTGTTTCTTAGGAAGAAAAAAAAAAAAAAGGGAGCTGTTGTAAATGGCCATGATCCACAAATCCATGATATTTGCCAGGTCATCACCATCTATCCTTTGAGTAGGAAGGGCAAATCACACTTCCATCCCTTTCAAGGTCTGTAACATATTGCACTTTCCCTTTAGATATTTATTACCTCTTCTGAGAAAGAGTGGGCTTGGAGAGAAAATAGCTGTAAGGATTTACTGAATACTGGTCCACAAAAAATGTGTTGTGTACATGTAAGAGTTTCACCTGAGTTAGCATAGCTGTAGCATTATAGTAGTCTACAATGCTTGTCCTGATGGCACCTATCGCCGTGCCACAAGCTTGTCACAATTCAGTTAACACATTTGAAGCAGCATTAGTAAAAACACAAACATCACAAGCCAGTTCTGTCAATATCTATTAATGATCTGCACAAGGGGATCAATGCTCCCTCAGTCAGTTGGCAGGTGACATGAGGTTGGGTAGGAGTTGATCTGTTGGAAGCTTAAAGGCTCTTCAGAGGGATCTGTGGTTAGGCCAGTGGGACAAATTTCAACAAGGACAAGTGCTGGGTCCTGCACCTGGGCCGCAACAACCATTGAAAGCTCCAGGCCAGGAGCAGAGTGCCTAGTGGAAAAGGACCTGGGTGGGTTGGTGACAGTAGTTGGAGTTGTACTAGCTTGTGCCCAAATGGCCAGCAGAACCAGGTCAGGGATTGATCTGACTGGACTGGGCACTGATGAGGCCAGACCTGGAATCCTGGGTTCAGTTTTGGACCCCTCACTCAAGAAGAACATTGAGAGACAGGTTCACAGAAGGGCAATGAAGGTGGTAAGGATCTGGAGAACAGGTCTGGTAAGGAGCAGCTGGAGGACCTGGGGGTGTTCAGCCTGAAGAAGAAGAAGCTGAGGTGAGACCTTCTGCCTTCTACAACTAACTGAAAGGAGGTTGAAGCCAGGTGGTGGTTGATCTCCTAAGGAACAAGTGACAGAACAAGAGGAAACAGTCTAAAGTTGCCCCAGGGGAGTTTTAGATAGGGCATTAGAAGAAAGTTCTTCACTTAAAGGGCTCTCAAACACTGCAACAGACTCCTTGGGAAGGTGGTTGAATCCCCATCCCTGGAGGTGTCTAAAAGCTGCAGAGATGTCATGCTCAGGGACATGATTTAGCACTAGACTTGGTAGAGTTAGAGAATGGTTGGACTGGATGTTCTTAAAGGCGTTTTCCAAAGAAAGCAATTCCATGATTCTAAGACCACGGTTTGGGTGCTGCCATCCCTCTTTCTCTCCACTAGGGCCATGGGCTGCTTCTGGCTTTGGTGTGGATCCATCAAGGCAGCTGCTGGCTGCAGCAGAAAACTCCATTGTCTGTATCTCAAAAGACTGAATATTGCTGCTGGATGTTGTGAGATTGGAAAGAATACAGTGCTAGGAGAATCTCTGCTTTTAAAGCAGCATTAGCTGATTGTGAGAATGCTGTATTAGTAATTTGAAATAGCTTTAGCTCCTGAAGATATGACCTAGATTAAACTAGTTTTAAGGGGAATCACTTAGAATGTGTCCATAAGTATGTATTTTGTGGCTAAAATCAGTAATTTCCCCATGTGGAACATTAAGGTACATCTTCAATAGATTATAAGTAAAAAGAGTATTAAAATGACTTCTCTGAGATGACTAATATTTATTGGACTGACTATAGAGGTTTAAAGGAGGATGGGTGGCTCCTGGATTTGGAAGAGTTCAGATGTACTCCCTAACATCATGCAGCTGGATGAGATGGTAAGCAGCTCCTTCCCTTGACTGTCTTCTGCTTCTCTCTGGCCTTTCTTAACTTCTTAGCTGCCTACAGTTACCTGAGAGGATGTTGTGGAGAGGTTGGTGCTGGTGTCTTCTCACAGGTAGTGATATAAGAAGAATGAATGGTCTTAAGCTGCGACTGGGTAGGTTTAGACTAGATATTAGGAAAAAAAAAATCACAGAAGACATTGGAATGGGTTGCCCAGGGAACAACCCAGGATGTGCTTAAAAGTTGTTTGGATGTGGTGCTTGAGAATATAGTTTAGGATGAACCTTGTAGAGTAGGGTTCTAGGTTGGCCTTAGTGATCCTGAGAGTCTTTTCCAACCAGAATGTTTCTGTGATTCTTAGAAGCTGTATGTACTGGAGAGATAAAATGTCATGTCCTCGAAATAAATTTGAAGTGAGTTTGTCAGCTCACCTTCAGTTTTGTCTGATGTCTCTTGGGTAAGAGACTGAAGTAGACTGGCTTTTAGCTGATGGTGGCCTGGAAGCGTGCCGCATTGTGTCAGAGGTGTTAGTTTCAGTTCCTCTTGAGCGTGCACTGGCTTCTGACGGAATTAAAAAAAACCACCAAACAGCCAGGAATCTGGTCTGTCTGAATGGAAAAATACTGCAAACCTGAGTCACAGAATCACAGAATCACAGAGGCTGGAAGGGACCTCGAAAGATCATCTAGTCCAAACCCTCTGCCAGAGCAGGATCACCTATACCAGATCACACAGAAACACACCCAGGTGGGTTTTGAATATCTCCAGAGAGGGAGACTCCACAACCTCCTTGGGCAGACTGTTCCAGTCTCCTGTCACCCTCACAAGGATAAAAGTCCTCCTCATGTTTAAATGAAACTTCCTATTCTTCAGATTCCACCCATTGCCCCTTGACCTGTCATTGGGCATCACTGAGCAGAGCCTGGCTCCATCCTTGTGACACTCACCCTTTACATATTTATAAACACTGATGAGGCTGATGCAGGTATTTATGTAGACATCAGTTGATGAGTTCAGTATAACGCTATTCAAAATCATCGTCCTACTGGGTCAGATCTGGGTTCCACCTAAACCAGTATTCAGTCTTTGACAGTAGCCCTCAGCAGATACTTAAAGTTTAAACCCAAAAAGGTATGATAATACCCAACTGCTCTACCCATGTCCAACAGCTGTAGCTCAGGGACTTCCTGAGGCAGTTTGTGCAGATACACTACAATGCAATGGATTTGCTTCCAGCTTCTCCTTGACTTTCATGTACTTTTCATGTTCATGTACAGTATTCAGACAACAGAAACAAGAGGAGAATGTAGATCTTTAGGAGATGAAGGACTATCAATTAGAAATGACATGATAAACTAAAATTTACTGTGGGACACTGAAATTTGATTACAGTAACCTTGATCCTCTACACTGATCAACAGCTATGCCCTGAGCATCAGGCACTTTGTGGCGGTTTAGGACAGAGAATAAATGGTGAAGAACAGCAACCAACAACAAAGGCAGCTCAAAGGTTTTATATTTTAGAAGTGCTTTAGTCATCTGGATTTCTTCTAATTAAAGCATTGGTATTTAATTTATAAAATATTTTAAACAGATGAGCATGCTTAGATTTTCTTTACGCTGTCTTTTGGGGAAAGTACCAACCTCTGTTAGGATAAAAAGAGGCTACAAAAAGTCTTTATAGATTGAGCACATTTTTCTTCTGATGCTACACAGTAAAGAATTAATCAAAAGTAGACTGCCTTAGCTTTCAACCTAATTAAAAGTTGTTTTGTTTTGTTTTGTAAACCCAATCCCCAGTAAGAAGGAGATATGTATACACACACATATGCACGTGTTGGTATCTATTACTTTAAATACGGTTATGTAGAAATTTATCATCAAAAATACAACTCTTTTTTTTAAATGGGACACTGTCAGGATATCACTCTAACATCAGGATTTGCAGAAAAGCAATTAAAGCCATCTTAATTCCCAGAAATGCCTCCAAAGTGTATCAGAACTTTCACTCTTGTTGGTTGTTGGCTTTCCTGACTGACCTCTTACTCAGCAGTAAAATACACAGGCCCTGTGTCAAAACAGGCCTTGTGCTGCTTGTTATGCCTTTGTGGGATCACAGATGTCAGGTGTTAGAAGGGACCTCTGAAGATCATCAAGTCCAACCACGCTGCCAGAGCAGGACCATGGAGTCTGGCACAGGTCACACAGGAGTGCACCCAGACAAAGCCTGACAGTCTCCAGAGAAGGAGACTCCACAGCCTCTCTGGTGAGCCTGTTCCAGTGCTCTGGGACCCTTACGGTGAAGAAGTTCTTCCCCATGTTGAGAGGGAACTTCTTATGCTGTAGTTTCCACCCATTATGCTGTAGTTTCCACCCAGTTTCCAATGGGTGGAAACTATCCCAGGGCACAGCAGAGGCTGTCCCTGTCCCTTTCTTCTTGACTCCCACCTGCGCCCCCCCCCCCCCGATATTTATAGACATTGATGAGATTCCTTGTCAGTCTTCTCCTCCCGAGAATAAATAGCCCCAGGGATCTCAGCCTCTCCTCATAAGGCAGTGCTCTACTCTCTTAATCACCCTGTAGCCCTCTGTTGGACTCTTTTGAACAGATCCCTGTACCTCTTGGACTAGAAGCAATATTGCAGGTTAGGTCTCACTAGGGCAAATTGCATAAGCATGATATATGGCTTTCAGTGCCTTCTGGTTTATTCTGCATTTCATCCTGTATATATGCTTTTAATTTTGATTTGAACACAGGAAAAAGTGCAGCAGTCAGCAGAGAATGGAAGTCTTCATTTGAAAAAAAAACATTTGCTCAGAGAAATAAATGTCTGGGGTTTTGATTGTTTTTCTTCCACTTCCTTCTCCCATCTGAAGTGTTTCATATTTTGCATCAAGTATTTTTTTTTAATAATTTAATGGAATGTTTAAAATGTTGAAGTGGAGCATAGTGTGATACTCTTTAGCTGGTGTCAATTAATCCATCTGCTACTGCTCTCCGCCAAGCACAATGCTGAACAGGTGTGATGTGCTGACTGACTTGGCATAGTAGCAAGAGTTTGATGTGGCAGTCTTTTAAATAAAATAATGTAAAAATGTTTAAACTGCCAGTTATATTCTTCATTGCATGGCAAGTGATAAATCTTGTGTGTGTCCTTTTTTATCATCTTTATTGCTTGAAACTATATTATCCTTCAGTTTACAGTCTTCTTTTCCTGTAGGACTGTTACCAACATTAATGTAGACCATGCTATCTGTTGCAAATACCATCAGGGAAGTGAAAATAAGTTATTTATTCTCACTGTCCAATTTCTGATGATTTTCAAATTGGCTGTGGGTTTCCATGCAGAGCTGACCGACATTTTGAGTAGTTGCCCAAACTTATCACTTAATAATTCCGGCTGGAGATGTTTGCTTAGCTGTGGAAATTACACTTCAGGAATGAAAACTAGCTTCATAGCTTACAAAGTGTGCCCTGTTTCAGATCTGGCTTTGTTTTACACAAAACTGCCAAGGAAAGGTTGTTCCAGAAGTGGCTCTTCTTTTGGCACACGTACTTGTATCAGGGCCCTGATTAAAAAACAAGTTGCTCTAGGATGGGGAGAGGGCAATAAAAGCTCTAACTATTGCAGACTGTATGTGAGGCTCCAGAATTTTGAATATTCAAGGCATAAAGAAGGTATTGTCCCCAACACAAGAAGGGCATGGAACTGTTGGAGGGAGTTCAGAGGAGGCCACAAAGATGCTCAGAGGGATGGAACAGCTCTGCTATGAGGACAGGCTACAAGAGTTGGGGCTCTTCAGTCTGGAGAAGAAAAGGCTTCAAGGAGACCTTTTAGTGGCCTTCCTGTAAATAAAAAGGTCCTACAGGAGGGCTGGAGAAAGGCTACTGACAAGGTCTTGTAACAACAGGATAAGGAGTAATGGGTTTAAACTGGCAGAGGGGAGATTTCAACTAGATGTTAGGAAGAATTTCTTTCCAGTGAGGGTGGTGAAACATTGGCAGGGAGGTTGTGGCTGCTCCCTCCCTGGAGGTGTTCAAGGCTAGGTTGGATAAGGCCTTGAGTGACCTGTTCTAGTGGGAGGTGTCCCTGCCTATGGTGGGGAGTTGGAGCTGGATGATCTTTGAGGTCCCTTCCAAACTAAACCATTCTATGATTCTATTCTATGGTTCTTTGAAGGATGGGTTTCCCTTGTTGTTAATAGCTCTTATAACTACCAGTCTCCTCCATGTAAATACTAATTTTTCAGACCCGTCTGAATGGGCAATCTTGTGTACAACATGTCTTTCAGAGATGGGAGCAAGCCAGAGCTGTTTGAGTGCTGATTTGGTTTGTGTGGGGTTTGGTGCATTGGTACTTTGAATGCATTATGTACTTCTGTGTAGCAAGTGTTTTGGAGGCTTGTGTGGCTCAGCAGTGTTGCCCATTCCCAAAGTGTGCTTTGGCTATTCTCTGAAAGTGTAATCTAAACTCTTTAGTGTCAACTTTTAGGAAATCACTAATTATTTAGTTCTAGCAATGAATTCATGCTCTTTAGGTTTAATGTGTCACAGTGGCTGGAGTTTGGCACTGACACAGCAATGTCCTTACTTGAAAACAGTGCAGCAGCTTCTTCTCTCATTACTTCCCATATCATTTCTGAAACAGGTCAAAGCAAGTAATTTTATGCCTTTTCTCCTTGCAAGTCAAAACATGCCTGTTAACTTGCTGTGAGTCGGAGTAGCTTCTCCCACTAGTAGTAAAGAATGAAAAGGATGATTCTCAATGTTAAAAGGCAGCACATAGCCGTGGCCTGCTTTGTGGCTGTGACATTGCATCTCTTCAGAAGCTCTGTTGATTCCTAGAGCATAGAAAAGAAAATTTACCTTACTACTAATAGCCTGTACACTGGAGTTTCTTCAGCTGGCTATCTGGAAAATGCCAGCATCTTATCAGTAACTCAGAAAATGGGGCTTGCATTAGAAGTAATCAGGGAAGGGAAATAGGAATGCAAACAGAACACAAAACTAGAAATGAATACATCCCCTCTCCCACTGCATTTGCTTTGGGACTGGGTGACTAATTACTTGAATGCTTTGTTTGTAAAAGCTTGGTATGTCTTCCTTTATGTCTTTTAGAACATAGATTTTGTGGAGTTTCCCACTCTGTTGATTTTAATTATCATAATGTCAAAAAGTCAATATGGCTTTGTAGTATTGAGCAGAACCTTAGGGTATATTTTATAAGTGCCTGACTCCAGCGGGGAGAGAGGGATGAAAATAAGTGAATACTGTTATAGTTTGTCTGCTTAAAAGCTCTTCCAAAATTTCTCTGACTATATTTCTTTCTGAATTTAATCAGAATCCAAAAGCATTTCAAACCTCTCCAGTATTGAGAAACCTAGAGATGGACAATTCAAAACTACCTAGTGTTGTTTACACAGTCCCTTTCTGGGAAGCCCACTGCATCAGAACCCACTTTGCTTTTTCCAAAAGAATCAATTTCTTACGGCACTGTGGAAAAATTAAAGTCATTACTGTTCAACTTATTCCAGTTAATATTTAGGTCAAATGAATCAACTGAACCAAATTTTGATGGATTCCTTATGCACTTGATCCTGCACTTGGGTCACAACAATGCCAAGCAACACTACAGGCTGGGGGAAGTGTGTCTGGAAAGATGCCTGGCAGTAAGGGACCTGGGGGTTGTATTTGACAAGCAACTGAATATGAGCCAGCAGTGTGCCCAGGTGGCAAAGAAATTCAATGGCATCCTGGCTTGTATTAAAAATGCTGTGTCCAACAGGAATAGGGAGGTGATTGTCCCCTTGGACTCGGCTCTGGTGAGGCCACGTCCTGAGTATTGTGTTCAATTTTGGGCACCTCAATACAAGAGAGATGTGGAGGTGCTGGAACAGGTCCAGAGGAGGGCAAGAAAGCCTGGAGAATAAATCTTATGAGTGACTGAGGGAGCTGAGGCTCGTTAGTGTGAAACAGAGGAGGCTGATGGGAGACCTCATTGCTGTCTACAGCCACCTGAAGGGACATTGTGGAGAGGCTGCTGGTTTCTTCTCACAGGTAACTGGAGACAGAACAAAGAGGAATGGCCTCAAGCTGAGACTGGGTAGGTTTAGATTAGACATTAGGAAAATGTTTTTCATGGAGAAAGTGGTCAGGCACTGGAATGAGCTGCCTAGGAAAGTGGTGGAGTCACTGACCCTGGATGTATTTAAGGGTTGTTTGGATGTGGTGTTTAGGAGTATGGTTTAAGGTGGATCTTGTAGAGTAGGGCTATAGGTTGGACTTGGGATCCTGGAGGTCTTCGCCAACCTGGATGTTTCTGTGATTTTGTGTGAAATTATGTGGCAGATGGCCAGGTGCACTGATTAGATCAGCCTATTAGAAGTCGGGGCTGCACATTTAATGCAGTTGTCCTCCTTTGGAATGGTTGTGTCTGGGTTATGCCTTTGTGGCAATGGCTGTTAACTCACAGTAAAATCTATTTCAGGAGTTACAATCATAGAATATTCATAGAGTTGTTTTGGTTGGAAGAGACTGCTAAAGTCATTGAGTCGTACCATCAACAACCACCATGCCCATTAAACCACATCCTGAAGTGTCATGTTCACATGCTTCTTGAACACCTCCAGGGACAGTGACTCCACCTGGGCAACCTCTTCCAATGCCTGACCAATTTTTCCACAAAGAATTCTTTCCTAATACTCAATATAACCCTCCTCGGCTCAGTTTCAGGCCATTTCCTCTCATTCTGTCACCTGATACTAGGGAAAAGAGTCTGATGCCCACTTTACTCCAACCTCCTTTCAGGGAGTGATAGAGAGAAATTAGGACTCTTCTCAGCCTCCACTTCTCCAAACTAAACAATGCCAGTTTCCTCAGCTGATCTTCATAAGACTTGTTCTCTAGACCCTTCACCAGCTTTGTTGCCCTTTTTCTGGACACACTCCAGCACCTCAATGTCTTTCTTGTAGTGAGGTGCCCAAAACTGAACCCATTATTCAAGGTGTGGCCTCACCAGTGCTGAGTGCAGGGGTACAATCGCTTTGCTACTTCTGCTAGCCACATTATTCCTGATCCAGACCAGGACACTGTTGACCTTCTTGGCCATCTGAGTACACTGCCGGCTTGTGTTCATATGGGTATCAGCCAGCACTCCAGCTCCTTTTCTCCCAGTCAACTTTCCAGCCACTCCACCTCAAGCGCGTAGCACTGCATGGGGTTTTTGTGACCCAGGTGCAGCACTCTGACTTGGTTCGGTCTGAACTCAGGTAGGGCACAGTATTTCTGATACTCTGTCCTAAAATGTCTTTGCATACCCATACTGCTGCCATACAAATTAGTAAGACGCCTTCATGAAGTGCCCAGCATGACTGTCAAAGATGAAGTTAAAGGACATGGGTGGCTCTGAGCAACCTGATGTAGTTGGAGATGTCCTTGCTTAGTGCAGGGGTGTTGGACTGGATGACCTTTAAAGGTCACTTCCGACCCATTGCTTTCTATACTTCTATGTTCAAGTTGAGCCTCCCCTAAGAAATTTGTTTTCATGAGTATTTCCTATTTTTGGAATTTATGGACATTTTGAGCCATTACCATCACAACTTTCTCTTTCTACGACTACCTGAAGGACGGTTGTAGCCAGGTGGGCGTTGGTCTCTTATCCCAAGCAAACAGTGACAGAACAAGAGGATAGTCTCAAGCAGCATCAGGACAGGTTTAGATTGGATGTTAGAAGGAAGTTCTTCACAGAAAGAGTGATTGGCATTGGAATGGGCTCCACAGGGAGGTGGTGGAGTCATCATCCTTGGAGGTGTTTAAAAGGAGACTGGATGAGACACTTAGTGCCATGGTTTAGTTAATTAGAAGGTGTTTGATTATAGGTTGGACTTGATGATCTTGAAGGTCTTTTCCAACCCGGTTAATTCTATGATTCTGTGATCACATTTCTGACGACACAGAAAAGTAAAGGTAATATTTAGATTTTTTTTAAAGTTTTTGTTAAATTGATTACCTTTTAATATATTTCAGTCTTGTTCATAAATATATTTCCCCACTTCTCACCTGGTTGTGATATATATGATTTCTAACTGAACACTTATTTGGCAGTACTAAGTCTCTTGTACCAGAACTCTCAAGACTAAATCTCCTGGCTGTTTTTACCTTTGTCTTACTTTATAAAATATTCACGCTGATAATTTTTGCAGCTCAGACACAGTGAGATGAGACAGAAAAAGAGGGAATAGTTCCTCTGAACTCTGCTGAGGCACTCGAGTCATTCTGATTCATGTCTAGGGATTTCACAAGGATTTGACATGCTTGATCTTTAGCTTTTAATTAATTGTCAGAGCTGCTATCAGCTTTAGAAATCAGTTTCTCCTAACTGGCCAAAAATAGCAGTGTTGGTCTTTCAAACCATTGCCTTTTATATGTGAAATCAATTGCAGCAAGAGCATGTTCTTTTCATGAGTAACAAAAAGAATCATGTTCTATAATGTCATCCAATTTGTTTGAAAGTGTTAGCACTGCTTATTCCACAATGCTTTCTGTACATGGTAAGGCTGAATTAAATTTAGATGCAAAAATAGAAATCTGCATCTGGCTACTCCTTGTAAAATTGCCAGGTATTGGTGATCTCTCTTTGCTTTAAAATTAGTTTTAATGCAGTGTGTTCTGTTGAGCCAGTCAGATGAAGAGAGCAGTCTTCTGCTATTGCAAGTGCTATTTTAGAGGTTGTCATCTCGTCTTGCTTGCTGTCAGTGCATGCCTGGTAGTTAATAAAAGCTTGGAACTGTAGTTTCAAGCTGGTTTTATGCTTCCCTGTTTGCTGCAATAAGAAGATTCAGTTCAATTAGGTAAGTTTTTCTCCTTGTGAGTAATGCTTTCTCATTAACAAAGAGAAATACAGATAGACATGGGAGAAATATAGTGGAGCTTTCTGCACTGTCAGTCTTTTCATAGAATCATGGAATGGTCTGGGTTGGAAGATACCTCCAGAGGACATTCAGTCCACCTCCCTCTGCAGTCAGAAGGGACATTCTCCACTAGATCAGGTTGCTCAGAGCCCTGACAAGTCTCACCTTGAATATTTCCAGGAATGGGGCCTCAACTACCTCTCTGGACAACCTGTTCCAGTGTTCACCTCTGTTGTGGAGGCAGGAATTAATGTGTGGCCAAGTCAGGAATTTTTATACAAAAATAGTTATTTTATTTTCCAAAAAATCTGCCCCCAAAACTATATATACAAAGATTAATTTAGTTTAATTAGCAGATTCAGTCGCATGAGAATTATCTACAAGGTTACCATTGATAATCTGACTATTTTGGAAGTCAGAAGTTGGAAAAGGCTTTAGCTATTAAATTATAGCAGTTTTCTTACTAATAAAGCGGAGCTGAGCCAAAATAACTCACGATCAGGCTGACTTCCTGGTGAGGTCTGTCCCTGTGCTCCTTTTCAGCAGTTGCAGGTGGATCGTTAAGGGTCGTTAAGCTTACAAAGGGTGTCAATAGGTGAAGCAGTCTTTGAAGATCTCTCTGCATCCAAGGCGAGGTGAGAGAGGTGGGGGAGCACGAAGGTTCAGGCATTAACCATCTCCAAGCTGGATGAACTCCAAGGTGGGAACCCCCAAAGGCGGGAAGCCCCCAATATTTATACCCTCGCTAGACAAAGGGCAGAGTTACCACACCTTAAGTGCGAAAGCGCACAGCCAATCCCAGCTCGATTCCAGTGCGGGAACTGCACGGGGCACTCCTCGTGCGGGCAGGACCCCTTTGCTCACCCCCTTCATGGCTGCAGGGCAGGCAAGGTGGGGGTGGAACCAGGCAGCTTTCCCTCTCCCTCAGAGTCATGGCAGGAGAGGAATTTAGGGGTATACAGGATTCCAGGACAACCTCCTTCATGGTGTAGAACTTTTTCCTAACATCCAGTTTAAATCTGCTCTGCTCTAATTTCAAACTGTTGCCCCTCATCCTATCACTGCAAGCCTTTGAAACAGTCCCTCTGCAGCCTTCTTGCAGCCCACTTCAGGTACTGGAAGGCCACCAGAACATTTCCCTGGAGCCTTCTCTTCTCCAGGCCAAACAACTCTAGCTCCCCCATCTTGCCCTCGTGTCAGAGGTGCTTCAGCCTCCTGACCATTATCGTGGCCTTACCCTCAGGACCTGCTTTATGAGGTCCATGCCTCTTGTGTTGAGAGTTCCAGAGATGGGCTTACTTTTTTAAATCCTCAGTCCTGCCCTAAATCTCTACACATTTTGCATGCTTGCTGAGAAATAGAGATTGAAATCATAGAATGCCTTAGGTTGGAAGGGACCCTAGAGATCATCTACTCCAACCTCCCTAAGTTTTCAGCAAATCTCAAATTCAAATGTTGCCTAACAGTGATAGCCTCTTTTGAAAGAGTGTGACTGATTGAAAGTGTGAGTGTGAGTGATTGAAACATGCTGCAACTTCATCTTTATCTATGTGGAAGGAGCGTTGGTGGCATCAGGATATATGTACACTGCACACACCTTTATTTGCAGCCTAACTCAGTGCCCGTTACCTCTTGGTCCCACATCAACCCCTGAGAATGACCCTTAGGAAGCTTGTGAGGCTGCCCAGTTCTAGCTTAGCCCAAGACATATGAAGATTCAAGAACAAGACCAAAACACAGCAATATCTCTATCATGAAGACATGTATTAGATGTTATTAGACCTAACAGACATGTTCCAGTCCTGTCTCTTCGCTCTGAATATGAGAACAAGAAAGGTACTGGTGTTATGCTGTTGCTTTCCTCAGAGAAGAAAAAGGTAATTTGACAGTTTTCTTTCACTTTTTTTTTTTTTAATAATGTTGATGTTTTCATCACCCATTTGTTGAAAATGTGGCTCCTCCTGCTGAAAATCAGGCTTTTTACAGTAAATGAAATATATTTTGGCTCACATTAGAAATATATTTGAACACATCCAACTAACATTGATTTATTAAATTTGAAAGCTTTTTATCTTTTTTTTTCTTTTTTTCTTTTTTTTTTTTTGGGGGGGGAAGCTTTGAAAAGGTGAGGCATTATTAAGCATTATTAAAGGTACCAAAAAAGTGTTCTTTGAAGTTTGGGTTTGGGTTTTTTTTTTTTCATTTTCAGAGACCCCAGGCTGCATTTCTTTTCTTTAGTGGTAGGAAGTAGTAGTGCCTGTCTCAAGAGAGGCTGAGAAAGGAAAGATGAGAGCTATTCAGATGAGACAATTCGCACTTCAGTCATGTTTTGGTGGCTGGTGATCGAGATGAGGAGCTCCACAAAACTTGAAAACAAACAATCTCACTCTGGCCCTGTTCCCCAGGTCTAAGACACCCTCCAAATGCCCTCAAAGCACTTTTTTTTCTTCTTCTTCTTTTTTTTTTTTTTTTTTTTTTTTGAGAGAGAAATGTTCTCTTTTCTGTGAAGCAGAAGTTAGAAAGTGTTTGGTTGTACTCATTATGCTAATTAAAGCGATCTCTGTTTTGCAAGATTGAAATTCATCCAGCCATCCTCTTCTGCATAATTACCTGTCACAACAAAGGGAATATATTAAGATGGAGAAGTGAGACATGTCAAATTCTGTCTTATCTAATCTGTAAGGTTTATCAACAGTGTATTTCATGGAACTTGGCCATATCCAACAGTTTTCAGGAGGCTCCTGGTGTCATGTGATAATACTTTGAGGAAGGAGTACATAATCCTTTCCTCTGAGTGACTCAACAACATTAGTCTTGGTGCTTCCTAAAGCAAGCAAACTGTGAAATGCGCATGTGACAGTTCTGCTTGAGCCTCTCTGCTGTTTCCATACGAGAATCTCTTGTTAATAGAGGTTGATATGTCTGCAGCATTTTTCTGGCTGCTGACAAGTATCTGTGGATGACATTTTAGTTTAAAGCCTATGGGTTTGCCCTGATCTGGCTTATTTTTTCCTCTAAACATGGATATCTGCTGTTATAAGAGATACAAACAATGAATTCAAGGAATGCTGACATCTGGGGGAAAATTTGATCTTGCCTCTGGAGAAAAGTGTCAACCTTCTTACAGCACATTTCTCTTAAGTAGTAGTAAATGCCAGAATGGGTTGGACAGTGCTTGACCCCATTAAAATCCATTGACACAAATAAAAAAACCAACAACTTCTGGGGTTTTCATAGTGTATGTAGGTATAGTGTAAATGTGTATGTAAATATTCATACTGTAAATTTAAATATACATATGCATACTTCTAGTCATACACATGTTTCTATATATCTGCATAGAAGATGCATAATGACCAAATTACTTTCTAGTTTCTACAAGGAAATGAATGTTTAAAGTCTTTAATTTATTAAGGTCTTAGTTCCCCATAAACAAAGAGTGAAGAGTAGAAGAATTTGGACTGAAGTTTTGTCTTGGGGCTTCAAGTAGATGTGTTCAGGTAGAATCATAGAATCAACCAGATTGGAAGAGACCTCCAAGATCATCCAGTCTGACCTATCACCCAGCCCTGTCCAGTCAACTAGACCATGGCACTAAGTGCCTCATCCAGGCTTTTCTGGAACACCTCCAGGGATGGTGACTGCACCACCTCTCTGGGCAGTCCACTCCAATGCAAATCACTCTGTGAAGAACTTCCTCCTAACATCCAGCCTATACCTGCCCTGGCACAACTTGAGATTGTGTCCCCTTGTTCTGTTGCAGTTTGCCTGGGAGAAGAGACCAACCCCCACTTGGCTACAACCTCCCTTCAGGATAGTCAAATACAAATAATATTCTTAGACAGAGGAATCTCTACAGACATTTGAACTATGCTAACACAGATCACCAGGCTGTCTGCTGCAAGTTTTTTTGTTGATCTTGTTTTGTTTGCTTGTTTTCATTTAGTTCAGGGGTTTTGTTTGGTTGCTGGGGGCGTATTTTGTGATTGGTTGGTTGGTTGGTTTGTTTGTTAGTTTGAAATACTTCATATCTTCACTCAGGCTCTTAAACTGCACAAAAGATTTGTGTCATTTGAAGAAGTGTCTTCACTTGTTTTAAGAATAGGAAAAATATAATCTTAGGTCTCTGTTCTTTGCCTTTCAAAATTGAATTATTTTCATTCTTCTTTTTTTTTTTCTTAATACTGTGCTTGTGAACTTGGCTATTTGAAGTAAGTGATTAAAATTTTGGGAAGTTTTTCTGAATTCCACTTGAAAATTGTTCACTCAGCTTCTGTTGAGTTGATTGGCACTGCATGCACAAGTGCATGAAATGACTCATTATTATTAGCCAGTGCTTTTTCATTTGCACCCCTTCTGCTGTTTGTGGCCTCGAATTAACTCTTACTCACTTACAGTCTTTGCAAAGCAGATGTTCTTTTGCAGTCACTTTAAATCACCCAGCAAAACAAACCTAAGGAATTTGTTTTGTTATTTACAGCCCTTAGGACTGTTTCATATGCTAGAAATTAGCTCTTAAATCCTCCTTTTGCCATATGTCCCCCAGTTCAGCTTTAAAAGCTCAGGATGAGTTTCTGACCAGTTGGCATTTGATAAATACGACCCTTTGTCCTGTAGGCTACTACAGGCTTTACTTTGATAAGTACCTGGCAAAATATCCCTATTACTCATTCTTCAAGAAATAAGCTGTGACACTGGGCACTGTGGCTATTATCTCCCACCCACACTTGTTTTTCTTTCTTTGAGATAAACCTTGATCCTTTTTTTCATTAAACTGCTTTATAAAAGTCTTAAAGCTCTCTCATTGGAGGCTGGGTTTTTCTTGAAGTAAAATTATGAAGATATTGTATAATCTATGAATTAATAGGTTAGGCACTACTCCAGAAGACAACTTAATTGTTGAAATACTTCTTGAGTTCCCTTGTGTGTGCAGTTAAAAAAAAATACATTTCTCAAATAATCTGCATTAAGCCTTGAACAGAAACCTATGGTGGAACTGTAGGAACAAATCAGAGCAGAGCTGATGCAAAAGAAGGTTCCTTTGGGAAATCCTGTTACAGCTGAGCAAATGCATCAGGTTTTGAGTGAGGCCATTTGGTTTGTTTGCTCATATATGTGAGTCATAGGGTGCATGAAATTGGATCTGGGAATATCCTGAATACAATCAGGACAAACAGGAATTGGGAGCCACTTCTCTAAAGAAGCAGCTTTAAGAGAAGCCAGCTGCAAGCAGCTTGTTACCAGTGACTTCCAAAAGTAACTGGATTGGTGATAGTCCTGCTTGCATTGGAGAAAAAAATCAGGTGGCCAAAGATACATTGCTGCTTTGATGGAATGCTTCCAGGTTCCCAACCTTTCCATCCTTCAGAAGGGAGATATTGCAAGATCTTTATTTCTAGCTTTTAAGTCTTGTTGAGTTCACATTTTTCATTTCTTTAATGCTAGAAGTACAAGAACTTCATGTAGCTGCAGCAAGAACCTGCTGGTGGCTGCTGGGGTCATGCTTTCATTTAGTTATGGCAGTACATGTTAGAGAAATGATAGCAGAGACATCAGGTCTGTGGAGATCCACAAGGTGCTGTGCTGTTGGGAGAAAGTAAAGGTTACTGGGTGTAGATTCTCAGGTAGTGTTGCAATGTGAAGTGACAGAGAGAGCTTTTGCGAACCGGGGGAGAATTGTCTTTGGGAGAAAACCACTCAGAGTCAGTTCTTCCTTTGCTCTGCTGACAGAATTGCTCCACCTTGTTCTCTTAATGCAACTGAATGTGCTACATCTGGGAAAAGAAATCTGTCTGTATCCACAGAAAAATAAAATGCTGATGTCTCATTGGAGCCTTATTTTCTTTTGTAAGATAACCCAAAAAATTCAATGGTTTTGTGGTGCTGAAGGTGGAACTCTTTAGTTATGTGCACTTCTTATATAAATTTCATAGAATTATCATAAAATCATACAATCAAGCAGGTTGGAAGAGACCTTCAAGATTGTCTAGTCCAACCTATCACCCAGCCCTATCCAATCAACTAGACCGTGGCACTAAGTGCCCCATGCAGTCTTTTCTTGAACACCTCCAGGAGCAGCGACTCTGCCACCAACCTGGGCAGCCCATTCCTATGCCAATCACTCTCTCTGTGAAGAACTTCCTCCTAATATCCAGCCTATACCTCTCCTGGCACAACTTGAGACTGTCCCCTTGTTCTATTCCTGATCCAGGCCAGGAAGTCATTGGCTCTGCTGGCCACCTGGACACACTGCTCATGTTCAGCTACTCTCTACCAGTACCCTGGGCCCTTTTTTCCTGGCTGCTCTCCAGCCACTCTGTCCTCAATCTGTAGTGCTGCTTGGGCTTGTTGTGGCCAAAGTCTAGGACCCTGCACTTAGCTTTGTTAAAACTCATCCCGTTGGCCTCTGTCCACCCATCCAGACTGTCAAGGTCCCTCTGCAGGGCTCTCCTACCCTCCAACAAATCAATACCTGCTCCTAGCTTGGTGTCATCTGCAAACTTAACAGATGCTGGACTCAATCCCCTCATCCAGATCATCAATAAAGATATTGAACAGGACTGTGCCCAGCACTGATCCTTGGGGCACACCACTGCCAACTGGATGTGTCTCCATTCACCACCACTCTCTGTGCCTACTCTCCAGATACACACTTTGGATTTACCATTAGAATAATTGAAATCTCGACTATGAAATGCAAAAGCAAAATGTATCATTATCTATTTTTCTCTAAAAATAATACTTTAGAGCCTGTCCCTCCTAAAGATTTTGGCAGAGATAACAGAACCCCTCTGCCTTTAAAGGAGCTGCAGATTGGAAGGCTAAATGCAGTATTTTCCCATGGCCTAGCAAAAAAAGTTGTAGTGATGAATATACTGAACTGGCTGAAATACCATTTACAAAACTTGTAAAGAACAGTTTTAAGTTAAAACTTCCTTCCATGAAGTGTTTGTGATTTGGTCTCTCTTCTCTGAAGAGTACTTATGTAAATTTTTTTCCTGTGTCAGGAAAGGTGTTGAAGAAGGAAGCAGATATGAAGAGGGCAAATTGAACAGCTATTATTACCAGTGGCAAAAAAGACATCTTCTAAGTTTGCTTGCAGCTTCTAAATTAAGGATTCTGCCTCTTCCTTACACTGCTGTTAGGAAAACAGCCATGAAACACAAGAATAAGAGAGACAGTAGGCATTTTAATTGGCACTTTTTTTTCCAGAGGTCTAGAATTAGCATCCAAGCAGGAACACTGATATAGAAATCCCAAAGGCGATGTCTGGTTGCTTTAACTATTTCCAGTAGTTTTCTTTCCCACAGCTCCATGTTGTGTGGAGCCTGTTTTCTCTTTGCCTTTGGGAAAGATGTTGTAGATTCCAGCCTAAATTCAATTTCTCTATGGAAATAGTAATGAGAAAATTCAGAATTGAAAACTGTCAGATTCAATTGTGATTGAAATTGAGTCACAGCTCAAACAATTAGTAATGTGCTGGATTATTCATATTTAAATGAGGTCTTACACTGTAGTGCTTGAAACATATCTGGTAACGTTTGAGGGAAGATTTGAGTGGATACAAAGCATTAAATGTGACTGTGTAAGTGATGTGCTTGGAAAAGTGTGTACAGCAGGTTTAGGGAGGTTCTTCTCCCTTTCTGCCCTAGAGAGCCTATCTGGAATACTGTGTCCAATTTTGGGCTGGAAAGAGTCTAGCAGAGAGCCACGAGGATGACTGGGGGACTTGAGGATCCCCCCTACAAAGAGAGACAGAGAACCCTAGGGCTGTTTAGTCTGGAGAAGAGAAGGCTGAGAGTAGATCTGATCAATATCTATCAATATCTGAGGGGTGGCTGCGGCCAATCTCTTTTCAGTGGTCAGCATCAATAAGCCAAGGAGCAGCAGCTACAAACTGGAACAGAGAAGGTTTCACCTCAGCCTGAGAAGAAACTTCTTTACAGTGAAGGTGACAGTGCCCTGAAACTGGCTGCCCAGAGAGGTTGTGGAGTCTCCTTCTCTGGAGACTTCCAAAACCGTCCTGAATGCATTGCTGTGTGAACTACCCTGGGTGATCCTGCCTTGAAAGGGGGCGTGGGACTTGATGATCTCTGGAAGTCGCTTTCAGCCTCTAAGGTTTTGTGATTTTGGGGGGCTTTTAGCCTCTCTTAGCACAAGTATTGTCTTACTGCAGTTTCTGCAGTCAGTGACCTCATTTCAGCTCTATCAGAATTTCATCTCCCATACTGTGTAGAAAGCAGTTTAGTCTGAAGAAAAATATGAGTATAGTTTGATATGTTACACTTCTATAAGACAAGTAGAATATTGGGAGGGGAAAGTAGGACACCAAAAAAAACGGTCAGACTGTCTCATTGCTTATTGTCATCATCAAAGTGTGCATTTTTAGTGTTGCTAACCAAGTGTTATGTCACTACTGGTGTAAACATTATTCCAAATATGTCTAACAGGTGAGATTATCTTGGTGCTGAACTGCACTCACTGCTGTAGTCTTCAGGTCACAGTGCTGTCTGAGACCACCTATACAATCTTTGTAGCCTGTGACTGAGAATCCAGGTTGTTGCGGAGGGCAGTAATAATTCGTGGCCGAGTCGAAAATTTATCAACAATAGATATTTTTTATTTTTACAAAACCCGCCCCCCACAACTATATATACAAAGATTAATTTCGTTTGATAAACAGGTTGAGTTGCATGAGAATTCTACGAGGATACCATTAATAATCTGACTATATATATTTGGAAGTCAGTTTTTGGAAAAGGACTCAGCTATTAATTAATAGCGGTTTCTTACTAAATTAAGCTAAGCCAAATAACTCACTCAGGCTGGCTCGTGCGGTCTGTCTTCCTCCTCCAGCGGCTGCAGGAGTCGTTAAGGGTCGTTAAGGGTCGTTAGGCAGACTAAGGTGTGTGCCTAACACCAAAGCAAGTCCTTAGTCTCTCTGCAGTCCAGGCACAGGGGAGTGAGCGAACTCAGGCTGAGACATACGTCCAGGCACAGGCAAAATCCAAAGCGGGAACCCCAAAGGTGGGAAGACCCCCAATATTTATAACCTTGGCTAGACAAAGGGCAGAGTTACCACACTTTAGGCGCGAAAGCGCACGGCCAATCCCAGCCTGGCTCCAGCGCGGGAACTCACGGGGCAGTCGCCCCCTTCACGGGGCAGTCCCCGCCCCCTTCACGGCTGCAGGGCAGGCGAGGGTGGGGGGGGGAAACCAGGCGGCTTTTCCCCTTTCCCCCCGAAGTCCGGGCAGGAGAGGCATTTAAGGGTACAGGACTCCAGGACACAGGTCACTCATGTTCAAGTGATTGCTGGAGAAAGCATGCCTGCCTGAATTTCTTCAAGTCCTCCTGGTGACCAGGAGTTGAGCTGGACATTACACATGGATAAAAATAAAAACTGAAGATGGTGAGTGATATGCAGGTGGTCAATGGATGTTGTGTTTATCTGTTGGAGGGTAGGTGGGCTCTGCAGAGGGGCCTTGACAGCCTGGATGGGTGGGCAGAGGCCAATGGGATGAGATTTAACAAGGCCAAGTGCAGGGTTCTACACTTCAGCCACAACAACCTCAGGCTGCCCTACAGACTGAGGACAGAGTGGCTGGAGAGCAGACAGGAAGAAAAAGACCTGGAGGTACTGGTAGATAGTAGGCTGAACATGAGCCAGCAGTGTGCCCAGGTGACCAGCAGAGCCAATGGCATCCTGGCCTGCATCAGGAACAGTGTGGCCAGTAGGACATGGGAGGTTATTCTTCCCTTGTACTCAGCACTGGTTAGGCCACACCTTAAGTACTGTGTCCAGTTCTGGGCTCCTCAATTCAAGAGAGATGTTGAAGTGCTGGAATGAGAAGGATGACGAAGCTGGTGAGAGTCCTGGAACACAGTCCTGTGAGGAGAGGCTGAGGGAGCTGGGGTTGTTTAGTCTGAATAAGAGGAGGCTCAGGGGTGATCTCATTGCTGTATACAACTACCCGAAAGGAGGTTGTAGCCAAATGGGATTGGCCTTTTCTCCCAGGCAACCAGCAACAGAACAAGGGGACATAACCTCAAGTTGTGCCAGGGCAGGTATAGGTTGGATGTTAGGAGGAAGTTCTTCACAGAGAGAGTGATTTGCATTGGAGTGGGCTGCCCAGGGAGGTGGTGGAGCCGTTGTCTCTGGAGGTGTTCAAGAAAAGCCTGGATGAGGCACTTAGTGCCATGGTCTAATTGATTGGACAGGGCTGGGGGATAGGTTGGACTGGATGATCTTGGAGGTCTCTTCCAACCTGGTTGATTCTATGATTCTGTGATACGCAACATCCATCTAGAGGACAGACTTCAACGTGACAAGACTTCTGGATGACAGTTCTGGATGCCAAGAAATCTTCGGCAGGACTCAATTCCCTGACACATGAAATCAAATGTATTTTTTATTTCTCCTTTTCTAGCTTGAGTCAGGTATTTAACTTTCTGTAACCTCTCTAGAGTAATGGCATCCATTTTAAGTGCAGAGAAGACTCTATCTAAAGGCAAAGAGGGAAGATGGACAAGTGTTGTGGAATGTCATTTAGGGGAAATTTATGGGGAAAAACATACGAGGCTGATTTGTAAAGACTAAATGATTTATTGCTAAAATCCCCTTTTCCAAACTTGTCTAAACTATCCCATGAAAGTTCTTTGATCCGTGGTCGCAGGTGAAGATACAGAAAATGGCAAAACAAGAAGAGTCTATGATTTTAAGAGAGTTCTTTGAGTCTTGATAAGTTGCTCAGTCTTTAAGTCAAAGTTCGTTGGTTACTCACTGTTCGAAGCAGTTCAGCAGAGTTTCGAAGTGTTTATGAAGTTCAGGGCATTGTCCGATCTCTCCGCAGGATCAGGCCCAGGCAAGCCCTGGTTTCAGAGGATCGGGCACCCACTGGTCTCGTGTCAAAAAGGCCGAGTAGAGTTGAGAGCTGGCAGGAGCTATAGCAGGGGCAGGAGTAACAGGAGCGAGAGCTCCCGATCAAAGCAGACACACCGTTTTATAATGTTTTAAAGAGGGGTGTGCTCAATCAGTTCTTTTACAGATTGGTACAAATTATAATTAATCCATACAATTGGACAATTCTTACCACAAACAACCTGTAAGACCACCCAGGGGCCAGCCCCCAACAGATGTTCACCGGGCTATGGGAACCAAGGCCTTTAGTTCGAAAACATTAGCCAATGTTTACCTTTTACCCTTCCTAGGGAGGAACCTTCTCAGGGCTAGAAATATTGTTTTGGTTTTACGATTGCTTTTGGCCTTCAATGTGAGACACTGTAACATGCATAACAGGGGCCTGCTACCCTCCATGACAACAAGGTAGAAGATGCTGCAGCTGTAAGTTATTGCTCTTAAACATTGAAAATGATAGAAACCTTTTGCTGTTAGAGAGGTATAATCCCATGAATTTTATTTAGAACAAAGACAGGATGAATGAACATAAATCTGCAAGCGATTTAAAGTTGCTGACTAGCAACATTGCTTTAAGCTAGTTCAAACCGGCCAGGAATAATGTTCAGATTGTTTAGGAAGAAGGGTTAAGCTGCCACTAACAACAGAGGACAAAGCAGCTACATTCTCTATTAACATGCAGTGTAGAGAAGATAAAACTGAAATATAGAAAGCACTTCGGAATTTACAGCTTTGCAAAATGAGATGGTCTGGTTGTAGCTCCATCACTCTTGTGGCTGTTAGTATATTAATGATTTTTCACTTTCATTACTCTACAAGTTAAGTCAATGAGACAAAAGCCAAGCTGGGGCACGTAGTGCTCAGAGAATCATAGAATCAACCAGGTTGGAAGAGACCTCCAAGATCATCTAGTCCAACCTATCACCCAGCCCTATGCAATTGACTATACCATGTCACTAAGTGCTCATCCAGTCTTTTTTTGAACACTTCCAAGGATGATTACTCCACAGCTTCCCTGGGCAGCCCATTTTAATGCAAATCACTCTCTCTGTGAAGAACTTCCTCCTAATATCCAACCTATACCTCCCCCTGCACAACTTGAGACTGTGTCCTCTTGTTGCTGGTTGCTTGTTGCTGATTGCCTGGGAAAAGAGACCAACCCCCACCTGGCTACAACCTCCCTTCAGGTAGTTGTAGACAGCAATGAGGTCATGCTTGAGCCTCCTTCAGGCTAAACAACCCCAGCTCCCTCAGCCTCTCCTCACAGGACTGTGCTCCAGGCCTTTCACCAGCTTTGTCACCGTTCTCTGGACATGTTCCAGTACCTCAACATCTCTCTTGAAATGAGGGGCCCAGAACTGGACACAGTACTTAAGGTGTGGCCTAACCAGTGCTGAGTACAGGGGCAGAATAACCTCCCTTGTCCTACTGGCCACACTGTTCCTGGTACAGGCCAGGATGTCATTGGCTCTGCTGGTCACCTGGGCACACTGCTGGCTCATGTTCAGCCTACTATCTACCAGTACTTCCAGATCCTTTTCTTCCTGTCTGCTCTCCAGACACTCTGTTCCCAGCCTGTACGGCTGCTTGAGGTTGTTGTGGCTAAAGTGTAGAATCCTGCACTTGGCCTTGTTAAATCTCATCCCATTGGCCTCTGCCCACCCATCCAGGTTGTCAAGGCCCCTCTGCAGGGCACTCCTATCCTCCAACAGATCGACACCTGCTCCTAGCTTGATGTCATCTGCAAACATGTCCTTCATTGCCTTGCAAACGTGCACTATATAGAGCTATTACAGTGTTGTGGAAGGCCAAAATAGGCCTAAATATGTCCTGGCTTGCCCTGAAATGTTTCTCTGCTCTTTCTCTCTTCTGCTGTTGGGGGAAGCAACTGTGGGGAAGTAAGAGAAAAGGCCCTGGTGCCTTCCAGTGTCATTCTCCTAAACTTGTTTACAGGGTACTTGCATGTGTTTATACACCTGTTTGTTTTCTGCCCTAAAAAGGCAAAAGGGAGCCCTGACTTTACCTGATATGGTTTAGTTGACAAACTGCAGTTCTGATTGGCTGATTTGTGGCCAAAGGCTCATTAGTCTTGGGACGCATTGATAAAAAGAAATGAGCAGGTAAAGACAATGTGCTTTGCCTTAATGTGCTCTGCTGTTGCTCATACTGTTGCTCTGCCTTAATGAGCTTCTGCCTTGCTGCCATTGAATGCAACCATGCTCTGATAAGCTATAGACTAGCTCTGCTACATAATAACAAGCCTTGATGTTTTGAGTTTACCTGGAAACTGGCCTTGCCTCAAGTTTGCCAGGAAAAGGCATTAGGTACCTCACATTATAGCCAACGCGACATCATGTGAAGACTACCCACCTTCAAAACTTCTGCCAAGACTGGAAGTCCTGGAAGGGACATAGATCATCAAAAAGAAACCAGTATCAGATCAGAGATTATCTGCCTCTCTCCCAGCACCCCTGTTAAGAACCTGGGAAGAACTAGAAGCCTCAGCGGCTGACAGGACACCAACAGAACTGCATGTGAATATTTGGGTACTGTCTGGAAACTGTAGTTAGGCCTGGGAATCTGTAGATATAATTTTTTTGAGTAAATACTTAAAGCCTCTTGTAAGTGAATGCAAGTACCTTCTGCCTTAAGCAGAAAGGTGCTTCTTGAGTCCCTCTAGTGGGCAAGCCGTATAATCAACTGCAAGAATGTCTTTCTAATGGTTTGATGTTTGTTATGTTATTGCTACTTATTTCTCAAATGTTCTGGACTCTGTTCTCATCTATGTAATGTTTTCATGACCATTGCAAAGAACCTATTATGAAATTTGTGGTCTGTAGTGAGATTCCTGAATATAAAAATTAATAAACAGAACAAAATTTGAAAAATCCTATCTCACACCATTAATTACTGTCACATACAGAAAGTTCTGAAGTATCTTTTTCAAGGAGCTATATGGTCCAAGCATTTCCTGCCACTTTTGCAGAAACGATACAAAGATTTTCTGCCCCTTCCTTTCTCTTTTCTCCTTCTTTCTGCTGTTCTTGCATGCTTAAATATAAACTGCAGAATGTGCATATATAAGGTAGAAGTGATGGGAATGTCCCAGGTTCCTGCCAGTAAAAGGAATTTATGGACATCTTGTTGGAAAATGTGTCTATCAATATACATAATCCCACAGCTTTTACAGTGGCTTTCTTATAGTGCATTCACCTCTCTGTATTCACAAGTGAGGTCAAGAGAGTTGATGTGAGTATAAATGATTCATGAATCTAGAAATGGACTTTAAAGGAAACTGTGAGAAGTAACATGATATGCTTGAGGAGTCTCTTGGGCTGAGTGATGCTTTTTTAATTTGCCTCCTAGCAAAAAACCTTATATTTTATCTAAGAATTTGGAAGTCTGAAAGGTTGGTGTATTCCAGCCTCTCACCTTCAGGACAATACTAACAAGAATGGCAGATTGCAGCACTTATCCATTCTGAAGCAGATGAAGCTTAACACTGGTCCATTAGATGTGAGTTTCTGCTCCACAAGTTCTCATGAACTGTGGTGTCTCCAGTGCAAGTAAATCCTCTTCAGGCATGGCTGAATTTGGGGTGATCTGAACCGGGCATAGCAAGATAAATTAGTAATTTGCTGGAGTGTTTTCCAATCTTTGTGTGTGTGTTTTGTGCTCTTTTTTCCCCCAAAGGCTAGAAAATATAACCCATTATTGTACATTCATATTGACTGAAGGGTGAAAGGGTGTTTAAAAGTCAATCTTAACTTTTTTTTTTTTTTCTGTATTCTTGATTGACAGTAAAATTTTTTAAACCATTTTTAGCCCTGTACCAGGAATACAGAAGTTCTGCCTCCCCCTTACACATACAAACTTGCATAATAAGCAAATGGAAATCAAAACATCTATAGATGTGTTGATCCTGTACTTACTGATAAGAGTGAGGATCAGAACTATGATTTGCCTTGAAACATCTGTAGGTGTGGGGAAGTTTGAAATTTATTTGCTCTTCTGCAGTTCAGGAGAGTTCCAGACTTAACCTTCTGCCATTTTTGTGAAGAAAAACAAACACTGAAACTTTCTGGTGAAGAGATGAGTGACAGAGCACTTTGGGGTTTGTTTTCTTTTCATTTTAAACTTACTGAATTCCATGGCTCTTAACATAGGTTGCACACATGCATGCAGGGATGTGTCAGCTGTCAAGATTCTCCATACTAAAGAAATTGAAATTAACTACAAATGTGAAACCTGGACCTTGAAAGTAAACAGAACTGCTGCACAAAGCATTAAATGTTGTGGGGATTTGGAATGCACACAGACATCTTGGAGTTAGGAGCAGTGGAAAATGTGCCCATGGTCTGCAAGAGCCCTGAAGAGAAAATGCCCCGTAAGTATGAAGACCTTTCTGAATGGACAAAGAAAGGTTGTTTAAGAACTACTGGCAATTGTGAGTGATGGGAAAAGGGGAAATACTGCATCCTGTGTGATCTGTTTCAGTAGTAATGAGAACGCTATTGATGTTAAGGAAACTTTAAAGCTTTAATGAAATGAAGCCTAATTTCAAAGGACATTGCAGCTGAAAAAAAAGGGCAAGCTTAAAAAGTGCAATACTATCAGAAATGATAGTATTTCCATCACAATTCGTTATGTGGTGCCTTTTCAGATGGGAATGGTTCAAAATTGTTGTTTATGTATACAGAAGTAACAAAACCTCCCCAAACTAGCTACTTCCATGTACTTTTTTGGAAACAAAAAGTAAATACACAACCTCCCCTACCCTCCCTCCCTTCAAAAAAAACCCCAAACAAACAACAAACCCACCCCAACAGCCCAAAGCCAGAAGCATAAAAAGAAGTTCCCTGTCAAAGGGTTGAAAATATTTGTTAGTACAAAGAAACTGAATAGCAGTAACAAAACCCCTAATTCCTCAGAGCACCAAACAAATAATTAGCCTATAGACAGAATCCAGAAATGCAGATAATTACATGATACATCTTTGAAGTGAAGTGATATTTTCTTCTGATCATTAAAAGCAGACATAGAAGCTATGTGGATGATACTAATGAGTAAACCTGAACTTGTAATTAGTCAGGCTCCTTTCTTTGGCTGTGTAGCGGGTTTGAAGATAAATGGGTGTAGATAGTTGTAACTCCTGAATCCAGAACTGGAATATCAGAGCATTTAGAAGTGTTCAGCTGCTTTTTGCTGAGGTATGAAGGTGAAGAACAAAAGACCTCTGTGACTAATCAGACAAACATTGCATCAGGTTGGCAGGGACTCTCAAAAGTCATCTTGTCCAATGCTACTTCAGACTGCCCAGCACCACATCAAGTCTGATCTTGAATGTCTCCAGGGACAGGGCCTCAACCACATCTCTGGGCAACCTGTGCCAGTATTTTACCACTCTCATAGTAAAGAACTTCCTCCTTATGTCCAACCTAAAGCTGCCCTGTTCCAGTTTCAAACCATTGCCCCTCATCCTATTGCTACAAGCCCTTCTAAACAGTCCTTCCCCAGCCTTCATATAGATCCCCTTCAGATACTGAAATGTATCTATAAGGTCTCCCTGGAGCTTTCTCTTCCGCTGAACAGCCTCAATTCTTTCAGCCTGTTGCTTTTAGTTATTTTCACAAAGCAGGTTTTAATTCTGAATGAAAGACAGACTATGCTTAATTGTTTGCAGTAACCTAGAACTGGCTTTGTAGTCAGCAATTGCTTAGCCTTAGAATACAACCCAGAATCTTTACAAAGCTTTAATTTTTGAGCTCTGCCAACCTTGCATTTGTGGGTTAGTTTCTGTGAGGTGTTCTCCTTAACTGGAGATGTTTATCCTGGTTATAGCAAAGAACAATACTGCACTTAATATTTAGATAAGTGATATTTGCAATGGATCCATAACTCCAGTAATTTGATAATATGTACAAAATCAGATGATACGTGTGTTGGATTTAATTTTAGGAATGGTAATTAAAGGTGCATTGGTCAGAGTCATTTTATCTGGAGAATGAGGCCTCTTGTTTACTGTTGGAGCTAGCGCTTAATAAGCACTTTCAGAGTAAATTTCCATGCAGCACTTATCTAGAAATATCAGCACCTCTGGGTGACAGGGAGAGAAGGCTGTATCAGTATCCATCCTAAAATGAGCTCATCAGCAGCATGGTAAACTGAGGAGGGTAGTGTTTAGAAGCTTAATAAATATTTAGGAGGAATAGTGTGCAGTCACTGAGGAAGTCTATAAACAAATATTATGCACCTTAACCATTGCTGTTTACACTGGGATTGATTCACTGCTTGCACTGTTTGTTTTTTGAGGGGATTGGGTGCACCCTCAGTGTGTTTGTAGATGATACCAAGCTGGGTGGCTGTGTCAGTCTGCTAGTGGTTAGGGAAGCTTTGCAGCAGGGCCTGACAGGTTAGACAAGTGGACCAAGGTAAACTGTGTGAAGTTCAGGAAGGCCAAGTACCAGGTCCAACACCTGGGTCACAACAACCCCATGATAAGCTACAGATTTGGAGACGTGTGGTTGGAAAGCTGCCCCTTGGAGAGGGACCTGTGGGTGTTGGTTGACAGTCAGCTGGGAATGGGACATTTCTGTTTCGAGGAGAGTCTGAGGGAGCTCGGACATTTTAGCTTAAAGAAGAGGAGACTAAGAGGTAACCTCATCAATGTTGATAAAGATGTAAAGGGTGAGTGCCAAGAGCATGGTGTCAGGCTCTGCTTGGTGATGCCCAACGACAGGACAAGGGGCAATGGATAGAAGTTGAGGCATAGGAAGTCCCATAGAAATATGAGGTGGAATTTTTTCCCTGTGAGGGTGACAAAACACTGGAACAGGTTGCCCAGGGCAGTTGTGGAGTCTCCCTCTCTGGAAATATTCAGGCCCTGCCTGGATGCATTCCTGTGTGATCTGGTCTAGGTGATCCTGCTCTGCAGGGGAGTTGTACTGGATAGGTTTTCAAGGTCCCTTCCAGCCCCTGACATTCTGTGATTCTGTGTGATTCCATGACTGTGTGCACAGGTGGCCAGGAAAGCCAGAGGCATCCTGGTTTGTATTGGAAACACTGTGGCAAGCAAGGGCAGGGAGGTGATCTTGCCCCTGTGCTAAGCGCTGGTGAGGCCACACCTTGAGTACTGTGTTTAGTTCAGGGCCCCTCACTATAGGAAGGACATTGAGGTGCTGGATAGCACCCAGAAAAGGGCAGTGAAGCTCATGTATCACCTAGAGCACATGGCCTACATGGAGCATTTGAGGGATCTGGGATTGTTCAGTCTAGAGAAGAGGAGGCTGAGGAGAGACCTCACTGCTCTCTACAAATACCTGAAGGGAGGTTGGATTGAGGAGTGGGCCAGGTTCTTCTCCTTGGTGGCAAGCGACAAGACCAAAGGAAGCGGACACAGGCTGTGTCAGGGGAGGGTCATGCTGAATATTAGGAAATATTTCCTCACTGAAAGGTTTCTCTAACATTGGAATAGTCTGCACAGGGCAGTGGTGGAGTCACTATCCCTGGAGGTGTTCAAGCATTGTGTGGACCTGGTGCTCAGACATATGGTTTAGTGTTGACCCTTGAATGCTTGGTCAAAGATTGGACTGGATAATCTTCAAGGTCTCTTCCAAACAGATATATTTGGTGATTCTGCAGGCATCAGTGGTACTTAATGGACTTCTCCAGAGATGTAGGGGCTTTTGGCTCTCTCTCTCTTTTCCTGCCTCTTTTCAGTCATTTCAACTGCAGACTCTCATCCTAACAGCAAAGGTAAATTCTTCCCTATGATGTCCTTTCCATGCTCTTGCTCCATTTCCATGTGCTCTGGATCAAGTCCCGTGAGTTTTTCTCTTGCATCAGTCCGTAATATAAGAAGTGTTATGTTCTACAGGGATAATAAAAGTTCTGTGCAACCTATGCTCATGTTTAATTATTGACTTATATTTCTCAGTCTTCGGAGCCCTGCTTGTTTTCCATCTCCATTCTAGGTCCAGCAAGAAATTGGAAAATGTTAAATGTCAGAACTAAAACATGACCCCAAAATTCCTTCTAGGCAGGTTTATCCCCTGAAGCTCCTGAGCAGAAGATGATGCTGCAGATTGTTCTGTGTTGAACGAGAGTAGAAGCAAGGTAAATGGAAATTCGCCATGTCCCAAATGAACGGCTTAGTGTCTTACTGGTAAAATGAGTTTTGGGGTATAAAAGGTGAATGAACAGTGGAGTTGTTCTTTCTGACTTATCTCAATGAATTTTTCTAAGGCTGGAGGCAGGAGTGGTGGCATACATTCACCAAATTACTTCCTTCACTTTTCCTTGGCTTCTTAAACAAACTGCACAACATTAAAAACAATCCCACAACACAACTGGTAGAAGAGTGAATGGTGAAGAGACTGCTTTAAGTCAAATACTGAAGTATCTGCCTACGCTGTCTTTGTATCTTAAGGGTAGTCTGTATGCAGTAGTTGTTTTAAGGTAGAAAAAGATACTTTTTTGAAGAGTCTAGACAGTGCCTTTGAGTAGACCGAAGCATTGCATAATCCATGAACTCCTTGCGGTGATTGACAAGAGAAGTGACAATTAATTCTAAATGTGTCTGTGGTTTCATGAAATGGATACCTTCTTGCTAAAGACCAGAATGAGATCATCAGTTTATTTTCTTAGGCATTCTAGTGGCGACAACTAAAGGTCAGTGCTGAACTGAATTATGTTTGAATCATTCATGATCTGATGTTCTGCATCCAATTACCAATCTCCTGAAAAAATCTTTTCTTTGCAGTTCTGAATTATTTCTGGAAATGCCGCTGTTGAATGCCTCTGCTGCTTGCAAAAAAGAGCTGTTAGGAAAAGATTATTTTTTATTCTCTGTAGCCTGATTCTTGTAGACTTATTGAGAGTCCCAGAAGATATGGTTTTTGCTTAATAAAGAGTCACTTCCAATTTTCTGAGTGCCTCACTGCACCCACCAATACCTCTTCTACATGAATGCGTTGAGAGGGAAGTTATGGGTCAGTTGGTATGCAATGATAAATGCTTTTAGGGTTCCTTAGTAGCTAAAAACCCCTAAAATCCCACTCCAAACAAAAAATGACAGACAATACCTATATAGTGTTAATTGCTTTGAGTGTTTTGGATTGGTTTGGTTTTTTTAATAGATTAAATGTTAATCCTGTGTTGTTTGGTGGCTGGAGATCTCTTAAGAATCAAACAGTGACAATTCAGAATGTTAAGAGATGTTAAATCACAGCAAAATTAGGGAAAGGAATTACTGAGACTGTGATTCTGATTATAGGAGATTTTCCAGAGGATATGCAAACTAATGTAAGCTCTTCAGGATATAGATTCACATAATCACAGAATTAACCAGGTTGGAAAAGACCTCCGAGATCATCGAGTCCAACCTATCTCCTGACCCTTCTAATTAACTAAACCATGGCACTAAGTGCCTCATCCAGCCTCCTTTTAAACACCTTCGGGGATGGTGACTCCATCACCTCCCTGGGCAGCCCATTCCAATGCCAATCACTCTTTCCGTGTAGAACTTCTTGCCCTGGTGCAGTTTGACACTGTGTCCCCTTGTTCAATTAGATAATGAAACAGTAGTGAGTGATGTGTGGAATACCATGATGCTGAGGGAATCCATTTCAGTTTTCCAAGCACTAGGCAAGGTTGGATGTGGCACTTGGTGCCATGGTCTAGCCTTGGGCACTGTGGTAAAGGGTTGGACTTGATGATCTGTGAGGTCTCTTCCAACCTTGGTGATACTGTGATACTGTGATAAGTGGGACCAAGTGGTCAGTCTGCGCTATCAGGAACTAAACTAAGCCAGAGGGTGTAATGTGTTGCTTTTCTGGATTTTGGAGACATTTTTTTATGTTTTCCAAAGGCATCTGCTTGTGCCTGATGCAGAGCTTTAGTTATAATCCTTTGCTCTAATAGATCTGGTTGAAATACGCTACTGACAAGTCTAATGCTTAAAAATCAAATTGAGTCTTTTTACCTTGCCATTGTCCCTCATGCTGCTAGTGTTTGTGAATGGCATGGCTTTGCTTTTATGAACAGTTTAATTACAGAATCACAGAATGTTAGGGGCTGGAAAGGACCTTGACAGCTCATCCAGTCCAGCCCCCCTGCAGAGCAAGATCACCTAGACCAGATCACACAGAAATGCGTCCAGTCAGGTCTTGAATATCTCCAGAGAGGGAGACTCCACAGCCCCCCTGGACAGCCTGTTCCAGTGTTCTCCCACCCTCACAGGGAAAAAATTCCTCCCTGTATTTATGCGAAATTTTCTATGCCTCAAATGTTCATCTTGTTCTTTTGTGCCTGTTTCTAAGTGTGGGTTTTGTTTGCTGATTTGGATTTTTGTATTTGCTTTTTAATTTTGCACAGCTTTCTAATTCTTTGGGAGGTTTTGTGTACCTGCAGCTTGTTAGTGTTTCCAAGTTTCACATTATTGCTAAGCACTGGCAAAAATCTATTCCATTTTTATTTGATTGATGAAAGATGTGCATTCTGCCACACTTCTAGATCCAAAATGGAATAACAGTATTTGAAAGCACATAACATTTTAGTGCTTGAATGTAAATTGAGTTTTACTGTGGAGAAAGATAGTGGGTTGACAACTACTGTTGATTAAGGCTGTAGCTTAAATAGCATAGTTTTCAGAAAGATTTCTCTTTTATCACTTTACAAAGTGGTAAAATCAGCCTTGAGAGATTATCCTGCCATATTCAATTAGACACTAACCTCACAATTTGGGATATATTTTTTTCATACTGCTTGACTGCCATAAAAGCCATGATAATGCCTCTGTTGGAAAGGTGATTTTTGAACACAGAAGGGAAATACTAAATTTTATTCTCAAAAATCTGACATATTTTACCATGTATCTTGATATCTTGAAAAATGGAACAGAATATCCTATGATAGGAGCAAATATTGAGAGAGGATGGCTGTGCTGCTTTTACTTGGACAGATTGTACCTTGATTCAGTGGGAAGTATTGTCCACTGCTTTACAGAATCATAGAATCACAGAATATACTTGGTTGGAAGTGACCTCCAAGATCATTTGGTTCAGCCTTCAAGCCAGCATTCATGGCTCAACAGTAAACCATATCCCTGAGCACCAAGTCCACAGTTTGCTTGAACACCTCTAGGGATGGTGACTCAAGCACTGCCCTGTGCAGATTATTCCAATGTTTGAGAACCCTTTCTGGAAAGAAATATCTTGTAATATGCAGCCTAAACCTCCCTTGACACAGCCTGTGAATATTTCCTCTAGTCTTGCTGTTTAGAATCATAGAATCATAGAATCAACAAGGTTGGAAGAGACCTCCAAGATCATCCAGTCCAACCTAGCACCCATCCCTATCCAAACAACTAGACCATGGCACTAAGTGCCTCACCCAGTCTTTTCCTGAACATCTTCAGGAACGAAGACTCCACCACCTCCCTGGGCAGCCCATTCCAATGCAAATCACTCTCTCTCTGAAGAACCTCCTCCCTAATATTCAGCCTATGCCTCCCCTGGCACAACTTGAGACTGTGTCCCCATGTTCTGTTGCTGGTCGCCTGGGAAAAGAGATTGACCTCTATCTGGCTACAACCCCCCTTCACGTAGCCATAGACAGCAGTGAGGACTGCCCTGAGTCTCCTCTTCTCCAGGCTAAACAACCCCAGCTCCCTCAGCCTCTCCTCACAGGGCTGTGCTCCAGGCCACTCACCAGCTTTGTTGCCCTTCTCTGGACACATTCCAATACCTCAACATCTCTCTTGAAATGAGAGGCTTGTGATCAGGGAGAGGAGACCGGCCCCCTCCTTGCTCCAACTTCCCTTTAAGGACTTGTAGAGAGCAATAAGGTCTCTCCTCAACTTTCTGCAGACTGAACAATCCCAGGTCTCTCAGATGCTCCCCTGTAGGTCATGTGCTCCAGATCTTTCACCAGCCTTGTTACCCTTCACTGGACATGCTCTGGCACCTCAATGGCCTTCCTGTAGTGAGAGGCCCAGAACACAATACTCGAGGTGTGGCCTTACCAGTGCTCAACACAGGGGGAGGATTACCTCCCTGTTCCTACCAGTCACAGTGTTTCCAATACAAGACAGGATGCCTTTGGCCTTCTTGGCCACCTGATCACCCTGTTGACTCATGATCAACCACCACGCCAGTGTTCCTCTCTGTGTTGCAGCTGGTCTTTGTGTCTTTGACCTAGTCTTTAGGTGAGGGTGTTACCGAGGAGGAATTGTATGCCTTGTCATGACAAAGCTGTGTTAAACCAGGTAATACATGACCATCCTATGTATTTTTCCAGTAGTCCAGTAGGTTTTAAATCATAGTGGCAGCAGTCATTCTATGGATATATGTCTCCACATAAGAGCTGCTATTGGGCATAGTGGTCTTGATTGAACTAAACAATGAACAGCCTTTTGGGTAAGATTACTCTTCTGTCTGTGAAGGATTATGCAAAATTAATAATCTGTATTAATTTAGATATCCAGGTGATGATTGTTAGTAACTATGAAAACTGTTTATTAACATTAAAACTCACCAGAAAACTTATTAATAGATTCAAAAATGCACTGGTTGGAAATTTATATTTGCAGGGAACAGGCAAAACTAGATAACTTATTTCTTAAAGTGGCAAATGCAAATATTATACTGGAAGAGGCTTTTAAGTATTTGCTCACAAAATTATTATTACCCTACTCGAGGGGCTAGCTACAGTCCCAGACAGTACCCAAACGCTTTCAGGGCACTCTGTCTTGTTGGCTGATGAGGCTTGATTCTTCCCAGACTTCTGGGGAAAGGAGGCAGACAATCTCTGACCTTGTCTCCTGGCTCCTCTGGATGATCTGTGTATCTCCAGGACTTCTCATCTTGGCAGGAGACTTTCAGGTTCAGGCAGGATGTTTTGTGATGTGCAGTCCCAGCATGATGTCACACTGGCTATACAGGCCGATCACTTACAGGCATTTAAAGCCTGTTCTTGGTAAGCTCTCCAGGCAAGTTCAGGATGCAAAAATGAGGTGGCAGCAGCCTCTCTTCTACCTGCTGTAACTTTTTCAGTCAAATAATTTCCCTGCTCTGTGTGTCAAAACCCAGACTGAATCTATTGTATCCTTTTGCATTGATGCCATTGGTAGTTGGACTCAGAAAAGATGCAATTCTGATGTAGCAATAGACTTGTTTGACTTGCTTTTACCCAGTGTGTGATACAAATGTCTGAACCTGCGGCATTTTTCTTGGAGAAAATGTTTTAATATGTAAAAGTTGTAATTACTCAGAGAAACCAGGATTTGCTTTTCTGTCCCATCATTTACCTAAGTCCAGCATTCTGCCATTACAAACAGAAGTCAAAACCCAGTTATTTTCCAAAATACCTTCTCCCCAAGTAGTGAGCTTTCCTTGTTTTTCAATTTGATAAATACATGCCTTTAAATTGTTATTACCTAATGTAATTAAATAAAAATTGACTGCTATCACAATGAGACTAAGCAGACAAATGTAATGAAGCAATCGTCCTTAGATCTGTAAAGGAAATTCAACTTTGCAGGCATGTCCTATAACTCTAATCTTTTCCCTCTTTTATCTGATGTTCTCTATTTTTAAGAGCAAATTTTAGATACCAGTAAGAATATTTCAGTGAAACTGGAATTAAAATTGCAGTTTAATTGCAATCTACAAATATATGTCTCTGTCCATGGCTGGAGTAGGGTGGAACTGGATGACCTTTAAGGTCCCTTCCAACCCAAACTATCCTATGGTTCTACGATATGTGGTCCAGTTTCTCAAATACTTCATTTTGGAAGGTCCTTATTCTATTTTACTGGCAGTTACATTCTGTAAAGGGGTATAAATATATTTTATCAATAGGCGTATCAATATATTCATCAACAACCTGCATGAGGGCACAGAGTCCACTGTCAGCAAGTTTGCTAATGACGCCAAACTGGGTGGAGTGGCTGCCACACCAGAAGTCTGTGCTGCCATCCAGCCAGACTTGGATGAGCTGGAGGGTTGGGCAGGGAGAAACGTAATGAAATTCAACAAAGACAAGGGTAGAGTCTTGCACTTGGGAGGGAGCAACCCCAGGGATCAGTATAGGTTGGGGACTGATCTGTTGGAATGCAGCAAAAGGGAAAAGGATCTGGGAGTCCCAGTTGATGGGAGATTGACCATGTGTCAACAATGTGCTCTGGTGGCCAGAAGAGCCAGTACCATAAATGGGGTGTATTAAAAGGGCTGTGGTTAGTAGGTCCAGAGAGGTTCTCCTGCCCCTCTACTCTGCCCTGGCGAGGCCACATCTGGAGTACTGTGTCCAGATCTGGGGCCCCTGTTCACGAGGCACATAGAATTGCTTGTGAGAGTCCAACACAGAGACACAAAGATGCTGAAGGGAGTGGAACATCTTCCTTATGAGGAGAGACTGAGGAAGCTGGGGCTTTGCTGCTTGGAAAGGAGGAGACTGAGAGGTGACCTCATTCATGTTGATAAATATGTAAAGGGTGAGTGCTAGGAGGATGGACCCAGGCTCTACTCCATGATGCCTGATGACAGGTTGAGGGGAAATGAGTGGAAGTTGAAGCATAGAAAGTTTCATTTAAACACGAGGAGGAATTTTTTCCCTGTGAGGGTGACAGAACACTTGAACAGGCTGCACAGGGAGGTTGTGGAGTCTTCCTCTCTGGAGATATTCAAGACCTGCCTGGATACGATCCAGTGTGATCTGGGCTAGGTGATCCTGCTCTGGCAGGAGGATTGGACTGGATGTGCTTTCAAGCTCCCTTCCAGCCCCTGGCATTCTATGATTCTATCTATAACTTTGCATAGAAAATTTATTAGCTTGACCTTCCAAGGTTTGAACTGCAAATAAATATGCAATTAGTTAAAAAGAAATTTGCACATACAAACCAGAAATATTCACTAGTCCTGGTGGGATTAGGATTTGTGGGGCAGTGGGTCACTCTAAAGCATGTAACTGTTGTCTGCTTTTTAGTGTTCAAGTCTGAGCGGGGGTTTGCACTAGATGATCACCAGAGGTTCCTTTCCACCTCAGCTGCTCTGATTCTACAACAGCCAAGTACAGAAATTGTTTGCTCATCCTTCTATGTGCGTCTCTTGTTTGTAGTTCAATAAACAAATGAACACTTCTCTCAGATATCCCAATTCTGCAATATGAATATTGTGCAAACCTTTAAGACTTTATGTAGGAATAAAGCTGGGGTTTGACTTGACTTTATGCCAGCAAGCTATTCATTAGTTCTGCCTTGTGAAATAAATGTGTAGACCCTGTATTTCAAATGTTCAGTAGGGGATCAACTTCACCTAAAGCCACTGAGCATTTACACTGTTGTAAAGGCATTTGTCACCCTGTTCCAGCAGGTGTTGCTTTCGGGTCATTGGTAGGCATCTGTAGTCATCTGCGTCTCTCTACTGGCATGCTGCTTTCTCAGGAGTAGCTTGTTTTAGCCGTAATCAGCAACATCAAAGAACTCAAACTGCAGCTTGCCAGAAGGTGTCAGCCTTGTTTGTGTAATGTATGAAAGAACTGCAGTGGCAATCACCTTTCCGCAGGTTTTGCTGTCTCTCTCCTAATCCTGCTAAGTTTCCTCCGGTGTTCTGTGATAGAAAGCACTCTCCTGAAGCTTTGTCTTTAGGCTGACAGACGTTGGGAAATTACCGCAGACACCAGCATGGGTGTCGCTCACAGTGCTACCTCTTTGTGCTACTTCAAACAAAAAAGGCAAGCAAACTGACAAGCTGCCTAGATAAGTGGCCTCATGTGGTCCTAAGAGCAAGCTATTAATCTGCTACAAATTCTGTTTGGTGTCCCAGCCGGTTGTGTGTTACCAGTAACCCTTCAGGAGCGGGATTTTAAAGGAAAACAAGCTATTCCTCCCAAGCACCTGCAGTTGGGTGATAATTTCTCCTAAAGCAAAAATGGAAACCTGCAGCAAATTACTTGTATTTTCAGAAGTAAAATTCATGGTGAAAAAGTTCTTTTGTGGTAAAAAAATTCTTTTATGTTAGGTGTGCTTTGGAGTCATTGTGGTATTGGCTAAGAAAGCAGCCAGTGTTCATGTAAAGAAGGTGGGTTTTGAGAAGTGACAGATACTGAACCTAGTGGAGGTTAATCACTACTGTAGTATCAATGATATTGTGGCTGAAAATCACAGAATCACAGAATCAGTCAGGGTTGGAAGGGACCACAAGGATCACCTAATTCCAACCCCCCCTGCCATGAGCAGGGACACCTCACACTAGATCAGGCTGTCTAGAGCCTCATCCAGCCTGGCCTCAAATGCATCCAGGGATGAGGTTTCCACCACCTCCCTGGGCAACCCTTTCCAGAGTCTCACCACCCTCATGCTGAAAAACTTCCTAACATCCAGTCTGAATTTACCCATTTCTAGCTTTGTTCCATTCCCCCAAGTCCTATCACTACCCAACACCCTAAAAAGTCCCTCCCCAGCTTTCTCGAAGGGCCCTTTAAGATATTGAAAGGTCACAATAAGGTCACCTTGGAGCCTTCTTCTCTCCAGACAGAACAGCCCCAACTCCCTCAGTCTCTCCTCATAGGAGAATGCTGGAAGTGTCCTTTTTTTTTTTTTTTTTTTTTTTTGTTGTTGTTATCCAAATGAAGGTAGGATCACTCAATATAAACTTGACACCGGGGGTAAAACAACCTCTCTGCCTCTTGAAAAACACATCTGCCTGCACACACTCATTCTCTCTCTGCCTGTGATAGTAAATTGAAGGTCATTTTGCAGCAGTATGGTTCAGCTCCTTGATCTTCACATTTTCTTGTAATGACAAATTCAGAGGGGTGGCTGTCAATTCATGGCAGGCTGAACAAAATAGATATTCACTGTGTGATTTGGCCAAAATGTGGCTCCAGAAGCATCTCTTGACCTCTGAGATGAGTAGGTTCTGTATTTTTATGACCTATGCAATCATTAACTTTAAAAGTGCATTATGGTATGAAGAGGCACTTTAGAATATAAACCACTACCACCGAGGGTGTTACGCATTGTCCTATAGCCCTCTTGATATACATGAGTGCCTTGGGAGAGCATTAGTAGTCGCCTGCCTGTGTTTGGAGGAGACTGAGAGGATGACATGCTGAGGAAAATTGAACATCTTAGAAACTCGTGCTTTGTTTCTTCCCCTTAAAAGCTGTCTGGTCTAAATCACCCCAAACTCAGATAGGTTTCCTTTGCTTATATAATGAACTCCAAACTGATACACATTTCAATAACTTTAGATGACTTTGAGGGAGAGAGGCTGGGAGAAAGAGAGCCAAGACTTCTTGCTGCTAGTTTGTTTTCACATTGCTAGTGTCTTGTGTACATGTGCATTTACTAAGGAAGCATGAAATGGGGCTGTGCAGCTAATTAATTAAAACAGCCTAATCTCCCTAAAGGGAAATGGGAGACCCTTATTTCAGACTTGTGAGTTTATTAATTTAAAAGCAAAGAACTGTAATAGAGAGAGAAGGTAGATTATGTTGCATCTCTGCAGCTCAAATTTGAAGCTCTTGCATTTAATTTTTAAAGTATTCCAGAACTATGATTTATGGAACAACAAGAGTAGGGGACAAAATAAAAAGAAATTAATTCCCCTGTTTCCTTTCTCCCTCTCATTTCTAAGGCTGTTCCTCGTTGGATACAAGCCAGTAGGTCAAACTTGCCATCTGGGAAATCTAGGCTGAACTTGCATTTCAGAAGTTCTGCTGTTGTGCCTGTAGTGTCAGAACCTTCTTAAAGCATATCTAAGCATGATTGGGATAACTGCATTTGTGCTAGAGCATCCTGCTGGCAAAGCTACTGAAAGAAAAAAAACAAACCAGATACTAACAGAGCGGATGTGCCTCTCGGGCACTCTATGGGGATTAGCACAGTGGTAATTGTAGCATTTCCATATGAAGGATGCCATTTGAGGGTGACAGTCTCATCTGAAGTTTCTTGATTTTAATTTCAACATAAGCTTTAAAACATTCAGAGAAACTTTGGAGAGGTGGGAAACTCATCACCCACGATCTTCATAATGATCTCTGCTAGTAACCTTTCTTTCCCAACATGAGAATACCCAGTTTAGATAGCTGTTATTTGTTGCCCCCACATGAGAGGCTTATATTGTATCATATTTTCTGAAAATTACTTTTTTTGGAGATTCGTCATGTGCCAGTGATTACATTTCCCCTCTAGTTTCCAGTATTACCATTTTGCTTCTCATTGTTAAAGGACCCAAGGACTACAATGTGTGTCTGTGCAACCCAAGGTCAGCTCCTTATAGAATCACAGAATTGTTTTGGTTGGGAATGATCTCTAAGATCAAGTCCAGCCATCAGCCTAAGACTACTAAGACCATCATGACTATTAAACTCTGTCCCAAAGTGCCATGTCCACAGGTTTCTTGAACACTGCAACTGCCCCCAGTCTCTGTTTGTTTTAGAGGATAAGTGAAGCAGCAGCTGGGCAGGATCTGTTAAAATTCTGTTACCAGTTGAAATATGAATTTATGCTACCTCTAGATTTTACCTCTCCTATATTTATAAAATCATAGAATGGTCAGGGTTGGAAGTAGCCTCAAAGATCATCTATTTCCAAGCCTCCTGCCATGGTCAGGGACACCTCACACTAGATCAGGTTGCTCAGGTCCACATCCATCATGGGCTTAAAAACTTGCAGGGATAAGGCTTCCACCACCTCTTTGGGCAACCTGCTCCACTGGTTCACCACCCTTATGGTGAAGAACTTCATGCCGCGCCCGCCGCCGTTTTGGCTGCCGAGCCGAGAGGGAGAGAGCTGCCTGCGGCTGGGAGGTTTTTTTTTTTTTTTGTTTTGTTTTTTTTTTTTGTTTTTTTTGGTTTGGTTTGGTTTGGTTTTTTTTTATTGTTTCTTTTTTCCTGTTTCTGACTGTCAGTATCACTGTGCACTATGCCTGTCACTCGCACTACGAAGGGCAGGAAAAGCGTGTGCACGCAGACTGACTCGACCCAGGAACACACAGGAGTCCAGGCTACTGGCTGCAGGGAGTGCTGGAGCCTCTCACTTGCTGTAGAAGGGGAAGGGGAGAACAATTGCACCAGGTGTGAGCAGGTGAACTTCCTTCTCACCTTGGTGGCAGAATTGAAAGATGAAGTGGCTGAGCTGAAGGACGAAGTGTCCAGGCTCAGGTCAATAAAGGAGAACGAAAGGGAGCTGGATCTGTGGGAGCAGGCACTGCAGATCGCCCCTGCTAAGGGAACTGCCCCTGGAAACAGGGAGGGACGGGTACGGATCCCTGTCAGTGGTAGTAAGGGAAATCCACCCCAGCCCTCTCCTCTTCTTCCACTGCCCTTGCACAACAAGTATAAGGCCCTGCATTCAGAGGGCAGGGAGGATGAGAGCGATGAGGAGCATCCAACTGTGACATTGCCGAGGGTGGAGCAGTCCCCACCAACTGTGGTGACTAGCTCCCCAAAAAACAAGAAAAAGAGAAGGGTCATAGTTGTTGGGGACTCAGTCTTGAGGGGGACAGAGGGACCCATTTGTCATCCCAACCCATCTCACAGGGAGGTCTGCCCCCTTCCTGGTGCCCGGGTTTGGGACATCACCAGGAGAATCCCTAACCTAATCCAGCCCTCTGATTATTACCCTTTGCTGGTAATACAGGCTGGCAAGGGTGAGATTGAAAAGAGGGGAACCAGGGCAATTAAAAAGGAATTCAAAGCCCTGGGGAAATTGATAGATGGGGCAGGAGCACAGGTGGTGTTCTGCTCAGTTCCCTCTGTGGCAAGGGAGTTCACAGAGAGGAACAGCAGAACCTATGATATCAACAACTGGCTCAAGGGATGGTGCCAGCGGTGGCACTTTGGGTTCTTTGACCTTGGGGGAACTTTTACTGCGCCAGACCTGCTTGATCCTGATGGGGTGCAGTTGTCTAGGAGGGGCAGGAGAGTCCTGGCACCGGAGTTGGCAGGGCTCATTAGGTGGGCTTTAAACTAGGTCTGAAGGGGGTGGGTGAGGCAATTACTCTCTCTGAGAAGGAGAGAGTGGGAAGGAAATTAGGGACAATTGATGAACCGAGAGCCCAGCTGAAGTGCATCTACACCAATGCACGCAGCTTGGGTAACAAGCAGGAGGAACTGGAAGTTCTGGTCCACCAGGGTGACTATGATATAGTTGCCATTTCAGAAACTTGGTGGGATGACAGGCATGGTTGGAGTGCTATACTGGGGGGATAGAGCCTCTTCAGGAGAGATAGGCAAGGGAGAAGAGGAGGAGGGGTGGCCCTGTATATTAGGGAGTCACTCCTTGCCACTGAGCTTGAGGTGAGGGACAAAGGGGTTGAGAGCTTGTGGGTTAAAATCAGAGGGAGGACTAACAAATCTGACATCCTGGTTGGAGTCTGTTCTAGACCACCCAACCAGGATGAGGAAACAGATGAGATATTTTACAAACAGTTGGAGGCTGTCTCAAGATCATCAGATCTTGTCCTTGTGGGTGACTTTAACTTGCCAGATATCTGCTGGGAACTTAATTCAGCAGAGAGGAGGCAGTCCAGGAGATTTCTAGAGTGCATGGAGGACAGCTTCATGACCCAGCTGTTAAGTGAGCCCACTAGGGGTCAAGCTCAGCTTGACCTGCTGCTCTCCAACAGAGAAGGGCTGGTAGGAGATGTGACAGTGGGAGGCTGCCTGGGGTGTAGTGATCACGAGATAGTGGAGTTTTCAATATGCAGGGAGGTAGGGAGGCACTACAACAAAACCTACACCTTGGACTTTAGGAGGGCAAACTTCAATTTGCTTAAGAAACTTATTTGCAAAGTCCCCTGGGCAGCAGTCCTTGAGAACAAGGGGGTCCAGGATGGTTGGACCTACTTTAAACAGGAGCTCTTGAAGGCACAGGAGCTGGCAGTTCCCATGTGCCGAAAGATGAGCCGGTGGGGAAGGCGACCAGCCTGGATGAGCAAACAGCTCCTGAAGGAATTGGGGGAAAAAAAGAGGGTGTATCACCTTTGGAAGGAGGGCAAGGCTTCTCCTGATGTGTTTAAGGAGGTAGCCAGACTATGCAGGAGAAAAATTAGAGAGGCTAAGGCCCAGCTAGAACTTAGGCTGCCACCTCTGTGAAGTATAATAAAAAGCACTTTTATAAATTTATCAATGCTAAAAAGAAGGGCAAGAAGAGCCTCCACTGCTTACTGGACCAGGAGGGGAACACTATAACTGATGACGAAGAAAAGGCTGAGGTCCTGAGTGCCTTCTTCGCCTCAGTTTTCAACAGTAAGGAGGGAGGAGTTCAAGGCAAGTGGCCTCTTGAATTGGGGGATGGGGTCGGGGAGCGGTGTGCTGCCCTGGAAATTCATGAGGGATTAGTTCAGGACCTGCTGAGCCATCTGGACACCCACAAGTCCATGGGATCAGATGAGATCCATCCCAGGGTGCTGAGAGAGCTGGCAGCTGAGCTGGCCAAGCCGCTCTCCATCATTTTCCAGCAGTCCTGGCTCACCGGAGAGGTCCCAGGAGACTGGAAAATGGCCAACGTGGTCCCCATCCACAAGAAGGGTCGGATGGAGGAACCTGTCAGCCTGACCTCAGTGCCAGGGAAACTGATGGAGCAGGTTATCTTGGGGGTGATAAGAGCGCACCTGAGGGATGGCCAAGGGCTCAGGCCCAGCCAGCATGGGTTTAGGAAGGGCAGATCCTACCTCTCCAACCTGATCTCCTTCTATGATCAGGTGACACGCTTGGTGGATGTGGGGAGGCCTGTGGATGTGACCTATCTGGACTTCAGCAAGGCCTTTGACACTGTCCCCCACAGCAAACTGCTGGCTAAGCTGTCAGCCCATGGCTTGGATGGCAACACTCTGTGCTGGGTTAGGAACTGGCTGGAGGGCCGAGCCCAGAGAGTGGTGGTGAATGGTGCCACATCCAGCTGGAAGCCAGTCACTAGTGGTGTCCCTCAGGGATCAGTGCTGGGCCCCATCCTCTTTAACATCTTCATAGATGATCTGGATGAGGGCATGGAGTCAGTCATCAGCAAGTTTGCAGATGACACCAAGCTGGGGGCAGATGTGACTGGGTTGGAGGGCAGAAGGGCTCTGCAGTGGGACCTTGACCACCTGGACAGATGGGCAGAGTCCAATGGGATGGGGTTCAATAGCTCCAAGTGCAGGGTGCTGCACTTTGGCCACAACAACCCCATGCAGAGATACAGGCTGGGGTCGGAGTGGCTGGAGAGCAGCCAAACAGAGAGGGATCTGGGGGTGCTGATTGATACCCGCCTGAACATGAGCCAGTAGTGTGCCCAGGTGGCCAAGAGAGCCAGTGGCATCCTGGCCTGCATCAGGAATGGTGTGGTCAGCAGGAGCAGGGAGGTCATTCTGCCCCTGTACTCTGCACTGCTTAGACCACACCTTGAGTACTGTGTTCAGTTCTGGGCCCCCCAGTTTAGGAGGGACATTGAGATGCCTGAGCATGTCCAGAGAAGGGCGACAAGGCTGGTGAGAGGCCTTGAGCACAAGCCCTATGAGGAGAGGCTGAGGGAGCTGGGATTGTTTAGCCTGGAGAAGAGGAGGCTCAGGGGTGACCTTATTGCTGTCTACAACTGCCTAAGGGGTGGTTGTGGCTGGGGGGAGGTTGCTCTCTTCTCTCAGGTGGCCAGCACCAGAATAAGAGGACACAGCCTCAGGCTACACCAGGGGAAATTTAGGCTTGAGGTGAGGAGAAAGTTCTTCACTGAGAGAGTCATTGGACACTGGAATGGGCTGCCCGGGGAGGTGGTGGAGTCGCCGTCCCTGGGGCTGTTCAAGGCAGGATTGGACGTGGCACTTGGTGCCATGGTCTAGCCTTGAGCTCTGTGGTTGGACTTGATGATCTGTGAGGTCTCTTCCAACCCTGATGATACTGTGATACTGTGATAATCTCTATCTACCCTCCTCTAGCTTGAATCCATTCCCCCTAGTCCTATCACTACCCAACACCTTAAAAAGTCCCTCACCAGTTTTTCTGTAGACCTCCTCAGATACTGCAAGGTCTCATCAGAGCCTCCTTTTTAGACTGAACAGTCCCAACTCTCTCAGTCTGTCACCATACGATCACAGGATCACAGGATATTAGGGGCCGGAAGGGACACAAGGAGATCATTGAGTCCAACCTCTCTGCCAGAGGAGGGCCACACAACCTAGCACAGATCACAGAGGAATGCATCTAGACAGGCCTTGAAAGGCCCCAGAGAAGGAACGTTCACAACCTCCCCGGGGAGCCTGTCCCAGTGCTCTGTGACCCTTACAGTAAAGAAGTTCCCCCTTGTGCTGAGGTGGAACCTCCTGTGCTGCAACTTACACTCATTGCTCCTTGTCCTATCCCAGGGAGCAAGTGAGCAGAGCCTGTCTCCCCACTCCTGACCCCCAGCCCTCAGATGTTTATAAACATTTATTAAATCCCCTCTCAGTCTTCTCTTCTCCAGACTATAAAGTCTCAAGTCTCTCAGCCTCTCCTCATAAGACATGTCCTCCAGTCCTCTAATCTCTGCTAGACCCTCTCCAGCAGATCCCTGTCCCTCTTAAAGTGGGGAGCCCAAAACTGAATGCAGTATTGAAGATGAGGTCTCTGCAGGGCAGAGTAGAGGGGAAGGAGAACCTCCCTTGATCTGCTGGACACACTCTTCTTAATACACCCCAAAATCCCATTGGCCTTCATGGCCACAAGGGCACATTGCTGTCCCATAGTTAACTTGTTATCCACCAGCACTCCCAGCCCTCTCCACAGGGCTGCTCTCCAGCAGATCACCTCCCAACCTGTACTGGTGCAGTTTATTATTCCTCCCCAGATGCAGGACTCTGCACTTGTCCTTGTTGAACCTCATTTGGTTTTTCTGTGCCCAGCTCTCCAGTCTGTCCAGGTCTCACTGGATGGCCACACAGCCTTCAGCTGTATCAACCAAGCCTCCAAGTTTGGTGTCATTAGCAAACTTGCTGAGCAGACTCTGTCTGTCTGTCTGTCTGTCCCCTCATCAATGTCATTGATGAAGATGTTGAACAAGACTGGACCCAGCACTGATCCCTGGGGGACTCCACTGGTTACAGCTCTCCAGCTGGACCTAGCACCATTGATCACCATCTTTGAACTCTATCTTGTAACCAATTCCTAATCCAACTCACTGTCTGCTCTTCCATCCCACGCTACCTAAGCTTGCTCGCTAGACTATCATGGGAGACAGTGTCAAAGGCCTTGCTAAGGTCAAGATTGACTATGTCCACTGGTCTCCCTGAATCTACCCATTCAGTTATGTTGTTATAGAATGTGATCAGGTTAGTCAAGTATGCCTTCCCCTTGTTAAATCCATGCTGACTACTCCTGATAACCTTCTTATCTTCCAAATGTCTTGAGATGCCCTCCAGCAGGAGCTGCTCCATCATTTTTCCAGGTGCTCCAGCCCACTGATCATCCTCATGGCCCTTCTCTGGACATGTTCCAGCACCTCCAGATCTTTCTTGTAATAGAGAACCCAGAACTGGACACAGCACTCCAGGTGAGGTCTCACAAGAGCAGTGTAGAGGGGCAAAATCCCCTTCCTCGCTCTGCTGGCCACACTTCTTTCATGCTTCTCTTCATATAGCCTAGGATGGGGGTGGCTCTCTGGACTGCAAGCATTCACTGTTGGCTCATGTTGAGCTTATCCACCAATATTCCCAAGTCCTTTTCTTCAGGGCTGTTCTCAAGCCAGTCACTGCCCAGCCTATATCAGTGCCAGGGATTGCCCCGACTCAGCTGCAGGACCCAGCACTTGATCTCATTGAACCTTGTGATGTTGAGTGCTTCCAAGTCAGAGCTTACACTGTGTTTCTGAAGGCTGGATCAGTACTTCTGCAAAAAAAATGTTAGGGTTTTTGTTTTGTTTTGTTTTCACCAAAATACACCAAATTGTAGTCAGGCTTTTGAATTGCAGCTGTCCATAAAAAGAGCCATGGCTTGAAGTTCTTATGCTGTATGTTGTATTGTTGGTTTCCAAAGCAATCTAAAGAATAGATGAATTGTCCTTTTATTTTAATCAGAATCAATGTGGTACCTTCTGGTCTGCTGCATTGGCTAAATTCACTGGTGTCCTGAATATGAATGCAGTTTGTGTTAGGAAGAAGTATAGACTTGCCATAATGAATTAGACCATTCAGCTTCTCTGCAAGATCACTGTGTCTCCAACCATAGCCAATATCCCACAGGATAATGATATGAGGCAGGTCCTTTAAACCATTCTGCAGTCCAAATGCATCCTTCACTGCCATCTAAAAGAAAATGGAGCTAGATAAAAGGAAAAGCAAGTTGTTCTGACTTGCCAAGAATGAAAAATCTTTTGTACAGAAATAGATGATGGTGAGAAATCCTTGAGTCTGAGATTTAAAAAAAAAATCCACATCTTTCTCAAATAGTATCAGAGACTTACTTGAACAGAACTTACATAGCAGAGCCTAAAAAGTGATATAAAAAAAACCCCTGCTACTAAAAGCTCTCAGACTTCTGAATTCTTGTGGATATTTGTGCTGTCTTACAAATCTAACTAGAATTTACTAAACTTAATTCAGTGTATCATTATAAGTATTACTCTGCATGGGCAACTTGATATTTGCCACCCTAAACTTGTCCAACCCATCTTAATTACATTCTCTATTGAATTTTTTGGTTAATTGTTGTTAGAAGAACAGGATTCTGAAAGTCCCCAGTGGAAAAATTCTGATTGCAGAAGATATGGATTGAATCTATACAGAGGATCTTCAGTGCAGTTTTCAAAAATGGATTAAAAAATAAAAAAGTTTATGTAAAATGATTGATCTAGCTGGAAAGATCTGCTCTGTAATGACTAAGCTTCTTGTGAGTGTTGCCTTAATTTTGGATTGAATACTGCATCCAGTTCTGGAGCCCCTGTTACAAGAGGGATGTGGACATGCTGGAGCGTGTCCAGCATGACAGGGCCATGAGGATGATCAGAGGGCTGGAGCTGCTCTTCTATGAGGACAGACTAAAAGAGTTGGGGCTGTTCAGTCTGGAGAAGAGGAGGCTCCAAGGTGTCCTTCTTGTGGCCTTCCAGTATCCGAAGAGGGCCTACAAAAAAGCTGGGGAGGGACATTTTAGGCTATCAGGGAGTGACAGGACTAGAGGAAATGGAGCAAAGCCTGAGGTAGGTATATTCAGACTGGAAGTGAGGAGGAAGATATTCAGCATATGAGCGGTGAGACCCTGGAAAGGGTTGCCCAGGGAGGTGGTTGAGACCCCATCCCTGGAGGTGTTTAAAGCCAGGCTGGATGAGGCTCTGGGCAGCCTGCTCTAGGTAGGGTGTCCCTGCCCATGACAGAGCATTGGAACTAGATGATCCTTATGGTCCCTTCCAACCCTGGCTGGTTCTATGATTCTATAAATAGAAATGTGTACACAGAAATACCTCTGTCAAAATACATAATTAACCAAAATGTTATTAGTTTCTATGGGGAATGATGGTTGCACCCAAATGTAGATGTCATTTGGATTGTTAGAGGAACAAAAGTATCATGATGGAGCAAAATAAATGCAGATGAATGGATTTAACAGTTTCTTATGTAGCAATTGAGTATATAGCACTTTCAAGGGATGAATGCAATGATTCAGTGTAAAGTGGGGTTTATGCAAGTAAAATTACTTGGACAGAGTGATCATGTCATACAGTTTCAAGTGGTTTGCTACATGCATATAATTTATATAAAAACAGAGATATAGAAGTAAAGTTATTTCAACTGCTCTTTTAAATTAGTGCTGAAGAATCTTCCACGGACTGTAAATCCATTACTGTTCAGTCATAGAATTATAGGATGGTTTAGGTTGGAAGAGAACTCAAAGATCATCTAGCTCCAACCCCCCACCATAAGCAGGGACACCTCCCACTAGAACAAGTCACTCAAGGTCTCATCCAACCTAGTATTGAACATCTTCAGGGAGGGAGCAGCCACAACCTCCCTGGGCAACCTGTGCCAGTCTTTCACCACCCTCACTGGGAAGAACTTCCTCCTAACATCCAGTTGAAATCTCCCCTCTGCCAGTTTAAACCAATTACTCTTTGTCCTGTTGTTACAAGCCCTTGTAAATCGTCCCTCCCCAGCCCTCTTGTAGGCCCCCTTCGGATACTGGAAGGCCACTCCAAAGTCTCCTCAAAGTCTTCTCTTCTCCAGGCTGAAGAGCCTCAACTCTCACAGCCTGTCCTCATAGCAGAGTTGCTCCAGCCCTCTGAGCATCTACATGTGTCTTGGTTCTAGTTTAAATTTTTCAGAGACTCAAAATATAGCTAAGAGAATCAATACAATAGTAGGATGCCTTCCCCTCTCCCCTCTCCCCTTCCCCCCCCCCCCCCCCCCCCCCCCGGCCATTTTTTTTTTTTGTTTTTTTTTTGCAACGACGGGAATTAGATGTAGAGGAGAAAAGGGTAAGACACCCAAATAAATAGTCTTACTCCAATTTGGAAGTTAAAAGAAATAACTTTAACAACAAATAAAAGGTATTTAAGGTTGGGGAGTTACAAAGAGGTATAGGGAATTAAAACAAGAAAAAAAAAAAGTATATATATATGACCATGGATCGAGGTAGAATCAGGAAGGGTTTGTTCACCATGTGGAAGGATGGCCACATGGTAAAACAGGAGCAGCAGCAGGAACAGGGGTGGTGCTATCAGGCAGAGTGGCAAGAGGGATAGAAACAGGAAGTTCCTGTGTTTTTATAGGGGCCCTAGGCAGAAAATGGGAGTGGGCTAACCACTATACCTGGGATCAGGTTCAGATCCACTCCCACTGGAGGGTTACCCCTTTACATTGTGGCCTCCTCTGGACTCACTCCAACAGTTCAATGTCCTTCTTGTGCTGGGGGCTCCAGAACTTCACACAGTACTCCAAGTGAGGTCTGACAGGAGCAGAGTAAAGGAGAGAATTCCCTCCCTTGCTCTGCTGTCCACACTTCTCTTGCTGCATCCCAGCACACAGTTGCTGTCTGGGCTGTGTGCTACATTGCCAGTTCAAGTTGAGCTTTTCATCAACCCAGACCCCCAGGTCCTTTTCCTCAGGGCTGCTGTCAGCCATTTGCCACCCAGTATAGGGTTGAGCTGCTCAGTGAATGGAGAGACATCACAGAAGTACAATGAAACTAGTGTAGCAGTAGGAACTACTTCAAAGTAGGTTTACAATTTTTGGTAAATAAACTGGCAGGAAAGTACCATTTCCAGTAGAGAGACTATTTGAAAATAAAATAATATATTCTGTTGGAGGGTTGAGTTGCTTCTGGTAATTTTCCTTTCTGTTTGGCTATTCTGTGGTCTCTCTTAGCAAATGTGCTTCATAAGTTGGCTGAAGATCAAGCCACAGCTTCAGAAATTGCTCTGTATTTGAAATATGAGGAAGGAAAATGCCACTTGAAAAGATGCCACTTTAATGGGTGGTTCAGCACCTTCCAGCACATCTCACCAAGAGAAGTGAAACTGAAATGTTGGGTTGCTGCCACTGAATAAAGATGCCAGTTTCCATTTGACCAATAGTAGCAATTCCATTGCTTTTTCCATTTTGCTTTATCCTTCATAGTTCCCTTGTATTGTGAATGAAAGGCCTAGGGAAAAATGGTCTCTTTTTCTTAGAAGCCAAAGTTTGATGTGCATATAAGTAAAAGCTTCTAACTCACCTTTTAGACTTTTGTGCTTACTGTAGGCTGTTCTTAAACATCAAATATTAAATAAATAAATCACCATTTAAAGTATGAGAAAATCCTTGGATGATAATAAAAAAGGCTTAGACAGTTGGTGTTAAATGATCATAGCTCTGCTGAACTCAGAAATAAGCTGTTTAACATAAGCTGGGAAGCTGGCCCATGGAATGCACAACAAATGGACTGCATTTTCTCTAGATGTGTATAAAGGAGTAAAAATATGTTGAATTCATTATAGAAAGACTAGGCAAATAATCACTAATTAATACTTTTTTATCCTCTCTGACTTGTTCAAGGATATCACTGTTTTTTTTGGGTTTTTTTTTGCTTTGAGTTCATTTATTGCCTTGAAATTTTTGACTAAGCTTCCATGAATGTCTCGCAACCTGGAGCTTGTTGTGAGCAGTCAGCTGGGACTATTCCTCAAGCAATAGTCAGGCTGTTTTGACTAAAAATGTCATATGGTCCAACTGTCCTTCATTATGTAACTCTCTCCAGAAAACTGGTTTTGGTGTTGGGTTTTTTTTTTCCTTTCTATTTTTTCCCTCCCACAAAATCTCTAATCTTTGTAAGAAAGCAAAACAGACAACCGTGTAACTGGTCCATAATAATCCTGTCCTGCTTTTCCTCATCAGCACTTCCTAACCACAATCATTTTGGCTACAAAGCAGATTTATGAGAATGTCTTCAGAAGGAAAATCCTTGTGAGGTGGAATTCTTTCCAGGATAAATAATGTTACAGCTAATGGAACAGACAGATGAGAAAAGTCAGTAAATCTTCCACAAAATGCCACAGATCTACAGATCCAAAACACTCTTGAGAGGCTTGAACCATGCAGACTTTTTCTTGCAGGAGAAAGACAGAACAGTGCCAATTATTCTGACAAACTGTTTTGCTGTTCTTATCTCTTTCTCTGATTTCCTCAAGCCTGAAACTATGAAAAATAAAATGGGAGGCAAAATAGTTTCCTTGAGTCGTGTTGAAAGGTTGTTGCAATCAACAATGTGTGTGCTCCATGGATTTTAGTAAGCTCTGTTTTTTTATCAGTCCTCAACTACTTCCAAGTTCTTTCAGTGTTCTTTGTGCCGTGGAATTAATAATTCAGTGTAAGAATGAGTTGGGGGAAGGAATTTGTTCCATTGTGCCAACCTGCCCCTTCTCCTTTTAATCCGTGTTTATCTTTTCTTGCAGTAATCCTTAGTATAGTTTCAAATAATCCTCTTCCTGATGGAGTACTTTCAGTGTCAGAGCATAACTTTCAGTGTCTTATTTGGTTAGGTATAGACTTCCCACTACCTTGCATGACCAAACACACTTTGATCACAAGATCACACAGAATCACAGAAACATTCAGGTTGGAAAAGACCCTTCAGATCACCAAGTCCAGCTGATAACTCTACCCTACAAGGTGCACCCTAAACCATATCCCCAAGCACCGCATCCAAACTACTTTAAAATGTCTCCAGGTTTGGTAACTCCACCACCTCCCTGGGCAGCCCATTCCAATGCCTGACCACTCTTGCTGAGAAAAAAAAATTCTTACTATCTAGTTTAAATCTACCCAGCCACAGATGCTTTGCTGCTGGGTACTTCATGCATGTCGAGAGCAAATCCCCATCCATTAAGTCTCATGCCTTATTCAACATGTTACTCAGGTGAACTCAACGAATCATAGAATCAGTCAGGTTGGAAAAGACTCTTGAGATCATCAGAACCAACCATTAACCCTACTCTACCACTAAATCAAATGGCTAAGCACCACATCTAAATTACTTTTAAACATATCCAGGGATGGTAACTCAACTACCTCCCTTGGTAGCCAGAATATTCTAGCAAAATAGACCAAATAGTGGGTAGATAGTTTGGACTGAGGTGGTTATGTCATTAAATGACAAAAACATGGCATTTCCATGTATCTAACATGGAAAACTGATCAGAGGGCTGGAGCAGCTCTGCTATGAGGACAGGCTGTGAGAGTTGAGGCTCTTCAGCCTGGAGAAGAGAAGGCTTTGAGGAGACTTTGGAGTGGCCTTCCAGTATCCGAAGGGGGCCTACAAGAGGGCTGGGGAGGGACGATTTACAAGGGCTTGTAACAACAGGACAAAGAGTAATTGGTTTAAACTGGCAGAGGGGAGATTTCAACTGGATGTTAGGAGGAAGTTCTTCCCAGTGAGGGTGGTGAAAGACTGGCACAGGTTGCCCAGGGAGGTTGTGGCTGCTCCCTCCCTGAAGATGTTCAATACTAGGTTGGATGAGACCTTGAGTGACCTGTTCTAGTGGGAGCTGTCCCTGCCTATGGTGGGGTGTTGGAGCTAGATGATCTTTGAGGTCTTTTCCAACCTAAACCATTCTATGATTCTATGAGTATGGCTCTAATGATATCAGTAAGGCTGTTGGCTATAGTAGTTGAATTTAATGGCCAGACCCTGTCAAATTTGTTATGACTTGTCACTATTTCTGTCCAGTTACTTTTTATGATAAGTGTGAACTGCTGTCCTTCTGAACGCTACCAGTAGAAATGTGACAGCAGCTTGGCAGGCCTAAGTATTTATTGTCCTTAAACAGTGGAAGGGGTTTTAAATCCTATTACATATTTAATTGCCAGGCAAATGTTGGGCAAAGTGAAAGTAGTCATAAAATTGCTTTTTTAGTTCCTGATTTTCTTTTAAAGAGAGTCTAATCAAGTTTGCAGGTAGGTCTGGCTTCTTCTAGCTGAAGAACGTTCATCAGGGGAAACTGGATTATTTGCTTATTTAGAGTTATGCAGGTTAAGAGAAATTTGTTAGAAACTGTGAAATCCTGCCTGTTGTTTACTTGCCCCCATGCTCTTGCAATATTCAGGTTATGCAGCATTTAGTTGAAGTTGATGACTCTACCAAAAAGCTCAGAGCTCTCTGAGAGAACCTCTAGACACACACCCTGCTTGCTGCGTCACTGATTGAGATGTATGCAAACTTCTGTGGGCTGGAGGAACCCACAAATGACCAACATAGTAAGTGGCAGCAGTCACACTCAAACTTATGTCTGATTCTCCCTGGTCTCTAACTTCTCTCTAAAACTAATTATAGTAATTTCCCCCTTTTGAATACTCTCAGTGCTCTAAAATTCTCCTGTGTGAGCTGACCACTTTGTTAATGGTTATACTGGCACTAAGGCTGTCATGTTGCAGTGATGATTTAAAATGTCCTTAGAGAGCATCAAATAAATTGTTTTCTCCATTTTCTCAAGTGTGTCAGAAAATGTGTTGACCAAAACACTTTAAATGTAGTGCTCTTGGAGAGACAGAGACAATGACATGTTTCCAAAGGAAAACAATGTTCAAATCTTGTATCTTTCAGTAGGTGCTTTCTGTAATTCCTTTTTTTTTTTTTTTTGTTTGTTTTGTTTTGGTTTGGTTTTGTAAGTGGTCAGGGTTAGAAGAAGGTTTCTGATGTTCTCCATTTTGAAATTAATGCATGACTTAGGATTTTAGAATTAAATAGTTTGAGTTTATTATGTTGTAATTGAGCTGTTGGATTTAATTCACTAAACACAGTATGGGCAAACCACCAGCCTGTATTTCGGTTGGGTATTTGATGTTCTCAAAAATAACTTGCCATGTGAAATGGAAAATTGAGGTCAGGCTTTTTGTGTGCCTCATTCTAAGGAGTTTTTCACTCAAAGTCACTTGAATTGAGCCATGTCTTGCTAGTCTGGGCAGCTTTTCTGGAGCAAAAGATTGTTGTTAATAGTCTTTCAAACTTATTGGAAAATATTTTTTCCTGTTAAATTCATGCCATGAATACCTAAAAATGTGTGTAGTGCACATGATATGTATTGCAAAATTTTTACTCATTCAAAAGATCTGTCTGAACATCTCCACCTCTCACAAAGTTGTGTTCTCTGATATAAGGGTATAAGTAATGCTTTCTTCATGCCATTTACTTAGGCAGCATGTTTCTGCTTTGTTGCTATTGAGCACCAAATAGAAGGTTGTAAAAAGACTTTGCTAGTGGATACTTTGCATATCACATCTTTGGAAGTCAGAGAGAAAGTTTTTAGGGGTCTGTACTGGGGTTTCTTCTCCTTTCTAGCACTGTATTGAGAGTAGCTTTACACATTTTCCTTCATTATAAGAAGTTTCTTGGGGTTGATAAGGGAATACTTGTGTAAAAACTGCCTTCAGTTGTATGTATGAGTAAGGAAAGAAGTGAAAACAATCAGTCCTGTTAACGTCCCATTTTAGAGTATAAACCGACACTGACAGAGCTCCTCTTTAGGTCTGTTGTCCTTAAATTGTTGTTGTGGAGGGCCTGTAGGCCCGAAAGCAGGCTTATCTAAGCCTTGACCTGCCTGGACATGTTTTTCTGCCAGGACCCCTGGTTGTATACAGGTTGTATAAGCCCCCACACATCCAACTTGTGTCTCCCTGGGGTAAGTCTGTGTGATCTTCATATTTGGGATAGTCCAGGCAAGTGCCTTATGCCTATTATGGTAAGGTTTGGCTGACTGCCAACCTGCTTGGTCAATCTAGTGGCCAAAGAGGGCATTAATCTTGGCCCACATTCAATAAATAGGGATGCACGGGTAAACAGTGCTCAGCTCAGCACAGACATGTGCTCTGACCCTCACTTGCAGCACTCAGCTCAGACCCTCAGGCACAGACCCTGCATAGCTCAGCCACTCAGATGCTCAGAGGCCCAGACCTCATGCTCTGACTCATTCGCAGCTCACCTGCCTGCGTACCTTTCTTGCAGGGCTCATTTAAGCCTGCCTATAATATATATATAAGGAGCCTGTAGCCTCCTAAGCCAGCTGTGCGCATCTGCACACTACCGCTTTATCAGGACCAGATCCTGCATTACTGCATTTACCTATGGAGCTCAGACTCCCAGCAGCCGCACACACTTCACATGCCTGCTGCCTACCATTGCCTGGTAAGAGCCATTGCCGCTGAGATAACCAGGAAGCAGATTCTGGATTGTCTGCACACACACACACGGCTTGCTAGCCATGAACAACCGTGCCAGAGACAGCACGATATTCTCCTCCTGCTATACCTCAGATCCTGCCAGCTGAGAAATCCTGGACAGAAGCATCCAGAAGAAATCAGCAGCACCAAAGTCAGAGATCACCTCTTTGCCAGGAGAAAAAGGTTAGAGAAAACCTATTTCCCCACAAACTGGGAAGATTCATCTTTCCCCTCAAGCTGGGAGGATTCCAGCCTCAGAGTCCACAGGCAGAGACCCTGAAGAATTGGACATTAGACATAGGCTGTGACACAGCCCTGGAGGGTGATTAATAATTAATAAGAATTGTGTGTAAAAGCTTTAATACCTCTGTAATATCTGTTGCCTCTGCCATAGAGCAGAATCAGTTTCAGCCTGCTCTGCTGGGCAAATAGCATAGAAACCCCAAACGGCATTAAGCCGTGGGGAAAACTCCTCTCTGTGTTTATAGTTTGAATGTTTGCTAGTTAAAATTAAGTTTCTGTACATATTTTATCCTAGAATGTTTTCATAACAGCGCAAAGAACAATTTAATATTAATATACAGTGGTTGGGGGTGGTGAGAGTTCAGAATATTGAGATTAAAAAAAAATATATTTTTAT